>NC_135614.1:13700312-14933750 GCF_053574225.1 Canis aureus
GACATCCCAGATTACTTTGGGCTTAATAATACTTCATGTTGAAATTTCAGATGACTGTAAATAATTTATCATCTCATTTGCAATGTTTCTACCTATGTTTCTTTTCCCTATTTCCAGGAGGCACTGGGCACCAATTTATTATTTTATCGAATGTTGTGCTGTCTTATCTAGTTGTTTTTTTTTTTAAATTTGTACTTATTTTATCTTTTGACTCCAGGAAAAGCCCAAATAATCTAATTCAGAGTGATCTGTTCCTTGTTTCTTGAGTGGTTGAAAAGCGGTATCTCAGAAAGTAAGTTGGACAAATGGAAAGTAGCAATAAACTTCAGTCTCTGGGAGCTGAATTTCACTGTATTCCCTCTTCTTCCTCCTGCCATCATCTTGTAGGCTCTTGCCTTTAAAACCTTTACAATCTTGTTTTTTTTTTTTTTAATGTAAAATGGGGCTTCTCAAATCAACTCTGACTTCTGCAACCATAAGAGTGGATTTGCTAAATGGCTTGGCCCCCCAGTAAGACTTCACCATTTTTTCAATTTCTTTCCCTCTACTATTTCCCCTTATTAGGTGTGGATTCTTGGTCAAGACAAAGAACAGAACATACTTTGTAAAGTCTCTTTTTTAATCAAAAGAAAACACTTTTCGTTGGATGCAAGTTTATAGTCTTAATCTCTTGGGTCATACTTCAAAAATATTTTCTTTTTTGACAAGAATGTGCTAATCCTACTCCTGTTTCCATCAGTATCTAACAGTCAAGATAATATTGAGCAAAGTTCCCTAGAGACATCAGTTGGAAAATGACACAAAATTGAAATCTGTCCATTTTTACTTAATAGGTCACTTAATTAAAGTACAATAATTACCATTTATTGAGGGTCTAGCAGGTGTTAGGCTGTGGTTATATGCTATTAAAACATAGAGCAACTATCCATAGCCACTAAGTTTTCTGTGCTGGATCTTGGATTCTACTAACCCAGGATTCCAGTTGGCACCATCTTTCAACTACATATATTTATTAATATTTTCAAACAAGAAGTTACTTTTGAAAAGATCTATATTAAGGTACAAATTGACCATACTGAAATGCAAATATCCACATGTTCCACATGCTCTTCCTTTGGTCCTGGCTCCTTTGTGCATTATGTGAACTACTGGTCAATAATGCAACGGACAGTCTTGCAACTACCCTTCTGGGCGAGATAACCCTGAATTTGCCAGGCTAGCTATACAACAACCAGCTGTTCATTTACCCAAATCGAAATAATCTGCTTTTTGTAAATGGGACATTCACAGACCACCAATGTGAGCTAACTATCTAGCAACTAGGTTTGCTGAAAGTAGAAGTTTTTAAAATCCTACTAGCTTTTTTATTTGCAATTTTATTCTTGTTTATCATTACTTATCTATCCAGTGATCAACCTTTGACTGACACATTTTTCCCCTTGATCTCCTAATGTTAGCTGGACAAAAAAATAACAAGAATGTTTTCAGGACATGGTGGTTGAGCGGTGAGTCTGGAATCAGACTGATGGTATTTCACTCAGATCTGCTACTTCCATGAGAACTTGGACAAGTTACATCAACTCTCTGTGCCTTAGTTAGCACTTCTACAAAATGCGGATGAAAATAATAGTACCTATGTCTTAGGACAGTATGAAAATTAAATGAGATGATACTTGTGCCTAACAAGTACCTGTATTAAGCACTGGTAAATATTACTGTAACTAATCTAGTGTATTACCTCCTAGATGGTATCCTTGAATGAATCATTCTTGGGTTCTCTTTAAACACCTGAACACAAAACTGTCACACACCTTTGAAATGCAATTACCTCCTCAGTGATTCATCCTGACTTTCTCAGGCAAAATTAAAGCCAGCTTGTCTATAATATTTCCACTCACTACACTGTATTATGTTTGTCTGCATAGAACACCCCATAGACTGCTGTTATTTTACTAGAAAGTAAGAATGGCTTTATCCACCCTGGTTGCCAGTACCTCACAGTATCTGACACCAATTCATTTTCAACAAATATTGATTTAACAACTGCACTTAAAGTAAGAGCTTTTTCGGAAGACTGAAAGTTCATTTTGTTTACATGATAATTACAGCAAGAAAAACACATATATTAAGTCAAACTTTTCCAGCATATATTTAAAAAGTAAAATCCCAAAGTTGGGTGCTTTCTCTTTGTCTCTATACAGAAAATGTCTCTTTCCTATAAAGTTTATGTTCAATAAAATTATCTTTTAGAAACTTGAGAAATCATATGGGTGTTATGTTGTGTTGATGTCTTTGCTTCTGTATTGGTTTTTTCCTTGTAATTAGGGAACCATGTCAAGTTGTTGGAAGGCAACAAAAATTTGGCATCAGCAATATGGGATTTTAGGATAGGAATGTCCTGTTAGGATGGCTACCGTTTCTATGGCATAATGGAGATTTGTCCCCTTAGGACTCTAGAAATGGATGCTGGTGTGGCTGAGCAGGAGACTCTTCAAATTTGAGTCATTCAGAAGTTAACTAAAAACTCAAGTCTATTCAATGATAAATGGGTTTTGTGTGTTATGTAAGTTTCTAAAATTTGAGTTCAAATTACATTTTTTGAACTAGTGATGGCTCCATTAGACTCTGCTCAAAGCTGAATTATGTGAGAAAGGAAATTTAACACACATCTGAGAAATTAATTCATCAATGCTATGTGTCTTGTGTGAGAGAAAGCTTGTTGAATGAGAATCATAATAAATGGCATATGGCTTTACACTTAAATGACTGCCAGAATGATTGTTGTACCTTGTTTCCTGCTCAAGATATGATTTCAAAGAGATTTTTCTCTTTCCAGCTAAGAAAAACAATAGTAGTAAAAGGTCTGAAATATGACACGAATGTTGGCACTGGAAAAGATATTTGCAATTTTGTAAACTTCCCATTGGACAAACGAGGCCCGGAGAAATACAGGAAGTACAGCAACTTGTCTGAGGTTCCACAGCTACTTTTTTTCACAACTACCATCATAATTGCCTCAGCAAATTTTTGACATTTGAGATAAATGGGATTCTGCATTTCACTTGGCTATTTGGAGATATGCTACCTTCATCACCTCCCAGTTTCTTTGATTCGGGCCAGGGTCAGACCAGAGAGTCCAAAATAAAGTCACAAGTGAAAACTGAAACACTTGGCAGGCCAGAACTTGACAAAGTGGACTTCGACTGAAAACAAAAACATGTGCTTTGTCACAGACGGTCAGTCAGCAAAGCGGAGAGAGGAGAGAGCTTTGGCTTTAGAGCTGGATGGAACTGGTTTTAGATCCTGGTTCTAGTCGGTGTTACCCCGTAGCTTTGGACCTGGCACTTAACCTCACCTGCCACCCAAAGATAATGCTTGTCTTGCAGGGAATGGAAAGGATTTTATTCATGGGACACCTGGGTGGCCGGCTCAGCAGTTGAGCATCTGCCTTTGTCTCAGGGTGTGATCCCAGAGTCCCCAGATGAAGTCCCACAACGGGCTCTTCGAGTGGAGCTTGCTTCTCTCTCTGCCTGTGTCTCTGCCTCTCTTTCTCTGTGTGTCATGAATGAACAAATAAAATCTTAAAAAAAAAGAAAGGATTTTATTCATAACTATCATTAGGAAAGGCCTACAAACTCTTTGATTGTAATCTCCTATAATCTTATACGGTGAGTAATTAGCGCTCCTATTTCCTTGGTTGGAGAAACTGAGGAGTAGAGAGGTTAAATCAACTATTCAAGGTCACACACCGGGGATAACCAGGGACTTGAGTGAAGGGCTTCTGGCTCCACAGCCTGAGGCACTCCAGTGTCTCAGGACTGGTAAGGAGGTAAGCTGAGGGCCCAGCAAGCTGCCTGGCGCTTGATGGGGCTGTGGGTGTTACAGTGAGGCTGGGGGCTCAGAAGGATGGCCCCTTCCCCACAGCCCATCCATGGGGAGAAGAGGCTGATGAGGAAACAAATGGACCTGGAGGTGGAAAGCCCTGGAAGTGGAGGCAGGCATGCAGGCATGTGGGCTGGAGGGGTCCCCAGACCTGCGTAGATCTACTCTACTTCTCTTCAACTCTACCTCTTACGCTCTGTTTCTATGTCAAGGCCTCTGCGCTGTGAGCCTCCCCTGGCCACCACTGACCCTGCCTCGAAAGGTTTAAGTAAATATCTTGGCCTTAAAATGAACTATTTTTTCTACACATAAACATCTCCTCTTAATCATCCATTACCAAGACTTCTGAAGGTTGAGATTTCCCATTGGCACATTCCTGCCCCAGATAGGAGATTGTGCGCTACCCCCAAGAAGATATAAATCGCCCAGTTTATAGGCACTTAACATTAGGAAATCTTCTGGCACCAAAATAATCAAAATGTTATCAAGCTTCTCCCTGTCAAGTTCCCCAGCCCTCTCCATGAATCACAGCTGTAGTGCGCTCACCCAAGGCCAGATGAACTGCCCTGAGCCTGGCCAGGGATCAACTGCAAGGTTTCAGGAGAAGCCCAGACACGTGTTCTTGCCCCTGTGGTGTGAGGTAGTGGGAGTGAGACTGAGGGAGTTTGTTAGTTTTTTTTTTTTTTTTATCTGCAGAATTCATATAGTGGCCAACAGACTGCTACTCCAGGCTGGGGGCTGGTGTGTGGAGGAGAGTGGGGAATGTCTGGGCCCTTTGGAGTTCTAAAAAGCATCTGGAAAAATCTTTCGATCTATTTTCTGCAACACACACTCTGCATGCATTCACCAGTGGCAAGTTTTGATTCATGAAGGTGCAGATTTGATTTCTGAAACCAGTTAAGTATTTTTTTTGGAGTCAAGTTTAACTTGAGAAGGTAGATGGCTGGGTGGGAGAACAGAATTTCAAGTTAAATGAACGTCTGTGACCTTTTTAAAGGCAGAAATATATTTCCAGCATTTAGCACAGGACTTAGAACAAAATGGTGCTCAATAATAAGTAATGGTGGGGGGTGCGCCTGGGTGGCTCAGTAGGTTGTGTCTGACTTTAGCTCAGGTCATGATCCCAGGTCCTGAGACACCACGTCAGGCTCCCCTTTCAGTTGAGGTCTGCTTGTCCCTCTCCCTCCTCCTCTGCCCCTCCTCCTGCTCATGTGTGTGCATGCGCTCTCTCTCTCTCAAATAAAATCTTTTTAAAAAAGGGGGGGGGGGATTGAGGAGGGAGGGTAGAAAGGTGAGGATGAGATGCAGCCTTGGGACGCCTGGTGGCTCAGCAGTTGGGCGCCTGCCTTTGGTTCAGGTCTGATCCCGGGATGTGGGATCGAGTCCCACATCAGACTCCCTGAGAGGAGCCTACTTCTCCCTCTGCCTGTGTCTCTGCCTTTCTCTCTCAGTCTGTGTCTATCATGAATAAATAAATAAATCTTAAAAAAAAAAAGAGATGCAGCCTTAAGGTGCTGTTCTTCTACACCTCACCAGCTCATTACCCAAAAAAGGACCAAAGGAGGAACCCTGAAAATCTCTGAACTATTTTCCAAGAATTTATAGCCTTCCAAGGGGAAGTCTAATCAAAAATGCCTGTTTTTGGTGAATCAGTCTTGGGTGTGAAGACCCTGTGAAATCTGGGCCCTGTCTGTACTTCTCACGTACCATGGAACAAGCCCATTATGACTTGTATCAGAGTTACTCATGAACTGACTTCTTTCTCCTACTATATTCAGAGCTTTTTTTAAAAAAAGATTTTATTTATTTATTAATGAGAGACACAGAGAGAGAGAGAGCTTTTTTTAAAAAAATATTTTATTTATTTATTAATGAGAGACACACACACACACACAGAGGCAGAGACACAGGCAGAGGGAGAAGCAGGCTCCATGCAGGGAGCCTGACATGGGATTTGATCCTGGGTCTCCAGGATCACGCCCTGGGCTGAAGGTGGCGCTAAACCACTGAGCCACTCGGGCTGCCCTATTCAGAGCTTATTGATGTCTTGCTCACCCAGCACTATGTCTTGCACACAGTAGGAGTTAAATAAATGTGTGCATAGTGAAAGCTTGTAGAGCAAAGCAAAAATCTCATCTCCTGAATGATAGGGGGGCACTTTGGGAAGCAGGAACTCTCATCTAGGCATGAGTCCAGTCAGCAATGGGGAGGAACCAGTCCCTTCTAGCCACAGAAGCACACAACCAAAAGGGAAATTTTAGAATACTGGCAAAACAGGCCAGTTTATGAAAATACTAGCTTACACTTTGAAATTGTTTTGGGAGGTTTGCCAACTTCATTGATCTTAGCTATAGCCCGATGTCCCGAACTGCTAGGTATGCCATCCTCCAATGCCTATCCTCAACACCCACACAGCTTGCTCAGCCTAAAGATGAAACCAATTATTGTTGCTACCATTTGCTTTTTTTTCTTCTTTCTTTTTTTCCCCAAGATTGTATTTAAATTTTAGTTAACATATAGCATAGTCTTGGTTTCAGGAGTAGAATTTAGTGATTTATCACTTCCATATAACGCCCAGTGCTCATCACAATACGTGCCCTCCTTCATGCCCTTTACCCATTTTGCCCATCCCGCACACTTCCCTCCATTGTCTCTACCATTTAGATTAATATTTTCCATCAAAGACCACACTGGGGGCTCTAGGTTTGAATCTGAAACAAACAAGAGGCAATTAAGAAGATTCAGGGGACACCTGGGTGGCTCAGCAGTTGAGCCTCTGCCTTTGGCCCAGAGCATGATCCTGGAGTCCTGGGATTGAGTCCCACATCGGGCTCCCTGCATGGAGCCTGCTTCTTCCTCTGCCTCTGTCTCTCCCTCTCTATCTGTGTCACTCATGAATAAATAAATAAAATATATTTTTTTTAAAAATAGAAGATTAAAGACAAATTCCAGTGAGGGATTTCATAAATAATGTTACTATACTTGGCTACTTATACACATTATGAGTTCAACCCAATCCCTTCTAAAAGAGCTTATGACTCTCATTTTACAAATGAGGAAACTGAGGCTCAGAGAGGTACTTGCTTAAACTCACACAATTTGTTAGTGCTCCAAGCCAGGGCTCAACACCAGGATAGCATCTACCTCATTCCCGTTTGTGGTAACACCTCCCTTCCACGTTCTGTTGAGAAGTGTGATGCACCTGTTCAGGAGCAATGAATATACGTAACCAAAGCAGGAAGCTGCATTAGTCCCTGGTCCTGAAGAATGACTGGATTGTCTGGTTTCAGCTGAGCTCACAAGGACGGAGCAGGGCATTGGCCTTTCTGAGCTTCAAGGTCCTCCTTTTCCAGACAGAAAACACAGTGACCTACTTTTCAGGACTCTCAGAAGCAACCATTATAAAGGAGGCTGCAAAGACAAAGCCTTCAGCTGGAAGAAAACAAGAAGGCAATGAATCACTGGAACAAGACAGGTGCCGTGTCTGAACCAAAGCTCAAACATGGTAGAAAGACCAGACCCACACCTCCTGTGCAGCTCCCCATGAATGTACCTTCCCTGTGTGAGATTTCCCTTTGCAATCACTGCAGTGACAGGCATACCAAGCCTACCACCAGGCGTGGCCGAGTCATTTAGGAATTATTAATCCTAGCTTCTTCTCCTACCTTCATTTAGCCAGAAGGAAATGAGAGGAATAGAATTCCAACTCATTAATCTGTTGTGCAACCAGCCTCGTACAAATTGGAGGGATGTTGAAACCCAGTGAGGGGAAATTGGCTGCAGGCGTCTAAGTTTTAGCTTACTATAGTCTCCCCCTACCACAGGCAAACAGGAGTTATACTAAACTTTCCTCCCACATCAACATTTTAAAATGTCACATATTTTAAAAACCGAAACTTACTGTTCAGGGGCTCAATAAGCGAAGTCCAAAGTCAAGGAGAGGATCTCTCTTTTGTGAAAAACACCATATGCTCTAGGTAGATCAGGAGACTCGCTGGGCTGTTATTAATAACTGGCTGAGAGCTTGATGAAGAAACATGAGCCAGACTGTCACGGGAGGAGGCAAGTGGAAAGGAACTGACGGGCACAGGTGGGATAAATTATAACAAAAATATCCTTAGGCCCATACAGGAGCTCAAACAACTAGCTCCCCCGCCCAGCAATCAATAGACCCTTATGTCAAATGTTCTGAGAATTAAACAATAACTAACAAAAATGTCATCTGACTCTCTTGGAAAACACCATGACTCATTTAATGTTATACCATCCTTTGTTCTTCTGAGCAATTTTTTTTTAAGATTTTATTTACTTATTCAATGAGAGACACAGAGAGAGAGAGGCAGAGACACAGGCAGAGGGAGAAGCAGGCTCCCCACAGGGAGTCCGATGCGGGACTCAATCCCAGGATCCCGGGATCACACCCTGAGCTGAAGGCAGACTCTCAACCACTGAGCCACCCGGCATCCCACTTCTGAGCAATTCTTTTCCATGGATATCTGAATATCTTTTCAAGTTTATACATTTTGCCTTGTTTACTTTGACTTCCCTCTCTTTATAAAATATATAAGCAAATGGATTTTCAAAGGCACATTATCATTTTGCGATCTGTTTACCTGTGAGCAAATCAGTCTCTCCCCCCTTAAGGAACCCAAAACAATCCCAGGAAAAGTGTATAAGCGAAGTGTATGTGTGGGCAGGGAGGGGAAGGGGAACAGATCTCAGAATAGTATTATAAAAGGGAACCAGTAGACTTGAGGTCTGAAGAATTGATAGCGCATCACAACCTGGCTGCTCGTTTTGAAAAATTATATGTCAAAAAAGCCCCAAAACAATACACCTCCCTTGTCCCCAACAATTGATGGTAAGTGTTTGGATCATTAACAGTATGCTTTCAGACCTAAATTATTTTAAACACAGGGTCTGCCTGTCTGAAACGTTAAAAGGAAACTGATCATTAGACAGTTATGGAAATACAGAAGGATACAAATTTAAGTGAAAAAATCTTGTCAAATCACCACATTCTTAAAAGTCTAGCTCCCTGTCACCTTGGCTCAAGCCTGGTAACTGTCTTTTTTTCCAAACTAAACCCTTTTCCACCAAATCCTGGGGATGGGGGAGATCAAAACACCTCACTAGAGACAGTGGACTACTATTTAGCCAGGGCAACTGTTAAAAAGAAAAAGTAATACACCAGTGACCGCCAGTTTAATAGATTGTTGAGAAGGAGTGGCGTTGAGAACAGGGCCTAAAACTGTTTAATCGCCCACTGACCATTTACAATTCTTGCGTACCCACTGAGTGTACGTAGCTTTATAGAACACAACATGCATGTACTACTGTAAATACATTATGTACATCATAAAACATTAGTGGAAACTTTTAAAAGATGAAATTTTAAAATGGACATTCTAACAGTTTTTTAAAAGATTTTATTTATTTATGAGAGACACAGAGAGAGAGGCAGAGACACAGGCAGAGGGAGAGGCAGGCTCCCTGCAGGGAGCGCAATGCAGGACTAGACCCCAGGACCCCAGGATCACGACTTGAACCAAAGGCAGATGCTCAACCACTGAGCCACCCAGGTGCCCCTCTAATAGTGTCTTAACACTCCTCAAGGGTCATTTGTAAAGGTCCCTGGGGGCACAAAGATCCCACTCTGCAGATGACTGGGGATGCTTCAGAGCCCTAGCTTACTAAGTACTGTGGGTTGGATCGTGTCCCTCAAAAGGATACATTCAAGTTCCAACCCCCAGTACCTGTGAATGTGGCTTTATTTGGAAATAGGACCTTGATCATGTAATCAATTTAAGATGAGCTCTTACTGGATGAAGATTGGTACACTGGGCCCTGACCCAATGGCTGGTGTCCTTAGGAGAGAGGGAAATTCGGACACAGAGAGACACACGGTGAGCACACCATGTGACAGAGGAAACAGACACTGGAATGGCACGTCTACAAGCCAGGGAACACCACGCACTGCTGGCAGCCACCAGAATTGACGAGAGAACAAGGAAGAATCTTCCCTTAGTGACTTCAGAGACAGGATGGCCTTGTGGACACCTGGATTTTGGCTTTTAGCTTCCAAAATGGAGACAATAGATTTCTGTTGTTTTAAGCCACCAAGTTTGTGGTCACTTTTACTGCAGCCCTAGAAAGAGAATATATTCATTCTGTGACATTAGCGACATGATGTTAGTAATGCTATTTACTCTCCTTGTGCCTCAGTTTCTTCATCTATAAAATGGCATTTGAAAGCTCTGCTGATGTAATCAGGTTGTTTTGAGAAATAAGTGACATAAGGCATGCCGTGTGCTCAGCATGGCACCGGGAACATGCTAACAATAGCATGTTACACTTATGGAAGCTTTATGAGTGAGGACGGGGGCTCGCCAACTTTGGTGGAGCATTCACTCACCACTCAGAAACTTGTGTCTCAGGAGGAGGGAGAGCAGTTGCAGGGGCGTGAGATAGTCTCTAGATCTTCTGGGAATCTAAAGCTTATGCTAGATTACCCAGATCATTCCTAACAAGATAAAACATTGAAATACTAATTATTAAGCATAATTTTAAGACTTTCTATATTTTGGTCTGAATGTGTTGATTTTTGCTCACATTGAGAAGCTGTACTGCAAGGATGTCTATGGCTATAAAAGGTTAGGAGATAGATGTTCATAAGCTTTGCTACAAAATGTTGATGTAGAACAGTTCACGATTATGTACCTCACAGTTATCTCCGGGAAATAGAACTTACTGTGGTTGACAGTTATGATCAATACATGTGAATGAGGCTCTCTGGGAGAAACAATTGCAAAGAGAATACAAGGTGTCCAGGATGTACACTTGTTATGGGAAGGAGAGTAGATTTGTCCTAAAGTAATGACTGGGTGTTTAAGAATGAGGAAGAGGAATGTGTAGGGCAAAATCTGAATGGATACAGAAAGTTGTAGAAGTTTCACGGAGAGGGAATTGTATTTGTCGTGGTCAATGTTGGCCAAAGTTTTGATGGTCTTATTTGTAAGTTTTTCTTTAAAAGAGCTTTAGTATCAGATATTATACTAATGCAAAACTAAACTTCTGTCTCTGTTAAATGCATGAAATTGTCCTACTTTGGGAAATAGCTAAAGTTCTTTATGATCATGTTATTTCCTTTTTAAAAATTAATTAATTAATTATTCATTTATTTTTAGAGAGAGAGAGAGAATCTTAAGCTGGCTCCATGCCCAGCGCAGAGCCCTACTCAGGGTTCGATCTCATGACACTGAGATCATGACCTGAGCCGAAATCAAGAGTTGGACATTTAACTGACTGAGCCACACAGATGACCATAAACCTTCTTTTATTTTGTAATCTTGTTTTGTCATTTTAATTTTAGATCGATCTTATTTTATTTTCCCTGCCACAGGAACAAACACATTTCATTGCCAATTGCATTTTTTTTTTTGATGAACTCTAATCAAATCTCTCACTTTTGAAAATTATCATTAGTAAGCTAATCGCAACCATTTTAAGGCTTTTGTGTTCTACAGATGGTTGGTTCTATTCTAATGCTTCCCTTAACACATTTGCAAACCAGCTACAGGCCAGAGTGCTCTGACCCTGACAAAGGATGGTCTCAGAGCCACAAGGGAAAGGGCTCAGCCAAGTACCCTTGAGCACAGATTTCTAATGTCATCGCTTAAACAATTTGGAGACCATACCACTGAACTGGGTCAGGATTTCAGCACTAACAAGGAAATTAATGGGTTCATGAGATTGCTAATCCAAGATGGAACGGAACACGCATTACCCAGAGCTGAGTGAGCTGATGAGGGATGATTTTGTTTTGTTTTGTTTTGTTTTGAAATTTACTAGTCCTTTAATATTTTGTTTTCTGGACATAAGGAACTCCTTTTTCTTTTCTCTTAACCAGCTATAAAAATTTTGAAGGCTATGTTTTTGAAAACATAGAAATGAAACACATCTTTTTCTCTCTTGTCTGATTCCTCCAGAATTTGGAAACTCTTACTGAGTATTCTTATTTTCATGGCAACAGAACTATTTGCATAGGTTTAATAAGAATCTGACCTCTTTATTGATAGGATATAATAGGAAACACTGGTTATACAACCAAGGTTTTGTCCAGAATGTTACATTTGAGAATTAATTAGGTGTAAGCAGTTGTTAGTTTTAAAGAAATAAGGTTGAGTTCTTAGAGCCAATGTTTATGAAACCCTTTTGCGAAAACCAGCACATTTCCTGGCTTACAGTGTTCCCAGACTTACAGAGGAGTACTATGTTCTCTTCCTGACAAGCTCAGGATATGAGCTGATGGACCTTGAGAAGAGAGGAATTCACTCAAATCTATGTAATGCGGGTGAAATCTGATGGTGAGTTCTTGGCGTGGCATTCAAGCCTCGAGAAGCTTTGAGAAGTCCATTCTGGGGGATGCCTGGGTGGCTCAGAGGTTGAGCGCTTACCTTTGACTCAGGGCATGATCCTGGAGTCCCGGGATCGAGTCCCTCATTGGACTTCTCACAGGGAGACTGCTTCTCCCTCTGCCTGTGTCTTTGCCTCTCTCTGTGTCTCTCATGAATAAATAAATAAAATCTTTAAAAACAAAAAGTCCATTCTGAGATTTCTTATGAAAACTTCCAGCAACACAAACTGGATTTTAAATCGCCATTCTTGCTACACCTCTGTAAATAATCAGGTCATATCTAGTGAGACTAGCTTTATTTTATGATCCAGAATAATCTCTCCTTGTGATTATCTTTGATCAAAAGAGGGATAATTCTGGAGAGAATTTTTGTTTTTCAGTGGAAAACAGTAGCACATCCTGTGGGTTACCAGATTTTGGCCCTTTTCATTGTTTCTAAGCTGGTTTGAGTCTCTTTGTAGATAACTGATGGATATAAACTCCTGCAAACTGAACTAGGTCCTATCATCTTTTACACATTGTCAAACCTTATTAAATTTCTGATTCTTTTATTTTTCTTCAGGATCTATCTACAACCATTTGAACTAACATTTCTAATTTATCTCCTTCTCTCTTTTCTTGGCATTGCCAAGAACTAAAATATGACTGACTAGATCCTCCTTGGAACTTTAGGTTGCCTTGTCATTGGCTTTTACCCCCAGCATCTGAGGAAGTACTGCAATCTAAAGCTTCTGTAGACCTCAGAAGACTCATCCCTGCAGCAGCCCATGCACAGGCCAGATTCTCCCTGGAAAAGGTACTGTCTGGGCTACCAAAGAAGTCTGGTAAAATGCTCAGGTCATGTGTGCCTGCATATAAATACAAGGCAACCAAGACCATGGACAGCATTTCCAAGAGCATTGACAGCTTCAACAAATTCAATGAGCAGTGCTGGATTACCTCCTGCCTCTTGGAATCTACTTGGAATAAACACCCCCAGGGTGCAACTCCTGGCTCTTTACCTAAAATAACTATTTATATTAATATTTCTCTATTTCACTCTAGTCATCCTTAAAAAGCCTGATCAGTAGGATTCTACATCAACTGATCTTAGCCACTACCTCTCAGTAGATGATTTAACTGATTTTGCAGAAGTAATACCAATAGTCTTCAGGAGACTATTTTTTTAGATGATTTTTCCACTCAGGAGATTTAAGAGTACCTCTGAGTTGTTCAGTGATAAATGATATTTATTCATCTTGAACAAAAGAAGGGACTGACAGGGGGGCACCTGGGTGGCTCAGTCAGTTAAATGTCTGCCTTTGGCTCAGGTCCTGATTCCAGGGTCCTGGGATCAAGTCCCTGTTGGGCTCCCTGCTCAGTGGCGAGCCTGCTTCTCCCTTTGCCTCTGCCCCTTCCCCCCACCCCCAAATAAATAAAACCTTTTCTTAAAAAAGAAGTTATTAAAAAAAAGAAGGCACTGACAATGTTGAATATTTTTAAAATTTTGATTCTAGTAAAAGGCACACATCATTACATATACCATCTTATTCATTTTTAGGAGTACAGTTCAGTTTTATTAAGTGCATACCCACTGTTGTACAACCAGTCTCCACAACTTTTTTTGTCTTGCATTCTTGAATCTTTATACCCATTTGAAAACAACTTCCCACTCTTCCTCTCTTCCCTCTGGTAACCATTGTGCTACTTTCCATTTCTATGATTTTGACTAGTCTAGATACCTCATGTAAGTGGACTCATACAGTATTTATCTTTTTGCCGCTGGCTTATTTTACTTAGCACAATGTCCTAAATATTCTATTAAATGCATTAATCATGTGTTGGTTATCCACTCATCCATCAGCAGATGATAACGTTGAAATTTACCTGAGCCCTATGTTCCTAGGAAACAGTAGTCAAGAAATCCCCCTACACTTTTGTGCTTCAAAATGGCTTTCTGCAAAGAACCACAGTTTATGTGACTTAGATATGACCCATGGATGCCCGTCTGTTTGCCTAAGACAAGAGCAGACACAGACTCTCCAACTTCCCCTTCCTTGTCTCATCAGATGATTAGCTGAATTGTCTGTCCCCACCAACCGATCTGGATGAAAAAATTACTAATGTGACTCAACCAAATTTTAGTCAGGCTTCTCTCCTACCTATAGCCTCTGGACTCTGACCCTCAGGTCAGAATACAGAACAGCCTTTCCTGACTGCACCAGTCTGCAGAAACTTTTGACTCTTGCAGATCTTCTGTTCAGAATGTTCTCCCCATTGCAATAGTCTTTTCAAATAAAATCTCTCCATATCTTAGTCTGGATTTGTTCTTATTTGATTGGGGTTAGTGGGAAAGTGCTGAGAGGTGTACCACTAGATGCAAACTTTGAGGACCATGGCTGCAGTCCCAGCCTTGACGCGGATAATAATTTCTTAATCCCATTTTATAGGTAAGGAGGTGGAGCTAGAAGGTGAAGACGTGCTGACAGTCACAGCATCATGACGGAGTGGGAATCCGTGCTCTGATCGCAGACAAAACAGTGCCCTTTCCAGCACAAACGTGCCTAATCTTGGTCAGTGTTTGCAGATGATGAAAACATTCTCCAATATTCCAAGGAAAGGGAAATGAATCCAAGAGTGAAAAAAATAAACAGGATACCCAGAGTTCAAAAGAATCTCTTTCAGTCTGTGGAAATGAATGAAAACCATCCAGATGAGAACAAGCAAAGGCTGTTTATTCAGAGGTTGTTCTAGGGAGGGAGTAGGCCACGATCACTTACATTTGGCAGAGACTTAAAGGCAGGCAGAAGACTGGCAAGGGTTTATAGTGGATAAAAAAGGCAGCTTCAAATGTGCCCTGACTGGGAGGCCTGGGGAAGCTGTAGGTAGGCTAACTAGAAGTGGGGAGTCCTATGTGACCGCTTAGGGATTGTATGGCTTTCTCTTGTTGGTCCTAAATTGAAGTGGATGCAAACACTAGGGAAGCTGTCAGTTACTGAGTCTTGGCTGTTTGGGGCTGTTTGCCACAGGGGTTATGGGTTGGCTTTCTGGACTGGTTACTGCTGTGAGCAGGTTGGCTTCCTGGGCGGATTGTGGCAGGTTGTGGGTCAGGGTTCTGTTTTTATGGATAGTCTGATCTCTGTATATTCATTCCGTCCATCTCTCAGGGACTCTACATTCATAAGAGGCCTTCGCACCAGCCCTGCAGATGATCCCACACTCAGGCCAAGGAGGGTGGCAAGAGGCTTTCCGCTTGCGTAGGAGAAAGGCATGTAGTGGCTAAGTTCGCTTCAACTACCTTCCCCCACATTGTCTCTTTTTAAAATAAAAGTTGAAAAGCAGGGCCTGAGCATCATCTTTGGCTTTCCAGGGCTCACAGACAATTCACAGATGAAGACCCTCCTACTTAGTTTCTATTTCTTATGTGGTTCACAGAATCTCAGAAAATCCAAAGGACTTCAGCAGTCTCCTCGCATGGCCCTTATATGTAACAGATGGGGAGGGAGAGGCCCAGAGATCACAGTGTTTAGGTCTAATTCTGTTGAGGCCTCCTTGAGGCAGTAGAGGGACAGGATGTCCTTAAGGAGCTCAGCCAGTGGGTGACATGAGTACATAAACACACTACTCATTTCCCGGGCCTACCATGCACTGCCTCAGCTCTGAGCTCATAAATGCTGTTCCTTCTAAAGTCCCTTTCCTTTCCCTAATTCCTCTCTGTGAATTCCCCTTCACCCCTCAGTTCCTAGTTGCAGCATTACCTCCAGGAAGACCTTCCACACACGCCATCCTCCACAACACACATATGTCCCCAGAGAGTGCCCTGTGCCCCCCTTCCAGGGCTGAGCATACTGTTCTGTGCCAGGGTCGTTTGCCTCTTTCCTCAAGTAATCAAAAGACCCTGAGGACCACTCCTAGATCTAGTCTCTGTTGTCTTGTTCCTAACAGAAAGCAGCCCCCCTGACATTTGGAGATGTGCCACTCAGAAGGGAAAGACTTGGCCAATGGGGGGGGGGGGGTTGTGTGTCAGGGCCAAGTCCCAAAGGAGAAGTGGGAACTTGCCAACGAGTCAACGGGGACCCAGGGTGCTTGAGGCAGAGCTCTGGAGAGGAGCAGAAGCTTGGGAACAACTGGGAGTGGGTATGGGAAGGGGGCGATGGCTGGCAGCTTGCTTCTTTGAAGGACATGGGACAAGGCGGAGGCGGCCAGACCTGAAAGTGACACTTGAGGGCTCAGGAGCTGGGCACATGAGGTGAAGGGGTGTGGGAGGAGGGGTTGGGGGATCAGGACGGGAGGCCAGAAAAGCAGCTGGGAAACCATTTCTTACAACAGCCCCGTGGACACTCAAGACAGATCTGACCTGGGGCGGGAGTGGAAAGGAGAAGCATGCTCGAGTCACATGCAGCAGGTATACGGTTGGCTAGATGTAGGGCCTGGCTAGAATTGGGTGGGGAGAGACTGCAGGAAGTCCAGGACACCAGATTCCTGGTTTAGGCGGCTGGGTGAGTAAGATATAAAAATTCAAGGAGTTGATGAGTCTTTCCTATGTATCAGACCCAGAGCTAGATTTTGATGCCAAAGATGCTGAGGAATTGGTCCTGGGACACAAGGAGCCAGCCAGTGGCCAAAGGAGACTTGAAGTTCTTTCAGGTTATGTACTTTCCAACACTAGCCTATGCAATCTGAGACATGGGTCCTTCCCAGGGATACAATTTCTGACCCACACACATCACAGCTCTTAATCCTGCAGGACCAACGAGGAAGGTTCAGACACGGAGGGAGTAGGGAGGGGGCACTGCAGAGCTGCCAGGGGGGGTCCACACCAAGACAGGGAGAGAGGCTTACCTCCAGCCACCTCCCACCAGCGAATCTCTCTTTACTCCATGCATTTTGATGCAAAGATATTACATAAACCCTGCCTCTAATTCCCATTTTTATCGTTGCAGACAGATCTCTAATGTTTCTTTTCTAAATTTTAAAAAGGGTTGTGATTTAAAACTGAAATAATGAAAATAAATCCGGGGGCATCTGAGTAGCTCAGTGGTTGGGCATCTGCCTTCCACTCAGGTGGTGATCCCAGGGTCCTGGGATTGAGTCCCCTATAGGGCTCCCTTCTTCTCCCCCTGCCAATGTCTCTCTCTGTGTATCTCTCATGCATAAATACATAGAATCTGGAAAAAAAAAAAAAGAGGATGGGTACTGGGTGTTATGCTATATGTCGGCAAATTGAACTCCAATAAAAAATACATTTAAAAAAAGAAAAAAGAAAAGAAATCCTATTGGAATTATGTATTTGAGCTGTTTTTCAAGTACTTTTCCCCAATTTCATCTCAAGAAGTTATTTGGGTTTTTGTTATTTAGGAGAGAACCTGGCTTGAGAAACATACGTTGAAGGAAGGAGTCAGTGCAGTTAGTAAGAAAACTAAGCAAATCTTGCAGCAGTACCTTTCGGGAACCAGCACGACCCTCCCCACAAGCCCCTGGCCCTGGGGGGGGCCCTCGGAGCCCCGGAAGGGGGTGCTCATCAGGCTGCAGGTTCCCAAGCCCCTGGGCCGCGCTGGTGTTTTCATGCAGCAGGACGCACAGGGGCCCGCGCTCAGGGAGGGGGCCTCTTGCAGGAAGCCTCATCTGGGTGCAGGGAACTGGCAACACGCAACTGCCCGCACGTCCTTGATAACATTTGTCAGGAAGCTCACTTCCTGCCCTTAATGAGCCCCGTGTTTCCTAAAGCACGGAGACCGGCCTGGGCACGGTGGGGGGCAGCGGGGAGGAAGTGACAGCCATCAGAAGCTTTGCCCAAAGGTGCTGCCCTTTGCAGCACCGCGTGGCCCAGTTTCCGTTTCTGGGCACGGCGGGGGAAGTTAGGTGGCGGTGCAGCAGCCAGTGCGGGGCGGAGGTCTGCTCCGGGCCTGGAACTGCTGCGCCACGCTCTGAAGGCCGCGAAGGCCTCCTAAGAATCCAGCACCTACCGGATTCCTTAAGAAAGCACAGCGCTCCGAAGAGTTCATAAATGACTCAGAAGGATCCTGAATCTTACATATTTTGCATGTAGCATTCACACAGCGCCACTGCCAACAGAAAGTAAGTGGCTTTGGAAGAGAGCAGCTGCCTTTTTTTAATTGCATGTGCAGAAAAGAAAAACTTAGGGATACGGCAAGCTAAATGGACATCTATCCTCAGCACGCAGTATCATGACAATCCTGCAGTGATGAAGCCACAGGATGGAGGAATCACAGCAACAGTTCTCATATCTTGAGGGCTTGTATTGTCCTAAGTTCCAAGTCCCTGTTCTGAGAGCTTCACCTAGAGGAACATACCTGTCCCACACAATCCATGAGGGAATATAAGAGGGATGCAGAGTGCTTATGCAATTCATCTAGGGATCCTTTTTTAAAAAAGATTCTTTAAAATTTGTTCGTCTGAGAGAGAGACCGAGAGAGCACTAGCAGGGGCAGAGGGAGAAGGAGAAGCAGGCTGCCGGCTGAGCAGGGAGCCCAACATGGGGCTCGATCCCAGGACCTCAGGATCATGAGCTGAGCCGAAGGCAGACGCCCAACCATCTGAGCCGCTCAGATGCTCCAGAATTTCATCCAATGTCTGACATCAGGCACTCAGATCCCAGTGCCCATCGATGTTCTCACCTATGTTTTCAAGATATACATGAGTAGCTAAAACAAAAACACATTCTGATGCAAAACAAAGAAAAGAAAAAAAGTGAAAAAAAGGAGCCACCTCTCATATCAACTGAATTGTTTAATCTGTCTCCCTGTTGCCAGGTTGGACAAGCCAGTAAATCCTGGAGAAGGAAAATGCTCAGAAACGGATTAACCTGGAGAGGTCGAGATGGATGAGTTGCTAGCGCCCTCTTTCAGGTAGGCTCGGCTTTCCTTCAGAAACATAAAGGGGCTGATCCAAGCTTATAGGTAATTCCATTTATCATGCAAAAGCAAACATGAGTGCAACCCAGGGTATGGGTTCATGGATATTTCAGGTCAAGCTGGCTCAGGGTTTGAAAGGTAAGTATTTTCCCTGTAACCCTTGGGGGGATTCTCAATGCATAAAAAAGGACAAAAACATGAGTTATCTGTGCTTTGTCTGAATGGTAGTAATATCTATCTAACAAGTGAACATCTTGAGGCCAATTTAAGGCGCTTGTTTTCCTAAAGCACACAGAGAATAAATAACATAAAAAAAGAACCTGGTTTTAAATGCCTTCCAAATAAAACCGCTCCTCTCTTCCTCCAAGCTGCTATAATTCCCATCTCAGTGATGCAGCTCTGGATCACTGAGCCAAACTGGTCTCTGAAGGATATTCTTTAGGACCAAGGAAACCTCGGACCTCTTCAGATGACGGGATGCACCTCGAAGACAGGGTTCCTCACATTAGAAAAGTGACTGGAAGTCTGAGTATCAGTAGAATCTAATCCAACTTCTGTGCTTCGTGGCTCAGTGGTCACTGTCCGAGACTCCAACCCAGTCAAATCAACAAATTATACCCTTGTGGAGAAGTTAGGAGAATAGAGAATATTAGAGGTTTCCTCCACCCCACATTTCTTTATATTTAGTTTTAGTAAACCATTTGATTTCACAGCCAAGACAAAATAGGTGATGATCCCTTTAGAGAAGGAGCCCAGAGAATCAGAAATGGGCTGCCCACATCCATGTGGCCATTGAAAATTCTTTCAAATTACTATTCTTAAGCACTGACCTAGGGCTAGTGAGACAAGCAAATTAGAAGCTTCTGCAAAGCTCTGAAGTTGTTAAACTGGGTATGAAGCCCACCTGAGAGCCAGGCACTCAGAGAATTCGGCAGGTCACCTTCATTTCTGCCCCTCGAGCTATCCACCCGGGGTTACACGTGCATAATCTGAAGGGCTCATCCAGTGAGTCACAGACACTCACCACAGAGAAAAGCCAGCGATTTTAAAAGCACCCGAAAGTTTAGCCTCATATTTCCACAAAGATTGAAAAGCAAAAGTGAAATAAAGCCCAGTGATTTCCTCTCTGTCGTGTTATTCTTGAACTTAGGTCGACTGCTGGGGGGTCTCTCGATACGTGACCAAGTATAGACTGGTTCTTCAGAAACCTCTTCCTGATGTATGTTGGTCAGGACTCCCAGGCCAGTTATGGTCCCAGAGCTCCCTAAGGTCATCCTAACACATGACAACACCACATCCCGACTAAAAATTTGAACACCCTTGGACAACTGCAAGCAGTGGCCTTTTCCAAGCAAAGGGATGCCCCCACCACGTGAGCCCAATTATCAGTGGAAACGTGTCCATGGGAACAAAAATGTGAATAAAGGAGAGAACATGCCAGGTGTCTAACTTTACCAGGATGTCAAGTCACTTGCTCAGAGTCCACAGTTCACAAAGCCATAAACTTGTTTTCCGGACAGAGAACTTCTTGCCATGGTTTGCGTTTTGGGGAGTGATGCATGAAACACTTTCACTTTCTTGCAAATATTAGAGTTTCCTGTGGTGGCCACTCTAGCACTGTCTCAAAACTCCCTTTTTCCTGTCCAGCCTTAAAAATCTCTGGATCTCTTCCTCTGTTTTTGAAAAATTTATTGTGAAAAATCTTACACATACCAAAGTAGAGAATACAGTCATCTGTCATGTAATTTAGACAATCAGCATGCTGCCCATCTTGTTTTATCTACACTCACATGCCCCTCCTCGTCCTCCCCCCAAAAGTTATTTTAAGGAAAACCAAAATATCCTATCATTGCATTTGTAAATATTTTATTTATGGACTTCTATAAGATGTAGATCTTTCAGAAATATCTTTATTTCTGGATAAGAAATAGGCTGAATGTATTATATACATCAATGAGAAGTAGGAAAACATAACAAAGCAAGACTGAAGAGATCTAGAAACTCCCATTAAGTCATGAGTCAGGCAAGAGTTAGTCCACCTCAAAACCACATCTTCTGTTGCTTCAAGCTCTGCCCTTTCCAGCCTCACTCTGTGACGTCTCTGGCAACCTGTCACTGCCCGGATGGCTCTGCTGAGTAAGCCTTTGGACTCAGATTTAAGGCGAAAGCTCTGCTCAGCACATAATCTGTCTAAGGCCCTGGAGAAAGGTCTCATGGTCAACCCAGAATCTTGCCCAGAGGGGTTTCTGTTTCTGTGGCCTTCCTTGGCACCTTCATTCCAGGGTCCTGACACTTCTCAGGGATCTGGGGCCCAAGTTCTCAGGGAAATAGCTACTGACTAGGACAAAAACCAAAAAAAAAAAAAAAAAAAAAAAGAAAGAAAGAAGAGAAAAGAAAAGAAAGGGAAAGGAGAGAAAGAAAGGGAAGGGAAGGGAAAGAGAAGAAAAAAGAAAAGAAAAGAAAATAGCCATGATTCCATCATTATAGCCAGAACAACAATTAACAGTTCATCTTTCATAGCAACTAACCGGGGAGAGTTAACCCATTTCCCCTTCCATCCGAACATTTGGTCCCTCAGATGCTGGGTGCAGCCTGGAGACAGACAGGCGGCCTTGCTTGGAGAGCACAGTCCCCCGACACACAGACACACAGTCAGGGACCTCACCAAAGGCAGTTCACAGCTTCCTCTTCCCTCCAGTCTGAGTCTCCACCTTTTTTGCTGCTCTCTCTCCAACAGCTCCCCAAGGACTCTGTGGCAGCGGCCAAGGTCCAGGCTCTGGAATTCCTCATCTGCGAGGCATGGCTCACAATGATGAGTTCACTTTGTCTCCACATTTCTTTTCCATCAAGAGATCCCACATTCCAGAGCCCGATGACTTGGGCCTTGCCCAAGGTCATTAAATGTGTGTCGGTTTATAGTCCAACAATAGGGAGATGCTGGGCAGCCTGTATGTTCTAGACCGGCTCCCAAGTAGGAAGAACGCGAGTTCCTGGCAGGACCCCCTTGGCCTCCCTTTTGATGCATCTACTTCTGAGGGGTAAAGTCCTGGCCCTTGTCTAGGCTGCAGATGGGGGGGGGGGGGGGTCAAGGTGGAGTTGGTAGAAAATTCATGCTGAGAACCTGCCCACCAGGCTCCTGAGGTGAGCGCACCAGGGTCTGAGCAAAGGTCGTGCACTTGGCACATGGGATCCTTGCCACGAGAGTAAGGGCAGCTGCCTCACAGTCTTGAGATTCCTGAGGGAGTCTCACCCACCTCCTGTCCTCTGCTGAGTCCAGACCCAAGCCTACTCTCAGCCTGCAGCTGGGCTCTAGGTTTGAGGTCCCTCAAATAAAAGACTTTCCCCATTGTCACCATGTCCTTTGCAACAGGACGCAGACACAGCGGAGGCCTTCTGATAGGAGAGCCTCTTGCAACCTCCCCCACTCCCACCCCACCCTGCTCCCAGCCAGAGGCACAGGGAACAGGATCAACAGGCTCCCAAGAGCTTACTGTTAAATTTTCCAGGAATTGAGTCAGCTGGCTGCTAAACACAGACACTATTAAAAATTAAATTATATAAATTTGTAATTGAAAAGATTAAAAACAGCTAATAAATACTGAAAACACTATATATCCTAATTTACCACATTTTACTATTATTATGCTTTTAAGGTCATTTACAACTAACATATCTCCATGGTGAAAATACTATGTGAATGGTGCACAACAGCATATCTCGCCACAGCTCAGTGACTTCACAGGGGGCTTGAAATCACATTGCTGGGGAGTATGTACCCCACAAAAATCGACAAGCAAAAGAAATAAGGGTTCAGTCTCAAGATAGCAGAATGTTGACCACTTACCAACACACCTCTATCTGACTCAGCTCTAGGACTCCAGACTCTGTCCTCAGCTCAGCTTGCTTGAAACCCACATTTCAAGTGTGTGCTGTGTGTTGACTTTGAAGACAGCCAGGGACAAACTAGATAGAGCCACAGCTAAGAGAACTCGGGAAGCCAATCTTGGCCAACCCTCCCTAGGAGATTTACAAGAAAGACTGATTGACCACAGTCAATCTTGGGTGTCCAGACCCCACCTTTAATAATCAGCCAGATTTGCACCAGGAACTTCCGGTGGTGGCCTCTCTCCAAAGTGGGTTTCAGTGTTCGCCTCCCACTCCCCTACTCCCTGCCCTTCTCTCTTCTGCACAGACACAGCTCTAGCCAGATCAGACTTCTTTCACTCCTCAAATACCCTATACCCTGGGTCTACAAATCCAGAAGCCCGCAGGGACCACAGCGTAATGACTTGTATGACAAGCAAGAGGACCCCAGAGCCCTCAAAGAAGGCCAGGTGTTCCCTGCTGCCTGGCACGGCCACTGCTCAGGCCGATCTGCTTGTGCAGTGGAGGGACGAGGCCCTGCTGTAATCTTTTTTTTTTTTTTAAGATTTTATTTATAGAGACACAGAGAGAGAGGTAGAGACACAGGCAGAGGGAAAAGCAGGCTCCATGCAAGGAGCCCAGTGTGGGACTCAATCCTCGGACCCCGGGATCATGCCCTGAGCCGAAGGCAGACGCTAAACGCTGAGCCACTCAGGCGTCCCAATGTGATCTTATTTTTCAAGAGAAATTAGGAATATGGGTCTTTGTAAAATAAAAAATTCCCTCATTTCAAGTTAAAAAGGATTTCACATTTTCATAAATTGTAACTGTGTGAGGTGGACACACTAACCTATACCTTACTGCGGCAATCATCGCACAACGTATATCCATATATCCAATCACTACGTTGTGCATGTTCAACTTACACAATGTCGTATGTTGACTTCTCTATAAAGCTGGAGGAAAAAAAAAGGGTAAATAAAACAGATGGCATTTTTCAACTCCTGGGGGGAAAAACCCTTTATTTCATGAGTACTCCAGGCTAGAACAACAGAGGGTGAGTGGTATTTAGGTCCCAGGCCACCAAGAGAAGGCCTCACACCCTCTCAGCCAGCCTGATTTCCCCACAAACACTCGTGCACCTTGCCGGCATCCCTCATTAAACAGGAGAGGTCACTCTTGCCTTGCTGCCTCAGGCATTTGAGAAAGCCTCAATCCCAGAAAATTCAAAGGAGGAGGTGGTTCTCCCCAGGTCAGACCGCCAACAGGTGAAAGGAGTTGGTGAATCCAAGTCCCCCATTCCTAGTCTCTGGTGGGACAATTCTGAGGCAATTCTAAATGATTCCTCAGGGACCCCCTCCCCATAGGGTGCAACTCCAGGTGCCCACCAGGCTGATAAGCTCATCCGCACACCCTTCAGTGGTTTCTACTTTCTCGAGGTCTTCCACGCCCTGGAGTCACCCCCAAGCAAGATTCCTGCACCCAAGTCCTCTACTTGGTTTGCTTTCAGGGAACCCAAGCCCTAACCACACGGGTGTATGCTCTAACTCCAGATTTTCACACATGTTGTTTCCTCTGTCCTGAGCACTCTTGAATGGTTCAAAAATTTGGTTCAAGGGGCACCTGGGTGGCTCAGTGGTTGAGAGTCTGCCTTTGGTTCAGGGCATGATCTCGGGGTACTGGGATCGAGTCCCGCATCAAGCTCTTCCCCCTTCTCCCTCTGCCTATCTCTCATGAATAAATAAAATCTTAAAAAATATATAAAAAGAATCTACTTCAATATCAGTTCCTCTGGAAGTCTTCCCTGACCCTTATCTCTTCCAGTGCTGGGGGATCCCACCTTGCTGGCTCCCGTACTTGCAAACCTATTTGCAAACCGTTAAGAAGCTATCATACAAAGAACCTGATACTCTCTGAAGTTTTAACATGTTAATTGGGTCCTACTGACCGACCCCCTTCCCATCCGTGTATTATAGGTGAGGAGACCCCAGCTCAGGAAACCCGACAGAGGCTGGACTTGAACTCACAGGACACCTCCCAGGCACTGGCTGCTTTCAACTTGAAGCTTCGTGCCCAACATTACAGTGACTAATAGTATTTAGCTCCCAGGGATGAGGATTTGCCAGCAATGGCTCAGCAGCACCGGGGCAGAGCAAACCCCAGGGGAGAGGGGGAAAGATTGGTCAACTGGCCTGACCTCCAACTCTAGGAGTTGCCTTTTAGAAGAATAAAGAGCACAGAAACCCACAAAAGATATAAGTAGCACATTTTCCTTGTTCTAAATTTCAGACACTTCATTTTTTTGTCTCTAGAGGTTCATTTTGGGTCTATTTTATATTTTCCATTTTTCTCATCATGCTCACACTTTCTTCTGCCTTCTTGAATGCATAGAGAATGTCTCACGTCCCTGTCTACTAATTCTATCATCTATTTCACTTCTGAGTCTGGCTTTTCCTCTTTAAGATGAAAAAAATTTTAAGTAATTACTAAAATCTCTTTTGGGGCTAATTAGTAATCTTGAAAGTTGCACTAAATCATTCATAGGGTATCAGAAAATATCATCTTCAGAAAAAGCTCTAAATATATGTAGTTCAGCAGCATTCAATGTAATACAGAATTAGGGATGGTATCAGAAAATTTCCAAGGAGGGAATCCAATCTCTCATGTCAACATCAAAATTAGACACAAAACATAATTTACTGCACACTGACTTCTTCCTTTATTTCTAGAGAGAATGTTAAAAAGTTTGGGCCTGGATTAGATACTGGTCACTGAATAGGACTGCATTTCCACGAGTCTTTAGATAGCAAAACATTAAAACAAAGACCCAGATTTATTAGAGAGTTTTATTTACATAAACACAAAATTTCCATCAACCGTTTCAATTTTAGGCGCCTCTAAAAGGTGGACACACTGCCTCTAAAAGGTATTGGAAGAAAAAAAGGGGTACACTCGTCGCTTAAACCTTGTTGTTAAAGCACTTTATTTAAAAATCCTGTTTTCATTAAACTCTGCCTGAAATCAGAACGGCTATTCTCACTATACAGGTTAGAAAACTGAGGCTGGAAAATGAAGCCAAGACTTCAATTCAGTTTGCAATGCAATTTCTTGGGCAACATTTTCCGCTAAAACCTAGCGGCCAGGACTAGAGAGGCCTTTAACAAAGGGCTAGCCAAATTAAAAACTCATTAACTAATAGTGAACCTGGAATCTGGCTTAAGCCAGAGTGAGGTCAAGAGTCACTCAAAATCCATTTAGTACTTTTTATGCAGAAAAGGGCCTGGATCTGGGTCTGCCCCTGTAAGATTGTAACAGTCTTCTTGAGGATTGTGCTCCAAACACAGGATCCTGCTCGGTACCACGCTTTTCCCCACCAGACGCTAGGGGCTTACTAATACGCAGCTGACAAAGACACAGGCCCTGAACGTGTATAACCCATCATCCCAAATGCCCATTCTGAGTGTCTTCCCAAAGACATGCATGTAGGACTGTGTGCATCTTCCTCTGTGAAGGGCTGCACTTGAGGCTCTCATCCCCTAGGTTCTCATTTTAGCAAGGGAGATAACGTGTCTCGCAGGGAAGGAACAGGACCTCCAGGCAGGCTAAGAAACCGGCCCAGTGAAAGAACTGTTTGTTACTCAAACCTCGGAGTGATCCTGGAGTCGTGCTTCCTACAGAGTAGAAGGGGAAACCAACAAATCTGGACTTAAGAGTAAGCCGGCAAAGAGACTGGACGCCATAGCCAAAGCCCAAGTGTGTGTGTGTGTGTGTGTGTGTGTGTGTGTGTGTGCGCGCGCGCGTGACGTGTGCGTCCACATGTACACATAGGCATATACTTATATGTAACAATTTTGGGAATGGGTGTCACTTTTGTTTTTTTTTTTTTAATTTTTATTTATTTATGATAGTCACACAGAGAGAGAGAGAGAGAGGCAGAGACATAGGCAGAGTGAGAAGCAGGCTCCATGCACCGGGAGCCCGACGTGGGATTCGATCCCGGGTCTCCAGGATCGCGCCCTGGGCCAAAGGCAGGCGCCAAACCGCTGCGCCACCCAGGGATCCCCACTTTTGTTCTTGTACTAGGTCTGTGCTTTTAAATTGAAATCCGACACAGATTTGAAACACTGCACAAATCAAAGCATACAGCTAGATGAATTTTCAAAAATTCAATACATCCAGGTAACCGGCACCCTACTTATGAAACAAAATGGTACTAGCCCTTCTGTCCTGTCCTTAAGTTTACCTTCTAAGGCAGCCTTTAGGATTTAAAATCAAAGTCAGATGTACAGCAGAAAAATGGGGAAACAATGTTCACTTTCTGACTCAGAGACCAGAAACAAAGAGATAGGTTTTAAGGCTCAAGAGGTGCATTTTAAAAAATTATCTTTATTTAGGTTTCAGATTCAGCACATGTATCAAAGACTAATCAACATAAAGAAGTAAATAAGACATTAATTGGAAGTCTTACATCTCTCTAAACTCTGACCAATGTCAAGATTGCCACTATTACCAGAACTCCAACATAGTCAAGTTGTAAACAAGCTATCATGAACAACACACAGTGTGCACGGAGATGCAGAGGCAAAAGACATGCTAGCACTGGGCTCTCCTCTCTTCCTTGCTGATGTCTTCCCATTTGACGGTCCACTTTTGCTTTCCATGCTAAGTCCCAAATAAAGTCCAAAGGCTCAAGGTCAACCTGACCAAAAACTCTTCCAGAGGAATGCATTCTTAAACTGTTGTGCCTGCAACCTTGTTTTTGCCAGGATGAAGTTCAGATCAAGATGTACAATACAATCTCGATGATGGTGCAGACCGAGTCGAGAACTGAAGTTGAGCAGTAACCCGAGTTAAGGCATGAATGCACACACACACGTGCACACACACAGCGCCCGCGCTATCATGAACGTAGGATTCCTTCTACCGCCTCCCGAGAGGCAACCAGGGCTTGGCAGTAAACCACGACTGCTGAGCATTCTGGAAAATGCTCCCCATAATGTCATGCTAACAGCTGTGTGTGTATGTTAAAAAAAAAAAAAGGTAGAAAAAAAAAAACAACCACCCAGAAACGAAAACCTAAAAACCCCTTAATCTCTTACAATGGCTCTTGAGCATGGAACTCATGTAGCAGCGTCAATGGCTGGCTCTTTAATAAATTTGGAAATAAAAGATTCTTTTACTATGTATTTCTTTGGTAGTTACCACTACAAAGTTGTCAGTGTTGGTTACCTAAAAGACAAGTACTGGACAGAAGATCAAGTTACACAGAAATGATTCTTCTGTACTGGTAAGAGAAAAATATTGCGCTCTTGAAGCACAAGTTACGATGCTTGTTCTCGCCTTATTGGGCATCCTCTATAAGCAAGGCTTCGTGCAGGAAAAGTTCATGTCTACCTAACAAAGGGCGATACATAGTCTATTTTCCTACAATTGAACAGTTAACAAAAATTCACATTATCAATGATCTCTGGTCAAATCAGTTAGAAGCCAATTACAAAGGAGCGGCAGCACTTGGTGTCAAAGCCACATTCTGGTCGCGCATTCATCCCACGGTTGTGGTCAGTATCTCAGGAGCTCAGAATTTAAAACTCCCTTCAATTAACAAAGGAGTAAGTTGAATTACATCTTAAATACTTCCATCATCTGCCAAATTTCTAGAATTCTGTCCAGAAATGCCAGCATGCTTGATGAGAGAAAGCAATTCAGAGCCCAGAGAGGTGTCAGGTATTAGATAAGTTAATTTGGTTTTGTATAAAAGGCATGGTAATCTGGCAACAGAGTACTTATCCTATTAGCAGCACAGTGGTAGCCAAGGGTCTCTGTCAGCAAGACAGGGAAAGGAAGCTACTGTTGCTCCCGCCTGCCCTCGGGACAGCTCCTGATCTTAGAGGCCTTCCTACGGGAAGTCGGTCCAGGGTGACCCTGAGCACGTGGGCCGCAGGAATGGCAGTAACCAAAGTCAGCCCCCGTGAGAAGAGCCCGAGGTAAGTCAGCTTCCCATGGATGAAGGGGCTCTTGCCTCCAAGGGCTCGGGGTCTGAATTTTATGGATCCCTGGTGGCTAGACCATCACCAAGAACGGCCCTGGCAGGTATCCTGCCCATGTGTGACAGGCTCCATACAGGGTCAGAAACCACTTTAGAAGGGCATGAAACAGCACAGACTCAAAATAGTAGTGTTTGTTCTATCAATTCTGAATGTCGGCAGGGAGAGGCAACTAGATTTATGTTGAAAAAGTGCTGTTTGAAGGAGCTGTGTTTTATTTTGAAATGAAATGACTAGGGGAACCAGCACTACATTTCTGCAAAGTCTGAAAGTCAAGAACCTATTTCTAGAAGGCATTTATCAGGAACGGTTTGCTCACGCCAAGTGCTTTTTCATTCACCATATGGCAATGTTTTGACTTTTGTGCTTTCGGGAGGTAACTCAATTGACAGGAAGCAGAGGGAAGCTCATTACATTATGGACTTTCTCATTTGAGTGCAAGCCACTATCCCAACAGCATTGAATTCTATCATCTCGCGAAAGATTCTTGTAAACATAGACCATATTTCTCCTATGAGAAAAACCAAGAACTGTACCATGAAGGCAAAATTTGTTTGCCTCCTCTCAGAATTCCTCGGAATGGCAATGTACCAGGAGGGACGGCAGGCTGTTGGTGAGATCCCTGGGTTTGCTAAGACCCCGTCCGATCGAATTAAAAATCTAAAGCCTCAATAATTAAATGCCAAACTTGTTCCCCATATCTGAGAACTGTACTATGATTATGTATATTACATACACATTATAAATAAAATTTATATAGACCAATTGAGGAGTGAAGTTCAGGGGTGAAAGCAGGAAGAGGTGAAAAATCCTATTGTTGCTTTTACTCTCGAGTTCTTAAAATGCTAGTCAAACACTATTATCCAACAAGACTTGTTTCATTCTGTAATTCTTAAATATGCATTCAAAGGCAAAAATGGAAGTTTCTATACTGTACACTATTAAATATCTACAATGTCACGGTTCCTTATTTTTAGGAGTGTGTTCAATAAAGAGCTAGCTATTAGAGATGGGTGTCACAAAACATGGACTCTTAAAAATTACCGATAAATTAATTTTCAGTTCTCTGATTATATCCAACAGATACACATTCTCATCATAAAATATACATTCTCTAGTAAGTTATTTTCGTCCACAGCATATATAAATATGCAAACACAGGTGGTAAAAATCACTTTACTACCAAAGTACAAAACAGTAACTGCTGAAAAGCAAAAATAAAGATGTTGCAAGTATTAAGAAAAGAGTGACTCACAGTGTTCCACTTCCAAGTGAAACCAAATGATTTATTTGTGCTAAATGAATGGAAATAACGTATTCAGAGTATACTTGTTTGTACACTGCACTTACTTATACTGGGCAACACAAGTGCTCATCGATGCTCATGTGCTACCGTCTTCTCACCTCTTTTCTTTTCTGCCAAGCAATAAAGTATTCTGAGGCCGCTATGCCAAGATATTCCTATAATGTTCATTTCAAATAGTACTTTCTAATAGTATTTTGCACCTTTAAAATATTTGTTCAAACTCTATTTTAGGGGAACACGAAGAACGGGAAGGGGAAGATAGCTGTTTTTGTTACAATCACGTTGCCTTCTGCAGCAGAAATCAAAGAGCGTGTGTTCTAATTGGCCATCAGAACCACTGGTGGGCAGGACAGCATTTATGGACTGGTGTTAGAGGGGCCGGGTTGGGGAGATTACCACTAAAGATAAGGAAAGAATCACACCTGAATACGCATCAGTTGTCCACCCCACCTGGATGTGGAAAAGGTAGAGCCACGCGGTCCATGACTTAGGCTGTCTTGTTTCACAGGAGGCGTGGATGTTGACACTGAAAATAACCTACACAAAGTGTATCTGTAGAAAGCTCTAGGCCAGAGCACATTGTCTCGGGCACTGATCCATCTAGCTTTCCATTCTACACGGAAGGCTAGATTTTCAAAGGTCGGAACTGTAGTGCTGAAATATGGGTTACGTTTGGTAAACACCATTATAATGGGGCCGGGGGCGGGGGGCAAGGGGGAGGATCAGCTCAGTAATTTTCTGCAAATTCATGAAAAAAAAAATATAAAAAAGATATCCCTTTTTATTTTACAAACCTAAAAGCCAGGAAAATGAAGCTCTGGGGCCAAGCAAAAATTGCACGCTGCTGCTGAATTACCAAATATCGAATAGCAAATGTTCCAGCCAGGGAATGGACGTACACGTAGATTCAAGTAGAACACTGATGGAAAAAAGTCGTCTGTGTAGTGTCGCAGACACACAACACTGGCTGCGTTTCCGACAAACACTTACAACACAATTAATAGTGAAGCCTAGATAACGTCAGTGCAAATAAGTCAGATCCAGAACTGCCAGGGAAGGAAGCCTTTGGCGTTGAGCAGGCGGCTCCACTGTCCGAGTCCCCACGTGAGCTGCAGACGAAGCACATGCATTAAGGCTGGGAGGGGGGGTGCGCCGGCTGCGGCGAGGGGGCGGGCGGCGCGCCGGCCGCGGGGGGGGCCGCAGGCTGCATGGGGGGCGGCGGCGGCGGCGGCGGCGGCTGCACGGGGCTCTGTGTGTTGGGAGACGGAGGCGGCGTGGGCCGTTTGAATTTGTCAGGACTGTTGCTTCTCCGCGGTGAAGGCCTCTGCAGAGGGGACAGAAGGGCAGGTCAGTCCGGGGCGGACCGCTCCTTTTTAACCGCCTGACCAGTGGGGGCTGGTGAAGGGGGATGGGGGGCCACAGAGCCCAGAGGCTAGCGAGTTCCTGGCCTGCCCCTCCCGCTCCCTCAAGTGGGGACGTAAACACCTTGGGGTCTGCACCGACACCCGTGAAAAAGCCACACGAAGTGACTATGAAACTTGCACTGACCAAATTACTGGACTCGGGCCCTTCCACGGGACAGTCCTAGAATCAAAAACAGCGCCACATCCCCCAACTGGATCTCCTCTGTCCCTTGTATGTCACCGAGTTGCTTCCATTGCTCTACTCAGTTATCAATATCCCAAAAGCTGCAGCTCAACCAGATGTTTCCCAACAAACCAATAAAAACAGCTTCAGAAATACCTTACTGCTTTTGTAGGATAAGAGTCTTCTTTTGAAGGTTTCCTTATTGGAACCAGTACCCTCCCTTCTTCACTATTCTCAAACTCCTGTGTGCTACGTTTTCAACTGTTCTATTAGTTCAACTTAATAAGCAGCTCTCAAGGAAAAACTCCCGAGTGAAGTCTGAACAAAAAGCATTTAAGACTCCTTCTGATTCCAGGAGAGAAAATTCTGAGTGAAACCAGAAATAAGGCTAATTTCAAGAAGAATACTGAAGATCAGTGAACTGTGAAGATGCCAACAATAAATATTTTAGACATTGTGGCAACCAGCAATGACTCGTTATAGCAAAGAGCTGGCCAGAGTTTAATTACGGCCTTGGCCAGAGTTCAAATTACATTTCACAAAGGATAATTTTTCACAGAAAGTGAAGCTGAAGTTTTGTCTCCTGGGAAGGATTTTAGTTTCAACACCAGAATTTGGTATCAAACTGCTGGGAAGTCTCTATAGATTGAAGGTGAACTGATGGTGGGAGGGAGAAAAAAAGTAAATGTCTAACAGCATCACCCCTGTTCTCCCCTAAAAAGAAGCCGTTGCTACCACCATCAGGAGTCAGTGTGGCTTCCTCCCCTGTGGATACTTACTGTGATACCATGGGAGGCTCCCATATGCTGCACATGAAGACCCGGGGAATTGTAGTAAGACATTCCGGCTCTTGTCAGTGAAGTCGGTGGCGTGAAGCCAACTGTGTGACTTGCATATGATAGACCTGAAATATAACAACAAGTATTATTTCAGATTCCATTATCTAGTGTCTTCAACCACCGAGAAGAATTTAAAATGCAAAAGTTTTCAGTCACCAAAAAAATGAACACACATGAAAAGTGTGGTGGGCTCATCAAATCCTGCTGGGTAAAAGGGGATATAAAAGTCAAGTCCTAGAATAGAACAGAGAGCCCAGAAATAGGTCCACACATAAACAATCGAAAGGTGCCAAGAATACATAATGGGGAAAGGGTAGCCTCTTCAATAAATGGTACTGAGAAAACTGGATATCCACATGCAAAGGAATGCAACTGGACCCTTACCTTATACCATTCACAAAAATCAATTCAAAATGATTGGATTAAAGGACTCAGACATAAGACCTACAACTATAAACTCCTAGAAGAAAACACAGAGGGAAGGTTTCATGATATTGATCTTAGCAATAAGATGTCTCAGATGTGACACCAAAAGCACAACCACAAAAGCAGAAAATAGACAAGTGGGACTATATCAAACTCAAAAGCTTCCACAGCAAAGGAAATAACAGAAAAGCAAACTATGGAATATGAGGAAATATTTAAAAACCATGTATCAGATAAGGGATTAGTATTCAAAATATATAAGGAACTCCTACAGTTCAATAACAAATAACCCAATTAAAAAATGGGCAAAGGACTTGAACAGACATCTCTCCAAAGACATAGAAATAGGCAACAGGCATATGAAAAGATGCTCAACATCATGCAACATTATCCACAAGAGTCAAGATGTATAAACCACCTACATCAAACTCAACATCCAAAAAACAAAAAAAATCCAATCAAGAAATGGGCAGAAGACATGAACGGACATTTCTCAAAAGAAGGCATACAAATGGCCAACAGATACATGAAAAAATGCTTCCATCACTGGGCATCAGGAAATACAAATCAAAACTACAATGAGATACCACCTTACATCAGTCAGAATGGCTAAAATTAACTCAGGAAACAACAGATGTTGGTGAGGATGGAGAGAAAGGGGAACCCTCTTACACTGTTGGCAGGAATTACAAACTGGTACAGCTACTCTGGAAAACAGTGTGGAGATTCCTCAAAAAATTAAAAATAGAGCTACCCTATGACCCAGCAATTGCACTAGCAGGTTATTTATCCAAGGGATACAAACATAGTGATCCAAAGGGGCAACTGCACCACAATATTTATAGCAGCAATGTCTATAATAGCCAAACTGTGGAAAGAGCCCAGATGCCCATGAACAGATAAGTGGAGAAAGAAGATATGGTATATCTATATACACAATGGAATACTACTCGGCCATCAAAAAGAATGAAATCTTGCCATTTGTAATAACATGGATGGAACTAGAGGGTATTATGCTAAGCAAAATAATTTCTCTGTCAGAGAAAGACAAATACCATATGATTTCACTCATTTAAGAAACAAAGAAACAAATTTCTGAAATTTAAGAAACAAAGCAGGTGAATATAGGGGAAGGGAAGGAAAAATAAAATAAGACAAAAATAGAAGGAGACAAACCATAAGAGAAACAAATTTCTGAAATTTAAGAAACAAAGCAGGTGAATATAGGGGAAGGGAAGGAAAAATAAAATAAGACAAAAATAGAAGGAGACAAACCATAAGAGACTCTTACTTAACTATGGGAAACTGGGGGTTGCTGGAGGGAAGAGGGGGGGGATTGGGTAACTGGTAACTGGATGGGCATTAAGAAGAGCACTTGAAGTAATAAGCACTGGGTGTTGCATGCAACTGATGAATCACTAAATTCTACCTCTGAAACTATGCACACAAACTCCACCTGAATGTCCATCAACAAAGTAGTAAAGAAAACATGGTATATACACACAAGGGAATATTATTCAGCCATTAAAAATTATTTTTAAGGAGAACATAGAGGACATCATGTTGATCTAAGCCAGTCACAGAAGGGCAAATATTGCATGATACAATTAGGAGGCATATAAGTCAACTCATAGGAACAGAGAACGCAGTGGTAGTTGCTAAGAGTTAGGGGTAGGAAGAAATGCGGAGAATTACTGTTTGACGGGCATAAAGTTTCAATTATACAAGAGTAGGTTCTAGAGATCTTCTGTACAACATTGTGCCTCTAAGTTGGAGTTAACGTTTTGTTAAGAGGGTAGATCTTATGTCAAATGTTCTTATCCCAATTAAAAAAACAAAATCAGGGCAGCCCGGGTGGCTCAGTGGTTTAGCGCTGCCTTCAGCCTGGGTTGTGATCCTGGAGACCCAGGATCGAGTCCCACATCAGGCTCCCTATGGGGAGCCTGCTTCTCCCTCTCCCTGTTTCTCTGCCTCTCTTTCTCATGCTCTGTGTCTCTCACGAATAAATATATAATATTTAAAAAGAGGAGCTTTCCACCTATTAAAAAACAAAACAAAACAAAATCAGACCTTTCCAGGAGTCCAACTGAGATACAGAGTAATAAAAAGACATGAGAAGAAATGAGTCATGTAGAAAAAATTAGAGCAAAGGGATCAACATCAGATGCAAGACAAGTGTCAAAAGAGACACTAACAATAATGAGACAAAACCACTGTATTTTGTGTGTGTATACCTGTCATAAAGGCAAACAAAAATCACTACTGATAATTTTGCAACTTCTGGTTACTCAACGAAGAAAACAGAAGCTCTATATATGCCACTGTTTCCAAAAAGAAACTGGTATTTAAGGAAGAAACAACCCCAAGCCTACTGTAATGATCTACACGGTCTTCATCTAGGACCAAAGAATCACCTCCAAAGTGTTTTTAAAATACTCAAGCCCAGACTTTCCTTTCTATTAGATAGGTCTGGGTTGGGCTTCAAATAGTTGTATTTTTCAAACAGTCCTAAATGTTCAAGCTAAGCTGCCCTGGTCTTTGCAAGTTACATGCTGCTGGTCCAGTGGTATGGAGCGAAGCTTATTTATCACTGAATAAATAACAGTGATCTTTATATCTTTGAGTTCCCAGCATCTACCAGGGCATCTATCACAGAGAAGTTCCATGTGAATGAATGGAATGAAAATGAAAACACAGGAGCAAGTTGAGGAGTTTGGATAGAACTATGTATTTTCAATCACTCTGGTTTTATTGTTGTGGTTTTAATTACCACACAGTTAACATACAGTGTTATATTAGTTTCAGATGTAACAGATTCAACGCTTATACACAATACCCCATGCTCATCATAGCAAGTGCCCTCCTCAATCCCATCACCTACCTATTTCCTCCATCCTCCTCCCACCTCCCCTCTGGTAACCATCAGTTCATTCTCTGTAGTTAAGTCTTTCTGTTTCTTCTCTCTCCTTATTTCCTTTGCTCATCTGTTTTGTTTTTTAAATTCCACATGAATGAAATCACTTAGTATTTGTCTTTCCCTGACTTATTTTCCTTGGTACTATATTCTCTAGTTCCATCTATGTCATTGCAGATGGCAAGATTTCATTTTTTATGGCTGAATAATATTCTATTATACATATCTATCTATACCCATCTGCTTTATCCATTCATCAATCAATGGACACTTGGGCTGCTTCCCTATGTTGGCTATTGTAAATAAGGCTGCACATAGGAGTGCATGTATCACTTTGAATTAGTGTTTTTTTTGTTTGTTTTTGTTTGTTTGTTTGTTTGTTTTTTGGTAAATACCTAGTAGTATGATTACTGGATCTTAGGGTAGTTCTACTTTTAACTTCTTGAGTAACTTCCATATTGCTTTCCACAGTGGGTACAGCAGTTTACATGCCCACCAATAGTGCAAAAGAGTTCCTTTTGTCTGCAGCCTTCCCGAACCCCTGTTGTTTCTTATGTTATTGATTTTAGCCTTTCCGACAGATGTGAGGTGATACCTCATTGTAGTTTTGATTCACAATTGATTTGTATCCCTGATGATGAGTAATGTTGAGCATCTTTTCACGTGTCTGTTGGCAATTTGTAGGTCTTCTTTGGAGAAACATCTGTTCATGTCTTTTGCCCATTTTTTAATTGGACTACTTGTTTTTTTATATATGTATTTTGGATACTACACCTTTATCAGATATGTCATTTACCAATATCTTCCCCTATTCCAGAGGTTTGCCTCTCAACTCTGTTGTTCACTGTGTAGAAACTTATTTTGATGAAGTCCCAAAAGTTTATTTTTGCTTTCGTTTCCCTTGCCTCAGGACATCTATCTAGAAATTAGTTGCTATGGCCTATGTCAGAGATACTATCTGTGCTCTCATCTTCAATTTTTATGGTATCAGGTTTCACTTTTAGGTCTTTAATCCAATTTTGAATTTGTTTTTGTGTACAGTGTAAGAAAGTGGTCTAGTTGCATTCTTTTTCATGTTGCTGTCCTGTTTTCCCAGCACCATCTGTTGAAGAGACTGTCTTTTTCCCATTGGATATTCTTTCCTGCTTTGTTGAAGATTAATTGACCATTGTGGATTTACTTCTAGGTTTTCTCATCTGTTCCATTGATCAATGAGTCTATTTCTGTGCCAGTACTATATTGTTTTGATTACTACATCTTTATAACTTGAGTCTAGAATTTGGTACCACCAGCTTTGCTTTCCTTTTTCAAATTTGCTTTGGTTAAAAAAATATGGAATGCTTCATGAATTTGCATGTCATCCTTGTGCAGGGGCCATGCTAATCTTGGTATTATTCCAATTTTAGTGTATGTTCTGCTGAAATGAGTGCAATTTTCAACCACTTTGAATCGAAGATCAGCTATTAGATGCCAAGCAACATGAACTCCACTTGAACTCTTTTCTGAATACAATAAAAATAAGAAGCTGTTATTTTCTTTTGGCTTCCATGGCTGAGACTTGCAGCCTCCAAGCCTACCTTTAGTTGTCTTGTCCCAGAATTTGTGTCCTCAACATCAAAAGTCAAGGGTTTATTTTATTTCTTGATTTGACTGTCAATTAATGCTTTCTATTTGGCACGTTTCCATTCCAATTGTGGATCTGGGGTTCACATTTACAAAATGGAGGTCTGGAGTAAAGTCTTTGGAAACTAAGTGGCCATGTTTATTTTTACCACAAGGACTTCGTTCAGCTGGAGGAGGAAAGAAGAGGTTTTATTTAAATAGTTCTGAGGAATACAACCCTAATTCTGTTTCTTATGAAAGTGATGAAATTTAAGAGAAAGGCTATGAAAGTAGATCCTTATCCAAAGATTCTTATAAAGGCATCTGCCCTTGGCTCCAAGCTATCTCTTAATGTTGTGGGTCAGCAATTCTCAATAGAGTATCAAAGCCCTCACTCAGGCCCAAACCAGATGAAATCAGAACCTATGGAAGCAGGGCCCCAGGGCGGCCAGTGTACAAACCACAGTGACCTTATCACTCTCACTCTGACCTCCACTGCTCAGTTCCCAGCATGTCCTGGGCTTCTCTCTACCTTCTTCCCTGGCCATAAGGACCCTCGACCAGCCTTTGAAGGCAGACAGACTAGCCCCTAGAGCTGAATGCCGCATTAGCTCCAACTCTAGTTCTACCACTTGGCACTGAGTGACAGGGGACTTCAGATCCGTCAACTGTAAAATGAGATTACTGTAGTGGCCTCACAAGGTTGCTGTGGGGATGAAATGAGTAACTGTCACAAAGTGCTGGGAGAGTGCCTGGCCACCGATGGCCTCATTAAGCTTCAGCTCATGAAGTTCCTTTAAGGCCAATCTCAAAAGTGCTCTATGCATAGCTCTCTCTTCTTCGAATCTCTTCTTAAAACTATTTCGATTTTTTACAATTATAACCTTTTATTCTGAAACCGTTTACCACTCACATGAAGCTGCAAACACATGACAGAGTTCTACTGGACGCTGCAGGCAGCCTCCACCAACAAGCTTTTCCATAAGCACAGCACAGTGTCAACCCCAGGAACTGACACAGGTCGCCTCCTAGTGACGATGACCCAGACTTGCATTGGACTTCATCAGGGTTTACTGCACTGCACTCTTCCTGTGTCCACATGTGTATACAGCTCAAAGTCATTTTATCACATGTATAGACTCAAGTTAACAGTCATCACAACTGGTCTGTCACCACAAAGAAACTCCCTTGTGTCAGTCCTTTCACTAATCACACCTTTCCACTCATCCTATGCCCCAGCAATGACTGATCTATTCTCTCATTGTAATATTGTCACTTTGAGAGAGTCCTATAAATGAAATCATACAGCATATAACCCTCCAAGGAGTGGATGTCCAACAGTTCAGCTACTTCACCTTCTGCATAAGATTCATTATGCTTGGCCTTGTAAAGTTTCTTATAAAGATGGGACGCCTGGGTGGCTCAGCAGTTGAGTGCCTCCCTTTGGCCCAGGGTGTGATCCTGGAGTCCCAGGATCGAGTCCCACATTGGGCTCCCTGCATGAAGCCTGCTTCTCCCTGTGTCTCTGCCTCTCTCTGTGTCTCTCATGAATAAATTTTAAAAAAGTTTCTTGTAAAGAGTTTTGCTTCTTGTATTTCTCTCCTACACTTCCCCCAGCCTTGTTGTTGATGATGAGCTCTTAAGAGGCCACAGACTCTGTCTTAGTGCTTTTTGTTTTCCCTTAAGTTATCATCATGCACCAGACCTTCTGGTGCACAAATACAATACACGATGAGAATCCAAAAATACCTAGGTTGAAAATGCCAAACCCAAACACCAGTCTATTAATAAATCAAATACTATGGCTTTTCAAAGCTATTGCTACAATAAATTTCTCTTGCTCTCATATAATGTATTAACTACAATAAAAATAATGAGACTTATTTCACCGTCCACAAGCTCAAGGCAAAATGAAGTAAGTACAAATGTGTATCATCTGTATGAACCCAACTATCTAAAGGAACACTGGGGGGGGGGGGGGAGACCTCGGAAAACAGTAACCTTTTTTTTTTATTATTATTAAGATTTTATTCATGAGAGACACAGAGAGAGGCAGAGACATAGGCAGAGGGAGAAGCAGGCTCCCTGTGGAGTCTGATACAGGACTCAATCACAGGACCCTGGGATCATAACCTGAGCCAAAGAAGCTCAACCATTCAGCCACCAAGGTGCCCCTGAAAACACTAACATTTTAACACCACTTCTGGAGAGAAAGATTCAGGATGACTTTATTTCTGCCTATCCCCTTCTGACTGTCCCCAGATTTTCTTTAGTATCTTTTTGGTAATGAAAAAAAAAAATGTAGAACCAAACTAAAGGCAGATACCTTTGCTTCCTTTTAAGATTATTTTGGATTATGATTTTATGATAATTATGTAAGTTACACTTAAGACCACTGTCTTCGCAAAAAAGTCAAATATAGACACAATTTCCTCTTGAAATCTCCCTTATCTGTTTCCATCCCCATCACTCCATCAAGACTGCTCTTGCAAAGTCAGCGGTGTTTCCATGCTGCCAGCTGCAACCATTCTCCACTCTTCACTGTACTTGACCCTGGAGGCCGTGTGACAAAGCTGACCACCCTCTTCTTGGTGAAAGGCTTTGTATGAGATCATATTCCAATTTTCCTTCCACTCCCCTGAGAGCCATTTCCCAATCTTGTTCACCAGGTTTTCCTCCTGTATTTGACTTCTAAATATCGCAGCTGTATCAGGATCAGACAGGAGGGCTTTTCTCTGCTCCCTTTATCTACTATGACTTGGTGAGATCTCTACTTCTGTGGCTTTCTTTAAAAATAAACTTTTAATTTTGGAATACTTAAGGTTTACAGAAAAGTGGCAAAAGTAATACAGAGAGTTCCAGGATGGCCACACTCAGAATCCCCTATTATTAACATCTTATGCTAGTATAACACACTTGTCACAACTAATAAACTGATACTGACACATTATTATTAACTCAGGTTCCAACTTGTCTGGATTTCCTGAAGTTTTACCTAATGTCTCTTTTTTGTTCCAGGATCCCACATAGGATGCCAGTTTAGTATTTAACTGTCAGGTCTCCTGAGGTGCCTCTTGGCTGCGGCAGTTCCTCAATTTTCGTTGTTTTTGAAGAGCTTGTCCCATTAGGGGTGTATTGATCAGATATTCTGCAGACAGACTATCCCTCAACTGGGATCTGTCTGTTGTTTTCCACGTGGTTAGACTAGGGTTATGGGTTTTTTGGGAGAAGTCTACAGATGTGAAGTGCCATTTTCGTTGTATGTAGGGTAAGATAGGCTCACCACTGTCAACGCAGACCCTGATGGCCTGGCTGAGGCCACGTTCGTCAAGTTTCTCCACTGTAACGTTACTTCCCCCGCCCCCCTTTTCCACACTTATTCTTTGGAAGGAAGACACTATGTCCTCCTACATTTAAAGAGTAAAGAGTTATTTCCACTTCCTTGAGAGCAGAGCAGCTACATAAATTATTTGGAATTCTTTCATAGGAGAGATCGGTTTCTCCTCCCTTGTTTATTTACTCAGTCATTTATTTATATTAGTATAAATTCATGGATATTTATTTTATGTTTGGGTTATAACCTAACACATTTTTTCTTTCGCTGCTCAGATTGTTTCAGCTTTGGCTTTTGGGAGCACTTTCGGTGGGCTCCTGTGTCTCTTTCACATACCTTCATCTTGCTGTTTTTTGAGCACCTCCTTCCTTTGTAGTATTACTAGATTTTCTGGGTTCGTCCTGTAGGTTCCCTGCTCCAAACCCTCCAACATCCATTTTTCCAAGGAGTTCACAGCTCTTTTCACTGGAGAATGGAATTAAAAACCCAGATCTGGGGACACCTGGGTGGTGTAGCAGTTGACCATCTGCCTTTGGCTCAGATTGTGATCTCAGGGTCTGGGGATTGAGTTCTGCACCAGGGTCCCCCCAGGGAGCCTGCTTCTCCCTTTGCCTATGTCTCTGCCTCTCTCTGTGTGTCTCATTGAATAAATAAATAAAATCTTAAAAAAAAAAAAAAAAAAAAAAAGAAAAAGAAAACACCCAGATCTGGGCAGTGGGTATGCTTGTTGCTAGTGGGGTAGTGGGGTGTGAACACTTTTTCAAACTTTGTTATACCCCATCTATGATTTAGGCACATCAAAATATGCTAATTGGGAGTGTCTTGTTGTTAGGCTGCCTAAAATAACGGACCTGAAATCAGCAACCTTATTGCTGATAAGTAATATTCTCCCCAAATATGATCTGCATATGTAAGTCAATACATTTTTTTAAGATTTTTTTAAAGATCCCCGAGGACCCCGTGATCACAACCTGAGCCAAAGGCAGACGTTCAACCACCTAGCCATGCAGGTGCCCCATGTCGATACATTATTAAGAAAAGGATCCTTCAAAAGTTCTAGGAAATAGAACTTTCAAACTGAAAGAGGAAGTATTTCAACAACTTGATGAAATACAAGACTGCCAATGTTAATCAGAAATGGTAAGGGAATAAATAAGCACTCACCATACTTAAAATGGAAATAAAAGCACACACACACACAACATAATTCCACTAAGAAAGTGATTAGATATTCTTAATACCAAGAACCACAACTTCTTCCAATAAAAACTAAATTGAAAGGCAAACTTGAAAATTCAGGTTTTGCTGATATACTATGTATAGAACTGCAAGGGACTAGATAAGGAGTAATTCTCTGGCCAAATATGAGATAAAATCTACTTTAATGATATTACACAACTTTAAAATAAGACACAAAAAGGTTCTTCTCACTTAGGCTGGCTGAAAGAAAAAAAAAAATCTAGGTGTTACTTATTACTTTGTCCAAGGGAAAAGTAAATGGCTCATCTCTACAGGAAAGTCCCCCATACAGAGACAGTTGCAGTGAAAGTCAAAATTATGTACACAGAGTAAGATCTTCCGATTGAGTATCTATTACAACAGAAGTTGATATTCCCAACTAAGGTCTGATTTTTGCTTTTGCTTTATTCAAAGTCCACAACATTACACTTAATGAATTGGAAAATACATGCCTCTAAGGATTTCTTTAGGTTTAAATAAATCAAACAGAAGGCTAAATTATACTAAATATGAATCAGCATCACCATCAACTATAAAAACTATCTTCCATATTGCTCCTTCCTGAAGCATGCCTTCCTTTTATGTCAATAAGTTAGAAGGCAAAGAAGGACTTTATCGTGGTAATGAAACTGAAGTACTGTTTGGGGAAAATGGAGAGGCAGCAAGAAAGAGGGAGCTTTTGGAGAGATTTAAAGGCCACCAGGGAACAGGAGAAACAGATTCCAGAACATCCTTTGGGAAAGAACAAGGGGAGATGGTCACGCACTGCTCCATGACACGAAGTCCTTTGGTTTGTGAACAACTCCTCTTTACCCTGCCTGAACTGGACAAAAGTTGCTATGCTTTGTGCCGGATGTTCTTTTGATTTCTCCTCTTGAAAATAAAAAGAAAGGAAGGTCCCAGCAGCAGAGCACTGGGCAGGATCTAACCTCAGCATGTGCGGAATGTGCATTACTGCGGCCTTTCTCCTCATCCACCTGAAAGTCCACCTGAAGGGCATTCCCTGTTGTCCATTGTCACAATTGTCACAACACACAAAGTCATAGAACCCCTAACACACAGCTGTTTTACTTTCCAAACCCACAAAGCCTCTTCCTGCCGCCATCCTTCTAAGCAGGCGCTCACTTTATTGTGCTGTGAAACTCCACTCCCCCACACACATACTTTCTCCCCAGCTCTGTTTAAAATCTGTTTACCAGCAAGCACAAGAAACTCAGACTTGTCCCTTTAGTCACAAGATGCGATCCCTTGGCTGCCTACCTTTTCTTCCCTCCCTCCACTCCCCTGGCAGGTCCCTGGCCCCCTGCTTCCTCTTTCATCCTTGCTGGATCATTGACTTGCCCTCCTGGCCTGAGAGCCCCACGCTGTGCTGGTTCTGAGCCAGAGACCGGGAGGGAGGCCTAGGGGGCTGGTTTTTGGGGTCAGATGAAGACAAGCACGCCTTTGAGGGAAAGGCTTTTGAGGAGCAAAGCCCAGATGCAGAAGCAAAGCCAAAAGCAAGGCCAGTTTCTTCATGCAGGGCCTGCCTGTTGGGGCCCAGTCCCACTACATGGGTCAGCTCACCAGTTGGCTCACTAGTCAGTTCACTGACCAGTTGGCTCAACCACCAGTCGGCTACCCGGTTAGCTCACCAGTCCTATTCACCAGGCAGCTCTCCAGTCTGCTCACTAGTCCAGCTTACCAGCTGGCTGACCAGCTCACCATCAGTCAGCTCACCCACCAGTCGGCTCACCAGTCGGCTCCCCAGCCACCAGTAATCTCAGGAGGCAGTTAGTGCTCCAAAGGACAAAGGATGTGGGAAGCAAGACCTGCCCCGCCTTGCCACCTCCTGGACCTGTGACCAACAGCCACTGAACTTTTAAATCACTGCTTCAATTTTAACATGGGAAAATGATGCCTATATTAATTATTCTGAGAGTAGAAATGAGATATAATGTATGTAAAATAAAATAATAGAAGCCCCAGGAGGTGTGCTATGCTCCATCTTAGACATCTATGCAAGGCTCTGTCAATCCACTGGCACTTAAAAATCAAAGACAGTCTTTTAAAAAAGGATTTTTGGATTAAAATTCCTTTTCAACAACAACAAAAAAATGAAAAAACACCAGCTGGCACTATAACATTTATGCTTAAAAATTTCAGGCTAAAACTCTGTCTTGATAGTGATTTGTTTTTCATGTTTCTGAAAAACACATGACTGTTCTCCCTCTGTTTACAAGATTTTTATATGCTAGAGGGGAGCATATTTGGGGATGCCTATGAAACATACCAGAAATCATCCACAGAAGTAGCTGAGAACGTGTACTCACCGGGTGATATAGGCCTGCTTGAACTTGGCGAAGGTGTGTAAGGGATCGGGCTGGACACAGTGCGAGGTCTTAATCCTTGTGCAGACATCTCGTTAAAATACCTAAAGGAGAGGGGGGGAAAAGTATCAGAACTGCATGCATTATTTTTTTTTTTAAGATTTTATAAATTTGAGAGCAAGAGCAAGAGAGAGGGTGTTCACAAGCATAAGCAGGAGGAGGGGCAGAGTTGTAGAAGCAGACTCCCCGCTGAGAAGGGAGCCCATGCAGGGTTCAATCCTTTGAAATCACCAACTGAAGACAGATGCTTAACTGACTGAGCCACCCAGGCGCCCTGTGAATTGCATGCATTTCAGTAGTTCTTAAGAGAACTCCTAAGAGACAATGTTTGGGGTTCCTATCTTGAGGTCAAACTGGGTATTGAGAGAGTGATGCTATGGCTAAGAGACATGTATAAAGCAGGTGTCACAAGGCTCCACTGCTTAGTAAACACCCCTCTCCCTAGGGGTACAGGGAAGGGAAATATGGAACACTGTAGCTCCAGGTGGAGGCCTACTAACAGCTGTGCCATTCAACAGAGAGGACTGGGCTTTTCTTCATCAGATAATAATAGCTATGTAGAAATCTACCTCCACTGTCCCAAGGATTATTGGCACATCCATGTTTTGATGACTACATTTAAATTGTTATTGAAACTCAAACTCAAGCAAGCCCTGCAAGATTTATGTCATCAAATTAATGCTTAAAGTTAACAGGTATTCCTGTGAATTGAATATTTAAAGCTTAAAGGTAATGGTATTCCTGTGAAGTGGATATCAATCATTTACAAGGTAAGCCTTGCTTAATAAACAGCCACATACTGGAATGTAGCAAAGACTGAGCACTGTGCACCTACTGTGGTCCACCTGGCCACACCATGCCGGCTCGGACTTCATCCCAGATGTGGAAGTCACATTGGACCTGAGAATACTCAGGCCTGATCATCAGGAATGTCAGCCTTCACTGTGTGAACAAGCACAGAATGCTGACAAGGAGAAATTTCTGCTTGAGAGACTTCCCAACAAGCTAACCTTCGGCCACATGTGCAGGCCTCTTTATCCCGGGGAAGATCTCAGCCCTGACTGCCAATCGGTTCACGACAAGAACGTTAACACGGCCATTTCCGCACTAGTTCATTTGACTCAAAGAAAACTGGGCTCCCAAATCTGACATGCATCTCTCAACTAGAGTCCCATTCCTAACTCTGCCCGCCTTTGAGGGCAGCCTGCCAAGGTGGCACCAAGTTGCATTTATTGTAACCTACGTCCAACAGGCAGCAAAACTGCCTCTTGGTCTTTAAGGAATAAACACACCTGTAGACACCTTAAGTTTCCAACTATTTTCTTTCTCCCCAATGTGACATCATCATTTATAACAGGGAGAGGAGTCTTTATTGAGCCACTGTATTCTAGCTGGGATAATGTGACCTATGAAAAGGTAAGGCAAACATCTGGAGTAAATACCAGTTCTGGAAAAAAAAAAAATTATCTGGAAGCCTAAAGTAGCTTCAGTATTTTCACCATGGTGGAAAGATGCTGCCCCTCAGAGTGTGCCGCACTCAAAATCAGGTACAGGGCACCATGTGGTGTTAATACAAGATCTGCTCTATGTCTTAAGATAGTTTATAAAATAGTTTAGTATTCTAGCTGATGGTTTTAGTCAAATGGCTTTCAGAGGACAAGGATTTTAGTGAGAGGGGAACACTGTTGGAAAGAAATCAGTGAAATTCAAGGCTTAAAAAAAAGTTTATGATATAAACTTCTGAGAAAAAATATTTATTTTTTTCAAATGAGGAAGCATATATACAGACATTTTAATTATGATAAGCCATTATAAGTTTTTTAATTATAAAAATATAGACCTCCGTTATAGAAAACCTCAGATTTTTCTTAAAATGATAATACCACTGAACACAGGAAATTGATCAAAAGCTTTGTTAATAACCCTCTGGATCTATCCAGTCACGGAAAGAGAAAGGAAGTGATTATGAAGTGTTCTGGTGTTGACAGTCAACATGATTCATCATGATCATTAGGAGATCCTGGTCTCCGACACTGACTGCCCAATCCTGTTGGAGGAGATGCCCAAGGGAGCTCAGTCTGACCCCTCACACTAAGATACCAACACATAAGGCCAGGGCAACCCTGATCCAGAACACAGAATTTCCTTGCAGAAATGATCTGGTTCAAAGAAAGCCCAATTTCCCAAATGCTGGGTTTCTCTGTTGATTGCAATTTTTTTAAGTTGGATTTGTTGCTGTCGCTTATCCTGACAATCACCTCACTCCCAAGCGGGGGTGTCGTGGGGGCTGGTGGTGTGGGAATGGGTGGATTCTGGACAACTGGATAAGAGAGAAATGCTGGGGCCATTGCCTCTACTTATTAACCACAGATGACTCTCATTTCAGCCCATTTCTCGGTGGGATAATGAGAGGGTTAGTCGTAGACGCTTCAGCAGTTAAAGGCACTGCACTGGTTTTATTTTTTTAAAGTAGCTGCAATAAGGCTCAGCAGTTTCCAAGTTGTTAAGATAAGACCTCTGCCTTTCAGCACCCTCCACCTGATGATCCTTCCAACCCAGACCCACGTGGAGCTTGCTCATCCACATCTAAAACTTAAGATGCTCCCATACTTTGAACAGACACAGTGCAGGACAAGAGAAACTCAACAACTCTGCAAACTCTGTCTCTCTATACATAACCCTCCATTTCTCTCTTGACCAAGTAATTTTAGAAAGGCAATTTATTCTTGGTCTTTTGTGTTTACGGAAAATGGTCAATCTTCCATATTCCCCATGCTCAGTATCTACTCTGATGTGGTGGTGGTTGTCATCACCACAAGCAAGCGTAGGAGCCATCTCCTTCCACATCGAGCCAGATGTGAGGGGAGAACTCTTGGAGCCTGGTCTGATTTGGTTTTCTCACAAGGCTCATAAGACATGCACACACCTTTCGTCATCCATTTCCAGGCTGGACTCGCTCTCGGACAGCTGTCGACAGAGTGCTTCCCTTCTCTCCATCTCTCTCTGCAGCTTCCTCTGCAGCCGCAGGTTCTCCTCCCGCATGTGACGTTCCTCCTCCAGATACTGTGCCATTTTCTCAGAATCTGAAAGGCCAGAATCCTCCATTAAACCATGTTTCATGGAGTCATACTCCAATGTGAACTAAGAAGATAGCAGTCTGGCTCCTATGCCACAAAGAATGTGGTCGTTCTCCCACGCACGAGGAGATCTGGATTTAAAGTTTACCCCATGTACCAAAGTTTACCAACAATTTGCATTTAGAAAAACATACAGAAAGCAGCTTTGCGAGGTTAGCTATCTTCACTCCCACTGACGTGCCTTCTGAAGTGCCATATGTGGAGGAGGAAATGAATGGTGGAGCCATAGCAAAGTCAGGACTTAGCAGCCACCAGAGCTCTCTACGCTGCTAGAGCAGAGAGGTGGGAGCCCAGCTGCGGTGAATGATTCACCCCGAGGTGTCCCTCAAGGAGGGACCAATCCTGCTGCCCTCAGCTCTAGGCACAAAGGGGCCTGTCATACCTGTGCACCGGTGCACTACAACACACTCGGAAAGTTAGAATCTGTTTATGAAAATAAAAACTGACACAGTAAACAACTTCAGATGCGTAGGTCAAGTCTAACTTTTGGTGTGTCTATAAGACTCTATTTCTGCCTCGCGCACAGCCTCTCTGAGTCAAGATGGCAGGTGAAGACCCCTATGCAGCTGGGCTCCAGGGATGGAGTCTTGCTGATGACAAATACTGTTCTTCAGGGGCTGCCCCGTATAACGAGGCTTCTGCTACAAGTACTGGTTTCCTAGGCCAGAGCCAAACAGCCTCAGAGCTCAACACTGGAGCTGGCTGAGCCCATCAGATTCTCTCTTCAGGAATCTGAAATGTGGGACTGACAATTTCATGAGGCTCTAGGATCTCCTTGCACTGAGTTCCCTAGAGCTTTCGCAATCTCTGCCTTTCTGATGTTACTCTGTGCAGGATTGCGGGGTACCTTCTGGCACCACTCCAATGAACAATAAAACATGGCCCTCTCCAACCCCTTTGCTGGTTTACTTCTGACAGAATATGTTGTCACCAAAATAATACTAATATAAAATTCAGTATCTGCCCATCTTCTTGCTTCCTTCCTTTTTCCGCTCTCTCAGCCAATGAACTTGGGAAAAGTAAAATCTCCATGTACTTCTCTTTTCTGAAAAACAGCTACAAAGTGTGAGTGGTCATGATCATATCTAAGGGGGAGTCCTACAGGTTACTGCTCCATATTATTAGCCCACTCCAAATTTAAGAATGAAGGAAGGAGTGGAATTCCACACTGACCCATTCTTTCCCACAAAGTGACCTTATTTCAACTCCTAATCCATCCAATTAGTTTGTTTTAAGACCTTTTTATGAAGGTCTGATGTTTTAGCAAATAATGATTTCTGATGATAAATATTCAATGATTTCCCAGACAGCATCATTATAGAATATATAAAAGCTTCTTGAACATCCTTATTTTAGAAATTCAAATAAAAATACCAAAAACACTAAGTTATTAAACACTATTATGTGCACTAAACACTAAATCCCTCAGTTGTTTTAATAGAACCAGAAACCCTGCTGTCTAATCCAGATGCAAAAATCTCTTTAATTGAAGGCATGCTGGGAAAATATTTACAAAGTACACTTTTAATATAAGTGATTTAAATTATTTCACCCCAAATATGCAAACCTGCAGAATTTTTCACTAGCTCAACAGGAAGCACTAGATTGGCCCCTTGGAGTATTATTGTTTCTAGAACAAGAGGGGCGGCTGTTGGAGCAAGCTGCCTTTCTTTTCTATAAATAGGAAAGCTTCAGAGAATTGAGGATTCATGAGGCTTCCAGAACAATCATTTAAGAGAAAACACTGTCTTTGAGATGCAGTCCTTTAGCATCTGGGGAAATCAGCAGGGGACTCCTTAAACAATAATCTATACACAAGAACATCAGTCAGCAGGAGTGATGACTGGAGGATTTGCCTGGCATCTGGACAATTAACCCAGAAGCTAGAGGACAGAGAAGGCACCAGGCCCAACACCTCTGGGTGTGACAGACCAGCCACAGATGGCTGACACCGCGGTATTCCTTGGGTGCCCTCTGCTGGCACATCCCCACACTTGATTTCAAGACTGGATTTACTCTCATCAGTCACCTGATGTGACTGTGACTTATGATGTAAGAAAGGGTCACCCTATCACCCTCTCTTACACAGAGCTCTCTAAGACTTAGGGCCACAGCTGATGCTTCCCCCAGCCATCTCAGTCAAAAACCACATCGACAGAGGGGGACTTCTGGACAGACTCCAAACAGGAGGGTCTCATATGATCTGAATGATTTTACATTCTTTTAAGCATACGGTTAGAAAATGCTGATGCCCAGAACCCAGCCCAAACCAGAATCCTAAGGATGAGGCCTTTTCATCCGTATACTGGAAAGTCCCTGAGTGATTCTTACATTTAACCCAAGGTGAGAACTATTGGGAAACAGGTTCGAGTGCTGATTCAGACAGACCTGGAGGGTGAGGAGCCAAGCACCCAACAGCAGCCTGGGGGGGGCAGGCTACCTGACTCGGGAGGAGGAAGCAAAGTCACTAACTCATCCTCTAAACCAGTGCAGACCTGTAGTGAGCCAGCTGGGCACCACATGTCCCTTCTGCTAGTCAGCCTTCTCTGCCCTCACAAAATGGCACTTAATGGATGCTTCTGTTCACATCTGCAGTCTCTCCCAAGACCAAACAGTGCCACAGGACAAGAGTAACTAGAATAAAAAATTCTCCCTCCATTTCTTCTAACAACTGTATCTAAGGCACAAGAAAAGTATACAAAGTAATACGTGAACCAACAGCTCTGAAAGGCACTTAAAGACCTATCTGTCCCGCACACCAAAAACTCAAAAAATATCCTAACATTATCTAGTATTTGAGAACTCACTGATTTGTTTTCATAACATGTATGTGACGGCCCTCAACCTGAGGTACACATCAGAAGCCCTTGCATTAAAAAAATAAAATATATATAAAAAAAGGAGAACCATTACTCCCAGAGTAAGCCCAGAATCCTGTTTTAGGTTTGAGAGAATAACGGGCCCCCGAAGATGTCCACATCCTAATCTCTGAGGCCTGTGATGAAGTTTCCTTACGTGGCCAAAGGACTTTCCAGATGTGAAGTAGTTAAGGACCATGGAATGGGAATTTACCTTGGATTATGTGACCTGCAAATATAATCACAGGGTCTTGTAGGAAGGAAGTAGGGGGTCAGAGTGGAACGATGCACCCATTGATGCAGGCAGGAGTGCTGCCAAAGCAGGGAAGGGACTATGAGCCAAAATGGGTAGGCAGCCTCTAAAAGCTGGACAAAACCAGGAAACAGAGCCTCTCTTAGAGCCTTCTACAAGAAACCAGCCATGCTGACACCTTGATGTTAGCCCAAGGAGACCTATTGTGGACCTCAGACCTCCAGAACTGTACTTTAATACACTTGTCTTACTTTAAGCGACTAAGTGTGTGGTCATTTGTTACCACAACAACAGGAAACTAACACTATTTCTTATAGGTTCAGGTTCCCAGGATGATCTTGAGTCACCATCCCAGATGTACTACTGGACTAGAACTTGCAATATACTTTAGAGAGGAAAACATAAAGGTAAAAATCATTGAAATTTTAAATGCACTTGACTCCACAAATCCACTTCTGGAGTTTATCCTGAAGATGTTCTTCCTCAGGTGTCAAATGTGGGGACAAAGATGTTTATTGTAGTTTATTGTGGTTGCATCACAACCAAAACGGGTCCACTGGTATGGGACTAGTTAAATAAATTCTGGTATACAGCACTGACGGGCGATACGTTCTAAGATCCTTGGTGGATGCCTGACACTGAGGATGACCCCAAACACTGTATATACTGGTTTTTTCCTAAATATACACCCTATGATTCAGTTTAATTTCTAAATTAGGCACAGTAAGTGGTTAACAAAGTAATATTAAAAGAGAACAATTATAACAATATAGTGTAATAAAGTTCTATTAAGTGGTCCCTGTCTCCCTTGCAGGGGCCCAGGGTAGGCCACTCCAAGATGAGCCACTTTGGCATGAACAGTATTTTGAGGTAAAAGCTTTCCACACCCAGCAGATTCAGAAAGCGCTCTTTACCTCCCCTTCAACTGCCTGCCCATATCAGGAAGAGAGCTATGACAGAGACTCCTCTTTATCTAGAAGACTTATCTACGTAATAGGACAACCTTTGTTTTCCAAACATTTCTTCTCACCTTCCCGCTAAGGTCCATCTCCCTTTGTATCCTCAGACCCCTACCTTTTTCCCTTGCTCATATAAGCTTTCTGGTGCCTGGCTGTCCTTGCAATTTCCACGTCTGTGTGGATTCTCTGTACATATGCTATTAAATTTGGTTTTCTCCTGTTAATCTGTCTCATGTCGATTTGTTTCTTAGTCTGGCCAGAAGGTCCTTGAAGGGCAAAGGAAATTATTCCTCCCCAACATTCTCAAAACATCTTACTGTGCTGTACTCACCCTCCTTGTGATGAGATGACATGATAAAATGCCTATGTAAGGAGATGAAGTGAGGGGAACGGCACAGTCGTTGGTGACATATCATCACTACTGACCCTCTGACGGTAGGTCAGGAGGATCACCAGTCTCCCACTGCAGGTGACCACAGGTAACTGACACTGTTGAAAGTGAAACTGTGGGTAAGAGGTATCCATTCAACCTAATACTAAGCAGCTTTTAAAAAGGGAATCAGACAGCTCTCTGTATGTATTGGTAAGGAAAAACTGACAAGATATAGAAAGTAAAAACAGAAAAATACAGAAGAGTGTGTTCATTCTCCTGCTTTTTGTATAAAATAAGTTTACATAGACACATACGTGTACCTGGGAGAATAGATTTTAAAAAAACGTGTAACTGTGAAAAATGGGTGGTTGGGGGTCAGGGGTGAGAGGGAGAACCCCTCTTCCCCTGCACTATCTATTCAAATGCATCTGAGCAGCCTGAAAGCAGGAACAGGAAAAACCCAAGTAAATGCACAGTGACCTAATCAAGCGTTCAGAAATCTAGTTCTTTTGATTCCCAACTCAACATCTTGACATTTACCCAAACAATAAGCATACATTTTAAAAGCATTTCTTCTTCAAGTGTGATGAACAAATGTCAGCTGATGCTAAAATTTAGTAGTAAGAACGATAAACACTCTATTCTCTGCCTTAATTCCCTGAAAGCACATTTGTTCCTACAATCTTAGAGATAAACACAGGGAGAATATAGTACCCGATTCTGAACCCTCCTGAAATTATTTGCTTTTCTAGAAGTATTCTAAACTATTTGCTTGTCGACACTACTATATAATACTTTCAAAAATAATTGATTCCAGGATGATAGAAAGATGCCTATACATATGTACTGGTAATGAAGTACAGTATGGATCTGATTTACGCAAGTTCAATGGTAAATACTAGTAAACCCTGCGCTTGGTAAACAGATTAATTCTGTACACAGAAGACCAGTGAAACCAGAGGCTACATACGCTGTAGCTGAGCGGCTCTCAGCTGCTTCTTCAGCCTCTCCACTTCATTCTTTAAGAACCTGATGTGGCGCATCATGTTTTCTGGAGAGTCTATCTCCATGGAGATGTCTCTAGGCGACGGAGGAGCAGAGACCGGCTGGTCTAACTTCTCCTGCAGGATTCTTCCGTGGAAAGAAAAATTCCAACAATGAAACACAGTTTGCCTTAGAAGACAAAACCACATACTAGCAGGAGAGTTTGTTTTAATAGCAAGCTCCTGTGAATCACCGGAATTCATGGGGCTGTCGAATTCAGACTCTGCCTATTTTATACGTACTTCTGGTCTCCCTTTCCTGGTATCCAGGTCTAGGGCAGAGGGCAAAGCTGAAGGATCCACCCTCTTCTTTTTCTTTTAAATGACCACTGGTAATTAAGCATTAGTGGAAAAGTCTCCCAACATTTGCTTCCGATTACTATGCCTGGCATACAGTAGGCGCTCAGAATTATCTGCTGACTAAATGCTCGCTACCTTGTTTGAGGGAACAGATACTTAAGAAATTTCACTCTCGACATTTTCTGGTCAAACTTCCAAATTAGGGCAACGCCTGTGGCGCAGCGGTTTAGCGCTGCCTGCAGCCTGGGGTGTGATCCTGGAGGCCCGGGATCGAGTCCCACGTCGGGCTCCCTGCATGGAGCCTGCTTCTCCCTCTGCCTGTGTCTCTACCTCTCTCTCTCTCTCTCTCTCTGCCTCTAGGAATAAATAAATAAAAATCTTTAAAAAAAAAAAACTTCCAAATTATGTACCAGGATCCCCCCTTGGAAAGTGACACCATATAGACTCCACTTCTAAAATTCCCTCCTGAAAAAAACAATCCTGAAGGCACGGCAAACCAGGCTGAAGGCCCTTTGCTTATGGCCACAGCACAGGTAAAAAGAGGACAAAACAAAATCATAATCACTGGGTTAGTAATTGGTGGTCCCACTTCTCTGCCAATTATTTTTAGTTTGGAGCATAAGGAATGTGAATATTCAACAACTTTTCACCGACTGAATGATTATTTCATATCATTTACCACAATACTTTGATACTTACACATATAAAACCTCCAGCTGTGTTCTGCAAAGGAAGACAAACTGGCTATGGACCTCTATGTCTCTTTTTATAAGCCGCTAGGGTCTTGGTTTGGTTTGGCTTTTAACTCTTTACCTTTAAGTCTGCACAAATGCAAGTTGTGAATTACCTTCAAGCCTGCCTTTGTTGAGAAAATTGGTTGTTAAATATTGTAATGGTCCCTGCCTTTATTAAGTAACTTTTCATAATTCAATTTATTAGTACCACTACATAATGCAAAACATACCCGACTCAACTACATACAGCTTGAATATTTCCCTAGAGATAAAGCTCTAATTTTCACTTTTCTTAAAGCCTGTGATATGACTATATTTTGCAAATTTAGAGATGAACTCAAAATAACTTACGGATGTTCATCCAAACCAAATACTGATGGCGAAAGGACTCTGGTTAGCAAACAAAAGATCCTAGTGAAGTAGATTAATGAACGTTTTTAAAAATTCCCTTTCTACACCCACACGCACACATCCTACATACAGAATCCCACATTCTTCAAGTCCTGCTTCATCATCCCCAATATATGCAGTACTTAAAAATTAGGTTCCAGAAATGTTTGCTGTTGAATGACATTTCACATCCATGTACATATATTTAGCACGATTCCTAACCTTAACTATGGACAGCTATTTACAGTAAGTTTTAAAGTTAACAGATTTTCCTATTAAAATCTCAGCCTTCTCAATGAAGTACATTTTAGAGATGTGTCATATTAACTGTACACGGTACACATCTAAGCATGTGAGAAGACTGGGGAAGCCAGTTCAGTAAGGTAAAAAGTTAAGTTGCAGTTATCTTTCCCGAACATTTTAAAGGTGAACAACAGCACCTTGACTAATTTCCCCATAGCTTTCACCCCAAATGAAAGGAAATTTTACTGGGACTCTAAGAGAGAAATATAAAGAGGTGACCAACATGAGAAGAGGTCAAAAGCTTTCCACTTTTTTTTTTTGGTTTGGCAAATTACCCAAGGAATTAAAACACCCCTTTCTTATTCATCAGCCACACCCAGAGAAAAACCCCAGAAGTGCATGCGCCCCCACACTGAACAGGAAGACTAAACAAACCGCTTCTCAGCTTCAAGTTTGTCCATCCTTTTCCAGAGACGATTAACTAGTGCTTCTTGTTCTTGTTCCAAAGTATTTTCAAGGTCGATCTTCTCTCGTCTCAACTAAAGGAAGGAAAAAAGTTTTACTGAGAATAGCAAGCCATTTAAACTTTGTTAATGAGATTTTTTTGATTGGACTGTTAGGACCCCCTTACTGGAGAAAACTGCAAAGAAATGGCCAATTTCCTGGCAGACACATTAAGTGCATCTAGTTCTTAAACTTTAATTGAGAAAACCGAGACAGGTTCATTCTTTGATGTTAAAGCTTAATTGCTGTCTGGTACATGAATCACATTGCTTGTTTCAGCATTTATTCAAGGCACATGCAAAGTCTTCCTTAAAGAGTGTTTGGGGGAACTCGGCTTACCACTCATACCAGGACTTTTCTGGGTTTGTGCCCTGACCCCAGGCCTGCATGGAGTTCGTGTTAAACCAGAAAGCTTATATTACCATTTATATAAATAACTCAATACCTGAAGACAATTCTACATATTGATTAATGGATGCACAATACTAATTACCCCTGAGGAGGTAGGGAAAAGGAAGGTTTGATGGGGCAGGGGGGAGTATGCAGTTGTAAAGTAAGCCCCAAAATGCACTCTACTTCATGAAGAGCAGCAGAAATGGGAAACTTCATTAAATCAATCAATATTGGGCAATACACAAATACTGTGAACAATGCCAGCCACTGGCTAAATAGGGGTGTAGCAGGGAACCAGGTCAGAATTTTCTACCTTTATGATACATTTTAGTGGGGTTCAAGACAGTAAATGAAATAAATTACATACTTTGGTAGAGAGTGAAAGAGATATGAAGAAAAAGAGGGCTGGCAAAAGGGACAAAGTACAATAAATTTCACAGCAACATGCAGAGGGAATGTGTTACGTCATTCTTGATACTTCTCTGCATGTCTGAGATATTAAATAATTTTAACAGAATTTTTCTTTTCTTTTCTTTTCTTTTTTTTTTTTTTTTTAAGAAAGAAAGGCTATGGTACTGCCCCTATGCTGTCTCTTATAATAGCAACTCACCTTTTCAATCACTGAGTCAACAAATTATTTTTGATTGCACAGCTATTTTGACTTTCTCAGCAGGTCATAGAGGCAAGCTCCCCACTGACCAAAGATCCCTGTATGGGGTGCCTGGGTGGCTCAGTTAAGTGGCTGGCTCTTGATTTCCACTCAGGTCACAATCTCAGGGTCCTGGGATCATGCCCCACATCAGGCTCCTTGCTCAGCAGGGAGTCTGCTTCTCCCTCTCTCTCCCTCTGCCCCTTCCCTGTTTTCTAAGATAAATAAATAAATCTTTAAAAAGAAAAATCTCTGCATATACAGTAAGATGAGACCACTACTACATATAAACTGTAGTCTTATAAGGTAACCAAAGCAGACCTTCCTAACAGTGAATATGCCAAGATCAAATGGTCAAATGAAAATACAGCTTGGCAATATTTCCCTGCATAGAGGTGGGGACAGTGGTGGGGACGATGCCAGGACTCAGAACAAGTCAGAAGCATGCTGTGCAGTGAAGCTAGGAGCACACTAATGGCACAAATGCTTTTTGCAGCCTCAGACACCTCCTACCTGTAACAAGGAGGAGAAACTCTGGAGCAGCTTTCAGAACTCTGAGTAAACCTCTGAGCTCAGCAAGGCACAGATCTGTAGAGCCTGGAGCAGCAAAAGAGCCACTGAAGCCCAGGCTTTCATTTTAGGGCTGAGAGAACACCGGCCTGGGACATGGTGTGATTCTGGCAAAGTGATACCACTAAGATGGGAGTGCGATCAGTCACTGTGATGGCTGAAAGAGCTGGGTCCTATCCAACCAGCAAGTACATGGATCTTGAGGAAAAAGTAGGATTTGGGGTAAATTATGCTGCGGTTTGTAAGCCAATAATTCCTGGGAGCAGCAGAGCAGGGAGCGGGTGGCTTAGAGAGTCTGAGACAATGCCAACACAGGTAAAGGAGCAGGAGAAACAGGCTGTAAACATACTTGAATCCCAGGTTCTTTGTGGCACCATTGGTAGAGCTACAAGCTATCAATTTGCTGCCAGATTCAGTGAACCAAGGCTTCCTGTGGCACCACTGCTGTATCAATGCTTACTAACTAATTTCCATGAAGCCATCAACACAGGAGACCCCAGCTCAGCAGCTCAGACGTGGGGGTTTCATTACACGGGCTGGCATTGCCATAGGAGTCCATTTAATCTTTAGCCTTAGAAAGAATGGGGCTTCCTGTCTTGATTTTTCAGTTTCAAAAATCTTGACTTTTGGGGAGCCCAGGTGGCTCAGCAGTTTAAGCGCCTGCCTTCCGCCCAGGGCGTAATCCTGGAGTCCCACGTCAGACTCCCTGCATGGAGCCTGCAACTCCCTCTGCCTGTGTCTCTGCCTCGCTCTTTCTCTCTCTCTGTGTGTCTATCATGAATAAAATAAATAAAATCTTAAAAAAAAAAAAATCTTGACTTTTCTAAAAATAAATACATACTAAAACAATGAAAAATCCCAACTTTTCTGCATCACTGAGGATTTCTCATTGACACTGAAGGGCAAAAAGCTGGAAAAAATGGCATTAGGACTATGATCAATTATGATTAGGATTAATTCCCCCTTGAGTTCTTTATCAGAGCTGCCCCTGCATCACTTGCCTGCCTAATTCCACAACCTCTATATTTAGAGCCAAAGCATACACATCAGCTCTGCCGACTCAGACAGAAGTAGATTTTCCATGCTTACACTATCCTGGTATCAGACAATCCTCAAATCTGACAGCGTTATGTTGAGTTTACAGAGCAGTAAGACAACTTTTGCCAATGGAAAATTCAGTCCAGTGACACAGGACTTTCATCATGCTGGTCTCTGTCACCCTCTCCTCATTCCTTCCTAATAATATCTAATGGCTCTTCTCATTCAGTGTTCGTGCAACAGGCACCCACACACCTATCACCAACGTCACATTCTCAGGCAAACCCAAACCCCTTCTTTTTTTCCCCAAAGATTTTATTTATTTATTTGAGAGAGCAAGAGAGGCCATGCGCCAACAGGTGGAGGGGAGGAGGGGGAAGGAGAAAAACAAGCAGACTCCACAGTGACTGCAGAGCCCAACTTGGGGCTTGAGTTGGACACTCAACCAACTGAGCCACCCAGGCACCCAAGTCCCTTCCAGCTGCTTATTCTACAAGCACACAGCACCAATGGATATTGCTGATTTGTGTAGTATTCATTTGAAAGCCTGCTTTATAATTAAGTCAGTTCAATGGACTGCCAAATTCTTTTTTTCTTCTCTTCTTCAGTAGCTCTTCTTCCCATTGCAAGTTAATTAATGTCAGACCAGGAGTTCTTATTACGTTCCCAAAATAAATGCAGAAACTTCGGTAGATAAACTTAGTGCATAAAAACTAGCTGGTTCATTTGACTTCATAGCCCATCCTAGCTCTATCTTTTCAGTGGACAGATACTGACCCATCACCAAAAAAGCAAAAGGTGGGAGGCGGCTGAGAGGTCACTCCCAAGACCACTACACTTCTTTCTGCCTGTAGCATTTTCCTGTCTAAAGAGAACTGAGACACTGGGGTGGAGGCAGAGGTGTGAGAAAGAAATGGTTGACCAAAAAACCCTGACAACAACTTCAGCCTAACTACTATGCTCAACCATGGAATTTTGGAAAGTTTTAGTAGATATTTTCAACCTACATTGAAAGGTTTTAGTCTAACTGTATTGTTTCCAATGGTAACATATATATATCTATATATATACACACATACATATACATACATACACTATGTATATCTCGTGTGTGTGTGTGTGTGTGTGTGTGTGTGTGTATTTAAAAAAAAACAAAAAAGGTTTACTTATTGGGACGCCTGGGTGGCTCAGTGGTTGAGCACCTGCCTTCAGCACAGGGCATGATCCTGAAGTCCAGGGATTGAGTCCCACATCAGGCTCCCTGCATGGAGCCTGCTTCTCTCTCTGCCTCTCTCTCTCTCTGTCTCTCATAAATAAATAAATAAAATCTTTTAAAAAGTAAATAAAAGATTTACTTATTTATTTTAGAGAGAGAGAGAGAGAATGTGTATGTGTGTGTGTGAGCAAGGGGAGGGGCAGAGAGAGAATCCTCAAGCAGACTCCCCACTGAGTGCAGAGCCTGATGAAAGGCTCAATCCCAGGACCTTGAGACCATGACCTGAGCTGAAATCAAGAGTTGGGAGCTTAACTGACTGAGCCACTCTGAAGCTCTGCTTCTACAGGAAAATATATTTTGAACCCCAGACCTCTGACTTAAAAAGTTTTGGTAGGCAGCCCCTTACAATTAATCCAAGATAATATAAGAGAGGGAAAAACCCATGAAATAAGGGCTACCATAAAAACAGAATACAGACACAAAGTTTGTTATGACACACAGTAGAGAGCATTTAGATGGTGATGACGCAAGGATAGCAACCGATGCTTAAAAAAGAAATTAGAGTCCTCAAAGACCTATATTAACCAAACTCTTAGTTTACTAGATTTTTTTTTTTCCCTAAGAGAATGGCATAAATCCTAAGAAAACAAGTGAGTGCTGGGGATTAACATGACAATCACCCAAATCACCCTTCCAGGTTAGGTAGTATCTGAAGACTATCAATAATTTAGTCCAATTTCCTATCCATTTGTTATGTAACATCATTAGATGTTCAAAGTAGTTACCCTAGAGATACAGAAACACCTGGGAAGATAAAAGCATGATATTTAGAAAATGACTAAATTAAATCAGAAAAATCAACATTTTTGCAATGGTTGAATGTCTGTGTCCCCCCGAAAAAAATCCCTATGTTGAAGCCCTAACCCCTAGAGTGATGGAATTTAGAGATGTAGCCTTTGGGAGGTGATTAGGTTTAGCTGATGTCATGAGGTCAGCATCCCTTGTGGTGATGGGACTCAGGTCCTTTCTAAGAGTCATGACAGACCTTGTAGCTTATGGCTTTCTGCTTTCCCCCACACAGGACACAAGGAGAAGTCAGCAGTCTGCAGCCTGGAGGAGAGTCCTCAGCAGAGCTCCATCACATTGGCACCCAGATCTTAGAATTCCAACCTCCAGAACCATGAGAAATGAAAAATAAATTTCTATTGCTTATAAGCCAATCTATATTGTTCCAGCAGCCCAAATGGGATAAGACAATTTTTGTTTCTACTACAAGAGTAGAGCCAATAAAAGATCTTACCTCATCCCATCCTACTTTGCCAACAAATCTTGAGTTAATTATGGTTTTATATATCCATAGGAAAGAACAGGATTCATGAGGGGGCTATTAAAATAGATCATGAGCAACTGACATGAAAAGAGCTGAGCACAATGCATCATAGTCCTTATGGTAAAGTCTTATTCACAAATTAAAGAAACAGAGACAGGGCCACCTGGGTGGCTCAGTAGTTAGCATCTGCCTTTGGTCAGAGGTCATCATCCAGAGGTGAGGTTCTGGGATCAAGTCCACATCAGGCTCCCTGTGGGAAGTCTGCTTCTCCCTCTGCCTAACTCTCTGCCTCTCTCTCATTGTCTCTTATGAATAAATAAATAAAATCTTAAAAAAAAAATAAAAAAGCAACAGAGACAGAAGCTGCTTGGTCAAAAGTTGGTGCCTCTTCTGGTGCAATGGAATTTTGCTCAGCCCTGACAATTCTCCTCCTAGGCTGGAAAATATCTGACCCTTGCCTTCTGGAAAAAAAAAATTTTTTTAAAGAAATCAAACAGCCAATTTGTGTTACAGACGAGTTGAGACAGGTGTTCACAGACCGCAGAAGCCCTGAGGTACCTATCTGATTAACCAAGTTGCAGCTGGTTTCAAAACTAAAACCAAGTTCTAGGTCATCACTGCTCATGCAATACTGAGCACAGAAGGAGCCAACGAAGTTTGTCAGTGAAGAGCAAGAGAAAAGAGAAGGGGAACTTTACTATCACTCAATAAAAATAATATATAATATAATATAATATAATATAATATAATATAATATAATATAATATAATATAATATAATATAAAATAAGAGAAGGGATGCTCACTTTCAAGTCTAAGAAGTAAAAACTTACCAAAAAATTTATCTATGTGTATCAGAGATATACTGATAGAGGAAAAAAGGAAAAAGATACTAAAAAAATCATAAAGAACTATATAGCAAGCTAATTAGGGTTCCCCCTTGGGTGAAAGGAATATTGGTAATAATTGATCTTCCTGCCCTTTCCTTCCCCCACCCAATTTTCTAATGAACATTTACTATTTTTGTAACAAAAAATTTAAAGATATCTAATTTTAAAAACTATTTCCCAATACAATTTACCAGTACCTCCATTAATTTAGGAGGTTAATTTACACATACAAAATCCAGAATAAGCCAACAAATTCTCAGAGAATAAAGTATTAGGTATTTGAAGTACTCAGAATTTTCCAGATAACCCAGAGTCAACCTTCTTTACCATAGTTTCCATATTTTTTCTCAGACTGTGCTCCTCTAAAACTTAGACTTGTTCTTTGAAATGAACATAATTTCAGGACAATATTAATATCCCATCGATATTAACATGTGTAAATGACATTATTTCATCATTTACCACTTCAAAAAAATTTGCTTTTGTTCAATGATGTTGAGAAATTAAGGCCTTTTATGTAAAAAAACAAAAACAAAAACAAAAAAAACCATACTCAGATTTACATGGTTTCTTTTCTGGAGTTAAGTTTTCATCACTTAACATTGGCCTAATACTATAAATATTTGCATAGTGGGTTTATAATTCTAAGGGACTTTTACAAAATATGTACCATCAATGGAACTGAGTGCACATTCTTTTGCTACATCAAGGCCACTATGGAGAAGTCCATAGGAAAGAAGCCCTATCAAAGTGTATGTTGCAGATACACTATCACACTAGTGGGTTTCCACCAATCCATTATCTAAAATAAGCTTCTTTAAGAAAATAACATTAGGGACACTTCTCTTGATACGCTTTCTCCAAAATGAAGTCTCTGTGATAAATCATTACCACATCCATCCCACTTCCTTACACAGAGATGTTGGGTTTACTTGGCCATTCATTAGCTGTGCATATTTAGCTAAGGAGGAAAAAGTTCTTTCTTAAGTCATCAACCAAATTATTGTTCTAGTCATAAAGAAACAGATTTCATGCATTTTAAAATCACAAGCAACTAGAAAGTCTGAGTACAGTATCTCTGGATTTTACTGCCCTATTGTAGGCAAAATCTTTACCTCCAGTGCATGACCAGAAACGTACACTGTTGAACTGTGATGAGGGGTCTCTTTTGTTACACAGAAAACACATTTTGGATGTTTTCCCTGTAACATTATCTGCACCAATTGATCCACATGGCAAGTGCTATCTGATGCTTCAAAATAAAGTCTGACAAGATGGAACACAGTGAGATTTTCTACTTAATTGAAACAAGATCTAGTGAAGGAATTCTGAGGGATTTTTCCCCCCACATCCTGTAGAGAGACTTACTTATCTGTGTCCCTGAAAGAGCTCAGTATACTTTCCCAGGTCTGGAGTCAGGACCTCTCAAGTTGGCTTCATGACATCCTGACAGCTTATGGATTACAAAACAATCAACTGAAAAGAGAGCCTGCTAAAGCTTCCTTTGAATGCTGAGGATCGTCCCTAGCTTGCCTACTTCCAAGGCACAAAATCCCACTCATGTTTCCACTATGCTCTGAGGCTTTTTCCCACCTTTCCCAAATAGGCAGTAGGTAAGATGCTTGTACCCAAGCTTCTTAAGCAACCCAAACATCCTCAAGGATTTGCTACAATCAAATCGCCACCAAGCTGACTCTAGGATCTACTATGATCATTATGTCTGGCTGTACCCTGATGCAGTTTGCCTCAATGTGGAGGCATAGGTTACAATGTTTTCTTTAAAAAAAAAAAAATTAAGAGCAGGGCAACAAATTATAATACCCTTTAATATGGCTAAAAAAAGGCAGTGGAAGAGGAAAAGGTGAAAGATGAAGAAAAAATATGAATAGGGGGTGGACTGTAGTCTAGGTTTTTTTTTTTTTCATTTTTGTACTTCTGTTTTCCAATTTTTCTTGCAAGAGCAATGGATCACGTTTATAATACAAACTCCCAAGATTTCCATAATTTGAGATTAGCATTTGAAATAAAATTTCAAAGTATGCAGTGGTCACTAAATTTCATCTCCTTAATAGAAGTGGGCCCTCAAGTAATATGGTTGTTGTCCTCTGGGAAAAACGGCACACAGCCACCAGCAGGGACTCCCCAGAGCCCCTGCAGCAGATTCCACCCACGCCAAGAACCTGCCAAGGGTGGCTGGTAGCATGAATGGAATTGTAACAAACCCAGGAGGGCCACTCTTCCTGTGAACTTTAAAAATACCTTGTTCCACAGCATTTAAAAAGACCAACCAAAGATGTGAAATAAGTTTGTATTTTGAACAAATTACCTGGCACACAGGTAAGGCAGAAAGGCCTTCTTATATGCTTAACTAAGAACAATTGTTCTAAGATCTAGAAACCTAAAAATTTCTTTTCAATAGCCCTTAAAATATACTAAATGTTTCCTTGTTTCACTAAAAAAATAAACAAAATACAAAAAAAAAAAAAAAAAAAAAAAACCCCACAAACTCAGAGTTCACATCACTCTGAACCCCAGCCTTGTGAGTTGTAACAGTCACAGATGGTGAGAGACCCCAGGATAAGTGGGTGTCACCTCTGCAATGCTCCTGAAGCTGAGGTCTTGTCAAGCGTCTGCTGTCAGCTGATATTGGCAGGAGGCTTAAGGGAAGTACCTAGCACCAGTTAGCACTGAGGTCTCTATGAGCCCTAATACAGCCATGTGGCTGCCTTTGGCAAAATGCTGCCTGTACAGACCAGCTTACACCCTCAAAAGCACCATGGATGCAGACCGCCACAACCTTTCTCTTTCCTTGCCCAGGAACAAAGAGGACGGGTTCAATTTCACACCTTCTTGGCCAGCTCTGTTCTGTTTACAGCATCTCTGCTCCATGTGGTGCCTGCACCCACTTTTCTCCCAGGTCTTCTCTCCCATATCCCTGCTTCCCTGCAACAAGGTTGGACTTAGATCTATCCAACCAGGTGTATCAAGCAACAAATACTTAAACCTTAGGTGCCAGGAAGCTTCAAGGAATCTTCTGTGGCTGGGGGGTTGGGGAGTTGGGGGGAAGTTACTGCAGAGGTGTCACTGGTCCCCTGCACCACAGCCACACACACAGCATCCCTCCTCACTGTCCACAGATTCACTGGTCTCCCTGGACCAGGAGACCAGGCTCCATGAGGCCAAGGACCTAACATCATCTTTCTTAGCAGAGTTTGTGCAGATAGCAGGCACATAACAAACTGAATGGATACAGGGTACATGCCATACAAACGCACTGTGGCGTGAGCACAGAAGAAAGCTAAAAGGGCTGGGTGACAGATGACATCTGAGCACATACTGATTCATAAATTGAGGAGACCAGGTCAAGGAAGCTGGGAGACACTGGAGGCTCAGAGTATGCATGCTCACTTTCCTGGAAAATGGGTAGGGCAAAGTACCGCAGAAATTAAGTGGAAACTTCTATTAGTAACGGCAGCAGCTACAATTTCTGGAGGGCTTGCTAGATGTGAGTCAGAGGGACATGGTGGTAAGGTCGACATTGTGCCTTTCCTCCTTTAACTTATTAGAAAATTTATAGGGAAGAAACATTTTGTTTAATGTACCCAGTAACACAGAAGTACTGATCATCCTGTAACTACTTGATGGCACACATCCCTAACTGTCGGAGAAACACATCCAGGGAGATCTCAGGGCAGGAAAGCACTACCCACAGCAGAGCATGGTTTTCCAACTGCAGGTTATGAACCATTACTGGGACTGCAAAATCAGCCCGTTGTAACCTACATTTTGTTAAAAATGAAAACAAAATTCAACAGAAAATCAGTGCAAAGCACAATAAACATTGTTTTAGAAAACCCGTGCCCGTCACAGACACGGTTACAAAAACATCAGTGTCCTGGGTTGCCATGTTAACATCTCTCTTGCTGTGCAGTCCACACTGGAACAGTTCTGAGTGGAAGGATGAAAGAACATGGCTATGTGTGAAGTGTGAGGAGAGGCAGGGTGCAAGAGTAAGCCTCTCAACAAAGCTACAAATTAGGTATTGGTGTCTATGTCTATTTCACAAAAGAGCTCAGATTGCTTGCCTGGTGCCATACAGGTTATTCAGACTGAAGGAAGATTTGAACCCAAGGAAGAAATTTCCTTAACTATGTGGGCTAATACTGTCGTTATAAATCGATGCTAATGAATGAAATTACCATCCAATTCTGAATCCAATTTTAGACAAGGGGATCTCAGCTTTTGGGGAGTCAGGGATATCTCAGCTAAAAGATGACACCCCCATTCCAAACATAAGAGAAAACCACACTCGCTGGGCCAGCTAGACAACAGAGAAAGGACGTCAATATGTGCCACGTGATCCTGTTCGTGATGCAAGTGTTAGCTGAATTATGGGACTAATTCTCCATTCATTCATTTCACTTGCTTGTACTTTCTCTAGTCCACTTGCTTATGGCCACTGTTTCCTCTTTTCCCACAGTTTTCAATGCCAAGTGTACAGAGGGCCCTCCACAGAGCTGACTTGAACTTCACTTAATAAATAAGCTAATGCTGCCTGCTTTTTAATACTAGTTATCCTTCTCCAGAGAAATAAGAAAAATCCTTCCTGGTTGGCAGAAAACATTCAAGGTCAAGATTTCCTGACACTAAGAGAATATTCCAAGTTCTAAATGTTCTTACTGTCACCTCAGAAAATGTGAATACCAAATAAGAGACTAACAATGACCATGTTTGAACAAAAATTTTCAAACAAGGGTTTTGCAAGAAGTGACCATCAGTTAAAAAAAAAAAAAAAAAAAAGCCCATAACAACACGAAAGTCAAGATGACTAAACTAATCCTAGTCTACAGTGGGAGCCTCCTGGCATGTGAATTGCAAATGATATATCTGATATGGGAACTGTCATCTAGAATATATAAGGAACTCTTACAATTCAGTAATAATATGATCTTTAATAGACATTTGTACGAAAGATACAAAAACGGCCAAGTAGTACCTAAAAGATTCTCAAAATCATTAGTCATCATGCCCCGGGCGGAAGGCATCAAAACTACAATGAGATACCACTCCACATTTACCAGGATGGCTATAATCAATATGGTATAGCCACTTTGAAAAACAGTCTAGGGGTGCCTGGGTGGCTCAGTCAGTTAAGCATCTGACTCATGGTTTCAGCTCAGGTCATGGGCTTAGGGCCTTGGGATTGAGCCTCACAGTGAGCTCCATGCTCAGCATGGAGTCAGCTTTTCTCCCTCTGCCCCTCCCCCAGCTCACACTTGGGCACACTCTCTAAACTAAGTAAATCAATCTTTAAAAAGGAAAAAAGAAAAACAGTCTAGCAATCTCCCTAAAATGTAAACATGGAGTTACCATAAAATCCAGCAAATTTACTCCCAGATATGTGCCCAAGAAAAATGAAAACATATAGCCACATGAAAAACTGAACCTAAGGGTGACCTGAGTGACTCAATCATTAAGCATCTGACTCTTGGTTTCAGCTCAGGTCACGATCTCAGGGTCATGAGATCAAGTCCCACAATGGGCCCCACACTCAGCCTGGAGTCTGCTTTTGCTCTCTCTCTGTGCCCTTCCCCCAACCCAGCTTATGATCTTTCCCTAAGCCTTTTTATAAAAATGTACATGAATGTTCAGAGCAGCATTATTTGTAAAAACCAAAAGGTTAAAACACCCAAATGTCCATCAAATAATGAATGGATTCACAAAATATGGTATACCCATGCAGTGAAACATTATTCAGTCAGGAAAAGAAGTACTGATACATACTACATACTACAACATGGATAAAACCCTTCTACTAAGTGAAAGAAATCATTCACAAAAGATGACATACTATAGGATCCCAATTTTATGAAGTATCCAGAATGGGCAAATACAGAAACAGGAAGCAGAACAGTAGCTGCTTAAAGGGAATGGGAAATTCAGAGTGGCAGCTGACAGATATAAGGTATCTTTTTTTTTTTAAGATTTTATTTATTTAAATAAGAAAGATATATATAGAGAGAGGCAGAGACACAGGCAGAGGGATAAGCAGGCTCCATGCAGGAAGCCTGATGTGGGACTCAATCCTGGGACTCCAGGATCATGCCCCAGGCGGAAGGCAGACCCTAAACCACTGAGCCACCCAGGGATCCCCAAGGTATCTTTTTTGAGGTGATGAAAATGCTCTAAAATTGATGGTGCTTATGGTTACACAATTCGTAATATACTAAAAATCAATAAACTGTGCATTTTGAATGGATAATTTTTGTGGTATGTGAATTTATCTCAATAAAGCTACTACCTCCATCATCAAAAAAAAAGTGACTTAGAGTACTAAGCAGAGGAACCAGGTTCACATCCAGTTCCTTTGGAATCCAGTGCTCAATCCCTAAACACTACACCGTACATCCTTCCAAAACACAAATGACCACTCTCCAGTTACCTGGCCAAATCTACACTTAAACTCTTCCAACAAAGCAGTGGTATACTGCAAGACACGTGAGATAATTAACTTCAAATGGCTTACAGTTTAAAAAATAGGTTTATTGTCAGATAAATGAGCATAGGCATGTACTACATACAAATCATTATAATACATAATGTAGTACATGCCTTTGGTCTTGATAATGATCTATAACATAGGATATATTCTGTAACAAGGACTGTGTCATACAGCATATCACATGGATGATAATCACAAGATGACCAGAAGAGAGGATCAGACCACATTCATGGAAACACAGAAGAGATTTGGTTCTACTGGGAGGAAAAAACAAAAACAAAAACAAATTCCCCCAAAGCACTTACTAAAATTATTTATAGTTAAACAAAATACAGAATAAGGTCCCCAACATTCAATCACCCTGGACATATCTAAAACAAAGGGGGGGAGAGGGGGAGGGGAGTTTCAGGATGATGATAAATTTATCCATCTTAATTAAAATAGGAACTTCATACCCCAGATCTGAGGTTTATTTCCAGAATAGAGCTTTACAGTGCATAGATTCCACTGTGGAAATCCATTGCTTAAAGGGCTGAGGTCTGAAATAACCCTGAGAGTGCACTCTGTCATTAACCTGGTGAGAATGTATGCCTTGGACATCATTTTAAAGGGTTTCAGTTACTAAAGTCCCCAAGGAGTCTTAAGATGGTACAACAACCCATTTCCTCTCCCCCATGGACTCTGAGATCAGACCTTCCTCTCTCAGACGCCAGGCCACTACCTCCACCTTGTGGCCACAGCCCCAGTCCCAGGATCCCCTTCGGAGCTTCTGAACAAATGCAAGAGAGAAGCTGTGTCAATTATTGACAGCCATCACCAGGAAGGCCGTGACCAAGTGAAGTTCTCACACCAACCACCATGAACATCTGACTTGGTCACTTGGTGAGCTCTTGATTAAGAAATACCAATAACAAATATTTGATGTGTCAGGAACTTAAACAAGAATCTTCAAAGTTTTAACTTGAATGGAACTGGTTATTGTCTATCTTAGGAATTAAGCAGGTGAACTTTGGAACAAAGTGTTTTTAAACTGTGTGGTAGGAGTTTTCTTAATTTAGATACTGCATCTGAATTTCGAAGATAAATGTTAAGTATAGATTACTCTGGATATGTATAAAATAGCCAACCTTTGGGATGCCTGGGTGGCTCAGTTAAGCATCTGTTTTTGGTTCAGGTCATGGTCCTGGGGTCCTGGGATGAGTCCTGTATCCAGCTCCCTGCTCAATGGGGAGTCTGTATCTGCCTCTCCCTCTCCCCCTCACTCATATTCTCTTTCAAATAAATAAATAAAATCTTAAAAAAAAAAAGTCAACCTTTGAAAATGGAACTTTCTTTTACCTGGAAGGGACAGAGAAATGTTTTTAGGACCATTATTCACAGTCTTAGAGAACTCAGTGACATTCCTTTCTTTGATATACGGAGATTCAAGAAAAACATGGAAAACGGAAGTCAGTTAGGTTAAAACCAACCCTGACCTCCTCTCAAACCTGAAATTCACATCATTTCATTCTCAGGGACAATAATGAAACCATAACAGCCTTGGGAGTGATTTCCAAAGCAGTCAGCACGGACTGAGACATACAGAAAGACTCTCACGTTGAGATAAACCAGACCACTTTACATCAAAGGTAGCCAAACCATCGAATTGGCAATCAGGGTCAAACTTACAAAGAGCTAGATCTTCATCAATACACTGAATTTTACATGGAAGCCAGATCACAGTACATGATGGTCAGCTTCTTATAATTTATCTTAGGGAAAGTAATAAAGCATTTGGGAGGGGCAGGAGGGAAAGCATCAGGAAGGAGAAAAAAGCATTAGGGAGTACCTAGGCTAGGGATAACAATTACTTTTGTCTGACATACCAACTTAGATGGGCTTATGGTGGCTGCCCACAGTTGTGTGTGTGTCGAAGGAGCACAAGGACCAGTCTGGACTCTCCAGGCAAGGCCCATGCTCAAACACAAATGTCTGCCAAGGGCAACAGACATAGGGACAGATGGACATTATTAATCTCCACCTTTTGGAGAGCTTCCCATGACTGATTTGTTTGTCCTTCTCTGTTTACAAATGGAAAACTTGGGTCCAGAGAAGTTAATGCAAGGTCATACAACTAATTAGTGGCTGAACCAGGATAAGCAATCGGGTCTATGACTCCACATCCATATCAACAAATCGAAAAGATATGGTTCAAATAATACTGGTAATAATTGCTAATAATACTGCTAATAATTCAAAGAAAAATGTGAATTGTTTGTTCTGAAGAACTCCTGAGAAAGGTTTTAGTCCACGCCAACACTATCTCAGGAACCTTCACAGAACCCATCCTGTGGTTACATACACACTGTTCGCCCTTTGTAAAGGGAACCTGACATTTCCTGCCTGTGAATCAGTACATCACAACATATCTCCAAAAACTCTATTAATTGGGATTAAAAACAGAGAAAGTGTGTGAGAGAGAGCAGGTGCTCTGCAGATCAGTTGACGCTTACTTTAGAAATGAAGTCTCCAACTGTGGGAAGAAACAGCTGGAAGGTATTTTTCACTTATATTCCTCAGGCTGTCTGAAGACCTAAAAGAACATGTTGATTATAGGAGAAAAAAGTATATGGAGAGAACTAGAGATTCTTACCTGTTCTAATGTAAGCTGCTTAGAAATGGTATCATTCTCCAGTTTTTTAATTTTCTTCATCAGTTTGTTGACCTGGAATTCCTGCTCCTGTTCCAGATGCTGTTCTAGCTCAGCTTTCTCATGCTGCAACTGGAAAATGGAAAAACACACACACACACACACACGTGAAAATCTAGATACTCACAAGCCAGGGAAACACAGGCTCTAAGAGCTGGTTACACTGAGTAAGAGGTATCAACACAGAAGTTACAATCCTTGTTTCTGCTGATTGCCAAGTGTAACTGTGAGGAGCCTGTTCCTCGGTTCCTCTAACTTAAAACCAAAAATTATAGCACACACATGGGCACCTTTGACCTGAGCCAAAAGGCTGAAAATGGAGGGCAGACAAACCTCAGCATCAAACCGTGATGAAACACAGATTTCAGTTTTTAAAAACTCGTAAGAGGGATGCTTGGGTGGCTCAGTGGTTAAAGCGTCTGCCTTCGGCTCAGGGTGTGATTCTGGGGTCCTGGGATCAAGTCCCACATTGGGTTCCCTGCATGGAGCCTGCTTCTCCCTCTGCCTGTGTCTCTGCCTCTCTCTCTCTTTCTCATGAATAGGTAGATAAAATCTTAAAAAAAAAAAAAACTCGTAAGAACTTGCCTCTGTAGGGAGGAAATGGGAAGGCAGGGAATAAGGTAAGGAAGGAAGCTTGCTTTTCAATATACACACACACATACACCATATGCACATACATACACATCTATACATACATCTATATACATATACACACACACACACACACCAACATATATATACACATACCCTGTGGTACTTCTCAAATTTTATATACTATCATAAAAATTAAATTAAAAATAGAAATTTTACAGTTAGTTTTTACTAAATGAATTCATTTACTCAGATTTATATAATGTGTGTGTAAAAAAGGAAGAGATGTCACAATCACAAAGTATACTTAGTAAATTATTCCGAATGCTACCTCCCAATATACTAACAAGCATTCTTTGGCAAAAATCAGTATAATTAATTATCTTTCTATAATGAAACCATACATCACACCTCCTACATCTTTCCTAAAAACCAAGGTGGGGGGGAGGAGACTTCTTATTTATACAAGTAAAAGACAGAGTTACGGTGTCATTGAAAAGTTTTTTTAAAAACGTACTCCAACCATTGAAATCAAAAAAGGAATAAAGGAATTCCATCAGACATATGACAACTGGGGTTCTCAATAAGAACTATGCATTATTTCTAACATTCTCAATTGGGAGGTTGTGTTGATCCATAGCAGAGGTTGGATAGAATGATACCAACAGGGTCCAATATTTTCAAAATCAAGGAGAGGTTAAGTAAAAGCTATTAAAAACAAGGAAACACAGTTTTATGTAGGGGTCTAAGCTGACACTGCTCCCTAATTTTACCTTCAAAACCATTTCTTCAGGGAAACACTGTGTACCACAATCTTCATATGCATTAGGCAGGCATGGTCACCCCCATTTTATATGTGACAAAACAAGTGACTGGACCAAGATAATTCAGCTGGAAGGCAGCAGAGTCTGGGACCCACCTCCTACTCTGAACACCAAGCCAGGGTTCTCCACTGGATCCTGAGCAAACCTAAGAGGAATCAAGTTCAGACTCCTCCAATGGTCACTGCATCCTTGGTGTTTAAAATGATCAACCAGAAACCAGTAAGCCATGCATGCTCGCCTGGAGGATGCTGTCTCTTTGTAAATCCTGTATATGGTATGATGGGCAACAGAAAGATTAGCTGGCCCTGAGCAACCTCAAAATGCTGCACCGAAACCTCTCCACACTGGACACAATTCCAATGCTCTGTAAGCACATACTTGGTTAAAAAAAATTTTTTTTAATCTGACATAGTCTTCTAACACTGCAAACGTTGACTAAACAGATGCTTGTTTTCCTCCAACTGCTTCTGATGTGCAACTCCAAAAAAAGCCGGTCAACCTTGCAGGGACCCAGGAAAAAAGCAGATGCGAGGTGGTGCTTACAGTGACAAGTCTATTTTTAGCTGGCTCTTTAAAACTCAGGTTCTGCAAGATCAAGCAGTAATTAAAAGAAATAAGAGAAATGGATAGAGAACAAGAAGAGCTCTTGGCATTTTAGACAAAAGACCCCGATGGGACAAATATCACTCATGGGGGAAAAAACAGCAAAGCATACAAGTCTCCACCTAACATTTTTATTCTATGAACATGACTTGTGTGTCTTCTCTCTATAGGCCCCACCTTAGACATAGGTGACATCACTAGTGAAGACATTATCCTTGCCCTAAAACAGTTTATGGACACTAAGCTTAAATGTTATCTATTGGTTTTAGAAAAATGAACTCTAGTCTTGAAACCTTTAAATTCTTTGCCAAGTTTTTAAAAAAATATTAGTTGTTTTCCTCCAATATGTTTTCAATTGCTGCCATTTTATTTGAAAGAACACCCCCCCCTTTTTTGTTCTTTTAGCATTATTCTTCTGCCCTGAAGTAAATGAAAACAATAAAGGATTCAATCTAATGCTGAAAAATGTCTGGCCCATGAAGCTGCATTTGTCACAGAATATTAATCTGAGAAAAGGTAAGGCTGTCATTGGTTTACAGGAAAATATTCCTATTTAGACAGATGGTCTATATTGTCAATATCTGATTAGGTACTTCCTTTAGAATACAGATTAAACTAATAATAAAAGCCATAAAAGCTCTCGATTTTAAGAGGCTTTTTCCTCTCAAGAGCTATACCCTAAGGAGAATTTGATGGTAAATCTGTTGTTACCATAACTCAAGTAAGGTCCCTGGGTTACACCAACCCATTTGGAAAAGATCAAGCCATCCTGAGACTGTTTGCCGAAGATTCACAGTGTTCGCCATCCCCAAAAGACAGAGTGGGAACAAACAGCTCTGCTGCCTGCTTTGTTCTGACATCTCTCAGGTGACAGGCAATTTCAGAGCAGAGCATGGAGTTTCTGAGTAGAAAACAGGGTTCTTCCTTGGAACAAAGAAACCATCAATACAAAGAGAACCACAGATATACAGAAACATCCCTCCCTTCAAAATCATAAGAGAATTAAGATGAGCGATAAGCAGGTAGCAGAGCAAGGGAGGGATCCTGAGTAACTCACCGACCACAGAATTTACCCAACAAAAATCCAGAAATTGTTTGTTTTAAACAGATACCATGTAAATTCAAGCCATTCAGCTCCAACAGGGCTTGAGATGACCTCCTGAATCCACCTGCCCATGTTAAAGACATAGTTCATGACACCACGAACACTCTAAATGGAGCCTGGCTTATAGGCCAACACAAAACCTGCTATCAGAAAAAAACTCCAGTTTCAGTGGCATCTTCAAGGTGGGCATAAAACTCAAGGCATGATTTTAAAGTTCTAATCAAAGGTCCTAACACTTTATGATTTATTTTAAATCTTCCAAGGTCAGTGATTTTGAACTAGAACAAAAAAAAATCATTCACACTGAAAAGTCAAGCAAATTTTATTAATACATTTGAAATAAATTCATGTGTTTGCCTTAAATATATCCAAAGCAAAATTATTAGGTAGATTAAAAATTTTTAATCAGATTTTTCTATAAATATACTTTATAAAGTCAATCACAAAGATTATGAAACAGTTTTATAACTCCTACTCTTGCAATATATTAACATTAAAAAAAAAAACCCTGTAGAATGGAAACTATGTTATATAACAGATAATCAGCAGCAAATGGAATTAGGTTTATATGAATAAAGGTTTGCTCCTTAGGATTCAGTATTAATAAAAAAAAATCAACATAACTGAGAAAGCCATTAGCAAAGATACAAACTGTAAATCTATAAAATTCTTTTTTTTTTTTAAGATTTTATTATTTTTTATTCCTGAGAGACACAGAGAGAGAGAGGCAGAGACAGGCAGAGGGAGAAGCAGACTCCCTGCAAGGAGCCTGATGTGGGACTCGATCCCGGATCCCGGGATCACACCCTGAGCTGAAGACAGATGCTCACCCACTGGGCCACCTAGGCTTCCCAAACCTCTAAAATTCTAAGGACTTAAACTTGAGCATTTTGTTACTATATCTACTCACTATATACTGAGCCCAAATGCAAAGGTCCAGCCAATTAAAAAATACAAGTATAACATTATTTTGACCTAAAACAGGCTAGGCTTAAGCATAACTCAATCACACATAAATGCCATCTTTTTTATAATTTACAAAGGCTTTCTGGAGCCAATTCTGTGAACCATGCCTCCTATATAAGTGATTCAAGAACTCCTTACTTATGGCTCAGTGGTTGAGCATCTGCCTTCGGCTCAGGGCGAGATTCTAGGGTCCTGGGATCAGGTCCCGCATCAGGCTCCCTAATGCCTATGTCTCTGCCTCTGAGTCTCTCAGGAATAAATAAATAAAATATTTAAAAATAAAATACAATAAAAAAGAACTCCTCACTGAATGCCTTTTATTCTGGACAAAATCCTCTCTAGCAGGTAGAGAGCCTGAAAACTGTTCACCTGAGAAAATCACCACAGGTGCACGGGTAGGCTGGCTGTTGAGCCAGGCCTCCCACCCAGAATGCAGTAGGTTTGCCAAATTCCAGTCTGGATGAAGTGTGTGTGCAAGCCTGGGTTTGTTGTCATCTAGCCAATGCCAAGTGAGGCAAGCCTTCCAGCCACTAGCCCCAGGACCCAGCTTTTAATGCAACTTCTGAGTAAGCTCGAGATGCTCCCTCCCCGGTTCTCACCAATCCATGCTAAATATTTCTCTCTGTGTACTTACTACCCAGTCCTGCAACCAACATCCTGGGTTTACTGACAGCCACCAATAGATAGATAGCCACTAGAACTATCTGCACCAGACTAAGTAGAGAGCACCATAGGGCAGTAACTACACTGAGTCAGTAGGTTGTCAAAAACAATTTATCATGTTATTCTTATAAGCTTTGTAAAAAAGTTCAAAACTATCTCTCACAGCATTGAGTCTTTTATGAACCAAGTTTTCAACCACTCTACTGAGCAGCCTGAGCAGAAAGTCAGCCTCCTACTTCAAATGCATTATGTCACCACTAAATGCCTCTTGGGCCCACACTTATTTCCACCTCCAAACCCCTTCTGTTACTGGTACCATCATTCTCAATCAACACCTCACATCTCATCAGTTACCAATTGGCATTAAATCAGCCTCTCTAACAGCTGTCAAACCACCCTCTTCTTCCTGTGCTCACGGCCCCAATCTAGTTCAAGTCTTTCATTCTTCGTCCCTGGGCCACTGCCAAAACATCTCCTCAGATCCAATGTAGATCATCCACAAACCCTAATACCTCAGGAAGCCACTCAAAACCCTTCAATGACTCCCTATTCCCTGAAAAGGTACAACATCACTGGCATAACATTCCAGTCCTTCCACGATTCAGTCCCTATGCAAGTTTCCCATGCTCTCCTCATGATATTTCACACTCTGCCGAAGTGAGAGTCTAAGGTTTGCAAACATAAATTCCTTCAGGGTCCAGACATCTAGCAAAGAAGGGATGGGCCTAGGTACAGGGAGTGGCTGGAACTGTGGTTAAAGGCCAAGTTCATGTCTTCCTCTAAAGACTCTTTCCCTAAAAAATAAATTTAAAAAACTGAAACCCATCATGCGAGGCAAACACCTGTGGAGACCACTCTGGCCCAGGGCCTTACATGGCAAGCTTTGCCAGTCACATGAGAACACTGTAGCACAAGTAGCTGCACACCCCCACCATCCTGGTCAGGCTGTACCCTCTGGTACAGTGCCGGAATCCCTCCCTCCAACCTACTGAAGGTGTGGGGATGGCTGGGAAAACATCTTTCACAGCGCCTTCCCACATGCCCTCCTCCCTTTAAGCTGTGATGAGCACACTGTACTTTCCGTGCATTATAATGTCTAGTTCATGGTGTTTCATATTCTATCATCACTTACTTCCAAAAGCAGCTAACACTTCAAGGCACTAGTTACTATGTACCAAGCATTTTACCTCCATAACTCTGTGGCAGATACTACCATCTGCCTTTTGCAAAAAATAAAACCATAGCTTAGAAAGTCAAGTACCTGCTCCAAGTCACACAGCTGAGGAGGGGTAGATCTAGGATATAAACTCAGGTCTCTGCCTTTGTCTTTCCCCCGGATGTGAGCAACCGTGTACATTCTCAATTACCCTTACAGGATTATAAGTTCCATGAACAGCAGTGACTAGGATGTACTGAATTCCACTCCAGATGATGTAGAAAATACCTTGTCTGGGCAAATACTGACTGGAAAGATGATAAAAGCCTCACTTCCTTCATACTGTTTCCTAGATTAAAAGTCTCAGGATAAAACGAAACAACTAGGCAAGTATAAAGGGTCCCAATACTACATACGTAGTACCCTCAGGAAACCAGCACCCAATCAAGAAACAGAACATTGCCTGCTCCCCCGAAGCCTGGTGTGTCCCTTCCAGATCACAGCCCTCCATCCCTGAGAGGTAATCGCTCTCCTGATTCTTTCTTACAGTAAGAATTCTTTGCATTCTTTCTTTTAAAATAAACTGTTCTTGCCTATATATTTCTAAACTTTAGTTTTGCATTTTTTTTGCCTTTTATTTAGCACCCTCTGCTAAATTAACTTGTGATTTCATTCACCCACATTACTGAGTCTAACAATATTTTTATTGCCTTATAATATCCCATTGGATGAGCACAATACAATTTATTCACTCTATGGACAATGGGTATTTTGGTCATTTCGGGTTTTTTTGTTTTTGTTTTTTTACTATTACGAACAATGTCACAAAAAACATTCTTCTATACATCTGGTGCACATGTGCACCCACTGTGAAATCAATCCAGGAGTGGAACTGCTGAGTCACAGACAGTGAATATTTCCAGTATCATTAGGTAATGCCAAATTGTTCTAAGCAATTGCAACCATTTCTGTTTCCTGACAGCATAGAGAAGACTTGTGGTTTATTTCGCCTTTCAATGTGTACTTGTTCATTTGTTTATTGCTCATTTGGCTATGTGCTTATGTGAAGAGTCTGGTCAAGTCTATATCCATTTTTCTTTGGGATGTCCACTTTTCTTATTGATTTGTAGTTTTGTGTTGGTTATATAGGTTACAAATATCTTTTTCCCACCCTGTAGCTTGTCCTTGCATTTTCTTTATGTGATTTACAATGATATGTACTTGCTCTTCTCTAGGCATTAATTAAGGACAACTCTCCCGAAAGTCTCGTTTGGGAGAATTTCTATCCTGCTGCCTATCTGTAATTTCCATGTGGATGTCTAGACATCTCAACTGAACTTCTGAGCTTCTCACTGTAAGTCTACCTGACTTATTACCTTTCCCATCTTACATGATGGTAACTATTCTAGTCATTGAAACCAAAACCTCAAAGTCTTTCTTGATCCTCTCTTTGGCTCAAACCTACTTCTAATTCATCCTTAAATTCTAAAAGGATATTTCTTCAAAATGCACCTAGGATCCAATGGTCACCATCTTCACTACTACATCCTAGAACAACCCACTCCATTTCTTGGTGTGGACTATGGATTAGCCTTCTAATAGACCATCTAGAACCCACCGTGGCCTCCACTTCATAATCTCTTCTTGACATAGCAATCAAAGCAAGATCACTTCATTAATTTGCTCAAATCCCTTTCTTGCCTGCCACCCCCCTCCTGTGGCTCCCATCTCAGAGTGAAAGTCAAACTCCTGACCATGGCTCAAAGGCTCTACGTGATCCGCATGCTGGCCACCAAACCCCCAAACCCATTACCTCCCAATCTCATCTCTTACTCCTCTTCGTCCAGCATTCGAACCACATTGACCTCTCTGCTGGTTCCCCAGCATGGAAGCATGATCCCACTAGTTACCTTCTTGTCCTCTCTGGTTTCAGTGCTTCTCCCTCAGAAATCTACTTATAGGGTGGGGTTTTTTTCCCCAATAAACACAGGACACTACTGTAAAGGTATTTTCTCTCATTTTCTTAATAAGCATTTTCTTTTCTCTAGCACAGGAAGCTTGAAAGCCTTTGCCCTTGCTCTGACATTTTTGGGAGCCCCTTTGCCCTTGCTCTGACATTTTTGGGAGCCCGTACTGGTACATCCAATCCAGCCCTAATGTCAACACACATATGCACACTTGGAAGGAAACTCCATGATTTCTGAAGACTCAACAACTGCATCAAGTTTATTGTGTTTTCTAATCATAATGCAAATTAGGTTGGACAGAGATTTTTGGCAGGCTACTAAACAGGAAAATTCTGGCTCATAATTTGGCCTCTGGAGGCTGTATCATTTAAAATGCATTAAAAACATCCCACGAGCCCCCTGCAGATGTATTGGGAACACAATGTATAAGCAAGCCCCTTGTTCCATGAAAAGAAACAAAGAACAAAGCAGAGGTGCAGATAATTTGTAATAAAAACAACACACTCACATACATACCCTCTGACCCAACTGTTTTGTAAGCTATAGGTAATAGCAAATTTTTCAGACCAGCATTAATAGACCTTAAAAAAGGCAAGAGGGCCACTGCTCTGGCTACCTTAATGAAGAACATACTTCAAGGTGTCTTCTCCTCTGTCACAGGAGGGTAGAAACAGTTTTCATCTGAAGGGATGCAATAGCATCCTAGCCTAGGTGCATTTAAAATTAACTAGAGAGTTTCATACATATTTATTGCTGGGACATGTGATGTTGCTGCCTACACAAACAAAATCATTGCATGGCCTCCCCGGGACTGAGCAAAGTCAGGGTCAAAGGCAGCCTCAGATTCTCGTGCACATGCTTGAGAACAGGGGGCCTGACACTCTATGCTCACTTCTTATGTCTGTGGGCATGCCTACTACCCAGAGACACAGCCCTTCTGGGGTCGGGGCAGCACCCACTCCAGAAAGCCATATCCATTAAGATGGAACTGGAAGGAGAAACTACTCCAGAATTGAGGGGAGGAGAAGGAAAGGGTAAATGAAGCAGGATACCTTTGTCTAGATGAATAAGGACTTACTCAAAATCTACCTCTCGGTTTTATTCCCATGCCAACAGAGGGGGAAGAATAATGCCATTGCACGACGTCCTCCTACACTACGTGGCTGTAAGTCATTTGGTAGTGACAGCTTCCGCAGTGGCATCTGCCCTTAACTTCCTTCCTGCCCTCTCTGTTCATCACCTTTCCCTGGATGCAAGGAAACATCAACTATGTGCATTCCAGAACACATTCTAATCTCAGGGACCCAGTCAATAACAATAAAACCCTGGCACTAAACAAGATATCCAGAAGATGACTTTTATTCTTAGATATTTTGAATCACCAATAAGAATGTGCCCTCCCATAAGGACATAATAATTTCTATTATAGCTATAGTGGTATTATATTCTGAGGATCAGATCCAGTTTCAAATGTGAATCAAAGTACAAAACTATTGACCTATTTTTTATTTTAAGGTCTAAAATTTAAAAGTTGGATTAGATTGAAAAGATTCAGACATATATGTAATACTCAATACCTTTCTTATCTCAGTCCTGTTCCAGGGTTTTAAAAAAAGAAAAAGTATTCATTAACTCTTGGCAGCAGTATTGGCTGAGAGAAGATTGCAGACAAGAACAGGACTTCCCAAAGAGCAGGAAGTAAACTTGATGCATCAGTCTTACATAAAAGCCAAGTGAAAAAAAATCCACAATTGCTAAAACCACTATCAATCTCAGTGATGTCAGGTCTTTCAGCTGGCACTAATGATTGGTAATGAACAGAGGAGTTAGCCATTATTTAAAAAAAAAAAAAAATTAAGACTGAGGACCAGTGGAATAAATCATATCAAGACTGACAAGACAGGTAAGCTAGTCATTAGAGCCTTCTGATACTACTTAATGATCTGAGCATCCCAGTATCTTCTATCACCTACAAATGCGTCCAAGTCTGCAGTGGGCTTCTGTGCACGGAGATCCATGACAAACAGCAGAACCGGGGGTAAGGCGCGTGGCAACGAGTATCAGCCGAGCAACATCAAACGCAAGCACAAACACGGCTGGATCCGGCGCCTGAGCAGCCAGCCGCGTCCAGGTCATCCTTCCCCGCATGCACAAAGGCCGCAAGTCGCTGAGCCACTGAGCAGGGAAGCTGCCGGCGGGACCCTACCCCGCCCCATTGGAGCATTTCTCCTTCCTGGAACCTCTCCTGCTCTTGTTTTTGTGGGGAGCTGGGACAACTCAGACATGAGCGCTCCTCGAACTGGGGAGAAGTCTAGGGTTGTACCGAAAGTAGAAGCAGGAGCTCAGACCTTGCCGAGTCTCTTTCTACGATACTGAATTAAGAAGAATTCCGGACATACAGTAGGGGTCACCAGTGAACCCCGTGGATTCTGTTCACGGCTTTCACCACCAGTTACCCACAACCCACCTGCGCCCTCCTGTGTTATCTGAGAGCAGATCTCAGACATTGGGTTATTTAAGTATTTCAGAATGCATCTCTCCAAGAAAAGGGCTCTTAAAGACATAATCACAAAACTTTACACACCTAAAAAAAGGTGGTTAAGAATTCCTTAATATCATTGCCTAATAAATGTTGAAATTAAAAAAAAAAATAAAAAACTATGATACAACTATGATAGTAGAATCTATGTTCCAAAAGACAGGGACACAGAAGGTTTCAAAAGGTAAGGACAAAACAGGTATTAGAATTTTTTAAAATTTCCTTTTTAGAAAATAAGACACTATCCAATTACAAAAACAATGCATGTTTCTTTTACCAAAGGAAAGGGATATAAGAAAATTAACATACCCATAAACTTAGCACCCAAGTATAACTACAACTAATGTTTTGGAAAATAGACTTTTAAGCATATTTCCTAACGTAGATGTTATATATCAAAAATTGATTAAGAGGGTGCCTGGGTGGCTCAGTGGTTGAGACTGGTCATGATCCCCAGGTCCTGGGATGGAGTTTTACATCAGGCTCCCCACAGGCTGCCTACTTCTCCCTCTGCCTGTGTCTCTGCCTCTCTGTGTCTCTCATGAATAAATAAATTTTAAAATCTTAACAAAAAAAGCTGATTAAGACTTTGCTTACAAAATATTTCTTGTAAATTTTAATTATAAATTACGGTTAAATACAACTTCTCTGAGGCATTCTGGAGCTGAATTTAGCTCTGATGCAGGCTTGTGCTGGACTTACAAAAGTACTAGAAGGTTCTTTTTAAGACAGTTGTTAAAAAAAAAATAAGACAGATGTTAATCAGATAATCAAGCCCATGGCTCAAAAGGATGCAGATTTTTCAGACAAGTTTTCATAAAACCAAAGTATAATTTTCTGGCTACCTAATATATATACACACACACACAAAAGCAAGAGAGAAAGCATGCTTTTTGTGTGTTTCAGTGCTGATTAACATATTTGAAAATATTTGAGCTACCTCCCGAACAGGATCTTCTAAGACAAAAGGACTTCCTTTCATCCACACTTAAATAAACTTCTGTTTTTAAAGGTATTAGATACCAGTTCTGTCATGGCAGATGGGATAGGAAATGTTTCCTCCACAGCAATAATCTTAATTTGTTCTCGGACCCAAAGAATTCTTTTGAAATGCACATAAAAGCATTGTCCAATCACTATGAGAGACAACAGTGAAAGTGTGGTGACAAAACCAAAATTGTTCCACATGTAGCCTCCCAATGGCCTTTGGGTGAAAAATGCTAACCAAACATTTTCATGGTGAGCAGTCAATTCACTCATTTGTCTATCAGGGACACCTGCATGAGGTTTCTCTTCGATCTAGAAGCACCATCCTAGAGAGCCATATTAAAGTGATTACACAATTAGAAAAGTCTATTGGTACCAATTACTCTAAAAGTCTCCAGATGGAGATCCATTCTTCCACACTGGGTGGCAGAAAACATGAGCCTTCCACAAAGGACTGGTTGAAATCCTTAAGGCAAGCCTAGGGGGTGAGCACCACAGGGTGGCGGCAGCCCTTCTTCCTCGCAGCTGTCCCAGCTCTCCAACCAGCCCAAAACACAGGAGGGCTGCCAGGGTATTCTGCACAAAAGGGCATGTTGTGACACCTGATGTCTGAAGTGAAAGACCACCTATCATACCACAGAACAGACGTAGCTCTAGAACTTGCCAGAGATCTCAGCCTCAAACTCCCTGACATCATCTCCTTTCAAGAGCCTAAGAACCAGGAGGGGGGATGAGTGACTGTTTAATGGGGACAGACTTTGGTTTTCAAGAAGTCCTGGGGATGAATGCATGGTGGTGGTTGCACAGCAGTATGCTTTATGTCACTGAATTACACACTTAAAACTGGCTGGAACGGAAAATTTTATGTATATTTTGCTACAACGTATGCATGTATATGTGTATGTCTGTATAAATATATACAGCTGGGATTTGTGAGAGGTTGTCTCAGAGACATCCTAACCATTCATTTGTCCAGGTTCTGCACGTCAGACCATGAATGAGCTGGCCTCGCCAAGAGCTCTCCCAACAGCACAATCACCCCTTAATATGATATCCTTTGTTTTCACAGAGGGCAAACCTAGGACTTGGCTGCGTGGACACTATTCCTACATATTATATACTACTTTTGGCAAAAACAATTTATTATAAAAACAAACAAAAAAAAACAATTTATTGCATTGTTCACTTCGTACCTTCTTCAATCTCTTAAGAAAAATCCAACATGTCCTTCAGTTTTTAATATATGAAAATATTTTCCTCCTGATGAAGTAAAACTATTATTTTTTCAGATATAACAATTATGAAAAAATCACTATATTTCTCTAGGTTACAGCTTTATTTGTAGGATGTTCAGAACTAAAATTTTTAAGTGCAAACATTCTTATGTCATGTATTATTGTAATTCACTTCCTTTTCTATTGTACATGGCTCTTATGTTATTTAGTGTCTTATTTTAAAGGACATTAGTGTCTTTGGGGAAAGGTGGGTTATAATAAACTATGCAACCACTCACAATGAAGATGAGTCTTTACAGAGAAAAGGAGCATGATCTAGCTAGCTAGCATGATCTAGCTTGGGCAGCTTTTATAAATAATTTGGTAAAAGATTCTAAATACTAACAACCATTTAAGCTGAAAACAAACAATGTTTCTTGCAGGGCTAAAAATTATACCACCTGATTACACTCTGAACCCAGAAAAACAAACCATAACTGCATCCCTATAGTTCTAGAAGTAGCATGCAGAATAAGCAGTCTGGTACTGCCAAAGTGAGAGAGACTCAAAGGTCAAACTAACCTTCTCCCCTTTTTTCCCTCTAAATCAGAATGCACATGAGTCAATAAAGCATTTCCACACAAAAATTCTACCATAAATCTCTGCTGGACAATAATGCCTGGCTACCTCTATTCTTCACATTTCAACAGCCACCATCTAAATCAAATTTTCTGCAAGAGAGGAATAGTATCTTTATTTGGTAATTAGTTAGGAAAATGAGAATGAAAAAAAGATGGGATCCCAGTTGTCTGGACTACCGTATGGTTTTAACCCTAAAGTTCTATCCCAGAGCTTCTGGCCTTCTCTTAAGGACTGTCTATGTTGGAAGATAAGAAAAGGATTTAGAAAGTTTTTTTTTTTTAAGTCTCAAGTATCCTTTTATTATAACCTCACTAAAATGTATTCTTCAATCAAGTCAATGAATGGGATGGTTAGTGATGTCCCTGAACGGAAGAGAAGAGGAAACACATCTACTTTTCTTAGTCACCAGATGAAGTGGAATCACTCGTCCTCCTCCTGGCATAATTCTATACCTGCCCATGATCTCGGACAAGCTGTGGCATATAATGAAAACTTAATATCCTACTTATTCTAAAGTTCGTATTACATGACCCACAAATTATTGGCCCTAAAACGAATTCTAATTTTTGTAATTTACTAGTAAGCTTTGAGGGGAAAAAAAGGAGCCTCTGAATTAGAAAAATCAAACCTTCCTGTATGTTTTGCGTTGTGTGTTCTATGAACTATTAGTGATTAACATTAAGCTGTAATAGCTACTTTTTTTTTTTTTTAAATTTTTTTTTTTATTTATTTATGATAGTCACACAGAGAGAGAGAGAGAGGCAGAGACATAGGCAGAGGGAGAAGCAGGCTCCATGCACCGGGAGCCTGACGTGGGATTCAATCCCGGGTCTCCAGGATCGCGCCCTGGGCCAAAGGCAGGCACTAAACCGCTGCGCCACCCAGGGATCCCTGTAATAGCTACTTGACGGGATGAGCACTGGGTGTTATTCTGTATGTTAGCAAATTGAACACCAATAAAAAAATAAATTTATTATTAAAAAAGCTGTAATAGCTGTCTGATATTTGTTTAGGAACATATTACTCCACTTATCTGAGCACACCATATTGGATGTAATTTTAACGACAGATCATAGATACCTACTATTTTCATCCCAAATTGACATTTCACTTTATATCCTCATACTTTAGTGCAAAAGACCCAATTCTGCTGCAAAAATGTTTATGCGTTCATTATAGATTCAATGTAGAAGAAGGAAAAAGTACCACATTTAGTGTTAATCCTCATATTTCCAAAACACTACATATAGCAATTACTCCTGTGCTAAGGCTTCAGGCTCATCAGCAACTTGGTGAGGTGCTCACAGTATAAAATATCTTCCCTTATCTAAGCAGATGAGTCTCAGAGCCAGTCTTTAGTATTACATCGCTGCCATCTTTACCTGGTATTTTTAATCTTCAAAGGACTTTAGCTACAACCTCATCAGCAAATGTTTCAAGCAAAGTGCTCTATCAAAGTCATTTTTTCCTAAAGAGGAAAACAGGCAGGGAAGATGTAAGGGAAGAAAAGATAAATTTACCTGCATCAATTTTCTGGAGAGCTCATTAGTGAGGAACTCTTCTTCCTTCTCATAATTTACAGCAAGGGTTTCTTTCTCCTTCTGCAAAGCCTGGATTTTCTTGAATAAAGTATTACTGATGAATTCTTCCTCTTGCTCAGCCCTGGCTTGCTGTTTAAGGGGAAAAAAAAAAATTAAAGAGAGGAACAAAAACAGCAACAATATGTTAAAGAAACAGGAAATTTATAATTGAAATAGTTCTTATTTACAGAGAGGGCACCCATTTTAATGAGATTTCTATTTTTAACTGTGAACCAATGCACACTAAGATACATAAACCAGAAGGACTGAATAGCAACCCTAAAAGCAAATCTGGCTTTTTCCCCAAAGGGCCCCTGTACTACGGATGGCTCCTCTTCTTAAAGTGATGCTTCAAAGATATTAATAAAGATTGTTTTACAATTCTTTTAATCAATCCCAAGTCAATCACTAGACTACAGAGACCCTTCATATGGGAGACAGGTCCAATTCTGGGATATGGTCATCAATTCATTGTAATTCTCTGCAAGTCACTATATCCCAAAGGTTTATAGTTAAAATATATGGACAACATGTTTTACTGAAGCAGAGAAAGTAAAATCATGTCACCTCTTTAGGATGTTACTGAAAGGGTTTGAATATGCAATTTTAAAATCAATGCAGATATACAGGGATTTGTTTCCATGCTCAATGAACAGTCATTGTAAGGAAATATACCAAGCAGCTAAAAAGAATTGAGGTAGCAGGAATCCAACCAGTGAAAAGTAAGGGTGGATGAAAAGGCTTATTTTTTACTTTATTAACTTCCCACTGGGAATCTTTTGGAGGTGAGGGCAAGGACAGCCATTACTGAATTTTAAAAACAGAAGAAAAGAGGGTCAGGATAATTCAATGGAGATGAAAATATTCTTCTGTAGCTTCCCCCACCAACCTACGTTTTAACAGAATAAACAGAAAAACCTAACCATCCTTGAAGGAAATTAATCTTTTTCAGAAAGAGGAAACTTGTTTCAACTCTACTCAAAGCACTTTTTTAAACTGCATCATTTTGATGCACTCATCCCAAGTAATGCACTCCTGTTTTATCAGCCAAGCTGAGGCAGAAAGAGCTCCATCAATTCCAAGCCTCTAGCACCTGTCACTTATAATAATAATAATACTAAAGCCAGAGGGCAGGAGACAAAAGGGCACCAGCACTAAATAATTACCACCTTGCTGTAAAACCTCTGACCAGCACTCCCAAGTCCAGAGGTTTAGATTTCTGTACCTAATTCTAGCTCCCCAGGGCCCGCACCCTCACAGCCATGGTTTCTGGGGAGTCTGTCCTCTGTGCTCTCTACCTCTGTGGCCAGAAGGAAGGACACCAGTCCTCAGAACTGCTTGTCAAGCAATTCTACAAAAGAGAGCCCTGTATAGTACCTGGGAGTGGAAGAGGCAGAAGCAGAGGCCCCCACCCTAGCTGAGGAGGGAGCCCGATGCAAGACTCAATCCCAGGACCCCAGGATCATGACCTGAGGCCAAGGCAGACACTTAACCACTGAGCCACCCAGGCCCCCCACCCCCATGTAGTACTTCAATTGAAAAACAGAGCTACACAAAAGGCAGAAACTTTGGGAGAAGGTCCAGCACTCACATTCTTTAAGAAACCATTTGGGATAAGCAAGGAAAACTGAGCACGTAGGAACACATCTCAGCAAATAAACTTGTATTTCCATGCAAGAGCACCCAGGGAGAGGTCCCTAGGCTTCTTCAGTGGCTCCCTCACACATGAGATTTTGTTAGCCCTTCCTAGTGCTGAACTCCCCCCAGGGGTCCAGATAACCTGCTGAGGGGCAGTGCTTCCCCTCCCCACTGTCAAAGATTCCACGGCTCCCCTTTAAAACCCACAGACTTCCAGGTGTCATCCTAGTGCAACGGGCAGGAATCCAAAGTATTTATGGAGGCACACTTGACACATATATCCAAGCCCGCAATCTGTTCAAGCTACTTGTTTTTCTGGTTTTGACTGACAACGTCCTACATGATTTGATTTCTGATTATTCTAAAAGTTACAGAACAGAAAGGTAGAGAGGGGCTGTAATGCTTCTGCCAGTGATTCTGCACTTAATTATTCAAAGGGGTGATTGCCATAAATTATTTTCATTGTCCAGCCAGACTCAACTTCTTTCACGTTGCCTCACACTCGGAATTTTAGACAAGTTGTATATTTGATCACAAGCAGTCAAGAAAGCCAGACTCAGGCTCAGCAGAACACTCTCCCCTTTGCACTGGGGTGTGGAAGCAAGAAGCTGGAAATAAGGGATAAGCCCTAAGTGTTTGTTCATGTAGCTTCCACCCCTGCCTCCCCCTTCATCGAACCATTAAGTTACAGGGACAACAGATTTCAGTGTAATATAAAACAGAACTCTGCGATAAAAAGTAGATTTGTGGTTGCCAGGGGCTGGGGGGGGCGGGGGTGAGTGGGGGAAGGGGGAGTGTGAGAGATGGGGACTGACTGCTAATGAGTCCAGGATTTCTTTTTGGGGTGATAAAAATGTTCTGAAATTAGTGCTAACGGTTTACACAACCTTGTGCATATACTAAAAATCAATGAGGTGTACACTTTAAGAGGGTGGATTTTATCATATGTGAATTATACCTCGATTAAGAAAAAGCACTCTGATAATTAGCAGGGTTTGTATTTCGCGGAGCACCTGGTTTCCTTTGCAATTCTTCCCAGAGAAAACAAGAAAAATTTTAAAAGGATGGGGGCGGGGAGGCACTGAAGAGCACCAGATCTGCTCTGAAGTGCCTTCCCAAGTAAGTGACACATCACTGCTCGTGAGAGGCTGAGGCTTTAGCGAACAAAATTATTCACCATTTTAGAATAGCCACTTAATTCTAGGCAAAGCCCATTAATGGAAAATGCCGCTCTCAGGACCCCTGAATAACACGCGGAACTGCTCTGTGGAAGCTTGTCAAAGCCTCTCTAACTTCAGCAGGGGTGAACAGGCCCTCACACAGGCTTCATAAAAGGCCTCCTTTAGCTGAAGTTTTTGCCACTTTTTAGTTTGAACCCGGGGCTGTTTGTTATTCTGCCTCCAGCGGAATGTGACATCCAGAGGAAAACCACTGGGAGGACAAAATTCCAGGTCCCCAAAATGTTAAACCTAGTTCACCCTTTTGCTAACTGGTCACAGATCATTGTAGGAATTAGCACACAAACGAGGACAAAAGATAAGATTCTGCATCCAATATAGCCTCAGAGAAAATTTCCTAAAAGATTAGACAGAGTGTACTGACAACCAGGGCTAAACTTGATTATCAGACTCTGAACTGAGCGCCACACAAAGCTACTCCCCTCATCCGGCCCCCCACAGCTTTCTCCCAGGCCATGTGCATCACGGGCCCAATTTCAGTCTTAGTCCTGGCCTTTTTTCCCCTAACTCTAAGACAAGTCTTTTATTTAAGCTGTAAGCAAATTATCATTCCAATTTATCCCTCCCACCCCCCCGCCCCAAAAGAAGCCAAGAGCCAGGTCGACAGTGGCCCTAGGAGCAAAGAAGCCAGCCCCAGGCACCATTTGCCAGCACTGGCAGTTAGAAAAACAAGTGGACAGAGCAAAGATCAAACAAGCTATCATTTAAAAATCTCATCAGTTTGATCAATCTAGTTCCCTTTTTATCTGAAATGCTTGAAAATTTCAGCACACCTAAACACATCCAAACTAAAAAATAATATTATTTCAAAAGCTAAATAAATGAATCATGGTTCACTGTAACTTCAAAATGTGAACAAAAAATTAGGAATGCTTTGAAAGAGGAAAACTTGTGTTCTGCCTATGTCTGTAGAGCCGAAGATTGGTAAATCTGGGGAAGATTTTTTTAAATATCCATAATTATATTTGCATATTCAATATGTTCTAGATGCTGTGTTCAGAAATTCAGTGACTCTGGTATAACCATACTCAGTAGTATCAGCTATTTTTGCCCCTCCCCTAGCAGAAATCGTCTGAGGTCTATAAATACGAGGACTAGAGCAAAAAGCATCTCTCCATCTCTCCACATCCTATCAAAAATCCAACATTAAAAAAAAGAGGGGGGGGACAGTAATAGGAATAGGACAGGAGAAATTTACCAAGTACTCTGGCAAAAATAAACACCAGCCAAATTCTTAGAAAAATTATTGTTTCCTGAGTCACCACATATTTAGGCAACCATATTCTAACTGAGCACAATTTTCTGTGAATAAAGACAACACAGCTCACTCTGACCCACTGCTATGATGACCAGGGCACAAATTTGACAGGAGATTCCAATGTGAATCCAGCAGTATTTTGAAGATCAGTGGGTGGAGAAAGAAGAATTCAAAAACTCTCAACAGCAGCACTCACTGCTGATGAGAAAATTCAAGTGCCAAAACCAAAATCATGTAGGATGATGCAATTCATGATCTGTCAAGCATAAGGAAAAAAAAGTTTTCCAGAGCAGGCAATATTTGATAGCAGCCATAGGTAAAAAATATAATCAAGAGAAGATACGAGTGACCACCAAGATAACACACTGGCATTTGTTTTTAAAAATTACTTTTGATTGCTGACTTGTTTTAATAACAAAAGAAATCATAAGAGTAAGATTACCTTGAAGCTCTAATGCTTAAGAGTTCAGGCAAGCTCTATTTATTATTTTAATTATTTACATTTAGGAATTTATTTAAATATATTATTTAAATTCACTATTATGTTGTCTAGTCACTTACAATCCATATTCTAATGATTTCAACATCTCAGTTTGAAATAGCATTAGAAACCAAATTGTTACAGTAGCAGGAACCACCTAACACGAAACCAGGCAAGTGAATGAACTCCGCGCTTTCTCCACTGTCACTGACTAGGTTCACCACAGCATATGTGCACTGGCCACAGAGATGCTCAGAGTTCAACAGAACCCATGCCTGATGGCTGGTTTCTCTTGGGGGAAGTCTCCTGATCATCAGTCATACCAATGGGTTTATGAACACAAACCACTGCCCACTGTGGTCCTGCATGGTCTGTTTAACATTTAAGTACCAATACTACAGGGGTGGGCAGCAGCTGACACAGAAGATAAGCCCATTAAGTACCTTCATTTCTTTGATTAGAAGAACTAGAGACATGATTTCAATTACATGCATGAGAATCAGAATTTTCCATGTAGTCTGTGGAAGAGCTAGGTTATTTTGTGTTTCCTCCATACATACTGCACACTAGGCTTATGGCAAAAACAATTAATAATCAGTAAATTAAAGCACTTATTTATTCCATTCCAGTACTGCCAGCAAATTACTGAGTGTGAGTATACAGGGATCAGAACAGAATCATTGTGAGCCCTTGCAACTGTGCTATTCTGCCCCAGATACCACACCTAGGCCATTTGCAGGACTGCAGGGCAAGAGAGAAACAGCCAGAAAGCCTAACTTGCAGGACCAGAAATGCTCAGAGAATCTCAAGGTTAAGACTAACTCCAACAGCTACCAAGTTTCATCAACCTGCTGTACCTGTCAAACCAGCTTCAGTGAAAGACAGGTCTTTACCACTCTGGTGTCAGACTGCCTTCTTCACAAGATGCCCACCTCCAGCAGTGTGACCCCGACAAGCGATGTGACCTCTCTGAATCACTGCCTTCTCCTCTGTAAAGTGAAAGTAATGGTACCTCCCTCTGGGTTGGAGTGAAGATAAACCCACATAATTCACAGAAAGCTGAGCATAGTATCTTGCATAAGGAAGCATTCAAAAGATGGTTGCCAAAAGGCCTGGGAAGAAGCATGTAAAGGCGGATTAATGAGAAAAGAGCGAAGTCTTATGGAGCCTCCCCTCATTTAACTAAAAGTTGAAAAGGACATAATTATGGCACATCCATAGAAACACATAGCAGAACCATCAAAAAATATATATATATGGTTTGCACTTACTCTCATGAAAAGATATCCAACAACAAATGATTAACTGAAATACCAAAACTGAATGTTTATATCAAAAGTAGAAGGATCCTATGCCGGGTTTCCACAGAAAAATCACACACCAAGGACACAATACCGTATGAATAAATAAACAGAAACAATCTACTTACAATTCCACACGTACACACTAACTACCCCACCTTCAGGACCAGCAAAGGCTTCAGATATTCAAATTCTCATTAACTCTAAAATAATTTTAGGTGAAACATTAAAAAGAAATAAAACATGGTGAATGAGCAACAAGAAAATAGATCAGGCAGGTTTGAAAAAGAAAACAGAACTTCTTGAAAGAAATGTTTAAATTCATCACGCATTTTGTATTTCAATAGCAAATTTGACACAGCTGAATAGCAAAGACTGAAAGAAAGAAGAATTAATCCAGAATGTAGACCAAAGAAACAAGAAAATGGAAAATGGGAAGGATATCAATAGAGACAGGAAGGAAATGAAAAATTTGACATACACCTCACTAAAGATTAAGAGGAAGAAAACATTTGAAGACGACGGCTTCAAATGGTGTATCTCAGAAATACCATCTGAGAATTTCCCAGAATCTAATGAAAGATGTGAATCTATAGATACAAAAAGCAACCAAGAATTGGTACCTGGACACATTTTAACCCAACTGTACATCATTAAGACAAAATCTTAAAAATAAGTCTAAAGAAAAAGCAGATGATCCATAAAGAAACAAACAGACTGACAATCACTTCCCAACATCAACAAGTAAAGGAGACAACAGAATATTCTCAAAATTCTAAGACAAAACAACTGGCAAACTATACTAGGATATCAAGAAAAACTGTCTTTGAAGAAAGAAACAAAGACCACATTTCTAACATAAACCAAAACTGAGTTTATCACCAATAGACCTACACTTAGAAGGCGTCTACAGGATGGATTATTCCAGAAGAAATGTCTACAATGCACAAAAAACTGATGAGCAAACAAACTGATAAAAATGAAGGATAATCTCAACAAAGATAACACCTAGTCTGTGAGATGAAAATGTCAGTGAGCCCTCTTGTTCAACAACAGACCCCAATCCTTAAAACCAGAAAGAGACAAGCCCACTTAACTCATGCTCTAAGAATGAGTGTTTATTTATCACACTTTCTTTAGGCACTAAAGATGTTCTGTAGTGTGTGAACATTCCAACCTCCAGACTAGAAATGTATGCCTAGAAGACCACACCCCACCAAATTTCCTTCCTTGCCCAGGATCATGGGTTGCACCAATACCAACCCCCACCTATGACCATGTGTTCCCTGCCGGCTCTCTTGAGGACCCCTCTGGAACCCCTCCAATCAAACTCCAGGAGTCTACCTTGTGTGAGGTCAGTTGTTAAGGTTTGTTGATCCTGCCACCTCCCCACCGCTGCCAGCACCCAAAATAAATTTCTCCCTTTCTGTTTTCCAAATCCCTCTTGAGTTACTGGCTTCTCTTGCAACAAGTTTATCCAGTAACAGTGTTGGCAAACCCAGCCAGGGCCCCCTCGGGACTGCCTGGGTGGGGCAGGTGGCCACCGCAGGATGCCAGGACTCACTTGCTCTTTCCTGAGCTGGTGGCTGCGCTAGATCATCCAGAAACAAAAATACTGAACTAGCACTAAAATACTAAGTAGTAATAGTGTCAGTCAAAGGGGATGGTGAGAATTAAAACATTTTAAGGTCCTCATATTTTAAATGTGCAAGGTAAAATTTCAAGGATAACTAGTAAATGAATAGAAATGGAGAAATTCTAAACCAGTAGAAAAAAATACTTAAAAAGGTCTGAAAGAAAGAAAAAGATGGTAGAAAGAAGGAAACTATATCAGTAAATCATAATAAACACAAGTAGACTAACCTAGACAGATTGTGAGATTGGGGAGAGCGTGGAGAAGCAACGCCTAAAACATATTAGATATAAAAGTTTCAAGTACAGAGGTGAAAAAAGATACACCATACAAACAATAACCCACCCCCCAAACTGGGGGAATACAAGGCTATATTAATATCTGTCTTAAACAGATTTTGTAACAAAACACATTTTTAGGAAGTTCTAGCAAGCACAGAAAAAATAGATAAAAATTCAAAGTATGATAATTGGTAAAGAGAAAACAAAACTATCATTATTGGCAGCATTATTTAAAAACTATAAAACTCGGGGCATCTGGGTGGCTCAGTCGGTTAAGCATCTGACTCCTGATTTCAGCTAACATCATGATCTCAGGGTCCTGGCATCCAGCCCCGCATCAGGCTCCATGCACAGCAGGGATCCTCTGCTTGAGGATCTTCCCTTTCCCCTTGCCCCTCCTCCTGCTCCTACACATCCTCTCTCTCTTAAATAAATAAATAATTAAAAAAAAAAAAAGAAACTATAAAACTCTCCTGGAAATTCAAGTAATTAAAAGAAAGATAAAGACCATGGATTTTGTATGTACCAGCCATAAACAGAACACACATTTCAAAAAGATATTATTTAATACAGTCATGAAAATTTTAAGGCACCTAAGAATACATCAGCCAAAAGATATCAAAGATTCTATGAAGAAAAGAAGTCTGGACTGAAATATACTCAATGAAGAAAAATACATGAATAGATATACAAAATTTACTACTGTAGAGATGTCAATTCTTTCCTAATCGCCCATGAATTCAATGCAATTTAATTAAAATATCAACGGGGTTTTTTGAGAAACCTGACAAGCTGATTCTAAAATTTGTCTTAAAGCACAAGGGCCAAAAAGAGGCAGATCTCCCGAAGAATATCAGGAAGAAACCTGCCCTACACAGAAAGAGACTCACTATAAACCTCGAGCTATTCCCTCATACACTGCTGTGGGAGTGCAGAGTGCTGCTACCATTTACAACACAGTCTGGATGATTCCCAAAGGGGAACCTCAAGTCACCATACTACTCAAACCACTCCTAGGTAAATACCCAAGAAAATCGAAAACTTTTCTTCATGCAAAACCTCGTATACAAATGTCCCAAGAAGCATTATCATTAGGGCCTAAAAGTGGCACTAACCCAAATGTTCGTCAGCTGATGAACAGAAACAAAATGTGGTCTGGCCATACAAAAATAAAGTCCTGACAGTACAGCATGGATGAACTTTGAAAATATCCTTCCTAGTAAAAGAAACCAGACAAAAAAGGCCACAGAATGTATGATTCCACTTACATGGAATGTCCAAATGGGGCAAATCTGAAGGGATGGAAAGTACATTAGTGGATGATGAGGGCTGAATGTGGGGGAAATAAGAAATGACTACTAAAAGTTTGACCTTTCTTTCTGGGGTGATAAAAATGCTCTGTAATTAAACTGTGGTGATTGTTACCTCATTTTACTAAAAAACAACTGAATTGTATATTTTAAAAGAGTGGGGATCCCTGGGTGGCACAGCGGTTTGGCGCCTGCCTTTGGCCCAGGGCGTGATCCTGGAGACCCGGGATCGAATCCCACGTCGGGCTCCCAGTGCATGGAGCCTGCTTCTCCCTCTGCCTATGTCTCTGCCCCTCTCTCTCTCTGTATGTGACTATCATAAATAAATAAAAATTAAAAAAAAAAAAAAAGAGTGACTGTTCTGGTATGTGAATTAGATCTCAATTTTAAAAGGGAGCTGGGTGGCTTAAGCCACTCGGGGAGATACAACAAACCCTTCAGTCCCCAGGGCCCAGGCCAAGAGCCCCAGCTTCAAGAGAGGGCAGACGCCAAACCAGCACTGGTCTGTGTGTGTGTGGACCCAGGCGGCCGGACGGGGGTCCTTCCCCCAGGACTCAAGCAAAGATCCACAGCCTCTGGGGAAAGGGCAGGAAACTCTGTCCTGAAGACCCACAGAAGAGATTCAAGTCAGAGAACATGGTGTCTCTATGGCCCAGGCACACAAATCCAAGACTAGCCAGATGAATGAGAGAACCACCTTCCTCTACAAGGAGCCTGGGAATGAGCAACAATCACGGTGATCTAGGCTCAATCAAGAAAGGGCAAAGGCGTGAAGATTATGGTAGCCCAGGCCCTGGAACTTGCTAAAAGCTGAGAAGGCAGAGCAAGAACATAAGGAAAATGGAGTGCCACAGGCCCCACTCTATATATAAGGTACTGGAGGGATTTGAAGCTTGTGGAAAAATGATAAACAACCACCAACAAAACTCAAATCCAGTTCAACGACTGATTAGACGGACTCAGTCTCACATTGATGGCCCAACAGAAGAGACATACTAATTTCTGGTCATAGTATTATTCATTTCAGTCTTCGCTATACAATGTCTGTAGTCAGTCAAAAGTAACAGAAAAGTGAGGGGGTGCCTGGCTGGCTCAATTGGAAGAGTGTAGGACTCTTGATCTCAGGGTTCTAAGTTCAAGCCCCATGCTGGGTGTAGAGATTCCTTTAAAAATAATAAAAGCAAAAACATCCTATTTGAGTAGGATAAAGGAGGTTTCTTTCCCCCTTCTTTAGTATGGAGTCAATTCAAGGCATACTCTTCACAAGTTTCTTTGGTATTTTCTCATCTTCCCTCACAGAATTATTTATCTCCTTACCAAATTGGTAGTACACTCAAAGTACTCTAAAGGCCCTACCCCAGTATAGCAAAATACCCAAACAATCCTTTCCCCAAAAGCAATCACGCCCCCAAAATCAGCTACCTTCCTTTCCTTATAAAACAAAGTTATGAGCACCTAGCAGCCCTTTCAACTGGCAATTGAAAAGCAATCAGACTGACCTAAATTATACTAAAATGTGAAAGACTATTTTCCCAAGCCTGATGATTTCTTATGAGGACAGGAGGGCATAATAGGATCCCTGGCTGAGTGTCTTCATTCTATCGGTTATCTATCACTATGTAACAAACCACCCCAAAATGTAATGCCCATAAATAACAATGAACTATTTGACCTCATTCTAGAGGCATTCCCTTGGCTAGTTTCACTGAGCTCACCCATACTGCTGCATTCAGCTGGAAGTTCAGTTGAGCTTATATGATCCAAGATCAAGGGAGTAGGAAAAAGTTTTCATTTCTTAATGAGAGAAGCAGTAAAATGCTACTCAATCAGGATACTTCTCTTTTTCAAAGTTTCTTCCCTTCTTGTGAAGACACACATTTCCTAAAATCTCTGTAAATGATGAGCATGAGAGAGGAACAACTCTAGAATTTGATTACTTTAGGTCAGTGTGCATTGTTAATGAAAATGAACCTATTAACTATGGTCAGAAGCTTTTTTTTCTTTTTTTTTTTCTTTTTTTTTTGGATCATACGATGAGCAATTCCTACCACTAAAACTCATTTCCTCACCTACTGACAGCACTAGATGTAGAGTCTCACAGTGGAAATAACAACGTTTCCCAATTATAAACACAGGCATTGGTCCTGCGATATCATGAAAGGTAACCTCCTCGGATCTATATGCAATATTTAAAAAGAGATCAGACAACAACTGTGCCTAAGAGTCTCAAGACACACACATCTGTAAGAACTGTCATAAACTGGACAGACTAAAGATACAAAGAGAGAAATGAGCACATCAGTGCTCTATGTTTGTGATTCTCATCACTCATTAACTTAAATGCATCATCTTCTTCACCTTGATGATATTACTACCTCCAGGGTACATCTCACTCAGCTCAGAAGCCATGGGGAAAGTTAAATATCCATTGCTCTTGGAAGATGTGCTCTTAAAACAGAAGCCTCTAGGGGCGCGCCTGGCTGGCTCTGTCAGTAAGGCATGTGACTCTCGATCTCGGGGTTATAAATTCAAGCCCCACACTGGGTACAGTGATTACTTTTTAAAAATACCTTAAAAAAAAAAGAAAAAAAAAAAAAAACTGGGCAGACCGGGTGGCTCAGCGGTTTAGCGCCGCCTTCGGTCCAGGGCCTGATCTTGGAGACGTGGGACTGAGTCCCGCGTTGGGCTCCCTGCATGGAGCCTGCTTCTCCCTTTGCCTGTGTCTCTGTGTCTCTGTGTGTCTCTCATGAATAAATAAATAAAATCTAAAAAAAAAAAAAAAACAAAAAAAAAAAAACAAAAAACTGAGGCCTCTACCGTTTTTTCACAAGAAAACCACTAATGCCACACCCTTTGTACCTCTACCTATCCCCAAACGCCTCGAAGTTTCCAGACTTGGTGCTGGGACACTAACTGAGATCAGGAAAACAGGAATATGAAATCTCTACAGCTCGACAAGATTGGAAAATGAGCATTACTACTCAGTTGCCCACTGTGCAGAGCAAAGGAATCCAGCAAGCACGGACTACTCCAAATGATCAATAGGGGGAGCTGTGGTACAGTGACCCCAGTGAAACAGGAAGGCAGGCCAGACAGAAAAGACAGGAATCCTTCCTCCCCAAAAGGTACTTTGATGACAGAAGCATCATGAAGAAAATTAGGAATGACAAAACCAAAACTCGAGGAAATATTTAATAATCTCACTGGTCATTTTCACCCTAGAGGAAGAGTTGACGGCAAACAATTATTATTCCAGATTGAATGCTGGTCAGGCACCATTTACAATGTGCCTAACTCATAGCTTTCCTAACCAGGAACCCTGCATTATTAACCATGTCCCCACTATTTCTGACGTGGGCAGGGGTGCATCTCAGCACTACACCCAGGAGGCATCCCTTGTCAATAATAGGCTTCCCCCTCAATAAGTTCCCAACCAGAAGAGCTGACAAGTAGAAGCAGCAACTACAGTGATTAGATCTTTTAAATGTAACTTAATACATATGACAGAGAACCTCCTACATGGCAAGCACTGTGCGGATATGGCAGTGAATATCACTGACATTGCTCCTGCCCTGAAGGGGTATATAATCCTCCTAGCAATTAAAGGAAAGTAACATCATTAATCTGTACACTTAGCTGTTGGCCTTGGAGTGATCTTGGCTGCATAAAACAGCCTGAAGAATCAAGGGATTTAAAATGAGATTAAGCGGCACAGAAGAAAAAGGTAAGTATTTTATCCACCACAGTAACAGAAGAAATGGCCCAGCACACAAGCACTCAAACTGCTGAATAATATAAACATAAACAAATATACAACTGTTATAGTGTATACAAATATATATATGTGTGTGTTTTTATAAAAGAATCATTAACTCTATGGACTCTATTTCCAAACTATATGATAAAAGTATTGATTATATTTCTGGCACAGTAGGAGGCTCCTTCCACACATCTCATTTGATCAATATATGGGCTTCACAGATTTCAGCCACACATAAAAATAAGAGCTGAGGGCAGCCCAGGTGGCTCAGGGGTTTAGTGCTGCCTTCAGCTCAGGACTTCACAGATTTCAGCCACACATAAAAATAAGAGCTGAGGGCAGCCCAGGTGGCTCAGGGGTTTAGTGCTGCCTTCAGCCCAGGATATGATCCTGGAGACCTGGGATCAAGTCCCATGTCGGGCTCCCTGCATGGAGCCTGCTTCTCCCTCTGCCTGTGTCTCTGCCTCTCTCTGTGTGTCTCTCATGAATAAATGAATAAAATCTTAAAAAAAAAAAAAAAAAAGAACTGAGAGAGGTGTCAAGCAACTTGCCCAAGGACCCAAGCTACTAAGTATCAGGGCTGCAATTCAAACCTCAGCCCTGGACTAGCTCCAAAGTTCCTAAGTCCTTTTATGGCCTACTCCACCATTCCAAATAACAAGGTCTTCCCCTAGTGTGAGGGATGTAGCACAATGCTCCAGAAAGAAGCCAAATCCACTAGCTCACCTTAAAGCTACCAGGTACTATTGCACAGTGTCTGAGCATGGCAAAGCAGCTCATCTGCCAGAGGGGATACCCTGTAATTTCTTTTCCCGAACAAAGTAACTAACTGTTGGATGACTGACAGGTAATCTTTAAGAACTGCACAAGAGCCACTTTTTTGCTACCACTACTACCACTGCTCCAAATGGGAGACCACCTATTTCCTGATGGTGTGTGACACTGTTGTTCCCAGGCATCCTGACAGCACACTCTGGCAAATCAGCTTTACTCCACATGCTCTTCTCTCCTGCTCTTGCAGAGTGAATAAAGGTGTATCTGTCAGGTTGAGGGAAGACAAGTCAAAGAAACCATGAGAGCAGGTCTGACACAAGCAAGCCAGTCAAGATTTGGATTCAAGTCCATCAGGAAACTGCAGGATAAGGAAGTTACATTCTCTTGTGTGTAAAAGAGCTAACGTATAGCAGGCCTAACCACTTTCTTTGAAGGCTGCTTACAAAGCTTAGTCCTTGACTGGGAATCTGAATATGGGAAAGGTTCCCACCACCCTGATTAAAGGGGCTCATTGTGTCAAAACTTTACAAACAAAATGTTCTCCTTTGGGAGTCTAGGATTTTGGTACATGCTAAGCAGAGGGGGCCTTCATGGTCAGTCTCAGTGAAACCATGGGTGCTGAGTCTCTCCTGAGCTTCCCTGATGGACATTTCACATGTGTTGTCATCACAACCTGTTGCCAGGGGGAAGTAAGTACATCCTGTAGGACTAGTGTAAGAGAACTCTTACAAGCTAATGCTCCCTCCAGACTTCGCGCTGGGTACCTTTGCTCTGTGTTGATTTTGCTTTGTAGCCTCTGGCTATAATAAATCCCAGCCATGATCATCACCGCATATGGATGATGTGAGTTCTCCAGGGGGTGGTCTTGGTGACCCTTGACTCACCCTGTATCCAGCAAGAATGCCCTTTCATCTAGCTTTCAAAAACCATGAGAGCCAAAGAAAGGGGCACACTTCACACCCATCACATCCTCATGATTTCAGTGTAGGGGTATAAGGTATAACCCGAAGTCTGAATTTAAGTGGCACCCTAAGAGGCCATGAGACTACTAAGCCAGAAAAATCTCCCCAGATCTCCAGGTTCTTAACCAACTACCTACTCACCAGCTTCAACTGGAGATCATGAAGGAGCCTCAAACGTAACCAACATCAAACACATCTTGAGTAAACCTTGGTTTTTCTTTGCCTTGCAGCCTTGTGCCCATTCGAGCCATCGGAACATCTTGTCTTTAACTGAAATAGATCTAGAATGTTTCTTTCAATTCTTCTCCTTGCCTCTGTTCTAGCCACCACCATTTTATATCCAGCTGACAACAGCTACCCAGACAGCCCTGATTTTTCCCCTCTTGCTCTCATACAATCTATGAGATGCTCCCTTCTGCATCCAAAAATGACTTTAGAGGCAGAAAACTAACCACTTCACTGTCCTACATCAAGCCCTCCAGTGCCTTAGATACTCAGAAATGCTGACTCCTTCCTGCCATCTACCAACCCTTCATGATGGAGTCTCTGCCTGCCTCTGCCCGCCATGCTCATGGCACGTCAGCTACACCAGTACATCTACCCCCACACATGCCAAACACATAATTCCTGTGTGGGACCTGGGCACTAGCTAGACCTTCCACTGCATGGCAGGCTGGCTACCTGGGCCCTGCCACCAAGTCTACAGGCAGCCCTCAGTCATCCATCCCATGGCTTCCCTTCCATCAGAGGACACATTCCCCCTCGAATGTTTCTGTGGGGTTGTTTTTACTTCTCTGTCTCCCTATCACTCCTCACCAGCACGTGGGTTTAGGAAGTAGAGCAGATCTGCTGGTGGCTATTGCGGCTTCGGAGTCTAGAACCGTGCCTGGCGTATGGCAAACACTCAAATACTAGACACACAGGCACTCTCTGAGAGGCAAGGAAAGCCTTCCCTTAAACTCTGAGCCTTTCCCACTTTGCTCTTCTGCTGGTTAGCTGATGGTCAAAGCACTGTGTCAGGTTCTTGTGACAGAAAAATGAGTAAAGTTCTGTCACTGCCCTTGGCACAGCTAGTCCAGGACTTCCAGATCCACCACAGCCTCTCCCACCCTATGTCAGCTTCCACGGATGCCAGCAATATCACAACACAGCCCTATCTATACTTGGTAGCTCTGACTTCCATTCTTCCTTCCTATCACCAATGCCACATAATGCTCACAAGTAGCCAAGGAAAGTGACTCACCTCTAGCCTGAACCTTCTTTCTCCTTCTCCTGTCCACAACAGGATCCCCTCATGCTCTATCTGGACTCATAACCACCCAGTTGGACTGCATTTCCCTACCTCCTTGCCAGCGAGGTGACCCTTGAGATCCGTATCTGGTCTAGAGGAGGTGAACAGAAGAAGGAAGCAGTGTGAGACTCTGGAGTCACATCTTTTAAAAGGAAGCATCAGGGGTGCCTGGGTGGTTCAGGTGGTTAAGTGTCTGCCTTCAGCTCAGGTCATGATCCCAGGGGTCCGGGGACAGAGCCCCACATCGGGCTTCCTGCTCAGCAGGGAGCCTGCCTCTCCGTCTACCTCTGGCTGCTGCTCCCCCTGCCTGTGCTCTTCTGTCAAATAAATAAATAAGGGATCCCTGGGTGGCTCAGCGGTTTAGCACTTGCCTTCAGCCCAGGGCATGATCCCAGAATCCCGGGATCGAGTCCTGCATCAGGTTCCCTACACGGAGCATGCTTCTCCCTCTGACTGTGTCTCTGCCCACCCCCTCTGTGTGTGTGTGTCTCTCATGAATAAATAAAATCTTTAAAAATAAATAAATTTTAAAAATAAAATCTTAAAAAAAAAAAGGAAGCATCGTCACCTATGTTCCTCCTTCCCACAGTCTGACAGCTGGCAGTTATGAAGCATAGAGGCAGCTAACCCCACAACAAGATGGTACAGCTGTGAGATGCAAGATCCTAGGCCAGTGAACATCACAGAGCCTGGAACTGGTGAGAGATAGTGAAAGACTCAGAGCCACCATATTTTGGGTCTCCCTTTCAGCAGTTTAGCTTCTGTCCTAGTACAATTCCTGAGATGAAAACTCATCAGTATAAGAAAGGCAGAAATAAGTGTAGAAATTAAAAGCTCCCCCAAGATACAGTAAATTAAAATTGGCAAAAAATTAAAAAGGCAAGAAGAGTATGTGTATTATGATCCCATTAAAGTTTTATTAATAAGGATAAATGCATTCATCTAGTAATAAAATTACATGTTTATTATATTGTATAAATGTATATAAGGATCATGCATATAAATCCCTGTAAATATTTTAAAAATTAATAGAACTGCACCCAAGAAATGTTAATAGTGCCTCTGGAGTTAAGGGCTAATTTGCCACAAAACATCCACGATGTTGAGAACACTGCCTTGTGCATACTAAGTTTTGTAAATATGAATATTTGCGGGCAGCCCGGGTGGCTCAGCGGCTTAGCGCCGCCTTCAGCCCGGGGTGTGATCCTGGAGACCGGGAATCGAGTCCCACATCAGGCTCCCTGCACAGAGCCTGCTTCTCCCTCTGCCTGTGTCTCTGCCTCTCTCTCCGTGTTTCTCATGAATAAATAAATAAAATCTTAAAAAAAAAAAAAAAGAATATTCGCTTTGCATCTGTGTGTAGACGCGCGTGCGCACACACACGCACACACATACACAACACGCACACCCCCCTGAGGATTGCCTTGCCTACAAACCCAAAATCAAGATTACATTAGCATCACCTAATATTCATTCTTTTAAAAAAAGTTAAAAAGGTAAATGCCCAATGCCAGGCCCCCCTCTCGACACAGCAGGGCAGCTCTGGGCTGTGGGGCCCAAGGCTCCTGACCAGGCCAGCTGGGGAACCAGAAACCAGTGCGCTAGCACTCAGGAGGCTGGGGCTCTGGTCCTGGCTATGCTGTGAACTCCTTGGCAAGTTTCCCTCTGCCCTAAGCCCACATTTCTTTCTCTATACAATGTGAGATAATCCAAAGTCCCTTACGATGACACAGCAACTGACAAAAATCAGCTACATTATCCAGGAGAACTCTAGGGAAAACCTTTTGTCATCAGAGGACACTGAGGCTAGTCCATGGGAAGTGGGAATGAGAACCCAAATATCGCTATTCCCCATTCAGTGCTCTTCCTACATCCTCCTCCTCCTGCCTCCAAGGCAGTGGGGTCTTATATGCTTGTACAGCAACAAAGGATCCTCCAAACTCAGTGGACAACTAGCAGCAGAAAGGCACAGGACTCTGATTAAATATAAGGGGATGCAATTCTCCCCCCAAAAGTAAAGGGCCCCTGGGTCAAGGGACTTAGGGGAGAGAAAGGCTAGGGGGTGGGGAGTGGGGGTGAAAAAAGAAACATTACAAAAGAGTAGAAGACTCCCAGGAAAATAAGTAGTCTATTAGGCAAAACATTGCTAACACTGTTATCTATGCCTTCCAGAGTTGGCCTATACATTTGAGAAAACTGGTTCATATTATAGGCACACTGTATCCCTCTACCCCACTTACTATATCCTAAGTATTCTCTGTAATTCAATTTCCTCCAATGATTTTTGATATCAGAAATATCCTATCTCGCTGATGTGCCCAATCTCCCTGACGCTCCAGATGTTTTCAATACTTCCACTGTAAGAACTGTTACAGAGAACATGCTTGAACAGTATCTGATACTACACTAGCTGGACACTCCTTCCAGATTCTGCAACGCTGGGTTTCAGTATGGAGTTAAGATATTGGCATTTAAAGCAAACAGCTTTTGACATTCTTCAAAGCTACAAAGCTTCGTCTGCCTCCCATGCAACTGCAGATGAGAAAGTGGTAGCCAATTTACTCCGCCATTCATCATCCGCTTGGTGGTACAAATGTATTTGGGGGTTTGGCTTCCACACTGACTTTCTATGGAGGCCAACTCCTCTTAAGAGCAGAAAGGCATGATACTTTGGCTACAATGGAAGACTGGCTTTGTGATTTGTGGGCTGATGTACGAAAGTTCTGTTTTTCTGTGAGGGAGGAGAAAGAGACAGTTTAACTGCTAGCAAGGGTTTACTGTTCAACATAAAATTTCTATTTCGGTTGCACATAGGGTTACAGTGGTCAAACTGTATTACCTCCTTGACATCCAGGTCTAAGTCTGTTTTGTTGGGCCAAAGATGTAACTTTTGAGTAGCACACAAGTAGTAACTTTCCCGGGACAGAACTTCTAAGAAAGTTCACTTTCCTGCTGTTAGGAATGAAGGTGAAAACCCAGCATAGGTCCTCGATTTTTTAAACAGAACTCCAAAATCCAAAAGAGTCTGCAAACCAAAAGCTGCAACCATTGGGCAGGAAGCCCAGCAGCCTGAACTGCATTGGCCTGGTGGCAAAGCCTGATTTAAAAGGACACAAGGCAGTGTGCGGCTTTATCATCGCACTCAGTGTGATGGAACACATGTTCTTCCGATGTGTTTGCTGATGGACTGTTGTTCCAACCCATTCAGAGGTGTTACATGTGGCATGCGTCCAGCACTGCCTTTCCATACCCCACCCCATCATGAGCTGAATTGTGCTCTTCCTGCCCCCCACCAAAGCTGTGTTCAAGTCCTTTCTCCAAAGTACCTGTGAATGTGACCTTATTTGGAAATAGGGTCTTTGCAGTTAAAATCAGATTAAGAGGAGGTCATTAGGGTGGGCCCTAATCCAATAGGACTGGCGTCCTTATAAGAAGGGAAAACACAGACAGAACAAGGATGTGACTGCAGAGGCAGAGACTGAAACATAACACCTGAAGCCAAGGAACACCTGGAACCCCCAGAAGCTTCCAGAAGCTGGCAGAGGCAGGGCAGGCCCCTCTCCTGCAGGCTTCCCATAGAGCACAGCCCTGCAACATCTTAGCTTCAGACTTTCAGCCTCTAGAATGTGAGAGAATAAATTTCTGTTGTTTTAAGCAACCAAGTTGGTAGTGCTTTGTTACAGCAGCCTTGGGAAACAAATACACCTCTGTCGTCACCACCAAAAAAATCTTAATTCTGAAACACATCTGGCTCCATGGACAAGAGACTGGGGGACTGTATTTTAAGGTGCCATTTTATTCTGCTCATTTCAAAGTAACTCTAGGTTTCACTCACTGTTTCTGGCAACTGGGATTTATATAAATATGTGAAGGTTTTGTAATAAACTTTTTTGTATTAGAAGGGGGAGAGGAAGAGGCAGAAACAGAATACATAGGACACGTATTTAGCCTTCAAAATTAGGAAGACAGAACAGTTAAAAGCATCCAAATGTATCTTAAATGCTTTTTGCAAAAATAAATGTTTCCGATTTCAGTGCTATTGAGGCAGTATTACATTTAAACACAAAACAGCTGTCAACATCCAAAATGCTGCAAAATTAACCATGGTTACTAATTCAGACAGAGAACTATTGATATTTAATACTGGAAAAAAGGTAAAAGAAGAATTACAGTAAAGTGTATGTGCATGAATGTGTGTGCGTGATAAGTGTATATACTCATTTCCTTTACTCATTTATCTAGCAAATATATGCCAATAAATGTGTATGACATGTGCCAGAAGGCACAGGGAATGTAAAGCTATAATGAGAGACAGAACCTTACACTCTAGAAGGAATGCAACAAAGGAACAAATTGGTCTCCTCCCAGTTCTGAAAATTTGTCTTTGGCTCTAAATCTAAAGTTGCCTTCTGTTCTCCTACCACTCAAGACTGGAAATTTCAGTAATTTGATAATTTCTGTCAAACATATTAAAACAATCACTTTGAAATACTCCATTTACAGAAAGGTGTTCCACAGATCACCCAGATTTATACAGAGGTTAATATGCGGGGGCGTTCACTGAGTCGTCATCCATATGAATGCAAACAACCAATTCACAATTCATCAACAACAGGAGACTAGCATGAGCAGAAAAATGCCCTCTAAATCCAAGAACCTGTGCCTATATTACTATGTAAGTAGTAGACAAAAGAGATGGAATTCAGGTTGCTAACCAAGTAACTGAACATAAGCAGTTCTGGGATATCTGGGTGGGCTCAAGGTCCTCACAGGGGTCCTTTAAAATGTTAAGTGGAGGCAGAGAGGCAGGCAGAGTGGGATCACCTAGCACTCATCTGCCATCAATGGCTTTAAAGATGGAAGAAGGGACCAACAGCCAAGAAGTACCGGTGGCCTCTAGACACTGGACAAGGCAAGGGAACAGATTCTCTACAGCCTCCAGAATGGAAGGCAGCTCTGCCACACCTTGACTTTAGGCCAGTAAGACCTGTGATGGACTTCTAACCTAGGCAAAAGGAAGATAATAAATCTATGCTGTTTCAAGTCTCTTAGTAGTATGTGGTGATCTGTTACAGCAGAAACAGGAAATACAGGCACTGATAAATGGTAGTTCATCCTAACAATGGAATAATTATGCTGCCATAATTAAGAACAAGGGACGATTGTCATGATACAGTGTTCAACAAGAAAGAACAGGCTGGGAGCCACAACATGACCCCAATTTTGCTTAAAAAATTCACACCAACCCTCAGATGCATTAGAAAGAACCAGAAGTACAAGCAATTGAAGTGGTTCTGAGGAATGGCACTGGCTAAATTGGTAGAGTGAACCTGTTTTTCATAGTTTCTGCAATAAATAGTTATTTGTCATCAGAAAAAAAATACTTCAAGTCTGGCAGAGATCTGCTCAACACAGGCAGCCGTGACCGGCTCCTTGGTGACTGAACCAGAGGAAGCCTGGGATGGACAAACAGGAGTAAGGAGGAACAGGCAGAGGGTAAAGGAGGCTCAAAGAGCACAGTTCAAAGATTTCTTATTCAGGTGAACTTCGGGAGCAAAGACCTTTACTGAATGTTTCCAAGTCCCAGGCACATAGCAGGTGCTTCAAACACTGCTAGTACATCTGGAAGTTGCTGACCTGCTCAACACAACTCCCCACGTCCACACTCTTATCTCCCAAGGTACAAAAAACTGTTTGGGTAGTTCTCAAGTGGGTGGTCTGCCCCAATGCTACTGCTCCCTCAAGCCTTCATATTTTCAGTGATTTTGCACAAGGCAGTTTTTCAGGAACACATTTATCATGTTAGTGCAGAAACCCCTGTACTCAATGTGATGTTTTAAGACTACATAAGGCACCAAACTGGCTGAAACAGACCAAGCCAAAAGCTCTGGCCATTCCATGCCTGCTACATGGCATTGTGTTTAATGATATTATGCAAAGAACACCGATATTTGGGCATAATTGCATACTATGTATTCCTACCAAAATACTAAAAGAACATTCTGTGATCCTGAAAATGCAATGGTCACTAAAAACTCCCAAGAAGCAGTTTCACAATCCCAAGCATGTGTGTGAGCGACGTGCATGGACTCAGAGATACAAATGTGTATGCATACCTGTCATTTTTTTCAAAGCATCATCACTGATGTGTGACGTGCCCAGCTGCCTCACAAAATAGGTTACTTGCCACCACTATTCTCCCAGTAGGAAAGCTTCTGACATTTTTTTTAAAAGCCTCTCCCACCTACAAAGGATACCAGCCCCAGATGTTTTCGATAGGCAAGTCCCACCACACTTTTGAGATGAAGGTAACTGCCATGTTATACAAACTAAGCCTACTTAAAAAAATTTTTTTTAAAAAGGATCTAAGATACTCAAAAATGACCCTGCTTCCAAAACTGTACAACAGAAAGCTAAACACCACTTTTATGTAATACAGATGCAGAAATCTTAAGTAAAATATTAGCAGAATGAATAAGAATACAGTAATGTATTAAAATTAAAAAATTACTAATAGGGTTTATCTCAGGAATGAGAGGCTAGTTCAACATTAGATGATGTATTATTGTATTTCATTACATGAAGATTTTTTAAATATCATCACAACAGATACAAAACATTTGACAAAACTCCATTCACTCATGAGAACAAACAAAACAAAGCAAACATCCTGTGTCTAAGCTTCTACCAAAAGCTTTCATCAAACAACATATTTAAGGCTAAAGCACAAGAAGCATTCCCATTAAAGTTGGGAACAAGAAAAGGATGCCTGCAATCATCAATATTATTCAAGGTTGTACAGAATGTCCTAGCTAATGCAATAAACAGAAAGGAAATACAGCTGAGGTGCTTCTTCTTACATTAGGGTTAGTTTCCAAGGCCAGCATGCAAGTGGGAAATGGCATAAAGTCAGTTTTCCTTTGATTATAATATGGCCAGGGTGGGTCTAGGGAACCCTGTTCTATTGAAAAAACAAAACAAAAAAAGCCCCACAAAACATGCAGCAGTGGAAAGGTACAAGGAAAGATCTGAAGCCAACTGGTGGAAGAAGGAGAGACTGACCAGGACTCAGAAACACTCGCAGCCTAAGAGCGAAGAAGCCAACACTGTTTAAATTAGTACTCTTGTCTGTTTACCAGGTATAAATAGCCAAACACGTTAATCTGAATGTGAGTATAACCTGATTCTCTGGTAAGAGATTAGATGCTAGAAAAGGAGAGAACAGAATCTCTCATTCCAGATATCATCCACCTAGAAAGTGCAAGAAAACCAACCGGTAACTGGCTGGTAATCAGAGGCCAAGCAACACATGAAAAACACAAAGCAAAATCATTCCTAAATATGAGAAAGTCAAATAGAAAAAGTCCTGCTCACAATGGCAAGAATAAGGGTATCTATGAAAAAAACACTGAGCCTGGAAATGCTAAATGATGTATTTTTAAAAGCCTCGCCAGAGGGTTAAAATAAAGAAATGCAAACCTTAACAACTGGATAAACAAGAGATTTTTAAGATATAAATTCTCTCCAACCTAAAATCCCCACAGGATTTAAGGGACGTGACATGTGGGAAGAAAACCATAATGGCCAGGCTGTATTGAAAACAATGTGTCAGAACTTGCCATATGGCAGTGTAAAACCTACTATAAAGTTGTAATAATCAAAATAGAGTTATTAACACAGGACTATAGAGATTAAGGAATCAGAAAAGTGTTCATAACTAAATCTGGGTATTTATGGAATTTGGATGCCATTTCAAAGCATTTCAACGGGATAAATGGTCATATATTTAGACACAAATTATATAGTACCCCAAAATATGCACAAAAAGTACTACACTTGACAGCAAAAATATCTACTTTCTAGCTCCTATCATTTTTTTCACCTACTTGCATTGGTTTGAAGCTCTTATTCAATTAATCCAAACACTACTCTTCATCTTTTTCCCTTCCTTTTCTTGATTATTGTCAGGCTGAATGTTGCAAGGTAAAACTCACCATTCTCACTAGCCAGTTTCACATTCTGTTCCATGAAACCGGATGAGCATTCACACACAGCTGCAGCTCACAGATAAGGCTACGTTTATACGCATTCAAGTAGCAAAAGAGAAGGTGCCAGAAATCACAAGTTTAAATGCTCTGTTAGACAAGAAAATGAGAAAAGCATGTGCTAGTTAAGTCCTATTCCTAGCCCATATGACAGGATCAGAAGTCTACGGTGACCCAAAATGTGAACCCAAGCCCCTTACTCTTCATAACCAGAATGCTGGGCTCATCAAAGTGCAAGTCTTCTGCTCAAACACTGCTTTAAAAAGCAATCACAATGAGACACTGCAATATCTACAGAGTATCCTTGATGATGTTTTCTTAGATGAAGACAATCCCCCATGCAGAAAAATTTTTTGTGGGAAAGGAAAGAAGATGTGGCTGCAACACCCAGCAGAAAAAAGACACATCATCTTGGCCACCTCAAATCCTTTTCAGAAGCAGGTATTGTATAAACTAGATACCGTCTCATGGTAAGATCAAACTATTACATCACAAGGGGCCATTAAGAAATTTGGGTCACTGTTATAATTACCCTCACTCAACAGGTAAGGAAAGAAGGGTCAAGTGTGATTAAGCAATTGCCAAAGGGCCATGTGACTTCACAAGGATTACCTAAAACCTCTAAAAACCAGTCCACACAGGGCAACCCTAGACACCTAAGAAGCCTGAAAACAAGGTTCTACAGGGTAATGTTCTAAATATACTTTCTGTTGAGAATTCATATTCAGTATTTTAAGGAGTCAGTATCTGCTGAAGGTCAATCCTATTTTAAGAACACCCATATTATAAAGTGTAGATTTATGAAAAACAAACAAAAAATTTAAAAACTTTCCTTAAGGGAAAAACAAAAACAAAAAAAACCCAGCAGCCTCTGATATCCAGGAGCTGATGTGATGCTCATAGCTAAACCTCAAGATTATTACATACTCATCGGACGCTTGCAGCGAGGTCATGTTATTCTGGAGGGCATAAACAATCTCACAGAACATCCACTTCAAATAAGGTCACTCTGTGACCATGACAAAATGAGAGAAAACAAGATCCTCGTGAAACCCACAAAATACCAAACATCCTCCCTCAATAAAATGAGTGACTGCAGCTTTTATTACCAATAGCAGCTTTCAATACTCCAATCTGCCCTCTCTATAGGTAAGATTCATGGAGATTCCCAATCATAGAACTGCCCCCGCTTTCTGAAAACACCTAATCTAGAGAAAACCTGTGCTTTTCTAGACACCCCCCAAGATTACCCAGCCAAAGAAATATGTTCTAACACCCTCTTACTGCCCTGGCAGTGCTCTCCCTCACTGCAGTGAGTAATGTACTCAACTTGTCCCCTGACAGGTATTCCTGCTGGTCTTTGGCTAAAGGGCACAGATATCACTTTGCAAATTTTCAGTTTCTTTCCCCATTGAGTTCCCACATATGCTTACATTTTGGTAAAACCAAATTTAACTTCATTAACAAACTTTTCAGAATCCTAGCTACTGCATAAAAGCACATCTATAAGACAAAATGTCTCTGGCAGAAACTCTAAATGCATCAAGATTTTTGCTCCATTCTTTTAAAAATATGGAAATGCATTTCACTATTAATACAGAGAATCCTTTACACCAAGGACTGAAAATTCAGACAGCTTTTTCTCAAGTTCAAAGCAAGGCAAGCTGTAAGGACACCTCATAGACTACATTTTCCAAATTTGCAAGTTTTGAAAAAACCCACTGTGCACTCAGGAGACTTTATATAGCCCTGGAGTTTAAATGGTTTTTCTAGACACTGTAGATCCTGAGATCCAATTTCAAGAAGGAAAAGGATCAACAACACAGATGCATCTCACACAGAAAGGAGTCAAACACTAAGGAATACATACTGTACGAGTCCAGCTAAACAGAGTTCAAACTTAGGACAGGAGTTACTCTTGTAGGGTTGGGGACCACCGGGGGCAAAGCAGGGTCCAGAGTGTTAGTAACATTCCATTTCTTGATCTGGGTACAAGTTATACAAGTTATACAAGTGTCTTCAACCTCTGAAAATTCACCAAGCTGTACATCTAGCATATACGCATATTAAAGAAGTTACGCTTCAAAAAGAGTTTTCAAAAAAAGGGAAGGATGAAGTATCAGCATGTCACAGAGTGGCACCCATCTGACTTGAGATTCTGGAGACAGCACATGTCCACCATTTAGGCCAGTTTCTCAACTTCCCTGAGCCTCTGTCCAGCTGTAAATGAGGTTAACTGCTTATTCTCCACAGGGTTCTTCTAAGGGTTGCTGGAGATAATGCTTGTACATGGTCTGGTGCCTGATACACAAAACATGGAGTTTTCACCAGATGACATCCTGCCTACCAGTCTCTGCCCAGTGTCATCTCTATACAACTTGGGGAGGAGTGGTCACCTCTGACGCAACCTGAGGAAATGGCATGCAGCAGATCAATGTCCAGCTGACCCCTTCCACACTCCCTCTATCTCCTCCTTCCCCATCCTTAGCCTTCTAGCCCCATTCAGGTCTCACAGACTCTTCCTGCCACTCATGCCTTCCGACCCTCTCAGCAACATCTACTGTTTCAGAGACCCATTTCCATTCTCAACACTCCAGTAGCGCTATACCATTCAGTCAATTCCTTTCTACTGCCTTCATTTTGTTCTCACAGATGCAACCATGCAAGGACTGCTCACTTCCCCGGCAATGTCACTGGCCCCTGGTACCCAAAGTCACACGGGTCACAGCAGGCAAAGATGCCCCTAAGAGAGGGTGAGGCCAGGGCCCTCTGTGAGGTGTAGGCGTACACTGGAGTACAACATGGCCATAAGACTTAAGATGACATGCTTTGGAGATGAGTATCAAGGCAGCATATTCAAAAGAAAAAGGAAAGTATTGGGGCTTTAGGGAGGGGAATTTCCACTTGCTTTGTCTGGGTGTCCCAGAAGGGCATAACAAGGTCAGACAACTCTGGCCCATTCTCCCCCCCGTAGGGTCCACTGAGGGCTTACTGCAATTGCAGATTCACTTTGAGTTCGTTTTTATACACCGATTCATTCTAAAATTTACTAGGGTTCTTTGCATAAATATATATCAGATTTTAAAAGGGAAGGAAGTGTGGATGGCCAGAGTGAAAAAAGAAAAAGTCTAACAGCCAAGTAAAACTAAAAGTTATATAGATGTGAGCCAACAGGTCCTATACATTTTGAAATTTTAGTTCTGAGTGTCCTGGCAGCCTAGGAGTTTTTGTTGCCCAAAAACCTGAACAGCTTTACTTGGTATTAAGACCTAAGAAAACAATTTCTTCTGTGAGTCCTCATAAAAGAGACACAGTGTGATAGAGTAGATGGCCCTCAAAAATATTCTCACTCCTATGTCCCTGTTCCTGAGATACACACTGAACACTTAGGAATTGACTGACCTGATATGTGAACCCAACTTTCAGATGGTTGGGCAAAAGGGCAGAGAGAGAGGAAGGGAGGAGGGGAGAGGAGGAAAGAGGAAGGAGGGGGGAGATGTGTACAATGTGGAGTCATATGATGCTAAGAATTGGTGAATTTGGTGAGGGGTATGAGGGTGTTCACGGATCTGTCTACATTTTAACCAAAAAAAAAAAAAAATATATATATATATATATATACATACACACACACACGCATATGAATATACATGTATATGTGTGTGTGTGTGTGTGTGTGTGTATAATTTATTTCAGAAGAAAAAAAAGAGGAGGGATATACTGTTACCCCCAAAGCACAGTAAATAGGGATTCTGAAGGGTCCCATCCACTTAAGTAACCGGCTGGGTTTACTGCCCACTGGGACCTCTCCCATTTCCTTCCTCTGTACCAGCAGCAGCCCTAAGCTTTAGTCTTTGAGTTAAACACCATGTGTCTTTGTAACAATCAAACAATGTATCAGTTCTGCAAAAGACTAAACTATGGGGAGTCCAAAGTGATACTGGAAGTTGGGGGGACAAGGAACTGGAAACAGAAATAAACTCTCCCTTTGTGGCTTCAAGCAAGACAGATGATGGCCTCAATACCTTGTGAAGGATGAAAGGGTCAAACAGTAAGATGTACTCAGATGCAGCAGACGACTCCACTGATCCAACTAACAGGGTCAAGACTAAAGGCAGCACCAGCCTTGCTACAAGCTTGGCTCCCCACTAAGGCTCTGTATTTACAAACCCAAGCTCTTCTATATCTTCTCTTTGCTCTTCCCTATTCTATCAACTGAATCCATGTAATAAGCGCAGGTGGATGATAGAAAAAACATAACTAATTAGTACGTTTCATTGTAAGGTTGCTCAAATTATAAATCCTATTCAACAGGACCATAATATTAAAAGCTTGTGTTCCTTTTACTAGGTCCACTTACATAAACTGGAGTGAATTCAATTGATCATGTATTTCATGAGGAAAGCCACTTTTCTCTTAAATTCCCAAAATATATTTGAGAACATGGGCTAGGACTCCTGTCATGTGAACCGATGGTGTTGGGAGAAGAGCCTGTCTTAAGAAACTGGATCTATAGATTCTGAACACAGTATATGCCAGAAACAGTTTCATGTGCTTTTGTCAGAGTTCAAAACCCTCAACACAGAACCCCAAACTTTGAACAAACATATAACACTTGCTAGCATTTTACAAAGACCATCACCCTCTTATGTGACCCAAGAGAGTGATCCACGCTAGCCAAAGACACGGCATTAGTGCTACTCCAAAAGCAGTTCTGAACTCCCAATATCTACCAATTTGCAGATTCTACTCAAAAGGAGATATTTAGTAATAAAAGCCATGTATCTTCGTTCTCTCACTGACTTCTAAGTTATTTAGGCAGAAAGAAGAGTTTGCAATGCTAATAAAGTTGATTAAGTTCCAGGAAATATACATATAAGCAACATGGCAATTATTTCTAAGGAAAGTCAATCCCTTCAAAACTCAAGAATGAAGGCATTTCATTAAGTGAAAAAGGCAAGAGAAATCTGCAATGTGGTCCCATTTCTGTGTATTTTCTTAAGGGCACAATATAGACCCAACACATGTATCTGCATAAAATATATGCAGAAAAACTCTTAAGAAAATGACTAAGAAACCAGTAACAGCAGTTATGTCTATGAAGACAACCCAGAGTCAAAGATAAGAGACTATCTTTCATTTTTATTGTGGCTTGAATTCCAAATGCACCAATTACATAATTATTTAAACCTACCTTTCCTAAAAATATAACAGCATGTCCTTTAGTTTTAACATGGAGCCTACGCATTTTGTTTTGGTTGAATAGGAGTCTCAGATGATCTTCACAAAGAGAAGAAAGTTGAGGGTTCAGTGGCCAGGGACAAAAGATGAGCAGTTAATAATATTAGTGACTGAATAGGGTAAAGAAAAAATACAGAATGCATTTTGGGAAACATGCCAATAGGATATTCTTGGTTGTCTTCATCTACAGACTTAAACCCACCAATATGCAGAGACCTAACAGCCTTGGGCGGGAAGCACAGAACTCTCTACCTTACAAACTTGTTCTGTCAGCAAGCCGAGTGGGGTGGGGTTCCTGGTGCCCTCTGCTGATCCAGTCCACACCCTAGATAACCTAGTTATCCATTCACCTCCCTAGGTATGTGATCCATGTATAAGGATATTTTCCTACATCTAACCCTTGCCAAGACCCTAATATGAACTGATTCTCCCCATTCACCTTAACCTTCCCTCTGGCCCCAGCTTCTGGTCTACCTCATTAGTAGTACCAGTAAAGCCACCTTTTTAATCCAGGCTCCCTTTCCATCCCCAACATAGAGTCAAGATCTGAAACATGCGTGACATTTTGGAGAGAGCCATAAAACAAAGATGCACAGGCTCCAATAAAGGAATGTCTAAAGCCTCTGACTCACTCAAAGTGTAGGTTAAACTGCTCTCCACAACACACCACTAAGATGTCAATAAATCCCACTGAGGACATGTAAAGAGTCTACCACCTAAGTATCTAAGACTCTAGTAAGTGTGAGAAAAACATATCCTCTTACCATCTTCCTCTTTTCTCTTCTCTTGTACAAAGAAAATACAGAACAGGCTACTCACCTTTTAACTAGAATGAGCACAGAACTATTGAGGGGGGGATCCATTCTGGATACACGTACTCCTATATCTACAGACATCTTCAGTCCTTCTCCAATCTCCCAACCAAATCAGAAAGTTTGCTTAACAATCAAATCTTTCTGCCACATTTGGATTTTAAATTATGAAGGTTACTGGCAAAAACACATCCTAATGAAAAACTAAAAAAGAATGGATTAAAATTCTTGTTTGCAGGCCAAATTTATTCATCTAAAGAAAGTTCTGGAATGACAAAGTCACTGAAATAAAAACTACTCCTAATTTTAAAAGCACAAATAAAAGCCAGTACTGCTCCTTGAAGTAGATGCTCTAGATACTAAAAGTTGTACTGAGGCTGTAGGATTAGAAGCATGGACACGGCCTTGGCAAAGTCAACATTCTTGAAGACAATCTCCTCTTTTGTGTGATATTTTTAATAAATATTACTCAACAAAATTCTTACGTGATTTAATTTGTATACCTTCATAAGATTTCTTGTACAAATCAGGATAAAACCACACACATCAGAACACATTTCAATTTTTAGTCAGAATGCAAGTTTCTCAGGGAAGAGAAAGTGCAGAGTACAAAGAATAGTTTATTCACCAAGAGACATGGGTTCAAGTTCTGACACTACTTCTGGCCACCAGTGTGGATTTGGGTAAGTCATTCCCCTGGTCTATCATTTGTAAAAACAAGTATATTAAACTAACAATAAATGACACTTAGGGTATCCTCAGCTCTAGAATTTGAAGATAGCATGAAATAAAGCTAAACAGTCTCCTCCCTTCAAATGCATGTCTTACATATTTCACCACTGGTTCAGGTTTTATTCACAGTAGCCATCAGAAGACAGACTAGAACCCAGTCAAACCTGGCCCCACCTACTTCCATATCCTTCCTCAGGCAACATCCAGTTCACACTCTAACCACACTCATCTCTCAGTTCCTCAAACTTACTATGCTTCTGTTGCTTTCAGGATTTTTGCATGGCCTGTTCCCTTGGCCCAGAACATGTTTTTAACCAATCTCCTCCATGGCTGACTTTCCTTTACCATTCAGATGATGGCAGCCTAAATGAATGTCACTTCAAGAAAGCTCTCCTTGGCTGCCCCAAACTGAATTCCTGATTGGTCCCCTGAAAACCATATGCAATATTTACAGAGCATCTATCACAATCTTTAAAAAAAAAAAAGATTTTATTTATTTATGTGAGAGAGAAGGTGTGTGTGTGAGTAGGGGAGGGGCAGAGGAAGAGGGAGAGGGAAAAGCAGACTCCCCCACTGAGCACAGAGCCTGATGTGGGGCTGCATCCCAGGACCCGGAGATCATGACTTGAGTGGATGTCAGATGCTTAACTGAGCCACCCAGCAGCCCCCTATCTATCACAATCTTAACTCTACAACTTGATAGCTATTGCCCTCTCCCCCCAGCTATAATTTAAGCTCTAAGAGGCAGAATGTCCCTTAGACCCTACCACAGTACCTGGCACACAGAATGTCCTTAAAAATACTTAGGATACGAATGGAGATGACTAGCTAAGTGGTCAAACATGGAAGGTTAAACTTAATTTAAGGTCCAGAGCTTTAAATCTATCTTTAAACAGGGGAAATGGAAAATACTGCAGAGTAAAATAAAACCACCAGATAAAAGAGACTGAAACTAACTAGAAGAAAGAAATAATGCCAATCAAATGTAAGCCCATTTAAGAAGGTTCTAGAGACAGGAAAAGGTTACACTAATAGTATCCAAGATACATACAACTCAGTAATTTATCTATTCATCACAGGAGATTTATTCTAATTCAGGATTGTATATGAAATATAAAAGTGATAGCATAAAAAAAGATGAGGGAGAAAAAGGAACCAGGAGATGTGCCTCTAATATTCAGCCATGAATTGAAATCATTTAATGCAATTTAAAAGAATATCTAGCATCACTGCTTCTATGATTTCTTCTGAATCTCTCTTAAATGCACTGTATATCATTTCAACAAAAACACAATAGCAGCCATCCTACATTTTTTTTTTTCCAAAGGAGTAAATACACAGTTTTACCAAACATCGTAGTATTTCCTGGTACTATAAATGACATAAGAAAGCCTCAAGAAAATTCACTGTGGCTAAAAAACAACAACAACAACAAAAAAGATAATTGAAAGTGGGAAATTTTTTTCCAACTCAAAATTAGCAAAAAGGGCAAGTCTCTGAAATATACAAAGTGCTGAGAAAATGGCTAAGAGAAAGACCAACATCCCAACAGACAATCAAGAAAGACTGTGAGGTGGGCATTTGCTGAAAAGGAAACACAAATGCTCTTACAAGTAAGGGAGAAAATGCTTGCCAATCCCCTTGAGAAAAGTGCAGCCCACACCAAGATGCCACTTCTTATCTACCAGATCGGCAAAATCCAAGTTGGATAAAAGCGTGGTAGGGGGCCACCATACTATCTCTCATATCCCCCTAATGGAAATGTAAATTAGTGCCAGCCCCGTTGACAGCAATTAGGCAACATCTACTCAAATTACACATACATAATGCATCTGACCCAGCAATGTCACTTTTGGGGATTTACCCAGAAATGGAGTGTTTCAAAGTAATGTCTCTGGAGCCAACCTGTCCAGGAGTGAATTCTGGCTCTGCCCCTCTCTGTGGTGTGACTTTGGGCAAGTCACCCAATCCTTGGTGAGTCTCAGTTTCCTTATCTGCAAAATGGAGATAATACTGGCTACCTCACAGGCCTGATGTGAAGATTGAGCCAAATATATGGAAAAGGTTTAAGAGGGTGGCCTGTACATAGTATGCACTAGATAAGCATTAGCAAATGTAATGGGTCCTCTTAGATAATATTCACCCACATTCAAAATGATCCATGCTCAAGGTCACTGTAACAATGTGAGTTCAAAGACAGAAAACAAACTGGATGCCCAGTGGTAAGAGACAGCCATACAACGGATTACTACACAACTGTAAAACAGAATGAGGAAGCAATGAATGTACTGTTATGGAAAATTTTCCAACATATAATTAAGTGGAAGAGAAAAAAGTCACAGAACAAGGAATCATCTACGCTACCTTTCGTGTAATAGGGAAGGGGAGGTGCAGATCATAAGATGCTTTTCTATTCAAAATATGCCAATTAAAAAAATCAGTATTTTTTAGATAATTATGTGACTTGATGCAGGTGTTAGCTAACGTCATGGTGCTAATCATTTCACAATACATAAGACTATCAAATCAACATGGATACCTTAAACTTACATAGTGCAACACATCAATTATAGTTCAAGAAAGATGGAAAAATTTAATGGGGAAACAAAAACCACATTTTTAACAGCAGCATCTTTTTCAAGCTTCAGGTGAAATTAATATATATACACTCACAAACGTATAGACCAGTGGTTCCCAAACTTTGTTGCTGGTAATTTTGGAATTACATGGGAATCTTTAAAAATACTAATGCAGAGACTCCCATCCTCAGACCCTGAAGGATTAACCCCAGTTTTCATGACTTTTGAAGTTCGCCAGGTGATTCAGATGGACAGGAAAGTCTAGGACCCAAAAACTGAAAGGTGAGGGGGCTCTAGCTGTAGAGGTTGAATTAATCCCAACAAAGAGCAAGTGCTCTGAAAATAAACCAAATCCAAAGCCCCCAGACAGCAGCCCACTTTAAACACTAGCTGACTTAGGCAAATGAAAGCAAAGTAACATGGTCTAGACCAAGGTTTCCCACATTTCTTTTCCTAGGCTCAGGGCTTGGCAATCCTGCACCAGCCCCCACTAAGGCTTCATTACTACATGGACAGGACCCTCTTGCAGAGGTCCAGCAAGGATTGGGGTAACTCCTGGTAAAAGCAATCTTGCCACTTTCTACCCCACTTTAGCCAAAGAGTTGACAGAGTGGAAGGAACCCTGGCCATCTGCCTTGCAGTCCCATGTGTCCCACTGTCCAGCACTGTCCATGGCCAATAACTTAGCATTTCACTGGATCCTGGATCCTTTCTTTTTCAGTGGAGACTCCCACTACCTGCCCCGCAGACTTCCTGTGAGACCCAAATGAAATAACCAAGTTGAAACCATTCTGTATCTATCTGCTGCACAAGCTACAGATTTCAGAGCTGCAGATTCTGGGCAAAGATGCTCAGTTTTCTACCTGTCCAGAAGACATCCGTCTGCACACACTGCCCACAGCTTCCTGTCTGGTGCTCTCCTGCTCTGCATGGCTTCACATACAACACCATGTCAGACTTTCTAGAAGCCCCTAGATGCCAGCCCATCTTCCTAAGGCATGATTCCTCCAGAATGCTCATCAGACATTTCCCAGCTAAAAGCTTCCAGGGAAGGCTGCAAAGGATGCCTCACTTCAGATTTCTTTGCAGCAGAGCTGCAGAAGCCAAGATTCTTGCCCCACGTGCACCAGACAGTGACCTGAGAGCCATACCACTATACACCATGAGGGCTGAGAAACCAGACTGCCTACCCTCCAGAGTGACTAGGATGCTTGGGGGACTAGTACCAGGAAACAGAGCAGCAGGTAAAAGGTCCCAATACCAGCTGCCAACACACCAAGCAGGAGATTCAGATCCGAGGCCAGAAGCCTCAGGGCACAGGGGTAAAGGCTTAAAGCAGAGAAGCAAGGAGAACACATTTGATTCCACAGAAGTTGCTCCTGTTTACCTTCCAAATGCAAATTTACTACAGGAAATAGTACTTTTTTTAAAAAAATGTGATATGTAATGGTATATGGTTATAAATCCTTATCAGTGATGCAAACTGAACTATTTATAGGTGAAACAATTTTGAGAATGACCACATGTTGATAATTGGTCAAGCTGGGTGGTTTATAAATTCACTTTCCTTTTTGTGTATGCTAAAAATTTTCCATAATAAAAAAGTTTAAACAAAATCCTCTAACATCATAAAAACAAATTTCACAGTAGGAGAATGTGAGAAATGTATTCTAACAGCATGATCAAGTGCCAGACATTCTGCTAGGAGACAAGGCCACTAAGCCACTAACTTGAGCAGCGAATTTTCCTCTCAAGACATCAGCATCCTCAGAGCCCTGGGTCCGTGACGGGACACAGGCACCAAAAGGAAATGGCACCATCAGCCATGAAGTCCTCCCTGGCACTGGTGCGGCACCCTGAGCTGCCTGCCACTATTAAATGCCACATGCTCTCGGTCAGAAGCGGCCAGTCCCAAGGGTATTTGGGGTGCTGAGCTCCCCACCTGGCTCTCCCCTGTGAGCAAATTCATGTCAGCCAGAAATGACAGCATGGACACACCAGAGAGCATTCTATGAAAGGGGCTTCTGGGGCCGAAGAAAGACCTCCAGTATCCATTCAGCTGTTCAGAGCTGCATGCGCTGCTACAAGCGGAGCCTGCGGCTTCAAGCTGCCATGCCTTTGTCCATGCGAATCCTTCTCCCTGGAATGCCCTTCACTCACATCCTCCTGGGGAAACACAAACCTACAAGTCCGCCAACATTCTGTCATCTGTGAAGTGTTCAACGCTGCCCAGGCCAAACAGAGCCATTCCATTTTCATTTCTTCCTGAGCCAGTCCCAGGTCTGTCTGGTCCACGATCCTCCATAGCCTTTCTCCTGCTCTGCAAGGGAGGGGTGACCTCTGAAGGCTGCAACTCCCAGGTCCCTGAAGCCAGCTCATTTGCACTGGATTCAGCCAGTAAGACATACTGGCAAGAGACTGAAGGGTGGGAGAAGGCTGAACCAGGGTGTTTCTACCCTTTCTTCTCCAGCCTAGGCAGCAGTCTTGTCTCTAGGCCCACCTAGTTCCAGCCTTCTCTGACCCCTGCCCCGGGGCTCTGATGACACCTCCTCTCATCGTCCTCCAGGAGGATGGGAATGAGGTCCTGCTATTCCAAAACCCCCGTTTCACTGCATCTCTAAGGAGTCAGCTTCTTAGCAACTCTCCCACCGGGGTAACCATTAGTTGCTAGATTAAATCTGCTTCCTTTCATTCTGCACGGTTTTCTTTTTCCTGTGTCAGTACCTGAATGGTCAATTCACCATCTTCTTTCAACCATGGCATGGTCACTGCTTTCTCATCTGTCCCTCCTACCAGCCTCTGATCTCCTTCCCAGCACACCAAGGTCTGCTTGGGCTCTCAATGCTCTTAGCCCAAGGCAGGCGGCACAGTTATTCTTCATACCCTGCCTTGCTCCTAAAAGGACATCTCAAGGATAGAGCTGGCACTTGGTAGGTATCCAAAAACTACTGAGTTAAATAAACACTAAGGATACCTCATAATCTTTTAAAAGTTAGAAGAAAGGGGAGCCTGGGTAGCTCAGCCCAGGCTCAGCCTCCATCTGACTTTTGGGTTCAACCCAGGTGGTGAACTCAGGGCAATGATCGAGCCCCATCAGGCTCTGCACTCAGCACGGAGTCTGCCAGAGATTCTCTCTTCCTCTCCTTCTGCCCCTCCCCACCATGCATGTTCTCTCTAAAATGAATAAATCTTTAAATAAAAATAAATAAAAGAAGGCCACAGGAAGAGAAAAACTCTTGGAAACATCTTTAAGGGACAGAAGAAAGAGGCTTTTGGGGGGAAACTGATTCTATGGATTCACCCTCCCATGAATTATAGCAATTTCCCAGGGTGAGGACTTAGATTACGAATTAAAAAAAAAAAAAAAAAAAAAAAGCAAACAAGGGGCACCTGGGTGGCTCAGTGGTTGAACATCCGCTCTCTGCTCAGGTCATGATCCTGGGGTCCTGGAATTGAGACCCGCATTGGTCTCCTCATGGGAAGCCTGCTTCTCCTTTCCTTCTGCCTATGTCTCTGCCTCTCTCTCTGTCTCTCATGAATAAATAAAGACAAATCTTTTTAAAAAATAAAAATAAAAAAAACAAACAAAACTGTGCTAGATTTCTAGCTTCTACAAGGAACTCCATAGACCCTTCCGGCTGCAGGAAGATGACACAGTAGTCATGGACAGGGCCTCAACGGGCAGGCTGCCCAATCCTGGCCCCCCCACCTACCAGCCAAAAGACCCTGGCACATTAACTTTCCGTACCTAGGCTCTCTCAGTCCGTAAAGTCACAACAACCGTGCCCTATGGCTTGGTTTCAAGAGCTAATTCACACAGTGCAGCCTGGCACTGTTAGTCTTTATCTGTAGCACGGTTCCAGGGGTCTCAAATTCAACTGCCATCAGAACAGGAAGGAAAAAAGCATGTGCAGCAGCAGGCATGAGAAGCAGAGGGACGGCTCCCAAGACAAACCAGAAACTCCAAGGCCAACCCAGTTGCTATGGGCCAAATGCAGGCTGCCAGTTGCTACCCCGATCTCTGAACAGGTCCTCCCAGCGAACAGAGGAGAACACGGAAGCCCCAACATAATCTGTGATTGCCACCTGGCCCCACCAACAGTGAGAGGCCATCTCAGGCTCGAAGGAAAGGAGAAATGAAACAAGAGGGTGGGTGACATGTGGCCAAATAGAAAAGGACACCTGAAGCATATAGTCAGAGACAGCTTTCAGGGAGGAAGAAATAAAGGAGTTGGGGGGAGAGGGATAGGAAAAGTGAAAGCAAGCTGACAGCAACTTGAGGAAGAAGAGGAGCTGAGGTCCTGAAGACCCAGAAGAGTCACACTCAGGAAGGGAATCTGGGTTGGCTTCCCGAGGGAGAGAAAAAGAAGATGGGCAAACCCATTATTACTGGGCAAAGAGGGAGAAGGCAGACAGGTGCTGTGTCCTGAGGGCTGTCATAAATTACATTATGCATCCCTCAACCCGAGAGCTCACACACTGTGACTCAGGTTAGAGAAGACATGGTGTCTTAGGGGTCAGATAAACGGCCATACGATCACACACTACAAAGAAGCAGAACTGAGGTACTTGCTTTTAAGTCCTATGAGACTTAAGATAAAATACAGGATGCCCATTACATTTCCATTTCAGATAACTTCTTAGTATACGTATGTCCCATGCAACATTTAGAACATACGTATATACTAAAAAGATTATTCATTGTTTATCTGAACTTTAAATATGGCTCCTTGTCCTGTTTTTATTTGCTAAATCTGGCAATACTATCTGGTTTCCACATCTCTCTCCATCATACCAAGTTCACTCAAAGAATCCTGGGGTAGAAAAACAGAAAGGAGCGAATGAATAAAACTGAAAGGGGGGGATAATTCACACAGATGGCCTAATGGAGAATGCTAATATGCAACTCATAAAATTAAGGGCATAAAAACAAAAAAGGTGAGCAGTGGAACCCACAGGAATGTGAGAACTAGAGAAAAAATACACTGTACTCATGAAAAGCAGCAAAGCCTAATGGTTTTCATTTGTGGGCTAACAAGTAAATTCCAATTGCCTTTTCACATCACCCAACAGAGATTCCAATGACCCAGAGATGTGAGGCTCTGGGCCAAGTAAGAACCAACCAAATAAGGGATTAAAGTCATTAGTGCTAATCTCCCTTACCTGAAAAAGAATGGGAAGGCATTCAAAGTAGTTTAAGAGGCGGAGTGAAAAGAGACCAGAAGGCTCCAGAGGTCCTGGCTTCCAGCCACACCTCCTCAGCCAAGAGCTAAGGGCTTTCCTGGGCTCAGGAAGGCTTACTTGAACCTACAACACCAGCTGAGTCCCTGAATCATAGAGTGTCCTCCTTGCCCCTTCCATCACACGAAAAGCCTGCATACCAGGACAACAAAACCACAATTGTCCCCTGTGAAAAGTGTGTTCCTTCAAACTTCAAAAAGTCCCAAGGCTACCACTCCTGTTGCTAGAGAGATCCAGAGGCAAGAGAAAGAAAACAGGTCTTCTGAGAGGAGGCCCCGGCAAACAGAACTACTGGCCCCCTGTAGACCTGTCCCTGGCTCATAGGCCGGGCTGTCCTTCATTCATCAGGTACTGCAAACCTGCAAAGTCCATTCCAAAGACATTCATGTTTTGGCCTCTGTTCTTCAGACAGGAGTGGCATTCTCATCTCGGCCATCAAAGCCCTCCCTCCAGAATCCATACTCTCTTGAAACGGGGTCAAAAGTTGCAAGACAGACAAAGCAGGCTTTGACTGTCCACTGCCCACCGTGCTAAAGGCAGAAAAACTGGGGAAAGGCACATGTTGGCTCTTCTTTCAAGAAAAAAATGGAAAGAGCCCTACAACCAATCTACAAGAAAAAAATGGATCTTTCAGAAAACATGTCTGCCTCTTGCTCTGTTACTTTGACACCACCACACAGGCCGGCTTAATCCTGACTCCCCAAACTCCAGGGAATCGGCCAGGTTCCCAGGCATCCTCAAGTGTCAGAGAACCATAGGCCCTAGGAAGCCAGGAGGCACAGCTCCCCAGGCTCAGGTCTCCAAAGAGCTCGGAGCTCGCTGCCTCAACTTCCTTCAGCTTTTCAGACATCATTTTGATACCATCACCTCACAGAATTATCAACAACAGTTTTGATTTGGAAATACATTTTGGAAAACGAAAATGTATGGGGTGGATACTAATTATCTTAAATACCATTTTCCACAGGAATAATAATCTAAAAACTACCAAGACAACTTGATGTGTATTATCTCATTTCACCCTTATAACAACAGTGGGATGGAAGCAACACTGGTATTAACCCTAAAGACTGTGGTTTTAACGGGTAAGTCCACCAAGGTTCAAAGGCTCTGAATGCAATATAACTTATCTAGTAAAGTAGCTAATTAGAACCCCTGTCCCATAGGGCCTTGTATCCTCTGGGGTGCCACGCGCCTTTCACACAATCCTAAAGCCCAGAGATCAAGGAGGAGGGCTGGTGGGGGGAGGGAGGGCGCTACCCGGAGGGCAGGCCCAACCCCCCCCCCCATCCACAGATATGCAAATGCTGGAATTCTGCACAGCAGCTAAACTACCAACCTCTACATGTAGCTACAAACTGTTTAATATTAGTAAATATATGAACTAGGCTAACAGAATCCAGCACACAAATACCTTCTGTATAAAACCATTTATATGAAGTTTAAAAATAATCAAAACACATTTACAGTGACAGAAGTCAGTAGTACAAGGTGACTTTCTGGGGCGTGATGACCGGAACAGAGTATAGGGGAGCTTGGCAGAGGAAATGCTGATAATAGCATGTATCTTGAGCAGGGTGACGATTACACTGGTGAATTCATTTGTAAGTTCATTCAGCATAAATCTGTGCATTCAAATCTTAACACTTCACTGTAAGCATGTCATATTCCATTAGTTTATAAGAAATAAACCTGGGCACCCCCCAAAAAAAAACAAATTTCACAAAGTTTACTGAGCATCTACTACAGCGTCTTGGAAAGATGCAAACGGCAGAGCTTTTTTTTATGCACCAGTCACCATGCAAGGTACCCTCAGACTGCCTGTGTTCAAATCCCTATTCTACCACTTACTGTGACCTCCAAGAGCTTGCTGACACTCCCACACTTCATTTCTTCACCCAGAACAAAGAGATGGCAGAGGGTTGCAAGGAGCCCCTAAACAAAGTGTTTTGAACTGTACCAGACACACAGTAAGACTGCACCGTGCAGCTTCTATTATCACAGAATAAGTCAGATCACCTCATAGGTGCCTTCAAATAGTTAAGAAGGAAAATCCAAATGTCTCTGAGCAGATGATGAAAACACAGAAATGCTCCTATTGTTCCCCTGCCCCTCCATCGCCTCCCCCTCCTACAGCCAGTCCCTATATGGAACCCAGGACCTGAGCCCCCAGACTTGCCCAGCAGGGTCCTGCTCTCTTCCCCGATTTGCCTTCTTTCCCCACATTCAGGTTCCGAGTCAAGGAGGCATGCCTCTCCTGCCATCACCCCTGCCCCCATCTTCCTCTATTAACTTCCATTTATCCTTCAGGTTTTAGCTTTAAAAATCACCTCCCGAGAGAGAAAGCCCTCCTTGACTATGGTTCCTACTTCCAGATGGAGTCAGGGGCACTTCACCAACTTCCCATGGGCTGTCTCATCCCAGTTGTTATATATGGAACACTGCCTGGTATACAGCAGGTGATCAATACGTTTAAAAAAAAAAATCCACTATGACTGTGCTAGTCAGACTATTTTTAAGTAGAAGTCACAAAAGAAGTGCACAGAGATGGACTCCAGACTGGGACAGGAGCAAAGGAAGGGAGGAGGGAGAGCCCAGATGGTTCTGCTATAAGCAGAGGGGCAACCTACTGGGGAACACTGGACAGGGAACAGGGGTGGACAGACTAAGCCCCAATACCAGAGGGTGACCGAGCCGGAAAGGGCTGCAGACTGCCTCCCATGACCAGACGCACCTTCTATCACTGCTTCTTTTTTGAGGCAGGGACTTTGCTACCCTGGAGACACTCCCTTAGGCCTGGCATCCTGGGAATTTGCTGTGGTAATGTGGTAGCCCTAACCAGTCTTGCTGAAGGAATAGAGAAGCATAAAAACAAGAAGGAGCAAAATGCCCACGACAAAATTAAGATAAAACTTATCATACAGGGCAGCCTGGGTGGCTCAGCGGTTTAAGCGCCTGCCTTCCACCCAGGGTGTGCATGATCCTGGAGTCCCTGGATGGAGACCCACGTCGGACTCCCTGCATGGAGCCTGCTCCTCCCTCTGCCTGTGTCTCTGCCTCTGCCTCTCTCTCTCTCTCTCTCTCTCTAATGAATAAATAAATAAAATCTTAAAAAAAAAAAAAATCATACACTGATTTATACACCACTGTCCTATGGGCTGTGCAGCCTGGCGCTGAAGCTCTGAGAACAGGCCTGCATTCAAATTCTCACCTACCTGGTGACCTGGCCCAGCCCGCAAGTTACATGAACTGGGCCTAAACGTGCACGTGTGGAGCTGTGCCAGACAGCAGCACCGATCCCACAGGCTGGTGGCCAGGGTTCAAGCAGCAGCTATAAGCAAACCTCTCCCAGCAGTGCCTACCCCACAGTCCACACCACTACATAAACATCAGCAGTTACCACAGTGACACAATAGGATTTGGAAACAGAGCAATGCTGGTAGATAAGAATTGTTATTCATTTCTTCAACCTTTTGTTTTCTTCAAATGCTCTTAAACCATGGTTTATTTGAAATGCTATCAAGGAAATAAGTTTACAAAACATTTAAAAGGTGGAGGGGATGCCTGGTTGGCTCATTAGATGGGGAGTATGAGACTTCTGATCTCTGGGTTGTGGGTGTAGAGCCCCATGTTGGGTGTAGAGATTATCTGTTCACTGAATTATAGAAACAGGAAAGAACCAGAGGGGAATAAAAACTGAAGATGGAGCAAGGTATCAACAGCACTTTAAATAAAATGTTTTGAAGTCCAGGGGTGACTGGGACTCAATGGCTGGTTTTGGCTCCGGTTATAACCTTGGGAACCTGGGATGGAGCCCTGCCTTAAGCTCTGAGCTCAGCGGGCAGTCTGCTTCAGGATTCTCTCTCTCTCCCTTTGCCCTCCCCAACTCATGCTCACTCACTCTCTAAAATAAATAAATCTTTTCTTAAAAAAATATGTTTTTAGATCCAAATGCCTAACTTCAACACCAGGACCATAAAAAAACAGCTAGCTGCTTTTGTAGATCAGAGTACATTTTTTTCCTTAAAAAAAAAAAATAGGTTTTAAGTCACTAAGAATACAGGTTATCAGGGGCTGGAGGTAAAAATTGTTTTGTTTTTTAAGATTTATTTATTTATTCATTCAGAGAGAGAGAGAGAGAGAGAGAGAGGCAGAGACACAGGCAGAGGGAGAAGCAGGCTCCATGCAGGAAGCCCGACTCAATCCCGAGTCTCCAGGATCACGCCCTGGGCTGCAGGCGGCACTAAACCGCTGCACCACCGGGGCTGCCCTAAAGATTGTTTAATAACCATCCAGAGACAGTTTCTGTTTGGGATTATAAAAAAGTTCTAGAGATGGTTGGTGGTGATGGCTGTACAACACTGTGAATGTACTTAATGCCACTCAACTGTACACTTAAAAATGGTTAAACTGGTAACAATGTTGTGTATATTTTACTGTAATTTTTTTTTTAAATCATACCAAAAAAGTCATTGGCCCTCTTCACTGGGTACATAAGGTATTTCCCAATAATAACACTATAGGGGCACCTGGATGGCTCAGTTGGTTGGGCATCTGTCTTCTGTTTAGGTCATAATCTAAGAGTCCTGGGATTGAGCCCCAGGTAGGGCTCCTTGCTCAGCAGGGAGTAGGCTTCTCCTTCTGCCTCTGCTCCTCCCTCTGCTCATGCACAGGCACGCACTCCCTCTTTCTCTCTCGCTCTCTCATATAAATCTTTAAAAAAAGCTACATGCATTCAAGATTCAGAATGATGTGAAATAATTAATATACTTTACAAAGAAATGGCACCTTAGCTCTTAGTGCTCTGTACCTGAAGAAGTCCAAACCTCTACTTTATGGTATATATATATCTAAATTGTACTCTTTATTTAAAAAAAAAAATGTTAAAATCATCTGGCCAATTTTTTTCCCCTCAAATTTTAGTGTTTCTATAATCAAGAGCTACTAAATGAAGCAGAGACACAATGTTTTGACTCTCAGCAAATGTCTTTGTTTAGATAAATTAAGGCCTGTCTAGTGAAGACCCAAAAAAAAAAAAAAAACCCTCAATAGAATAAAAGTTATTATTTGGTTGGTATATTAGGGTAACAGAAAAAAAAAAAAAAAACACCACTTCCATGCAAATAATGTCACAAGTCGAGAAGCTCTTTCTATAATTAAACACCAAATAAATTATTTTTCTCAAGACCATTTTAGCCTTTCTAACTCAATCTCAAAGAGAAGACTCTACTTAGGAGAGCCACGCATGATGTATTTAATCTAGTGCAGGTACTAGATTTCTAAGAACTTTCTTTAGCTCATGCATACTCCATGTTTTCATTCTTTCACTTTCCTCTTTCCTTCTATGGAAAAGTTTTTTGAATCATGACCAATGTCTGGCTGAATATCCTAGCTCCGCTACTCAGTACCAAGTGGCCTCATTTGATCTGAAATGCCCTGAGATGCCCTGGAGGGTATTAACCAGATCACTATGGACATACACCTGGCACCCACAGGAGGCTGGTCTGATCTGGAACAGATGCGTGGAAGATTATCCCGTCAATCAACACTGCTTTAAAAGAAAAAAAAAAAACAACTGGAATTTGGAATTGCCCATAAACTACTATCTCTAATTAACTATAACATATGAAGTCTTTACTTTCACATAGTTTTGGATTAAAGACAGGAAATTCGATCCATCCAACAAAATTCCATGAAAGGAATATGGTTGAGCCTCAGAGTGTACCAGGAATAGAGGCAAAACCACCTAGATAATTTCAATCTACAGGCAGATGCAAATTACAAAATTAAAACATCAATGACATTTCTTTTCAATCATCACCACATAAAGGAAATTAAAAACAAACAGAAAGCCTCCTGGTGCCATCTCGACACAAATTGAGCAACAGCTCTCCCCATCTCTCTGCCTTACAAAATAAACTACAGGCTAATTAAACTGTGAGTGAATATGACACATCGTTTTCCTTAAAAGTACTCAACAAAACAGAGAGGGTAACATAGCCTTCCGTGAAACCCCTGCAAGAGTGCACTGAACTTCCTTTCTTGCTTCCACCTACATGTTGGTTATCTGTGCATTCCCCAGCTCTCTGGACTGCAAAGTGCTGGAGAGAGAAGGACCACTCCCTCTGCTCTGAATTCCCTAAAGCAGCAAGCCAGGGCCAAGCTGGATGAAAGTCAAGTGCAATACTTGGTAGGCTGCTAAAGAAGCCTTTGCATTCCTTCTGGATATTTCAGAGTACTGGCACACAGTAGGCTGTTCATAAAGGACTTGCAAGCTGAATGGTGCCTATTTCAGGCTGTATTTATCACCTGTCATTTTGGCCCTTATAAAAATTAAAAAAAAATTATTTTTGAGGTGGCAAAGGGGGAAAGAAATCACAGAAAATTCCCATCACTGAACAAGTATAAAACTGAGCACCTGGCTCAGTCAGTTAAACATCTGCCTTCAGCTCAGGTCATGGTCCCAGGGTCCTGAAATCAGCCCCATGTGGAGCTCCATGGTCAGCAGGGAGTCCACTTCTCCCTTGCCCCTCCCTCCGCTCAAACACTCTCAAGCACTCTCTCAAATAAATAAAACCTTAAAAAAAAAAAAGCATTATAATGAATTTTAATCACTAAACTGCACCCCAGACATCAGATCTAGGGACCAATAAGAGGATGAGTTCTTTCTAAATAACCATTAAGTCAAATTATTAACCCTTTTGAGCATTCTTTTCCCTAAAAAAGAAGGCTTCCACAAAGATATGTAATTTAGTAGAGTAAAATTCTTAGCTGTGAGCTTGACAGCCATAAAAGATAAGAAAATTTGACAGTACTGGGGAAGAAGGAAGAGTCTGCAAGCTAACACCCCTAGGAGATCCTGCCGATTAGAAACATTTTCCAGAGCATTAGTTTCCCTGTCAAGAAAATTTCAACCACCACCAAGCAAGAACACACTGAACCTGTGAACATTTACTTCACCAGCTTTGACAATAATTCAATCTATCGAAAAGCAGCTACACTGCGATTCAAAACAAAAAGCAACTCCTACCCACTGAAGGAAGAAGTACAGGAGGGAAAGAGGAAGAGGACTGTTACTCTTTGTTCAGTCCGGCTGTGGTTTAAAAGCTCAGATTAGCATTTCTGGGTATAAATGTAATGATCTCTGCAAGGCATGATTTAAGAAAAACCGAATGCAAGTACACTGTGTGTGACACTATCATCAACCCCATGAAATTCCACTCTGTAAGCCACACAGGAGCATCCACAAGGATTCAGCAAGTCTCCCAATCCTATTTGCAGATACTTCTCCAATAAGAGCTTCAGGTTACTGGTACCTGCAGAAAGCCCAGAGTTGTTTCCAGAAGAAGCTGTGGGGTATTTCAACAAGAACCAAAGTTATAGGAAACACTGCAGTGATCTCACCATCACCACAACTGAGGTGGTAAACTTGAACACTTTCACCTAAAAGCCTGGCTCAAAAACCCTTGGAAAGGCAAACCTAAAGACACTTTGTCCCTTTTCAGAGGTGAATGTATCATGAACATCTAGATACAGGCTACAAGGTAGCCTACAACATCCCTCTGGTTAGGAGGTGGGAGCTCCAGACACAGGTTGATGGTAGTAGCTCCCCAAAGTATACAGTGTATCCATCCATCCATCTAGTCTGTTTAACCAGCCAGAGTGAAGATCTTGTTTGCTGCTATTCCAGACCCGTGCAGGAAGAGTGGCCTATTTTAGTCCATGGTCAGGAGACAGTATAGACACCCTCCCCCAATTAAAAGCAAAAAGCTCCACCACCTAACGCCTCCAGAGTCAAGCCAACATGTCCTTGAGTATCCACCACATGCCAGGCCCCCAAAAATGGGGGAAAACAAAGCAAATTCTGCCCCTAAAAGGAATTTAGGCATCTGAGGTGAGGGGCGAGGGAGGGGGGGAAGCGGGGAACACCCATGTGACGGGGAGGTGGAAAGAGTGACAGATGGGTCCTGTGGGAGCACACAAATGGGAGTGTAACCCACCGTGTGGTTGGCAAAGAAGCAATGCCAGCAAACACTGGAGTGGGGGGTGGAAAAGGCAGTATAGTCTACTCGGATTTACAAGGTAGAAGGGAAGGGAGGAGGAAGGAATAAGATTAAGGGCAGGAAGTACATCCTAGAGGAGTCAGAGAAACCTATTAAAATTCCAGAAATTAGCAGTTCAGCCAAGTGAGAGCCTCAAGAACACAAGGGGTATGAGCACAAGGGGTACAACTGCAAGGCATGCAGGGGCCAGACCAAGCAGAGCCTGGCAAACCACCAGGAAGTCCACCCGGATCCAGAGGGGAATGGGGAGCAACTGAAGGTTTTTAAATAAGCAATGACTGTTTCAGATTTTTGTTGTAGGCCAATCTTTCTGGTCTTGGACAACAGTCACCACAAACAGGTACTGGTGATTCTCTGAACTATTCCTCAGCCCCAGCAAAACAAATAAGGATAACACTGCTAAAAAGACGGTCATAATCTCCTCTAATGTTTTGTGTTTTTTTTTAATCAAACACAAATACATTATATGAAACACACAGAAGGGACCTATGAACATGAAGAACGTTTAAATGTAGAAGAAATCTAATAATACAGCCTTTTTAAGAAGTCTGACCTTGCATATAATAGACCTAACTGTGTTTTTCTCAAAGTTGTGTCTCAGGTTGGGTGCTTCCATTAAATAATCTAAGGGGAGGGGCGCCTGGGTGGTACGGTGGGTTAACCGGCAGCCTTTGGCTCAGGTCAGGATCCCAGGGTCCTGGAATTGAGCCCTGTATCAGGCTCCCTGCTCAGCAGGGAATCTGCTTCTCCTTCTCCCTTTGCCTGCTGCTACCCCTACTCGTGCTCTCTCTCTCTCTCTCAAATAAATAAATAAAATCTTTAAGGGAAAAAAAAAAGGGATGCCTGGGTGGCTCAGCAGTTAAGCGTCAGCCTTCGGGTCAGGCAGGATAGAGTTCATATCAGGCTCCCTGCATGGAGCCTGCTTCTCCCTCTGCCTAGGTCTCTGCCTCTCTCTTTCTGTCTTTCATGAATGAATGAATGAATGAATGAATGAATGAATGAATGAATAAATAAATAAATAAATAAATAATCAATCAATCCTTTAAAAAAAAAGAATCTAAGGGGGAAAAAACTTTTAACAGGAAAAAAAAAAAGACACATACCACACCTCTTTACAAGGGCAATGTCAATCTGACAGTTTCAGTCTGCCAAAATGAAGTCTTAAAAATGGAAAATAGTGTATTATACTTCCAGAGTAAATAATCCCAAATCCACATTTATTATATGGTGGCTTTTACTGGTTAATGAAACCATTACACTGTTGGTGTTTGAAATAGCCAGGTGAAAGAAAAAAGAAAAGAAAAGAAAAGAAAAGAAAAGAAAAGAAAAGAAAAGAAAAGAAAAGAAAAGAAAAGAAAAGAAAAGAAAAGAAAAGAAAAGAGCCAGGTTTTCTCTAATCATGCCATAACAACCTGTTTTTTTTTTGCCATAACCCCAAAATGCCTCTTTATTATAGAAGTTTAGGGAAATAGATAAACAAAGGACTAATTTTATAGTTAGAGAAAGACACTTAAACACTAGTGGCTTATAACAGACTTTATTTTCCAACTAGACATGCTGAAGGTCTGAACTGGTCTAGACACCTTAGAGAGCTAGCCATGTCAGGTGCGAAGCTCTGCTTATACACGGAGAATTCCACCACTAGTCTACAACTATGAAGCCATCCAATGACTGCCCACTATTACATTTCTTCACCCGCTTCAGAGACCAGTAGCTCTGGACACCTCTCACTACAATCAATCACATAATCCCCAATTATATTTTCACCCACAATATAAGCCAGATAGACCTAACATCTAAAAGCTAATCAACAGAGTTACTGAGCATTTGCTTTTTATGGTCTCCACTCCAATGAAGAAATTATGATCTATAATCAGCAAGCCTCAAGTAAAACACCCAAGCTTGTAACTCCCAGATGTACCAGGGACTTGGACACATGGATGAAGGGCCTCATACAGTGGATTCTTCCCTGTAGATAATGCCTACGTCTATCATGCAAATGCTGAGAATACAAACCCACAAAATCAGTCCTTTATTAAATGGAAAGCCTTTTCCAAATAAGCACTTATGTATCAAAACAGACAGAAATGAACACCAGATAAGAGTTTTATCAGCCTTTGGACTGATTTTTAAAAGAGGGCACAAGAGGGGCACCTGGGTGGCTCAATCAGTTAAGCAGCCAACAGTTGATTTCAGCTCAAGTCACAATCTCAGGGTCCTGGGATCAAGACCCACATAGGGCTCCACACTCAATAGGAAGTCTGCTTGAGGATTGGCGCACTCTTTCTCTCCCTCTGCCCCCCCCCCCCCACTTACACTCTCTAAAATAAAATCTTAAAAAAAAAAAAAGAAGAATCACAACACTGAGGTATCACTGTCCACCTATCAGAATGGCCAAAATCCAAAAGACTGACACCACCACATGCTGGCAAGGATGTGGAGCAACAGGAATTCTCATTCATTGGTGGTAGTAATGCAAACCGGTACAGCCACTTTGGAAGACAGCTTGGCAGTTTCTGAATAAAATTTAAAATACTCTTACCATACAATTCAGTATACTTGGTATTGACCCAAAGAAGTAGAAATCATTTGTCCACACAAAACCGTGCACATAGATGTTTGCTGCAGCTCTATTAAAAAATGCCAAAAGTTGGAAATAACCAAGTCCTTCGGTAGGTTAATGGATAACTATGAAGACAGTAAAAAAGATCAGTGGTTGCCAGGTTAGGGAGGGATGAAAAGGCAGAGCATAGAGGATTTTTAAGGCACTTGGTCTACTCTGTATGATGCTATAATGGTAGATATGTATCATTACACATTTGTCCAAACCCATAGAATGTACAAACACCAAGAGTGAGCCCTAATGTAAGCTATGGACTTTAGGGGATTATGATTTGTCAAAGTCGGTTCATCAGCTGTAACAAATGTACCACTCTGGAAGGGAATGTTGATAATGGGGGAGGCAAAGGACAGGAAGTATATGAGAAATCTCTGCACCTTCCCTTTAATTTTGCTGCAAACCTAAAACTGCCCTAAAAAAATAAACTTTAAAAAGAGAAAGAGAGAGAGAGAGAGAGACTGAGAGGGTCTCTCTCCTCCAGGGTATAGTCGAGCAATATATCTTTCTAACATGCTCAGGGGAAAGGAAAGACATCTATAATTATCTTCAGTGCTCAAGAACATGAATGTTAGTATTAGATGTAGAGGAAATAATACAAGGCAGGAAGGCAAGTAATAGGATTATGGCACCATTTCTCTTCAAATTAACTAAAACAGTGAAAAATCTAACAAGGCCTTCGTTTAATTGAATATAAGCCTTATCACAAACTTTCTAGCCAGCTATTAACAAGGGCTAAGTTTAAGTTAGAGTTGTCATGGGTTGTGCAGCTTAACCTTGATGTAAACCACAGTGCAGTGTTGTACTATGGACCCTTTACACCCACAGACCCATTTCATGTGGTCACACACATTTCTCCTTCCAAATTACATACCTGAGGTCAATACCACCACTTCAACACAATCTGGGCCCCAGACCAGTTAACAAAACTCTCAAAAGTTTAATAGAATCTCTTCTCTCTTAAAGGAATCTCTTCTCTGAGTTTGTTTTAGTACCACCTGCCAAGTCTTAAGGAATCAGGTAAACCACAGGCATTTTTATTTGTCTCCCTGAATATATGAATCAGAGATTAAAGAACAACTGAGCGGCTTTTGGTACTTGTAGTCTGTCATCTAAAACAACTTTAAAACTCGACTCAGTAAGGCCACAGAACATTTCAGAAAGTATATTTGGTCGGACGTCAGTTTTAGCTGAGGGTAAGTGCTAAGAAATAAAGCCACCACCTTAAACACTCTTCAAGTGTTCAGAAGGCCTCTCATCTTATACACCAGGAATGAACGTGTTTGTCTGTGCAAAGCCAACGTGTTTGTGTACAATTTACAGGCCTACTTATAATATGGTCAAGTGTCAAAGAGATACCCTTTCATAGTACCTCCACCCCCTAATCCTCTCCCAAACAAAAACAGCCTGAATTGCTCACTGTATGCAAGAGGCTAGAGATTCTGCTTCATATAAGTTTTACTACTTTCCGTGGTTCACATTCTCCAAGAGACTAACCCTCTCATTTACTAACTCAAACCTTAAATAAACTGCTTCCACCAACTTCCCCTCTTCTCAAACCCCCACTCAGCAGAGAAGTCTCTTTCGGCCAAGAAAGCTACAGAGGAGGCTTGGAAGTGGCTGCCTCTGCAAATTCCTCCCCCTTCCTACCAAAAGGGCACTTCAAGAACTTGACAGTCTGGAAACGTGTGCATGTTGCTCCAATTGCATTCACCAGGACTGGATCTGAGCATGCAAAGTATCTTTCTACAATCAATTTCTATTTAGGCTGCCAATTACACTGAAACTTTGGTGGAAATCTGCTTCCTAAGCAAAATCAGAATGCCATCCAGGTCCCATGTATGAGCTAACACTGGGGCGGCATACACCCACTAACACATACACACTCAGTCCTCCGCTGAAGACTTTTTCTGGCACAGGGGCATCCTAAACTCGCCCCATTTCATTTCCAGACTGTCATCTTTGATCCATTCCCAAATTCATGCCTTTTTCTCCATCTGAAGGTTCAGGCTAATCAGCTATTGTGCAGCAACTATGGTAATTTACCCCCTTGATTTCCTGACATTTTCTTCTCTGCTCCAGGCTGGGAAACTGTTTTGATCTGAATAGAGTTGTCTGTATGGGGATTCTGCATGTTAATGATGTGGCTAGCTGGCAGGGATATTAGGTGAGAGCACACGGTGTACTTTTTGCCAGTTAAGCTGCACCTCATCACGGCTGTAGTGGCCTTTCTAATCGCCTGCTATACACCAGGAGAGTACAACACCTAAACTAACCCTCTTCAGGGGAGCCTCGGGGACTAGGTGGAAACAGAACAGACAGCCTGTCCTCTCATCAAGTATCTGGGCTCTGAGGCGAAACACCCCTAGACGTTCCACCACCGATGAGGCAAACGCAGGTACAGATAGATGTTCCCTTGACCCCGTCCCCGGCAACGGAAAAGGAGTCAGTCGATACCCCTTCACCATGGTCTGAGCCTGTCCACGCTTCATAGCCTTCACCCTGCCCAGGCTAGTGTAAGATGCTGCATTCGCCCGACTGTGTACTGCCGCTGCCACCCACCCCCCACACCCCGATCCCGGCCGTGCTAAGGACTTCCAACGGAGGTGGGAGCACTGGCTCCGGTACCCGCCCTTCCCTCTCAATCCGGGCCAGAAAACTCCACTTCCCGGATTCCCGGCCACTCTCTCCCGCCCCCTCCCAGGGCGATCAAGCTAGCGCCGTCCAGATGCCAGCGAAGTGCCCAGCCCAGCTACGCACCCCCCAGCACCCCCAGCCAGGCCCCTGGACCGGACTCCGGCCCCCTCCCTCTCCCACAACCTAGGGATCCCCGGATCCTCGGCGGGCTAGGACTGAAAAAAAGTCCCACCCCGCCCCCCCAGCCACGCCACCAGCCTCCAGCACCGCCCGGGAGGGGCCTCCTCCCCAGAGGCGAAAAGGGAACGTGCGTGGTGGTCCAGCAGCTGTCTCTCGCACCCCGCGAGGGGCCGGACCCCCCAGGGGAGGCCAGACTCGCGGGGCCGCGAGGGGACCCCTCCCTCCCCCCCCCCCCCGGGGGCCAGCAGTTCTTGGCAGAGAGCGCGCCGGCTGCGGGTTCCCGGGAGCCTCGGGGAGTTCGGGGGCTGCCCGGTCCAGGTGCAGCCTCTCCCGGCGGCGGGCGGAGGTCGGCGCCGCGGCGCGCCCCCGGGGGGCACTCACGATGGTCACGCTGGCTTTGCGCAGGTCGCGGTTCTCCTCCTGCAGCGCCTTGCACTTGAGTTTGTAGGTCTCCAGCTCGATCTTCAGCACCTTGTTCTCCTGCTGCAGCGAGGCCAGGCGGTTGGTGAGCTCCTCCAGGCGGAACGGCGAGATGACAATGCCCCCCGACTTCCCACCGCCGCCGCCGCCCCCGCCGCCGCCGCCCCCGCCGCCGCCGCCGCCCGAGGTCGACGAGCAGGACGACTGCATGGCGGCCGAGCTGCCGCTGTTGCCCCCCGCCCCGTCCGTGTCGCTCTCGCTGGCGCTGTCCGCCATGGCCGCGGCGGGCTGGGGCGAGGAGGAGGAGGAGCAGGGAGGCGGCGGCGGCGGCGGCGAAGGCTGGGCTGCGAATGAGTGGGCGCCGGGCGAGCACAGGGGAGCGCCGAGCTGGGCGCCTGGCAGCAGGGCGCAGACTCCGAGCGGCGGCGAGAGAAAGAGAGGGAGCTTCCCGCTGCCAAGGGACCTCCTCTGCCGGAGAACAGAGACCCCGCCCGGGCTCGGGCAGTACTGCACTGGGGCTCGCTCCAGCCGGGCCTGGCGCGCTCGCTAGGCCGCCCGACAAAGCTGGCCGAGAGCTCCGGGGCCCGCCCGCCGCCGCCGCCGCCGCCGCCGCCGCGGCCCGCCTCCCTCCCGCCTCCCTCCCGCCTCCCGCCTCCCGCCTCCCGGCGCGGGCTCCGACCCGCCGCCCCGGGACGCGCGGCCACCGCCGGGGCGGGAAGGCCAGGCCAGCCTCCGCACCAGCTGCGCGCAGACCGCACGTGTTCCGAGGGAGGGCCTCCGGGCCCCCAGACCCGGCCCCCAGACCCGGCCCCCAGACCCGGCCCCCGGCCCCCGGCCTCTTCCGGGCTCGCGCCGGCTCCCGCGGAAAGGAAGCCTAGCGCCCTGCTGGCCTCGCAGGTGCTGGGGACACGTGGAAAGGTCACTCCTTGGTGCTCCCCCCGCCCCCCCCGGCCCTGGCCGAGCTGCGCCCCCGTCCTCCGCCGATTGCCCAATTGCGTGTGCTCCTGTCTCCCTCTGTCTGCCTCTAACACACACGCAGCCCTTTCGGTCGCATCTCCTCCGTGAGCTTCGCTGGGAAGCCTAGGAGAGCGAGCGCCAAGAGAGCAGAGCGTTCCCCCGCCCGCAGCCGGGGGGAAACAGCAGCAGCCACAGGTTCACCTCGTTAAAGAATCTGCGGAGGAGACACGCCGCTCTCTTTACCCCCCTCCTAACAATCTCATAAACCAAACTGCGCTCGATTGTTTAAACAAGGTGCAACTCTTTTCTCTCTCTGCATCCTGAGAACAAGTGCCAAGACGTGTCACGCAATAGGATTAAGGCACTAACACTTCTCTAATCCAAAAAGAGACACTTTCTGTGGATTAGAACCCATCTCTTTAAGTGCCAGTTTTCCAAAGTAACTGCAGACCTAGCATCATGCTGGACAAATAATGATGAGTAAGTGGGAATACGGGATAACCATCGCCCTTATTTACTGTCCTCTTGCCCACTCCTAGAAAACTTTAATAGGCTAAAAATAATATATTAAGGACTCTAACGTGATCTAATTCAGGGTTCTGGTTTTGAAGCCTAAAATGGAAAACTTTTATTCCCCCTCTTCCCTCCCAAAGAAAGGCCTGCACGAAACCCGCCCAGCAGGTGAGAGGATTCTAAACATCTCTAAACTGTTGACACTAAACAGCTTTCACTTATGTATAAAAATTGGAAAGCGAAACCGACCAGACTAGTTATTATCTGAGCTTAGTCAAGGAAAGAACAAACACTTGGAAACAGAAAATAGGAAAAAAAAAAAAAAAAGTGTGAAAATTTGCTATTGCTTTGAACTTTTTGGAAATGTTTACAATGCGTCAGGAAGGCTAAAGAGGTGGATTTAGTGACTTTTATTCCCACTCCTCTGCTATCTTTGAACCTAAATTTGATCTTATGATTAAGCTTCCAGCGGCTCATGGAAACTGGTACCTCGGAGTAAAGTCAAACCCCAAGGGTTCCGAATGACATCATCTCTCACCAAGATGGCTGCTTCCAGCCGACAGCTGAGAAACGCCAACTGCAATTAACCCCCAAATTGCTCCGAGTTATTTTTTAGTGCTAAAGGACTTTTGAACTTAGGCACTGTTGGGGTGGCAGGGGGAAAAAAAAAAAAAAGGACTGGCTTTGCTCTTCAGAAACCTATAGCCGATGTGAGAAGTGCTCCAGAGTGATTTTCATTGAAAACTTTTTTTTTTCTTTTTTTGCGGGGGGGGGGGGGGGTCCGGGGGCGTTGGGATCTGGTGCAGGAGACAAGCAGCTCGTTGAAGGAGGAACGGCTTCTGGAAAACTCACTCGCCGGGTGAAATGGAAGAGGAGCAAGGAGCCAAGCCAGCAAGGAGCAGCACGGCAGGCAGAGACTCCGATTTCGCAGCATTCTTTCCGCTTTATTCAGCACCGTGATAGCATCTCCGGGCCGGCCTGGCTTCCATACTTCACAAGTTTCCTATTGTTCCCTATCCCATCGTATCTTAAAGCTTCCACTTTTAGAGCTTATTGCGACAGAAACATTCCTTCCAGGCAGAGCAAGGAGCAAGTTGGCTCCCTCCGCTTATCGCCAGCCCCCTCGGAAAGACCGACGGACTCCTCCGAGGCGGCCTGGGGGCGGGGCCTAACGCGCCCGACTTTCTTAAAGGGCCCACGTTACAGAGGAAGCTTGAAAACGTGTTGGTCTTGCACAGCATCTGGAGGAAAACTGTGTTTTGACACGGCGTGTGTAGGCAGTAATTGTGTTTAGAAGACTTTGGGGCGGGGGGGAGCCATCTTCTAAAGCTTCCCTGCTGATACAGATGGGAATAAACTGGGGAATATATGTTTTTTTTTTTTCACTGTGGTTTTTATTGTTATTGCAAAGCAGAAGCGTGTCTAATTTTCTAGTTCTTGTAAAAGTGATTCCCCTTATAAACAGACCATTTATCACAACATTGGTTCAGTAATAGCATTACAATGGGAACACTAGTTACAAACCCAGTAATATCATTTTAAAACTCCTTCTCAGCTTTCTAGGGGAAATGAATCAGAAGAATAGGTGGCAGTGTGTGCTGCCTGGAGGAAGAAGAGGCACATTTAGATAATCACTCCCATTGGAGAAATAACGAAATTTACCTTTGCCCTAAATTCAAGCTGCAAAATATAACAACAAAGGAAAAGAATACCTTATAATCTAATTACAAGGCACAACATCACAATCTTTCCCTGTCTAATGCCATCTGTGCAGCTGATTTGCTCTATGGCCTTGAACCTTCCAATAGTGAGATTAAGCTAATGCTGTAGATCATAGGGAAATTTTGTTTAATTTTTTATGGCTACAAATAAATTGCTGTACATATCTAGTTATATTAATGTCACATACTAGTGATTTCATTCAAACTCTGAATGGTTTCAGTGGGTGGTTGCAGGACCCATTGTTACAGTTTTGGAAAGGCTTAGAATGAGCCAATATGAGCTAGCTATCAGAGTGCCAGGATTTGGATAGCATCATAAAAGAATGGGGCACTCTGGTGTTATTTCTTGAAAAGTAGAAGATCTTGAAAGATATCTTGCTTGTTGAAATATATCCACACTTCCTACTATTGCTTATCTTCAACCACCCCATCTCTTTAACATGTTTTTTTCAACATTTTACATTTATTGATGTCAAACTACTCTTGCATATCTAGCATCCCACCCTGGCAAAAGATCATGACTACATTGATTATCTTCAACCACCCCATTTATAATTATATATCTCATCTCTTTCCTCCTGTTTATGTGCACTCATTAAAGGTTCAAAGGAATCAAAACCATCTCTACAAATGGCACACAAAAGAAATATGTCATCAGCTAAAGTAAATTAGAGGAGAATCAAGTAAGAATTTCAAAAATAAAAAACAAAAAATGAAACGTATGACATATATCTGGAGATTTGGCAACCTATGTGTCTTGACACTGAATTGCTGACCTAGAAATGCTTTTTTAAGTGGCACTAAATACACAGCAGAACTGGAAAGAAAGTAAAGGGAAATACCAGGCTCCAAAGCAAAGAGAAAAACTAGAAACAATCTTTAAGTCCACCTATAATATAACTCCTGTTATATTCATGCAATAGAATAATATACAGCAATGTGAATGTGCAAACTACGGCTACATGAAACAACATGAGTGAACCTCACAAACATATTAATAAGCAAAGGAAGACAGACACAAAAGAGTATATGCTGTATGATTGCATTTATATAGGGTTCAAAGATAGGCAAAATTAATCTATGAGGTTAGACTTCAGAATAATGACGCTCTTTGGGAGGAGATAGTGTTTGGAAAGGATACTAGAAGATTTCTAATAATGTTCTTTTTCTTTATCCAGGTACTTGTTATGTTGGTATGTTCACTTGTGAAACGATATTGAGCTGTATATTTATGATCTATGTACTTGACTATATGTATCTTGCACTTCAACAAAATGTATGAATCCAAAAAGGGGAGGAGTAAGGTACTACAAACCAGAGTGGCAACCTAGCAGCTGAAACTGAAAGAGAAGCATTGTGGGGTTTGTTAATCATAAGTTTAATTATTGCCCATCAGGGACAGAATTTGAGGACTTGGGCCATTCAAGGCAGGAAGATGTAACTAAGGAATGTACAAAATGCCAGATAAGCTACACCACACTGAAAGTCTTCCTATCCACAAACAGGAAGACAACTAAGAGGCTTATTTGCCTTAAATTGGATTCAGAGTTTTAAAAAAAAAAAATCTCTTTGGAAAAATTATCATCTAAACCTAAGCCTCAAGGAGTTAGGAATTTCACATATATGCTTCATACTACCTACATGGTCCAAAAATCCCCAAGCCGACATAGTATCTTACAGGTTGAGTTGGCCTGGGGAATTTCTGAGTGATGGAAATGTTCTATACTTTCACTGTGGTAGTGGTTACACAAATGTATACATTTATCAAATCTCATCAAACATACTGAAAAAGGCTGTTTGTACTCTGTGTAAAATTCAAGCAAGAAAATAGACTGGCAAAAAATATTTGGCATAAAGATGGTAGTATTTCTAGTGTACCTGACGGGAACAGGCCAACTTCACCCTGGAAGCAGTCTCAAAATGAAAATGGGATTACAATTGGAAATGATAAAACACACAGAAATAATCCCTTTCAAATAAAAATTAGCAAATGATAAAAATAGGAAGGATGCTATTCCTAAAATTTCAGTTAAGACAAGTGTTGGAGAGAGTTGGATAAAATTAAGTATATTTAAAATAAAATCCATAAAAGAAGGAATAGAAAGCATAAGATAGAAAAACACAGACTTAAAAACAGAACAATCCAAATTACAAAAGAATTAAAGAAAATATTTAGAACTTAAAATATGTAGTAGGCTAAAATCAATTAACCAAACAGGAACACATCTGCAGCCAAAGTACTAGCTTTATCTAGCTTGCTGCAATAAAGGAGAATGTACACCATAAAAGTTGTAGGAAGGGGTTTATTATAGGATTGGTGCTTGAATTAGGTGATTCTAAGCAAGGTTTAAAAAAGCAAGGGTCAGTTCTGAATTAGATATTATCAAAAAGGGATCCCTGGGTGGCACAGCGGTTTGGTGCCTGCCTTTGGCCCAGAGCACGATCCTGGAGACCTGGGATCGAATCCCACGTCAGGCTCCCGGTGCATGGAGCCTGCTTCTCCCTCTGCCTCTCTCTCTCTCTCTCTCTCTCTCTGTGACTATCATAAAAAAATTTAAAAAAAAGATATTATTAAAAAGTAGAGGAAATTTGGTGATTGAGTATATTGATAATTTTTATCTAAGAAGCAGGAGTATGAAGACAGGGCTAGTGTTATCATTTGGAAAGAAGCAGGAGTAAGTCATATTACTCAAGAGTGGGATAAAAGTAATTAATTAGTTAGTTTTATGGCTGCAGAGTATCTTTTTTCCTGTCCTCTTCCAACACCAACATGGAAGGGCCTTATCTGATCATTGCTTTAATTCTATTAGCATTGTCTTCTTTCAATTAGGAACACCCAAACTACAACCTGAGCAGCTATTTATTTCATTGAGTGAATAATTTTAAAAATCCTCAGGGAGTAAATTAATTAGCAGATTGGACACAGCTGAAGAGAGAATTAGCAAAGTAGAAGATAGACCTGAGGAAATACAAATGCAGCAGAGAGACATACAGAGATATAAGAGAGAGGATCCAAGAGCAAGGCCCAACATACATCTAACAGGTATTCAGAAATTAGAGAATAAAGTGGAGAAATGGAGGCAATATTTAAAGCGATAATGGCTAAGAACTTTCTATAATTGATAGAAAAATACAAATGATTAAATTCAAGAGGTAAAATAAGAATGGAGTAGGATAGCGGCACCAGGCTGGCTCAGTTGGTAGAGTGTGCAACTCTTGATCTTGCTATCATGAGTTCAAGCCCTCCATTGGGCATGGAGCCTACTTAAAAACAAACAAAAAAAGAATGGAATAGGATAAATAAAAATAGAGCTGTATCTAGAGAAATTCAGACATATGTTAATAAAAACTCTGAAGAACAAGGCAAAAAAAATTAAAACAATTCTATATAAAACCAGAGAGAAAGACAAAAATAGAGACAACCTCAAAGGACAATTATCTACAATTAGAGTGTCAACAGATTTCTTAATGGCAACAGATTTTTTAATGGCAACAATAGAAGCCAGAAGACAATAAAATAATAACATCAAAGTGCTAAGAGAAAAATGACACTATTAGGAATCTATGCACAGCTATGATACTCTTTAAGAATAAGACTAAAGACATTTTAAGACAAATATCTTCCCACTAACAGTCCAGCTCAGAGAATTTCTAAATGTTCTTCTAGAAGCAGCAAGATACAAGAAAGAACCATAAACAAAGAAACCTGAAGAAAGTGTTTAAACCAGTATTAAACAAATACTGACCACACAAATATAAAAATATATGAAAAATAATGATGATGAATAATAGGAATTTAAAAGCCAATAATAAAAATAATTACTATTTTAGGGAGAAGTAAAATACTGGAAAACAACAAATAGGCAGAGAGGAATTGGAGTTAAGGTATTCTAAAGACTTTGTGATGTTCAAAAGGAGAGAAGAGATAATGATTCACTTATGTTTTTGTTGAATAATGCATGTTAAAATTTTAAAGTAAACCACTAAAGGAATAGAATGGAATATTCAACTTTAAAATTAGTTAAAGGAATAAAAGAGAATAGCAAATACTTATTCAATACACTAGGAAGTTTTAAAAAAAGAAAAGAAGAGAACCAGAAAAAATTAGAATAAATAGAAATCACACAGAAAGATTATAGAAATTTGTACATATTTTTCAGGAAGCATAAAAACTGTAAATGAGCCTACCTAAAGGAAGGACACAGAGATAATCAGAATGGGGGAAAAATCCAGCCATATTTCTTACAAGCCTGTCAGACATTGAAAAATTTAAAAGTAAAAGAATGAAAAAAGATATACAAATACCTACCAAAAGAAACCAAAGAAGCCACCTTAAAATAAGCCTCTCAAAGAAATCAAAAGTGCTGCAAGATATAAAAGAAAGTAAGCATATAATAATTAAAGGAACAAATAACCATGAAAATAAAACAAAATGTTTATGTACTCAGTAGTAATACAGCCTCAAATATATGTATTAAAAATTAACAGAATCATGTGGATAAATTGACACATCCACAATCATCATAGGTGATCATAGCACATCTCTCCATTGAAAGATAAAGCAAATGAAAAATTAAGAGGAATGTATAAGATATGCACACAATTAAAAGGCTTGATCAAATGTGTGTTTGTGTGTATGAGTGTGTATGTGTATGTGTGTATCCCCATAACCAATAATTATAAAACAAACACTCTATTCAGGCACACAATTTACCAAAAGTGATAGTGCACTAGGGCACACACAACACACAAAATCTCAATACACAAAATCCCATGTTTCCTAGGTGCTTACCCTGTGCTAGGTGCTGGCTAAATGCTTTAGTGTTTCACATGCATTAATTTGTTTAATCCTCAAAACAAGCCTACTTGAGTAGGTACTATTCTTATCCCTGTTTCTAAGATGAGGAAATGCAGGCTAAAAAGAAAAAAATTTGAAAATTGCCCCAGCTCATAAAATGAAGACTGGAGTTCAAACAAATACATTCTGTAGACATGCACTTTTCTCCCCTTTAGAGAGAAAATTTTATAACATACAAGCACACATTCTCAACACCCCAAATTACTAAATTTTGCCATTTGGTCATATTTATTTTATTATTTTCCTTTTTTAAAAAAAGACACAGTGTACTTAAACGGTTAGTCTCCTCCATCAACAACTCCATTTGTGATAATTGGGTGGCTTAGTCAGTTAAGCATCTGACCTTTGATCTCAGCTGAGGCTTTCATCTCAGGGTCTTCATCTCAGGAAGTTCGGGTCATGAGTTCAAACCCTGCCATTGGGCTCCATGCTGGGTATGGAGCCAACTTAAAAAAATAAGAAAAAAATAAAAACAACAACAACTCAGTTTGATTCCATGCCTCTTTTCCATGATAGATATGCTTCCTTCCCATTTGTATTTTACACATTTATAACTGCCAATACTTGTGACATTAAAAATGTTTTGTTTTGTGAGGATGTATATGCAAATGTGCTCATATATGTGGGAATCAATTTTAATAGTTATTTGGAGAAGGAAGGAAAGGTCATTTTGATGCGGGAAAAATAGCTGATTGATGGCAATAAACCAAAGAGTGAAACATTTAGTGAGGCCAGAATGTGAACTGTAAGAGAGCAAGTGACTAACAATATAAATTATGACCAGATTTGAAGCACTTTTTTATGCCACAGGGATGAATTTGGATTTTCTGTAAGAAATAAACCAGTTGTCTTTTTCTTTCTGAGGAGAGTGGTATGTTTAGATATTCTAAAGTGAAATAGAGACATCACAACGTCTCCCTCCAAAAAATTTTCCTGCATGACCATAATACAATTATTATGACCAATAAAATAATAGTAATTCCCTTACTATCACATAGTACGCTATTTTTGGAGTAAGCTCTATGCCCAACGTGGGGCTCAAACTGACTACCCCAAGATCAAGAGTCACATGCTCTACTGCCTGAGCCAATCAGGTCACCCCTTGTACTGTACTGATATCATAACTTTCCTGATTGTCCCCAGCATGCCTTTTACAACTGGCTTATTAAAACCAAGATCTAATCAAAGACCACACATCATCGCACTACATTTTTCTTCATCTCTTTAGTCTTTTATTTTAATAAAGCCCTTTCATCACTTTTCATCATTAGAATGCTGAAGACACTTATGCAATATCCTACTCCTAGATTTGCCCAATTCTCTCTTTTGATATTGTTTTAACTTTTCCTTCTGCCCTTTGTGTTTCCTATAAACACAAAAAATTTAGGTCTACAACTTGTTTAGATCCATTAAACATTCTTAGCAAGAATATTTCATAGGTGATGCTGTATGCTTCACATTGTAACAAAAAGCACATAATTGTCTGGGTGTTGACTAAAAATAGATTCTAAAATTAATCCCTGAGTTAAAGTGGTAACATCCAGTTTTCACTATTGCAATGCTATGGTTTACATTTTCTCCCAACAAATAATGGACAAGGTGAGCAAGGTGACATCTTGGCAATGGATACATTGTCATCTTGCTCCTATCATCACTTGACCTAGTAATTTCAATATCCATGGATGATCCTGGTTTCAACCAGGGATTTCTTATATCAGCTGTCATTCTTTTGTAGAGTCTTTTCTCAGTAGCTAGGATTATGTGGTTGCCCTGATAATTCCTACTGAAAATGGAGGATAGATATTTAATTATAGAACATATACTTTTTTTTAAAGGATTTTATTTATTTATTCGTGAGAGACACAGAGAGAGAGAGGCAGAGACACAGGCAGAGGGAGAAGCAGGCTCCATGCAGGTAGCCCAATGTGGGACTCAATCCCGGGTCCCCAGGATCATGCCCTGGGCTGAAGGCGGCACTAAACCGCTGAGCCACCCAGGCTGCCCTAGAACATATACTCTTAACAAACATGATTTTTTGCCTTATCAAAGAATCAGAATCAAGCTTTCTGATCATAATGCAATTAAATGATAAATTGTTGATAAGATATAACTAAAATAAAATACGTATTATGTGTACTAAGGAATTTAAAAGTTTCTAAATAAATTGTGAATCAGACGTGAATTAAATATGAAAATTATTAACAGACATTTATAACAAAGGTAATTTAAAATCGACTTATCAAACATAAGGGATGCTGCTAAAGTAGCAAAATACCAGATAAACAAATAGTGAGATATAGCAAGGAAAAAAAGATAAGGAGCAAGTATCTGTATGCAATTTTAAGGTAAGAAAAAAAGAATGTAGTCAAAATGTACAATTTTTGTAGGGAAAAGAGAACTTGCCAAGAACAAATAGAAAGCCTTAATGTAACCATTGAGCAAATTGAAGCAGAGGTTGAAAATGTTCCTCCGAAAAATATGCTCCTCTGAGGTCTGAAAGATTTATAAGAGAGTGCTACCAAACAATCAGAGAACAAATAATCCCTGTCTTATACAAACTGTTCCAGAGAATAGAAAACAAGGAAATAACTCACAACTGTTTTATGAGGATAATAAGTCTGATCCTAAAACTAGAAAAGGGCAGTGTAAAAAGAAAAAAGAAAGAAAGTTAAAGGCTATTATATTGCTAAGTATTCACCAAAACTGTTCTCTGCTTTTTTAGGCATTTAATCAGACAAGACCTCCCAACCGCACTTGCACTTGGGCATGGGCATATGATAGTGTTCCCCAGAGTAGAATATAAATGGAAGTGATGTATGCCACTGCCACAGATGAAGAATAAAAAATTTTAAGCTAGCCCTCCTTGCTCTTTTCCTTTATGACTAATTGTAACGGTAACCTCAGGGCCACTATAGGGAGCACAAATTCAAGATGGTACAACCCGGTCAGCCTGGACCCCTATGAGACTACGTATAGCAAGTAAGATATTTGCCTCTCACATAACTGACAAAGTATTAGCATCCAGAATACATAAACAACTCCTACTTGTGAATAGGAAAGAAAACCCAATCCATTAAGAAAAAAAAAAGGCAAAGGATATTGATCAGACAATTCGACAGAAGCAGAAAACTAAATTGCCAAGAAACAACTGACAAAATGCTCACTCTTATTACAAGTGGAATCCAAATTAATACCACGATGAAATATTCTTACATAGCCTTCAAATTGGCAATAAAGTTTATTTATTTAAAATATTTTATTCATTTATTTGACATAGAGAGAGAGAGAGAGCACAAGCAGGGAGTGCGGGAGCGGGAGAAGCAGAACCCTATGTGGGACTCAATCCCAGGATCCTGAGATCATGACCCAAGGCAAAGGCAGACACTTAACCAATTGAGCCACCCAGGTGTCCCAAATTCACACACAAAAAAATTGAAATCTAGCAATAGCAAATGGTTGGTGGGAACAAGAAGCAATGAGAACCCTCTTTTGTTATTCATTGCTGATAGAATAGTAAACTGGAGAACAATTTAGTAATATCTAATAAAGGTGAAAATACATGTTTCTTACAGTCCAGCAATTCCTTAGTATGCATTCTGGAAAACAGTCACACATACACAGGAGACGTTAACAAGAATCTCTGCAAATTGTGTAAAACAGCAAAATCTAGGAACAAATAAATGTTCATCAGCAGGAGAATAGATAGATAAACTTATACTATATAGCAAGAAAAATAAATTCTCTTGAACGATATTGTATCCACACAAATAATTATCAAAACATGTTAAGGGAAAACAAAACAAATTGCAGAAACATAGTGTGCATAATGCGATTTGAAAGTAGGCAAAACAATAATCATTTGTGAGTACTTACATATACAGTGTATGTAAGAAGGCATGTATATCAATAAACTCCAATTTCAAGATCATGGTTGCCTCTAGAAAGGAGGAGAAGATTACAGAGGGCTTCAATTGTGTCTGTAATGTTTTATTTCTTTGAAAAAGAAGTCTGTATAAAATTGGATGCCAATGTAACAAAATGTTAAGATTTGACAAGACTGGATTGTACATGGCAGGCTGTTTTTAAACTTTTCTGTGTGTTTCAAATACAATTGATCATTATTATTTGTGAATTCCATATTTGTGAATTTTCCCACTCACTAAAATACATTTGTAACTCCCAAATCAATACATATAGTGCTGCTGTGGTATTTCGCAGACATGTGCGGTGTTGAAAAATCTGAGTCACCTGGTACACATGTTCTCAACTAGGTAGAGCAAAGGAACACTCCACTACCTTTTTGTTTCAGCTTTAATGCTATAAAAAGTGTTCCTTTCATGGTCTGTCCGGTACCTCATGTTTTGCATTTTTGTGCTTTTTGTTGATAATTTCACAGTTTAAAATGGCCCTCAAGTTCCTAAACTCGATAAGGCTGTGATGTGCCTTAGAAAGAAGATAGCATTTGTTGCCGAAGCTGCTTTCAGGCATGAGTTGCAGTGCTGTTGGCCATGAGCTCACTGTTAACGAATGAACAATATATATTAAATAAGGAGTCATTACAGAAATACATACATAAAACAAGATTATATATTGAGGGTAGACTAAAACTTTGTGTTCTCATAGGAACCTAAATCTGTATTTCTCCTAGAAGCAACAGCTCCCACTTCAGTGTTTGCTAATTCACTAATTTAGTGTTTGCAGAGGCAGTACAGACAACAGCTATCATGAATAATAAGAATCAACTGTGTTTAACTGAAAATATATATATTTAAGAAAGATGCAGTATCTCCCTAATAAATTTGAAAAAAAATGTCAATATGAGAAAGAAGACAGTTTTCAAAAAGATGGAGCTAATTTAACTACAGAATGATGTGGACTATATTTCCTTGTTCTTGTTCTAAGATATGTTTTTACATTGCACTTTTTACACTTTCGAAGCTGGGATGCACTCTATAATCTGTGTGTTTGTTTAATGTGGAATTGCTCTTTTTATTCCTCTCAAAATGTCATAAACTGGTGGTAGGTTGTACTATTGATGATGTTTTATAGTATAGTAAATATGGTGCACTTAAGTAATTGTGATAAGCTTTATTGATATCCAGTGATTTCAAGGAGAGGTGGGTGTGTGGTCAGTGATTAGGGACACACCCTGGATATTCCATCTGAAGCCTCTGCCAGCCTTTGCCCTACTTAGCCAGTGATGTCATTAAGCTTTATCATTGTATTTCCCCCTCTCCTGATGGAGGACCTGGGAGGAAAGATGGAACCGCCTCTGAAGAATAATTATCTCAGGTAAGAAAGGTTGAGGGTTGTAACAGCAATGGGGAGTGTCAGCAGATTAGAGGAAGGAGGAGTTATTAAAGGGAAGAAAAAAACAGGAAGGTGAGCTTGTATGAAAGCCAAATTTTGCAATGTACCGGGTTATATGATTTTTTATTTAGGAAACATGTAAATGCTTTGCATAACTAAAAACAAAGCAAAATCTTTTATTTTTTTTAAAAAGAGTTCCTAAAAATAAAAAAACTAATTCACACAAAGGAATACAGGAATCCTCTGTACTCTCTCTATAACTCTTCTAAAATTATTTTGAAACAAAAAGTTAAAAACAAATTAACTGTGAGGTGCTTGGGTGGCTCAGTCAGTTAAGTGTCTGCCTTCTGCTCAGGTCATGATTGACCCTTGCATCAAGCTCTCTGCTCAGTGGAGGGCCTGCTTCTCCCTCACTCTCTGCCCCTCCTCCCTGCTTACGTTCTCTTTCTCTTTCTCAAATACATGAATAAAATCTTTTTAAAAAATTAACCGAGGGGTGCCTAGGTGGCTCAGTCCATTAAGCATCTGACTTCAGCTCAGGTCACCAACTCCAGGTCCTGGGATGGAGCCCCAGTGTCGAGCTCCCTGCTCAGCCGCGAGTCTGCTTCTCCGTTTTCCTCTGCCCCTTCCTCCTATTCCTGCTCTCTCTCTCTCTCCTTCTCTCTCAAATAAATAAACAAACAAAAAAAAACACTTAGCCAAATAAATAGTCTTAATTATATACCATTTGGTGGCACAATGATAGGAGACTTTTCAAATGTCTACCTATGATAGGCGGAACAACAGTCCCTAAAAGATGTCCTCACTCTAATATCCAAAACTTTGAAGACGTTACATTAAAATGGCAAAAGAAACTTTGCAGGTGCGATGAAGATTATGGACCTTATGATAGGGAAATTATCCTGGATTATCTGGTCAGTCCAGTCTAATCACACAAACCCTTAAAAGCAGAGAACTTTCTGTGCTGGAAACAGAAGAGCTGGAGCAGGGTGTGCTGTCAGAGAGATTGCAAGCATGACAAGGATTGGACATGCTTTTGCTGGCACTGACACGGAAAGACACATGTGCCCAAATTAAATAGAGGCTTCCAGAAGCTAACAGTGGCCACATGCCCACAGCCAACAAAGAAACGGGGCCCTCAATCCTATATTCACAAGGAACCAATTTGTGCAATAACCTGGATGAAGGTGGAAGTGGATTCTTGCTCCCCAGAGCCCCCCAGATCAGAGCTCAGGCCAGCCAACATCTCGATTTTGGCTTTGTGAAACCTAAAGCAGAGAAAGCAGCTGAACCAAACTGGACTTCTGACCTACAGGACTTTGAGATGAGAAATGTGCGTCATTTTAAGCCGCTAAATTTGTGGTGATATGTTATGGCAGCAACAGAAAAGTAATGCAGTGTAAACCGCTATATTTTGGCTGTATATTTCTGGAGGGATATGTGGTCAGGACAAAAAAAGTACAATAAACTTCAGACTGAGTAGTCCTATTTTGAGTCATTACATTGACATTATTAGCTGGAAACTGTTAACAGATGTATCAGTCGTTGTTCTGGCATTGGGATAATTTGAGGAGAGCTCCTTAAAAACCCTATAGAGATGCGGGCAGATTGTAAGAAAGCACACAAAGACTAGAGTGCAAACTTGTCAGCTCTAGACCTGAGGGTGCAAGAGAGTCATTCCTGGAACCTGGAGGGGAGAGCTGTGAAGGAAGTTACCTGATGAAAGCAGTAAATATGTGTTGAATGAATGAATGAACTGATTTCATGAATTAGCAGGTCTGGGGGAACAAACTGCCCGTGTGAAATATATAAGCAGAAAAATAGAACTCTATGGATCTAATGCATTTTTCTCTAACCTGTCCCTGACTCCATCTGTATGCCCAGATTTTTAAAAATTGGGCCTATTGTTCCAGGTTTTCATTCCCCTCTAATAAAAATATACATTTGCCTCCTTTCCACTTACCTCTGCAATGTCCTCTCCTGGAGCAGAATGTACTTACTATCCCCTGGATAAGAGCAAAGGCTTTAAAGGTGTTTTCATGGTATGGGCTTAGTCTCTTGCATACCTGTGCTTCACCAATCACTGGTAGCTGTAGGTTCAAAGAGAATGTGGAGACATATGAAGTAGACCTAAACTCGCATTCTGGAGTCTGGAGCCTCTACAAAATGCTAAGAGATAGCTAAGCCCCACTGAATCCAACTGAACACAGACAAGTACAACCAAACTAAAGCCTGAAACAGAGCATCCCAGTCAACCCACAGGCTCACTCACACTGACTCAGAAACATTGTACCAGAAGGTCTCGCCAGAGCAATTAGGCAAGAAGAAGCAATAAAAGGCATCTGGATGGAAAGAAAGAAATAAAAACGTGTTTACCAACAGATAAACACAGTCTTTTATATGGAAAATTCTAAGGTGTCCATTGATAAATTATCAGAACTAATAAGTCCAGTAAATTTGCAGAATTCTACATCAATACATAAAAATCAAGTATATTTTTATACACTAGTAATGAGCAATCCAAAAATGAAACTAATAAAACAACTCCATTTACAACAGCATCAAAAAGAATAAATAGGAATAAATGTTAAAAAAGAAGCACAAGACTTATATGTTAAAAACTTAAAGACATTATTGAAAAAAATTAGAGAAGACTTAATTAAATGGAAAGACATCAATCTATTAGAGGACAATATTGGGCAATATTCTCCAAATTGATCTACACATTCAATGTGATGCCTAGCAAAATCCCAACTATCTTTTCCGTAGATATTGTCCAGGGAATCATAAAATTATTATGGAAATGCAAGGGATCCAGAATACCAAAGCAATCTTGAAAAGAAAAACAAATTTCGAAGAGCTATATTTTCCAGTTTCAAAACTTATTGCAAAACTACATTAATCAAGGCAAGATGATACTGCCGTAAAAACAGACCTATAAATTCACAAAACAGAATTATGGCTCCAAAAATAAACACTAAACACATGTATAGTAGCTGGTTTTCAACAAGGGTGCCAAGACAAGTCAATATGGAAAAAAATAATCTTTTCTACAAATAGTGCTCAGACAACTGGATATCCACAGGTAAAAGAATGAACTTGAGGGGGGATCCCTGGGTGGCGCAGCGGTTTAGCGCCTGCCTTTGGCCCAGGGCACGATCCTGGAGACCCGGGATCGAATCCCACATCAGGCTCCCGGTGCATGGAGCCTGCTTCTCCCTCTGCCTGTGTCTCTGCCTCTCTCTCCTCTCTCTCTCTCTGTGACTATCATAAAAAAAAAAATTAAAATTAAAAAAAAAAAAAAAAAAGAATGAACTTGAGGGACGTCTGGGTGGCTCAGCACTTAAGTATCTGAATTCAGCTCAGGACATGATCCTGGATCCCCGGGTCAAGTCGCGCATTGGGCTCCCTGGGTCAAGTCGCGCATTGGCCTGCTTTTCCCTCTGCCTGTGTCTCTGCCTCTCTCTCTCTCTCTCTGTGTCTCTCATGAATAAATAAAATCTTAAAAAAAAAAAAAAAGAGAATGAACTTGAAACCCTACTTCACACCACATAGAAAAATTAACTCAAAAAGGGTCACAGATCTAAATGTAAGCGTTAAAACTATAGCACTCTTTGAAGGGAACATCTTCATGAATTTGGATTAGGTATTGGTTTCTCAGACATGACAGCAAAAGCACAAGTGACATAAAAAAATAGAAAAGCTGAAATTCATTAAAATTAAAACTTTCATTCCCTAAAGGACACCATCAAAAAGTTCAAGCTACAAGGAGAGAAAATATTTCCAAATTATATATCTGATCATGGAATACATCTAGAATGTGCAAAGGACTCTTACTACTCAATAATAAAAAGGAATTACTGAATTCAAAATGAGCAAAAGGAAGAAGGGAAGAGCAGCAACAAGGTGATGCCAGAGCTGGTGATCCTCTGGATGCAGAGTGGAAAGGCTCCTCTGGGCTTAGCAAATTGGCCCTACTGGGAGAAGCTGATTCCTGAGCAGCTGCAATTAATGCAGCAGTTGTAGCTCGCCCATTGGCAGGGGACTGCCACAGAGGCAGACTGGAACACCATGACCTGTGTGGGCACTGGGTCCTGGTGTTAACTACTTAGGTTTACACCTTTTATTCCATGTCTCAGGAGTGTTTCCAAGATGAGGTGGAGTGAGGCCAAAGTTGCCGAAGCCCGTGCCCTGGTGAGGGCATCAGGACCCTGAACCAGATGGGCCCTGTGCATCTCTAACCTGCTAGAGTCTGTCATATCCTGGATGATGCCCCATGATCCTGTGGAAATTGAAGCCTTCACACAGCATTGCTGGCCTCAACCTTGGACAATGATTGAGCCCGAGAAGCCAGGGATTTAGGCATTTAACTATGTCACACTCACTGTGTCCAGTCAATGAGCCCTTCTTATAGTTTGTCTCCTTGTTTGAGAATGGTACAGCCTTGGCTTTTCACAGACAGACCTTCTAACTTTGTGGTTTACCCCCTTCACCTCTAAGAGGCTTGGCTGTTATGGGGAGAGCGTGGGAGGGGGCAGCTCTGTGTAGTGTTGGAGCCTAAAGGGAAAGATGGGGTCAGGTTGAAAATGATAAACTGAGTCACTCCTCTTGGAAAAAAAAATGAGCAAAAGATTTGAACAGATATATCTCCAAAGAACATATACAAATGTCTAATAGCACATGAAAAGATGCTGGATATCATTAGTCATTAGGGAATTGCAAATCAAAATTGTGAGATAATATTTTATGTCACTAAAAAAGAAATAAACAAAAACAGATATTATCAAGTGTTGTCGAGGCAGTGGAGAAATTGGAACTTTCATACATTGCTGGTTGGACTGTAAAATTGGCAGCCACTTTGGAAAACAGGTTGGAAGTTTCTCAAAATGTTAAAATAGAATTACTATGTCACCCAGCAATTTCATTTCTAGGGATATATCCAAGAGAATTGAGAACATCTGTCCATATAGAAACTTGGATGCAAATGTTCATAGCAGCATTATCCATGATTGCCAAAAAGTTGAGATAACCCAAATGTCAATGAACTCATGAATGGATAAATAAATGTGGTATGTCCATATAATGATTGTTATTCAGCCATCAAGGAATTAAATACTTAGACATGCTACAACATGGATGAAACTTGAAAACATTTTGCTAGCTAAAAAAAGCCAGACGTAAAAGGCACACATTGTATGATTCCAATTCTATGAAATGTCCAGAATAGAGATATCCATAGAGACAGAAGGTAAATTAGTGGTTTCCAAGAATTTAGGAGAGAGAAATAGGGTTGAATGCACTGCATATTGTTTAAGGGCATATGAAGCCTTCACAGTTTGTCTCTTAAACGCATATTCTCATAGAATGAACCAAAGTTCGCAAAGCAGGCTCCATTGAGCTTGAGTGGCATCTCATCCAGGTTTATTACTCTATCTTCCCTCCCTCCTTCTTTCCATCCTCCCTTCGTTCCCTCCCTTCTTTTACTTTGAACTTTTCACTATGGATGTATTAAAAACGTTTTAAAATAGGTGTGCCTGGGTGACTCAGTCCATTAAGCATCGGCCTTCAGCTCAGATCATGATCCTGGGGTCCTGGGGTCAAGCCCCATGTAGAGCTCCCTGCTCAATGGGGAGCCTGCTTCTCCCTCTGTCTCTGCCCCTCCCCCCACCCTGCACCTGCTCTCTCTCTTTCAAATAAATAAAATCTTTAGAAAAAGATTTAAAATAGGTGTAAAATGGAGTTCCTGTTTGTTTGACAGTGCAGTGGATAGTCAGATATACCTGTCACCTACCTTCAACAATTATCAATACATGGGCATTTTTTTTTTCATCTATAGCCCCATTGATCCACTGGGTTATGTTTGGTACTCAGAGAAGTAAATGTGAAGATAGGATAAGATGGACAAGAGATTTATTGGGGAAAATAGCTCTGAGGGAAGGGAGATAGAGGAGGCTAGGAGAACTGTCAGACTGCAATGCAAGGTCTAACCTCAATGGAGAAGAGAAAGGAGGAAGTTTGGGTGGGAAAAGTTTTAGACCTCAGTGCGGTTTTAATAAACTTTCAGCAAAGCTGATGGAGAATTCTTGAGCTAAGGTAACATGTTAAACGAATCCCCAATCTCCTAGGAATGGGCCCAGTTTCGATCTCTACTGCACTTAGTCACTGGCTGGCAGTACTGCACAGGAACCATGGCATCCATGTAAACCGGTGATGGATCCTATCAGAGTTCATTGCAGCTGGGTGCAGTTTTCTTTTCTTTTTTCTTTTCTTTTTTTTTTCAAAATTTTTAAAAGATTTTATTTATTTATTCATAGACGCAGGGAGAGAGAGAGAGAGAGAGGCAGAGACACAGGCAGAGGGAGAAGCAGGCTCCATGCAGAGAGTCTGACGTGGGACTCGATCCCGGGACTCCAGGATCATGCCCTGGGCTGCAGGCGGTGCTAAACCGCTGCGCCACCGGGGCTGCCCTCTTTTCTTTTCTTTCTTTCTTTTTTTTTTTTTTTTTTTTAAGATTTTATTTATTCATTCATGAGAGAGAGAGAGAGAGAGAGAGAGAGAGAAAGCGAGAGGCAGAGACACAGGCAGAGGGAGAAGCAGGCTCCATGCAGGGAGCCTGACATGGGACTCGATCCCGGGTCTCCAGGATCATGCACTGGGCTGAAGGCGGCGCTAAACCACTGAGCCACCCGGTCTGCCCCAACTCTCCAGATTTTTAAAAGCAATTCTCATGCTCTCCCATTTTCTTCTCCACGTTAAGCACCTGTGGCCCCAGAGCCCCTGGGTGCAGTTTTCTGCATTTACTTAGTATTTTCACAGAAAAAACTGCACATAAGCAAACATAAAATTTAATTTTGCTCAAATCATTCCCTAATAACTCAATTGCACTGGAATAAATTCTTATTTTCAAAACAAGCATTCTAGAAGAACTGACAGGATAGCAAAGGAAAACTGCACCTCCCCTGCAAGTAGCAGTGAAAAACTAGATTGTGAAACTCTGGAAGCTGGGTGGATAGTATGACTCACTCCCTACACCAGGAAAGGTTCTGTGCTATGGATGTTCCTGGGCTGGAGTTCAAGGATATGAATTTCTTCAGTCTAACGCTCTCCCAACTGAGCTATCTCGGCCGCTTGAATTTCTTTGATGGATATGAATTGATCAAATTCTACAAGTTTGAAAGAATGATGTATTTCTTTGATGGATATGAATTGATCAAATTCTACAAGTTTGAAAGAATGATGTATTTCTTTGATGGATATGAATTGATCAAATTCTACAAGTTTGAAAGAATGATGTAGAATCAAACACGTCTTTGATATTAATTTTATGTGATCAACACTGAAAGAGAATTCTCTAGAAAAGTCTATGCCATCTGAAGAATTGCCTTTTCCTTTTGATTTTTCTGGTTGTTCACTGTGTTATTTATTTATTTTCTTGCTCTTTCCCCCAAAGATATCAATTTTGAAAGAAATTCTACGAAGTTTCTCAGGAATGGCTAACCATTTAGAAATACATTTCTTTTGTCCTTGACAGCTTTGCATTCCCTATTCCCCATGGGACAATAAAAATGATCGAACATATATAATGTTGGCAATATCAGTGCAGTAGTTTGCTAGTATAGCAATGCTACAAAGAAAGTTTCTTCATATTCTGTAATTTGGGAAGGAATGGGGCAGTACAAGAAACCATGCCAAATGGACATAGGAGATTCGGTTATGCAGGTTTTGTTTTTATTTTATTTATTTTTTAAATTTTTATTTATTTATTCATGAGAGAGAGAGAGAGAGGCAGAGACACAGGCAGAGGGAGAAGCAGTCTACACGCAGGGAGCCCAACGTAGGACTCAATCCTGGGTCTCCAGGATCACACCCTGGGCCGAAGGTGATGCTAAACTGCTGAGCCACCTGGGCTGCCCTGTTTTTATTTTTTGTGATTTTAGGTCTTATGACATTCTCTGGAATGAATGCCTATTGGAGCCAATTCCAAAATAACTTTTAGAGACTGTAGATGCTTCTGCACTAAAATTTTATTTTTTTAAAAGATTTTATTTATTTATTCTTGAGCGACACAAAGAGAAAGGCAGAGGGAGAACAGGTTCCCTGCAGGGAACCTGATGCTGAACTTGATCCCAGGACCCTGGGATCATGACCTGAAACAAAGGCAGATGCTCAACCACTGAGCTACCCAGGTGCTCCTAAAAATTTAAATTTTGTAACTCTATGAGGTGATCAGTTATTTAAGAAAAATTAGTTCACTTTTTAATATTCATTTATGTATTTTATTTTCCTTCACAACTCCTTGTGATTTGGCTTTTTAAGTATGACTTTACCAGACTATAAAAGGACAATATATGTAATATATTTTATGGGTAATAATCTCACATTTTTGCAAATAAACCTTCATTTATTACAATTGGTTATTCATTCCTTTAATGAAGGTTATTTTAACATGGTTCTTTATGTTTGCAGCAGTTATATATGATAATTAATTATTAGTCAGTTAATTATTGCTTTTTGAAACTGTTGTTGAAGATGGTGAATTTTCAGTTTAATTCCTATGTAATGACATAATAATTACAAAAATAAGTTGCACTTTGTACATGGTAATTAAAATTCTGTTTTTCTCTTCTTTCACTGAAAATATTAGAAACAGTTTCTTGCTTTTAGTTTTGACAATTTTTACTCTATATCAAAGAGTAGAAACTGTCTTCTTAATAGAAAACATTTAAAAATCCTCATTTTGGGATGCTTGGGTGGCTTAGTTAAGTGTCTGCTTTGGCTCAGGTCGTGGTTCTAGGGTTCTGGGACTGAGCCCCGCATTGGGCTCCCTGCTCAGTGGGAAGCCTGCTTCTCTCTCTTCCTCTGTAGCTTCCCCTGCTTGTACTCTCTCTTGCTCTCTCTTGGTCAAATAAATAAATAAAATCTTTTTTAAAACCCTCAGTTTTTTTAATTAAAGGGAAAGAATTAAGCATTTATTGTATCTTTTTAGAAGGAAATGTGGTTCAGACCTAGTTAATGAGGACAAATGCTCCTTTACATAAGAATATTAGCTAATAAATGTAGAGGAGATAATATACTTAGAAAGTCAGAATTCTTTGTCCCCCTGTTACATGAGATAATTGATGTAGACAAGGGTCATCAATAGTTACTAAATAATTGGGTGAAAAGTTTTTTTAAAAAGAATACGCTCATGATGCCAAAACTTTCCCCCCAGATAGATGGAAAATGTACCTTTATTGTGAAGCAACTCGACACTCACCACCTTAACCCAGTCGTCAAATTTAGAAATATGAATAGTAGGAAGTCTATTAATAAGATGCAATATGACATACACAGTGCCATCTATGAAATATATATGCCACAAATGTTTAACCCAAATTGAACAAAGTTTTTAGATCTAATTTCTGGTTTATAAATATAAGTGACAGAGGATCAAGTTGAACACAGTGTAAGAAAACAATAGATCAAATCTGGAAGGTAGGACATTCTATAACCCAACTGCCTGATTTCATAAAATACTCAACATCATCAAATATGAGTTGAAATAATATTCTATACTAAAAATATGTAAAAGAAATAACAGCTAAATGCACTAGATAGACTTGATCCTCGTTTGAGAAAACCAACTATGGAAGATTTTATAGAATTGTCAGAGAAATCTGAATTTTGACTGGATATTGGATGATCTTAGAGATTTGGTGTTAATTTTTTACATATGATACTGGCATTGTGGTTATTAGGATTTTTAAATTTTTATTTACAAGAGATACACATTGCCATGTTTAGAGGTAAATTGATAGGTCGTCTGCAACTTCTTTTCTTTTTTTTTTTTTTTTTAATTTTTATTTATTTATGATAGTCACAGAGAGAGAGAGAGGCAGAGACACAGGCAGAGGGAGAAGCAGGCTCCATGCACCGGGAGCCTGATGTGGGATTCGATCCCGGGTCTCCAGGATCGCGCCCTGGGCCAAAGGCAGGCGCCAAACCGCTGCGCCACCCAGGGATCCCTGCAACTTCTTTTCAAATGGTTTCGCCAAAAGAAATACATGTATATATAAGCATACACGTAAAATATATTTTTAAAAGATAAAATGTTTAAAAAATTTTTGAATATAAATGATTGGTATATGGATGATTATTGTACTATTCTTTTTTTCCTTTTTTGGGGGTGTGTGTGTGTGCCAGTAGGGGCTTGGGGGGCGCGAGAAGGGGAAGGGCAGAGGGAAAGGGAGAGAATCACAAGCAGACTCTGTACTGAGCATGGAGGCCAATCTCATGACCCTGAGATCATAATCTGAGCTGACATCAAGAGTCAGACACTTAACTGACTGAACCACCCAAGCACCCCTGTACTATTCCTTCAACCTCCTACATTAAATTTTTTTTCATAATAAAAACATAAGTGAGATACATAAAGCTTCAAATTTTGTTAGCTGGTCACTATTTTCTACAATTTATAAAGCCATATCAGAGACTTAATAATATGTAGGAACTTAGCAGCCCAGAGAAAAAGTGGAAAGGAGATAAAATTTTTAGACTCTTAGCATCACACATCCTATGGACCAATCTCCTCTCATAGAAGCAGAAGTCTTCTCTGAACTGAGGTAGTTTGTAGAATGCTATCTTAGAGCAGTTGCCCATGAAAGGAAAAAAAAAAACTTCACTGTGCTAAAATTACCCAAGAATATAACTATAAATAGCCTCAAGACTGAGATGCCACCGTCAAATTGATCCTATTGTCATGGCTCTTGCTCATAATTGAGCAAGATAAATACTGAGAATCCTGGCCGGTTCTGAGCTGAGAGAACCCATAGACAACATTGTAGCTTGCTGAATCCTAGACTGAAGAGATTTTTTTTTTATTTTTTAAGTAGGCTTCCTTACTGTGGAACCCAGTGTGGGGCTTGAACTCATAACCCTGAGATCAAGACCTGAGCTGAGACCAAGCATCAGATGCTTAATGAACTGAGCCACCCAAGTGCCCCATAGTGAAGAGATCTTTAAAACATTAGTTTGAATCCTATGAAATTGCTGATATGTGTCCATTTCTGAGCAACAAAAAAAGAAATTTGATGTGGTGGAACTTATTACTTGACTCTTCTCTATGTCGACAGAGTCACCCAGTCTTTTCACAACAGAAAGATTAGGGAAGCCCATTTCATTTTCAAACATCTTTCTTAGGATGGTCTTTCTTTTATCCAGAAGAAATTTGCCACTGTGTAAGTACCACCCCTCTCCATGATCCAGCATGGCCTTTGACTCTCCAGATTTTTATTTATTTATGAGAACACACAGGGAGGAGAGAGAGGCAGAGACACAGGCAGAGGGAGAAGCAGGCTCCATTCAGGGAGCCCGACATTGGGACTCGATCCCAGGTCTCCAGGATCAGGCCCTCGGCCTAAGGCAGCGCTAAACCGCTGGGCCACCCGGGCTGCCGCAACTCTCCAGATTTTTTAAAGCAATTTTCATGCTCTCCCATTTTCTTCTCCATGTTAAACAGCTGTGGCCCCAGGGCCATTCTCCATGTGGTACATATTTTTTTTTATTATTATCTTTGAATTTCCGCTGAAGCAGCTTTTGCCTCTTCAGTGGCCCAGAGTTCACCAATCTTGGAACCATTGACATTTGGAGTCAGGTAATTCTTTACTGTTGGGGGACTGTCCTGTCCATTGTAGGCAGTTTAGCAGCATCCTTGGTCTTTATGAACTAGATGCCAGTTACACCCTCATCCCCTCCCCCATCACCAATTGTGATACACAAAATTGTCTATATATGTCCCTTGGGGACAAAATTGCCCTTGGCTGAGAACTACTCGTTTATTTTACTTTTTTTATTTTATTTTATTTTATTTTATTTTATTTTATTTTATTTTATTATTTTATTTTATTTATTTTATTTAAAAGATTTTATTTATTTATTCCTGAGAGGCACAAAGAGAGGTAGAGACAAAGGCAGAGGAAGGAGAAGCTGGCTTCCATGCAGGAGCCCAATGCGGGACTCGATCCCAGAATTCCGGAGGCAAAGGCAGATGCTCAACCACTGAGCCACCCAGGTGTCCCTGAACTACTGCTTTAGACACCAAAACAAACAAACAAACATGAAATTCCAAATATAACAAAGACTTAAGCTTTTTTATTTGAAAAACAAAAGATCCTTGTACCTTGGGAAGAGAAGACTGCTCACCATAATAAAGGAAGGATTATTATTTGTAGTTCAGAAGGAAGAGGATGAGGATGAGAGCTAGAGAGTAGGAGGGTGTTAAAAACAAAATTCAACTAAGTAAATGTGAGTATCTTATTGGCTTTATTCAACGACTCATAAAGTAGGCAGCATTCCATCTAGCAAGTAGAAAGAAGGAGTCATACAAAATAGAAGACTTTCATAGGCAGCAACTAGGTAGGATAAGGAAGTTATTAGTAAAAGAAAGGAAAAGATAGTTTCAGACAAGATCACCTTCTTTAGGGGGAACGGGGTTCTATCATGCAAATTATCTCACTAATACAGATCAGGAAATTCCAGATTGACAGGTTATAGGTCACATTCCTCCAAATAAGCCTTGGTTTGCTGTTGTGGGGGTGGGTAAAATAATTCATTTGGGTCCTGATTTGTTTGTTAGTTTTTAACAAAGAATACCCCAGGTCCTGGGGTCCTGGTGTTTTCTGTCTAAGGGAATTTCAGCACAGAATAGTCAAAAGTGTGATTTTAGAATCTGGAGCCTTGTTTACTCTATAACAGACCTAAATGACATTTACTATACCCTGGAAAACTTTGGGTCAGGTTGTATGATTTGTGAACTTAAGAAAGAGACTCAGCTCCTCAACTGGGTTGATGTGCAAAATACAGTTTGTGCACAGAGGGAACTTGACACAATGAAATCTACAGAACTCTTGTGGAGGGACTTCCACCCTCCTTCAGTGGTAGAGTGTAGATTCAGAGCCATCTGATCAGGTTCTTCAGAGCCTGTGCAATCCCAGCTGGCACCTGTGCATTAAGCTGGTGTGGCACCTAGCCATGAGAACAGGAGAGGACTCTATTCTCTCTTGTTTTGGACATCTATTGATATACCCTAAAATTCTTCTCCCAGCCATATTACACTGATGATTCATCTGTGGTGTGTTCGTGTGTGTGTTATTTAATAATTAAAAGCCCTGACTCTACGATTAGATTGCTTGAATTCAAATCATGGCATTGTCATTACACCTCTCCTACTGTGTTTTACTACTTTACTTCTTTAAGCTTCCATGTTCTCAAACTTTAAAACAGGAATAATAATACTATCTCATGGGGCTACCTGTGAGAATTAAATGAGCTTGTGTACCTAGCACATATTAGAATCTGTAAAAGCGTAAACCATTAATAAATGTTTGCTACAATTTTTTAGTCCTTACTCATCCAAAAACATGTTTTCTTCCACATGTGCTCATACTTCTCTCATCATGGGCTTAAGTATTTGTTGTTTGGCTCTAAGAGTAGGAATTCACATTCATCTCTCCTTAATTTCTTCTTGACGAGAGCGTGGCATCCTGAATCCGATAACTGGTTTCAATGTCAACTCTACCCGCCTCTTACCAGGATTATGAGAATTAAATAAAAACAATTGTGGCAAAAGACTAAATCAGTCGTTCTCAACTGGGGTGATTTTGCCTCCCAGGTGACATTTGGCCATATTTGGAAATATTTTGGTTTGTCACAACTTAAGGATGTTACTAGTGCCTACTGGGCAGAGGCTTAGTGGTGCTGCTAAACATCTGACAATGTACAGGACAGCTCTGCACAGAAAAGAATTATCTGGCCCAAAATGTTCATAGTGCTGAGGTTGAGAAACCATGCATTAAATTGCATAGTCAGTTGTTATCTGTTCTAGCACCAAACAAACCTGTTGAAATAATTTTGAATCCTGACTCTGATCTCTAATGCCATACCTTCTCCTCCCTGCTTTAGATTATGCCTACTTTTGATCAGCACACTATCTATATCATCATCCAAATTACTAATAAAAATTGATAGCATATAAGGATGGAGTAATCCAGTCAGATTACTGTTGAGGGAGGATGCATGCCAGTTACACATGAGTGTACTGATATGAATTTGGTAGAGTTCAAGTCCCATCTCCATGATTAGGAGCTATGTGACTGTGGAAGTTATTTAACTAATATGTACTTCCACTTCCTCATTTGTAAATTGGAGAGTAATAATAGTCTCATAGAGTTGCAGTGAGGGTTAAATGGTATTAAAGCAGGTAAAGCCTGATGACCAGACTATAGGAAGTGTTTGTGTTAACCAATCAATACTAAACCGAGTGAGTATTCTTTAAGCGTACTTGTTCAAGGAGTTATATATTCCCTGCTCTGTACCCCAATATGAACTACATTTCGCCATTTTGCCAACATAATATTATTATTATTGTTATTGTTATTGTTATTATTTTAAGATTTTATTTACTTATTCATGAGAGACAGAGAGAGAGGCAGAGACACGGGCAGAGGGAGAAGCAGGCTCTCTGCAGGCAGCCCTATATGGGACTCGATCTGGATCCCGGATCACCCTGAGCTGAAGATAGATGCTCAATCTCTGAGCCACCCAGGCACCCTGCCAACCTGATATTATAATACAACTTGTCATATACTTTGTTGAAATCCTCACATTACATGCATTTGATTTAAAAAATTAACTCTAATATTTTTTTCTTTCTGAAACCACTCCCGTACTTCAGAACTAGTATTGGGATGCCTAGATGGCTCAGGTCATGATCCTCGACTCCTCTCGGGATGGAGTCCCACATCGGGGTCCCTGCATGCATAATAGGGCAACCTTTGTTTTCCAAACATCTCTTCTCACCTTCTTGGTAATGGTCTTTCTTCTGTTTGCATTCTCAGATCCTACCCCTCTCCTTCCCTCATATAAACTTCCTGGTGCCTGACTGTCCTTGGAATTTCCCTGTCTGTGTAGACTCCCTGTATGTACGCTATTAAATTTTTATACTCTTAAATTTGATTTTCTCCTGTTAATCTGTCTTATGTCAATTTGATTCCTAGTCCAGCTAGAAGGACCTTGAAGGGCAGAGGAAATTCTTCTTCCCCAACAGCAGAGAGATGACTGAGTATGCACCTGTGTGGTACTGAAAAGATTTTGGATTTTATTTTGAATGAGATAGGAAGTCATTAGTGGATTTAAACAAGGCTCCATTGTGGCAGGGAGAAAGTGGATGGGGATGTAGAAGTAACAAGAATGATCATGCATTAATAATTAATTGTTGAAGCTCAAGATGAGTAGGTACAGAGTTTTGTCATGCTATCCTCCCTTCTTTTATATAAAACTTTCCATAATAAGGGGATCCCTGGGTGGCTTAGTGGTTTAGCACCTGCCTTTGGCCCAGGGCCCGATCCTGGAGTCCCGGGACCGAGTCCTGCGTCGGGCTCCCGGCATGGAGCCTGCTTCTCCCTCTGCCTCTCTCTCTCTCTCTATCATGAATAAATAAATAAATAATCTTTAAAAAATAAAATAAAAATAATAAAAAATAAACAAAATAAATAAAATAAAATAACCTATTAAAAAATAACCTATTAAAAAAAAACTTTCCATAATAAAAATGAAAGGAATGGAAAAGAACCCTTTAGCTGCAGTGTTAAAAGTAGACGGAAGAGGGGCAAATGTAGAAGCAAAGGGAACCAGTTAGAAGGCTCCTGCACTTACCTGGGGGAGAATTGATGGTGGCTTGGAATGGTTATGGTGAAGGTGTTGAGAAGTGGGTGAGTTCTGGATGTATTCTTAAAGGAAAGTAAAAAGAATTGGTTAATGGATGTGGATGTGGAGTGGAAGGAAAACAAGAATCAAGGATGACTAAGTACTTAGAAAAACAGAGTTGTTACTGAGATAGAAGAGTGAGGGGTGCAGGGGAAGAGCAGAAGTTCAGTTGTCACCTTGTATAGTTTTATATGCATATCAAAGTAAGTGTAGATGGCAAGTAACTGGTTGGATATAAGAATCTGAGGTTAGGGGGCAGGTAAGGGTCAGGGATATGGATTTGGAGCTGGCAGTGTATAAATAGCATTGACAGCCCTGAGAGACTACATGAGATCACTAACAGTAATTCTGTAATATTCTGTGATTCTTTTGAAAAACAGCCCTGGGGCACCTGTGTGGCTCAGTCAGTTGAGCGTCTGACTCTTGGTTTGGCTCAGGTTGTGATCTCAGGGTCGTGGGATCAAGCCCTGACTTGGGCTCCTGCTCAGTGCTGAATGGAATCTGCTTGCAACTACCTCTTCCTCCTTCTCTGCCCCCCTCCTCTCAAAAAAAAAAAAGAAAAGAAAAGAAAAGAAAAGAAAAAGAAAAAGAAAAAGAAAAAAGAAAAAAAAGAAAAGAAAAGAAGAAGAAAAAAAGGGATGCCTTGGTGGTTCAGCGGTTAAGCGTCTGCCTTTGGCTCAGGGTGTGATCCTGGAGTCCTGGATTTCCACATCGAGTTCCCTGCAGGAGCCTGCTTCTCCCTCTACGTCTCTGCCTCTCTCTCTCCCTCTCTCTCTCTCTGTCTCTCTCTGTCTGTCTCTCATGAATAAATAAATAAAATCTTAAAAAAAAAAAAAAGAATAAGGAGTGAAAAACAGCCCTTCCTCCTACAAGACTCAAACACACTCAAGTTGGTTCTCTGAATGTAGAAACAATAGACTGTCTGAAAAATGACTACACTCAGAGCTCTGAGCGCACACATATTAATCACTTTTATGAGGACTTCCAAGTATCATTTAATAAATTGTATGGTCCTCGGCCACATTAAATGGAGTCCACTTGTTCTGGCACCATGAAAAGAAATAATTTTACATCTTGAAGGGTACAATGAAAGATAAATTCAGTCATTCTCTTTTTCAATGTCAGTAATCTCAGTGGTTTTATCAAATATCAATTGTTTAGTTTATTAATATGCTGGTCAGTCACCCTTCTAAGGATCTGCCAATGAAAATGCCCACAATTATTTAAGCCACAAACCATTTATGAAGGTCAGAAGAGTAAGATGGTGCTTTCTCAGTCTGGGCCTGCTAATCAAATGTTCCATGGGTCTTGTAGATTTTCCCCTACAGATATGTATAGTGTTTTCCAAACAGGTTGATCATTATAATCACCAGAGATGATTGTTAGGCCCCACCTTTGGAAACTCTGAGTCAATATGTCTGGGGTGGAGCACAGGTATTTGTATTTTTAACTAATGCCCATGTTTGGGAAATACTGCTAAGCAAACAATTTCAAGAAGCATTTTATTTCTTCTTTCTTTACAAGTGTGCTTCCCACACCCCATTTACCTGCCTTATTACAAGATATTTTTCATGTCTGATTCCTTTTTGCAGTTAGCAGCAGGGAAGCAAATCTCAGATCAGCTGGGGCCAGTTATGAAAGTATTGGATTCAAGTTGTGAGGATTCTTTTGCCCTGACCCCGAAGTCACTCTTAATGTACTTGCTTTTATTTTGGAATCTAAGCTTTTTAAATTAGTAGGCCTGCAATGGGGTTCAGATTTAAATATTCCCCTAAGAGAAACAAATAAACAAACAAACAAACAACAGAAAAAAGAAGAGACTTCCTGTCAAACTGAGATCTTGCCACTATGGCACTCAGGAAACCAGAGAGATCATTTTGATATTTCAGGAAGCATAATTGGAGAATAAACACACAGGATAATTTTGAGATTTTTACTTCTCAGAGTGCCAGGGCTAGGTAGTTTTCTCCCTTTCAAGGTAATAAACCCCCTGAATTCTATCTATGGACTTCTTGGAAGTATCTGTAGACCTCATTGGGAATCTCAGCTTCAAATATACTTTCGACAATAAAGCCAGAGTGAATATTTTAAAAATATAGATTAGTGGGATGCCTGGGTGGCTCAGCAGTTAAGTGTCTGCCTTCAGTTTAGCACGTGATCCTGGAGTCCCGGGATCAAGTCCCACAGGGAGTTCCCTGCATGGCACCTGCTTCTCCCTCTGCCTGTGTCTCTGCCTCTCTGGGTCTCATAAATAAATAAATAAAATGTTTTAAAAACATGTATAGATTAGAGCTTATCACCTTCCTGTTAAAACTCCTTAGTGACTTCTTGCACTTAAAGGCCAGACTCTTTTGACATTCATCTCCCTAAAGCCCTTTGTGATATGTCCCAGCTCATCCTTCCAACTCACAACTCTCTCCCTCCACTCCCACCTTGCTATACAGCCACACTGGCTTTCTTTCTGTATTGACCATAGGGCCTTTCTCCCTACTCTTCTCTGTACTTGCAATATTTCCCCTCAGTCTTTTGGACTGATTTTATCTTCACAGTCTAGTCTCAGACATAATATTGCCATCTTATTTTCTGTATAACATTTATTACCAGTGAGTATTTTTCTGTTTATTCATTTGTTTACTGGTTAATTATAGGTTTTCTCTTACTACAATGTAACCCATGGGAATAGGGATCTTATCAGATTTATTTAGCTGTGAACCAGCTACATTTAGAATGGTGTTTGGCTCAAGGTGCTGCTCAATAAATTTTTGCTGAATCAATAAATGAATAAGCAAGAGAGAAATTGGCAAGGCTGATAAGGACTAAATTGATGAAGGTGGTTATCTCAGGGGTGGGGTTGGTGAGACTGGCAGAGAGGAGGAAAAGTCTTGCAGATTTTGCTTTGTACTCTTTCCCACTATAAAAGGAGAAAAAGGACTAAGGGTGATTTTAAGTTTCCTTTTTATGTTTTTATGTATTTTCCGAATTTTCTAAAATAAACATATTTTACTTGGAAATCAGAAAAGTGAAATGAAACACAAACAGTGATTAATAGTTACTTACCAAGTTTTGCATTTTCAGAGAACTCTGACCTTGACATTCTTGCTTAAACAAGTTTTTTTTTTTTGTTTTAGTTTTCTGCTAAATTGCTTTTGTTTTCTACTAATGACCTAATCATCTACTTTGGTGTAAAACCACATATTAGATTAAAAAAAATAAAAAAAATAAATAAATAAAAAAAAAACCCACATATTAGAATATTTTCTGAATAGTTATCAGTCTGAGTTTTCTTGGACATCACTAAGGTAAAGCATAAGATTTAGATGGTCTCCATGGTAACTAATTCAGAGCCAAGGCTGATCCTTGAGGCTAACACATGGTTATTTCAGCACAGGAATATTTTTTGGATTTACCCCAGAATGGGGAGTACCGTGTGTGTTTACTTATCTGAGCGCCACTCTCAGGAAATGTCTATTGCCAAAGACTGCCTTACAAATGTGATCTGGATCCGAACTGCAGAAGAGACTTCATTGAAGCTGCTTCCTGTCTGCAAGATCTTGCCTTTGCTACAGAAGTCTCCTCTTATCAGAATCTTACTCGTCTTTGCTTCTCCAGTAAGAAGTTAACTCTTAGATGAAGCGAAACTTGCCTCCTGCATACCCCTCGTTAACTCAATTTCATTCTCCCTTACAAGTAGTATCTTTACATGGTTGTTCTCCTGAGTTATTGATGGCAAAGACCAAGGCAGACAGAGAAACATTAATAAATGTGATGGTAAATTTTCTGTGTCAACTTGACTGGGCCTCAGGGTACCCAGATATCTGGTTAAACATTCTTCTGGATGTTTCTGTGAGGGGGTTTTTAGGTGAGTTTAATGTTTGAATTGGTAGATTGAGTTAAGTAGATTACTCACCCTAATGTGATTGGATCTTATCCAATCAGTTGAAGGCCTGAATAGAACAAAAAGGCTGAGTAAGAAAGAACTCCCCTTGCCTGACTGCTTTCGAGCTGGGACATCAGTTTTTCTTTTCCCTGCCTTTGGACTTAACTTGAAACATTGGCTCTTCCTGGATTTTAAGCCAGCTGACATTCAGACTAGAACTACACCATTAGCTACCCTGGTCCTTCCCAGGCTTCTCGACTCAGGCTGCAACTACATATCAGCTTTCCTGTGTCTCCAGGAATCTATAGCTAAATACATATCTCCTGACTAATACAATGAATACAATTCTATGACGTGATAGACCCTGCGCTGGGAATTGAGAGCCCCAGCTCTCTAGCTTAAAGGAGACGCCTAACTTCAGTGTAATAGATTAACTTCAGTGTAATAAGTGCTCTAGTTGAATTGCATACCTACAAGAGGCAATGAACACAGAAGGAGTATCTAATTGGATAAGGAACTGGCATGAGCACACTGTGGAAAATGACACTATATCGAGAAGATTGAAGAAATTGAACTGGTACATCCACCATGAATGCATTTCAGTCATTTTAAGTGGATTAAAAAACTCAGACAAAAAGAGGACATATGAAGATTCTATGGGCATCCTTAAAACACAAGCCCTAGTTGCTGACCTTGGGAGGACAGTCTCCAATATGCCATCATTCAGTGTTGGTATTGGCAGTGATTACCTAATGTACAGACAACACCTGAAGAACGTTGTTTGTCTTCTTGATATGACAAAATTCTTTTCAACAATAACAATGCAATAAGTAGTAAAACTAATTATTTTCTTGATTTGTTCTTTAGGTTTAAAAACAATGAACAATTTAAAAAGAATACATTTCAGCTCTATTAAAATTTAGTAAAAATATTTCACTTATGAACTAAAATCCACCCTTCAGAAAGATTGTACTTCACAGTTTACACTGTTTCATTGTGTTAAATTTTAAACACATGTAAAAGCTCCAAATGGTCACATAGAATTATAGAATTGAAGTAACTTGAGCTCTGTTTGTCTTTATTATGATTATTGCTCTATCACATTATTTTGAGTCCACTCTTTAAATGTAGGAATATGTGTTTCCACAGAGGTGGAGATAAGAACTATGCATGAAGCAAGCTTGAATGATTCTGAATTAAGAACTTACTCTCTGAAATGAATGCATGTAGCTGAGTCTATGGGTATTTGGCTAATTGTAGAAACAAAGTTTGTTGAATTAGCTTCCACATGGAATAAAATGCTTATTACAGGAAAAGTAACAAAGGTGTGCTAATTTGATACTTATATGTATTACTAAAATTCAACAATAGTAGCTACCATTGTTCAGAATTGCAGTACTCAAACTTTTTGGTCTCAGATAAAACAACAACAACAACCCTTTTTTGTTCTCAGGATGTTACCGCATTCTTACAAATTATTGAGCTCTTTGCTTTTGTTTATGTAAGTTATATCTATTAATATTTGCCTTATTAATATTTGCCTTATTAGAAAGTAAAACTGAGGGGCACCTGGGTGGCTCAGTGGGTTAAGCATCTGCCTTTAGCTCAGGTCATGATCTCAGGGTCTTGGGATGGAGCCCCAAGTTGGGCTCCCTGTTCACTGGGGAGCCTGTTTTTCCCTCTCCCTGCTCTTATGCTCTCTGTTTTTTTTTTTTTTCTCTCTCTCCCTCAAATAAATAAAATCTTAAAAAAAAAAAAAAAAAAGAAACCTCTATCTTGGAAAAAAATTAAAACTGAAGAAAAATTTAAATATTTACTTGCAAACTAAATTTCCATCTTAAAAATATGTAATCCACTGCTTATTAACATACACAATACACATTTATAAAAATTATTATTTTCTAAAACAAAACAAAATTTCTTGATAAAAATGACATCATGTTACATTTATGCAGCTAGATTCTCATATGTGTTGCATCCAATTTGTCACAATATGTTATTCTAGTTAAAGTATATGAAAAGAATCTGGCCTCACACAAGTATGTAGCTGGAGAGAGGGTCTTTTAATAGCCTATTTAAATAATTGTACATATTCTTCTTTGATGCTACACCAAAAGAAGTAGTTTCTTATAGGTTAGTTATAACATGTTCTAAAACCACATAAATAAACTTTTCATACTCTATTACATTAAAATCTGTTGGCCTATCTTATGTTCTGAATAAATTTTTTTCCTCATGTATGACTGTAGCATTGGGCTTTGGTGATTTGGAAAATATTATTTCCCTGAAACAAAGCTTTTCTAAATGTTGACACATTTCTTTTTATAATAGCAAAAATATCACATTTGTTCATTTCACCACTGATCTCATCAGAAGAGTGTATGCTCATGGGAACTTTTAAGTTCACAGTAGCAGATATAAATTTCCAACATTCAATTTTGGTGTGAAAGTTCAAATTTTAGGCAATGAATATTTAAGTTACTTCCTTTGATAATGCTAGGCTTACTTAGATCATTTTTGAGATAATGCCTACTAAATAACCAGGTCTGAATAACTATAGACTATCTGAGATATATATATATATATATATATATATATTTTTTTTTTTTTTTTTTTTTTTTTTTTTAAAGTATGCTCCACGTGCAGCATGGAGCCCAAGGGCTCAAACTTACAACTGTGAGATCAAAACTTGAGCTGAGACCAAAAGTCACATGCTTAACCAACTGAGCTGACCCATCAGATATATTTTTTTAAAGTGAAAACAGTGTTCCATATAAGAGTCTGGATCAGCTCACATTTGAAATAATCACTAATGTGCTCTTCCTTCAGATAGCAGAATGCTTTATACTTCATTACTCAAAAAAGATGGATGCTCAGGGTTGAGATGTAATAAATTGCTTATTGTTTCATTAGGGAAATTCTTAAGTAAAACTAAGTTTTTTTTTTTTTTTTTTTTTTTTTTAAATTTTATTTATTTATGATAGTCACATAGAGAGAGAGAGAGAGGCAGAGACACAGGCAGAGGGAGAAGCAGGCTCCATGCACCGGGAGCCCGATGTGGGATTCGATCCCGGGTCTCCAGGATCGCGCCCTGGGCCAAAGGCAGGCGCCAAACCGCTGCGCCCCCCAGGGATCCCTAAAACTAAGTTTTTGTTATTGTTAACTGTGAATGTCTAGTGGTAAAGAATGCAGTGTGTACTATTATGATTTGTGTTCCTCCCTTGTTGAGGAGTAAGCAATTTTACTCACCATTGTTTCTGAACCATCAGGGCACATAGTCAATGCAGTGAGAAGGCAAATAATGTTTTACACTATTATGAACATATTTTTACCCCATAGACTCTCTGAAAGGATCTCAGGTTACTTTAGGTTTGTGGATCATATTTCAAGTTTAGAATGTACACCAACAAGTGATGTTTTTTTCCTAGATGAGTATTTCATTCTGACATTGTTTAGAATTTCCAGTCCATGGTAATAAAGTACAAACCCACTTTTAGTTAGTTTTATTATTGCTTTTATATTCTTCACAGACAATACAATGTTCTCTTGTCTACACCCAGGGCATACTTTCCTACTGCCCTGTCCTTAGTACACCAATGGATGTATATATATACATATTTTTTTAAGAATTGAATTATTTATTAATGTGTTTATTACAAATACTTTCTCCCAGTCAGTGGTTTGTCTTAAGGGTGTCTTTTGATGAACACAAATCCTTTTTTTTTAACTTTGATTTTAGAATTGCTTTATCTTTACAAAAAAGTTGCAAAGATAGTACAGAGAGTTCCTGTCTATCACCCAGCTTCCCCTAAGGTTAATACCTTATGTTACCATGCACATTTGTCCCAACTAGCAACCCAACATTGGTACATTGCAAAACTAAACTCCAGATTTTCTTTGAATTTCACCCATTTTTCTCACATATACTTAACATATAATATCTAACATTAATGTCCTTTTTCAGTTTTAGAATTCAATTCGGATACCACACTGAATTTAGTTATACTAAATACTGTCTTCTAGTATTCCATGTTCTGTGACAATTTCTTAGTCTTTCAACGTTCTGGATGACTTTGACGGTTTTGAAGAGTACTATTCTCATATTTTGTAGAATGCCCCTCAATTTGGGATTGTCTGATGTTTTTGTCTTGGTTAGATGGGAATTTCAGGTTTAGTGGGGAAGGCCAGTTTCTCACTAGCATACTAGAAGTACCTGACATCAACATGACATATCACTGGTGATGTTAACCTTTATCACTGGGCAAGGTAGTGTTTGCCAGGTTAAAATTGGTCAACATAATGGTGTATTTATGCTTTTGTAGTACAGTCATTCTGGCTTTGTATATTTTATGTCAGATACATTCGGTATTAAGATTATGATATCTTCTCAATTAATTGAAACTTTTGTTATTACACAGCAACTATTTCTAGCAATCTTTTAAAATTTAAAATATATGTGTTTGCTATTAAGGAAGTTACACTGGTTTTCATTAGGTTTATTTTTTAACCCCCTTGTACATATTTTCATTCTTTTCTTTTTTTAAAGTTTGTTTAAAAACTGAAGTATACTTGACATTAGCATTATATTAATTCCATGTATACAACATAATGATTTGCTATTTGTATATCTTGTGAAATGACCACAATACATCTAGATAACATTCATCATCACATGTAGTTGTAATTTTTTTTCTTGTGATGAGAACTTTTAAGATTTACTCTCAGCAAATTTCAAATATACAATACAATAGTATTAAGTATAGTCACCATTCTGTCCCATAATTAGAATTTTGTGCCTTTGGACCTCTACACCCATTTCACCCTCCCCTAGTTGCCCCTACTCTAGCAACCTTCAGGTTGTTCTCTGAATTCATAAGCTTGCTTTTTTTTTAAATTTATTTTTTAAAATTTAAATTTCACATTTAATGAGATCATATGGTATTTGTCTTTCTCTGTCTCTATTTCACTTAGAATGCTATCAAATTCCATCCATGTTAAAAAAAAAAAGTTCCATCCATGTTGTCACAGATGGCAAGATTTCATTTTTTTTTATGGCTGAATAACATTCACTTGAATATATAATGATAATTTCTTTATCCATTCATCCATTGATGGATACCTACATCATTTCCACATCTTGGCTATTGTAAATAATGCTACAATGAACATGGAGGATGCAATATCTTTTTGAGTTAATGTTTTCGTTTTCTTCAGATAAATCCCCAGAACTGGGATTGCTAGATCACATGGTAGGTCAATTTTTAATTTTTTGAGGAATTTCCTACTGTTTTCCATAGTGGCTGCCCTGCACCTACAGTGCACAAGTGTTCCCTTTTCTTTCTATCCTCACCAACATTTGTTATTTCTTGTCTTTTGGATTCAGAAATACTTAATTTTTTGACATGAAGTCTAATTGAACAATATTTTATAATATGTGCCTTTATAACTGTTCTGAGATTCCACTGCTGGCATAAATTCCACTTGGTCATAATATAGTTATTATATTTTTTATATAAAGGAGAAAATTCATATTATCTCAATAGATACAGAAAAAAATTGATAAAATTAAACAATTCTTTGTGAACTTTTAGTAATCTAGAAATAGGGGCAGCCCCGGTGGTTCAGTGGTGTCGCGCCGCCTTCAGCCCAGGGCGTGATCCTGGAGACCAGGGATCGAGTCGCACGGTGTGCTCCCTGCATGGAGCCTGCTTCTCCCTCTGCCTGTGTCTCTGCCTCTCTCTCTATCTCTCATAAATAAATAAGTAAATAAATCTAAAAAATAGGTTAAAAAAGTAATCTAGAAATAAAAGGAAACTCTGAGGTTATACTGATCTTATAAAATGTATTGAATCTATTCTCTCCTCTTTTCTACTCTGTGGGAGAGGTTTTCTTTCTTTCATTTTTTAAAACTGGGTTTTTCTTTTATCCTTAAATGTTCAGAAGATTAACTACTGAAACTATTTTGACTTAAAGCTTTCTTTGTGGGATGGTTTTTAATTAAGAATGCAATGTCACTGATACTTAATTTCATTCAGATTTTTTAATTTCTCCTTGTATTAGCTTTGGTGAGTTGTGTTTTTCAAAGCATTTGTCTATTTCAACCACATTTTTCACAGCTTTATTGAGATATAATGAATATGCCATAAACTCTCTCATTTACAATGTAAAATTAAATTTTTTTAGTATATTCTCAAAGTCATGCAACTATCACCACAACCTAATTTTAGGACACTTCTATCCTCCAAACGGAAACTTCATGCCTTTTTGTGATCACTCCCATTTCCAACCCCAGGCCTAGGCAAACACTAATTTACCTTCTGTCTCCATTTCATATAAATGGAATAATATATGACCTGGTATTTTATATTTGACTTCTTTCACTTAGTATATATTTTTATAAAACTTAATTTTTTAAGTTCATGTCTATAGTAGCATGTGTCAGTACTTTCTTTTTTCTTTTTAAAATAATTTTTATTGAAATGTATAACCTATGTACAGAAAAGTGCACATATTTTAACAAAGTATACTTTTTTTATAGTTAACATTTCATGAAACCACCAGACATGTCAAGAAATAGAACACTGCTGGACCATAGCAGCCTCTTCATGTCCCATTCTCAACTTTGCCCCTTCCTTATAAGAAGCCAATATCCTTGGTAATACCATAGATTAGCCAGTTTTTGAACATAATAAAAATGGAATCATGTAGAATGCATTATTCTGTATCTGCTCTTAATCAACTATATGTGTTTTTTAAAAATTTTTTTAAAGGATTTTATTCATTTATTTGAGAGAGAGAGAGAGAGAATGCACAGGGTAAGGGCAGAGGGACAAGCAGGTTCGCTGCAGAAAGGGGCAAGGGGCAGGGCTCAATCCCAGGACACTGAGATCATGATCTGAGCAGAAATCAACAGTCAGCTGCTTAACCAACTGAGCCACCCAGGAACCCCTGTATTTTTAAAAACTTTTAAGAGCAGGTTCACCACACAGTTGAGAGGAATAGAGATTTCCCATGTATTTCCTGACCCTACACATAAATAACTTCCTTCATTAACAACATCATTCATCAGAGTGGTGCACTTTTTTCCCCCAAGAATAAACCTACAATGACACATAATCGATCACCTAAAGTCCATGGTCTACCTTAGGGTTCATTTTTGGTGTAGTATATTCTACAGGTTTGAATAAATGTATAATGATATATCTCCATCATTATAATATCATCCAGAGTATTTTCATTGGTGTAAAAATCTACTTGGGTTTTTTAAATTGCTAAATGTTGTTATACTATATAGATATATACTACATTTTGTTTATCCATTCACCAGTTGATGGATATTTGGGTGGTTTCCACTTTTGGGCTACTATGAATAATGCCACTAGGAACAAATTTAAGTATAAGTCTCTGTACAGATATTCATTTCTCTAGTGTTGATACCTAGGGATGGAATTGCTGAGTCACATGGAAACTCTGTGTTTAACAATTCTGAAAGACTTTTCAACAGTAGCTTGTATCATTTTATATTACCATATATATGAAGGTGGGAATATATGAGGGTTCTAGTTTTTCAACATTTTTGCCCAGACTTATTTTCTGTTTTTTTTTTCCCCCCAATTATAGCCATCTTAGTGTTGTAAAGTATTATTTTGTGATTTGGATTTGAATTTCCCCAATGACCAATGATGTTGAGCATCTTTTTCAATTTATTAACTAATTTGCTTATCTTCTTTGGAGAAATGTTTGTTGAAATCTGTTGCCTGTTTTCTTTTTTTAAATTTTCCAAAGTGTATTTATTAGATTCCTTTTGGTTACATGTGACAGAAACCACCTCCACCTATCATAGATGAAAGAACAGAATGTACTTTGAGGATGGTGTTGGGGAGAGATATTCATGATATTCAAGGGCAACACTGCAGTGAAACACAGGAAAAACTGGACACAGACTCTGGAGACTGTAGGATACCCAGGCAATCTCTATCCATTGTTTATCTCTCCTTCTCAGCTGCTTCATTCCCATCTCTTATAGGATCTGTCTTTCCATTCTCAGGCCACTTGGCAGGACACAGTTACTGCGAATTATTCTTAGGTTCCCCTCCTTTTATTTTAAAAGACCAATCAGATATCTCTTAGTCATATTCTAATTTCCTAGGGAAGATATTCTAATTGTCCCAACTTGGTTTATTTAGCCAGCCACAGATGAAACAGCTGTGGCCAAGAGGGTAGTAAGTCATGAAACCATGTAGATCCCGGGCAGATATTGGCAACTATGGCCCTCTAGCATCTGACTTTTTTTGTGCATTTATTGAGCAAAGAATGGTTTTTGCATTTTTAAAAAGTTGGGGGTGTGTGGGAGGATACTAGCAAAGAAGAATATGAAACAAGGATGTATATGGTCAGAAAAGTATAAGTATTGGGGCACCTGGGTGGCTCAATTAAGCACTCAACTCTTGGTTTTGGCTCAGGGTTAGATTGAGCCCTGCATTGGGCTCTACACTAGACATGGAATGTGTTTAAGATTCTCTCTCCTTCCCTCTCCTTCTGCCCCTCCCTCCTCTCTCTCTCTCTCTCTCTCTCTCTCTCAAAAAAAAAAAAAAGTATAAATATTTATTATCTGACCCATTGCAGAAAAAATTTGCTGATCCCAATGTAGGGGGAAGGGAACAGCTTCTCCAAAAGAAGGGTGATATAGGGATCCTTGGGTGGCGCAGCGGTTCGACGCCTGCCTTTGGCCCAGGGCGCGATCCTGGAGACCCCGGATCGAATCCCACGTCGGGCTCCCGATGCATGGAGCCTGCTTCTCCCTCTGGCCTGTGTCTCTGCCTCTCTCTCTCTCTCTCTCTCTCTCTCTGTGTGACTATCATAAATAAATAAAAATTAAAACAAAACAAAAGAAGGGTGAGATAGACTGATCTGCCATTCTAAAAAAATATCTGTAGGCTATTCATTCCATAGGGTGTGAACACATGATCCCATGTTCAATCTACTTGGGAAACCGGAGGGAAACCAGATAGCAAATTTAAAAAGACTTATTGCAAGACTTCTCATAGTATTTGAAATGGTAGAAAACATTGTGAATCCTCAAAAATTTTTTTTTTTTTTTTTTAAGTAGGCTCCACACCAGGAAGCCCAATGTAGGGCTTGAACTCACAAGCCTCAGATCAAGACCTGAGCTGAGATCAAGAGTCAGATGCTTAACCACTGAGCCATCCAGGTGCCCCTTCAATAATCTTTAAGAGGAAGATATAATGTTTTCTTCCCATATTTTTTGACCTTAGAACCTAATAGGACATATGAGGCTAGAGTTCAAAAGAAAGATCTGGACTGGAGATGCAAATGAAAAAGTCAATACCATACAGATGATAGTTAAAATTGTTTGCCTTTTAAAATTAGGTTGTGTTCTTAATATTGAGTTGTAAGATTTCTTTACATATTCTGGATACAAATTCTTTATTTTTATTTTTTATTTAAGATTTTTTATTTATTTATGAGAATGCACAGAGAGGAGAGAGAGAGAGGCAGAGACGCAGGCAGAGGGAGAAGCAGGCTCCATGCACCGGGAGCCCGATGTGGGATTCGATCCCGGGTCTCCAGGATCGCGCCCTGGGCCAAAGGCAGGCGCCAAACCGCTGCGCCACCCAGGGATCCCACAAATTCTTTATCAGATATAGTTCTGCAAATATTTTCTCCCAGGCCGTGGGCTCTCTTACTTTCTCGATGGTATTGTTTAAAGTCCAAAGCCATATTTCTATAGTTTTCTATGAGTCTAGCTAATGCTGTTTTTAAGTATTTACTGGATAATTCCATGTACCTTTCAAACTTAAGGAGGCTTAGTTTCTTTACTGGCAAAATGTGGGCTGCCGCCTCCTATACCCTTGGTAAGGGCTCCTTCTCTGTTTTGTTTTGTGGACAGAACTTATAGGAACTAATTATATAATTCCTATAGTTTTTTAAAAGATTATTTATTTATTTGTTCATGAGAGACACAGAGAGAGAGAGAGGCAACAGGCAGAGGGAGAAGCAGGCTCCATGCAGGGTGCCTGATGTGGGACTAGATTCCAGGTCTCCAGGATCAGACCCTGGACTCCAGAACCACACCCTGAGCTGAAGGTGGCGCTAAACCACTGAGCCACCGGGCTGCCCAATAACTCCTGTATTTATCTGAAGTTGAGAACTACCGTGGTAGAGTCCCCTGCTGGACATCATTTCATTCATTCATTAATTCAGCAAATACTCATTGAAGGTTCGCTGTGTTCTAGACACACTGTTAGGTGCTGCGTATTTGATGGTCAATAAGACAAAAATAGTCTCTGCTTAAAATGTAGCTGGGAAAGACAGATGCTAAATAAAACATTATATGAATAATCATTTATCTGCAGCTGTGAACTAAGTATTTGGTAGATATGGAGATTCAGATTTCCTCAAGTTCACTGCGTCAAAAACTGAACTCTTAATCACTGTCTTCAAGTCATTTCATCCTTGAATAGTTTCTAATCTGGTAACGTCCATTTCAGTCATCCAAGCCTTGATATTTACCTCTCTCCTTTATGATTTTCATTCAATCAGTGCCCCGTTTCTGCCTCCATCATGTCATGTAACTGATCCTTCCTCTCAGTCCCCCTTGCTGTTATCTATCTTAGGGCAGGTCCTCACATCTCATGCTTAGAACATTGCAGTTATCTATACCTGGTTGGTATCCCTAATTCTAGATTGGTTCCCTTCCAATCCAGTCTCCATAATATCATTGGAATTATTATTCTAGAATGCAGGTATTTAATGGATCCTTAAAAGTTACAGGATAAAATCCAAAACTTACAAGACAAAATGCAAGCTTTTTACCTCCAGGATCTGCCAATGTGTGTAGCCTCATCTTCAACATGAAAACCACTCACCTCTTATGCCAATTGTTTTGGTTATGTTAGTTTGGTTATGTATTGCTACATAACAAGTCATCTCAAAACTTAGTGGCATAAAACAACAATTGTTTATGATCTAGGAATCCCAGAATATCATTTCTACAGCATTTTATTGATCAGGCAATTAACTAAGGTCAATTCAGGGTAGAGGAACTGGATCCCACATCTCACTAAGTATGCAAAGAATTTGTGGATGTCTCTAATCTCCCATACCAAGGGTACCACATCTAGTGAACGATAGGTCTATTTTTTTTCCTTTTTGCTTTTTTTTTCTTGCTGTATTTTTTCTAATACTGTTCAATTTGCGCCTTCCCCAGTTTCTCAGCCTAGCAGACTTATGCTCTTCAAGACTTAACTTCAGTGTCACAAAATCTTTCTTGAGTGACAGAGCAACAGCATGATGTTTTTTCAATGACTTAGCATTTACTGAGTACAAGGCAACATTCCCCCAAAGAATAAACCAAGCCCTAGACAATGGACTAGGAACCATCCAAGCAGAGTTGGTCCTTCTCCCCTTTCTGCCAAGACTATATATTGTATTTATGCCTACATCACAATTGTTTCACAGTTATACATATGATTGATCTGCTCCTAAAGTGAGCTCCTCAAATTCTCTGGTTTCATCTAAATTCAGTTTGCAGGTAACTGAAATCATTGGAAGAAAAAAGAAAAAGTATGCATGGGAAGAGGGCAATATTTACTATCTCAGAATTATGAAACTGACTTTTTTAAAGGGAGAGGTGGTGCTGGTATCTGGCATGACTGGATCTAGCAGTATCTGGCATAACTGGATCTAGGCAGAAAACAATATTAAGTGGTCTTCCTCTTACTGTCCTTACTCTCTTCCTGTCCTCCCTCCTCTCTCCTCTCCCTACTTCTCTCTCTTCTTCTCTTCTTTCACCCCTCACTCTGTTTCGCTCAGTGTAGTGGCTTCCTTCACTCCTACTGCAGACACTACGCCTCCGCGTGATGAATTGTTTGGCCATGATGGTACTAGGTTTTCAGAATGGTGCCCCCAAAGGCAAATGGCAGTCTTTGCTATTAGTCCCAGATGAAAATTCCTGAAAGGAAACATGCTAAGGCCAGGAGAATGGAGCACTGTCGTTGGCCAACCCTGTTGTGCTGGGGAACGGCTGGTCTATTATCAGAAAGAAGGTGGAGAATTGGCCCAGGTCAAAAACCACTGGCTACATTGTATTTGCTTCTGCTCCCCACCCCCACCCCCACCTCTGTGGAGTTATTGGTACATAGCAGCAGCTTCCTAAATGTTTATTGAAAGGAATGAATGAATGAATGAGTGAATGAATGAGTTGATGAATGAATGAATCCTTGACTTGAAATGTTTTCCTTTCTGCACAGAAGTCATGATTCTATAAAATCCTCTCAGACATTTCTCACTAACTGCAGAAGTAGTCAGGAATTTTGCTGTTTTACCACTTTATGGCCACTCTGTGAACCTACCTCACAGGTACCGACACATGAAAGAACCTGACTAAAATATCAAATCCCTAGGCTTTATTTGGTTTCATCTTTACTCTAGGTTTTTTAGGTCAGTAAAGATTTAGTAAGTGTGGTATGTTTCTGTGAAAGTTCCTTCAGGTAGTTAAAGAGCTTCCAGGTGAGTCAGTGTTGGGGCTCAAACGCAGCTTTGAGTGTTAGCAGTGTCTCGTTACCAGCAACATGAGCTCACCTGGAAAGCTGCGGCAGTTTCTAGAGACCTCATTGCAGGCAGCAGTCAATCCAGAGCTTCTGCCAAAGGTTGGTGACTGAACAGCAAGCTTTTGAAAATTCTTCCTGAGATCTTTCATTCATACTCACTGTATTCAGAGAGATGAAGGAATGTGGAAGACTCTTCATGATTTCATTCTTACCAGAGGTTATTTCTTTGGCCGCTAGTATTATGCGCTGCTGAAGTGAGTACCTCTTTGGCCACTGGTAAGAAGAAATAACCAGAATCTTATGGAGAAAGAGAAAAAAAGGCTAAATGATTTCTGCAGCTCTCAAACCTTCCCAGAATAAGTCTAAACCCATCTGCCAGGGCCTGGTTCATGCTCTTTTAGGACATGCTGCCTGTACTCAGTAAGTGCTAAGTCATAGAAAAAACAACATGTAATATCCTCAACATGTAATACTCAAAGAAACTGTGCCACTCGTATTGCCATTGGGTTCTCACCTCAAGAGCCCAGATTTCCTGATTCATCAAGACACTACGATGGTAATAAACCAAGTTCTTGCATTTAGTGGCCTTTTTTTTTTTTTTTTCTGATGGAGGACACAATCTAAACTAGAAACAAATACATGAAAATAAATACACATGTGAGATAGTCTCAGTTTATGATAAATGCTACAAACATGATTTATAATGTGTTGAATAAAATAGGACTTAGGACAGACTTTAGGGATGAAAGTTCTCTGAAGAAGTAATTTTCTGAGCAGAGACCTGGATAAGAAGTCAATTGTATGATGATCCAGTGACGAAGAAAGAATAAATGCCAGAGAGAGTGAATTTGGTATGTTCAAGAGATATGAAGAAGGTCCTTAGGGCTGGAGTGTACTGAGCTAGGGGAAGAAAACAGGTAGGGACCAGACCATGAGGGACCTTGAGGGCGAGGCAGGAACTTTGTCTTTTATTTTAATTGCAGTGGAGGATTTTAAACAGGCAAATTACATAATCAGACCGATGTACTTTATCTTTTTTTTTTTTTAAGATTTTTATCTATTTATCCATGAGAGACACACAGAGAGAGGCAGAGACACAGGCAGAGGGAGAAGCAGAACTTGATCTCAGGACCCTGGGATCATGACCTGAGCCAAAGGCAGACACTCAACCAGGCAAAGGCAGACACTCAACAGCCACCCAGGTGCCCCTGATGTCCTTTTCTGTGTTGTCCAGTATGGCAGCCACTAGCCTCGTGTGGCTATTCAAATTTAAATCAATTAAAATTAACTAAAATTTAGTTCCCAAGTTACACCAGACACATTTCAAATAACTACATGTGGTTAGTGGCAGCTGTATTGCAAGTGTAGGCATCGAACATGTCCATCATTGCAAAAAGTTCTGTCAGACAGTGTTGTTCTAGAGAGCGTGGAAGCAGTGAGACCAGTTAGAGGTTACCGCTAGCTCAAGTTAAAGACATTGATATCTTAGAGTAGAGGGCTGTAACCGTAGAGATGGTGAGGGGTGCTTGTACTTGGGGTAGAGTTTGAAGGTAAAGTCCACAAGACTTCCTGATGAATTGTTTATGAGGGAATGAAGGGAAGAGATGAATTAGTTATATTTGCAGGTCTACTTTGGCAGAGGTAGAAAAATTAGAAATATTTACATGTGGGGGGATCCCTGGGTGGCTCAGTGGTTTAGTACCTGCCTTCAGCCCAGGACATGATCCTGGAGTCCTGGGATCGAGTCCCACGTCGGGCTCCCTGCATGGAGCCTGATTCTCCCTCTGCCTGTGTCTCTGCCTCTCTCTCTATCTCTCTCTGTGTTTCTCATGAACAAATAAATAAAAATAAAAAAAAAAAGAAATATTTACATGCGGAAGAAATAGACCTCTGTTGGCCCAATGGAATAGAACTCATCTTTCACCCGGAAGAGAGCAAGAATCTTTGAAAATCATGGAGATACATACATGATCAAAAATATGCTGTCAGGAATTGGAACTAATGGATTTTGGAACTTGTTATTGGCAGGTCAGTAGAGTCTATCACTAAAGTGGTAGAACTTATTCTCAGGGAATTTTGATCACTGTCGATGGTTACACTGCAAATCTCATTTCTGATTTCAAAGAGATCATCTTTTTCAAGTCTTCTTCCAAAAAAACAATTTCTTTGACATTTAAAAAAATTACTTTTCTCTAAAGTTCAAACTGATGCTGTAGGCACTAAAGGTCATGAACAAGAAATACTTGAGCACTGGGAGTCTGCTTATGCACTTTGATGGGAAATTAGTATTAAAAACTGTAGTAGCAGATATTTCTGCTCTGTGGTTCCTATTCCTATGCAGAAAAGGATTTATTTGTGGAGAACAGGACTTCACTGGAGAAGGACTTACAAGGTCAAGTCTTAAATGCTTAGTTGACTCCTTAAGGACTCTGTGATATCAAACTATTTACTACCTCCGAGCCTTTATTTCCTCATCGATGAAATAAGATTAGAAATCTCTGCTTCCTCCTATAAATATTATGAGCTTTAAATTAGATGAAGATAGTGATAACACCATTTGACATTTATTAAGTACATATTATGTGCCAGTCACTGTGTTAAGCAGGGTGTTGAAGCTATGACAGACACTGTGCTAAACTTAGTAGCTTAAAACAACAACCATTTTATTTACTCATGATTCTGTGAGTCACCAATTTGGGCTGGACTCAGCTGAATGGTTTTTCTGCTCTTCTTGCCTGTGGTTATGCATGTGGTTGCGAATTATCTGGCAGCTCTGATAGCCTAACTTGTCCCCTCTCATAGGTCTGGCGATTGGTGGTAGGGGTAGCTCTTAATTGGTTGGTGTAAGGGGCCTCCACTGGGACAGCTTGTCTCTCCTTTCCTGACCTCTTACACTCCAGTAGGCTAGGCCAGGCTTCTTCACATGGGGGTTCAGGGCAGAATTTCAAGAGGTAAGAGCAGAAGCTGCAAAGCTCATTGAATTCTAGGCTTAGAAATTCCGCATATCACTTCCATGACATTCTATTGATCAAAGCAAATTACAGGTACAACCCAGATCCAAGGGTAAGGTGATGAACTGTACACTTTTATGGCGGGAGAGGAAAAATCGCAGTGCAAATGGGCAGGCATACAAGGATAGGAGGAGTTATATCAGTCATCTCTGTGAACCATCTACTGTGCCTGTCAGCATACAGCCTCACCAACGTGCACGACAATATTGTTTTCCTCATTGGACAGATGAGGAAATAGGCACAACGAGGTCAGATAACTTGCTCAAAGTCACATAGTCCGTAAGTGCCTAGGCTGGGATACAAACCCAGGCAGCCTGACTGTGGAGGCTGTGCTCTTTTAAGTTCTTCAGATGGAAATCACACTATGACAGAGATTACTTGTGTTTTCCGATGTCCAGTTCTTTCCTGGTGGGGTACATGGTAGGCTACACTTCCCATCCCTTATTGTTTAAGCGGGGTCGTGTGACTGGTTCTGGGCCAGTGGAAGCATTTACTAGCAGGTGTAAATTCTTCATTCTCCTTTATCCCTTACCTCTATGACCCTAGAGATCAAGGGTTGAAGTGGTGGAGCTGTAAGATAGACATGGGTCCAATTGCCGCGTTACGATTCAGAAGGAAACCGCCAGATCTCCAGCAAGAAAGAAACTTGCACGTGTCAAGCCACTGAGATTTTGAGATGTATCGCTGTAGTGAAGCCAGTTCTCTCCTGATTAATGCAGCCCTCACTGTATGTTTCTACTTGTAAAGTGAAGCCAGGGTCTTATCAGAATTTTAATTCAATGGGAAAGAATAAAGAAAAATTTATAGATCATTCCAAATTCTGCTACCCAGGGTCAACAATTCTCAATCTCCTGGTGGGTATCATGACAGATAATTCTCTGTCTGTAAGAATATGCACACAATTTTTTATAAAGATTTTATTTATTTATTCATGAGAGACAGAGAGAGAGAGGCAGAGGCACAGGCAGAGGCACAGGCAGAGGGAGAGGCAGGCTCCCTGCAGGGAGCCCAGTGTGGGACTAGATCCCAGGACTCTGGGATCACGACCCGAGCAGAAGGCAGGTGTCCCGAATATATACACAATTTATATAAATAAGTTCTTTTTGTCAGAAAACAATATAATTTCAAAATTGTCCTTGGTCGAGTAATAGAGGTCTATGTAGGAAGCTCTTTGAAATATATACCATACAACGGGAAGGTCTTTGTGAACACATCGTCTAAGGGTTAAGAGTGTGGGTTCTACATCGTGAGTGCTGGAGTCCAAATTCTCACCCCATCACTGATTTTGAGAAAGTCACTTAATCTTTCTGTGCCTCAATTTCTTCAACTGTTAAAGGGTACAGGTAATAATACTACATACTATACAGTGATTTATACCTTCCACCTCAGTGTACAAAGAAAATGTAGCTTCTTTACTACCTGTAAGAGATCTTTCTCATAACCCACTGCTAGATAGCAGAGGGCTGCTTTTGGGGGTGAGAGAAACCATGTTACCTTCTCTGGGTTTTAAAAGATTTCCAAGGAAATGTTTAGCCAGTCAGAAATCTGTCTCCATAATGGAGCTATCGCCCCCTTCCCTTATCATATTTTCCCCAAAGCTGGCATAAAGAAAAACTTTCTTCCTTCTGTGCTTCTCTTTTCCTCTCACAGCACTGCCTCACTTTCAACACTCTGACAGAGCTCTGGGGGAGTTTCCCTTGACCAAGCAGTTCCCTGCAACACCACCCGGAGGTCCTGTAATGTAAACAGATTTGGACACTATCCACCTAGAGGTAGATCTTAAGGGCTCAACCCCACAACTGTCCCGACTCAATTTCACATGCTGCTTGCAAGCTCGGGTTGTCACCTATACTTCTGATCCATCAGCTATAAACCAGAAGTTCTTGCAGCCCCCTCCTTGGGTTCAATTAATTTGCTAGAGTGGCTCATAGAACTCAGGAAAACAGTTTACTTAGTGTTTCCCACTTTATTATAAAAGGGTATGATAAAGGGTGCAGATGGACATCCAGGTGAAGGAGACGTATGTGTAGGACAAAGTATGTGGGGAGGATCATGGAGTCTCGGTCCCTCTCTGGACAGCCACTCTGCCAGTACCTCCATGTGCTTATCGACTTGGAAGCTCTCCAAAACCCATGCTTTGGGGATTTTTATGGAGATTTCCTCAGGTAGGTGTGATTGATCATAAAGTCCATTTTCATTCCTTCTGTCCTCTCTGGGGAAAGGGAGTTGGGACTGAAAATTCTAAGCTTCTTATCATGGCTTGATCTTTCTGGTGACCAGCTACCCGTTCAAGAGCCCATAAAGAGTCACCTCATTAGAACAAAAGACATTGCTATCACCCAGAAAACTCCAAGGGATTTAGGAGCCCTGTGTTAGGTATAAGGTCAAAGACCAAACATTAGAGCAAAAGATACTCCTAGGAAATTACACTTAGGAGATTAAAAGGATTTTAGGAGCTCTGTGCCAGGAATTGAGGGCAGAGGCCAATATATATATATTTTTCTATTATCTCATAGATGGTTTCTCTGTGTACAGAAAAAGCTTATGAGGTCTCCTGGTGACAGAGGAAGTTTTCACGTTATCTTTTTTCACTATACTTGGGATGGGATGGGTGGTTTAGTCTGAACTGACATCCATTACGGAGAGGCTAATTCCATTTGATCTTCTGGTGAATAGTGGTACCTACTGCTGTCTGTTGGTGACTTGACACTGCCTCCAATTATTGGAAGTCTGGAGGCCTTCTTGCAGGCCTCCTTTTACCAACTCCAGGCCTCTGTAAGTCTAGTGGTTCTCACAGCCTTTCCTCAGACTCTCACCAGGACACAGAGGATCTTTCTGGACTCTTTGCACACCATGCACAGACTGTAGGGGCAAAAGGCACGGTCTTTTCTTCTACTTTTCCTCAGCTCATCCACCCTAACACCTTGCCAGAGGTTGGCAGGATCCTTTGCATGGAGTTCTCATTCCAAGATTCTAAATGGGGAGTAGGTAAAAAACTCCTTTGATTTTGCTTCCCAGGCCAGTCAGTTCACATGTCAAATAGCTTACTTCCCCTCCCCACTCTTACCCACGATTTTTAGGTACTGATCAGGACAGCCTTTCTCCTTCAGCTTCTTGTCTACAGGGACAGCATGTATGCCACTAAACCTCTTTGCTCAACTTGAAGGACAGAGAGGCAAAATATTTACATGATAAAGACATTTACATGGCTTTTTTAAAAAAATATTTTTAAAAGATTCTATTTATTTATTCATGAGAGACACAGAGAGAGAGAGGCAGAGACACAGGCAGAGGGAGAAGCAGGCCCCATGCAGGGAGCCTGACATGGGACTTGATCCTGGGTCTCCAGGATCACGCTCTGGGCTGAAGGTGGTGCTAAACCGCTGCCCTGGCCTTTTCTTTTTCTTTTTTTTTTTTTTTTTAAGATTTTATTTATTTATTCATGACCGAGAGGGAGAGGCAGAGACATAGGCAGAGGGAGAAGCAGGCGCCACATGAAGAGCCCAATGTGGTACTCAATCCTGAGACTCCAGGATCACGCCCTGAGCCAAAGGCAGACACTCAACTGCTGAGCCACCCAGGAGTCCCCTTTACATGGCTCTGGATATGCAGTCATAAGTCAGTTAGGAACTAGAGTTAACTATTAATAGAAATGCATTAATAATCTCAAATATTGTATCATCACATCATCGTCATATAAGAGGTGCTTATTTCTCCTTCAGTGCCCTTGCACTCTTCTCATGGATTTACACTGGCCACCAAATTTTGGAATTTGTATAGTGGTTTTGCCTGTTAGGAGATCGGAAGGCAGTCCACCTGCTGTTTGCCTAGAATGCAGGAAATGAGCATCATACCATATGGGCTCTTTAACACCCACCCACATGGCCCAAGACACAAGCAGCAGTTCCTCTGGCAACTATAAGCCAGGCACCGCTGGGGTAACTGCTGTGCTTGGGCATCACATATTTTTAAAAAGTCTTCTTAATTACATTTTAATCCCACAGATATAAATTGATTTTTGGTCTTTTTCTTGTCCACAAGCCAACTCAGGTTCTATAATAGCCTACAAATGACCAAGAAATGTTTATGTCAGTTGCAGCTGCATAATCAACTCTCTTGACCAGCAGTGCTAACCTCATACAGAAGTCAACCTGTCTAGGTGAGGTCAGGAGCTGTCACTAGGACCTTTCCCACTAAGAGCTACAGCCCCAAATATCATACTTTGGCATTTATTTCTTTGAATGAAGACGTGGTTTTTGTACCTTTATACCAATGGATTTGCCAGACTATATAAGAACCTGAGGCTTCAGGATAAATCTTACTTTTAACAAGCCCTCCAAGTAATTAATGGGATTAAATAGAACTGCAGTTCCTTCTTGGTGACTGCATATTATTTCAAACAAAAACTAAACCTGTTATTCATTTGTTTTCTCTTTAAGGTTAAATTATCCCACGTGATTCCAATTAAGGAGACCTCATGTGTATCTCTTTAAACTGTAGCCAGAAAGATCCAACAAGAATTTATGGCATCTTTGAGTTCTTTTCTATGACTTCATTTTATCTGAATTTTGCCAAAATAAAAAAATTAGGACAGAGTTGGGACAGAGTTACAGAACTACAACATGACTCTTAGTCTTCATTTAAGACAAGAAGACCATCTGGTCAACAATGTATGCCTGCCCTCACTCATTAATTAAGCACACAGGTGGGAGTGTGTGCAAGTCAAAGCCTGGAAGTTGCCCTCCTCCTCACCCTCTTAGCCTGGTGAGATGTATGCAGTTGGTGTGATCCCATGGCTGGGCTTCCTGAACCTTCTCCGAGAGACTTGCAGGAAGCAGCCTTCAGGTACAAGTTCCCAGATGGGGTTTATCTAATTTCTTTTGAAATGGTGAGGACTGCCCTGAAAATTAGAGTTAGATTACTTCTAACCTCAGGAGAATTGATTCCATGCTGAGTTGGCAGTGAATGGATAGAGACTTTCAGTGGAGAGTGTGAATGGCAGCAGTCTACACAAGTGCCTTGTGAATGCTGACTATCTTCTCCTACTCCTAAGTTTTTCTCTCTCAGTTTAAAGTCAAATACTCTTTCTCCCAAATGCTCTTTGTTCAGTGGGTTGTTTTGGTTAACGCGCTATGAGAGATTAACATGATGATAAAAAAATGTCAAGCTAGTTCCATAACCATATATCATTTTGGGCTGCTAGGAGTGCCTATTGCCTGCAGTTTCTTTAAAGTAGGGTTTTCTAGTCTCACTGAGCTAAGTCTTGGGGTCATCAGAAAAGGGGACTGCATATGTGTAACTATGTACCGCTTATACACGTGAGATGGGGCCTTTGCAGCAGCTGTAGACTGGTAGAGGCTAGAGGAAGAAGGAAGGACTAGCATAGATCTTGGAAATGATAGATGCTGTAAAGTGCAAAAAGCCATCTCATTTAGGATCCTCCCACCACCTCAACTTTGTCATCCTCCATTTCAGTTCCTTATGTGATCTTTGGGACTTAACCTAATTTTCTGTTACATAAATCATATTTATTAGTTTAATTAATTATCAGGATATATTTATTTGTCTGCCCTCTCTTGTTCCAGCTCTGAAAATGTATGTTCCCAATTCATCACTGAATTTCTAATGCTCAAAAGGTACTCAGCAAAAATTTGTTGAATGAATGAAGGGTTGAATGTACCAAGCACCTTACATATATTACCTTCTATACTCTTGTAGAATAATTCTAAAATAATTTGGGTCAGAAATTGTGTCTTTTAACTTGCTTTTTTTTTTCTGTGACATACTTAACAACAAAAGCCTATGGGTGAACTGTATAAATCCAAGAGTTTAGAGTATGGCATTTGGGATATAATCATTATTTTTTTTTAATTTTTATTTATTTATGATAGTCACACACACAGAGAGAGAGAGGCAGAGACACAGGCAGAGGGAGAAGCAGGCTCCATGCACCAGGAGCCCGATGTGGGATTCGATCCTGGGTCTCCAGGAACGCGCCCTGGGCCAAAGGCAGGCGCCAAACCGCTGCGCCACCCAGGGATCCCAGATATAATCATTATTTAACTAGCTATGTGCTTTTACGATGACTACATACATTTCTTTGATAAACAAGCAAGGAGTTGGAAACAGTCCGTCAAGTTTGCATGCAATCTGTGTCAGGACTGCTAGTCTCTGGAGCCTGACCGCAGCTGTTTAAATGTTCAGTCATTTTGGTCTTCATTGTTCCAAGTCTAGCCCAGAGCTGCTCCTCATTCTTGGCAGAATTCCAGAATTAAAGATGGTTCCAGAGTCTTTAGCAAGGGCTCCATAGCCCACCTCAGCCTGTCACAGCTTCCTTCCTAAGGAAGGCACCCTGGAGATTTGCAGCTTGGATACCTGTCTCCAAGAAAGACTCAGACCTTGGAACAGGGAAGGTAGATGCATCATGTGTTGGAAAAGCATGGAAGATTTTTGAATGGTATTGGTTCATAAATATTTGCTTCTCTTCTTTGTGACTCTGTAAAACCTCTTAAATCTCTAGGTTTTGCCTTCTCTGACTCCTATCTTCTGTTCCTTCCAGGTTTATCTTTCACAAGGTATACCCATTTTTTGGTGGAGTATAAAAAGGCAGATTTGCATCTTTGTTTTAATGCTCTGTGAAACCAGAGTCCTTGCTGGTAGAAGAGCATGCCCATATAAGATTACATTCTTCTCTGTAAGCTGCAGTGTCTAAAATAGGGAAAAGAATTATAAATAGTATATGTTAATAATGCTAACTTTCAAAAGATTTAGAAATAGGAAAATTGCATACTTGCAAGCTTTCATTTTTGTCTCCTTTCTTAAGTCTTAATTATTCTTTCGGAAATTCAGGTTTCAATTTATATGATGTCCCCTAAGGTAACATGTAATGCATATTATACAAGAAAAAGAAAAATAAGAAGATAATACTGAAGATGGATGGGATCTCTTGTATAATAAGTGAAACATTCATACACATACACCCACACTTGGCTAGTGGAGTGACTTGAAATCATTCTTTTGAAAATGGATTTTACATAATACAGAGCAAGAGCTATTCATAGATTTTTGACCAATAATCCTATTTTATTGGGAAAAAATTAAAGTGTCTAGTGACTAGATAATATAAGTTATGAATATCATGTAAATTCTATGTCTATTGGAAGAGATAGAATTTTCACATCATATTTCTGTTTATAGTTACATTATATTACATATATAGCTATTAAATTATATTTATGAAGATCAGCCATGGAGAAAAGCATTTACTTTTTAATAGAAGTGAAAAGGCAAACAGACTTTTACATTACTGGGATTTCACATGTGGAAACATGGAAATACAGCAGATGCAGCTTTTCTTCCTCAGCAGGGCAGTGGCCAGAGGAGCTGTGGCACTGGTCTCTCTGAGCCATCCAGCTCCATCCTTGTCACTGCAGGGACACCCGCTCTAGCTGCTGCCATGACTGAGCCTCTCAAGATAAGACTTTCATCATGTAGAAGCTGACCAGAGATGAGACTAATAAGGGCATCCACCGTATGCTCCTCGGGTCATTCCCACTTTGTTAGTGACGTGTTCATCTCCTCAGATGGCCAGTTTGCCCTCTCAGACTCCTGTGATGGAACCTTTTGGTTTTGGGATCTCACAACTGGTATGTAGATCTGTAGGCCATACCAAGGATGTGTTGAGTGGGGACTTCTCCTCTGACAACCCTACAAATTGTCTCTGGCTCCATCACCAAGTAGTAGAATGTACTGTCCAGCATAAAAGCCATTCTGAGTGGGTGTCTTGTGTCTGCTTCTCATCCAGTAGCAGCAATCCCATCATTATCTCCTGTGGGTGGGACAAACTGGTCAAAGTATGGAACCAGCCAAACTGCAAGTGGAAGACCAATCACATTGGTCACACAGACTACCTGAACACTGTGACTGTCTGTTCAGATGGATCTCTCTGTGCTTCTGGAGGCAAGGATGGCCAGGCCATGCTGTGGGACCTCAACAAAGGCAAGTGGCTTTCTACTCCAGATGGTGCGGACATCATCAGTGCCCTGTACTTCAGTCCAGATACCGGCTCTATGCTGCTACAGGCCCCAGCACCAAGGTCTGGACTTAGAAGTCAAGACAACTGTAGATTAACTGAAGCAGAAAGTTATCAGTACCAGCAGCAGCGTGGAGCCATCCTGGTATACCTCCCTAGCCCGGTCTGCTGATGGCCAGACTGTTTGCCTGCTACACGGACAACCTGGTATGCACGTGGCCGGTGACCATCAGCACCCACTAGAAATCTATGGCAGAGCTTTAGAAATAAAAAAAAAAATTGGTTTTCTAACCTTTAAAATAAAATAAAAAAAGAAATACATTACATGCAAACTGGAAGGAAATACTTATTTTAGAAAAGTAGAATTAAATATAGTCTCTCTCCCTCTCTCTCTTTTTCTCTTTTTTTAGTTTTTTTTTCCCCTTGTAGTAAAATGTAAAAAAAAAAAAAATCTAAAAACATCTGAGAAGGTCATGTAATTTCTGGGAAATGACTACACAAACTACAATGAAATAAAATTAGCTAAAACCTGAAATGAAATAAACGCCCATTGGTTATGCATAGTATTCCACTGTTCAACTTCACTTATTCTATAGTGTAAATATTTGCACCCCAGCTTTGGTGACTCTCACAGTGTATCTCCACTGTTTTCAAAAGCTGTTGAGAGAAAAAAAAAAACAAAAAATAAAAAACTCCAAAATAGCTGTCAAGAGATATTTGGAATTCTAGTTAGTACTCTTCAAGGTGTATCCAACACCTTGAGGAAATGAAGAAAATGAGGGCCCAGATCATTCTTTTTTTTAATTTAAGAATTTATTTATTTATTAATGGGAGACAGAGAGAGAGAGAGAGAGAGAGAGAGGCAGAGACAAAGGCAGAGGGAGAAACAGGCTCCATGCAGGGAGCCCCACGCGGGACTCGATCCCGGGACTCCAGGATCACACCCTGGGCCGAAGGCAGGCGCTAATTCACTGAGCCACCCAGGACTGCCCCCCGGGTCACATTCTTAGGAAGAGATGCTGCACCTCACTGTATAGCATTTCCCCCTCATAGGCCAGCTCCTGGGAGAGAAGGTGACCTGGGGCACTAGCCAGTATTGCTTCTGCTGCTGCCCTTAGGACACTAGGCCCTGAGGCAGAGAGGTCACTTCTCTGGGAAACCAGGCAAGCACCTGCTGAGTGGTTAGGCAGGAGACCAGCCAGGAAGTAAAACAGTGGGTCTGAAAATGAAGCTGTTCTAGGACTTCTGTTTATAAGGGACAAGAAACACGATTCAGAGTATGAAGACTATGTTGGCTTTTGTAACTAGGAAGTGCATCATTTCTAGGAGTTTAGTGACTTCAGCAGGATTTTTAACCCATCTTTCTCTTTCTCTGTGTCTGTTTCCTTAATGTGTTTTTCAGATCAGCTTCTTTTTGGCTCAGTGTTGGCCTCTCTGACTTCAGTTGGCCTTCCTCCAGGGGGTGGGCTTTGCTGCAGACTGTCTCAGGTCTATGTCATCCATTTTAGAGACCCTCAAAAAAAAGAGCTTCAGGGGGCTCCTTTCCTGTTGTATGTACAAACGGTAGTTGGGTTTTCTGTATGTGGTGGCTGTGACATATGCTTACCAGGGCATGTCCCTTGCTCAGGATGCTGAGCCTATGGTGCTGACTACCTACTATTGTAGGTGATGTCAGGGCAGTCTTCCTATCTCATTAAAAATACTGACTTAATCTTATTTATTTATTTATTTATTTATTTATTTATTTATTTATTTAAATACTGACTTTAAAAAAAAAACACCTGCCATTGGAACACCTGGGTAGCTCAGCGGTTGAGCCTTTGGCTCAGGGCATGAACCTAGTCTGGGGATGGAGTCCCACATCAGGCTTCCTGCGAGGAGCCTGCTTCTCCCTCTGTCTATCTCTCTGACACTCTCTCTCTGTGTCTCTCATAAATAAATAAAAAACAAATAAATAAATAAGTTCTTAAAAAAAAACCAACAAGCCCCCCGGACATTAAAAATCTCTCATATCATTAGTGAAAAATTGGCCCAGAAATACTAGAGTACTGCAAAAACTCCCATTAAAAGCAGTTGTCTTTTTTAAAAAGAACTGTTTGCTAACCATGGCTCTCTATAAATATAGAATTTCAGGCAGTAAAACAAAGTTAAATGAATAAATTTACAATATGGGTGGGAAAACAAGCTATTCTTGTCTCAAATTTTCCCTCTTATTTTGAGCCCCCTTGATTTTTTTTTAAGATTTTATTTATTTATTCATGACAGACACAGAGAGAGAGAGAGAGGCAGAGACATAGGCAGAGGGAGAAGCAGGCTCCTCCATGCAGGGAGCCCGATGTGGAACTCGATCCCAGGACCCTGGGATCACACCCTGGGCTGAAGGTGGCGCTAAACTGCTGAGCCACCGGGGCTGCCCGAGCCCCCTTGATTTTATAAAATCTTCATTTTTCCCCCCTTTCATGCACCCATTTGTTCCCATGATAACAGCAGCTTCCTGGGTTGGGGCTGAGGCAGGGCAGCAATGCGTATCTGGGTTGTTTGTAAGTCAAGTGTTTCTAAGGTGGGAACTGTCTGTACTGCATTAGTCATTCGGATCTCAGTTTTTAAGTAGGTCCATTGTCTTTTCTCTAATGAGGAAGTACTTGTTCTCTTAACATTCTGGCAAGGTTGTTTGCTTATTTTCTTCCATGTCCAAGTCATACTGAGGAATATGTCTATCTTCTGATCCTCCCTCAGTGTCAGTAGCAGAAGGAGACCTTGTGGATAGAAAGGAGGAACAGGTGGCAGTGACAAGAGCAGAAAAGAACCAGACAACAAGCTAAAGTCTGATAAGAATGTTAATAATTCTGAAGTGTTTCAATGATAGGGAGTACAGTCTCGTGACAATGAGCATTATCCACCCCTTGATCAGGTTCTGGAGGAAAGAATGATGAGTGATAGTCCTCCATTCTAAAAGTTCTTCCCAGCAGACTGTTAGAGGGGTCTTGGCAGCCTCATTAGGTAGTATTCCTTGCGGTTAAGACATGGAGGATTTCTTTTTTAAAAGGCAGAAGTCCAAGTGTAGAGGTCACATTTTACTCATTTTTGTACCGCCTGCACCACTTCAGTGCCCAATAAATATGGAGTAAATGATGTAGCCAACATTATCAGCTAAGAATAGTTTATATTCAGTATTTTTAACCTATTAATTCTAGTCATTCATTTAATCATTCATTCGGCACACATTCTTTAATGATAAAGATTATAAACATAGCTCTTATTGTGCATGTTTCCATAAGTTAGGCAATGAGCTAAGTGTTTTTTGTCCATTATCTCAATCCTCACAACTCTATGAGATAGTTGCTATCAGTATGACCATTTTACGGGTAAAGAAGACTAAGCTTAAAGAGGTTAAATTAACTTCTTCATGCAAATGGCTAATAAATGACAGAGGTAGTACTTGTCTCTAAGACACTCTAATGCTTAAAGTCTGTACTTCAGTGCTATTGAGTATTAGAATATAATCACTCACGGATCTTGCATTTTTTCTCATGTGTTAAAGAACCTGGGTTATTTGTTCTGTAAACTTTCCCAGACTCTGGGTTTTTCTGATTGCATCCTTAGAGTATCATTTAATATTTTCACCTTTCCTCTGTATTTTCTGTGAACTGGTAGTCAGATATAGAGGCTTGATCAAATTTCAGCTTAACTTTTTTGGGTGAACCTACTAAATAAGTGGCATTGTGTTCTTTCATATGCCAGAGACATGTAATATGATGTCTCTCTGTAATATTAGCCATTTTTTAAAAATATTTTTTTAAAAAAAGTTATTCATGAGAGAGACAAATGGGGGCAGAGACATAGGCAGAGGGAGAAGCAGGTCCCCTGCGGGGAGCCTGATACGGGTATCCATCTGGGTCTCCATCCCAGGACCCTGGGATCACAGCCTGAGCCAAAGGCAGACACTCAACTACTGAGCCACCCAGGCAACCCAGCCTTTGTTATTGAATATCTGGTTCAACTAGTTTTTTGAGGTTGCAGAATAGTGATTTTCTAATATATATATATGTTGTGTGTGTGTGCACCTAAGGACCTCTTTACTTAATAGCTAGAATACTTCTGTAAAGAGAAACTTTCCCTTATCCATTATTGGTTACATGACAGTGTACTTTGTTTAGGGGATGCTTGACTCTTTCCCGTTACTTATATATTTTCAAAATAATGAGCTAGTTCCCAAGCATCTTCCCTGGTTATCAATTAATTATTTGTATTATGCTTATGAACTCACAGATTTAAATATATTTGGTGTGTTTAAATATTTTTAATGTATTGCAGTTCTTGTTGATGATAAAACAATCTCGCATTTTATACATCTGAGCCTCTGCAAGTTGGCTCCTGAGTCATTTGGCACAACCCAAAGTTAAGAAGTTGGTAACTTCTTTACTATCTCGTTGGACAAGTTGTCCCAGGTCATCTTTTACAATTTCCTGCCCAAACTTGGAAATATCATATGTCCAAAGAATCTTGGTTCTCCTCAGTGGAAAATAGTATCTGGAGACTGCCAGTTTTTTTGTTTTTGTTTTTGTCTTGTTTTGTTTTTGTTTTTTTAAAGATTTTATTTATTTATTCATGAGAGACATACACAGAGAGAGGCAGAGGCACAGGCAGAGGGAGAAGCAGGCTCCATGTAGGGAACCCGATGTGGGACTCGATCCCAGGTCTCCAGGATCACGCCCTGAGCCAAAGGCAGATGCCCAACCAGTAAGCCACCCAGGCGTCCCTAGACTCCCAGTTTTTATATTAGCAACAAATTAAAGGAAAAAAAAAAAACTGTCTCTGGCCTGGATTCAGCCTGTGGCTAGTCTGTCCCCTGGCTGGACATAGACAATAGTAGGGAGGATTAATGATGGATTAATGATTAGTACTATTAGTGATGGATGATAAAGATATTTTTTTCCAAGTTTTTTTATTGTGGTAAAATACACATGATAAAATTTACCATCCTAACCATTTCAATTGTACAGATCAGTGGTATTAAACACATTCATAATGCTGTGCAACCATCACCACCATCTGTCTTTAATCTTATATCCCTGAAACTGTATCCATTAAACAATAGCCCCCTTTTTCCCTGACAACCACCATTCTACATCCTGTCTCTATGGTTTTGACTAATCTAAGTATCTCATATAAGTGGAATCGATCAGTATTTGTCTTTTGGGATTGTTTTCTGTTACTTAGCATAATGTCCTCAAGGTTTACCTATGTTACATTTATCAGAAAATTCTTCATTTTTAAGGCTGAATAATATTCCATTGTATGAATTATATCACATTTTGTTTATTGGTTTGTACTTCAATGGACCCTTGGGTTGTTTCCACGTTTCAGGGGTTGTGAATCACGCTGCTATGAACATAAGTTACCAGTATAGTTTTGAGATCCTGCTTTCAATTCTTTATGGTGTATATCTACAGAGGATTTGCTGGGTCTATTGTTAATTTTTTGAGGCCCCTCCATTCTGTTTTCCATAGCATTTGTACCATTTTTTATTCCTATCAAAAATACAGAATGGGGGACCCTTGGGTGGCTCAGCGGTTTAGCGCCTGCCTTCAGCCCAGGGCGTGATCCTGGAGTCCCAGGATCGAGTCCCGCATTGGGCTCCCTGCATGGAGCCTGCTTCTCCCTCTGCCTGTGTCTCTGCCTCTCTCTCTCTCTCTCTCTGTGTCTCTCATGAATGAATAAATAAAATCTTAAAATTAATTAATTAATTAATTAATTTTTAAAAAAGAATGGTTTCAATTTCTCCACAGTCTTACCAACACTTATTGTTTTCTGTTTTCTTTTTCTTGATAGTAGCCAAAATGTAGTAATTGGTGTGAGGTGGTATCTCATTAGAGTTTTTTTAAATTTTAATTTTAATTCCAGTATACTTGACATACAATATTATATTAGTTTTGGGTGTACAATACAGTGATTCAACAATTCTATGCAGTTCTCTATAGTTGAGAGTCTTTTTTTAAAAAATGACTTTTTAAAAAGATTTTATTTAGAGAAAAAGAGAGCAAAGAAGGGGAGGGAAGGGGTAAGGGGAGAGGGAGAGGAGAACTTCCCATTGATCAGGGAGCATCACATGGGGCTCAATCCTAGGACCCAGAGATCACAACTCGAGCCCAAGGCAGACATTTAACAGACTGAACCACCCAGTGCCCCTGAATTAGTGTTTTCATATCTTTGGGTAGATACCCAGTAATGGAATTACTGGATTATATGATAATGCTATGTTTAATTTTTTGAGAAACCTCTATACTGTCTTCCACAGTGGCTACACCAGTTTACATTCCCACCAACAGTGTAAGAGGGTTCCTTTCTCTCCACATCCTTGTCAACACTTGTTTCTTGTGTTTTTTATTTTAACCATTCTAACAGGTGTGAGGTGATATCTCATTGTGGTTTTGATTTGCTTTTCCTTGATGATGAGTGATGTTGAGCATCTTTACTCGTGTCAGTTGGCCATCTGTATGTCGTCTTTGGAGAAATATCTATCCAAGCCTTCTCATTTGTAATCTTTTTTTTTTTTTTTGGTGGTGAGGAGGTGTTGAGTTGTATACATTCCTTATATGTTTTGATACTAACTCTTTATTAGATATGTCCTTTGCAAATATCTTCTCCCATTTCATAGGTTGCCTTTTAGTTTTGTTGATTGTTTCCGCTCTGTGGAAGCTTTCTATATTGATGTAGTCAAAATAGTTAATTTTTGCTTTTGCCTCAGGGGACCTATCTAGATAAAATTGCTACCGCTGATGTCAGAGAAATTACTGCTTGTGACCTCTTCTCTTCTATGATTTTTTTGCTTGTTTGTTTGTTTCAGATCTCACATTTAGCTTCCAACCCATTTTGAATTTATTTTTGTGTGTGGTGTAAGAAAGTGGTCCAATTTCATTCTTCTGCATGTTGCTGTCCAGTTTTCCCAGTACCATTTGTTGAAGAGACTGTCTTTTTCCCATTGGATATTCTTTCCTATTTTGTCAGAGATTAATTGACCATATAATTGTGGATTTATTCAGTTCTATTGATCTGTCTACTTCTGTGGCAGTACTATATTGTTTTGATTACTACAGCTTTGTAATATAACCCAAAGTCTGGAATTGTGATATCTCCACCTTTGCTTTTCTTTTTCAAGATTGCTTTAGTTATTTGGGGTCTTTTGTGGTTCCATACAAATGTTAGGATTGTTTGTTTTAGTTCTGTGAAAAATGCTGTTGGTATTTTGATAGGGATTGCATTAAATGTGTAGAGTGCAAGAGGCAAAGAAGGAGTGAATAAGGATCTTGGGCCTACTGCCTTTCCCAACACCAGAACTTTCAGGGGCCAGAGCTAGAGGGAGCCAGGGAATGGCAGGACCTGAGGTGGTGTTACGGAGTCTTCTATGGCGGTCACTACCTCTGTGGCAGCACACTCTATGAGTGGCCTGAGGTGTGCTCAGGCTCCTCCATCCGTATTTCTTACCTGTGCCCTCCTCTACAGAGCACGTTCTTCAGTGTCCTGGCTGCCAGGGCCATGAGCATCTGGGTAGTAGCCTGGCTGCTTCTCTGGGAGCTACCAGCCATCCTTTCACTGCCACCCTGCCAACCCCGGCACAAGAGCCACTTGTTCTGAAATTATTTTGAGGCAGGAAGTTTTAAAAGATGGTTCCCACAGAGATCTTTTAATAAAAGTGGAATTTGGAGAAAACATTGAGGATTTATGGAACAGCTGACTCTTAATTAAACGGTACATCCTGACAGGACTTTTTGTGAGTCCATAGGAGTTGGCTTCATTACAAGAGGGAAACATAACAGAGGCAGTGATGGTTTGAGAAAATTTCCATATAGAAGTTCCCAATTATTTGTCCAAGGGATCTAAAGTTCTAATCTATGCCAGACAAGATTCACAGTGCATTGTTTCCAAGCTTTTTTGCTTGTGCTCAACAGCTGTCGTCGGCCACATGGTAAAGATGGAAACCTTTATTGTGGTCAAGAACTCTGATTTACTGATGTATTGTGACCAAGAGTTTCAAATTCTGGAATGCTGGGCTCAATCAGAAGTGGCAACTCCTTGTGCTTTGAGGAATAAGAATATCTGCCAATGGAATAATATGAAATATAAATCAGTCTATGAGAATGTGACTCTACAGGTTCCAGTGAGATTGACTATAACATACCTCTTTAGTATGTTCCATGACTCTGCTCATTACCCTCCTGTGTTCTGCTTTGATCCCTGTAGCTGTTTTCAAATATTGCCATTTTCCCCTATAAGTCTTATAGAGTAAAAGCTTTCTATGAAACTAAGTAAGACTTATTTACTTCTCTTCATTTAAGTTAGGAAAATGAGCACTTTATGTATCAGAGACAAATTATTCTCATTTTGTGAATAAAAACATTTTAATTTCATTTAAACATTGAGAAAATCATTATAAATAAAAAGAAAATAATTTGGTTGAAAAAAATCTGTAAATTGCTTTGAATAATATAAACATTTTAACAATAGTTTTTCTTCTAATCTATGGCCATGGAATGTCTTTCCGTTTCTTTGTGTAGTCTTCAATTTCTTTCATCAGTGTTTTATAGTTTTCAGAGTAAGGTCTTTTACCTTTTTAGTGAGGTTTATGTCTAGATATCTTATTTTTTTCTTGCAATATAAATGGGATTTTTTTTCTTAATTTCTCCTTCTGCTTCATTATTGGTGTATAGAAATGCAATATATTTTCATTTTTATTTTTATTTTTTAAAGATTTTTATTTATTTATTCATGAGGGACAGAGAGACAGAGAGAGAGAGAGAGAGGCAGAGACACATGCAGGGAGCCAGACGTGGGACTCTATCCCGGGACTCCAGGATCAGGCCCTGGGCAGAAGGCAGCGCTAAACTGCTGAGCCACCGGGGCTGCCCGCAATCGATTTTTATATGTTGATTTTGTTTCCTGTGACTTTACTGACTTTGTTTATCAGTTCTAGTCGTGTTTTGGTGGTGTCTTTCAGGTTTTCTATAAATAGTTCCATGTCATCTGCAAAGAGTGAACGTTTTACTTATTTCTTACTGATTTGAATGTCTTTTATTTCTTTTTGTCATCTTATTGCTGTGGCTAAGACTTCCAGTACTATGCTGAGTAAAAGTGGGGAGAATGGACATCCTTGTCTTGTTCCTGACCATAGGGGAAAGGTTCTCAGTTTTTCCCCATTGAGGATGATGTTAGCTCTCAGTTTTTCATTATTGGCCTTTATCATGTTGACGACATATGTTCCCTCTAACCCTACTTTCTCATGAGTGGATGTGTACTTTTTCAAATGCTTTTTCTTTCTATTGAAATAATATTCCTGTTATTTCTTACTCTGTTATCTTTCTAAAATCTTCTGATTAAGATATTTCGAACTTAGAGATGTGGGAAGGAAAGAACATCTGATAGAAGACTGTAACTTTTTAAAAGCTAGCATAACCTGAAAACTTAGGATGTCTACTTAATACATTACATATATTATTTAATGTAATCTTCCCAATAGCACTGAAAGTGCTTTTTATAGATGAAGAGATTGAGCACAGAGAAGTGTGTGTGTGTGTATGTGTGTGTGTGACTTCTGGGAAGGTCTTTTGTGCTTTCCTTTCTCTTCTTGCCCATACTACTTAGCATGTTGGTCTGACCACTTTACAGAGTCAAAATAACAGCAACTCAGTCAGAATTAAAGTTTATTTCTCTCTCACAGTGATATGATGGTAGGTGGATGGTCTTGGATTTATTTTTTTTTAAGATTTTATTTATTTATTAATGAGAAACAGAGAGAGAGAGAGAGAGAGAGTGAGAGAAAAACAGGCAGAGGGAGAAGCAGGCTCCATGCCGGAGCCCGAAGTGGGACTCGATCCCAGGTCTCCAGGATCACACCCTGGGCTGAAGGCGGCGCTAAACCACTGAGCCACCTGGGCTGCCCGGTCTTGGATTTATAGGAAGTTTTAGTCCTTTTATTTCTTGAGGACATCCAGGGACCTCGGTTCCTTCTGTTTTGATGTTTCACCATTTCCTGGGTTTTATCCTCATCCACATATTTGAAACTGGCTTACCAGTTCCATGGAAGGGAAAAGGGAGGGGAGGCCAGACATCTCACTTTTAAGACACGGAGTTTTAAGAAGTTGCATGCATCACTCCTGCTTATGTCCTATTGGTCAGTACTTTGGTCAGTCGTATGGTCAAGCTTGGTGGAAGGGATGCTGTGGTATGTAATTTCTAGCTGGCAGAGCAATTATATTGCAAAAACATAGAAAGAACGAATGGATTTTGGGGAGTTATTTAGCAACATATCTTCTCTCAGTTTATACCTCTCTCCTCTCAAAAACAATCCCCCTGTATTCTCTCGACTTAAGGGAGAAAAGTGAGCCTTTGTTGTACAAAAAGAGAGCCACATCCAGCTTTGCAGGGAGACGATGTTAACAATCATGGGTGGGTCTAATGGTGAACATCCTTGGAACAGTATATAAGTCCTAGGAACACACCTGGAGGCAGGGGAGGTAAGAAGGCTAGAGAGGTGCTGACAACAACATTTGGCTGCTTCGCAGGGAACTGCCAAGAGCAAGTTCTTTGTCTAAGCCCTGGTTTATCTAGCTCAAAGCCTAAAACCATTGTGCCAAAAACATTGTGTTTTCTCTCTAAGATTATAAACACTTCTAGTCAGAGCAAATGTCCTTATTATGCAGGGATGAGTTCATTTTTTACAAATGACATTTTGCTTTGGAAAGCAAGTTCTTTTCCGATGTTTGCCAAGGTAAATAGTTCATTTATTAGACATAAAGATCCAGTATATCTCATCCTTAGCTGAATTTAAGTGAGGTAAGCTGAAATTCCTTTGTTCTTGACAGGGCATTGATGTGTATTTTCATCTCCTTTTTTGTGCTATTGATATTTTGAGTGTGTATGATCTTCAAACTTGTTTGCTCTTGCCAGTGAAGTTTGAAGCAATTATACACATTATTCTTCTGTATTAATCTTTCACATACAGGGAGAACAAGAAATCTAGAGAACATTCTTGTTTCTTGGGAGCTTTATTGCTAGATCTCTTATTTTCTGTCTGGAAGAATGGTCTTTGATGTTGTCTAAGTCAAAAAGAACCAAAGTAGGAAGTTTTGTACAGGATTTAAGTGCTGCTGAAGCTGTGATATAGGCTTGCAAACAGGCATCGGGAAAGAAAACTGACTGATCTGGTTTTAACTCTGTATTGGCTGTTTTCTTTAATTGTGTGAATTTGGGTTAGTCACTTGACCTTTTTGAGGCTCGTGATCCTTGTCCAAAAAGTAGGAAAAATTATCTGTATCCTGTCAGGTTGTTATTAGAGTTAAATCATGGTTACACTGCTTATTAACTGCGTGGCCTTAGTTAAAAGTTAAAGCTTCTCATGTCTCAATGTCCTCATCCATAAAATGGGGTAATAATAGTACCTACTGTGTAAGAGTTTTTGAAAAGTGCTTGGAACAGCTCCTAGGACTCAGTAAGCCCTGTGTATATGTTAGCTGTTGGTGCTGTTCGACGAATATGTAATAGCTACCTGTGTGTACTGGGTTTGGTTGGGACTTTGACAAGACAGCAAAGGGAGCTGATCTCCAGCCTGGTTGTTCAGTGCAGGCTGGAATTCTTATGGGCTTCTATATTTGTGGGAAGCAGTGTGGAAGCTTCTCAGAGGCCAGAACTATCCTAACCTTTCAAGGTAACTGCTGCTGATGCATCTGAGAGAGCACAGTGCCACAGAATTTTGCTGAAAAATGAAAAAAAAATTTCAATTAAAATATATTCTTAGGGGCAAAATGCTGCAAATGTGTAAATAGGAATAATCCCAGAAATAGATTCTAGTGAAATCCATCCAATGATGTTTTACTTCTTTATAAACATTCTTTAATTATTTTGTTTATTATGATAGTTTTTCATTTTATTCCATATAGCCCTTTGCAATGTCAGCCCCGTCCTCTTCATTTGTGTGATTTCTTTTCCTTCTTCTATGAAGAACCCTTTCTGGGATGAGAGACTCAAATACAACGCAGAGATGCAGCTCTGCATGTTAACCGGAAATAGCAGATAAAATGTTTCACAGGGGATCCTTATCAGACTCTATCTCAGGGAGATTTCATTCAGTAGGCTGCCCAGATACGTACAATTCTTCTACACTCTCCCCTCCCCCACTCCATTTTTCCTTATTTTTCAAATTCAACATCTTCAAAGGCATTTAGCTCAAGAAATCAGGGCAGCCTCCGGTTTTGGAAGGCATGCATTTTTAGCTCACAAAACTGTGTGTCATTTTTCTTTTAGCTTTCCTTAAGTTCATTTCTTGATCCTGGAAGAAGGTGGAGATTTATAATCACATTTTATTGGTACTTTTCTCCATCATATGGATGATAAATTATTGAGAAGCCATTTGGTCTATAAAAATGAAATACAAGGCCATCCCCTTCCAGCACGTGGCCTGGACTGCTCCAGCTGCCATGAGCTACTAGGAGCCTGTGGTTGGAAAAACAAAGCGAATCCCGTTTGCATTTTGGGCTTGGTCCTTTGTAGGGGGATAGAGCAGTACAATAGCCTGACGGACTGTTGGCTCTCTGGAAGCTACTCATGGCCACAGAGTCAGCTCTATTATGTCTCCGAGGGTCTTTCTTCTGACTTAGGCATTCAGAAATTTTGTACCTGTATTTTAGCTAGTTCTTATTTTAGGCTCCACTCAGCAACAGTCACAGCTTCCAATAATTGACAAGGTTTAAAATTTTTCTCAGACTTCAGGGGATGCCTGGGTGGCTCAATGGTTGAGCGTCTGCCTTTAGCTCAGGTCCTGATCCCAGGATCCTAGGATTGAGTCCTGCATCAGGTTCCCTACAGGGAGCCTGCTTCAACCTCTGCCTATGTCTCTGTGTCTCTCATGAATGAATGAATAAAATCTTTAAAAAAATTTTTTTTTTCTCAGACTTTACCACCATCAATCTTAATCCTTGTGTGGGTTACATCTGCCTCTGAGAATCATGTGATGAGCTTCCCTCTCACCAACGGCACTTATACACAAATACTTCAGAGTGTTCACGCGTCCCCTGTCCACCCAACCCCTCAACTCTTCACAAGTCCACAAACCTAACGTATTAGACGCTATTTTCCCTATGGCTTTTAAAAGCATTTGTTTGATGATAATATAATTTATTTCTCTCTCTTTCAAAAACAGAAGATTTATTATTTCGGTGTGACCTTGTCTTTTATGTGATGGTCAAGTCAGCTGAGTTTTTTTAAAAATAAGATTTAATTGTAATTTTATTTTAGGATACCTGTCTTTCTGGAATCTTAGTATTTTAAAACTCAAATTTAGAATCAGACACATGGGTTTTGTATTCCAAAAGCTGTATGAATTTTTTTAAACTAAAATCCAGGGAATTCCAGGATTAGTCTCATTTTTCTCCAACTGAAATTTGAATGCACTTTCACAAATCTGCTTGTCATGTAATATAATGCCAATTTTTCTGTCCACCTAATTATCTTCTAGCAGTATATTAAAAGTTTTATAAGAACTGTAACTATTCTGATATTTTGGTGAATTGCTGCTAACTTGTTTGAACTGGAGGTATAAAGGATTCCTTACTACCCTTTATCTTCTACAGATGTCTGATGACATTGATAGGATTATCAGGATGGTTTCCAGAAGGTGTTTTGTCATTGGCAGGCACTTGTGACTGTCTAAATCTTGCTTCTTATTAGAAGCAAGGTGTTTCACTCTTCAAATTAATGTTTTACGTCTGAATATTGTCTACCTGGATGCCTTCAAACAATGGATCCTGTCATGAAAATTGGCATTTGTTTTACTATTGCTCTGTTTTTCTGTTACAGGCCATCACTTCCTTCTCTGTCCTTGCTGTGAAGAGTATTCTGGTTTATTGACCAAGCTGATGAAGCCTAATCCCTTAGCGCATGATCATTATAAATCTAATGATCAGCACTCTCTTGGCACAATCAGGGTCTCTAAATCAGTCACTGTAGTAACTGTGCTTTGTGTGCTAGCAAGTTGATGACATTCCAGTTTTTGGGAGCTAAGGACACCTGTCTTTTCTGTGCTTGAACCCATCTAGTGAGTAAATCCATGGCCTTAGATCCTGGGCTTTGGGCCTAAGTGGATTTGAGTTTAAGTCTTAGCTGTGACACCAAATAATTCTGTATGGGGCTCATCATACCTCTTTTGCTGGGTTATTCTAAGATTAGAGATAATATCTGTAAAGCACATCATAGGCGCTTAATAAATGGTAGGTTCTCACTATGATTTCCTAGTCATCATCCCTACCTCTGAAATACTGAAGGGAATCAAAAGATTTTTGTTTGATTTGTACAAATGTAAACCAGCAGCATCTTTGATGCAGGGCGGGGAGAGCCCATCGTGGTAAGTGTGAGAGAAGGCAAGGGCCTCTGTCGATTGTGAATGCAGTTCTTGTTTTGGAACAGTGACTCTTTGGAAACACACAGTACAGACTTTTAAGGGCCAGATCATCCAAGGTGAATGTTTCTGTTACTTAGAAAAATGCAGGTGAGGTAAGGAGATCATTAGCTGTGAGCAGAAGTTCTCACTGATAGAAGAAAAATAAAAAAGCTCCAATCAAATTGTACCCATGAGTACAAATAAATTGCCTATGGAGGCTACAGTTAGGGAGTAAATGATTTCTTAATATGCAGTTTCACAGAAGAAATAAGAAAAATCAATTTTCAGTCTTTCTGAGTGGGGAAGAAACAGCGCTCTTCTGGGAATGGGGCTATCATTGAGGCTTATGGGCAATTACTGGGTCTTTGAGACCCTCTCTGTTTTGGGAAGTGAGAGATAATCTCTCCTGATTTCCCACATGGAATGTTGGTGAGCAAAGACATGCTTCTAGGCCTCAGTGGACACACTATTCATATCATGAAAGGTGGACTCGGTATCAGGCTTGCAAAGGTTTGGGGTGACCCATTCTGAACTTTCACTGTATCCTGTGTCTGGAAGGGAAAGGCCGGCCGTGGAATCCAAAGGGTTTAAGTAAGGCCCCAAACTCAGACTCTGCCCCACACTTAGATCGCCTGGTCTTTATTTCTTATAAAAGGACTCAGTAGCACTATTGCCAAAAATCCAGGCGCCTTCTTGAGGAGCAGCCGTTTTATTCAGTGTTTGCTCAGCTGAATCCCCTTGGGAAAGAGAACATACAGGGGTTCAGATGAGGGTTGACTGTTCTGTTAACCTTGGCTGTGAACCCTGCCCCGCACTCAGCTGCGAGGATGGGATGAGGTGGTTTCACATGGACAACCCAGCAGCTCATTTCTGAAGATCTGAAATGCTAAAGGTTCTCGAAGCTGCGGTAAACAGCTTCTTTCTTCTCACCCTGCGCTGCAGGGGTGCAGAGGCCTTTTTGTACTGCAGGGTCAGGGATGCTAATGTCAGGTAGCTAGTCAGTGAGTATCTGCCAGGATCAGCACAGAGGGCTGTGCAGGGTGAACAGGGCATAACTCCAGGGGGTGCTGTTCACACAGCTACAGTGTGTTTGCAGCCCCAGGGATACACACTGCATTTCTGCACCAAGTAGGCCTGATACCTGCTTTAAATGCCGAGTGGCAGGCGTTTGGGATTCTCTTTCTTACAATGATTGCATTTCCGATGTGGGCTGACTTTGGTAGAAAAGGCCAGTCTGATCCTTAACTTCTACAGAATAGCAGCCGTCTGGGGTCCTTGCTCTAAAAATCCTTGGTATCGTACCATATCTCTGTTTTTCACAGCTGGTTCCCAGGAACCTTGATCCATCAGCAACAGGATGGCCCGGGCTCAGGGCCAAGCTGCTGAGATCCTGCAAGCTTCCTCACGTGTTCTTTTGCCTCAGTCCCCTGGAGGAGTTGGAAGTCCTAAGGCCCCTAAACTCCTGGTTGCCTGGAGGGGGTGAGGGGGTGTGGGGGGGTGGCAGACGTGGAGATACGCGATCAGAGCTGGCTGCTGGCCAGGCTGCAAGAACTGGTTTACCTCTAACACCTCTCCGCCTGCTGTTTCAGGCCGGGCTTTTAGGATAGAAGAGACCAAAAACCACTTTAAATGGCTAAATATAATAAATAAATAAAGAGGATCTACCGGCCCATTTTATTGAAAAGTGTGTGAGTGTGGCTGGCTTCAGGTGCACGAGTGATGCCAGGACAACCTCGTCTCTTTCCCCGTCTCTCCTCCTCTGCCTTCCTCTCCATCTCTCCGTGCCGCTTTCCTCTGGGCTGGCCTTGTTCCGAGGCTACGCTTCTGCAGCTGGTGGCCTCCAGCGTCTCCAGGGCTGTTTCCTACAAGCTTAGTGATTCCAGAGGGAAAAAACCAAAAGATCTAAAAAAACCAAAACAAAACCAAAAACAAAGCTCCACAACCTGCCCCTCCCCAACAACAAAACCCTGAAAGCCAGCTCAAACTAAACCAAACCAAACTAAACCAACCCAAACCAAATATATGAAAAACAAACAGAGGATTGTGTGTTCATGATCTGGTTCGGGTTATGGGCTCATCATTGAATCCATTGTTGTGGCCAAGGGAATGGAATCCTCTGACCAGGCCTGGGTCTCGTGTCTATATGGTGGTCACATCCCCAACCAAGTCAAATCTGGGGGATGGAAGATTAGTTCCCTAAAGGGAAATCAAGATGCCGTCTCTAGAAGGAGGGGGAATGTATATCTGGGTGTAAAACAGGAATTATCAGGTTACTTCTCGGCTCTCCCTTTCTGTGTCTACCATGTGGGGCCAGTGGTCCTCTTCATTGTGGCCTCTATTAACCTGCCCTCTTCTGAGATACATTCCTCTGTTTTAGGGTAACCATTCATTAAATTTGCTTCTATTACTTTTACCAAAATGTCTGAAAGCCTTACAAATGTCACACAGACATGTTTCTGCCTCTAAGTTAACTTGACTCTTCCATAACATTTCACACTGGGGACATTCACGGCAATTTAAAATGGTCTCCTCTGTTGACTTTCATGACACTGTGGTTTCCTTGTTGTGTTTCTACCTCCCGATCCTACAGATCTCTTTCAGTGGCAAAGCATTTAACACTAGGTAACTCACAGATTTTTTTCTTAAAGATTTATTTATTTATTTATTGTGAATGAGAGGGAGAGAGAGAGAAGGGTTGAGAGAGAAAGAGAGCGAGAGAGATGTGTGAGCAGGGGAAGGGACAGAGGGAGAAAGAGAAAATCTCAAGCCAGAAGGAGAAAGAGAGAAAATCTCAAGCAGACTTCCTGCTGAACACAGAGCCTGACCTGGGGCTCGATCTCATGGCCCTGATGTAATGACCTGAGCTGAAACCAAGAATCAGACGCTTAACTGACCAGGCTACCCAGGTGCCCCAGCTCATAGATTTACTAAACCACTAAGTTTTCTCCACCTTACTTCCTTGATTGTCCTTAGAAGGAGTGTCTATCTCTGTGGCCACTTCACTTAGGGCCTCATCATCTATCACCTGTGATGCAACCATCCCTTGTAGCAACTCTCTTCACTTGCAGTTTTATGCTTCTCAAATCTATGTACCCAAATGCTTCCAGATCCTCTCAGTTCCCTGTTTGGAATCATCAGCTGTTCCCCATTTGCCTAGAAGTGGTCATAATAGGGGTTCCACTCATTGTCCTAGACCCTCTCTGTAGTTCCGTTTCTTCCTTGCTTCTCTCTGGGTTTCCATTGCTCTGAACATCTTCTAGATCCCACCGTACACTGAAAGTTTCAATCCTACAACTTTTACCCAGGATGCTCACTTTCCCTTAGCTGTCCTCCCACTCATCTGCCTGGGAGTCTTCTTTTGGTCTTGCAAACCCTCTCTAGGGATCATGTTCTCTTGGAAACATTAACACCCTGGCACCCCACGTTGAACAAATTTCATTCTTTTCTGTATTAATTTGTACGTTATTACATTCAGTATTCTGTATTTTATTACATTCAATATTCTGTATTTTATTTTATTTTTTAAGATTTTATTTATTTATTTATGAGAGACACAGAGAGAGAGGCAGAGACACAGGCGGAGGGAGAAGCAGGGTCCATGCAGGGAGCCCGATGTGGGACCTGAACCCTGGGACCCCAGGATCACGCCCTGAGCCAAAGGCAGATGCTCAACCGGTGAGCCACCCAGGTGTCCCAGTATTCTGTATTTTAAATACTTATTTACACATATGCCCTTTTTTCTTTTTATTTATTTTTAAAAGATTTTTATTTCTTTAAGAGAGAGACAGAGAATGAGCAGGGAGAGAAGGAGAGGGAGAGGGACAAACAGACTCTCCACTTAGCACAGAGCCCAATGTGGGACTCGATCCCAGGACGCCAGGACCCCAGGACCATGACCTGAGCCAAAATCATATGCGTAAACAATGAGCCACTCAGGCACCCCTCTTGTTTTTTTTTTTTTTTTTTTTTTTTTTTTTTAAACAGACTTAACCTCTTTGGGTAGGACTTGCACAGAGTGTCTTCCCCACTCAATACTGACACAAAAACAGCTGCTTCATGCTTTGTCTGTTCTGGTCACTGAAGGCATTTGAGTTTCTATCCAAACCTTAAATAACCTATAAGTATATCAGCTTCTTGAGGGTAGAAACCTTGTGTCTTATTCACTAGGCTTATCATGAAGTAAGTGCTCAATGAATAAATAAATAAATGAGTGGATGGATGAATACAGCATCTCAACTTTCTTTTTTTTTTTTAAGATTTTATTTATTTATTCACGAGAGGCAGAGAGAGAGAGAGGCAGAGACACAGGCAGAGGGAGAGGCAGGCTCCATGCAGGGAGCCCGACGTGGGACTCGATCCCGTGTCTCCAGGATCATGCTCTGGACCGAAGGCAGCACTAAACCGCTGAGCTACCCGGGCTGCCCTGGGAATATCTTTTTATACCTTTTCAAAACTACAGGGAATGAAAAAAAATTCATTGAGGGAGGGAGAGAGAAAAACACAGCAAGAAGAATGCGAAGGAAAAATGTGACAGAAATAATAGGATACATTTTTTTTTCTTACTTCTTCTAGCATCCCCCTGCCCCAATCTGCTAAGGGCTTTCTAGCATTGTTCCAGGGTTTCTGAATACCTTTCCTTTATTTTCATAGATCCACTGAACCTGTACCTTTAACTGTTAGCCTCTTTAAGTCTTCTCTGAAGGTAGGAAGAGTATATAAACCATAAAGGCAAAATGACATTTTCTGTGGGAAAACTTTGTACTTTCGTGAGGGCTGCCCAACATTTAAGTCTCCTTCTGTTTGATGAGTCTGGTAGGAGGTAGGGGTTCCTATCTGCAACTGTGGAAGTTGAAAAGGCTGCATCCTCTTGGCCTCTGGCCACTAGGACACAGCCCAGCTTGGCCCATCAGACCATCCCACCCGGAATTTTGCGTCTAGAGTGAGTGTTGCAACAAAGTGAGCACAGTGGTGGCATTGAGTGTTGCTGGCATTTGCAAGGTCTCCGTAGCCAAGCTTCTCTTGTGACATAACTCTGGCTCCAATTCCAGCCTCCCAGTTTCTCTTGCTTTGTGCCTGTTTTTCAAAAACTTTAACCTTTTCCATGATTCTGTGAGCTGCTTGACATTCTTTCAGTAAATTTTTTTTTTTTTTTTTTTTTTTTTTTTGGTCAAGTTAGTCAGGTGGATTCCTTTGTTTCTAACCAAGGACCCTGACTGGTTATCAACATTGCAAAAGTACAGAGAAGAAATATGCAGTCTTATCTGTGGCACTTCTTACTCCAGTCCCCCTCACCTGCTGGTTTTATTCTTATCTTTCTTCTCCTCCTCCTCCTTCTGGAGCTCCTTTCTGGAGCTAACCATGCCTCCTTTAAACTCCATTTCAGCTCAAGTTCATGGATTAATCATGCTGAATGCTTCAGATATCATATATCATATGTGAATCCTGGATCATCAGCTTTCTTCTAGATGGGATTGGCAAATGTGACAAATACTGGAAATCTCTTTACACGGAATACAAACACCCCTCATATATGATGCTCGGGGAATGCATTTCCATGACAACAGGATGTTTAGGATTTAAGACAAATAAAGGGATACAAATATACTTAAAGCCATCATTTCCCCTACAGTGCAGGCAATAGGCATACTTCTGATTTAATGCCGGCCCACGGAGCTCATTTTTGGAAGTCAAGACAACGTACTTAATAATAAGTTATCTTAAGCCTTATGTATTTTCTAAGACAAAAGCAAGTTTCTTTTTTCTTCCCTTTGGGGGAGGAGGTAAAGGTAGACATTTTTAGTTTCATTTGTGAAGAATGAAAAGACCTTTCTCTCTCTCTCTTTTAAAAACATTTTTAATTTATCTCAAACAATGTGCAATATATGTCTTTAGTACAAAGAGTTTTCAGAATAGTTCTAATAGGGCATATCTAAAGATAAAGAAGGTTTTTGACTTGCAATCCACTTGTTCCCAGCCTCTCACATATCCCTTCCATTTGTTACTATCCAGCCATGCTGCATTCCTGACTCAGCACAAGGAACCTTTAAAATGATTCATTTGCTGTCTGCACGGTGTCCAAACTGACACCATCAGGGCCATGATCATTTAATTCCTGGTCAAATTCTGTCTGTGATTAAAATAATACCATTACTGGACAAGAACTTTTACACATGTTATCTTGAATCCCCAAATATCCTTGCAAGGTAGGGTTAGTATTCCATGTACATATGGAAAGATAATATGCCCAGGATCACAGAGTCAGGAACCCAAATATGTCGTGCTGAGAAGCCTAGGACTATTCTATTTCTCCATATTGACTTTACTTGCTTGATGTATTCAGATTTTTAAAAATTGAGATATAGTTGACATATAACATAATAGCTTCCGATGTACAACAGATATTTGTATTTATTGCAAAATGATCACAGTAAGTCCAGTTAACCTCTACCACCACATTTCTTGCAATGAGAACTTCTAAGATCTACTCTCTTAGCAACTTCCAAATATACAGTTCAGTATTATTAAGTATAGTTACCATGCTGTACTTTATAATTGGAATTATTTATTTTATAACTGGAAGTTGGAACATTTTGACCATCTTCACCCATTTTGCCCATCCCCTACCTTTGGCAACCACCAATCTGTTCTCTGTGAGTTTGGTTTTTGGTCACATTCCACATATAAGTGAGATCATATGCAAGTTGTCTCTGTCTGACTTATTTCATTTAGTGTAATGCCTTTAAGCATTACATCCATGTTGTTGCAAAAGGCAAGATTTCCCTTTATTTTTATGAAAAATATTCCATTTTATATGTATGCCACATTTTCTTTTTCCATTCTCCACCGATGGATACTTAGGTTAATGTCACATCTTGGCTATCATGAATGCTGCTGTGATGAACATGGGAATGCATGTACCTTTTTGAGTTAGCATTTTCCTTTCCTCCAGATAAAAACCCAAGACTGTAATTGCTGGATCACATGGCAATTCTATCTCTAATTTTTTGAGGAACCTCCATATCATTTTCTATAGTGGTTGCAACCAATTTACATTCCTACCAATAGTATACGAGGGTTCCCTTTTCTCTACATCTTGCTAACATTTGTTACTTCTTGTCTTTTCTATAATAAGCATCGCGAGAGATGTGAGGTGATACTGCATTGGCTTTTATTTGCATTTCCCTTATGATGAGTGATGTTAAGCATCTTTTCACATACTTGTTTGCCCATCTGTATGTCTTCTTTGGAAAATTGTCTACTCAGAATCTTTTTTTTTTTTTAAAGATTTTATTTATTTATTCATGAGAGACACACACAGAGAGAGAGAGGCAGAGATACAGGTTCCCCTTGCAGGGAGCCTGATGTGGGACTCGATCCTGGGTCTCCAGGATCGCATTCCAGGCGGAAGGCAGCGTTAAACCGCTGGGCCACCAGGGCTGCCCTCTACTCAGATTCTTTGCCCATTTTTAAATTGTATTATTTGGGGAGGGTTTTGTTTTGATTTTTTTTTTTTTTTTTGCTTTTGAGTAGCATAAGTTCTTTATATATTTTGGAGATTAACTCCTTATCAGATATATGATTTACAAATATTTTCTTCCATTTGGTAGGTTGCTTTTTTTAAGCTTATATTTATTTATTTCAAGAGAGAGAGTATACATAATCAGGAGGAGGGGCAGAGGCAGAAAGAGAGAGAGAGAATCTTAAGCAGGGTCCACACTCAGCACAGAGCCTGAGGCCCTGAGATCTTGACCTGAGCCAAAATCAAGAGTTGGGCGCTTAACTGACTAAGCCACTCAGACGCTTTTGTAGATTGCTTTTCCATTTTGTTGATGGTTTCCTCCCCTGTGCAGGAGACTTTTATGGCAACAGGACAAGTTCCCTTTAACCAGTATTTTTATTTTCTCACTCTGTTGTTTTTAAACAGACTTAACCCCCCAAAATAAGGAAAATTTGCAGCACTTGGAAAGTTAGAGAAATCAGGAGAAAATAAGTCTTTGGAGCCTAATGTTCCTTCCTGTTCCCATTGATGACATAATAGCAAAGAAATAAAAGCAACAAAGCACAGAAATTGAGTGCCTAGTCTTTTAGCCAAAATAATAGACACCTGTGAAAAGCAAATCGACTTTAAATGATTTCTGATGAATCAGAGCCACCGTTCACTATTAATAGCAGAACCATTAAAACCCACCTTTGTTGTCGAGGTGCTTTGTGAAGGAGAGGTGTCTGAGGCAAGTGGTGCTTTCTGATGTCCCTGGAATGAAAGCTGCCACATTTGAAGGTGGTAAAATAGAAATAGACGCAAGCAACAGGGAAAGCATTTGATAGCAATCCTGAATCCCATTGCCTGACTCACTTCCTATCCCCACTGCCTGGTTGCCAAACTCATCTTTGCCTCTGGATGACTGCTTTCAAAAGCTTCCCTGCGTCCTCATGAGAAACCCCTTGCCAGTCCTGACTGCGGCCCTGGCTGTGCTGCTGGCATCACCAATCTTGGATGCGGCACAGTCTTTCCTGTAGCTCAGTAGTTCCTCGTTTGGACCACTGCCCAGCCTGTACACGGAACAGACAGCTCGCCCTTCCAATATCCTATTTGATTTTTTCAGGGCATTCACTTTCATTTATGACTTGGTAAGCTTTGAATTTTAGTATTATTTTGGATGATGGAGAGGTCAATAAATCCGAGAATCAAAATCTTTTAATTTTAATCTGTTAGTATAACTGTGGGCCTGAGTCATAAAAAAACAAAACAAAACAAAACCAGGTTCTGGACACAAGTTTTTCATAATTTGACCTCTACTCCTCAGCCCAGAAACACATTTTATGCTTCTGTGAACAACATAAAAAAGTACTTCTCTTTTCTCGTGGAGCAGAGGAAGTGGATTTAGAGAAACAAGAACGAAATTAGAGACAACTGTGTCAAGAGGGGACCTTCCCCCCTTGGAGAGGGAGTTAGTGATTGAGCAGAGGGGCGGGGCAGCAGGTGGAGACAGAGGGGAGAGGTTTCCTGGCAGGAGGCTCACTTTCTGTCTCTGGGTTGGGGATGGAGGCCTAACTGTCCAGGGGCAGGGTTGGGGAGAGAGGGGGCTGCTGGAGCCTTGGAGGGTGATGGGGGTGGGCCTGCAGAGTCCCAGGGTGGGTGTCCATCTCCTGGTCTCTGGAGCATAGGCACGGAGCACTTACACCACGACTCACAAACCACAGAGGCCCAAGCAAAGCACTTTTCTCTCTTTATCCTCTCAGCATAATATACCCTCACAAATAATAAAAAGTTAGTGATGTTTATGGAGGGCTTTCCTCTCTGTTAGGTGCTTTTTGAAGTGCTTTACTTGGATGATCTCCTTTCCACTCTTTGTGGCTGATAAAACTATCAGCCCCATTTTCCAGATGAGGAAATATAAAGATTAAGTAACTTTCCCGAGGCCATATAACTAGTACAACATGATATCATTTATATGAAAGCATGCAAGCCCATGAATCCATTCTCCATATCCTAAAAATATCTAAAATTTGGGGCTGCTCTTGAGAACTAGTCTCTATTGGCTGAGTTGTCATTTACGCTGCTCAGCAGGCTTCACAGTGACTTCCAGAGCCTGTTGTGATCCACAGGGAGTCTGCGGGGCTCTCCTGGTGAGTAGCACCTTCCGCCCTCAACTCCTATTTTTTCTCCTGAAGTTCTGACCCACACAAACTTTGCTCATGCTTCGGGGATTTGCTTATCCTTCTAGCCTCTGTGTTCCTTTCACCTGGACCTCCTTTCTTGACATGTTGAAATTCTCATTTCTCAAGTCCCAGCTCCTTTGCTAAGCAGTCCTTCATTCAGCTGGTGTTTTTTTTCTTTTTAATATTTTATTTATTTGACAGGGGGAGAGAGTACAAGCCAGGGGAGTGGGAGAGGGAGAAACAGGCTCTCTGCTGACCAGGGAACCTGATGTGGGGCTCGAGCCCATGACCCTAAGATCATGACCTGTGCCAAAGACTGCTGCTCGACCAACTGAGCCACTCAGGTGCTCCCATTCAGCTGGTGTTTACTGAGCACCTGACACATTTAAGAGTCTCTGCCCAGCTTCTCAGTCCACTTTATCAAGGGTAATCCTGCAATCGTGGTTGTCAGGATAATGTAATGATACCATTAGCACTCATAACAATCATTATCAGAGCCAACGCACACAGCGTTTACTCTGTGTCAGGACCAGAAATATGCTGTACACACATTTACTTAGTTAATACATAGCACTCCCTACATTGTCTTCTTTTTTTTTTTAAATATTTTTTTTCAATTTTTATTTATTTATGATAGTCACACAGAGAGAGAGAGAGAGAGGCAGAGACATAGGCCGAGGGAGAAGCAGGCTCCATGCACCGGAGCCCGATGTGGGATTCGATCCCGGGTCTCCAGGATCGCGCCCTGGGCCAAAGGCAGGCGCCAAACTGCTGCGCCACCCAGGGATCCCACCTACATTGTCTTCTGTTCTAGTTAAAAACATATCTTGCTTTTCTGAGAAGGTTAAAGTTTTTTGAGTCTGTGGATTTCAGTTTTTGTTCTTTATTTTTGATAAATAGCTATATTGAGCTTATATAAAGATATCTAGGACAGTGACTTGGACATAGCATGGGCTAGAAAAATAGCATTTGAGTTGAATCCGATGGACACTTATACTCCTATAAATGCATATCCCACTTCCATCTTCTCGTTTAGATTTCCAGCTTCTCTTGGAAAAACCAGAAGTGCTGACAGTTCTGGGCCTGCATTCCTGTGTTGTAGTATTTTGTTAGAACTCACTCTCAGGGTTTTAGTTGGGGCCTGTGCTCTTGGATTTTCTTCAGGCCCTATCACTTCTAATGGCTTGCATCAGACTGTGTAGCATCTGACTTTTTTAACCTTGTGAAGCCAAAAGAAAGTTTAGATTCCAGTTATAGGTCGGCCCCACCAGGAGAGGGAGAGTGTAGCCATTATACAATGTAGTCCCTCAGGCTGTCTGAGCAGTTCTTTTCTGTCATTGTCCTGCCAGCAAGACTTTTGTTTCATCCAGGAAGATGGCTCATTTGTCTAGTACCAGTTTAACAGGGGCTGTGCTGTGCTTGGGTAATTCAAAGAGTCATTTGAAGATCTGGTGCTGTGACACATACCAGATGTCTTTAACAACATCCCATCACGTGTCCGCAGCACACGATGGAAAAACACCATGCTGGTACCTGGCAGTCTGTAACAAAGGTCTCATAAAATGTTGTGGAAGGCGAGCGGAGTTATAAAACTCTTCTCGGCAAGTCTTCACTGGGTGTGGAAGCACAGCAACCCTCAAAGGCAAGCCAAAGTCTTTCTGATCTTTCACAACGAGTCACAGCAGGGGTTACTATGTTTCCTTGTCACATACAGGTATTTATGGAATGTGTCCTAAGCCACTCTTGTTTGTGCTTCCCTCTGTCACTCGTCCAGTCCCTCGTTTACCTATTCAACAAACATTTGAGTGCAAGCTAGTGGGAGGCTTGCACTGGATGCTTTGGAGATGGCAATGGACAAGGACAAGGAACAAGTATACAAATGAAAGGGTGATTAGAGTGGCAATGCTATGGAGAGAATATATATGGTGGTGTAAAGAGTAACAGGGCGTCAGAGCAGGGTGCCAGGAAGGCCTGAGGAGGGGACATTTGGGTATTGAAATGAGACGTTCCCTGGCACAGGACAGATGAGATGTGAAGGAGATGAGGAGGAACTTGGCACTTTTGAGGAACAGAAAAGCAAGCTAGTGTTGCCAGAGCTGTGCTACGCAGAGCATCAATCTGCGACAAGGAACTTACACCAGATTGTAAATCTGTGCACCACTTCCTTCTCAAAAAAGCCTCACTAGATGTTTAAAAAAAAAAAAAAAAGTCAACTGAAGTAAAGCTTAGTAACACAGTTGGTTTACATTCTGGATCTGGTTTCTTATCTCACTGGGCAGGCCACAGAGAATTCTCGGACGAAGACTGTACTTTCTCACTGGTCGGCAGGGTCCTGAGAGAAAAGGCTGAGATGGATGGGGTGTGGCTGTAGAGGGAGGCAGGAGCCATCTCAGGCCCAGGAAAGATCAAGTCTTCACTAATAAGTGCTAAAAATGAAAGGTAAAATGCCAAGTCAGTCCTATAGACCCTTCATGAGAGTGTTAGCATTTGAACGGGTCCTTACAGCACACCTGAGCTGCAGGGAGGCGAGGTGTTAGGGAGTCCTTCAGGCTGACTCAGGAATTAAACTATTTGCTTATGTACAGAAACTCTATAGTATGTAATTTAAAATCACGCATCAGTAAATTTATATATGCGATCCAGGTACATGTGTGCTCTACAGATGCCGACAGCCAGTGGTAGAGGTTGAAGGCTGGGGGCTCACGGATATGTTTGGTTTGACCTACACAGTATTATTAGGAAAAAATAAAATTAATTGCCAACATTTAAAAAACTTAGAAGGGGGATATGCTTACCCAGTACCCAACTCCCATTAATGTCTTCTCCCTGATTTGTGTATTAATCACAGGTTATGCTGTAGTAACAGATGACTGACAAATCTCAGCCGCTTACTAGAAAGGTTTATTCTTGCTCACACTGCATGTCCACTGTGGGGTGACCTTGTCTCTGCTTTGCATCACCTTCTCTCCAGCACCAGGGCAGGAAGTGGTCTCTTTGGGCAGCATCTCTGGTATTGGAGCAGGAGGAGGGAGCATGAAGAAAAATGCACTAGCTCTCAGAGCATCTGCTCTCCTTTCATTGGCCAAAGCAAGTTGCATGGCAGACAATAACTTATGTATAACAGTCTACCGCAACCTCTTGGCCTAATTTAGATGACCTGCCCAGTGCCAATAGATTTGAGAGTATGAGCACTTTGGCCTATGGAACTTGAGTATTCGAAGTTTTATCATAGCCAGAAGCAGGACAGTTATTCTAAAGCTTGCCATGGTTCAACTATCACCACTCCATCCATCCATCCGTCCGTCCATCCATCCATCATCTACCTAACTACCTACATGGCCTTGACCATTCAAGGTTAACGTTCAACAGGCTTTTTCTTAGATATTTATTTATTCTTTATTTATTTCCTTTATTTATTTCTTCCTTTAGGGTTTATGCAGATAAGACACACTGACCATTCTATGGTGTTAGTGAGCCGAGCTGTGAGGTAGCTCTACCTCTGCTTTTTACTGTACCCAAGCACTGACTCCCAGCGGGTGAGGTGTGCACCCATACCGAGCCATCAGTATGTACTGCAGCAGAGCTGGAGTCTGGCGAAAGAGAGAATGAGCAAATAATTTGACATGCAAAACTGAGTATTCCATGCTTTCTGCGTGCCCAGTTCTGCTCTTGGGACTGTGGAAAACAGTCTTTGTTCTTGAAGAGCAAGACATTCAGAGAGACTGTCAAGGTTGGAGACTTGAGTACTGAATCATGGGACCCCCATGTAGTTTACCCAAGTTGCCAGTGTGTGTTGGCATCAGCAGGGGAGGCTTTGTGAAGAGGTCTGAACTATGAAGAACTTCATATATGGAAGTTGAAAAACATTGGGCATGAATTTGAAGTTTCAACTGGTTTCACCTAAATCTAGAATCTTTGGAAGTGAGATGGGCTTGTAGTCTCTTGTAGAGCTGATCAAACAACTTAGAGATGTTTTTAAAGTTTTCTATTGAATTGCTACTTTAATCAGCCCTTGAGTCTCATTTGATTATGACTAGCAGGTATGATACGACAGCGCCACGGCCACGCTCAGCAGCCACATGGCTGCTTCTCTTCCTCTGCGTGGCCTTCCCTTGTTCTCCAGCCCATGCTACTACAGTGACATGCACTTGTTTTGTTTCCACAAGCCATTATAGGGCTTTTTTCCTGAGGGGGCCTATATTTAGATTTCATACAGAGGCTGTCTGTGTGCTCCTCACTTTGAAAGCAGGGACAGGGAACTGCTGTGTCCGGCACCCAGGAGAGCCCCTGTAAAGTGGCAGGCCCTGACTACCTGTTGCCAAATGAGGGGGGGAGGGGGGATGGGAAGAGGTTGGGGGGTGGGGGGGACGGTAAGGGGGCGGGAGGGTGGGTTTAGAGAACATGATCCATATTTCCCTTCTCAGTTCCTCACTCCCTTATTCCATTTTTCTACTAGATATGAGAGGATGAAAATGAGGTAGATGTTTGGTTTGCCAAAAAAAAGGTGGGGGGGGGGAATTTCAGCAGGATCACATCAATTTGCCTTCTCCAGTCAGACCAGAGACTGAATAGACAAGAATAAAGTAGTTTGGGTTTAGAGGCAGGAGGACATGGAAGGGCCATGGTGAGCGTGTGTAAAACACATGCTTGTCCAAAGGTAGCACATACAATTTTGCTCTAGGTGGTTAAGGAATTTCAGAAATAGCACTATCACTTCTTCAGATTTTAAAGAGAACTCACAACCCATTTTTTTTTCATTTAAAATCCCCTGATTTAAAAAATATATATTTTATTTATTTTGAGAGAGAGAGGGCAAGTGTATGAGCATGGGGGAGGGGCATGGAGAGAATCCCAAGCAGACTTCAGCAGAGCATGGAGCCCGACATGGGGCTTGATCCTATGACCTAGAGATTATGACCTGAGCTGACATCAAGAGTCAGATGTTTACCCAATTGAGCCACCTAGGTGCCCCTGAACTTTCCTGATTTTTAAGAAATGTTGGTCATTTTTTTTTCTTCTTAAATTTCATATGATCCAAACAAAATCGCTCTGCAGGGTGGATATGGCCCCAGGATTTCTAGGGTATAATTTCTGGACCTTCTAGTCCTTTACCAACCCAGCAAATGCAACAACAGGGAGGTGGGAATCTTGAGGTAGCTAGACTTTTTCAAAACATCTATCATGTCTGAAAGAGAGGAGACCAAGCTGACTTTCACAGAGATGAAGGCTCATGATGGGTTGTCCGCACACTCTTGCCAGGTTTTCCCGTGGCCTGTTCACTTATAGCTGCGGCCATGGGAAGGATGCATCGGTCAGCAGTGTGACTAGTGTGCTATTTATGCATGAGGCAGTGGTATACTCAAATCTAATTACTTAAGACTTTGTGGCTGACAAGGGCTTTGTGCAACTGGAGAGAGCAGGTTAGTCCTTGGTGAATGAAACCATTAGAATCGAAAGCTGTACTTTCCTTTGATTTCCAACTTGGTTGAACCTGTATAGAAAAGAGTGTGAAGACAGTGCATGGAATAGCAGTCCCTGTTTACTGTCCTGTGACCTCTATGTTTAATTGGTTGATTCATCCGGGCACTCAACAAACATGTGCACCTCCTTATGAGGTGTCAAGCAGGATTCTAGGTGCTGTGGGCACAGCAGAGAACAAAACAAGGCCCCTGCTTTCAGCAGGTGCACAGTCTAGCATGAGGACCTGGTGGTGTGCCTCACATGCGGGGACTCTTTTAAAAATCTGGTAAATCACCATTCTTTCCCAGCTCCCAGAGTTATGCTGCTGCTTGACTTAGGTGTCAGAAGAGAAGTGGCAATTAAGGACATCAGGGGAAAAGAGGCAGAGAGAGCACTTTTTTCCTGGGATATCCACAAGAAGTTCTGAGGGGGTCTTGGACGAAAAGTTCTGGCAGATTTTGCTTCCTGGGTGCCTCCTGCAGCCTCATGGTTCCCACTGCCTTTAGAATCCTCTGAGCATGTCCCTCACTATTTTGCTTTGGGGCTACTTTGGAATTGATGAGGACACCCTGGATATCCTGTTGAAAACATAACCCTTGGGGTAATTATTCCTTAACTCAGGAAGCCCTGTGGGATACAGAATAAAATTTCTTCACCGCGGGTTCACATCATTGTAACTACTACTCACAGCTTTAAGTAACCGAGTGTAGCAGATAGAGTGGAAAATCTCATTTTGCCCTATTTTGAGATGTCTGCATTTAATTCTACTAAAGAAGTAAAAACGATTGGACTGATTACTAAGGGTGCTCCTCTGAGTCTGTTCTGTCCTTTATTTGGTGTGGGTACACTGTTAGCCAAGTGACCACATCGGTAAATCACACCATTTCTTCTTGTCTCCATTACTAAAAGAACTCTTGAGAAGTTTGGCTCCTAGTTCAATGTTAGAAATATTTGCTTATGGATTATTTGGTCATGACTTCATGAAAGAGAAGCAGTGCCATACACACCTTTTATTATGTTAGGGCCGCCTTAACAAACTAAAACCAGTAAGACTTACCCAGATAGGAAGTTAGCTTTTGGATGCTGGTTTCTTCAGATACTCAAGGAATGAATTTTCATTCCTATGATTTCTATTTCTGGGCTTACCACATAGTCCTGCTGCACAGCCAAATATGACCTGATGCTCATAATAATAAAGGAAACAAACAATTTTTTATTTGCCCTGGAGAAACACATATGCTTATGTGTTCAGTGAAGTGGATCCCTCATAGAAATGGTGACATAACCCTGCATGGTATATTGCCATAATTTGGCAATACAATAGTGATGATACATTTCAATTTGACAAACTCAGGAATTGCTAAAAATATAAAATGAAAAACAGAGCAAACATCAGAAATCTATCAATTACAGTTTTTTTTTTTAACAGCAATTTCAATCAAGGAAAAGCTTAAATACATTTTTATAAGCCAGCAGGCGAAAGACTATTAGGAATATATAATGTATGCCCTTATTCAATCTATGCACACATATATAAATATGTACATACACACATATAAATGCAAGTAAAATGTTTTCCCATTTTGAATACTTGTGAGTAAATTTATGAATTTATTCTTGAACTGCAAATTTTTAGCTATATAAGCGTAATATAACAATTATTTAATACCCAGGTAAATATAAGGAGTTTCTAATTCAGGATAAACACCTGTCAAGGACTGCAAGTGAGAAATCCTTAACTCTCAGACAGGAAGTTAGAATAGCTGAATTCTGACCCCAAATTTTACAAAGAGAAGCTTTTGGGGAACTTTTTTTTTTTTAATCTTTCAGGGGTTGGAGTTTGCTCATCAAGATGATTTTGGTGTAGGTATAGAGGCACTTTCCATTTGTTTAGGATCTCATGCAAATATAGTCTAGCCCCATTATTCCAGCAGAATAAAGTCTCTGTACATGTGTTCTGCACTGATACCGAATCCTTTCTGGGAACAACTCAGCTGATTCAGCGACCTTTTTTTTTTTTTTTTTTAAAGTCAAGTCTACCCCCAACGGGGGCTCAAACTCACAATCCTGAGATCAACAGTCACATACTCCACCAACTGAACCAGCTCGGTGTCCCATTCATCTTTAATGAACTGGAATTATGGGACGCTGTCCAATGGCTCCAAGCATCTGTGTGATATTGATATGGGGCCAACTACTACCAAAGACAGCACCTACCTCATAAGGTGGTTATGAGGACTGAGTTGCTCCATGCAATGCACTTACACAGCCGGACACGTAGGGAGGGTTCCAATTTTAGCAGCAACAATTGCTGGTATCACCATTACTATGTGCCAGGCTCCGGGCTAGAATGAACATGAAAATAGCCACGGTCTCTGCCCCTGTTGAATTTATCATGTAGTTGCCGATGGCAAATTCTAATGCCTACCAGGCTCATGAGGGCTAGCAGGTGGAAGAGGTGTGGCTGGCTTCCATGGTGACTGGACCCCACGCACCCTGTTGGAGGGCAGGGACCACGTGGCCCCAGCAGGTTGTTGCTGGCTGGAAATGGGGGCTACTGTTGCCAAATCTTGTTTTTAGGGGAAGTTAGAAATCTGGGTTATCATGTGAAATCTCCAACTTATAAGCAGTGACAGTGAACACCAACTGCAAACGAATGAGTGGTGTAGGGGCAAAAGCACTTCAGGCTGGATGCTTGCTGGAAGTGGCTGTGTCCAACCTCTGGATGTGTGGTTGCAATAGCCTCAATTCCGCACTTTTCTTGGGGCAGCACAAACCACATGAGGGCAAAGATCCCTTGTCAGTTCATCTTTAATTCTTGGCTCCTCCATGAAATGCACAGAATTCCCGTAAGCTGGGAGTCTGCGGGGCAGAACTGAACATTGGGGATGCTAGTGACCCCAGAGGCAGAGGCTGGAACAGGACTGGGGAGGGAAGAGGGGAGGCCAGATGCCCAGGAGTCTGTCTATAGACAGGTACCCTTTGCCAGCGAACACAAGGACACTGTTGAGCCCAGACAGGTGAAGAGTTTAACACAATTTATTTTATGCTTAAATAATCGACTAGGTCATCCAGTGTATGGGTTTTTCATACATATGTCATTAGAGCTATGTGTCAATGAATGCTGATTTTATGTGAATATAATCAACAAATTAAAGGATTTCACCAAAACCCAAATAAAAATGCCCTTTAAAACACAGCAGCCTTATTAACCTAATATGACACTGCTAGAATGGTTACAAATGATTGGCTTATTCAAAGGTGTCTACATCTTATAGCCAGTACACGATACAGTAATAATTGTACAGCGTGCTGCCATTCTACTAGCTAAGAATTTCGGTTCAGTCCATTTTAAATACCCCCGACTGGGGCCTCTTATGAGCACCATCCACCTCTAAAGCGGCAAGCATTACCCCCTTTTAAGCACTAACAGCACCCCCCACCCCCTAAAGCAACTACTGTATAGGTTATTTTTTTTTTCATTTTTAGGTCATTTCATTGAAAAATTGGCAATAGCAACAAATATTAGATGAAGGGCTTTGTGTTTACAGATAAAATCTTCTGTGTTGCAGTATACTGTAGTGTTTGCAAAATTGGAAAAGATTTAATCAAAATAAGGTGATACACATGCATCAAAATATTAGTATTCTGAAGAAAAAATTTTTCACAGAACTACAGAATTCCTCATTTTGGGAATTATTTAAATTTGCAGCAGATTTTAAAGATTTGTTTTTCTTTTTTTTTTTAAAATCAAGCTAGCAGTTTTGCATATACAAACATTATAATTGCTAATATACAAGAATCAGTGAAGATCCCCCCTCCCCAGAACCCCTCCCTCCTCTTCTAGGGTGAAGTCACTTGAGACCCCTTGTATGTTAAATGCATTTGCAATATTCTGTTTGTGTTCTAAGAGGCAGTGCCTTATCAACATTTATTCTATTTTTCTGTTAGAATTTATACAGTGTTATTATTTACAGCAAAACTATAGATGTTTTAAAAAAGAAACAAATAGTGTTTATACCCTGACAGTTTGGGTCCAAGAAAAATAAGGCGAGCTGTTGTGGAGTTAGTAATTTTAGTGTTTCTCTGTGATTTCATCATCCCATCTTCTGTCCCTTCTGGCGGCAGGAATTTCTTCCTTTTGTAAATGACACCAAATTACTTAAGATAAACTGTTAACAGCATGGCTTCTTGTATATACACTGCATTGCTAATTGCACACGCGCCAATCCTGGGAATGAAAGTGAATTTCCATGCTCTGTAAATTGGCTCATGCTAAATTAAAATGTGGGTAGTTTTCTTTTTTTTTTTTCTTTTTGCATAAAAAAAAAATCATGCCATTAATGTGTGGAAGCAGCAAACGCACACACCCTTCTCCGTAAATTTTCACTTCCTGCTGACATATCTTCCATGAATTTCTCAATACTGGCAGTAAAAACACATGATCCTGTGGAAAGAGAGACAATAGGCAGTGAGTTTAGCTTTTCTATTTTTTTGTTTTTTGTTTTTTAAAGAATTTAAAGGCTTTCTTGCCATTCAACAGAAAAGCCTGAGAGAACAGGGCCTCTACTTTCTAGTGGGTCGTTTAACATGATACTTCTGTCCAATGCAGTCGGCTAGGACAAAGCCCCAAGGTGTACCCGAAAGCTTTGAGGGCAGTGACTTTTTCTAGGTGACCCTGTGATCTCCCCAGCACACTTCTCGCTGTAATTGTGGTTTTCGAGATTGTGTTGGCAAAGACCTTCTAGGGTTCCATCTCTAACGATCAGGTCACTCAGGTACTTGGGAAAGTCACTTTCAGCCCTCTTGGGCGGGGGGTGGGGGGGGTGGGCTGTATAGTCTTATCTATACGATGAGAAGGCTGACAGAGGTGCTCTCTGGGATTTCGATCAATAGCAAAATATGAGGGGCCTGGGGTTCTCGGGGGCACAGAGAGCCAGGGATATGGAGTCAGGACAGAGCATTTCAGTAATGTCCCTATGTTTTATAATAAGTGCTCCCCAAAGTGCAACTAATCTTTCAAAAAGGGAGAACAGCATCATTACTTCATTACTCTGAAACTCCTTTTCCATGCACAAATTAAAGTTAAAGGCTGTCTTCCACCGCTGCAAAGATTTCCCTCCTCCTGCCCTACATCAGTCATCACAAGATCGATTCATTATGTTTGAGCTTCTTGTTTTTTTTTTTTTTTTTTTAGATTTTATGTATTTATTCATGAGAGACACACAGAGAGAGAAGCAGAGACACAGGCACAGGCACAGGGAGAAGCAGGCTTCATGCAAGGAGCCCGATGCGGGACTCAATCCCGGGACTCCGGGGTCACGCCCTGGGCCGAAGGCAGGTGCTCAACCTCTGACACACCCAGGCGTCCCATGTTTGAGCTTCTTTATGGAAGCTGAGAACATCTTGTCTTACTGGATAGCACTTGCATAAAGTATCAGTGTTTTATAACCAGTCAAAACAGTCAATATCAATCGACAATTTTTGCTATGAACTCTTTTCTCACAAAACAAAGTTTTCCTACGTACAGTCCATCCTCCTCTTTCAGTGTGAAAAGGTGACACACTTGAATGCTAGCCTGAGAACAAATCTTAGCCCCTAAAGCAAACCTGAGTAAGGCAAGATGGATTTTAGGAACAACCGTGCTCACTGGGTGATAAGCAAGCCCATCTCTACAGGTCAGGGGCACCTTCAGAAGTGTGCTTCTGGTGGGCTCGTGTGTCCTCAGTGACCTTGAGGTAGTTTACTTACCCAGACAAGTTTCTTTCTCCTTAAGATGGATCACCTAGGCTACTCTGGCTTATGTAAACATGTTAGTCCAGCACTTCCTCTGTCTGCTCGACTAGGTTCTTGCTTCCTTTCTCATATGAAAAGTGCTACTAACTCCCATGCTCCAGGTCACTAATGCCTGGAGCCAAGAACATCAATGTGTCAATTCCTTCTGGGGTGATTTCATTATTGGCCCCCTTCCCATGACTCTGCAGAGGCTGTAGGGAAGGAAAGTGACTCATGTGTCATGTCCCAGAAAGTGGGCAAATCTGAGTAAGATCTGGATTTTCTCACCTCTGTTATTATCACTTACTCCTTATCTTCTGGGCACCAGGGTTCTTAGATGGCCCCATGATAACGTTACCCTGGAGTTCTCCCTCTGTCTTCCTAGGGAGGGTCCTCAGCAATTTTCCCTAGTTGAAACCACCCTTACTTTGTGCAGCTTAATTGGAATATAATTTACATGCCATTGCAATATATGTATTTTGAATATAGTTTGGTTAATTTTTAGGAAATTTATATAGACATGCAATCATCACTGCCAGCCATTTGAACTTTTTTTTTTGTTTTGCATCCTGTCTTCCAAAAACCAATCCAACTTTCCAGGTTCATCTTGCAAGAAGAAGCAAGTTCTCTTATCACCTTAGTGCAAGCAGATGTTATTTTTTATAGAAATACTGAGTATGTTTCTATAATTTTTAAAAATACTATTCATTATGCCCATTTATATTCAGGTAGGATTTGGGTGATAGTTAAAACAAAAAAATTGGGAGTGAGTTTCCGTTGTAAATCTCTCTTGTTCTTGGTAATCCAATCAGACTGTGTTGGCCCTAACCACTCAGGGGCAGGAAGGTCATTCATTGGACAAAAGACTATACCAAGTAGGCCATTCTACAAAAAGCATCAGCGCCTTGGGGAAAGGGACTGTTGCCTATTGTAAGATATTGACATCTTACAAACCGTAATGAGAGCGCCATCTGATGGAAAAGCGTGAGGACAGGAGCCATCAAGATGGCATTTCAGAAAGAGAATCTGAGTCCTTTTAGGTAATATATCTGAGATAGAAGCCTCTGCATTTAGAAATCTATCTTTGGGTTTCATATGCTTTTCAAAGACAAAGGTAGTAGAAACCAACTCAGAAAAAAACAAACATTCCTTTTAGTCATTTCACTAATTTTCTTTTTTTTTAAGGAACATTTTTCAGGTATTAGGAAAACAGCTATTCAGTAGATTTTCCTGGCAGTTTATATTTCATAGATGAATGTGTTTTTCCATATCCATTTTCAAGTCAGGGGTATGCTTGATTTTGGAACTACTGTTTCCTTTATAGGTCCACATACCAGTGGTTTTTAGTTCGTGTGCCCACCTTAAAAACCAAAAATCACCCATCTGTAGCTGGATACATGAAGCCCTCTGCAGTTCAGCCCAATCAGGCTTAATACCTGTGACTCTTGAGTGAACAGCTTCATTTCACAATTTCCAATGGTTCTCAAACATGGGTGCATATTAGAATTATCTGAGGAGGCTTAAAAAAAAAAAACCTGTATCTAGGCCACATACCATGCCAATTTATTTATTTATTTTTATTTTATTTTATTTTATTTAAATTTTTATTTATTTATGATAGTCACACACAGAGAGAGAGAGAGAGGCAGAGACATAGGCAGAGGGAGAAGCAGGCTCCATGCACCGGGAGCCCGACGTGGGATTCGATCCCGGGTCTCCAGGATCGCGCTCTGGGCCAAAGGCAGGCGCTAAACCGCTGCGCCACCCAGGGATCCCCCATGCCAATTTATTTAGAATTTCTTAGGATGGAGCCAAACATCAAAAAACATTGAACAAACTCTCTAGATTTGAATGTTCAACCAGGTTTAAGAGCAGTGATCTATTCTAAAACACTGCTTTTCAAAATTTAATGTCCTCATGTATCACCTAAGGGACCTTCAAAAATGTGGATTCCGATTCAGAAGGTCAGGGTAAAGCCAGAGTTGCTGATTGTCTAACAAGACTTCCAGGTGATGGCGATGCTCCACAGACCACACTAGAAGGAGCTAGACTGTGTGCCAGTCATCAACACATTGGTTTCCAACTTCCTTTTCTTTGCTGGTGATTTTGTATCCATCTATACTTGTCTGCCCAATCTTCACCCATATCTCTCCTCTCCATCCTTCAAGTTTGTGTCAAATGTCATCTCCATGAAAATGTAGACTGTGCTCTCCCTAAGGAGATCTGCCTCAGCAGGTGAACTCTTACTCATCTTTAAAGACTTCGCTTTGTTCCAGTTTTAGGAAAGAAAGCCTTACCTGACGTGCCTTCCTTATAGCTAATGGAGAATGTAGATTTGTTACTCTATTCCTTTCTCTTCCTTCCCATCTCTCTTCCCTTCCCATTGTTTCTCTAGTTACAGAAGTCATGGGGCTAAGAATATTTTTTTTGGGAGGCCTGGGTGGCTCAGAGGTTGAGCATCTGCCTTCGGCTCAGGGCGTGATCCCATGGTCCCTGGATCGAGTCCCACATCGGGCTCCCTGCATGGAGCCTGCTTCACCCTCTGCCTATGTCTCTGCCTGCCTCTCTCTCTCTGTCTCTCGTGAATAAATAGATAAAACCCTTAAATTAAAAAAAAAACCATTTTTTTCTAATCATTAATTCTAGTTACTTCATATAATAAACTACAGGGCAACTTAAAAATAATTCCCAGGTCAAGTGGGACTTTTTTGAGTTTTGTTTTTTCTAGTGACTTGTGATTTTAAAAATACTTGAGGTCATAGGGCCAGTTAAGAAAATGGGAAAATATTGATTTAAATTTTGGTAATAAAAAACATAGCACTCATAAAATAATACAATAGTACAGCTATTATTATTATCTGCCAGGCACTGTAGCAAAGCGGCTTAGTTCATTTACCATTAATAACAATAAGGTACTATTATATCTTCTATTTTTATGGCTAAGGAAACAGAGTTTTGAGCTATAAAAGAAGCATGAGTTTGCACACTTAGTACATATTAGGGCCAGAAACAGAAGTCAAACCACTTGACTCTAGAACCCTTGCTCTTTACCTCAAAGCCAAGGCTTTTGGTTAATTAGGAATTTTTTTTCCAACGGTAAGAAAAATAAAAACTAAATTACATAAAAACCTATTTACTTCGAAAAAATTTAAGGAAAATATTTAGGAGTGAAGAAATTCAGGCTGCATCTCGAACTTCTGGGAAGCAGGATCAGGAGACCCTGCTGGGTGGGATCCAGATGTATCCTTAACTATGACCACTGGGATTTTGCCGTCTACTTCAGTAAAGAGGAATGAGAATGCCTCTCTTACTAATTTCCCCTGGAATTTCTCTGCATGTATGCTGGTTTATACTTCAGAATACTTTCAGATATCCCTTGTTTCTCAGAGAATTTTGGTGAGGCGGCTGTTCCAACTCTCCCACTGTTCCATCCCGGCATCCTCACATCTTCGTCTACCTGCCACTGATCCAGGCTTTTCAGGGTGCTCTTCCCAGCTGTCTTAGCACTACTAACAGCTGGACCTGCCCAGTGCTTACTATAGGTTTGCCTGCCGCTATTAAAAGTGATTTACTTGTACTAACTCAGTTAATTCTCCCAACAACTCTACAAGGTATGTTATTCTGGTCCCAGTTGATGTGAAGCAATTAAGGCCCAGAACCTGGCAAAGTTCACAGAGGTAGTAAGCTCCCTGGCAGTTCTGGCCATTCAGGCCACTTCACTTCTCCCCCACATACCAAAAATGACTGTGATCTCCAGCCCAGAGCTCTCTCTCTAACCATCGACAAAAGTCCAGGGTCCTCCGTGTTGACCATCTACGAAGCTTTGTCGTCACCTAGGCTACGTCAATCCCTAATTTTGTTTTTGTGGCCTTAGGGTCTATGATTTTGTTAAATGATCACCTATATACAAGCAACCCTGATGTCTTAAACTCTCCCCCTTCCCTCCCAACACAGAACTCCTCTGGTTCCTCAAATCTGTTCTCTCCTTTTCATTCTGTCCCAGTTCAGGCCCTCACCAGTGTCTCAGAACAGAGGTCCTTGTGTTCAAGTTTTCTCCACCCTCTAGTATTGCTAGGGTTACCGAAACCTTATCTAATCCTATTATTCTCCTACACGAAGCTTCCAGTGGTACCGCACCGTATCCAGGGTAAGGGCCGATCTCCCGTGCACAGCTCACATGATCTTCCATACTGCCCCATCTCAAATGCTACTCTTTCTTCAAAAACTGGATCAAATATGCACTTCCAAGAAACTTTAAAAGATCTCTTCTGTTGGACGTATTTATTATCTTCCACTGGATGCCCTGAGCATTCTGTTTGATTCTTTTATTACATTTATATATTTTGATTTGTGTGACTTATGATCACGTGTGCCCCTTGGACTAGACTGTAAAGTTCTCTCAGATAACAATGTCACACTTAAGGATAATGTCTTACAATGCTGTACCCTCCCTACCACTTACGCAGTGTCACAGCGTGTGTCACAGACCTTTGCACACGGTAGCTAAGAAGTAAAGGAGGTTTAAATGCACATGGTCGCCTACTCATAAAAGCATGTTAGCTAATATACATTATAGGAAAGTTTCTCTTGTCCACGGCTATGAAACTGTAAGGACTGAGATATCTTGAGGTAAAACCAAACCAGTATTCTGGAGGGCTGAGGCTGAACATGTAGGCGATCTTAGATGAGAGGATATAGAACAGCTTGGAGATTTCTACAAAGGAAGAGGTCAGGGGCAACCTTTTAAGCTCTATTCCTCTTCAAAATCTTACTCTTTGGGACTCAATGCTGAGCTCCTTCTTTGTTCACATTAACTCCCTCCCTAGATGATCACATCTATTCTCTAGTATTCAACTCTTATCTCTTTAGTGAGAACTCTCACATTTTTATAGGTGCAGCCCCAACCTTTCGGCAGAGCTCCACATGTGTGTCTAACGCAGTACTTAAAGGTCTCAGAAGCACCCTCAAGCCCAAGTCCAAGCCTGAATGCTTGATGTTCTTTTTAAAACCCATTCTGTTTCTGTTTCTTTCTCTACTACCCAGCTGTGTAAGCCAGAAACCTAGGGGTCATTCTTTACTCAACCCTTCTTCTTAGCCTTCCCTCAAGCTAATCCACCTGTTGACTTTCCTAAGACCACTGCCCAGGTACTAGCCTTGCCATCATTATGGCTTAGGCAGACTGCTCAGTAACCTAACCAGTCACCTTCGGTTTATGCGTTTCCCCTCCAACCCATTCTTTACATTGCCTATATGCTTATAAAAACAATCGGGTCAGGCTCTTGATGGAAATCCTTCAGGAGCTTCAAAATCTTTTAGAATGAAATTGAAAACCTGTTCTCTGGTCTGTGATGATGCATCCCTCACTTACATCATCATGTGCCCTTCCCCAGCCACCACCATCTCACCAGGAGCTGGGACACCTCTCTTCTTTTGTTTCCTCGACTATGTTAGGTCTTTCCCCCCTCAAGGCCCAAGCCCATATTGTATGCTTTGCTTGGATCCTCTTCTCTTCCCCATTCTTTTCATGGATGGCACCACCTGGGAGGTTCTAGTTTAAATGCCATAACTTCTTTATTTATTTTTTTTAAATTAATTAATTAATTAATTAATGATAGTCACACAGAGAGAGAGAGAGAGAGGCAGAGACACAGGCAGAGGGAGAAGCAGGCTCCATACACTGGGAGCCCGACGTGGGATTCGATCCTGGGTCTCCAGGATCGCACCCTGGGCCAAAGGCAGGCGCTAAACCGCTGCACCACCCAGGGTTCCCAACTTCTTTATTTCTTAAGATTTATTTTTAAGTAATCTCTATACCCAATGTGGGGCTCAAATTTACAACCCTGAGATACATGCTCCATGGGGACACCTGGGTGGCTCAGTGGTTGAGTGTCTGCCTTTGGCTCAGGTTGTGATCCCAGAGTCCTAGGATTAAGTCCCACTTCAGGCTCCCTGTGGGAGTCCGCTTCTCCCTCTGCCGATGTCTCTGCCTCTCTCTGTGTGTCTCTCATGAATAAATAAAATATTAAAAAAAGAATTACATGCTCCATAGACAGAGCCAGCCAGACACCCCTAAACATCATGACTTCTGAGTGACCTTCCCCAGCTCCCAGAAGTCTAAATATGTTTCCATATTATTCTTTTATTGGATCTTGACTTTATATATTCAGGCCTCAAACATCGGTCCCATCTTGTTCCCCTTTGCTGGCTGAGACATTAGGAAGGGCAGGGCCCATGGAAGATTTTTTACCATTGGACATCTAGCCTTTCCATTTTCAGCCAGGTGGAAGCTCAAATATTGTTTTTAAGGAATGAAAAAAATGTGTCAACTTTCTGGCTCAGAAAAAGTGTTGCCCCTGGCAAGCATGGGTATTGTTGTCACTCTCAGCTTCCATATGGCTGTGAGATCCTGAGCATTTCCCCCAAAAGAAGTTGGGGATACAGCTGTTTCACAGTCCTTTACAGTTTATATCTGGGGCCTTCCCTTGATACAACCTCACTAGTCAGCCCTCTAATGGTATTTATGAAGTAAACATTTGGGGATTATGGCTAACTTAAAAATGAAGTTCTGCTTTATTTTAAAAAAGAACAAAAACCTGATTATTTTCACTGTTTAAAATATGAAGACATTTACTACAGGTTGTTACATACATCCATTTGATTCAAATTTGCTTTTAGGTTTCTCATCATCATCAAATACTATTTAACTATGGATGTGGATAATAGTAAGAACTCAGGTTCTGGATAAGTTCAAATTTCAATCTTTTGCTCATCAGCTATCTAGGACCTTGAGTAAATAATTTAATTTTTCTAAACATTAGTCTCCTTGCTAATGAGAAAGAGACAGTAGTACTTACCTTATAGCATTGTTTTGGGAATTATATGTGGTGATGTATGTAATGGTCTTATCTGGTACCTGGCATAAGTAATCATTTGCCAGAACATGGATATTATTATTCATAAGTAATTTTAGAAATACAGCTAAGTAATAGAAAGGTGGAATATCAATAATCTTGAGTTCAAGTCCTAGTTCTAACAATCACAAGCTGTGTGACAGTAGAAATGTCATTGATCTCTCTGAGCCTTGACATATTCATCTGTAAAAGGTAGCAAACAAAATTGGCCTGATTTAGTGCTCACTCAGGCAGCACATATACAAAATTGGACTGACCTCTCTAGGGGCTTTTTTGAAGGATTAAATAACACAGAAATGTAAAAGCACTGTGTAAGTTATAAATCACTATATACTATGTACAAATCTTTATAGCTACTGTAAGCCACTGGCTTTTCCCTTACATTAAAAACAGGATGGCTGTGATGCGGTATTATAGAAAAGTGGGTACAAGGGTTCAGGTAGCTCAAAATACAACTGGTTCTAAAATAGAAAATAAAAATTTTGCTGTCACCATCTTAGACTCTGAAATTTGGCAGCATTCCACTTCTTTGTTGTTTTGTTATTTATTTATTTATTTATTTATTTTAAAAAGGCAGTCAGCAGGGCTATAAAAACTCTCAATATATTTGCAAATTGATTTTTCCAGAGCACACATTCAGTGTCCTGGAATTCCAGGTGGTATTCTTGGACTCATTTTCTAAGTTCACTTATGGAAGGTAAATAACCACTCTGGAGAGTAACGTGAGGCCCACAGTCAGATCACTGTTCTTTCCATCTGACGTATTAAGTTTGCTTTAGGCTGGAGTTATTTTCACATTCATATGACTTCTACCTGAGTTTCCCTCTCCTTTGAGCAGTGGAGCAAGTGAGGCAAGGCTCTGACCACCTATTTACAGGGTGGGTTATTTGTAATTTGAAGGCTCTTGTACATTTAGTGACCATGTCCCATCTTATTCATTTACTCGGAAGGACCAAGCAGTATAGCACAGTTGTATTTTTGGGACATCAGTTACTCATAGATACTGTATATATGTGTTCTAGAAAAATGGCTCAGTTGGTATGGGTGACCTCCTTGGTTTTTTCCCCACCCAGAGTCTGAGTCTGAGCGAACTTTTAGGCACCTACTAAAGCTGACTGAACTCTTGTCTAGATTCATTTCACATTTCACTTACAACTGCTTAACAGACAAACTCAAGACTGCAAACTCATGCTTTGTGTTTTACTTATCTACTGTGTATACATGTGTGTCTTGCATCAGGATCGGCTGTAAGACATGCAAAATGGGTTCATTTTAGATACTATGGCCCCTATATTATTGGTCATTTTCTCCTCTCTCATGTAAGTCATGTTGAGGTCTCCTGATTCAGCCCGCCTCTTATCATCCTCATGGCCCAAGCCAGTATCTACAAGTGTTTCGTATTGGGTTTTCTGTTCATCCACTATTGTCATCTCTGGTTCATTCTTTGCCACTATAGTGAGTGATGCAGAATTTACAATCATACCCCACCCCTGCCTAAGACACTGCACAGCTTTCCTTCTGTTTTTAGGGTACAGACCAGAATCTCTACAGAGAGGCTCATGAGGCCCCAAAACTCCCACCTTTCCTCCTGCAGACCCAAGGGCCAAACTCCCCGCTAGCTGCACTGACCTGTTCTCACAGCTCCTTCTTTCTTGCCCCCCCTCCTGGCCTTTGTAGAGTGCTGATGTCTGTGCTTAGAAGGCCACCCCAGTCTCCGTCTAACTCCTTCCTTCACTCAGTCGTGTCCTGTGCAGTCTTTAAAACTGAGTTCAAACAACACTTTTTCCAGGAAACCCTCCCTGTCACCTCAGATCCGGCTCAGGTTTCTAGTCCACAAGGTTGAGAGTGTTGAGACTATCTCCAGTCCACAAGGATGGCAGGTTTGTATCCTATTTCTGCCACTTTTAATTCATGTGGCATTGGGCAATTTTGGGCCCCATTCCCTCCCCTCTTACATGGGGATGTAAAGGGCATCTATCCAAAGGGGTTGGCTGTGAGAATTAAATGAATAATGGAGTGGAACACTTGTGGTAAATATTATTTCCAGAATGTTCTGCAGTTCCTGGTAGTTGTCTCAGTGCCAGGAAATACTGATGTGATCAGTTAGGAGTGGGTAACATGAAATCTCCACAACATAAGCTCAGTGAGGACAAGTACCATACTAATGTCCTTTATTAAGAGTTTCTCAGTTCCTATGCAGAAAGCCTCATGAAAGGAAGTGAACTAAATCTTGGAGTGGATAAATACATGGTAAGTTTTTTTGAGAGGGAGAGATTAGGAATTCATCTGTGCTTGAGGTAAGGCACATACCCTCACCCTAATCCTAGACCCGAGGGGGAGAAAAAAAAAGATGTTATATATACACAACAGAATATTACTCAGCCATAAAGGAGAACGAAATCTCGTCATCTGCAATGACATGGGTGGAGCTAGAGCATATTATGCTAAGCAAAATAAGTCAGAGGAAAGACAGATACCATATGATTTGACTCATATGTGGAATTTAAGAAACAAAATAAATGAGCAAATGGAAAAAAAAAAAAAAAAGGAAGAGAGAGCAAACCAAGAAATAGACTCTGAACTATAGAGAGCAAACTGATGGTTGCTAGAGAGGAAGTGGGTGGAGGGATGGGGGAGCACACTTGACATGATGAACACCAAGTGTGGAACTTTTGAATCACTATATTGTACCCCTGAAACTAATATTACACTATATGCTAACTAACTGGAATTAAAATAGAAAACTTAAACTCCTTTTTTAAATCTGGGTCTTAGGTACCTCATATAAAATTCAGGGCAACAAGACTAGATTTTTTGGTTCCTCACCTCCACACTCCACTACCAGGATTCTGGTAATGGGGAACAGAAGATCTATGCAAGTGAAAACTGGAATCTATTTGCGCTTTGTCATTTGGACCAGTAGGGTTAAGACAATTGCTTGTACGCAGCCCTCAAGGAATCATGAGGCTTCACCTCACAGACTTAGGGAGCGCTTTTCATATTTCTTTTCAAAGTTCCATCTGCTTTTTCACCCCAAGTGACCTTACGTAATTATAGCCATGCAGAAAATAACAGGACAATGTAAAATTTAGAAAAGAACATTAAGGAAAATCTTCTCATCTAGGAAGAAAAGTTCAGAAAGAATTACACAAAGCTCACCAAACATTTAACTTAAAGAATTAGTAGTCCCTTAACCTCCTATTTCATTTGCTTTGGTTTATATAAGATACGCCAAAAGGTACATAGGGACCTCAGTCACTTAATTTAAACTTGGCAACCACTGTATTTCAACTGAAATTAAACGGTCAGACGCCGTTCTGCTAAAATGGTGAGAGGCTGGATCTACACACATCTCAAGGCACATCTGTAAGAATTATTTGTTGCCGGATAGTTTTCCTGTTAGGTTGTATAATGTGACCCCAGTACACACTGAGCCGCAGCTCTTAGAGGAGACTCAAATATCACTATTTACATTTGCTTCTGCAAACACCATTTACACTGAAATTCCGGACTAATTTGTGAGGAGAAGGTTTATGGCCTGTGAACTGAGTTTCAGTGTGTGCATGGATGTGTATACAAACATAAAAATGACTCCAGCAACTTCATACTGGGTATTCACTGGAATTGGGTGAAAAAGAGAGGAAGGGGGCAGGGAGTCAGAATCCCTTATCCAGGGAAATGAGAAGTTTCCCAGGAAGTGCTGATGGGAGCACACCTATCGCCTTGACTAACCGTTTACTGTTACGAATGGCTCTTCTTTTCCACATGCCGGATTTCCTTCTTCGTTGTCTTCACCTTATAACCTTCTCCCTGCTGTAAAAAGGAATGTACATGTTAAGATTTCATAGTCAAAGAGTTCTAGTTGTAGAGCGGTTCCCATTCTGGTCCCTTGAGGCTGGATTAGGGTAAGTGAAACACAGTTGAAAGCACTTTGTCACTTCACGTCCAAAAATTCACACCATCTATTTGGCTGAACCACACAGCCTAGCGTCACGGAGGCAAGCTAGAGAGCGCTGTCAGAACCAACACGGTAACACTACTATGCTTCACAAGACCTCAGTAGGTTAGTGAGAAATAAAAGGTTAGTGATCATAAAAATAATAAATAAATAGTAATAAATACAAATTTTAAAAAGCTTAGTGGTCAATAAAAAGAGAAAGAGTAGCCTGTTCATTTCCTGTTGTCAGCTAAAAAGAAATCATCACCAAAGCCCTCAAGGCACCCAAACCCCAATTCCAAAAAATGTTAGTAAATTCTTCTTAAGCCAACAGGATTTGGGGCTGTCTGTTGTGTCGAGACTAAAATTTCTTAGGAAAGCACTGATCGTGAACAGAACACCATGGAAATGTTGTTGATCTGAGGGACTTTTTTTTTTTTTTTTTTTAATTTGTGTATTTACCAAGCCCTCCTCTTAGGCCAGATCAAGCTGGCATCCATTTTCCATAAAACGAGACCTCTCTGCACTGAGCACCAGGGCAAGTTTTCTCTGAGAGCAAAGCTGCACAAATCCGCCACTTTTACCCGCTTTATAACAGAAACGCAGTAGCCTTTCCAATTTTCTGAGTTAGTCTTGAGAAATTTTTTTCACTTTTTCTTATGTAAACACAGGCTATTGGAGTTTCTATTTTCAAAGTGAAAGGGCTAAAGTTCTGAGAAAAGGAAAGAAATGACAACCAGAGGTGTTTTGTCTGGGAGATGGAGACTCATGTGCTGAATTTACACTGTGCAGTGCTGAGTTGAGCTCCTTAACTGGCATGTTGGGAACAGGCTCTTATAAACCCAAAAAGGAGAATCCTCCTCAGGTTAGATGAGGGGATTCAGATTTCCCAGTAGAACATACTGAAAAGGGAGTTAATGTAGGATCTGGAACTGAGCTTTTTGCCATTCTAACATTTAAACCCTGTACATTTGCTGGAAGTAGGTGCCTTTCATCCTGGTCCCAGGCAGGTACCAAGCTGTAGGGAAAGCATAGGCAGAGGCAGAGGTGGTGGTGGGGTGGGCACTGCTAAGGAGACCAGTAGTGATAGGGGGTTTTTATTTTATTTTTCCTACATGCTCGAACCACACATTCTTCCCTCCATAAATGAACTTATCTTTGTGAAAACTCTGAAGATAGCAGAAAAAAATGTATATAATGTTACAGAGTGTTAAGAGGAAAAGTCTTTTTCTTTGACCCTGATCAAAGGCACAGGGTGTCAAAAGCAGCACACGCTTCAAGCTGCCACACTGCAGATGCCAGCCTGTTAGCAGCATGTTCTAGAAAGTTCACAAGCGTTTATCCTCTACTTTTTCTTTGGCAGTCCCTCTCCATTACCATGTCATCATGTTTTCTCTCTTGTGGGATAGCAATGCGTCTTATTACTTTCCGAGTGATCTGTAGGAAGCAATAGTGAAAAGTAGAGATTTTCCTGTTTTCTATTTTAAAAGGTGACACTACAGCAAACCATAGAAAATCTGAATTCCAAGGGAAGCATAAAATCCCAATTATGATTACTTTTCTGGTGATGAGGTTGCCTTCTTCATCAGTAAATTGCTCTTCTGTGACAGATTCACCAGGAATGCTTTTTGCTTCCTCTCCCTAAAGGATGTGGCATAGAGATTAGCAACATATTAGATGGACAGATTGCCACACCACTCCATACACCACACACATGCTCTGTGGAGTTTTAGAAAAATAAAGTATAAATTCTACTTGCTATTCCAGGGCAAGGGGAAAAGGCGGACTCCTCTGATGGTTACTTAGCAGCCAACAACATTCAAAGCACTAAACCTTAGGTATGTACAAGAATGATGGTTAGCAGCTAACTCCAAGAAGGAAGAATGATATAACACAGTTACACATTGATATATAAACCAAAAAATTTCATTCATTAAAAAAAAAAAAAAAAGCCAATGATTAGAGCTCTGATTAGATCACCTCATTTTGAGCAGTGTTTCTTGATTAGTCCTACGAAATCTCTCAAATAATTTTTGGGTTGCCTTGTGCTTAATCTAAATTAAGGTGGTACCTTAGTCAGGGCATTATATTTATTGCCCTTGTCAGTTTTTTTTCATTTAAAAATTCAATTACAGAGGATAACATAGACATTTTTTATAAGCAAAGTTCATGGTATATAGAAAATCTTAGTTATTTTTCCTTAAAACTGAGCTTTTCATAGATCTTAAAATGAAATGATTCTAATGAAGCACATACTTTCTGGCTACTATCTTCCAGTGAAGGGGTCTTACGTGATGATAGATCATCTAATCTCCATGGCTACAGACAAAGGAAAGATCAGTATTAAAGGAATTTAAAGTGATGCTATCTTTCCCTTAGTGACTGTTAACTGATTTAGAAAGAGGAAGCTGCTAAAGATCTTCCTCTGGTGAGTTTTTAAAAAATGGAATAAAGCCTTAACTCCTCTTGGTGGGCTCTTATTTTCCAGCTTGGTAGATTTGGATGGCTCTTTAATATCTGCCTATTGGCTCCATGATTGTCTAAGAAAAACCACTCAGAGGGCAAAACTAGGACTAGGCAAAACTAGGCAAAACTAGGCAAAACTAGGATTGTTTTTGCAATATAGTCCCTTCTTCTCTGATATTCCACTTTCATTTAGTGCCACGCACAGTTTGGGGGAACAGTGATGGACATCTTAAGTGCGGACCTACCGTAGAGACTTCATGACCCCCTAGCCAGACTTCTTATTGGAAAGGTGGCCTGGATATTGCTATGGAACAGTGGACTGCAGTTGTTATTCACCTGTGCTTGTTTTAGGAAAAATGGCAGATCACAGAGACAACAGCGACATTTCTGGGAGAGGCAGGATTCTAACTCCTTCAGTGTTGTTGGTCTGAAAAAGGTAGTAGTTCTGATAATTTTGTCAGTGCCAACTCATGGTAAGAAAGTTCTAGGATTGCTTTATGTCACAGCTAGAAGGAAAGGCAGTGCTGGTGTAAAATGATAAAGACTAAAACATTATCTTCTTTTGCTAACAAAATTGTTTTCATTCTTTTCTTTTTACAAAGTGACATTGTATTTTTATAGATTGTGGGCTCATAGGTTATGACTGGGTAAGACATGGACTCATTTTCCTCATTGTGGTATAGAAAGATAAGATGTTTCTTGCTGCTCATGTTTAGCTCCCTTTGGAACTTGCTTATGATCAATTACCATAGTTAAAGAAGGGGATTGGAAAAATATCGCAGTCTCATGCTTAAATGCACTAAAATTTGCAACACGTTTTTATAGGAATGTTATTTATATTTCCTGTGGTTGGGAAAAAAAGAACATAAGTTTCATTTCATTTTAAAAGTAAAGGCTCAGGGGTGCCTGCTGGCCCAGTCAGTTAAGCATCCAAGTCTTGATCTCAGCTCTTAATCTCATGGTCATGAGTTCAAGCCCTATGTTGAGCTCCACATTGATTGTGGAGCCCACGTTAAAAAAAAAAAAAAAAAAAAAAAAAGGAAAGACATAAAGATATCAGAGAAGCCAATAAGAGGTCATGAAATATTTTTGAGCTAACACTGGGAAATGTCCAGTTCTTTGCATGTTAGATAATTTGAGGATTCCAGGAAAATCCAGTAAAGTAGAATCCTATTGGATAAGTTATGAATGGACTCTTGTGGGAGCGATGCCTGTTAACTGTTTGGACAGTCGCTAAGAGGAATGTAAAATGAGGTATATTTATAAACATAATGAATAGTTAGAAGAATACTGATTTATATTGACAGCCTTAGGAAAAAAGCAAAGCTCTATCTATAAATAACAAGATATAAGTTGTTGAGATCTACCCTGGCATATGGGCATTTTCATGTTTCCTACTGAAAATTCATACTGTTTATGTATAGCTAAGGATACCTCTCTTAATCTTAAGTGTCCATTAAGTATAATCCATTTGTGCTTTAATAAGGCCAAAGTAAGTTGTGTGGTGATGTGGAAACTCACTCAACTGGGGGAGTGGATTAGTTAGGAGTCGTAGAGAAGAAAGACAGTAAGGAGTCAGGAAATATGTTTTTAAAAAAATCATCCATCTCTAATTCTGTCAAATATATTAAGAGACCAAGTATTACCAAGGAGAGGTCTTTTTAGAGCCTTCCTTTAATGACAGAGAATAATCTCTAATTAGTTCCTAAAGTTCTAGAAAACAATTTGTACTTCCAACTAAGCAAAACTTTCCCCCAGGTCTTGTTGATGGCATTATTTTTGGCAACACTTCCCCCCTACTTTTTTCTTTCCTATTTCAAAGGAAAATTACAGCACATATGGTGTCGCAGTATCATCCCTGGTGGCCACCTTAATGCACAGAGGCTGTTTTTTCCCTTTGAACCTCTGCTGTAAGCATTGCATTTCATAATTTTTATTCCTCCGTCCTTGAATAAAAGGAAGGAATAATAGTATGATGTACCAATTGATTTAAACTTTCTCCCCAAATGGAATGGATATCACATGTGGGACATATATAACTTAGCAAGTTACTAAGCAGTATGTGATAGCATAACCCATTTTTATATTCTGAGAAACCTATTTGCTGGGAATGTGTGTAAGCATGTACTTAATGTACATGTACATTTTATATTTGGGGATGTGTATATACGTATACATAATGTATATGTACATTTTATATACATTTCAATATATTTACATAAAATATTATGTACATAATTAATTTGAAACTCATGAGCAGTGGTTACCTCAGGGAAATGGAATGAGTAGATCAAACTATATACTTTTCATTGCTTGATTTGGGGGAAAACATATGTAAACTCATAATTCCTAAGTCAGTAAAAAAGTTCAAAAGTAGAAATAAAAATACAGTTGAATTATAAATAAAAATTCAGTTATTTGGACCTAACCAAACTTTATAATAGCTTGCGGTGTGAGTTTAAGTTTTTACCTTTTAATCACTGACTTTGCTAAACAAATACTCTAAACAAGCTCGTAGGACTGGTTAATTTACTTAAGCTGCTTCTAAGCATTGAAACCACTGTAATATTATCAAATTATATAGAAATAAATGGATGTGCTTATAAAATCTAAAAATCCCCACACAAGTAGAAGAGTTTGTTCACTTGACTCATTCTTTAGAGACTTGAAAATAGTAAATGTAAAAAAAACAAAAATAAGAAAATTAATTTCATAAACAATGGATGAACTTGCATAGGAAATTGATGAGGAAAATCATAAAATACTTTCACTCCATCAGTTGTACAACCCTGAATGGCAAATAAGACAGATTAGCCTAGACTTGCAGTTGAGAAGCCCTGAGTACACCTCTTGCCGGCATGGACACTGTGCAACCAAGCTCGCTCTGCAAGGGACAGAACCACCCCAAAATAGCTTTCAGCTCTGAGATCCTAAGCTCTAGAGGGATTAGTATGGCAAACAGTGTAAATATCTGGTCCACCCAAGGCTGGACAGCTTCCATGAGGAAGGCCAAATTCTCAGCATTCCAGTCCCAGCAGATAATTTCCAGGAGAGACAGCTCATGGCTGCCCTGCTCCCTGCCACTGGAAAAGTTGAAATGGCCAAGTGCCTAATTTGGTCTAGGCAAAGTTATTCCTTTATAATTTGTTCTAGGAGAAAAAGAACTTAGCATTGAGGGAAAAGCAGGTAGAAGGCACTGGACAGCTAGAGGTCAGGATCCTTTCTGAACAGAAAGAGAGTAACCAGAAAGATTCTTATATATGTAATTTATAATGATTTTTATTATACTTATAGCTTTCAATTATAATTATAGCTACTTTTTCTAGCTTTTGGGTTTCTCCAAGTTTGTTTGAGTGATTCTATTGTTTATACAATGCTCTCTCTACTTATAAAAGCCATGCTCTGGGGCCAGCCCGGGTGGCTCAGCAGTTTAGCGCCACCTTCAGCCCAGGGCGTGATCCTGGAGACATGGGATCGAGTCCCGTGTCAGGCTGCCTGCGTGGAGCCTGCTTCTCCCTCTGCCTGTGTCTCTGCCTCTCTCTCTCTCTCTATCTCATGAATGAATAAATAAAATCTTTAAAATTTTTTTATATATTACACATAATTATATATTAAGTTCAAATATATAAATAACACATTCTGACAAAATTACTTAAAAGCTAACTTGCTAATGCATGTCTAGAATTCTAGAAAACCAAGAGAAATAACCCTCATTGATTTGATGGGTTTTGTGTTTTTATTCTTCAGAGTAAAACTTCTTTATCGACTTCCTCTCAATTTTTGGCAGGATTGTTTATTTTCTTCTGCCCTATATAGAGGAGTGTCAACTTATATAATGAGCAGCTTTTATAAGGAGTGAGGTGGATTTGGATGCAACATCAGTATGTTAAGCATAAAAAGTTACAAGACAATATGTCTGGTGTGCTTTTTCTGGATGTTTCACTTTAAAATATCATTTTGTGAAGACATTAATTCTGGAAAGGGCAAAGCCTGCCTGAGCAAAGAGTGTATCTTTAACTCCTTCAGAAAACCTGTATTAAGTATTTCCTTCCCCTAATCCCAGGGAATGTGTGGGAAGTGACTGATTATGAGGATTTTATAAGCAGAAGGAATACTTGCAAATATGCTGGATACCAGTAAGTAATCTGGCTTGCCTATATGGAATTGTCAAAGAAGTGATTCTTTTTTTTTTTTTTTTTTTTTTTTTGATAGCTGTCTATTGAGTTCAAGATTGATTTGGGGATAGTTTAAGATTTAGACAAGGACTGGCTTTCTTCTCTAATGCTTCCATAGTCTTGGAGAACCTATACTAGAGCAGATTTGGCAGATTTTCTTCTCTTCTTTCATCTGATCTATGTGAAAAGTACAAGCAGCAAGATTAAAAAGTTTTAGAGACCTAAGCCAACTTCTCTACTCTCCAGTGGGTCTCCTGACACATTGGAAAGGGATGATAAATTTGATAAATGGTTTTCAGTAGATATTTCCCTTCCTTTCTTTCTCTCCAGAGCTGTCAACCAAGGAGCCTCAAGTTATTTGGATCACATTCAAAGGACTGTGTGTTGAAAATGGCTTCCTAGTTTCTGCAGTCAATTATTGTAACATCAAGAAATCTCTCTCTAAAGACAGAGTAGAGCAATGAAGACAAGCAGCGGACTGTGGGAAACGTTCTGCTGGACCTCACCAGACATAAAGTCATTGCTTCAAAAGGCCTTTGTGGGGGAAATGAAGGTTCCCCCTTATTCATAGTGTTCAACTGTGCTGCAACAGGGGCGAATAATATTTTTCACTTCCAGTAAAAACTGCTTCCTATACTTAAAAAGCCTAATTTTCTGTATGCTAGTCAAGTAAAAAGCCTTTTTCAGAGGATTTTGCCTGATTTTGTTTATGTCACATACATCCATGCCAGGCTATAACTCCAAATTCTCAGCCACTGATTGGTAATAAAGAAGTAGCTTTTACTCAAGATCTGTTCAGGCAGTAAGTATTTGAGACGGAGGAGTAAGGCTTTTCATTATTTCATTGTCCTTCTCCATTTGACCTTATACCTCACGGTGGCCTCTGAGGTTTCAACTGAACATTTCATTTGATAGGAACTATTCTCTCACCAAGATAAAAATCTTAGTTCACACAGGATACTTCTTCAGAGAAAGCAGGATACAAATGCCAAGAATTCTCAGACAAAATTACAGCTGCCACATGTCAAACACAGGCCTTGACAGAATACTCACTACATGCAACATGACCTTCTCCTCTTGTGGTTGCTCTTACAAGCTTTCAAATGTACAAAAAAGAAAAAAAAAACATACATAGAGCTGCCTAGTTGTCAAGCATGCTGAATTTTCAAGACCACAGGGAAGGACTTTCTGACACAGCAATGCCCCATCGCGATCCAGCGACAGGATACCTTTATGATCAAACGCCGGCGAATAACTCGGGTAGTGACTCTCCGTTCTTCCTCTGAGCTTGAATCACTCTCACTGTCTTTCAAGTCCTGATAAATGCATTTTTTAGTATAATTTTATCATCACATTTAAAATAAAAGACATTCTGAGAAGGGAAATCAAAAAAGAATTACTTTCACTTGCTGGTTTTCCCTGCTAAGGAAAGTCGTGATTGATATGTATTTGTGAGAATCTTAAAAAAAAAAATTGACGTGGAAGGAAATTCTGAGCAGGATTCTAGATGAAATTAGTCTGTATATGTATGTATATATGTGTGTGTATTAATACATGTACTTAATTACATTGATCTTTATATGCACATATGTGGTAAATATCGATGTAATTAAATAATAAAGTAATTATAAGAGACATTTTGGTATCTGAAACTACTCGCTACTAATTGTTTGAAGAAACACTTTAAATGAAGATATTCATTTAAAACTTGTTTTTAATCTCCATCCATGTGACCTGAATGCATAACCTTAGAGTTTAGGCCATGCCTCACTTGATCTATAGAAAGAGGCATAGTATTTCTGATTTTTAGGAAACTTTGGTCCAATTTGACAACTTTACCAAACCTACTTTGAACTTTACTGAGGTAAATTTTTTTACTTTTTTCTAGAGTTTGTTGCATATATTTACATCAGGAGATTTTTAGCAGCATAATTGGCACCTAACACACAATTGGTGCTCAGTAAGAGTTTATGCAAACGAATGAAGGAATAATGTAAAACATGTGAAAGCTTAGTCTTATTTTAAAGAACTGATATGAAATTAGGACAGAAAAAACATCTGACAGACAAGAATATGGTATAGACAAGAATACAGGAATCACACAAAATATTAATTTTTAGGCAATAAGGATGAGAAACTACCACATAGTTCAATATCTCCAGTTTTACTTAAGTGCCATGATGGAGACTACTTACTAAATGATTTTATCTCTCAATTTTAATGGAGGAATTCTGAAAATTATTCTGGTATTTTATTTTCTAAATTTGCTAGTTGCCCCAAATCTGATATATTCTAGAAACTACAGTTACTATTCATTGGCAAAATAAGTGGAAGTGTTGGTAAAAATAGGAGGGGAGGTAAAATTGTTACAGGAGGTACAAGTGTTAGCTAAAGTGATTTTTGAAATGTTTGTCAAATAGATAATAATGTAGGACATTTTTCACCCAAGCTACACTGAACAAATACATTTAAATATTATTGTAATATCTACCTTAACTGTGTAAGAAGTTTTGTCTGAACAAAGTGCCCTGCTGAATAATATGGTGTCAAAAGGAAAGAGTTTTCAAGTGTCTTGTTCCTTGCAAAGATATTGGCTGCTAAGTTCCCTATTAATTTTAAAATGCTTTAGAAAAGGCTGTAATTCAGAAAACATACAATGATGCCAGTATTGTGAAAGGAGGCACTGAAGTAGCTCAAAAAATCAGAAAAAGTAAGAGGAATTCATACTGTGAAAAAAAAAAAGAAATGCCAATCAGCATACAGGGATCAATAGATGAGGCAAAATAGAAAATTCAATCTGAATTATTCATACACAGATTCATAAACTGGGGAAAGGTTTTCACTTGGGTAACATATGTTAATGCAAACACTATCAGACCAAGAAGTTAATTATAATCCTATCAAGAATCATCTGAGATTAGTCCCTTACATAAAGAAGAAGTGGGCATTTGGCCAATGGTTTAGTTGCCACTTTCTGCCTCAAGTCTCTGCTAATCCGAAGGTGAAGGGTAGAGAGAAGGTGGTAGTAGAATCTCGATCAGGATTCCTGTTAGAGAATTTTCTAGAATTGGCAAAGAGGGTAACGAGGAGACCAAAAGGGATTTTTTTTTTTTTTTTCAGTGCTTCTTGCCATGGGTCGCTGCAAGGAAAGAGGTGGAAGATAGCAGAAGTTTACCTTGTAACAGCAGGCAGTCATCCTTGTAAGAGCCGAACCCGGACTTTTGACCTGATTTTTTAGGGAACAAAAAGGGGGCTGTTTTTTGAGCTCATACATCAGATGACCTAGTTGGTTGCTACTCCTGACCTATGGTCTCGCCACAAAGGACACGTCCTAAAGATTTTTGGATTTCCTGAGAGGTCAGGTTCATAGCTCTCAGGAACCTTAACTCCATTAAGAACTTTGATGCTCATGAAAACTTAGGCAGTAGAGGAGGGCCAGTAACCAATACCAAAAGCATAATCTCGTAAGGCATTTGAAAAGATTTTCTAATAGTAATTATGTCCTAGTACTGATGAACTCAGCTGAGTCTCCATTCAGGGTTAAAACTTTCATTTCAAACCTTCTTTGGCCTTCTCCCTGGTTCCCCAGTGGCCAATGTGTCTGCACCTATATACACACACACACAAGTGCCTATTTATATTCAGATGGTCATTTAATTTCATAACTTCTCTACGGATTTTTAAAAGGTTTTTACAGAATAAACTTTCATAGTTAAGCCATCACCATGTTACTGCTTCCTTCAGTATTTTGTGGACTCATTTTAAAAGGGAACATCGAAGGTCATACTGCTTAAATATACTAGGAATTAACCAGAAGAAATCAATATTCAAAACCCATTTGTTGGGGAGTGAAAAGAAGGCCTGAAAATTTTACTTCCTCTCACTTTCCCTCCTAACACGCAGGAAAATGGTCAAAAGATAGCCTGTAGAAGGGAAAAGGAAGGATATGATGAGTTGATAAGCTGATCATTAGGTCTTGAGTGACTGAGAGTTTACTATTAAAGTTTTTGTAAACCACAACTTAATCATGGACTCACTATTTTTCAAAAGACTTGTATTTTTTCTATCCCAAGCACTGCAGTAGATCTGAAGCACACTGGATGTTTTAGGGAAAACTGTAAGTGCTACTATTCCAAAAGTGTCCATATCTCAGAATCTATGCCTACTGCATGGTCCAGGAAAATACAGAACTGAGAGAGCAAAAAGAAGTAAAAAGCTGCAGGAAATGGAACTTCTATTTTCTTATATCCAATTATGAGTTATAATTTCAGTTCCAAATTTTTTAATAGCTAAAAGCAGTAAACCTCAAAGAAGGGGAAAAAAATCTATGAGATGGTACCACAAAAACATGTTTTAAGTACAAAGTCCAAGCAAATAATTCTATGACAGTAAAGTTTTAAAATGATTAAAAGCAAATATTCAGATAATTATTAACTTAGATATAAAAATTATTAAAATGATACACCTCACTTCAAATTTCTAAATGTTGTCAACCAACAGTAATAACATACCCACCTCATTTCAGGCTTGGGCATTGGGTTTCTTTAAGTTTTAAAACACACTTTCAGGCAACAGATCTTATAGGGCAGAAATCTTAGATGGGTCACATGCTATAAACACTTTAAATTATGCAGAAGACCTAGAAAAGGTCAGAATAATTATCCTATTTCCATAAGAAGGAAGACTGACTGGGTTGGGAGTTAGGAAACCCAAATCCTAGACAAAATTAACACTGGACCTTAAGCATCTGGACAAGAACACCTCTTTGGTTCTTTTTTTTCCCCTGAAAAATGGCTGAAGAGATGCTTATTCCTTTTTCCCACTCAGTGAATGAAAATATGATCAAATAGCATGTGTTTTACCTAATCCTTTCTTCACCCCCACCATTAGTGTTGGCACTGATAATCTGGAAACAGTAAAGAGCCTTGGGCCCAGTGTTAACAAGGTTAATCAAAGGAAGTGAAGCATCAGTACTCTTGGTTGAAATGACAAGTGTATCAGGTAACTGAACTGCATACCTTTTGCTCAGACCCACTGGACCCCTCTTCTTCATGAAGGTTAAGCCTTGGTTTGCCATCTGCAGGAGGAGTCCTACTCATCTTTTTCATACTGACAGGCACACAGGGTTTAGGCTCTTCTATTACAAACTTGCTGGTTTCTTCTAGAGCTTTCTGATAGACTGCTAACGATGATGCTGGTTCTTCCACACGACCAGATGCATGTATTTTTGGTTTCAGAGTTTCCTTAGCACTCTGTTTCCCTACATCATTTTGGGATTCTGGAAAGTAGGATTTTGTCTTTGTTTCTGGAGTGACTTCTGGATGGCTTCCGTTTGCTTCAAATTTTCCAGGTTCTCCTTTAAGATATGAGGTAATAGAATCTCGACACTGATCAGGGCTGCAAAAGATAAAATGTGGAAATTTACAATGGTAATATATGACTAAAAATGGGCTTCAGAAGCTCTAACTTTTTAACAACCATGTTTTGAATCAATTTTGAAGGCATGAAATAGAAAGGTATGAAAAATATGATGTGTGAGGGGCTAACATAGGTTTGGTTTTGGGGGTGAGGAGGTGCTACCCAAGGCTTCAGGCTTCCCTCACATTCTAATTCCCAACCTGCCTAGCTATGCTGTCCCTGTTTCTAATTTTGTTTTGTATATTTTATTTAATTTTGTTTAATTTTGTTTAATTGCACTGCTATAGCAACTTGGATTCGAGATTTTAAAAAGTCATTCTGAGAGGTTCATGGACATACGCGGAGTTCTAGACCCACCAATCTAAAAAAAAGAGGGGGATGTTGCAAAAGGCTTTAACATTGCCAGTGAAATCCTGTGATGAGAGCTCTGGCATCCCCCAAAACCCCACGTTCCACTCTTTGGATGGGTTTCCAGTTGTGAATCCTGCCATCCTGATTTTGCAACCGAAACACCCTAAAGTTTCATCTTTCCCCACTGCTGACCCCTGCTGACTTCTGCTGGTGAGTGGGTGTTAGTGTTCACCCGTTGCGTCTATGTCCTGGGAGGACCATTTTCAAGTAACTGTTAACAATCTCTCTCTTCCAACACTTTCTTTTAAATTGATTTCTGATTTTTACTGGTATCAGTATAGACTTTTATTTTCTAGCTTGTGCATTGTTTTTAGTGTCTTTGCTTATTACCTGTAGAATTCTGAAGGCAATAACTGGCACAAGGTTCTATATGATATATGTGTTTATATGTATACATATATATATCATGTATGTATGTATGTCTGTAAGTATGTGTTAATTCTTATACATCAAATTCTGATTGTACATAAAAAGTCCCCATCAACAGCACACCCTATTCCATATGTGTCGGAACAAATGGCACAATGTGATGATGCCATGACCTAAATGTATCTATTTCCCACTATGCAACTATAGACTATGTGACTGTATTAGAACCCAAACATCAAAATTAGTACAATAGACAACAGAACAAAATAGACAATATTTGTTGTTTTTGCAACAGCCTGTTTGACAGGCTGACCACAGAATTTTTTGGTCTTATCATTCTTCAAAAGGAATTTTGTAGAGTCCTTTTTGCAAAATGTTATAAATTCCCTCTTTGGGATTTTTTATTGAGCAAGCAGCTTATCTACAATATGAAAATATTAAATATGGTTATGGAAGAAACTTAAGTTGGATGCAAAAAAACCTGAGGTTATCACCAGTTGCCACAGAAATAAATTACATTTCAGTTTGATATATGCATAAATAAAAATAATGCCAGCTATTACTGAGAGACTATTTGTACCAGTCATTTGGTAGTCGTTGTATAGGCTTTCTTTTTCAATCTGTAAACCTGTTTGAGGAAAGTAGTAGTACTCTGATTTTTAAAGCTGATTAGAGTGACATTTTTAGAGCTTAGAAATTCATCCAAAGTCACAGAGCGCAAAGCTAATACTGGTGGGATTTGAACTAATGCCTGAAGGATGCTAGGTTCTCACTTTCCTAGAGTAAGTCCAGCGTAAAAAAGAACCAGATTCATGATTATAGAATTATTTTGGTTTTCATCAAATTTCCATCATGGCAATATAATTTGTGGTGAGGAATTACATTATGCAACATTGCACATTACATAAAGTGTTCATGTAGGAAGAAAGGATATACAATGTTAAGTGTTTTCTTAGTATGGAAGGAGGTCTGATGACTCTGCTTCTCCGCATTTTCTACATAAAGACATTTAGAAAAACATCATGTAAAAGAAATCCACCGAAATTTTAGTGGTGGTTATTGCCAGATGATGGGGTTTTGACTTTTTAAATCTGTTTTAAAGTTTTTGCATAATAAGCATATTATGCTTGAAGTCAGAAAATAATAGAAATGCTCATATTTCTAAAAGACGTGGAGTTTTATGTATTACATTATGTTGAAAGCACATTACTTACTGGCTTTGTGAAAAGAATAATACAAGTAATAAGCTAGAAAGAGCAGCCTTCCAAAGTAAACATATACGTCTCTGGCCTGCACGTAAAACTGTTTGCATTTTACTTCAGGCCATCAGCAGTTGTTTTGTTTTGTTTTGTTTTGTTTTGAAGTAGGCCTCACACCCAATGTGGAGCCCAACACAGGGCTTGAACTCACAGTCATGATTGTCAAGACTTGAGCTGAACTTAACTGACTGAACCGCCCAGGTGCCCCTGCCTCTGCCCCCGCCCCCCAGCCCGCTGTCAGTAGTTTTAAGAATTGGATTTGAGTTTCATGTAACCTTCTCTCCTCCAGATTAGCAGGCAATGTACCAACCTTTAAGGCAGGTATTATCCCCAAGCTGGAATGGTGATTTAGAAAAAGAGTAATTGCTAAAAAGCAGGTATTTAAAGCAAACATGTAACCTTTGTTTCACTTTTTTTTTTTTTTTCTGAAACGGAGCCATACCTGTCATCCAGCCGTTCTAGTAACCCACCAGTTATTCTTCGAGCCTGAGCAGGGGACTCTAGGTTTCCACTTGATGTCTCGTTCTGCCAACCTGAAAGTGAAGACATTTCCAGTTCTGCTTGCTGAACACGTTTAAGAATAGCCTGTACTTTTTCTTCTGTCACCTCCTCAGACTCTACTCCTTCTTCAAGCTGAATGTCCTCAAATAGAGATTTGAGTTTTTCTTCCGTCATCTCCTCATCAGGACCAGATTTTCCTTTCTCTTGCTGCTCAGAGCTTACTCCTACTTTCCTAGTCTGTTTCAATGGCTCTGCTGGTTTAACATCCTTTGGGACCCCAGCCATACTTCCGAGGTATTGAGGATACTCACTCAGACACACATTCTCCAACTGGCTCTCATCTACATCCACTGCGTCAGGCATTTCTGTTAAAGGCATTGAGTCTTCGAGTTTGCTGTCTTCTAAGGAAGTGTCTTCTGCAGTTACAACTGGAGGTCCATCTGCTGAATGCTCTACGTTCCCCTGGGAAGGCACTAGCCCATCACTCAGTCTACTGGGGGTTCTAAGGGGAGACTCTATGCTAGAGATATCGCTAAAATAATCATCTTGCTGGCAAGGGGTGGGTGGTGTGTAGTGCAACCCTGTGGGAGTTTCCAGTTCCACTTGAAGGGAAGGATAACCTATGGAAGACAGTACATTCGGACTGACTGGAATGAATTAGAGTACATAAAAAAAAAAATAAACCACATGGAATGAATTAAATTATAGCAGGTATGAAAATGTATGATGAGTTACAGAATAATGTTCATATATTTATTGGTTTAGTTCAATTAAATGTAATACAATGAAATAAAAGACTAGTGCAAACTATAATAAAACAGAATATTAATTAAGATATAAATGATTTCTATCAATTTTGATAATTTTAATACAGTAACTTAAATATACAGACGAATTCAATCCAATACAACGTTAGCTGTCGTTATACAAGATACACTTATTCCACAGCCAAATTTATTATCTTTCTACTTTTAGCATGCAAAATCTGTATTGTGGTGGACTGCATACAGCAAGCCACAAGAAACCAATTTTTATAATTAAGTCACTTATAACTTATTTGAAGAGCTTTCCAATTCTAATTGTTACTTTTTCTCACATGAAATTTACAGTGAAGAAAAATAAATTTAATCTTTGGAAGGAAATTATTATTAAATTTTAGAGCAGTAGCACTGGGGGAAAGAAATCTAAAAAAGATGTTAAAGATAGGATCTGAAAAGCAGGTAAAGTAGAAAAGACTCCAAGGAAAGTTTTCAGGTGTCATAACGTGACAGCGATGAGAGGGTTGTGGTGTATATGGAGGTCTTAGTGAACCTGGTGATAGGGGTCCACTCAGAACCACAAATCAAATAAGGAGAAAGAAGGAATGATACACAACAGAGACAGGAAGAAAGCCATTTGCAAAGAGCTCTCTGAATATTCACGACAATGCTGTGAGACACGGAGGTTTATTTACCAGCCTACTCAGAGGGGAAGGAGGGAACAATGCCCTGGGTTTAACCTTCTTGCTGTGTGGACCAAGGGAACATTTTTCTCCTTCAGCAGAGAGAGAAGTCAACAATGGTCTGGTCATGGTGAGGAAAGGAGGTTTCATAAAAGTTCAACGAAGAGGAGAGACAGGAAAAAAAGGCAGCCAAGCACATTTTCTGAATTATTGGTCTACAAAACTAAAGCCTAATTTTCCCATCAGTCCATGACAAAAACCAACTTAGCCTTTGTTGTAAATTAAAATTGCTATAGGTAAGTAGAGTCACCTATAAACCAGAATCTTGTTGAAAGGTTGACTGAGAATAGCTGAGGTTTATAATGTGCACAAGTGAAATTTACTTTATATACACATTCCTAAATTTCTCTATGAATTTTTAAGATAAGAAATGTAAAGTATTAAGATGTAGCCACGAAAAGTTCTTGTGAATTTAATGATATTCTGATTTTAAAATGTGAAAAATAAATCAAGCTTTCAATTCTATTGACTATTTCCATTATTTTCTGGTTATCTTGCTCACTCCTTCCTTCCTTCCTTCTTTCCTTCCTTCCTTCTTTTGCTTGTTAGATATTTTCTTAATTTTTCCCCCAAAAAGATTCCATAAACTATAACTTGACAATAATTCAGAATTTAATATAACAGTGGTCTACCTTTAGTGCAAAAAGAGACTGGCTACCATCATATGGTCTCACATATAAGAGGAAGCCTTGAAGACAGCTTTTTCCCAAGGTTCTGTGGTATTTATAAGCTTAAAAGAAAACCCTTTGAACATTATTGTCCGTCGTATTTATGTTATGTGGATAATAAGCTAAGCTTTAAATTTTCTGTCGACTTTAACTTTAGTAAGCAGATACTCTTTTAAGAATTTGACAACTTTGCTACTAACATATGTAGAACTAGAAGTTATTGATTTTTGTTAGCCCATCTTTGCCAGTTTAAAAATGAGAAAAAAAGCACATTTTTCAAAACTTAGGATAGTAGAAAAATATCCCTAGCTCTTCTTTCTACCTCCATACCATCATTATTTTTTACTCGAAATTCTTTACAGGAATAAATTTCCATTTGTAAAAAAAGACAAGCACCTTGAAAAACATAGTAAGATATTTGTTATACTTTACTTAATGCTTTGATTTTTAAAAAGCCCCAATTCACACAATGAAGGGAAGATTATAATATCACTATATAAATTAAACTAATGCAAAAAAGGAATTACTAGGTTATTAGTCACACCTATGCTCACTGAATTAGAAATGACACTGACTTTTATATATGATATATCAGGCAGGATTTTTCCAAACAATAAATGTAAGCATATGAAGTTAAAATAATGCTAAGTAAGTATAACACGTTTTGGAATGATGCATTAGATTTTTCTTAGTACGCGCTTAAATACTTGGCCCCTAAACAGGAATTCACCATTTTATTTGACAACTTGACCCAGTACCTTGATTATCTGGTAAAAAAAATAGCTTATGATTTGGTCTTATGAATATATCAACGAAAGAGTGTTCACTAGTTGTTTAGGTTAATGTGAAAATGACAAAAACAATGCATTCTCTAGATAATAAATTTTCTTCCACTTGGTCATGTCAAATATTTGAAATACCAACTCTTTCAGTTAACTTATGCTTTTATACCTCATTATTTGTATTTTATATAACAGACATTTATCAAATTTGTTCTATCAGAGTGTTTATTTGCAGACTCTAGTAGAGAAAATGCTGTGAAAATGAGAAATTAAGTCAAGCAAATCACAATTTAGTTGGTTTTAAATGACTGCCTCGTCCTACACACTTTCAAATTTTATCTCAAATGATTAAATAAATATGAACACTAAATTCAATTACCATCAACAGGGTCATGGAAAACATTGTTCTCATCTGCAAAACTTCTGGTGCCTGAAATATTTCCATAATCAAATATTGGTCCTTCTAGCAGAGTCACTATATCTATTCGATTAATTTTTGTCAAGACCGAAGTTAAGGCATCAGCTGAAAAAGGAGAAAAGAGGGTTGAAAAACCCGATTAAATTATTTTCTTCCAGTCATCACAATATTCACACAAAAGCATGGCTTTCTTCACCCTCCTAGCACTTTTAGCTCCTCCTGCCTGCGGCTCAGCCAAGACACCATCCAGGGGTTTCAGAAAGCTGGCTGTTACAGGGAAGTCATGTTAGGGTCTTAAGTATCACTTTCTGAGGCTGTGTGTGATGACAGCAACACTGATTCCACTGTAAGATGCTGAGCAGATGGGCCTCAAAATAGCTAGACTCCTTTTAGTTACAAGGGGATCTATTAACATTTTAAACATGTCCCTCTCCTTTTAGACTGTCAAAATCGATCACCCTCATATCTGATGCTTAGCATTTTAATGACTCACTGAGGTCAGGCTGACCCAGGCAAACCCGCAATAACTCGCTCCGCATTGTCGTGGGTTGGCACTTGTCATAGTATAGCACCACACCCCTCCCCTAGCCCAACAGAGCTAAACAAAACAAACCCTAAAAATATTAGAGGATTCTCTGCAGCACAGATGAAGTGGAATAAAATGATTTCATCCTATCCTTTCTTTCCCTGTGCACCTAGCTCTGGCCACAGAGGTAGCCTCAGAGTGTTTCTGACTACCACCCCCCAGAATTAGATTTTCATTTTAGATGGTCACGGAGGGAACCAAAGACAAAACACAAAAAATTCACTACTACTTGCTTTCTTAAGAATCTTCCTAGAGACAGATGTCTAGAATATTAGCGCTAAATTAAACAAGGGTAACTTCAAAAGCCTTGCTATTACTTTAATGAAACTCTGGTTTATCGGCAGTAGGCTTATCTAAAATACTGAATCTATGCAGTTTTGAAAGTTAAAGTAATATAATGTCAGCATACTTGTAGCATTTTTTCCGTCTCTGGTAACCCATTTTTTTAATAACATGAAGCTTTGAGAAATTAAAGAATTTGGATTTTCCACACGTATTTGATTGATTTCATCCACTGAAAAATTCAGTTCCCTTGCCAGTTCTGTAGGAAAGAAAAAGAGTTACTAAGATTTCACATTCTACTTTTATCACATATATTTCATAAAAGTAGTGCTCAACCGTCACACACATACATTCAAAGGAATGTTATAGTAAAACCCAGTCCAGCCTTGAGCACTAATCTTTATATGCTTGATTTTACAGGGAGGTGGTGATCACACGCAGACTGTAACTTAACTCTCCTGAGATAATCGCTTGGTTACAATTAGATTCCCTCTTGAGAGATTCTTCTATAAAGATTCTTGATCTGTACAAAGAGGATGTTGCTGGATTCTTTTAATTCAGCCAAATCATTCTTTGCAGTTTGCACAGACCTCATATAAGATGGGCAGGGATACACACTCAAAAATATGGCACATGAGATGCTGGTAGTATGCCTTCAGGAATTCCACTTGGGAGGTTAAATGATGAACACAGCCCAGATCGCTGTCTATGCTATGCTGCTACTTGTACAAGTAAAAGGGAGATGTGTGTCCCTTGTGTCCATGTAAATGTCTGTACCCAAATACTCGACCTTGTTCATCAGAGTGTCTTTGGGGAGATACGTATGAGCATTAGTGGCTGCCTTGGCAGAGGGAACCCAGGAGTCAAAGATGAGAAGGAGCCTGACTTTTCACTGTCTATTTCTTGTGTAGTTGAAAAACTTCCTCAGGTATATATTACTTTAAGTGATTACAGGAATAAAAGGGAAACAATTCTCCCATGGAAAAGGAGTTGGTCAAGATTCTACCCCGCTTAAATATTTCTAGGATTTAGCGAAATGCTTTCGGAGGCTCAATAAACTCCAGACGCCTTATCAAGAGATTTCATGTCTAGAAATCTATCATGATGATACATTGGGTTGGGCACAATGATTTACACACATGAATGTTTATCTCAGGCTGTACTACTAAAAAACTGAAAACAATCCAAGTGCTGAACAAAAGAAGAGTTAATGAAGTGGCTTGTGAACTGTTTTGATCATGGCCTACAGTTAGATATACATTGTATAGCGCGATGTTTATATAAATGAAACCAGATCTCCAAGAAGCAAAACTCAGCATTAATACTCATATTACGCAGACATTTCCCCCCATTCTATTCTATTAAAAACAAAACCAAAGTATGCATTGACTTCATGACCCACGAGTGCATTATAACCCAAAGTTAGAAAAATACCATTATATAGTATGTGTGCTGGATGTTTTTTTCCATTAAAACCAAGATCACAGAATATGCAATTTTGTGGAAACTAGGTTATAACAAATAAAGCAAAAAATTACATTATGTATATAATGTTAAAGCTTTTTATACAAAAATCAAAATACATTAAGATGTTAACAGTGGTTCTTAGGGACAGAATTAAAATTTGCCCTACTAAATGATCATTTTAGGAGATCTTCACTGAGCATATAGTAATTCAAATTACAAAAGTTAAATTTCTTTTAGGTTCTTCATTCCTCTGTGCTTTAAGAGACAACACTCCGTACTATCCAACAAGCCCTTATGATCCAACTGTATCCTTTGTCTAGTGATCCAGTGAAGAGTCAAGACACACTGTCACTAAGAATTACAGTTTTATGGCTTTATGTCACATCTTCCCTCCAAATTTACTCTGACAGACTAAGGACTGGATTTGTCTAAGGCAAATAATCTAACAGTATGGGCATACAATACCTCAAATCAACATATGCTCCAGTATATTTTCAGATCACAACGTCCAATGTTAAAATATAATTATTATTAATTTTATGTTAACAGATATTTATACATAACAAATTGTTATTAACTCTCAACAAGCTGCTAAGGATTACTCAAACCACCTGTCTATTCAGGGTGCCACCAGGCTCCTGGTCATTAGCAGTGTGCCTGAGAGCAGGGGCTTGGTGGAAGGAGGTAGGAAAGCTTAATAATTTGGGGGTGAGGGCAAGGACATAGGATATTTAAAGGAAGAAAATGTAGCTGACCTTGTTTGGCATTATCTGGTTTCATATTCTTCCTTTTAACAGCAGAGATAATCACTTCCCTGAGTATAGAATATTGCTGAGGGTATACAAGATGACTTAGATATGATAATGGTTAACATTTATATTTTAAGCTATTGTGGTTTTTTTGGTTGTGTGTTAAAAATATGCACTCAAACTATAAAACTTAAATTTCTCTGATTCATGTGGGGTAGGATTAACATCAGATCTACAAGTAGAACTTTCCAACGGATACAGAATCTTATCTTCATCTGTACTGAGGTGAAATCAAACTAAATATTCCTTTTCTACACACAGATCATAAACGGTTTCATTCCTCTCACTGAACTCAATGACTTTTATAAACTGAATAGATTTATATACGTGCATCCTACTTAAAAAATTGTAATTCAAACGTTCAACTTCTCATTTTCTTGTTTATGTAGTTATTGAAAATGATCCTCGTTTTCCTTTAGCAAAGTGATATAAGATCTCTTTTTCAATAAATCTCTGGACATAGAAGTGAGTCCACTTAAAGAAAAGTACCAGGTAAATAAATGTACAGGTCATCTGTGTGTATCATAAAAACTATGAAGATGACTTATGAATGATTAAAAGTTGTGAAACAGAGGCATGGGTTAATTGAACTGATGCCTAGGAGAGCTGCCTCAAGGGCATACACCATGTTTAAAATCCATAAAATTTTGGATTATTTAAAAGTCATAAGCCTTAACTATGTTTTCCTTTACCCCAGATAAATAAGTTTGTTACTAGGTAAAATGTTATCTAATATTACCAGAAATGGCAGTGTGAAGAAAGTGTCTATATTGAAGATTTAAATTTCTCTTGTTTAATGTATATGCACTGAAAAAGCTTTGAAAAAGGCAGTATGTGAGTAAGGTATTATCGATAACTATCTCTGGGTAGATAGAACTGTGGGGGTGATAAAAAGTGTTTTGTTTTGTTTTCCACTTGTTGCTTGTTTCTGGTTTGTTTGTTTTTTTAATATAATGAAGCCCTTGTGAGTAAGAGAAAGAAATTAAGAAATTGTATTTGTTTCACTCAGGAGTGTATACACTTACCTGTCCAACTAAGTCCCAGGTGATCGGCTACTATTGCCATCCTGATATCTGTCCGTTCACATGGACTCTGTGGACCTACGATTTACAATTTCTTAATTAAAATAATCATCAAGAAAGACACGATACTGGAAAATTGTTTTTTTTTTTTTAGCAGTACTCAGATTTTACAGAGAGACTAATGCTAACACTGTACACTTAAATGTGTCCTAGTCACCTACATGAACACTTCTCTTTTCACACGGCTCACTTGATTGTCACCTGCGCCAGCCAAATGTGAGACTACATGGATGCTCGATGTGATGGAATCAAACATGCTGACGAGCTAGCTACTGGACAACGGTTACAGAATCATCGTGTCGGTGAAAACACCAGGATGGGATTCCAACATCTGTGCTTCTACTTTGACAGAATCATTAGTACATTAAAAAAAATAAAAATAAAACCACGAGCTGCTCATCTTGAAAGACACCAACATCTTGGGCATGCTTCCCTAGCTGTCTACCGTGTCGTTTGGTTAAAAGGGAGAAGGAAGAGTGTAGAGACAGCACACACGGATGACAATGACAGGATGAGAAACTACGGTTAGGTCACTCGACAGGCAATCACGACAGTTCATGCACTAGGGTCTACGCGCCGGAAGGTGTTTACGAACTACGCTCGTTCTCCAGGATGTGAGCAAAGAGTGCTCGAGAGACCTGACTGCCTTCATCCTCACCAGTCCTCCTACTGCTCCTTCTCTCACTGCCGGCCTTTTCACTCTTTGATTTTAAAGGTGCTGCCTCTGTTTTCTTATCTCTAGCAGACTTCGTTGTAACTGAAGGCTGGCCACCCCGGGAAGTCTCGGACAACGACGTGTTTCTTGAGGTACTGTCTTCCTCATCGGACAACTCGGACTGCATTTTTCTGTCTTCTTCCGAGAGGCGGTCCACAAGCTTTAGGGTCTCACCACTAATTCCCTTAAAATATTCAATGGAATGTTTACATACTTCCTTAAGCTGACTCTTCCTAACTGTTACTGTGGCGGTGGTGGTGGTGGTAGTGGTGGTGGCGGTGGTGGCGGTGGTGGTGGTGGTGGTGGTGGTGGTGGTGACACAGGTGGATCTTACCTTTACTGGCAATTTGGATGGAAGCTGTTTGGCCTTGCCTTTCTCTGGCTGCCCTGGCTTTTGTGTGGCACATGCCTTTCTAACTACGTTCTCCCTGTGTGTGTCTTTTACTGGAATTCTGGACTTTACGTCTACACATGAAGAAGCAACAAGGGTTTTGGTTTTCTCAGATTGACTGACCTGCTTCGTTTTACTCACTTTCATGTTTGGCATATGACTTGGTGGGTAGATATCTTTTGGTGAGGTGGCCTTTATGGGAAGTTTGGATTTTCGCCTAATCCCTATCGATTCCTTGGTCTTTTGCTGTTCTCCAAGAACTTTCTGCTTATCTCTTACACAGTGTCCTTGCAGTACCCCTGTCTTTTTTCCTGACGAGGTTTTCACTGGATTAGCTTTCTCTGTGGTACAAGTGGGTGCAGAATGTTCTGTCACAACTACATTACTTGTAATGTTATCTGTCTGTATGGTGGAAGAATCCAAATTGTTGTTGTTATTAAAGTTATCTTTCTGGAAATCATGTTTTTCTTGGGGCCTAGTGCCTGTGTGGCTACTGGCTGTATTTGAAATCATTGTTATGGTTTCATTCTCTAGCCCCTGACAACTGGTCATCACAGCTTCTATCTTATCTGTCACTTCTCCAGAGCCTTCTTTCTTCATGGTCATGGTGGATGCAGAAATTCCCATTTTTATAGGCGTGCGCAACTTGGGGTCAACTTTAGAGGCGCTAGTGGCTGCTGCCGATTTCTCCAGGGAGCCACTACTGGATGTGCCTTCCTGACACTCTCCGCTGGTCGGGATGCTGGGGTTAGGTTCGACTGGAGGTGCCTCTACATTTCTCTCTAGATTGGTTTCTACAGTGGTGTCCCCTGACTGTGGCTGTGGTGTGGCAGTGACCATACTTTTATCCCCTTCCCCCTGGTCCCCTGACTTCCCTTCAGAAGTATGCTCACCAATCTGGAAAAATTGGAGCCTCTCTTCAACAAAATCCCTCTTGCTCATGTCAATTGCACCACTGCGAGTCATCTCAAACATTTTCCCTTCATGAAATGGGAAGGGGTTAGGCTCACTAGTTGGGGTACTTTCATCAGTTGGCGTTCTGGCTGGCGTTGTATCAGGGGTTGTTGCTGGAGAGCGGTCTTCCACAGCCAGACCAAATGGCTTAGTTTCATCTTCCCGTGATTTACCATCAAAAACTTCATCATCCCCTCGGTTATTAGACCAAGGATCGAAATCTAGACCTTTGGTAGCTACGGTTTTGAAAGGAGTGGCAAATTCTTCATCTACTTTGTAACTGAAGTATGTATCTGGAAACACTGATCTGTCAGGATGTCTGCCTTCTAGTGTGAAAAACTGGGCCCCCGATTTCTGATCAGTCTTATCAGGAGTCTTTTCGGATGAGGACATTTTAGAAGGTGGCTTGTCTTCGTCTGGTCCCATCCTTCCCTCCTCCTCGATGACTTCAAGTTTACTTTGGCTAAAGGAGCGATCGGCTGGCTTCAGGATGCCCTCCGTGTTCCAGACATCTTTCTTAATCTCCATGGTTTGACTTGGGAGTTTAGAATCACTCTCTGTCAAGCCATCATCCTCATCCTGCAGGTCGTAGCCATCCAGAGAGTCGATCTCTGTGGCATCCGTGTCATGAGAAAACTCGGCCGTGGTGGCGATGGAACACTCGGTGATGGACTGGTCATTGTTCCCATTCTGGGCAGTTTCGTTCTGAGGCGAATCGAGGCCAAGGCCAAATTCATTATCTTTTCCAGATTCGTTACTGTCCAAGTCTTTCTGGTTGGAAGGCTTGTCAGCAGGAGCTTTGGATTTTGTCATTTCCTTTTGTTCATCATCTACTTCCTTTAGCTTGAAGGTATATTTTTTAACTGGGACAGGCTGATAGATCGATTCGTCATCACTCGAGTCACTGACGTCGGCCCCGGGAGGAACTGGGGAAGGCGGCTGCACTCTGATGACCGGTTCGGCCAGCTGGTACTTGTCATGCTCGTCTTGCAGACTGACTTCAATCATGTCAACCTCTCTTTCAGGGAGATAATGATGTTTCTTATCTGGCTCCATCTGGTCTGCATCCAGTGGTGGAGGAGGGGGAAATTCGATGTAGGCAACTCTATTACTTTTGGGTCTTTGGCTAGAGTCTTTGCTCACATCGGTAGGCGTTTCCCGCCCAACGGCCGCTTCCTCCACGGTAGTCTGCTTCAAGGAGGCTGACTTGGCCTGGTCCTCCTCCTCAGATTCCTCAGAAACCTCGGGAATTGGGCTGGGTTTGCCTGGTATAAAAGCTATGAGCGAGTCTGGTGTCTTAGACGTAAATTCATAACTCACTTCCTCTGAACTGGGTGTTTCTGGGGTCAGGGGGCTTTTCCCAGAGCTGTCTAGAAAGGAAACTTGCTCTAGAGTGTCATCTTCTGGGCTACCCTGGGGAGAAGGAGGCTGCTTTTGCTGTCTAGTTGTATAAAAGGTGCCCCTGGTCTCTTGTACTGTCTTACACTCCTGACTTATGATCTTTTTTACACTTCCTTGCTGTATCTCCTTTTCATATTGCTTCCCCACCTGTACAAAGCTGACATACACGGGTAAGGTTTTTATGTCTTTCCCTCCCTCTGTCTGGGCTAGTGGAGCAACTCTTTCCAAGCCATCAAGGGGACTGTGCTCGAACACATCACTAGACGGGGATTCCTTTCCTGGGCTAAACTCTAAGGAATCAGGAGATTTGGTGGGGGAGGTTTCGGTCTCATCGAGAGGAGGGCATAAGCCTACGTAACTCTGACGTTTGGAAACTTTGCTGATTTCTGAATAGGTGACTTTTTCATCTTCTATAGAATTAAAGTGCTGCGTCTCGACTGTCTCTTTGCTCATACTCGACTGGGGTGGCTTTTGCGATAGTTCATGCGGGGGGAAGGCCGACTGTTCGCAGAAGCCGTCGGGGATGTCAGAAGGCAGCATTCTCCTTCCCTCCGCAGCTCTGACCGGGATGTGCGACACCGCAGAGCTCTCGCTTCTCCTGGGAGGCTGTTCAAGAGATCCACCCGGCCGTTCCCCTTCCTTCACGACATATTCCCTGTATAAGACCTTTTTGGAGGGAGATTTTACAGTCATTTCCTTAATCTCTGAGAGAGAGCCATTTGTTAACAGCTTGTGTTCTCTCTCAGTCACAGACATAAACTCATTCCTTTGATCAACAATCTTACTCTCAGGGTGACCAATGTGATTCTCTCTTACATCGTGAACAAGCACATGCGAAAGTTTTTCTTTCTGCGACTTATTGTTAGCGGCTCCAGCACTTTCCCACGTTCTAAAGACCTTTTTGTCCCATGGTCCCTTAGTAGCTAACTCTGAGGTTACATGACACGCCAAGTCTTTAGCCTGTTGCTCAGAAAAATAGTCAGGCACTGCTTTACTTGACATTTCAGTCCTCTGCGCTTTCACATCCTCGGGACCAGAATCATTTACAAGGATCTCGTTGCTCTGGGCAGGCTCGTCCTTAGCCTTTAGCACCATCACACCGTTTTGCACAGATGCGCTTTCGTCTGGGAGGTCTACGGCCTTCGGCTGCTTTTCTCTAGCAAAGACCTGGTACACAGGCAGCTTGCTCTCCTGGATTTTTTTAATTGGGATTCTTGACTGGCCCTCCAGCTTTCTGTCTTCTTGAGACACGTCCTTACTTTTTGCCTGTGCGCCTTGTTCAAATTTTAATCTAATGGAACTGAGCTTAGATTGTTTGAGCTGAAACCCGGACTGGGGCCCTTCTGGTGCCTTGCTCTGCGACATGCTTGCTCTGGCTTCCTCTGGGGACCTGCTGTCCTCGGGCTGCGGGGAGAGCACCTTGTCCTCCGGGCTGCCGGGCAGACTGGAAGCCTTCTCATCGGCTTTGGGGAAGCCTTGTCCGTCATGGCCGTGTTGCCTCGCCTTAACCCACTCGTCGTTGGATGCCAACAGTTCTGTCAGCAGGACCTTCTCGGGGCTGCTAGTGGCAGGGCTCTGAGAAGAGTACTCTTGGCCATTTCGAGGGCGTGGCTTTTTCTCTGGGGACTGCAGTTCGTCATTTAGCTTTTCGGTTTTGTCACGAAAAAACTGTGACACTTGAGTCAGTTTTTCTTCGGCTTCCTTCACAGTCCTGTCCACCCTATCTTCATACATCAACTTCTCTCTACCTCTGTCTAATCTGTCCTCAGCAAAGCGCATCCACATGGCATGCTTTGGACCACTAACATCGCCAGAATAGTGCAACACTGTCACTTTATCAAAATGCTCATCTTTAGACACTTTACCTACACCATTTTCAGACACATCTTTATAGATTTTGGAGAGAATTTCTTTTTTGGGGGCAGTGACTACTTTTTCTCTGGGCCGCTTATCAGACCCCTGTAACTCTGAGCTAGGGGGTCCTGCATGGTCTGTAACTGATTCCTCGGTATCAGAGTGAGACACATCTAGCTTTTCTGACAGAAGCATTTTCTCAGCAAACCTGTAAGACTCCCCTCTTAGTTCTGACAACTCATCGTCATGGTATTCTATTGAGTGCTGACTTAAAAGCTTCAACGTTTTATAAGAGTCATCAGATATGAGTTGAGCAGAACTAGGGCGACTGTCTTCTTCTTGGGACACAGGAGTGTTTACTCTGGAAGACTCCAGATAAGAAGGCAGTGACTCTTCAGCGGTAAGTTCCTCTTCTTCTTGCTGACCCTGTTCCTCTGGACAAGGAAAAGCATCGTGTTTTTCTGGCAGAAAATCTTTTAGGTTAATATCTCCCCGGGATAAGTCTTTCTGATATACATACATTTCCTTTTCTGGATGCTTTTTGGTTTCTCTAATAATGACTTCAGTGGGCTCAGCTTGGTTACCTTTTTCGATGTGGACTTCTATTACACGCTCCAGTTTGGGTTTCATTTGGTTGTCCTTCTCTGCATGTTGGGCTGCGGTTTCAGCAGCAGACTTGTGCACGTCTGGAGGCACTGCCGACTTATGCTCAAACAGCCCCGCCAGTTCTTTGGAAGGGTCCCGCCCGGACTGAAAGGCCTTCATGATGTCATGGACCGACATGGTTTCCTCGATTCTCTCAGAGGCGCCTTCGCTGCCCGGTGGAGAATGATAGACCATTCTGGTGGTTGTGGTGATGTGCGTCTCTTCTTTGACACGCACGCCTTTGCTCAAGACTCGGCTGTGGTCGTCGTCTTCACCGTTGGCTTTCATTTGAAATGCTTTAACTTTATCCTTAATACTAGAGGCAGTGGGCTTGGGTTCCAATTCTGTAAAAGTAGGTGAAGGTTTGGGTGACACGGGCTCCTCCGGCTGGCCCGGGGGAGCGTCTCCGGCTGAGGGCTCATAGCTCCTGATAACATGCACCACTTCAGTTCTCGTTTCTGTGATGACGGGAGGGATGGGGACTTCATGGAAGAGGGGCTTAGGACCAGTGCTTTCAGCGCTCTGTGGGGCTGAAGGTGTCTTCTCACTTCTTGTTTCAAAGCCACTGTCAGACAAGGGGCTTTTGTCTTGGTCATGTTGCGAAAAGTCATCCGGAGACTCTAAGATTGTGTCTGTTCCAAAAAAGGAGTCGGCCATCTTACACAACTCTTTCTCAGAGGTCGAAGGCCTCATGGAGGCTGGAGGCATTTTGAGTTTGTGTTCCTGCAAGGCGATCGCGGGCTTTAAAATCCTTTTCTGTCTCTCTTCGCCATCTTTCTTTGCATCCTCAAACTTATACTTTAGATTGGTCAGTGAACTACTTCCAATATCGTTTGTTAAGTAATCAATGACTTTGGTCAAGTTATAATCCTTCTCGGAGGCGGCTTTTGCTTTCACTTGCACTCTCTCGGGCAGAGACGGAGAATGGCTCACTGTGGCTTGTTGTCTGGCTTCTCTTATTTCTTCTGAACTGAATTCTATCCAGTCGTCTTCGGGAGAGAGTCCTTTGTCACTCTTTGGTGATTTGGGTGGTCCTTTGTTATCTACACACACATCTTTCTTAAGGATTTCACTCACTTTCACTAAGTCTTCCTTTACTTTCTCAACAATTTTGAAAGGTTCTTCATCGTCTATCCTCCCCTCTTTTGGGAGTTCAGGTTGGAAAGGCTTCTCCTCAGGCACGTCTGTTTGTAGTATTGCAGTCATCCGCATTAGGTCCTCCTTCATTTCAGCCACGTCTTTTAATATCTCCTGACTGGAAGATAAAGAAGATGGTGTAGACAGCTTAAGGGCAGAGGGTGCAAGGAACAAAGACGACTTAAGTGGAGATGAAGTTCGACTGACATGGGACTGAGGGCGTGTCTCCGTAGTCAATGTTTTAACGGGTGACAGCAAGGCTGCTGCTGATTTTGTAAGTGAACTAGAGTCTGGAAGTTTCTTTAATGCTGGTTCGGGCAAAACATTGACTACAGAGTATACTGGCACTGTTATTATCGATGACGTTACAGATGAGGTAGTTGCAGATATTGACGACCCAAGGGATGTATAGAGTGCACTTGCGGGAGGAGTTCTTAGGGACTGAAAAGCTGATGGTGTCGGAGAAACATAGGACCTGAGTGGGGAAAATGGCATTGCTGTCGTGGTAGAAAGCACTTTCTCAACTGTGTCAGTGGCTGCGTTAACCACAGAGCTCACAGAGTTTGTAGCGGTAGAAATTTTTTCCTGTAACGTGGCAGTGGCTTTGCATCCATTAATTAAAGTTGAAGATGACGGATATTTCAGGGGGGAAATTGATCCGTTGACTAATGCTACCTCTGCGTGTCCAGGTATCTGTTTCACTGGTGATGACAGAGAAGAGGCCATGGTGACTTTCGCCGATGAAATGACATCAACTGCTGATTTGGCTGGAGACAGCACTGACTTTAGAGGTGAAGATATGAGCGGTGCTGCTGATGTAATAATCGACTTAAATGGCAAACTTGAGGAATACATATGAATGTTTGACTTGGGGGAGGCAGGGGGTGTCATAGTAATGGACGACCTCTCCAGAAGAGAACCTGCCGTAGTCACCGGAGAGGTGCGGGAGGAAAATGTAGAATTGGATGCCAGCCCTTTTAAAGGCGAGGCCTCTGGGACGGTGGGAGCTCTAACCAGGGTACCAGAGGAAACTTGGATATTGTATGGAGATTGTGACACCACTGTTTTTATCGGTGAAGAAATTGTCCGAAAGGATCTAATTGGAGATGCCACATCACTAATGGATTTAACTGAAGATGTAGTTGACGCGCCTAACGTGGATTTGATTGGAGAAGGAGTCGAAACAGACCATATGGACTTTAACGGAGAAGCTGATGGTGTATTAGAGGAAGAGCTTGATAAGGAAGTGAAGCCTGACTTGGCTGGCCCAGGCACTGTAATCGGAGCTGTTGTCCAGGACTGGTATGGTCTTGTAGAAAAGAATGGCTTGTATGAGTAAGTGGTGGGGAGGGATCTTGTTGCTCCTGCACTCCGTTCAACTGTTTCTTAAATTTGAAAATGAAATCAAACACAAAAATCAACAAAAATGGTTGAGAAACAGAGAGACCAGAGAAAAAAATTGGTCAGTAAACTTTGAAATATTACAAAAGCAAGTACAATTGTTTGCATGATTTAGAATGGAAGAGGCCAAAGGAACAATTAAGTAAAAGAGGAAAAAAAAATCCACAGACATAACTAATCCAAAGTTAAAAATAAACAAACAAACAAAAAACAGAGCAATGTGAAATGAAAGACAGAAAAAGCACATCGCAACCAAATAGGCCAACAATGAGAAACAGAAAACATGAGGAAAGAATTAATGATGAGAAAAATAACCACAATGGAAAACCGTTCCCTTACTTCCTATTGACTTTCTTATGTGCTGGTTTTGAAATATCAGCAGCCATTCTGCTTTGCCTGTATAGGTACAAGTTCATTTTGTGCAACCATATAACTTTCATTTTAGCAATTTCTAACGTTTCCTATCCTTGAGCCTTTCGGTGATACAGATTGCACCTACTTAGAACCATATCGATGTGTGTCACTGTACATTAAATATCTAGAACTCCTTTTTTTAGAAAACTACTCAAGCCTTTTTCATGCAGAATCCAAGATAACTTTTATATGACAGGCAACTGATGTGCAAACTGTGAAGCCACTGGATTTTAAATCTGTACCTTCCATGCACAATTCGGTTATGCTTCACACCCATAAAAAGCCAATAAGAGCAAGAAATTTTCTGAGTCAGAACTTTAAAAGAAAAAAACAAAGAAAAGGAATGTTTGCATTTATTTTTTCCATGCAGCATATTCCTTTTGGTGAGGAAAAAGAAAATGTAATATGAAATGATTTAAAAATGCATGTGTACATACACACAAAGGGGGAAAAAAAGCAGAAAATATGGGTCATGGTTACCATAAGCAAGCAAAGCAACTGAAAACATCTTATCATGCGCAATATATCATGGCAAACAAGCCAATGAAGTAATACAATTTTTATGCTGTGTTATGCACAATATATAAACTTTTAAAAATACTTTCACAAGAGCATTTAGAAAGAAGAGTACACTTTTTCCATGAGATGCAAAATCTTGGTACCTTTTGAGATTTTAGGAAAATATTTAATACTGCATATTAAAAACACATTCTGCGACTCAATATGTCCACATCTGGAGTCATCTTCATTATGGATAGAAGCACAAGGTTTATTTTGGATATGTTTTCACAATTATCATACTTTTAATTCTCAAAAGGTATCATGGGGAAATCTAAAAAAGCACAGTCATATTTTTAACACCCGTATTTAAGTATCTACAGTGGGATTCAGTATATATCTGTATACGTTTTTATCCAGGGAAAGGTGCCAATTCTGGTGCCTCCTCAGAATGTTCATGGGACTCATAGATACCCCAAACACTGGAGCAGCCATGAGGCAGATCTACCACTAGGAAAGATGGATTTAATACCAGCATTTATCTGGCAATCGGACAAGAAACACACAAATGAGGTAAGCACACTCGCCAGGGGAGACACACTTGGTCCTCTCTACTTTTCCAGCTCTACCAAACAAACCGAGTTGGTCACAGAGATTTGGAATGCCTGTCAAGGGCTAATGGTCTATGTCAAAGTTGAGTACAGTTTCGCTCCCAGAAAGCACTGGTGCAGAATAATAGTGACACGCGAAGAGGAAATGAGAATCTGCTTCATCTTTTATGCTCCTCTTCATGCTGTGCCCGGGCCATTGCTATAATCCAGTCCTTGGATTAGCAGCTACTCCCACAAGGGTGAAGATTTTCATTCCTAGTGTACATTTAAATTCAAACATTCAGAACATGTCCTCTTCTAGGCTTACATATTATTCTAAAGAAATATGGAAGAACTGAGGAAAAACTCACCCATTAGTTACCCCTCCTAGTCATAATTCTCAATATTACATTGCTTAACTCTTGGAAACACCACACTGCAAATGGAAGGTTTGGGGATTCCTTCAATTTAGTGACTTGGGCTCAGTCCAATGTCTCAAGAGAATTTATTTTTATAACTACGAGAAACTGGCAAAGAATCTCTCCTTCACCACTGAAGGCTGGCTCTATCAAGCAAAGAAGTTCTTCTGGGCCACATTGTATGGTTTTATACTTCTCATGAAGCAGCCAATTTACTGATCGGTTACACGTTGTGTGCTTTAATGACACATACTTTGAGATGCCCTTTATAATAAAGAAAATTTCTGGGAGGTTCTGGATGTCAGGCTCTATACCAGACTCTTTCTTTAATTTGGGGGTGGGGGTGGGGAGGAGGTCTTATTTGAAGGGACAGGGTACTGAGGGAAAAGCTGCATTACTTGGAGTTCTAAGACCAATTCAGGTGCCACGGCCTTTCCTTAGCTTTCTTAACAGTCCCATCTTAGTCCTTTCCATTCCTCTGTTTACCACCATTATGCTTCCTTTCATAAAATAGAGAAAAGTACCCTCTTCCTTCTATCAAAAGTCAAGGAAGATAAGCCACCTATCATACCATAACAGAAGCTAACTAAAAAATAACAATACTTTCACAAGTGGGAAAAATTTACTTGACTTAGCACAGACCTCACCTTAAATTCATATAACCCTCAAATACTTTAGGGACCAGAATCATATGGGAGTTCACCTGCCAGGGGTACTTGGACCTAAAAGAGCTGGCCACGGAGCCTGTCCAACTCTTTTTTTTTTTTTTTTTTTTTTTGTCCAACTCTTAAGAATATTATTTAGGAGTCTCAACCTTGGGACACCTGATTGACTCAACAGTTGAGCCTTTGGCCCAGGGCATAATCCTGGAGTCCTGGGATCGAGTCCCACATCAAGCTTCCAGCGTGGAGCCTGTTTCTCCCTCTGCCTATGTCTCTGCCTCTCTCTCTCTCTCTCTCTGTGTCTTTCATGAATAAATAAAATCTTAAAAAAAAAAAAAAAGGAGTCCCCATGACCTACCCCCTGAGAGTCTTAGCTCTGGGCCAAAATCAGTATTCCAAAGAAAACTTCTGTGCAGGAAATTTAGTTGTATTGAAAAACTACCTAGTTATATACATATACTGTCCCTGCTTTGTAGCATAATAGGAGTTCATCTTAGCCCTTCTGGTTTTGGAAGGATTTAGACATTTATGCTAGAGGCAAAAACTGAGATCCAGAAGAACATTCATGAGTGTGGTAGCATTTCATTTCCCTCATGCTCTCCATTTTGTGTCTGAATATAAAAGCTTCCTTTAGTAGTCAAGGAGCTAGACTCCAGAAGATTATGCTGAGACCATCTAAGCTAAGTAGTAGAGTCTTCCTGCTGCACATTTAATATGCTATCTCAGCCCACAGAAATAAGAATTCAGGAAAGGTGGCTCTTTCTGATAGAGCCAAAGTTGTGGCTCTTACTGGTAAATTTCCTATCTTCCCTGAACGCAAGTTAACTGAGTAGAGGAAAACAGCTAGAAATTGTTTGCTAACTTAACAATAATTTTTGTAAAAAATCCTCTTCCAATGGGCCAAACACAGTGCTGCTCTCAGCATTCTTAGCTCCTGTTGGTGGAGGGATTCTCTGGAGGGCTGAAGGAACGGGAAAGGATGATGTGGGGAGGGAGACAGATGAATGAACATGACTGAGTGGATTTATACCTTAATACTTGTAAGCCAGCTAACAATGAACCAAAACAATCACTGAGAGAAGGAAAGGACTTAGCCAGTCTAGTGAAGACTAGCCTTGGAACTGGTGTTAAATATAGGGCCGGGGTGGGGGTGGGGGTGAGGGTGGGGAGAGAGGAAGGAGGAAATAAGGAATCAGTATAGAAGTGCTACCTCAAGATGGTAGGAAAATCTAATTCTTGCAAACTGGGAAGAAGGAGAATCAGGACTAAGATATAATGATCTACCTATATTAAGAAAAAATGAGATGACAATCAAAGTTACTTTATCATTCTACCATCCTACATCTATAAAAATAAATATTTTCTCTTTTGAGCATAGATTTAAAGCAACATTGGTATGTTATCTCCTAGCATAGTTAACAGTCACAGTGATAACAGGGTACAAGTAAGGAGTAGATGTTTCTAATTTTAAAAAGAGGTAATTAAAAAAAACGGTTTTGAAGTTATGACCTAAGGGTGTTTGTACTTCATATCGTCAACTATGTACAAAGTATCATTTAGATTTCATTGCAGGCAATTTTTCTTTTGCCACTGGGTTTTCAAATGACCCCCAAATTCAGTTTGTATAGAAAAAATGCCTCTTCTTATAAAAGTCCACGTAGATTAGTAAATGTGTTAGAAAACTCACTCATTCCAGGCTCAGTCAAGTAGCTGTAGCGCTTACGTAAAGCTAAAGATGCAAAGCTCTGTCGTCTATCTGCTTTCTCGGCCTGAAAAGGAAAAAGAAAAAAGAGACTATGTGCAACTTTCTTGTGATATTTTCATGGTTTTGAAACATTTTGTAGGATGGCATGTGGATACTTCATTTATTTTTCTTCAGGTGGATTTTCCTCATGAAAATGTTAACTTCCTATTGTGAGTCTACAACCCCACCCCAATGTCTCAACCAAATCACCATCATTTAGCCAGTGTAAGAGCACCAACACAGCAGACTACAGGGAACTACAAATACAAGACGAGCGATACAGAGACTGCTGATGCTGAGCAATAAATCTCCCCAAATTCATTCGTATTGAAAGCACATATATCACAATGTACAGTCACTCTATGTGAGTACATTCAAGGAGAAAGGGCACAGGGTGTATCATTCCAATTACTGCTGTTGTTTCTATGTGTTAAAAGGAATAAAGTATAGGTGTAGTTAAAAAAAGGGTTAATGGTTTTATTAGAAATAAGGATTCTATTTATTCGTACTGAGGTGTGAGTTTTAAAAATCCAATTATCCTATAACTTGGAGAAATACTAGGAGATGCCTTTGTAAGGAAAAATTCATTCAAAGCCACACAGAACCAACCACTATACCCTTAAAAATGGCCAAGATGATTTTCTTTACATAGAATACTAAATACCTAACAGTAGCCATGGAACACATATTTTGTATGACATAAAACAACCTGATTTATACAATAAAATTTCATGTTACTCATGATCTTGATTTAAATGTCACACAGAGTGGATACTAGGTGAAAGTATGAACAAATGTATATTTATACATGCCAAGCTACACACTTTAAAATGTCGAAAGAACGTTAGTTCCTCTTTTTAAATCATTAGCTGGATTATATTACTGAATGCCCTGAAGTATCTTATATATACGTGGAGGAAGAGTAAACCATTCTTTAAGAAAAATGTATACCCTTTACCTCACTTAGGCTACGATCTGCAAATATATAATACGTTTCCCACACGTTAGCCCTCTGCAACTTCTTTTCTACAGATTTCATTTCTGTTCTACCTTTGATAGAGTAAAAGCAGAAGTGTTCATATTACCTCATCATCTTGATCTGACTCTGTCTCCTTTTGGTTCCAAGATGCATTGCAGAGACAAGGAATATTATAATGGACAGCAGGGAAAAGAATATCAGGATATGAAAAGGACTGAGTAGGGAGCACAAAATGCAAGCTGAATCAAGAAAGCAAAGCAAATCAAAAGAAGCCAACACAAAATATCAAGAACTGTACATCCATGGCAAATCAATGTGTGACGTTATTCGAAAGCATAAAAATCTATGAGCTACCAGCAGAAGCAGAAGCAATATACAGAGGACTCCATCATACAAACCATAAGAATGTGACACCACAGTAACAAGACTTAATCTACACAAAGAGACTAATAAAACTTGAGTATCAAGAACTTTAATCATGTTACAAAGCATTCCTTAATTGCATACCAAGGGCCCACTTCTTCAAGACCAGGGGAAGAGTTACAATAAAACAGTATTAAAAGATACCTTTTTATGCGCTGGCAGAGTGATATTTAAGTTGCAAACAGCTGTTTGAGGCAGTCCTTTTGTTGTCTTTGGTTCTTTCAGAAAAGACAGACGACCACAGGGCTCTTGGCTGGTGTCTCTAATCTAGAAGAATTTAGGTGGTTGACAGTTATAGAAACTTTTCTGAGGATTCCAGTCTGTACAAGAGTTAAACATGTTTATGTTACGGAGCCCTTCAAGAGGCAGGCAAAGTAAAGGGAAAAGATGATGGTAACTATCATAGATCAACCACGGTGGACACCTGTGAACTCAGCAGGATGTAGAGTGCCTGATTCCTAGATGAGACCCAACACTGTTCTGTCTGCTTGTTTTACCCTAGCAATATGCTATAAAGTCTGGGTTATATGCATTTTCTTCCTGTCCAACAATTTCTTTTTCCTAAGGCCTTACTTTTAGCAATAATAGTAACAGCAAATAATAATAACACTAAACAGCCGTCCCGTGCTCTTCTGTTCTCTGAGGAAGAAGCCGGTCTCTCCAGAATGCCCTTGGGCTCCATCAGAAATGAAGATGGAACTTAAATAGTGACTTTGGATTTCATCCATTATTTGATTACTGAGCATTAATCAGATATGATGCATTTTATTATTATTCTAGATTGTTTGGTCCTATGAACCTTTGCTTGAACATAAATGATCATTTAGATGTTTCAAAGGTAAAGACTCTTTTTTACTAATTATAAAGCATTCCCAGCTCAAAAGTACACTCGGGGAGATGTAGGACAAAATCTGACCTTATTCCTCTGAATTCAAGTTTGGTGGGATATTTCAAACGCAATAAATCATTAGACTTTCCCTTTTATTCTCTAAGAGCATTTAAAAAAAAAATTCAGAGTCTCTGTTGATGATTTACCTTGATGGAAAATGGCAGTCTATTTTCTTTGAAAGCATAAAAGTTAAAAACAAGTTGCTGTCCTCCTTTGGTAAGTGGGGCCAGATTTCCATAACAATCAACATAAATAGGTTTTCCTTCCAGAACCTTTTAGAGTAAAAGAAATACATAATTTAATGTTAATTTAGGTTGAAAGAATTTTGAGATTTTTTTTTGTAAAGGGATAGAAGTTTATTAAGTAAAGATACAGAGAAAGCTCTCAGGAGTGAGAGGAGTCCCCACAGGTTGCCCAGAATTTTGAGATTTTTAAGTCACATAATATTAAAAGATTGACATATTTCTATGTCACATTTGTCTCCTTATTAGGAAATTCTATGGTGTTATTTGCCACAAAAATAATTCTGTTGGCTCATAATTCAACGACTGTGATTGGAAAACGAATCATGCACATGTACGAGACAGAATTATGCATCCAGTTCTATTCTAGCAACTTCAGACATGTTTGAGAAAGTGCTGACATCACTTCTTCATACAGACTTTGAAGGGTTTTTTTTGTTTTAAACTCAGATACTTTCACTGGGTTTGAAAAAGGAAAATCATGATAATGTGTTAAAGAGAGTGACCATAAAAATAAGACAACTCAAGTCACCACAGAGAATGCAGACCATGATGGAGATGCATTAGTACTATATTTTAATCAAGATAGCCTTGAAGACACATAAAATAATTTGAGAATAAATCTATATTAAAAATCTAAATCAAAACCTGAAATCAAGAATGTGCTCGATACTTCCAGTGAGTGCTATTACCAGCTCAAAATAAAACCCCATATCTGGGGAATGTAATGGGATGGACTTGTCGTCAACAAGGTACCTCAATATCTTTGCTTCTTGCAACTTCCTCAAAGTTCTCTTGCTGTTCTAAAGTTTTGTCGACTTTGTCATCTGTCATGCAGAAACAGCGCAGGGAGGATTCTACAGGATCATTCATTTTGGCAAAAACAACAAACTTGGCCATATATGGAACACATATTAATTCTCTGTACAGTTGTGTGGCTAACCCCACAGTTTCTAAAACTTGATGGCAGTCTGCTAGCCAAAATCTGAGAAAAACAAAAACAAAACAGAATTATGAAAGTGAGGTGATTTAAAAGCCAAATCTTAAAAAATCAGAGCATATAAGGGTACTACACCCAAACATTGCCTCGTTCATTTAAAGAAACAGCAAAGATGTTTACAGAAGGCCTACGTTTATTATTTGTTATAATTTTGCTGAGGAAATGCTAAGGATTTTTTTCTCTCTTCTCCTTCCCATAAGATTCTGTCCCCTTGCCCTTATACTTAGCCATGATTAGCCTTCCTTTCTAGTCCTGCGTAAGAGTTTAATCTCTCACTTTACATTGGACAGGAGCAAGCATTTTATGGAAGAAAAAAGGAGAGAAATGGGAATTCTATCAGTATTTTTTCTTTGAAAGCATAACAATTAAAGACAAATGGCTGTCCTCCTTTTGTAAATGGGGCCAGATCTCCTTAACAATCAACATTAATAGGTTGCTAAGAACTAGAAGAAGCAGATCTAGCACCATATAGCCCCTTGCTCAAGAGAACTGGATGACTTGTGCCACTCCATTTTAAATTTCTGAGTTCAGCCCAACTGTGCCATAAAAATTAAAAAAATAATCATACTAGTATTGAGCACAAAAACTTTCACTTTCCAAAAGATAATAAAACTAATTCCTTAGGGCTTTTTGGAATCCTTTTTTTCCATACCTGGCTGAAACATTGGTTGTAAAAGAGACACAATCCTTGATGAATGTCAGGGGAGTAGTTCCAGTGATGTCTTCCCACTGAGCAGGCGAGGTGCCCCCTGAGAAAACAAGGGCAGATACGTTGACGTTATCATGAGAGATGCTCCTTGTAAAATCTTCATCATCAACTCGCTCTTCCTTTGCAGCCGGGAACTAGAAACTTGAGCAGGTTCAATTAATGGCAGGCACTAAAGGTGGTTTTCCTCTCTCCTCTCCTTCTGTGCCTTTACTGCCTTACAGAGATCTCCTTGTAAGATATTATATTTTTTTAAAAATTACTTTTTGGTTTATCTGGCTACTAATGAATGGCTTAAATGTGGGGCAACCACGGGCTCTGAAGTGCATCTTGTGAGTGCAATTTATAAGTGCAGAGATTTGTTGTTCAGAGACAATAAACTTCCTATGTTATACATATTTTTTTAAAAGACAAGAACTATCAAGAAAGTTAAGAAGCAGCTGATTTTGTAATTTAATTTATTTTGTCATTTAATTTTCCAAGGTAAAAAAAGGAATCCTCCATTAAAACTACTCATAAAAACAAATAACCTATGTTAACCTAGGACTTAATGTGAAAAATCCTATTAGGTTGATCAAATGAACTGCGCTCTGGATTCCAGGTGCTTATCACAAAATGCATTCTCCTAACCCTGCAGATTTAACTTGGTGGATTATACTTAGGAACTGAGTCCCCACTCAGCCCTCTACTCTGTGGGGGCTCTGTTTTATCCAAAGTCGTCCAATTTTCTGTAGTCTAAGGGTGTTGCTAGGTCCGCCATCTCTGTCTAGGTCCCCGAGAAATTACCTAGATGCTCTAGTAGATTCAATACTATCTCAATAATCTTAAAAGAGCATTATTATTAATATCACACTAATAGCAGGGAAAATGATAACACTGAATTTTAAATGAGTCATGATCTCAGCATCTTAAAGAAAGGTGCAGGGATAATACAGATGAGCTGATGGACAAGGGACAAGTAAAATGCTTGTTTGTTTGATTTCTACTCTCAGGAAGTTAGCATGGCTGTTTCAAAGGCTTCATATCTTCATACAGAATCACTGCAAGTGCTAGTAGCACCAATAGCAAGTACAGCAACGAGTTAACCACACCTGTAATGCTGCAGAGCAGGCGCAGATTGGGCGTGCTGTCCCCCTGGTACCCGTTGACTCCCCCTTCACCGGAGGGCGGGGGCACCGGAATGCTCATTGTGATAGGTTTATGGAACTTCCTTCTTCTCGGTTCCACAGTGACAATTGGGCTAAAGGTGGCTTTGTTTCCAAGGATCTTTTTCACAATTTCATCTGGAACAGGCTGAGCCTAAAGACAGGAAGAGGACCTTAGATGGATGTTAACGTTTTTCTCTCATTGGGAAATGACTTTTTAAGTGAGGAGGGAAAAACCAAAAACAGACACACACACACCACCCCCGCCAAAGTTTTTCTTCTTAATCCTTTTTCACTATTTCAGGAAAATGCAAAAAAGGAAACAAAACAACCTAACACTGTAGCAGAAACTAGTTGGTTTATTTCTTCAACAGAATATGGACGATGTGAGCCTCTGACAGGGAATCAGATCTCACAGTGGAGAAGACTTTCAGTCTAATCCAAAGTAAAGGTCAGCAAATATTGAGTGTAGTATATTTATATTTAAAGGTATTATTTATGTATTTGAGAGAGAGCCCACTCAAGCAGGGGGAGCTGTTGAGGGAGAGTGAGAAACAGGCTCCCTACTGAGCAGGGTGCCCAAGGACATGGGGCTGGATCCCAGCGCCCTGGGATCATGACCTGAGCTGAAGGCAGATGCTTAACTGACTGAGCCACCCAGAAGTCCCATGTCTAGTATATTTTAAACCTATGCAGAACATCCAGTAAATCTAGGCAATTTGTGCCCAGGTAAAAATCGAGGTTTTCAGAGTTAAGTAAGTTAAGATTTCTATTCTAGACTACCAAACCTAAGGTCTTCCTTTTGGCTTCTTTGCTATTTGGTAAAATACTCAATATGGGAGGCAACTGAAGGGAATTTCATGTCGCTGAAATATAAGGCCATCTCCTTAGCTCAAGTGGTTACTGAAGGCCTTCCCAGCACTTAGAGCAGTTGACTCTAAAAAAAACCTCATGAGAAGAACATGAAACTGCCATTAAATTATTAATTACTATATTAATTGACACAAATTAAATTACTGTCCTTATTATTTTCCTTTTTCAATAGGTCTAACTGAAACAAATAAATATAAGAAAGATGACTCTCGCCAAGATTTTCAGTTAGCCTTCCAAATAAAACAAATTCCAACTGGTTTGGATAAAACCTGGTATTTATGATCTACTTAAATCAAAATCTGAAAGCTTGCATGTTTCCCTATTACGGATTTTTATGAAATGGTACATTATAAACCAAGTCAAATATGGTTTGTTTCTTTAATGGTGTATTTGCTCTCTGCTGCTTTTGTCACTCCACATACCAAGACCAGTAACCTATGGTTAACAAAACCATCTTTCATCAGAAACCAAGAAATACTTTTAAAAGAAAAACCCTAAAATACATATCTTATTTAATAAGCCACCAAGTTCACTTTATACTTCATGCTTTTCATTTGAAATAGGTTGATGATTCCCTAAAATGGCCTAGTGCTTTGATTAGCACTGTCATTAGGATGAATTACATCGACTGTTTTCTAAGCGAAGCATCCTCACACACTCTGTACATGTACCAAAGAAACAACATTTTGCAAACATTACCTGGAGGCCAACTCGAATTCTTTTGGTTAAAGCACCCTCTGGGAAAGAAGCCTGGACGAGGGGTACAGTGGTGCTGCTCAGAATTCCGCCTTCAGGACCAATCTGGTTGCTTTCCTGCTTAATCCTTGAAACCACTGCAAAATACTGGGGGAAGTCCTTTGTGATAATCCTGCAGATGCGCTTTTTCCCTAGTTCTTCTGGGCTGTCAAGTTCTGAAAAGACAAATGAATGAAAAAACCATAAGAATAAGCCTATTGACATGAATACTTTAAGATAAACTGATGTGTAATTTTGATAGGTAAAATTACTTCTATCTAGTAGTCTAAAGAGAATTTCTATGATGGAGAGAAAGGGATAGTGACTTTAAAAATAATGTAAAGATATTATAAAGCTATTCACATATAAAGTATTTGTAGAAAAATATTTCTACTGAAGAGGGACATTTTCAAAAACTAAAATTTTACCTCATATGCACAGAGCTCTACTCTTTAAGAAGAGATATTTCATTCTGTGACTGTTTACAATAATCTGCCCTCAAACTGCCAAAGTAGGAATGAATCAGAAAAAAACAGGGCCTCACAAGAAAGTGTGTGTGTCTCAAAGGCTCTAGAACTTTATTTGAAAAAAACCTCTTTAAGATATTTTTAAATATCCCAAACGATTAATATTGTCATCACCAATTTCTGTTACCCACCGATAGCTCTCATGCATCAAACTCAACCTGTCCACAACTGGACACATCTTCCCTTCTGTCCATTTCCAAACTTACTTCTCCCCCCTTGTCCTAACTCTGGTAAAGGGTTTATAATTTGTCTAGTCCTCCTGTCTAATAGTTTGACTCATTTTCGTTGGTACTTCACCTCTAAAGGTCGAAGTCCAGCTGATTCCACTGTGGCAATGGCTTGTCCTCCTGCCACCCCCTGTTCAAGCCCTCATTTGGCTTGCCTGGATCACTGAGTCACCTTCTACCCATCTCCCTGTCACTCGCCTCTTCCTTCTCCAACTCATCCCCTACAGTGCAGCCAGATGGGTCTTCCTTCAAAAGCCAGATTTTATGCATAATACTGGTAGGTTTAGCTGAAATAGATGATATTTGAAATCATATGAAATAATAAATATTTGAGACGAGCCCAGCATATTTTGGAAAAATAGGTTTGTGAAAGAGAATGTATTTTATAAGATTTTAAAACTTATCTAGAAGTATCATAATAAAAGTTATATGGAGAGACATATAAAATACAAGATATATATGTACATATACATATATAATTAGAAAAATAGGTCAGGGGGATAAGAAAAGAGAACAAGAAATAGATTTAAATTTATATATGTATATACATATATATGCTATATATGTGATGTCTACTTTTATATACTACATATAATGTATTTAAATGAAAGTAATATATTTAAACTTCAAATCAGTGGGGGAAAGAAGGCATATTTAGAATGGCATTGACATAACTGAAAATCTGTTTGGCAGAACAGAGCTAAATCACTATATTTTATTATATATAAATACAAATTACTGCTGGACAAGAGACTTAACTACTTAAAAAAATTAAAATGTTGCCATAAAACAATCAAGAGAATGGGGGCAGGGCAGCCCAGGTGGCTCAGTGGGTTAGCTCCACCTTCAGCCCAGGGCCTGATCCTGGAGACCTGGAATCGAGTCCCTCTCTGTCTCTCTGTCTCTCATAAATAAATAAAATCTTAAAAAAAAAAAAAAAAGAGAGAGAGAGAATGGGGGTGGAGGGGTTGGGGAGAGACAGTAGGTGAGAGATGCAAGGGAAGGAGGGAGCCAAGCTGGTAGTGATGGATTGATATAAAGCATATAAGTGATCCTTTTTAGGAAAAAATGTAATCTGCATGTTTGTGTACTTTTATAAGAGGAGTTTGTGGAAGAAGCATCCTAGCCATTAACAACTGGTCACTTCAAAAAAAAAAACAACTGGTCACTTCAGAGGGATGGGAGATGGGGTTGGAGGTGAGAAGGTTAGAAGACAGTGGGCAGTAAGTACTACCTTTGGGTTTACATAGTTGGGGTGGTTTTGTTACAAATTAAAGGGAAAGTTCCCAGGCTTCAGGGAGGGGTGTTGGTTTTGTTTTTGTTTTTACTCACATAGCCCTCTCTTTATACCTCTGATACATACAGCACATGTCCTCCTATTTTCCACCTATGAGCATGTCTGCCTCCTTCATCACAGGAATGAGATCATGGCTTATTCCGAATAGAAATTTATAGAACAGTAAGATGGGTGGTTAGATAATTGGATCAATGACACCTTCTCATTTTCTAGATTAACCATCAAACTCTGAAGTGGGAAGATGAAATTAATAGACAAATAGGAGAAACAAGGTTCCACTTAGGCCAAAATCGAACTGGAATTTGGTTCGTTTTGCTTCCTGACCATCTGCTTCTCCTCTGCTCTAAAACCAAATATTGAGTTTCTAACGAAAGAATATAAAAGAAAATAAAGGCAAATAACTTCTTTTTAAAAGGGTTAATAAAGAAAGACAGGAAGGAGCCAAAGAGTTTGCTCAGGAGAATATTCTGGGGGAAGTTTTCACCTATTCAGCAACTGATGAAATACAAGTTTTCCATACAGAGCGGATATATTTCCCTTCCCATAGTTTGACTTCTTTTAAAAAGTTTGAGTTCCCAGGGTTCATAATTCATGCTGCAACTGAGAGAATTCTGATCATTTGTTTCAGGTGCCATACAGCCCATCAGCTGTGGCAAAACATTTTTTTTTTAACCTCAGCCTCAAACTTGTGATTATGTTCTCCTTTAGAAATAGCTTAGGATGCCACATAGTGCAAGCAATTTAAGAAGACTGCCATGAAATTACATCCTTCAGACAAGACAGATTTCCTGACTCTGCATGTAACAAGCTGTGTATCCTGTGAGTGCAGAGTTTACTTAAGATTGGTCTGGACCTACCAGGGACAGTGAGGCACCTTTTGGGGGACTTGGGGCAACACCCACTTCTTAGCTGTTTGTGTGTGTTGCAGATATGTGCATGTACATTTGTGAGGAGTTAAGAGGGAGACAGCCATATCACTCCTGGAAACTGTAATAGTGGTGGACTAGGAAGAGCTAGGCCACACCTCTGCTATATTGCCTTTGACAAACCATTAAAGCCACCCCAGATATAGAGCATGTCCATCTCAGATGCAGCAGATGAGTGGTAAATGGAGAAGCTCAGGGCTCTAACTCAACACTTGACTTCTAACGTCTTTTTGGATTTGCCAGTGGTTCTGGGACACCATGTCATTCCCACACTGTTTTAAAGCTTCTAGCAATTTCTCTGTCACCATTAAAACTTGCATAATATTTGGCCTTCAATGTTGTATTTTAACAGGTATGTTTTTGAAGATTTATTTATTTATTTGAGTGAGAGAGAGGGAGAAAGAGCACATAAGCAGGAGGAGGGATGGAGGGAGAGGGAGAGAATCTTAAGCAGACTCCCCGATAAGCACGGAGCCCGCCAAGGGGCTCCACGCAGGGCTCGATTCCACAAACAAGGAGATCACAATCTGAGCCAAAATCAAGAGTCAGACACTCAATTGACTGAGCCACCCAGGTGCCCTTTTTACCAGGTATTTTATTAACAGATATTTTAAAGATAATCCTCAACCCAAAGAAACAACTATTGTGTACATTTCAGACATTGCAATCCCCATGCACCATTCTTTAAACAGGATCATACACATATACACTTCTTGAGTTACTCAGATTCCCAGGCCCCCTGCATGATGAAATGGGGAAGAGAGATCTTCCCTCAACCAGGTTATATTCTGTTTCTATGTGTACTTAAAATATTTCCAGATTTTTTTTTCTGAGAATAAAAGTCAATACAAGTGTAAAAACTACAAAAAATACTTAAGTATTGGTTTATAAGAAGCAGCATAATTTCTTTAAGAGGTGTAGTTGAAGGCTAGGCTCTTACACATTGGGATGGCTGTATAAGTAAGACAGCAAATGGTGTAGATGGAAGGTAAACATAAGGAGGCAAGAGCACGAAGTGTAAGCCAGTCAGTAAAATTACTATGGAATTCTTATGACCTGAAAATCTATCACAAGATCTTACTGGTCATTATATAGGACAAAGGCTAAATAAATTATGATATATTCATACTATGGAATACTATGCAGTAAGAAGAATGGAATAGAAGTACAAATTTTAATATGTAGCTGTCCAAGCTGTATGAAATGGAAACATTGCAAAAATGTGATGACAATCAATTAATCACATCTTTATATGCATATGTATAGATTCATATAATTTACATAAAATTTAGTGGAGGGGGAAAGAAGAGGAAAATTATAATATATATTATAATGACTGTGTGCTTGCATATTATTACATGGGTACTAATACTACTATTTAATAATATATACATAAAAATAATAATATAGCAGGTTATTAATATTTTAATGTAGATTAAAGTCAAGCACTTTTTTAAAGATTTTATTTAATTATTCATGAGAGACACAGAGAGGCAGAGACACAGGTAGAGGGAGAAGCAGGGTCCCCACGATGAGCCCGATGTGGGACTCGATCCCAGAATCACGCCCTGAGCCAAAGGCAGACGCTCAACTGCTGAGCCACCCAGGCATCTCAAGCATGTTTTTTCCCCCCTCTTTTTATTGCTTTAAAAATAGGAAACTGAAATACAGTAATGAAATGATCTGAGCCAACTGTTTGAAAACAGGTAACTGAAGCCCCAGCTGATTAGGGGAGTTTCTAGGGGGGAGGAAAGCTGTCCACACTTTGTACAGTGAGCCCTAACTTGTGGCCACATTGACCATTTTGAGTACCTTATCATAAGGCTTTTTATTCTACTTATAATTTGAATAAGCTTTTAATGTGTATTAAAATTAGATTTTTCTTTTCATAAGTTGTGAAGTAATCACAGTGAAATTACACTAAATTAAATGATGTTTGATATTGAGACCTGGCACACTGCAGGTATTCAACTAGTATCCACTGAACAAAGACATCATTGGGAAGTGAGACTCACACTTTGTGTACCAAATAACTATATAATTCTTTAAATCTTGCTTTAAAATATATGTAGTAGTAGAGACTGGTTATTGTTGTTCTTTTAATAGTATTTCCTAATTGTATGTAGAAAAGTGGCTCTTATCTTTCTTCTTTTCGATACACAGTAAACCTTTTGATGTCCATGTGTTTGTAAGAGAAATTCCTGGGATGCCTGGGTGACTCAGTGGCCTTTGGCTCAGGGTGTGATCCCAGAATCCTGGAATCGAAGTCCCCTCAAAGAGCCTGCTTCTCCCTCTGCCTATGTCTTTACCCCTCTCTCTGTGTCTCTCATGAATAAATAAACAAATTCTTTAAAAAAAGAGAGAGAAATACTTAATGGATGTTTATGCAAAGGGTGTCAAAAACTTAAGAGAATATAAAACTCTTCTGAAATTTCTGTGTTGCAAACTATGAAGGTGTGCCAGAAAAGTCAGATTTCCAGGCAAATAGTGATAAAGTCTGTTAATGCAAAAATGAATAATGTCAATATTCTTTCCAGGACTGAATTTATTTGTCTTTAGATTTTAAAATGGTCTATTACTTAGGTCAGAGAAGTTGGAATATATTACCAAGAATCTTTGCTTTGTTCCCACCCTTTACACAGATAAACCCAACAAAATAATCTACAAATATGATGCCCATGTCCTAGTCATACCACAGAGAACCCAGCTTGTGTGTGCCCCAAACTAGCTAGATCATAAGCACACCAGTAACATCTATTAAAGGCACAGATTCCTAGGCTTGCCTTGTGGAGATTCTGAGTTGGTAGGCCAGAGGTGGCACCTGAAAAGCTACTTTTCACACTCAATTCAGGCGACTTTATGACTTGATATATGTGGGAAGCAAAGTCTTAACAGACTCTCACCCAGTGTCTGTCCTTAAAAACTCAGAACCCACATTATTAAAATATGACAATCAGATCCTATGAAAAACATCTCGAGGATGGCTTAGTATGAGGAGAGAAGCTTACGAGGCAATAATATATATTAGTTTTAAATGGCTTTGCTTTTTAAAAGAATTTACTAGACCACTCTCTAGCTATAGAATTACAGGAGAAAATGACATAAAATAGAGAGCTGCTTACATTTAGGGGTGATTGATAATGCTGTAGACTAATGAGAGGACCCTGAATCCCCCTCTTTCTGTGTGTTTAATGTTACTAATCAAGTTTTCACAAAAAATAAGACTAAAGGGAAAAGAAAGGTACATCCTGAAACAGTTTTGGTGAGGAAGAATGTTAAAATTTATACTTCTTGAATGTCTACTTTGTGTCAGGTGAGCTACTGTAATTGGGAAATGAGACTCACACTTTTTGTACCGAATAACTATATAATTCTTTAAATCTTGCTTTATAATATATGTAGTAGTGGAGACTGGTTATTCTTGTTCTTTTAATAGTATTTCCTAATTGTATGTAGAAAAGTGGCTCTTATCTTTCTTCTTTTCGATCCACAGTAAACCTTATGATGTCCATGTGTTTATAAGAGAAATTCCTGGGATGCCTGGGTGGCCCACATAGCATTTGGTAAAGAGGGTGTCTAAAGTTCAGGGAAGTGACTTGGCCAAAGTGACTTGTCTGCTTTAGAGCTTATAACCTAGGTCTAGGGACAAAGGGGAGTGGGGACAGAAGGAGGCATCACAGAGACACGAACTCCAACCACAATTTAGCACAGTGTCCTTGCAGGCTACCTGGCACAGGGGTGGTGACTGATAAGCGGATGAGTATCGGATAGATATGCAGATACCCTGGTCCAGAAGGTGACATGGCTTCTTACTGGCCCACTCTACGAGCAGAGAGCCCTGATTATAGTGGTACTTTCTGCTGCGCAAGAAATGGAAGCTAACATTCTACAGCTTTCTTACCTCACTGATTAATGATAAATTTCTTAAGCACCTTGCAACTCATTTGGTTTCTTTATTTGTAAAAAGTGGGACAGTTCTCTCTGTAACTGAGACTTTGCAACAGAGCAATGAGAATAAAAAACACGCTTTGCAAATATAAATGGCTATGGAGATCATAATACAGTGAAGCATAAATAGCAGGATTGAAATCATGTTCTCACTAAATGAGTTAATCTCAAAGCTTTCAAATCATCATCCTTGATTAGTTTTGCCTCACTCTAACCTACACATGATTAAATGTCTCAGTAACTTGGTCAGGTGGGACCACGATTCTTTTTCCTATTGCAGATTTGTTTTCTGAAGGTTGTAAGTGTGAAGGTCAGGTTTGAGCGTGAATAGTCTACAGAAAGAACATAACCTCAAGTTTTCACAAAGGACGATTCCTATAACGACAGTTTAATTTCTAGTCAGGTGAATAGTCTGCTCAGCTTGCTCCTCTAAAATGGAATATTTGATATGAAGGTAGGGGGGAGTGGAGTCCTAGAATGTTAGAATTCAAAAGGGCAAGCTAGTTAGTCTGGGTCTGTGGGAAGTCAGTGGAGTCAGGTGCCTTAGGTTCAAATCCAACTTTCAACCAGGGAGCTTAGACTTTGGACAAGTTCCTGACCTCTGAACCTTATGTTCCCTGTCTATAAGATTAAGATAAGAAAAGCTTCCTCAGGGGTGGATAAGTGATAGAAAACCACCTGCACAGTTCTTTTCATATAATAATTTAGGTTACATATTCTTTTCAAGGTCACACAGCATTGGAGGGAGGAAGAGAGAACCAGGAAACCAAACAGTGGCAGATCTAGGGTTGGATTTAAAAAACAAAACAACCCCACATTACATTATCTCTGTATCTTTACAGTGTGTAAATCTTAATTGCTATTATTTTAATTTCACCCCATTTTTCTTTTTTTTCTTTTTTTAAAAAATATTTATTTATTTATTTATTCATGTAGACATAGCGAGAGAGAGAGAGAGAGAGAGAGAGAGGCAGAGACACAGGAAGAGGTAGAAGCAGGCTCCATGCAGGGAGCCCAATGTGGGACTCGATCCCAGGACTCCAGGATCTCGCCCTGGGCCAAAGGCAGGCGCTAAACCACTGAGCCACCCAGGGATCCCCTAACCCCATTTTTCAAAGAAAGTTTTACCAATTACAGAAAATTAAATACAGGAATTTATAGCTAAATTGGGAGAAATGAAGGAAATAAAAGATATCTATATCATTCAACTCTAGCTATAGGCTATATGGAACAATAGACCATGTGTAATATATTCACTCAAATATTTCAGAAAATTATAGACATTCATCCTCTTGGAAATTCAAGTTCAGCTTCATCTGAATATGCAACTTTTGTAATACGGAAAAAAACAAATAAATGATACAACTTGACGCTTCTTCCTCAATGTAAAACATAATAGAAAACTTTTGAATTTTGTTTGATTTTTATTTTGAAATAATTATGGATTCATGAGTTGCAGAGTGCAGAGAGGTCTCATGCACATCTACAATTTTGGTAATTTTTAAAAACTATTTTATTTTATTTATTTATTTGAGAGGGAGAGAGAGAGCAGGGGGAAGGGTGGGGGGGTAGAGAGAATCCCAAGCAGACTGAGTGCAGCTGAGTGCAGAGCCCCACACAGGGCTCAATCCCAGGACCCTGAAATTATGACCTGAGCTGAAACCAAGGGTTGGTTACTCAACCAACTGAGCCATCCAGGTGCCCCTACAATTTTAGTAATTTAACTCGTAATCTTATTCATTTCTGGCTTCTGCTTTATATCTGTCTGGATGAGCATGATTTTACATTTTTATGCAAGTTAAGGATCTTCCCTGTTATTTAGATTTGTATAATGCATTGAGTTCTAATGATGAAGGATGTCTAGAAACAATGATGTATCTACTTGTTTTCCCCTCCAGTTTTAGCAATCCATATAATTTCTGATAATTATATTTTTAAAAATTAATTTTTAAATGGATTTCTAATCATTATTTGCCCTTTCTCTTGCCAACCAGATCTCATCTCCTCATCTGGTTGTTGCTTTCTGGGGCACCTGGGTGGCTCAGTCAGTTAAGCATCTACCTTCAGCTCAGATCATGATCCTGGAGTCCTGGAACTGAGCCCCACATCAGGCTCCTTGCTCAGCGGGGAGCCTGCTTCTCCCTCTGTCCTTCCCTCTGCTCGTGCTCTCTCTTTTTCAAGTAAGTAAATAAAATCTTTTTTTTTTTAAAGTGGGGACATATGCCTGGGTACAAAGCATTCATGTTTCCATTCATTCAGCATTTTGAGATGACAATACTGTGCCAAGTGCTGTTACATGCATTAGGCATATGGCTGTCAGTGAGTCGAAGCCGGGCCCTATCCACAGGGACAGTACATCAAGGAAGACAGCGAAGTTCAAAGTTGCTTGTTACAGAAGAAGATAGGTCAGGTGCTGTGGACATATTTACCAGGTGGATCTCACTTAGTCTAGGGTTTAGGGAAGACTTTCTGGAAGAAAAGTTAGGGAGCGGATGTCTGGTCATGTCAGAACCATCATTCTAAGGTTTTTCTCGAGGATTGCATAAACCTTATATTCTTTGCATCTGTTTCTCTATGTAAGTTTTTCCAGGAAAATGTTCTTCCATATTTGCTTACTTTTCCACTTATGTAAAGAAAAAAGCATAGCTTTCAGGCATTTAGCTCCATTATTTCACTTTCTTCAACCTTTTGTTTAAGTCATTAGTACTACACCCAGGCAAAAACAAATAATATAATCCTGTGCTCAAAATTAGGATCATATATAATGTTTTAAAGCTGAACACCGTAAATCAGTAACACAGCATGTCCAGCAGAGACAGAAAGGTACAGAACTCCAGGAGGCCTAGACTTCGTGTCTGGCACACTGTCCTCAGTCCACATCCACACTGAAGGTAATAAAGGCTTACACCCAAACTCCCAGACTTGCTTCCCTGTCCCCAGAGGGCTGAGTACCATTGGGTCTGACATATGTGTCAGGGTGTCTGACGTCATTGTTTTGGCCCACTAATGTTTCTTTTCTTTTCTTTTTTTTAAAGATTTTATTTATTTATTCATGAGAGACACAGAGAGAGGCAGAGACATAGGCAGTGGCAGGAGAAGCAGGATCCAAGGAGCCAAATGTGGCACTCAATCCGGATTCGGGATCACACCCTGAGCCAAAGGCAGATGCTCAACCACTGAGCCACCTAGGCGTCCCCCCACTAATGTTTCATAAAGACACGTAAATGCTGGCAAATCCATATACACAGACATCTATAAACTCAGCATCATCAATGTGCATTTGCTTTGGTCTCGTTCTCATTTGTCGGCTAGTACGGTTTCCTTTCCTTCTGCAAATGTCGTGAGGGTATGCAACTGATTTAAAACGAGTTTTAGGGTCACAGACCAAAAGTCAGTATTTTGTTATGGTTTACCTGACAGTATTTGGTATGCACCCCGCCTCGCCCCTCACCATAACACAATCTTGATTTGGTTAACTTCAATTTTTACTTTTTCCTCCAGAATTTTTCAAATTTGTTAACAGATTTGTCCAACAGATGGTGCTGTGCACAACATAAAGCTACGCATTTCACTTCTCAGGGCTCAGCTGTGGCTGCAATCTAAACCTGATTCTTTAAGGTGACTCTTTGTCTCATGGCTGATAAAAACAAGTTCATCTGAAATGAACCAAAGTAGCAATTTATTTTTTATTTATTTATGTTTAAAGATTTTATTTATTTATTCATGAGAGACATATAGAGAAAGAGAGGCAGAGACACAGGCAGAGGGAGAAGCAGGCTCCATGCAGGGAGCCCAACATGGGACTCGATCCCGGGGCCTCCAGGATCAGGCCCTGGGCTGAAGGCGGCGCTAAACTGCTGAGCCACCCGGGCTGCCCCAAAGTAGTAATTTTTAACTGAAAAGTCTGTTTCTGTAGTTACTGTTGATATAGTTAGATAATAAATTACAGAAAATTTGTTTTTTATTGTATAACATTATAGGTACCAGTTTCTCTTTCCTGCTTCAATTTCCAAAAAAAAAAAAAAAATAGCATAATTATTTCATCTAAGATGTATTATTTTAAACTTTCATTTAGTCTCATGGCAATGACACAGCAAAGAAACATTTTCCTGGCAGTGTAGCATTGTTTGGGGAGCTTCAGCGATACTTTGCTCCACTATAGTAATTGGGATTTTAAAATAATAGCATAATTCCCATATCCTCAAAGCATTCTTGTTATTACTTAGGTAGCAATGATTTTGATTTTAAAATCTAATAAATATGGCTACACAAGTCTACACACTGTCCAGAGAAGCACTGACTAAAAGAAATATAATGTAAGCCACATTTGTAATTTTAAATTTCCTTATAGCAACACTGGAAAGATAAAAGGGAACAGGTAAAATTAATTTTAACAATATTTTTTACTTAGCTGAGTGTATCTAAAATATTACCATTTCAACACGTAAATGATATAAAAATTATTAATGAGATATAGATTTGGAGGGAGGGGTTTGCTTCGTATATCTGGTGTTTTTTACACTCATAGCACATCTCAATGCATACTAGCCTCATTTCAAGTGTTCTGTAGCCACATGTGGCTAGTAGCAACTGTAGTGACAGTGCAAGACTAGAGCATTTCTCAAACTCTTCAATTTTAAGACCTCCAAGGAGGATTCTCAAGGATTCTTTTTTTTTTTTTTTAAGATTTTATTTATTTATTCATGAGAGAGAGAGAGAGAGAGAGAGGCAGAGACACAGGTAGAGGGAAAAGCAGGCTCCATGCAGGGAGCCTGACGTGGGACTCCATCCGGGGTCTCCAGGATCAGGCCCTGGGCTGAAGGCAGGGCTAAACCGCTGAGCCACCCGGGCTGCCCAGGAAGGATTCTTCTACTAGTAAATACTCCTAGTTCGAGCAAAACCATAAATTGCAAAACATCCCTTGGAGTCTGACTTTGGAAGCACAATTTTAAACATGCTTAATGGAACTCCATGAATTTAACTAAAGGTTTTTTTTTTTTTTTTTTTTTAAGATTTTATTTATTTGACAGAGAAAGAGAGAGCTCAAGCATGGGCAGGGGAGAGGAGCAGAGGGAGAGAGAGAAGCAGACTCCTTACTGAACAGGGAGCCCGATGTGGGGCTTCATCCCAGGACCCTGAGACTATGACCCAAGCCAGAGGCAGACGCTTAACCTGCAGAACCACCCAGGCACCCCTTAACTAAAGGTTTTAAACAAACTTATGAAGTGAATTCAACTTGTTGCACTTTAAAGATGATGTTTTTTTGGGGGGAGTAGAATGAATATTTTGTGTTTTATGGTATCTTTTTCTTAGCAGAGAATTGACAAGTGCTAGAACAAGATCCCTGTCTGCTGCCAAAGAGAAAAGTTGCTCCTGTCACATGACATCCTGGTGGTAACAGCAGGTTTTTCACACCCAGACCACCTGTCCTCTGTCATTCTAGCCTCTTACTTCAATAAAGCTTTGTTAACACACCTGCTTCATTAGCGTAACCATCTATGGATGCTTTTGTCTCCGCTCACTAGTGGTAGAAATAAATCTTAATACCACCATATTTTATTTTTCCTGAATACATATTATATCCTTTTGAGTCATATAAGAACTAAGATGGTACCTTTATGAGTAATGGAAAATTAAAATAGCAGTTAACATTTACGTAACATTTTTATTCCACACAAAACACTTTCATAGGCATCCTTCATTTGAGAACATAGAAAGGCCAAAGCGTATTATAGAAAAACAACTAAATCTGGAGTCAGAAGTCTGGAATTTAGAAGCCTAAATCTAGATCTTTTTACAATCTCCTGACTTGGTGGTGGTAATGGGGAGGCATCAACCATGACCAGGGCTTCAACTAGCCTTGTGTGATTTGGAAAAGGGTACCAGTGGAGTGGACACCACTCTACAGGTAAATGATTTGAGAACATTAGATAGAATGCCCCTTTGTTCTGTAGCCAGTGTCAGAGCAGATGGCTTGGTAAGTGGAAGAGTCAAGATTTTAGCTCCAACCTGCTCTCCTGCACAACTGTATATGGCACCAGTGACAAATACTAATGTTGATTGATTCTTTTTTTTTTTTTTTTCAAGATTTTATTTATTTATTCATGAGTGACACAGAATGAGAGGCAGAGACACAGGCAGAGGGAGAGGTAGGCTCCATACAGGGAGCCCGACGTGGGACTCGGTCCCAGGACTCCGGGGTCACGCCCTGAGCTGAAGGCAGACGCTCAATTGCTGAGCCACCCAGTGTCCCTGATTGAGTCCCATGTTTCAGACGCTAAGAACTTTACACATATTAGCTTGTCAGTTTCCCCTGAGTTCTCTATGAGGTATCCTTACTTTATAGATTGAAACTAAAGTTTAAAGAGATTGAGTGCTTGGTTAGGGTTGCACAGCTAGTAAGTGGTGGGGCATGTTGGGAATTCCAGTCTATGCAGTGTCTACAGATCCTGATTCTAACCCCCACGTTACACTGGGAAAATTATCCTCCTCCTTAAACTTGTCTTTTTATGAATTTATTTTATTAAAATAGTCTATTAAATTCTAACTACTAAACTGCATTTGGAAAGGCTTTACAAGTTTTGAAATACTACAGAACCATAATCTAATCTTTATGATTGTGTTGTTTAGTAAAAATCAGTTATCAAAATACTAGCTAGGGTGATTTTTAAATATTTGAGTTTTAAGATTTTCAGAGAATAAAGTACAATAGGACTGGTTATACAAAGAGCATACACGCTAGTTACAAAGGATTCATTTATGGAAGAGGTTTAAAAAGGAGACATTATGGGGCACCTGGGTGGTTCAGTGGGTTAAGCATCTGCCTTTGGCTTAGGTCATGATCCCTGGGTTCTGGGATCAAGCCTTGTGTCAGGCACCCTCCTTAGCGGGGAGTCTGCTTCTCCCTCTCCCTTTCCTCCTCCCACCACTCGTGCTCTCTCCCTCTCAAATAAATAAAATCTTTAAAAAAAAATGTAGCAAAGAAACTCTTTCTACTATTACCAAGATAGCATACAGAATCCAGGACAGAGGGCTACATCATCATTTCTTAAAACATCTGACAGATGTCCTGAGTATGGCAGCACTGGGGGCATCATTTGTGTAAGCAAGGATAGGACTAATTCCTATTGGAAATTGTTTTGTTTTGCTTTTAAAAAGAAACACAAGTCTGCATGAAATCATGGAAGTCCACTGTATGATAAACCTTAAAAATTAAAAAAAAAATTCCACCTGTGACTGTTGGGACATACTAAAATATATACTCAAAATCAAAGGAGAACATATTAGAATACTCAATATTTTTGCTAGAACTACAAAATGTCCGATGAGGTAGCAAGTGGCCATATGTGGCTATCTGAAATTACTTAAACAAAATTAAAAATCACCTTCCCTCAGCTGCACTAGTCACATTTCAAGTACTCCAGAATCACAGGGGACTAGTGATTACTGTCAGACAGCATACACAGAGTATTCCCATCATCGTATAAAGTTCTGTTGGACAGCACTATTTTAGAATGTTTGGTATTCTTGTTATTCTGGATTATTGTTACTTTCTCAGAGTTTTCCTCAAAGTAAATGCTCCTCTTTAACTTTTGTCTCCTAGAGATTAACATTAATGACGTTTGGAGTAAAGGAAATAGACTGATGAGAACTCTTCCTCCAGATAGCTACGTAATTTTCTTAAATTTATTTACTTATTTATTGTTAAATATTTTATTTATTCATAAGACAGAGAGAGAGAGAGAGAGAGAGAGAGAGGCAGAGACACAGGCAGAGGGAGAAGGTGCAGGGAGCCCCATGTGGGACTCGATCCCGGGTCTCCAGGATCAGGCCCTGGGCTGAAGGCAGCGCTAAACTACTGAGCCACCCGGGCTGCCCATAGCTACATAATTTTAAAGAGGTTCCTCCTTCTGCCCCTCATCAGCAATGAGGGGGAGCCGAAATCAATGTTGCATCTGACTCTGGGAGTTCAAAGGTGATTAAGACTTGTACTCTGGGGATGCTTGGATGGCTCGGCAGTTGAGTGTCTGCCTTCGGCTCAGGGCATGATCTCGGGGTTCTGGGATTGAGTCCCATATTGGGCTCCCTGCATGGAGCCTGCTTCTCCCTTTGCCTATGTCTCTGCCTCTCTCTCTCTGTGTCTCATGAATAAATAAGTAAAAAATCTTAAAAAAAAAAAATAAGACATGTACTCAGCCCTCAGGAGGTTACAGTACCAAGGTAGCTTGATTAAAAAGAAAAAAAAAAGAGGGTGCCTGTGTGTCTCAGTCGCGTAAGCATCTGCCTTCAGCTTAGATCATGATCCCAGGATTCTGGAATCGAGTCCCACATCGGGCTCCCTGCTTGGCAGGGAATTTGCTTCTCTTTCTCCCTATGCCCTTCTCCCTCTGCTTGTGATCTCTCTCTCTCTCTCTTGCTTTCTTTCTCTCAAATAATTAAATAAAATCTTTATTTTTTTAGAGATTTTATTTATTCATTCATGAGAGACACAGAAAAGGAGGCAGAGACATAGGCAGAGGGAGAAGCAGGCTCCATGCAGGGAGCCTGATGTGGGACTCGATCCCGGGACTCCAGGATCATGCCCTAAGCCAAAGGCAGATGCTCAATCACTGAGCCACCCAGATGCCCTAAATAAAATAAAAAATAAAGGAAAATCTGTGTGTAATAGAGGCTACATTTCAGTAACTAGTAATCTACTATATTGACATTTAAGAAACACTAGAAACATGGGGGCACCTGGGTGGCTCAGTTGATTGAGCAACTGACTCTTTTTTTTTTTTTTTTTAAAGATTTATTTATTCATGAGAGACAGAGACAGAGAAAGAAAGGCAGAGACACAGGCAGGGGGAGAAGCAGGACTCTCGCAGGAGTCTGATGCGGAACTCGATCCTGGATCCCGGGATCACGACCTGAACTGAAGGCAACCACCCAACCGCTGAGCTACCCAGGTGTCCTGAGCAACCGACTCTTGATTTTAGCTCAGGTCATGATCTCAGGGTCATGGAATAGAGCCCCGCATCAGGCTCCACACTCAGGGGGGCGTCTGCTTGAGATTCTCTCTCTTCTTCTCTGACACTCTCCCTGCTCATGTTCTCTTTCTCTCTCTCTCTCAAACAAACAAACAAACAAACAAATAAATAAAATCTTAAAAAAAGAAACACTAGAAACATGAAAATATTTATATACTTTATTTTTCTTAAATCAAAATAACCTCTCTGGAAAACCCATTTCTCTTCTTCTCTCCATTTTTAAATCCTGAATCACCTAAAGTACTTTATTATTTTCAAAATGCTAATTCAATTCATTCTCTTAGGATGTATTCTTTTTAAAACTTTTATTTTATTTATTTTATTTTTATTTATTTTTATTTTTTAAAGATTTTATTTATTTATTCATGAGAGACAGAGAGAGAGAGAGAAAGGCAGAGACAAAAGCAGAGGGAGAAGCAGGCTCTAAGCGGGGAGCCTGATGTGGGACTCGATCCCGGGACCCCAGGAACTTTTTTTTTAAAAGCTTCTATTTATTTATTCATGAGAGACACACAGAGAGAGGCAGAGACATAGGCAGAGGGAGGAGAAGGTTCCTCACGTTGGAAGCCCGATGCAGGACTCGACCCCAGGACCCCAGGATCACGCCCTGAGCTGAAGGCAGACACTCAACCACTGAGCCACTCAGGTATCCCTCTTTTTAAAACTTTTAATTGTGTTTTCTTATCAATTTCCTTTTAAGAATATGACTACTTTTCATGCTTTAAAATAAGGTAATAAAAATTAGAAATCTTAATTACCATTGCATGTTCTTATTAGAAATCATTTGAAATTATAGATATAAATATCAGTATCACATATGATACATTTAATGATACTCATTTAAGATGACTATTCTTCTGGACCTTAAAGAGTTTGTGGGAATTTACCTACCTCTAGAGGTTTGTAGGAATTTACCTCTTTAAATTAATTCTCTTGGGACGCCTGGGTGACTCAGTGTTTAATTAAGCATCTGCATTTGGCTCAGGGTGTGATCCCAGGGTCTTGGAATCAAGTCCCACATTGGGCTCCCTGCAGGGAGCCTGCTTCTCCCTCTGCCTATGTCTCTGTCTCTCTCTCTCTGTGTCTCTCATGAATAAGTAAATAAAATCTTTAAAAAAATTATTTTCTTCTCCATCAGACACACATTTCTAAAGTAAGCGAAATACAATTAAGTCTTTGGAAGAAAGATACAACAAGATTTCAACCCTAGTGCTGCTACTTAGTTTCGGTAACCTTAGGTAAGTAAGTTGACTGGTCTGAACTTCAGTTCTCTAAAGTGTGATTAAAACTATCTACTTCGGGCAGCCCCAGTGGCACAGCAGTTTAGCGCTGCCTGCAGCCCAGGGCGTGATCCTGGAGACCCTGGATCGAGGATCAGGCTCTCTGTATGATGCCTGCTTCTCCCTCTGCCTGTGTCTCTGCCTCTCTCTGTCTCTATGAATAATAATAATAATAAAAAAACTATCTACTTCGCAGGACTATAGGTTTGTTTTAAATTTTCTTACAGAAGGGAGTTTATCACTGCCTCATGAATGGTAGAAACTCAACAATTATTAGTCCTTCCACCCTGCTGTAAGAACATCTTTAAATTCTTGGTTGGCTGCTATTGTGTCTTATACAGAAACTTTGGCAGACAATTTTTTCTCTAGAATAAATAGTGACAACAGCTGATATTTATTGAGGGCTTACTGTGTGACAAAGGCTGTATTTCACAAGTGCTTCACAGAACTATTTTTCCCAATAACAACCCTATGAAGCAAGGAAGGTGATCTCCGTTTTACAGAAGTAAGAGTCTCACAGGGACCAAAGAACTTGCCCATGCTCATCCCTCAAACACCCAAGTCGGTCTAGCTCCTTTGTGCTCACTTTGAAACCAGAGACTATGCTGGATGCATTCCAAAAGCCAGTGAATTAAATGCCAGGATAGTGAATTTTATGATATGTGAATTATATCTCTAATAAAGCTCTTTTTTAGAACAAGTGCTGGATTTGTAGTGATGAGGAAGTCAGTCTAAAGATTCATTCTGTGGCGAACTTGGTCTATGTTTTTTATCTTTTCAAAGGAAAACTCTGCACCAAGTACCTACTCTCAAAACAAGTCTATTCTCAAAGTCTAGTAAGAAACCCTGCTTCATTCTGAGGGTTAGTTGAGGGAAGAGTGTATGATAAGTGACATGCTCAGCCACGTGGCCTTAGTAGGTCACAGAATATGACACAGACTCCAGTAACTAGCCTGCAATTTATTCTTTTCCGTGATCATTGCCCAAGAGAAATTAAAAATTCATGAAGAATGTTGGAATAATCGGGGAGAAAACAGAGACACAGGAAAGGATCCAGAAAGAATTATTCCAAAAATAAAATGTGAACGTATTTCCTTAAAAATATTCTGCATGCTTTGCATACCTTCCATTATTATTCACCTCCTCCTTACACATCTTGCACTTAGAAAACTCTATTGGGTTTGGGAAAGCTGAATACATTTGACTAAAGGCCGGAAGAATCATCATCGTAATATTTGTCCATTAGTATTGTGAGAAAAAAAGCTGTGGGATTAAAAGGAACTTCATGCCTGAGATTCAGAAAGCAGCAATAAATGCCAGGGAGCTGGACTCCCAGCTCAAGATACAAATAAGTAGTGTTCAAGCAACATTAACTTCACCACAGCCAGTCCTTTGATTCCTACCTGCAGACATTTATAGAGACAAGGAGTTCGTCATAATTACCTTCATCCATGCCATTAAGTAGTTCGGTTAAATCTTCATTTTTACTGTCAAACTGATGCTCCTTCCACGTCTCACCATTTTCACTTCGAAGAACAATGAGTTCTCTCTCTTTTCCTCGCATAGACCCAAAGTGAGGGATTTCCACTATGACAGGGCTGGAAAAAAAATCCACATTATTTTGCTATCAAATGAAATATATTTATAGTATCATACTTTCAAGACAGTTTCATTAACAGTATTCATTTGAAAATCAGAGGTGCCACTAAGGTTGGGAATGACTTCAAAGCTGCAGAATCATTTGCTAATTAAATAATATGTTAGAAGCCTGAAAACATGCCATCATTCATTCATTCACAAACAATTCATAAGGGCCTACCATATGTTAGGCATTTGATTTAGTAAAGGGAAAATATTCAGCATATCTAAACAGGATTTTTGAATCAAGGAATTGAAAGCTATTAAAATAGACCATAAGCAAGTTGGTCCATTTTTAAAAACATGATAGCTCTATTATATTATACAAAAAGCTAATGATTTAAAAGGACACAGTCAGTTCTTTGAAAAAGAAATTCTGTATATTTCCTACTTTGAAAGATCACAAGTGTTTGACCCCTAAGCAAGCAAACGATCGACCTAATTCACTGCCTCCAATAGTGACTTTCTATGACTTTGATGGCCTGTATAGTTAAGGCGGTTTCACTCATTTCTAATTTGTGAAATGGTAGTGGGCAGCTTAATTTCCTAACTCTAGTATAACCTGCACAGGAATATTTAAACTTTCTGAAAAAGCACTTGTTGGTCTGAAATTGTAATATAGAGATATATTAATTTTTGACAGTGTCCTTTTGCAAAAGAATGTAAAAGGATGGCTGCAAATTGAGGATAGCCAATCGAGCACAGGAATAATTTTATTAACTTTTAAAATAGGATAAATGCTAAAAAAGATGGATGGAAGTAAGCAGACCACAATCACACACAGTTTATGTAGTTGGATTGTGCAGCTTTATTTTATGACATTTAAGTAGACAGTATCATTATTCTCCTACAGAGGTTGTATGTAACCTCACCTCTTAACCTATATGTTTATGCACATGTGATAATAGAAGACAAAGGCTTCAATAGGTAAGAGCATAAAAAGGGAGAGTCATTGTAACGATCCAATAATGTAAGTAGATATGAATGTATCATTTATTACAAAATCATTTACTTAAAATGGGATGATAGATGTGGGAATTTTCCTTTTGGCAAAATAATTATAATTAATTCAAATGAAGGCTTTTAAAATTTTTTATAATGTCTTTATTTTTTGATAGGTAGAAACAAAATCAACTATTCCTAAGAGTGTTAATAATTTTAAGAGTTATGATATTTACTATAGGTTTTAATCACATCTGATTTGACATTAAAAAAATTTTTTTTTGAGAACTAGATACAATCTTTGCAGGTTAATGTATCAGATACTGTCTCTGTAAATATTTAAGGAATGTGGCTTTGTGTAGGACATTCAACAATACTGGAGAGAAGGTATGAACCAGGGCCTTTGACCAAGGTGAAAGCCAAGCATAACTTTTCATAACAGGTCTCTTCATGCAGACTGCCAAGGCAAATCCACCAATCAGACAGACGAGCAAACAAACAACAAATACCAACACATTTCAGCTTAAACGAAACAAAACAAGACACTTTAATTAATTTAGTAGAATATTCTCTCTGCTGCCTATTTGGCTTTCTTTAAGTATCTTCTATTCCCAGCATTTATCAAAATCAGTTGACTTATTGAGGACTTTTCTTTTGCAAAGCCCATAAAGATTACTCAGTATGTGGAAGTACGTACTTTTAAAAAAAAGCTGGAAGTCCAGACACGTAATATATATATATATATATATATAAAATATATACACATATCTATAGTCACACATGTACCTACTCATTTATAGCAAATGTCACTTCAAAGCCTGCAAATACCTTCTCTTATACTGGGTTACAGTGAGGTCGTCAGTCTGTCTTAACAACTATCAGAAGCAGTTGAAACATTTCAAATTAAAGGAAGGTTTACAAAAGCACAACGTCATGAAGCAGAATGCTTGCGGTGGATTCCACATGCTCGGGAAGCACGAGAGAGGGAGCAGGGCTACAGTAAGTCAAGCCACTATGGTTTCTGTTTCTTTCAGTGACACGTATCAACTGAAAGCATTAAAAACTGAAAAGATAAAAATAAAATTAAGACGAGAAGACCATGGGTGTGACAGAAAAAAAAAAACTGAAAATGGAAAGAGAGTTGTAGACATTCTGTATCTTGTCTATAAAGGTCCTACCCAATAAATTTTGTTCCTTGCGGCCCAAGCTGCAGGATTCGGCTAACCAAGCTCTCACCCTCATTTACAGGGGGAGGATTGGTAGGAAGGTGCAGTTTACTGAATAACATCCATGCAGCAGGAAGAGAAACGAGAAGGGGAAACTGTGAACAAACTGTCCGTCACGACAGAGCCAGCCTGATCAGCACCCAAGTGCCACCTCAGAAAACGAATTCATTTTTCCTTTTTGCAAAACACCGCATCACAATGGATTACCACCCTGAAAATCATCTTTAAAGAAGACGTGCACCCAGAGTAGCCATTGATTCAATGTTGGTGAGAGAGTTTCGGCGTCTACGTTTTCCCCTAAGAAAGGTGCCTTGACTTCTCTGGGGGCTGCGGGGTTCCGTGCACTCACTGAGCAGAGAGCATGCTTCTCGGTTAGTAAAAGCTTTGACCAGCAAACTCAGTTAAGGAAGTATCAGCCTATTAGCTTTCCAGAGAGTCACACAGCTCTGTGACCCCCGACACTACACGAAAGGTGTACTCGATCAAAATGGTCCACCTGAGTAGTTTTAGTGCTTAACTCCTTGAGTTAAAAGAGGGTGAAGAAAACCAAATATATCACACAAGGGCCAAGATAAAGATTGACAAAATCACTTACCCTAAAAATTGTGCCCCTGCAGGACCCATTTCTACCAGCCTACTGGCTAATCCCTCTCCTTCCACCATGGGGGGTGGGTTGGCCAGTTTATGTCTCTTTACCAGTCGGCAGGTGATTCGGGTGGGGGCCGTACACTTGCGTGGCGGGATGATGATTCTCATCCCGTGGTGACGGCTCCCTCTCATGGAGCCGCCTCTTGCATCCACCATGAAGCTAACCAGAAACCTGCAGGGAGAAGATCAGAACCCAAATCAAGGACAGAAAGAAACTGTCTTCCCAGTAGGTCTTGAGAGTCAATGTTAAGGTTTAAAACCACAGACAATGTAGCTATCGTTTCCTCTCTTTAAAAATAAACTGGAAGTGGATACAGTGGAGTCACATCAAACATGCCCTTCAGCCTGTGAACCAGGGAATAAGTGGGACATGACAAACTGCTTTTGGTGGGATGTGGCCCCGTAACAGACGCCGAACCCTTTGTCAGATGCTCAAATTGAGGAATGTTTCAAAGCTGGAATAAAAACTGGCTCTCACAGGACTGTCATGCACGTAAAACCCAAACCCAGACCATCCTATGTGGAGTCAGTGGATGACTTCAGCTATATTCAAGCATCATTTTTTTTTTCAAGCATCATTTTTAACTATAAGTGGTTTTAGCCATATGCTGACTATGGAATCTCTATCTCTGACAAGTCAGATGAAACTCCACAGTATGTCTTAACATGTACAACTCATAAAATAAAAATATGCTTAATCATACCAAACACTCTAATTTTTACTACCACAAAGCAGAATTTAAGGATAAAAGCAGATGGCTAGTTTTGCTAAGGCAATTTTGATGGAAAGGAATTTAATCTTTTCAGTATAAATTTGGCTTTAAAACTGTTTAAAATAACTGACACTGGTGTATCTGTATAGCCATACAAAACGGAATATTTAGACTTTTAGAAAATGTCTCTAAATTATATACTCTAATTCCACCATTGGCCTTTCTATTAAAGCTAATGAAGAAAAATTATTTTTCTTCATGTAGATATGAAAATGTAAAGAAATGACTAGTATCTTATCTTTGTTATTGCAATTCCTGATTCCTATCACATGCTTGTGGAGAGTCCTCCTCGAATCTTTGGTATTATAAAGCACTCTGGTGAACATAAGCTAGTAGTCCGACATATGGAAGAGTGCAAGTCAAACAGGAGAACACACGTCCTTTTGCATCCCAATGTTCACATGTGAAAATGTGCTTATTACTGAAACAGCAGCAAATGTTGATAATTAGAAAATTATCTGAATATCTATAGTATTGGGCAGGGGTATAATCCCATCCATCAAAATCCTCTACTGAATATAGTTCATCTAAATACAGTTCTAATATCCTGCAACAGATTTTAGGGCTGTGCACGGAGGTCGTAGCTGGAGACCCTTTCCTCAAGAGTAATGCTTCTCGACCTCAGAAGAGTAACCTCTTCAACAAAGCAAACTGACCTGCCTCCCCATAGAGAAAGGCAATAGCACAGGGCTCGTTTTTCAGCCAATCAGATGTTCAGAACCAACTCTGGTCATCAGTGAGGTGTAATCAACTCCATACCCTTCTGGTTATTTTAGATTTAGCTATTTTCCTCTGGATTATGCATTTTTGTAATATTAGACATACTCTGAGAGGCTAGAACCAGTGTAGTAGTCAAAGTAAGAGGGGAAAGAGACTGATCTCATCAAAAACAAAACAAAACACACACCTCCCAAGTCAAAGACAAAGATACTTGTTCACTTGTGCAAGTGTTCACATGAACTGCTTCCAGTGCTAAATGATACCAAGGCTCACTTGAAACTGCTGTGGTGAGCCCACATTGTCTTAGATGTATTTAACAACTACCTTTACTCAGTAATGAAGGTAATAGGGCAACTTTTATAAAAGAAGCTAAAGACAAAATCTGACCCTTTCCAGCATTCAGTGGTGAAAGTCAACTCATGATTGGATATAATAGCAACAGAATGGATTAAAATGATTCAAGATAAACTCTGAGGGGTGCCTGGCTGGCTCAGTTGGTGGAGCATCTGACGCTTGATCTCGGGCTCGTGAGTTCGAGCCCCACACTGGGTGTAGAGATCACTTAAATAAAATTTCAAAAACTAAAGATAAACTCTAGGTTTGAAAGTTTGGCTGTATTAGTACAAATAAACACTGGAGTGTTTACAGTGGGAGGGCAATGTTTGTCCTAGCAACAAACAGCTGATCTCAACAATATAGATGGTAATTCAGATCAGGCCTGTCTTATTCACTGCTTGACCTGCAAAGCTGAGCATAGTTCCCAAACACAGTAAGTACATAATAAATGTTTACTGAGTGATCCACTGAACAAAAACTATTCTGTTAAGTGTGCTTCAGAATTGCATAGGTCAGACAAGGTTACTAATACTAAAAACATACCTATATGAAAAAGATGTATATATGTGTGTGTGTGTGTGTGTGTGTGTGTGTGTATACACACATATATATAAAACCCTTGTAGTTGAGCAGTCTGAAGGCAGGTAGTATAAGAAGGTTATCTGTGTCAATATAAAAATATCCAAACTACAAAGAGTATCAGAACCAAATGGAAAAAATAGGCCTTAGAATTCTGATTTTAACTATAAATTTGGAGAAGTTTTTCTCTGGGTTCCACACAGCACCCTCCAGTGCCTAGTTGGTACTCATTAGCAATCATTTATTGTTCTAAGGTTTTCAACTTCATAGAGCCAGTAGCCTGAGGAAAGGTGAGAATATAGGTTAAGCAGGACAAGGGTCCTATCATTAATAACATCATGAAATACAGTGATTTATTTTCTAAACTCATTCCTTACATATTCTGTGCAAAATAAAATTTCATGCAATATAACTTATTAAAAACAAATCAAAAGGTGATGTTTAATCATATTTGTTGTACCTTATTAATATTTAAACTAAATCAGGAATTCTACGAATGATCCTAAAACTAACACATGAACGTTTCTAGTTTTAAGAACAGCGGGATAACGAATGCTGATACACTACAGACATTGACACATCTAACTGTGGGAAAACTTCACATAAATTAAAAATACAAAAAAGGGTGGTTCACATAAAGGACACAATTATCACCTTGAATCATACTGAGGAAGTGGAGAAGAATAGCTGCAAAATAATTTAGAAAGCAAATGGGAAAAATTAATGTAAGATAATTAGAAGCAAGCAACAGAAAATGTCAATGATAAGCAAAGGAAAAATAAAAACCATCAGGAAATGAAATCAAGGCATTTGGCATTTGTGGGACAACCTGGAAAACTATTCTCCTTTAGTGGCTACAGAAGCTACTCCACAGACCTGGTACTAGTGAATCATTTTTCCAAGTGTATACCAAGTTTATATTTTCCTTTTCAAATAAGCCCACACTAGCTGCCATTACTTTTGCTCTCCTGGACATGTCTATTGTTTCAATAAATTCAAGAGGAAGGAGAGGGAATTTGTGCATTCAAATATTTCATTTTCTCTGGTGTATGAGAAAGTTTACTTCTGATTTTATTATCCTATGCTCTCTCAACCTCTCATTTGAAGTTCAATCATTTGAAGCAAAGCAAAAGAGTTGACTAAATTAAACCCTGGTGCTTTCTTTCCAATGTAGAGAATACAAGATGCTGGTTCTAGGTCTTTGTAACATGGTGACAATCCAACAAGCTTAATACAGGGAACTCTTGAATATGCTGTACCCAAGTAATTTACATTTTTCTTCTTAATTAATCTTTACTCTCTCTCTCTTTTTTTTTTTTTTTTGCTTTTGCAATGTTAGATCCATAAACATCTAGTATCAATGGTATAAATATTTTAAGCAATTAAAACATTAATATTACTATAATTAAAGGTTTTTCTGATTGAGTTAAAGAAATGCAATGTTAATGAGTCAAAGGCCACCAGGTAGTTTATAATTTATAAAGTCCTTTCATGGCAATTATTTCTTAAATGCTATTGCAACTCTTTGTGCTACAAGCCATAATTCTGTAAGAATACTTTAAATAACCTGCAGCCTTACTATGAGTCCGACTTTTCATCTATAAAATGGGGATAATGAGTAAAACCTAACTCAGAGTGTCATTTTAAGGTTCAAATAATTAAGATAATACATGTAAGACATTTAAGACAATGCCAGGCACATAAAAAGGTAAACATTAGTTATTACAATTTATTTTAATTAAAAGCAGCAGGAAATACTTCATATAATACATACAGCATTCATAAATGTTAATTATTGTTAATTTCTTTAATTGCAAACTAATCCCCTCTTGTCCTGGATCACAACTAATTTATGGCCTAAATGCCAGTTTCAGAGGTGAAAACACCTGGATGTTTTCATCATCTCAATTATTTCCATTCCATTTGTGTGGATTCGATTATCCCAAGTTTTAATTACCTACAGGTGAAGAATCCCACATCTAAATATACGCTGATTATCAATTCAGCAATTGCAGCAGGTCACCTCCCCCAGCCTACCCCAATTCTGTCACATAATGGGGTAGTAGAAAGGAGCCTGTCTGATGTGGTTTTTACCTCTGCACCTCTGGGTCCACCCATTGGTACACTCACTTTTTAAAAGTGAATTTCTTTCTTTCCTTTTTAAAATTAATTTCTCTTCTAATTTAATAAATAATTATATAATAATAATTAAATAATTATAGAAAATAAATAAAATACTAATTTACTAAACTTAATGATAATTTTATTTCAGGAATGCAGAAGGTACCAAACTTGACCTGAAAACTTCGGGTTCAAAGCAAAGCACAAAAGCAGTCAGCAAGGTAAATGAACAGAAATACCTACATATTTTTTATTAGGAAAATGAGATATTCAGAAATAAAACATCATTTGAATAAGTAAAATTAAGGGACATGACTAGATTTTTTTTTTTTAATTGAAAAGGAAAATTAAAGACCTGGAAGTAGTACCAAAACAGGCAAGAATTTTTTTGCACCAATACTTTAATTCTTTTCCTTTCTAACACTGTGCATTTTTCAACAAAAAACTATAGAAATTTGCTCAGAAAAAAAAATTTACTCATGACTTACAAATACACATCACATATACTCAGAAACGAACTCTTAGAAGACCAATATTTCATACATATGAAGCTTGTCAATATGAATTTATAATTACAAATAATAAACATAATGTTCATTTAATAGGATAAAGAAAAGTGACTTTTAGATTACTTACCCAGAATGAACAGGACTTGAGACAAGATTGACATTGTCCAAAGTATCTGCAGCCCAGCTATAATGTCTTAGAGAATCTGAATCAAATTCTCTTGTGAATGTTAGATGCTGCAAAATAAAATGATGTATGGCATTAACAACCCACACAAGACACTGGCTTCTCTGTACCTACAAAATATACTTCTATGTCTCTAGAAGTCAAGATGGTCAAAATAAACAATTTGTACTTACTCTTTTATAGGTCTACATAGATATTTCAGGGATAGCAATGAGAGTTTACTGATATATTATTTCAGTCTTTTAAGAAAACATCTTGAGTAACTGGCATGGCAAAAGGAATATCACAGTTTCAAATGGGAAGTAGACATAAATCACATCTGCTGATTACTAAAAGTGTGATCATTAGCTTCAAGAAAGGCATTTAGATGTAACCTGAAAGCGACTTTTCCATGAAACACGGTATACAACTGACACAAAACTATGATTATTTTGACTTGGGTTTTGACATTATTTCTTGAAAATGAACAATGTTGAGTCTGTCAGTTCAAGGACAGTAACTGGTGGCATTAGTTGCTATCAATGCCAGTTGATAAAATTTTAGTTTTCAAGCAAAAATCAGAATTTTGTAAACTTTACATCTGTGATTAGCTCGGGGGAGATGTTAACTAATGTAATCTATTAGTTTTGCATAAGAAATGTGTCAACAATATAAAGATTTGCATAAATTGGTAAAACAGTATTTTCCAAATCACCAATGAACTGCTAACCATGATTTCAACTACTTGAACATATAATTAACTCCAAATTAATCTTATAATTATAAAATTCCTTCCCATATCTGAAAAAAGAATCAATCTTGATAACTTTTGTTTCCAAGTGGAGCAGAGTAGCTAGTGGAAGGCTACCATTGGTGCCATACCATATAGTTATGGGCTCTGAGTGCAGCAGAGCACTGGGGAGACCCTGGAAGCTAGAGGAGCTGTACTCTTGGGGAGGGAGGGTCTTGAAGAGTTGAGTGGACTTTTTGTTGCCATTTTTAACTTGGGTGCATTCGTCAATTATCAATGTAGACAGAATTGGGGCTTTGTACATCCAGGGGGCGCAACTGGGGAACAGAAAAACCAAGGCAATTTTAGTGGAGATTTGGGTGGCCTTCAGCATGCTACAGATTTCTGAGAAGAACATTTGCTGAATTCTGGGGCTGTGTAGAACAGGAAGCTAGAAACCTAACCAGAAATTTGGTAAAAGGATTAGTGTTGCTTCTTGGCAGTTTCATGAGGAAAAGATTGTCGGGAGAGGGGATCACACAAGATTCTCACAGAAGGGTCCTCACAGAGGCCAGGGGAAAACTAGAGGTAGTCTGAGTTTACCAGGGATGCAAACAATTTTGCCTCATTTCAGCAAAACCTTGACTGGATTGAAATAATCTGCCACCACTCTATTTGCCTAGCAGAGGCAGGGTGCACCCTTTGTGCAGAATTACATCATCGTCGGGTGTGTCATGTCTACAAGTTTTTATATATCGTGTCCAGCATGCAGTGAGAAATCGCCAAGCATGGCCAGAGCACATGAACCAAAAACAAAATACTGTAAACAGACTCCCAGGTCATCCTACAGTTTGAAGTAAGCAAATAAGAACTTCACAACAGCTATCTATGATTAGTATGTTAAAGAAAAGAGAGAGAAAAACAGGAAAGAAATTAAAAGATGGATAATTTAACAGAGCACTGGAATATATGTAAGAATCAAATGGGCATTTGTTCACTTCTAAATACGTCAGTTCTTGACAAGACACAATAGAAAACAGGGTTAGAAAATTGGAAGTGTAAATGGAAAAATGTACAAAGGAAAGGATTTAAAAAAAAGAATGGAAACTACAGAAAATTGTATGAGACCTGTGGAACACGGTGAGAGGTTTTCCCATGTGAAACTGGACTCTCAGAAGAGGACAGTAAGGCAGACACTACATTGGAAGAGAAAACAACCTCCCTTTACTGGTCCCCAGACAGACAGGGACAGAGCCTCCAGGCAGAAAATGGGAAGTTTTTTTTGTGTGTTTTTTTTTTCCTTAAGATTTTATTTGAGAGAGAACAAAAGAGGGAGAGAGAGAGTACAGAAAGAGAGGGAGAAGCAGGCTCCCTGCTGAGCAGGGACTCAATCCCAGGACACTGAGATCATGACCTGAGCCAAAGGCAGATGCTTAACCAACTGAACCATCCAGGTGCCCCAGAAAAAGGGAACTCTTCTCTGGGATTTCCCAGTGACTTAGTATTCACTGGGAATTGGGATTTCCTAGTGAAATGTCCCCAGCTTCTTACTTGAGTAGAAATCATGCATGGCCAACTTTCCACCATGCAGCAAGAAAGCTTCCAACAAGCTTAGTGGAGCCCAAACAGTCACGAGTCACTGCACAGTTAAGAAGTATCTAATATGAGGAATAGAATAAATAAGCAAACAGAACAAAAGCAAATTGGAAGAAACAGAGGAATTTTAGGGAGAAGAAAGCTTAAAATTTTTCATTGAGGCAGCCCTGGTGGCGCAGCAGTTTAGCGGCGCCTGCAGCCTGGGGTGTGATCCTGGAGACCCGGGATCGAGTCCCACATCGGGCTCCCTGCATGGAGCCTGCTTCTCCCTTTGCCTATGTCTCTGGCTCTCTCTCTCTCTCTCTCTCTCTCAATGAATAAATAAAATCTTAAAAAATTTTTTTCATTGATATCTAGAGAGAGATGAGGTCTTTTGATGCTCATAAAGCAATAAAATACTCGAAATAAAACAAACAAAAAACCTAGAGAAAAAAAGAACTCATAGAAAGTAACAAATATAACAGCACTGAAGTTGAAAAAATATCTAGAAGTTAGGGGGAGATTTTCAAATAAAGAAAATAGGAGAACATACAAGAAAGCAGAGGATCACGTCAGAAATTTCAAATCCATTTCCTTCCTCAAAAAAAAAAAAAAAAAAAAAAGTCCAGGAAGAGAAAATAGTGAAATAGAGGAGAAGAAATCAAAGAAACTTCCCAAGAGCAGAAGACCTAAGTTCAGAGTAAAAGGACTCACTTGGTGAGCAGCAATATAAATATAAAATCTCTATAGCACATCATCATGAAATTTCAGAACTTTGGAGACAAAGAAAGAGCCTAAAAATTTAGAGGAAAAATTATCACAGATGGCAGACTTCCATCAGACTTTTAACAGCAACACCTGAAGTTCAAGGCAATGGAGCGATTCGATTGTTCTGAAAGGAACTATGTTCTGAGAGGAAATGATTTTCAATCCAAAATTCTAAAACTAACCAAAAAAAAAAAAAAAAAAGGTGTGAAAACAGAATGAATATATTTTCAGAAAAATAAGCCCTCCCTCCTTCAAATATATTTCTCATGAACTCTGTCAGGAAACTACTGGAAGATGTACTCATCAAAATGAAGGATTAAACCAAGAAGGGGAAGACACAGGAGCTGATCCTAAATTCTAGATGGGTTAACCAGAGATTATGTGTTCACGTTAGTCTGGCTTTACTTACCAATTATATTGACTTTTGGAGACCCCAAACAACTAACCCTCAGAATAGGGCAAATATTAATATAAAATGGGTTGTGATGCTCACTTTAATTTTTCAGCAGACTATAATTTCTACATTTGGAGCCTTGAGGTTACTTTTTCACACCAGACCCTTTATTTAAAAAAAAAGTTTTAATAAATAAGTAATAAGTAAATTAATAAATAAGTTTTAATAAATAAGTAATAAGTAAATTACCAAGAGGAGTAATTACAGTAATTTATTTGGTAAATTAAATAAATTTTGGTAAATTTATTTTTAAATTTACCTCTTTGGTAATTACAGTAAATTATTTACCTTTGGTACTCTTAGAAACATGCACTGGCAACATTAATTATTGAAGCAATGAATTATACCATGCAAGGAGGTATCACCGCCATCATGTACTATTTATGTATGTGGGAATGTGCCAGCTTCTAGATCCCAAGTCTCTGCCAGTCCTGCATGACTCTTTTACTCTCCAAAGTCTTTGCCACTCATTGAAACTTTGTCATCATACAAATGAACAAATGTACAATGAACAAATGTACTGGGTCAGAATGATGACCTCTATGTCCCAATATCTGCCCCAGTATTTTTTTCCAGAGAAGTCTGCTTAGGTTTATGAGCAGACATACCAATTTTAATAAGCTAAACACAGACAAACAGCTTGCTCTTCCTACACTGCATCCATCTAAACACAAAACAAGGTAATTTAACTGGACCTATATTTTGTATAGAAAGAGACTAATTTGTAGCTTCGTTTCTGAGCTCCTGGTCTCCAAATTCTTATTTCTACAGGTTAGCATTTACTTAAAACTGAAATGTCAAATTTGACCTGTTCATTTATTTTAATAAACAATATGAATTCCGAAATGTTCTGACATGTTATTGTGAACGGCACCATGGTACCAATGAAAAGCTTTTCCTCGATTTGGTTAGTGAACAAATAGATATTTGAAATGATAAACAGGATATCACATTATGGAGATGGTTAAAAAAGATGAACTACATTGGCTCTGAAGCTTCCCACAGTAAGTAGGGTGTTCCCAGGACTTAATGGAAAAAGTTGGCAGACTTAGATTTAAAAATTGCCTTTGCTACTTGTTAATGGAGAACACTTCATCCCCACTCTAGAGTTTTCCATTTTGGAAAGGCGACTCAGTTGTGTAACCGTAGGCCTCTTCCTATCCTTTTATATTCACTTTGGCCCTGGAGATGTGGAGTGATTTATTTGGCTAGAAGATTGGGAAAGGTAGCTGGAAGGCTCTGTTTACTTCTCACGCTTGAGCTTGGTCCCAGACAGCGAACATGCATGTCCCTCTGGCTCCCCAAAGCCTACTTCCATGAGGGGTATGCCTGCCCCGGGGTTGGCAATGCAGGCCACCGGGGAGGGGATGTGCCTATTTCAGGGGTTCAGTTAACAGGCCTACTTGACTCAGACACTAAGCCAGCCCCCTACTTGGCCTCCATCAGGAATAAAGGAAATATTTTGCCTTTGACCTTTCCTTATCTTTCTTTACTGAAAGCCCTTTTGAAGATGCCCCAACATGGTTTCCTGGTTTCATGATCCTTAGTGCATTTCTTAGGTTTTCTCAGTCTTAGTTTCCTCATTTGCAAACTGAGGGTTGGTTGCTGTGGAAACTAAATAAAAATGTACATCAAAAATCTGGCACCAAGGCCAGTGTTGGCATGGAGTCATATTAATGTTTCTTTATATGTATAGTCATTTCTCCTTTTCAAAGGACTTTCATTCATATTAGTTCATTAGTTAAAATACTATAATTTTGGGAAAACAGAGCAAAAACAAAAATGTTCCAGTGTCAGCACTGGTCCTTTACAGTTATGCCCACAGCATGCTTCTATCAAATCAGCTGAGCCCATTTGATTAGAAGAATGCATCTTGTAAAGGTGTAGGACTTACCTATTGACTCAAAAATGCTGAAATTTCTATGTTAACAATAGTAATGCCAAAATTTACTGTGTGCTTGACATTGAGCAGTGTTCTAGATTTTTAAATTCATTTATTCTCTGAATTCTCAGAACCTAGTAGCACTGGGAGTCATATCATACCCATTTCACAGATGAGGAAACTGAAGTTCAGAGAGAAACTGCAAAAATTTGACAAACACAAAATCAACACCCTCCACCAGGCAACTTTAGTAGGACACTGTGTTGAGGAAAAATTCACAATGATTTAATAAGACCTTTTACTCCCACATCAAAAATGACAATAAGCACACAAGATTTTTCATCTTGGAAGTGATGTCAAGGACCCTATTAAAATCAAAATGCACATTATTCAATAGAGTCCAAAGCCTGACTAACGATGATATCACTGTCTCCATGAGCTTAATACTTTCCCAAAATAGTTTCTCACTAGCCCTATTCATCAGAGGAAAGAGAAGAGCAAGTACACACTGGCTTTACAAGAGGACACACCCAAATGCCCAGGTCTGGAAATAAACGTCTGGGCATGGAAGAAGAGAGGCAGGGGGCAAGAAAGTATATGCAAGGAAAATAAAGAACAACCCAATTAACTCCAATATTAGATAATGCTCCAGGCTGCCAACTGTCAAGCTCCAGTATTGGATGACACAAGGGAAAGTCCTTCTCTGTCAGCTCTGCTGCCCCCTGGGAGCTAGCAGAAAGTAGTCCTGAAGATTTACTGATGGCCTGGACATGCTATTGTTAACAGCACCAGGTAGATGTCACAATATCAGGTCACATAAAAATCCAGTGCATCTAATCTGAAAAACTGTAAGTGCAGTTTAATTGAGAAACAGCTGGATAATGTCATGAGACTAGGAACCCATGAAAGGAAAGGCTTGCAAGGATAGCTTTACCGCCTGGTCACAAACCGGACAGGACCAAGACAGGGGAACCCATGTGGGTGTCAGTTCCCTTAGACCAAGAAAACATGACGTGGGTTTGACTTTGGCTGTATCACTGCACTGTCCAGTGAGTGACAAGTCAGACACCTCACCGAATCTCCATTTCTGCATTAGGGTAACTGGTAGATAAGATTAACTGTCTCAATTCACTGTGAGCCTGGAATGACCCAAGCATTGTGAAAGTCATTTGAAAATTCTAAATTGCTGTAAACAGAAACACAAATTTTAATAACCCTAAACTTCCCAGAGTTTTTATCAGTGAGGATAAATAAGTTCTTAAACAGAGCATTACAGTCTTCTATGTAGCTTTTAGGAGAGCATATGTCTTATCAGACTACAGGAAGCAGCCTGCTGGATTAACAAACAATTGGGTATCTGGGCTGCGACAAATACTTGTGCAAATATCAACCTGTTCCATGGTGAACATGCTTTGTCAGGTGTGTATTAGAGTGGCAGGCTAGTAGTCAGCAGCAGAACCGGGTAAGCAGACATTGGACCCAAATTCTAGTCTCAGCTCTATCACCTATTGTCACCTGATGTGAAGTGACACTGGGCAAGTGATATACTCCTCTCAGCCCCAGCTTCTTTGTCTGTAAGTGGTAATGATAGTACCTAGTCCATAAGGAACCTGAAAGCATGACATGAGATGATCCATTAATGAGATGTTGCGGCAGGTACTACAATAAGTATTGTTAAGTATTGAGATCTATAGCAGATACTGAGTGAAATGGCAAACTGCTATGGGACTGGTTGGACATCTAGTGTAACGAGCTGGAAATATTCTTTTAAGAAATGGATTCCATTAAAAAAAAGTCTAATACATAGTAACTGACAATAGAATGGTGGTAACCAGTGGCTGGGGTAGGGGAAGAAGGGGCATATTGATCTAAAGGTACAAACTTGCAGTTATAAGATTAGTAAATTCTGGAAACCTAACGTACAGCATGGGGACTGTAGTTAATAATAAGGTATTATATTCTTGAAATTTGCTGAGAGAGATCTCAACTGTTCTTACTATACACACAAAAATGATAAGTATAGGAGGTGATGGATATGTTAATGAGCTTGATTACGGAAAAATGTATACATATATCAAAACATCGCCTTGTACACCTTAAAAAATGGATTCCACAAGAGAAAGCCTGATTTAAGGAGAAAATAAAATATAAATTAAAGGCTTACTAAAGCAAGTCCTTTTTTCTCTAAAGTATTTCTTTTCTTGAAGTCAACTATTAGCACCCCTAAGATTTATTTGAGACTAAAAAGCAAACCACGGAAGCTGACTTCTCTGGGATTTCAAATCTGATTGATTTCAAAATAATTTAGCTACCAATTTCCATTAAAAAAGGTGAATCAAGGTCAGCACGGAAGCTGTTAACATAACATCCAGCTCAAGTCATCTAAATTAACTGTTCTACCTTAAGAAAGTCACAACACCCAGCTGTCTGCCTTGAAAAAAAAAAAAAAACATAATCTTGCTGACCAATCTGAGAGAGGTGTTGAATGGATCACCTGAGTAATGCTGGCAAAGCACTCTGGAGAGAAAAAGCAGCATATTAAATGTCACTAGTCAAAGGTGTTTATCTTCCAGGGGACTATCTCTAGCAAATCTTTAATCCCAGGCTGGCTACCTTCTGCCACCATGCACATTTCTGAGAGCCCCTTAGAATTACCTTCAACACAAGAAACAGCAAGGCTAACCTGCTGATGTTGGGGGAGGGGAGGTGCAGGAGGAGAAGAGAGGGAGAGAAGTCTCAAATTTGAGTCTCATTAGACTGGCTTAGGTTTTACATTCTAACCTAAAGTGTTCACTGTCATCTAGGAAAAGGAATGCTCTGGATGGCCAGGTTTGGGGCCCATCCTTGGAGGGAGGAAGGGATTTCTGACCCTTCTAAATGACACTGAGAAATGGATGAGGGTGCAGGTTTGGCCATCAGATCCTGTCTGCTACCTGAGAAAGTGGAATGGGTGTACACAGGCAAAACCAACCCATGTTCCTAAGTGATTTCCACTCTTCTCCTATTTTTGGATAACTACCAGAAGTCTTACTGAATTAAATGTTTCTGTTTGCTGCACAAACACATCCCTTGGTCTTAACAGATACTTCCAGGGTCATTCAAAGGAAGTGCAATTAATTGGTTAGCATGCAAAACATTTTTAGACCCACTATCATGCCTTCTACCTCATATCTATGCAAAGGTCAAGTATTTTCATTCCTTTCATGATGCCTTACATGCGATACTTTTTAGCATAATCATTTTCTCCATAATTTTCATAACCTGTTGCTGAATATAAGTTGTCGGTTCCTTTTAAGTCTCATTAAATAGGATATTTATTATTAGAATCTAGCATAAGCATAATAGAGAACACACCTAAATATAACATTTTATGCTAAAAAAATATAAAAATGATGGTACCAACATCCATAATAAAAATGCTAACAAGGGATGCCTGGGTGGCTCAGCAATTGAGCAACTGCCTTCAGCTCAGGGCGTGATCCCAGGGTCCTGGAATCAAGTCCTGCATTTGGCTCCATGTGAGGAGCTTGCTTCTCCGTCTGCCTATGGCTCTGCCTCTCTCTCTCTTTGTGTCTCTCATGAGTAAATAAATAAAATCTTTTAAAAAAATAAAAAGATTTTTTTTTTATTTACTCATGGGAGACAGAGAGGAAGAGACACAGGCAGAGGGAGAAGCAGGCTCCATGCAGGGAGCCCAACATGGGACTCCATCCCAGGTCTCCAGGATCACACCCTGGGCTGAAGGTGGCGCCAAACCACTGAGCCACTCGGGCTGCCCCAATAAAATCTTTTTAAAAAATGCTAACAAGTATGTGAGATCTTGGAAGACAGAGCACAAAGTCCGAGGGCTCTCTGATGGCTTCTTTCTCACACAGAGCAATGCAGATGTACAGCCTCTAAGGAAACAGCCTGGAGCCACATGGCCAGTGACTCTGCCATTTACCTGTGTCCTCTGAGGTGAGTTACTTAAGCTGACTGTGCCTCAGTTTCTTCATCTTTTTAATGGAGCCAAGAAACTATCTCAAAGGGTTTTGTGAAATGTAAATGAGTTTGTACTGGTAAAACACTTAGGATAGTGTCTTGCACATAGTAGGAGCTCAAAATGTTTTCACCACTATCACCATAAGCATTATCACACCTCCTGACACAGTGTCTACTGAATATTATTCCATTTATGTAATGAGGACTGGCTGGCGTGGATCATACACAGCAATTATACAAGCCATACCAGACAAGTGCTTTCAATAATTATGTCAGAAGAAATGAAAGAACCATTCTATTCTATTCTATTCATCCTAGACAACTTGGCTTCAGTTTGGAATCATCCCTTGTCTCTGTTACTTTTTATTTGGAAAAGAATGTTTTCAAGCACAGATGTTGTTCTAAGACAATCTGACACCCACATATCTGAGCTTATAAAACAAAAACATTAGATGTTGAATGATCGATATACAAAAAAATCCCAGCCAGAGTTGCTTTAAATCAATGGTTCCTAGCCAGAGATGCATCCCAGAATCACCTGTGGAGCTTTAAAAAAACACATGTGCTCAGGACCCAGCCAGGGAGATTCTGAAGGCATCTTGGTTTTCAAACGACCACTGGTGATTCCAATGTGTGCCCCAATTAAGAATTCGAGGAATCTCTACACCCAAGGTAGGGCTCAAACTTATGGCCCAGAGATCAAGAGTCACATGCTCTTCCAACTGAGCCAGTCAGACACCCCTTCTCCCAATCAACAAGTCTGACTAGGAATCAGGGGTTTTCAATTCTGAGTGTATTAAAAAAATCCTGTGCCTAGCCCTTCTTAGCCACTGAGCAATTGCACTTATTTGTTTGTTTTTAAGTTTTTATCCTAATTCCAGTTAATTAAAATACTGCCTTATGTTAGTTTCAGGTGTGATATAGCCATTCAGTACTACTATACGTCACCCAGTGCTCATCACCTGACAGCGCACTCCTTAAGCCCTACCTAACCCGTCACATACTTAGCCCTCCACCTCACCTCCCCTTTGATAACCATCCATTCTCTATAATTAAGAGTCTGTGTCTTGGTTTGTGTCCATCTCTCTTTTCCCTTGTTTTGTTTCTTAAATTCTACATGTGAGTGAAATCATATGATGAGCAATCATGTTTTAAAAATTCTTTAAGATGATTCTCATGAGCAGTCAGGGCTGAGAGTCACTGCTTTAAATGATAACATGATAACATCTAACAATTGGAAGGCATAATATATCTACATACATATTTTCAGAGGTCTATCTACAGGTGACTTGATTACAAGGTAAAGGGAAGGTAAAAGAATAGGGAGTTCATGGATAACCCAATATCACAGTAAAAAAGAGTCCACTCTTGATTTTCCAGTGTGTGTGTGGGAGGTGTCTGACTGATTATGATTACAGCTCAGCAGGGCATGAGGATGGGCTCATTTCTCCCAAATCCCTTCCCAGCTCTGGCCTCCAATCCTACTTTCACAGCATAGGTTCTTAGGAACATGGGAGTTGGGAGCAGCAGGCCTGTGCCAATTATCCTGAGTCTCAACTGTTCTTTAACTATGGTTAATGTGCAAACTGATTAATCAGCAGTATGATAATGAAGAGGCAACTATGCTTTGTATCGGTGTGGTCTACTCTTGTTGAAAACAAGCAGCACATGGAGAGTTATTAATTTTTATTCATTTTCCACCTTTATGTGTCAAAGCAACTTTAACTGGACAATGACAGGGCAGTTTTAAATCTGACAATGAGTCATGTGTCATTGCCTTAAGAATTCTAAATATTTAAGGCTTCTTGCATGCTTTCAGACAATATCAATACTGCGGAGAAACTCTGTTTTGAAGTTTATAAATACAGATTTAGAGGCATGATGGATATAAACTAATAATGTTTGCCACTTAATTCTAATATGAAGTCTGTGCTTTATGTTAAGCATACTTCCAAAATAAATGCTTCTCATCAGTCTTGCATAGTGTAACTAGACCCTTCCCTTGTGAAGCCTCTCTCTGGAGGAATCAGCCTCTTCCCTCTTCTGTAATAAATGAGATACTAGAGACTAAATAAGTCAACATGCCTCTTTTGGAATTTGTTCTCCCCCTTCCTCCAAGTTTTTATTTTGAAGGAGTTCAAACAAATAAAGAAATTAAAAAAAAAAACCTCTATAAGAAATACCAGTGTACACTTCATCTAGATTCAACATTGACATTTTGCCATATTCACATTCGCACAAGCTCTCTCTCTCCATACACACATACTTCTTTTGGTCGAACCATTTGAAAATAAATAGCTGACTTAATGATTACTCCATTGCTGGAAACCACAGCTTGCACGCCCCTGGAATGGAGATATTCCCCATATAGCTTCAATAATGTTGTCACTATTAACAGAACTAACAATAATTCTCTAACAATATAGCCGGTTCATTTTCAAGTGTCCTCAATTGTCCCTAAAATGTCTTTATGTCATTCATACATTTTTTTTCCAAATCTCTGGTGAGTTGATCATGAAGTTGTATGTGTTCATTAAACATGCCAGTTCCACAAGGAACACCTGTCAGATCATGGGATCCTCCACCATCGTTGAAGAAAGCAACTTCCTACTTCTATAGTTATCAACTTGAGATTTATTTGTAAAGGTTTCAAGATATCTTTCCCCTGACTGCTCTACAGAGATGTTTGAGACAGCCACACAGGTACTTTTCAAATTTAAGCAGCAATCAGGTTTACTTTAAAGTTCTCTTTCTTTCTTTTCATAAATCCTTTATTCTGATTAAAGCTGTCCCTTCCAGCCTACGTGAGTAAGTGGGTCTTGGCAGTAGCTAACAGGTAATGGTGTGAGAACACTTGGAAGCCTGTCTGCAGCATTGGAGCATGGCAAACACTTATATTTAAGGTTGAGATGCAGAAATTGAAATGTAGTGTAACTATGGCAGTGGGAGTGGTGGTGATGGTGGCAGTGATAGTGAGGTCATGGTGCTGATTGTCCCAATTTCAGACCCTTGTCCCAAAGTAAATATATATTCAGAAACATAGGCCACAATTAGATTCAATCAAGTATTTGAGATTCCATTATAGAACTGGGCACGTGTTTTATGTATGACCAAAGTGTGACTGATACCCAAGGAATCTCCTATCACCTGAGATTTTGTAGGTTTTGTAGGGTTTCCTTAGGCCTGGAGAATAACAGGCATGTCTACACTTGTGTCACCAATATATCTACTAACATCTCATTTTAATTGGGAACATGAAGAGATCACAATTATCCAACCAGGATAATGACCACAGCCAACCGAGAGAGAGCTCCTCAGAAAATCTCAGCCAATACCTGGGCAATACCTTACACCCAAGAGCTTAGCTTCATTAGTTGAGACAAGTGCTTTCTCTAGTGCTAACAACCATTTAAACCATGACATGATATCACATCTATAATTATTCTACAAAGAGTGTTTATGTCTGGCCAAACACTGAATAGCCACTGTATTCACCTCTGTAAAATCTGCTTGCTAAGAATGTTCTAGAGTGTTAAGTAGTAAAATATTTATTATTGGTTCTTGTGAAGTACAAGGTACATCTGTGTGTCTGGAAGTCAGCATCTCTAAACACAGGAGACTCCCAAAAATCTGACTACCTGCTTCTTAGACCTCTAACTTAGTGATACTATTACGATCACTTATTCATCTCCAAAATACCTTCATTGTTCAGTGAATAAATAGGTCCAGTATAATTTCACTATTTACATTGGTTAAATATGACAAGCCACCTTCAAAATTAGTTTTATGGCTAAACAGTTTCATCTATCATTAGCGCACGAATGTGCAAATTTAAAACCAGGTATTGTGTATATCTAGAATAATGAACCACCCTGAGCCCATATGTAGCAGAACTATGTTGCTAGAACTTCTTGCTTTAAACCAGTATCTACTCAACCATAATTACTGAAGAGAAGAAATTGCATGAACACTAGTAGAGATTCTGGTAGAAAACAAAATACTATCACATCTTGAGAAGGCCCATCACAAGCAGCTTTGATGCTAAGGGATAAAAACCTGACCAATCTCGTCTTTAACTACATGCTAAAAACAATTCTAGTAAATTCCAACATGCACTCACAGTTTATTTAGGAAAATCAAATACCTATGTGGATCATGCCAGCAATTTTAGCTACTGATTATTATTAATTCTTTATTTTTTATTAAAGATTTTATTTATTTATTCATGACAGACGAGAGAGAGGCAGAGGCACAGGCAGAGGGAGAAGCAGGCTCCATGCAGGGAGCCTGATGTGGGACTTGATCCAGGGTCTCCAGGATCAGGCCCTGGGCCAAAGGCGGCACTAAACCGCTTAGCCACCTGGGCTGCCCCCATTATTAAGTCTTTAAATAAAATTGAAATAGATTTGACCTAGAAGGGAGAAAGGTAGCCATGTCTTTCCTAGGACTTTCTGAGTTCCTCTATGTGGGCTGTTAAGGATTCATCTGCAGAAGAGCAGGCTATTTCTGTATATGGCACAATTGTTTTTTTTTTTTTTCCTCTTTCCCCCCCGCCCCACAAATGATTTTTTCCTTTTTCCCTGGCAGTACAGGAAGTTTTACAAATGCTAAATCAAATATGTAGAAATACAGTTTTTTGTCATGGGACAAAAAGCTCAATTCAATCACAGCAGTGAAAGTTCAACAATCCAAGAATATTTGAAGGAGAATGCATACCTGCTCTTTGGATGGCACAAGGAGTTCTTCAATCATCATGCTGTCCCGCGCATAGGAACTTCTGTTCAAGGTGTACGACCTATCCGAACTGAAGGAGCGGAGGCTGTTGTATTTACAGTTAACCATTCAAGAGTGGTGGATGATGATGAGATGAATAAAATAAAATTAATGCATGCAACTTTGAAAACAGGCAAGATGGCTAAAAATATCAACAGAAGTTGTTCTTGAAAAGACATCGTCAAATATAAAATCCCATATATTTGAGGAAATCTCTTAAGCTTGGACAATTTCATGATCAGATTTTTGTTTCAAATCAGGCCACATGGTGTTAAATCTGTGAGAATATGAAATGCATGAAAACTTTGGATGTTTCACTATGACAGTTGAATCAACATGGCAATGGAGAAGAACCAGATGACTCTTGATAATTTGATAATTTGAGAGATTTTTCTACGGTAAGGCTTATGTTAGAGTCTCCTTTATTGCTGGTTCATATCTGTTTACCTCTTACTACTGAATCGAATGATGTCTGCTGCAAATGGGACTGTTTATAAGTCTTTGAAAACCACATATGGGTTTAAACTAGTGAGAGCTCTGGGTTATAGCTAATGGAAAACATCAAAAAGGTAGCATGACAAATATATCTTGCGTGATTTTTGCCATCTTTCTAGCCTTGAAAATTTCAAATTTCAGGTATGTTTACTTTATCTTTATCTACTTTATCTTTATCTACTTACTCTACTTCTTTTCTTCCTTGGGCCTTATATTGTTCCCCTTTCTGGTCCCTCTTAAATCCTCTACACAGTCCCTGAGGTTCCAGAGTGCAAGACCCTTGATGCCCTGAAGTGCCTCTCATACACTGACCTCTAAACCAAAAACTAAGAGGGGGTTGGGGGAGAGGGTGGCAGGTGGAAGAAGTTGGGCAAATATGGTCAAAAGGTATGAATTTCCAGGTATAAAATAAGTAAGTCCTGGAGATGCAGTATATATCATGGGAACTTAGTCAATAATATTGTATTGTGTATTTAAAAGCTGCTAAGAGAGTAGATCTCAAAAATTCTCATCACAAGAAAAAAATATTTGTAACTATGTGTGGTGATGAACGTTAACTTACTGTGGTGATCATTATTTTGTGTATGTGAAACTAACATGTTATATGTCAATTACATCTCAACTTAAAAACAATACAGTAAGGGATGCTGGGAAGCTGGCACATATGCACATTGGATAAGCAGGATGGTTAGGATTGCAGATAATCTGAGCCTTGGCATAACACCTTGTGATTTATCCTCCAGAAAGAGAGGACAAGCTCGTGACGTGTTTCTCTCAGGTCATCTCTGTCTCGCCTCCCATCCTATCTATCATGACAGACCGGCATAAGGTAACTTTGCATCGTCCCTTGTTTTGAATGAGGTCTGACACTTCCTGCCCACCCTTCTTACAATAGAGCTGCAGAACAAGAAACCTCTTAGCTGCAGTCCCAGCAATGCAGCACCCTACAACTGCCATGGTAGGTATACAGCCCCTTTTGTTTTGATGCCATCCTTACTTTGTGGAGGACAAAGATGGTGGGAAGTTGCCACCTCTCACTGCCCACGTAAGTAATAAACTGTCTGGATCTAAATGTGGCTACTTGAGTCTTTACTAAAAGGATCAATCAGATGTTGGCCTTGGCCTTGCCTTGTGTTTGTATGACAGGGAAAAGAGCAAAGAGGTATATAAGAAATGGTTCTCTGCTTTGCACAAAAGGACTTCTTTTCCCCATTGCTCACTATACTAAAGATAACCCAAGGGGGGTATTTTTATATCAAGATACAGAAGCCTCTGGATGACAGGAATCATTCTAAGGGTCTACACAAATGAATAGATATATTCTTCTAGGATTAGAGCCTTGCCCTCCACCAGAATCTTGAGGAAGATCTTCAACCTCAAAATAAACATCATTCTATAGAGTCATTATCTAGTGCATTCAACAAATAAACACTGACTCTTAGGAGCAAGGCACAATATTAGAGACTGGATATAGAAGCAAAGACAAAAACAGAAAGAACTAAGCCTTATTTCTGCACAGAGGAGATTACCTAGTAAGCCATGTGCCTGGCCACCTGCATGGGCAGGCCTTCTGCACCCAGTCACATGACACACACTCTTCATTATTTTTTTTTCCTGCTTCAGTTGCAAACATTTTTTTCCCCCTTGTTTCTCTTGTTTCTAGCCTCTTATCTTCTCTCATACAGTATAAACTTCCTAAAAGCAGATATTGTCTTTCTACTCTCTAACTAAACACTGTCCAATAGGACTTTCTGCAACAATGGTCATGTTTTAATCAGACTGTCCAATACAGTGGCCAGAGGCCACATGTGGATGCTGAACACCTGAGGCATGATTAGTGTGACTAAAGAGTTGAATTGAATTTTATTTAATTTTTTACTAATTGTAATTTAAATAGTCTTATGTGGCTGAAGGCTACATCGTGAGCATAACTTCTTAAGTACTCATAGCAAGGTTCTATTTGCCCCAGTGATGTGGGGTGGGAAGCACCAGAAGGTTCCACTCTCTGCATTGCACATTCATTTATGAAAATTCTGGCTCCCACTGCATATGTTGACATTGGTGACATGTAAGAATAGCTTTAGAGTATATGTGAACAATCACTTAAGTGTTTAAAAAATTGTTATATATTTTAACTTCAGTTTTTAAATATATCTAAGATTCATTAATATTTAAAAAATATCCTTTCTTTTAACTTTTGTATGACTGCCAAGTGAAGAACAGAGCCTAGAACTGGGTGCTGTCCATGGAAAAGCCTAAAGAGGTCTTCATTTTACAGAATGTTTAACTTGCTCCTCACTCTTCCCAACCAAGTTACATTAGACAGATGGAGCTCATTATGACCATCAAGCTTCACTCTGAATCCTTAATACATTGAAATCCTTTCAGCTACCAAAACTAGATATTATTGGCATGGGGGTCTGGAAGGCATGAAATTGTTTTGAACTAAGGTCAACTATATTATTTGTAGCCATCAGTATACCCTAAGTGTTAAATACAGGAAGTATTAGAAAAACACATGCCTCAGAAGTCTAAAATTATACCAATGTACCTAGCACAAGTCAAATAAAACAGCCACCAGCAAACAAACTGTTTTCAAATCAAAACTTTTTCTTCAAAACCAGTTTGGAGAGTTCTGCAGTTACTTCATGCACTATACAAACTTTGTTAAAAGAAAGAGATTCTTTAAGTATTCAATTTTGCATTAGTAACATTTCTTGTCAAACATTTAGTTACTTGCTAATTTTCTCAGAATTACAAAATTGATTTTCTAACTGAGCAGGAAAAAAAAAAAAGCACATTGCAGCACAGCACAGCACAGCACAATGCTGAAGAAAATAAAAATGAGAATATGAGTCAGGGAAGGGCAGAAAAACACTGTAAAAGGGACATATCTTCTTACCTGATCTTGGGACTAATTAAGGTATTTTTAGAAAAACACAGGAGAAGTAGAAAGCAAAAAATCAGACAGGGAAAAAAGAAAAAAATGTTATGGTGAATGAGTTACACATTTAATGTATTCCTTTTAAATGTTACACTCAGAATACTGTATTTGGTAATATTCCAACAATACTTTAAAAAATATATTGGCTTTACAGATTTTTTTTTCAGATTTGCCTCTGAGCATAACATGAGTTGCCAATGTAAAAAAAAAAAATGAGTTACATATAATAGCAACAAATAATAACAGTGCAATCAAAACCAGAAGTGTGAAAGCCTTAGAACTGCCTTGAGAAAAGTTATAAGAGACAACATGCTGGTTTCATCTCTCACTAGATGTCAGCCTCTACAATTTTCTATATACAAATGACTGATTCACAAAATATACCTTTTACATATGATTTGAGGAAGAGAATCAGCTAGTTATTGGATTGCAAAAGCTATTAAGCCTCTAAAGGAATTTTCTCCTGAGATTCTGCATACTTTCCATTGTAACTTGTGGCTCTTGTGTGACTACCTGAAACATGTGGTGTTTTTAAAAAGTTATGTCCCCCTTCTTATTAATGATAACTGTTTCAATAAGATTTTAAGGATTTTTATAAATAAATTTAAAAAGCAAAAATTCTGTGGAGTTACATGAGGGTCCAAATTCCACTAATAAAAAGACTAACTGCAAGAAAAATCAATTCAGTATCTAAACTGGCCACCTCACCCTGAGAGTCGATTCCCAGGCTTACTTTGCGGGAAGTGCCATTAGACAATGAAACATTTTACAACAGATCCTTAAACTATAGGAAAATGTCCCCAGGGCTCTGGCTTAGAAAAGTTTAATTATTAGCTTTAAAATAACTTGACTGTCAGCAAACATGCTGTTCAACCAACCAGGAGAAAAGAAGTCCCCAAATTCTGGACAAGGTCCTGTTTCACTTAAGCAGTGTCAGGTAAGTTGGAGCCAAGGTTTTTCCCAGGCAAAAGTTTTACACTTTGGTTTTCAGCACTGAATTTGGGGCCATTCCTGTCTGTGACTTTGGGGAAGTCATGTAACACTCCTGACATGTCCCTTGTAAACAAAGTAATGGCATAGTTTTAGAGGAGACACCCAAATATTTGGTAGACAATTGTAATAAACTATATGCAATTTTTTTTTCAAGAATGCTCTCTTTTAAGTCTCAATCACGAATTACTCTTTCAGTGACGAAGAGAGAATAGTGAACCGTCAATATAACTGTATTAAAAAAAAAATACAACCGTATTGTCCTTATTGGAAAATTAGATTTCTCTTTCAACACGGCACACAATTTAATTTGGAAACGTGGAGGCCACCCGGGCTCTGAGCTCTTCCACTATCATGCGTGAAGCATGACGGCAGCGTGGGAACAAACACTCCACATGTTCAATCACGGACAATCGAGGACTGAAAAAGCCACGAAAGAAAACGGTGGAACACGTGCACCAGGGTTGAGAACATTCTACCAACTTCGCACCTTCATCCAAAGAGCACACTGGGGGATAATGTGAAAAATGAAAATGATTTTGGTTTATGACAGATCATGGTCGTATTCAATTATCTGCGAAGAAGAGCGGCAATAAAATACCTGGCGGACCGGGCCCCGAGACTGAAGCCCATGTAGCCCTCGGCGGGGAGAGAGTCATCGCCCAGCTCTTTCAGGTCCTGTGGCCCCAGATACTTGTCCGTGTCCCCTGTCATGGCATCTTCACCTGCCGAGGGACAAAGCAAGCCAGAATCAGAAGCTTCCCTTGGGAGAACGCATTCGTTGTAGAGAGAGCCACTCCTTTGGTCACCAGCAAATCACCCATTCCTCACATTCGCTTTCCCACGCCCGCTGGACAATACTCATTACTGCCGTTTACAAGGAAAAAGCAGACGTGAGGTTAGTTCAGGATCTCAAGAGTGAACGTCAGTAGCGAAAGAGCGCCTGGGGTGAAGCACCAACTTTAAGACATTTCCCCCATCGGATTTCCCCCCCTCAAGCCACAGCTGACTCGAAAGGTGGATCTTTTTTGTCCGTTTGCTTTCCTGGCCTCGCCACGCCGAGGGCAGCTATTTGAATGGATGTGGATTGCAAAATAAGAGCCACCTCTCTATTACTATTCTGGAAATTGGATATGGGAAGGGAGTGGATTTTTTTTTTTTTTTTTAAATGTTCTCACACCGGATTTCAGTTCAGGACATCTGTAAGAAACTAGCAAGTCATTTTAATCTGAGCTGTTTCTGCTTAACTGGAGAACTTTGAAACACATCAAATTTTTTTTTTTAAGATTTTTTTTATTTATTCATGAGAGACACACAGAGAGAGGCAGAGACATAGGCGGAGGGAGAAGCAGGCTCCCTGCGGGGAGCCCAGTGCGGGACTCGATCCCAGGACCCCGGGATCACGACCTGACCCGAAGGCAGACACTCAACCCACTGAGCCACCCAGGTGGCCCTAGAAACACAGCCATTTCGAACTGTTCCTGCACCCATCACAGGAGCAGCTCAGCCCAGCTGCCCCGGGGCTGGAACTCTTCTTGGAAAGGAGCTCTACCTTCCTTAGAGACCCAGTGGAGACACCAGCGGTTTGAAAGGAGGACTATATAAACTGCTCTTGGCCCTTCAATACAAAGAGTTAATTCCGTAAAACTTTTACCGGCTACATGTGCATAGCATGACCTCACGGAAAAACCACATTCCGAGAGTGACAGAGCAGGTTTTTCAAATGCCTTTTGCCCTCTGGGACGTTTCCCATCCCTTTTCAAAATGTAGCACATTCTGTGGAAAAGTTCGTTCCGCAAACAGGCGAGCCTATCTCCTTTTTATGACTCTCCTCCCCTTTCTGGACACCAGCTTGGCTGGCCGAGAGAGAGATTTCAAAAGCGTGTACGTTATGTTTTCTCAAAGGTAAGTGATTCATCTGTTCCAGCTATATTTTCCAATTCCTTCATTGAGTACCGTTTATAATTTCCATTCATTTAAACCCAGGAAACCACAAGAGCTTAGCTTTTAAACTACCAATCAAGTCTAAAAATACCCTGTCAACTACTGTTTTTGCAAATATAAAAAATAAACAGATCTGCTCTCTACTACTCCCCAGCACCGAGAGATTATTTTAAGTAACTCTTCACAGCTGTGCTATTTGCACATCTCACTGCGTATGAAACAAAAACACACACACCAAGTAGGACTTAAAGAAAGAGCTTACTCCGCGGTAAAGCCATTTCCACCAGGCGGGGCTGATCAAATGTTTTCCTGATGTTTCCAGGAATTCCTTAAGCCGTGATTTGAGAATGCACCTCGGAATCAGCCCAAACACACCGATTCCTGGGTTGTCTCCACCGTCTTCACCGCCGCCGGGCTCGGCTCAGCATCTCCTTGTGGGTCTCCTTGTGGGTCGTCGAAGAAGTACACATCTTTTTCTACTCATCGGAGTTCAAAGATTTTCGATATATCAAACCAGAAAAAAATAAAATGAAATAAAAAAGAGCAAACCCTGGCTACCCTTAATTGAGAAGACCCTCTTGGTCACTCTGCAGACATCCTTTTAAAGCTCCTTCTGATTGGGCCGGGAACTCCGCTGGCAGGCCTCTAGCAGGACCGAATGGTGACATAAATGCGAGCCCTGGAGTTATTTGTATGTAAATATGAGGACTGCTCCAGTGTAGACTTTCGGTAATCTGATACCAACGCCCGGTGCCTAGCCGGGTAACCGAGACAGCCTTGCGTCTAGGGAGAGCCCGCGAGCGCGCGGAGCGGGGTGCTGCGGCCCCTTAGGAGGTGCCTCTTCCCCCACAGGAATGAAGACGCGGCCGACCAGGTGGAGGGATCACAGACGAAAACAAAGAAGTGGCCCCGGCGGGGAGTGGCAGGGAGCTGCAGGCAAACTTTCAACTTTGTTCTCGGCCGGGAACACCGGGAGCCGCGGTTATTTATGGTCCCTGTCAGGTGCAAGGAGGGAGGAGGGCCTGCCCGGAGCCGAGCCGAGCCGAGCCGAGCCGAGCCGAGCCGAGGGGCTGGGGCTGGGGCTGGGGCTGGGGCTGGGGCTGGGGCTGGGGCTGGGGGCGCGCCCAGGAACCACGGATCCCCCGCCTGTACCAGGACTTGGAAGAAAGGAGCAGAGGTGAGACGAGCTGGAAGAAAGCAAGGGGATGTCTGCTTTACTTTTGGCGCAAGTTCTTGCAACTCTTCAGCACACTCGGACGCACTCCCTGGTCCTGCCTCCTTGCGAGTCCCCGGAGAGCGCGCGGGGCGAGCGCCAGGCCGAGGGGAGAGGTCTTGGCTGCAAAGGGCCTGAGGCCGCCCAGGGGAGGCGCTTCTGTCACTTCGCTGCTACACGGTTTCCCTCTCTCTGGGGCTCCTGGCCTCCCTTTCCAGCCACTCTACCCTGTTTATGTTGGCAGAGGAGGAAAAAAACGAGCAGGACTTCGGCATCCTCCATCTGGGTACGCCAGAAAGGCGATTTCTATGTTTTTTTTTTTTTTTTTTCCTTCTTCTTCTTCTTCTTCTCAGAATAGCTGGACATTTAGGCTAGAAACTAAGTATAGGGTTTTGAACGGTCTTGCTGAATTAAGTGGTTCCCGGCACTTTTCTGTGAGTGTATCTCTCTCGTGGATTGTTAACTGAAGTTACAGAAATTTGAATCTGTAGAATCGATGAAGTGGGGGAAGAGATTTGGTTTTCCTGGATCAATGCGTGTATCAATGAATGCACGACTCATCTGAGATTAAGAGGATAGGAGACCTGGGGCTTTAACTGGAGCAGCCTGACTGCAACTCACATTGTAAATATGCAGGAACAGAAGGGAAGCCATTTATAAAGCCTGGTTCATATTGAAAAATATTCCCAAGCGAAAGAATAATTTCCAACGTTGTAAAGAATGGAAGGGGAAGTCACGGTTAAAATGGATAAAATGACTAAACCTTGATCTGTTTTCCACATCTGCACTTAAAATCCAAACTGCTTAGCAAAACCTCATTCAATGAACGTCGCTCAGTGAAGCTTCCTAACAAGGACTGGGATGAAAAAGTTCCTTCCTCTTGACTTCTCAGCCGGCCTTTCTCTGGCCACTGCTGAACACCTGTTGCCCTTCTGTGATACAGAATTATTTCAGTCCCTAGAAATCCGGAACCACTTTAGACTTTGAACCATTATATAGGGTGCACTCTTGACGGAACCTTTATCCCTCTTCTTCACCTGAGTAATCTCTCCAATCTTCGACTTTCAAATTCCTCCCATCCTGTACTCTTCACCTAACATTAGTTGTTCTTCATGTGAGTTTCCCTTATCAAAGCATGTTGCCAGTGAAAACATCTGTTTAGTCTCTCCCACTGGACGGTAAGATCTGACCTAGATTAGGAACTGAATTTTTCGTGAGCTTGGCATATTGCAAGTGCCCTGTAAATATTTCTGGATTTCATCATTGCTTTTATGGCAAAAACAAACAAAACAAAACAAAACAAAACAAAACAAAACCAGACTCTTAAATACAGAGAACAGACTGGAGGTTGCCAGAGGGGAGGTGAGTAGGGGGATGGGTGAGAAAAAAAGCCCAGAGGCAGGTGGTTGTGCTTTTCTCTCCATCTATATGCCACAGCAACTTAGTCCCTGGGATGTCAAGCTTGATGACTGGTATATAGTAAACTGATAATAAAGTTAGGTTTCTATTCTTCTTTGCTAATCCTTCTTAGATTTCTGAAATGGTCACTATGAAACCAAAAGATGCCCAGAGTTGAAATGGAGGCGAGAGCTGCCAATATATTTAGCCAAAGATTAATTAAAATAGCCTTGTGACATTTCTTACAAGGCATGGAAAGTGGAAGCCCAGGCAATGGTATTATTTTAAGGCAGTTTTGCATGGTTGGTGCTCTGGATTCAAATCCTGACTTTATCATCAACTAATTAGGTGACCTTTGGAACACTGTTTACTCTGAGTCACAGTTTCCACCTCTACAAAACCGGGATAATAACTCTGCCTCTGACCTCAGCCTTCTTGAGGGATTCAAAGAAATAATGTACAGAATAAGGGCTTAGTCAGCACTGGTTAGTGTTATTCTATAACACAGCTTTCTCTGGTGCCCAAACATCTGAATGCATGAATTCATATAGTTCGCATTTCAATTGCTACTATTGATACTGGTTAAGGCAAAATCTAACCACAGTGGCAAACATTTCTCTCTCCACTGCCTAATGCAAGGCCTGGGTCAGAGGTACTCAATAAATATTTGTTGATTGATTGATTGAATGAATGTATAACAATAGACCACACTCACTGTCCTTTCAATAAACAAAATATTCTATAATTTTGTTTAGTACAACACACTATTATACCAAAAACTAGAAAGGAATGACATGAATTGTGTTGAGTGGCTTGTTAACTGTCTCTAATTCATTCTATAACCCAAAAATATTTTGATTAGTAATAGCTTCTGACCAACAGGCACAAATGTAGATAAGCCAACAAAGCTAATTCTATGAGTGGACAACTCTGATACAATATCAGATATATTTAGTTAAGATGCATATGTCTTGCATATATATGCAAGAACCACACACTTTCATCTACTAAGAAGCACTTGTGTAGGTTTATGTTTCCTAGAAGTGTTTGGTGCAGTGGTATAATAGTTGTATTATGGATAAATTTGAGTATTTCGAGGTGAGAAGGGTGTGGTAGCTAGTATTTAAAGAAGCTTTCTTTCTTTTTTTTTTTTTTATGATAGTCACAGAGACAGAGAGAGAGGCAGAGACATAGGCAAAGGGAGAAGCAGGCTCCATGCACCGGGAGCCCGATGTGGGATTCGATCCCGGGTCTCCAGGACCGCGCCCTGGGCCAAAGGCAGGCACTAAACCGCTGCGCCACCCAGGGATCCCTAAAGAAGCTTTCTTCTCCACCCCCACCCCGAACCATATCTCTTTACTTGAATCTAGGTTGGTTCAGTTTTTGAACAATAAAATGTAGGGGAAGCGATTTTGCCTGATTTTTCAGTTTTAGTTCAAAGAAACTTTGCAGTTTCTCCGTGGCTCTCTTTTGAACACTAGCTTGGGGGAAGTCGATCCCAATGTAAGAAATTTGACTCCCATGAGACCACCATACTGTAAAGAAAGTCAAGGAAGCCATATGGAGAGGCAGCAAGGACAGAAAGAGAGGGAGAGATGCCCAGCTAGCCCTCAGCTGTTCCAGGGTCATCCTAGTGGGGCTGACAAATCTGTGACTGAAGATAGCACACTGAACGATCTGCCATATTATTACTCCCACCCCTGCTGCTACCTGACTATAATCTCAGCAAAGAGCTCAAGAATCCAGCTGAACCCAGTTAACTCACACAACCATGGGAGATAATTATGACAATACATTAAACCACTGAGTTTAGAGATATGTCGTCACAGTGCAGTAAGTAATGGAAACACACAGGAATGAGAAATGACAAGGTCCAAAGGTAGGCCAAAGAGGTCACACGCTGATTGTTTAATGCATCCCTAGTGAATTAAGAGGTAGCTCTATAGCGTGCTACTTGATTAGCGCAGACCAAGTCCAGGAGGAATACCCGGGTTAATGCCACCTGAGGAAGCCTCATCTATTTAGTATTGACCTTATGCCTCTTAAAATTATGAGCACAGATGTCCTCATTATGAATCCATTTCTGATAAGAAAATACCAGAGGCTAGAAAATGTTCAAAGAAGAACACAAAGCACCCCAGTCTACCTCGATCCCACCATTCACCAAATAATAAAAGTTGTTCAGAGCCAATTTGCTTCCATTTCCCAGCTATCCCCTCTTCCTAGTTGTCCTATCATGACGAGGTTAAGAAGAAAGAGGTTTCTTCTATCTCAATCAACGTCTCAAAGATCCACACTCTTTGATGCAAAATAGAATCATGAACAAAGGAGAGAAAGAAAGAGAATATATGAAATGATTATCAAGACTAGCTGGTCACAGAGTTGTGTCCTCATTCCTTTGTATTTAATTATTTTTAGATTTTTAAGTAATCTTTACACTCAATGTGGAGCTTGAACTCAAAACCCTGAGATCAAGAATTGCCTGCTCTACTGACTGAGCCATCCAGGCGCCCCAGTCCTCCTTCCTTCTTAGATTCCACGTTGATGGTCCAGTGTCACGCTGTGGTGGGATATACCTAATCCAACTTCCCTGTGATCCTTCATTGTGCCTACTAATAAGGCTTTTTATGCTGAATAGAGGGAACACTTCTTGGTTAATACTGAAAAGTGTTTTCACATCCTACAAGTTCTTTTTTTCTTTCTTTTTTTCCATGTAATTTTTTTTCCTAATATTTTTCATCTTAAGATCATCACCCAGGGATACTTTTGTTGCTTTCCTAGGGGTTGAAAGTTGTTTTTCCACTGTCTGGAGACAAGAATCATAAAGAAAGGTCCTTAAGGTAACTATACCAAGTTATAATGTCTGCAACTTTACTCAGAAGTACGTCATTCCTCTGCTATGAAATCCAGAATCTTCTTCCCAAGGTATATACTTTGTACCATTATACATAACTACTATTAATTGTAGTTAATAATACATAACACCATTGAATGAATTAATGTAGAAAATCTTCAAATTACGTGGTATTAAAAAAAGCTAGATTAGAAAGAAAACAGAGGAACATCTATCCTCTAGTGATTCATTAGGAGTTGCTTTCTTAATAGAAATCAGCAAATAGTCTTGTAAACAAATGGTTAATGATCAAAACGTAGACTTCTATTTAGTGTGCTTGTTCTGAAAAAAGTGATTTTTTTTACCACCCCATAGCAAAGAGAAGAAATTAAAACTATTGGGAAAATAAATCCTTTAAGCATTTCTAGTCTACATTATAGAATAGTAGAGTGAGAGCACACCATTATAATCACCACTAGTATCTACTGAGGATTTACTATGTTCAAGGCACTGTATGGTGCTTTATAAGTATTATCTTGTGCGATTCCTGGAACAACCTTATGAAACAGAATTGTTGTCTCCATTTTAATATAAAGAAGACGACCCAGTTCACAGTAGTAAATAACCATGATCACTTAGAAATCGGGGAAAACTGGATTTAAAATCCATTGGTTTGACTACAGAGCCCCACTTTTAACTACTGTGATAATCTATGTTATTGAACAAGTACTATAAGAAATTGGTAACCGAGTGTAAGCTCCACAAGGGCAGAGGTTTTTGCCTGTTTTGTTCCATATTCAGTACCCAGAACAGTGCCTGGCACATAGTAGGTACTCAATAAATGTGTGAAATGAAAATTCAGTGATTGCCTTGGGAGGCAGCAACTAGATTACTAGAGTGAGGAGGAGGAAGACTTACTTTTCACCGTAAACTCTTGTACCTTGGGAATTTTATACCATGTGCATCTATCACCTATTCAAAAAATGAATAAAATTAACAAAACAAAATGAAACAAAATACAGGGACTGCAGATAAGTCATACAGGCTGTGTTTCAAACACCAGTACTGGTATTTTGACATACACAGGTAGATATTAAGATGTATATGTGTGCCAGCAAATATTTGGTAAATGTGGAGAGGAACTCAATTCTTTATGACATTTGACCTTACTATTTAAAAGAAGGCAAAGAAGGAATAAAATCACAAGGCAGGAAGAAGGGGATGCACATTATTAATATGGTACTTCTAATAGCTTCCCATTGTTCTAATGTGGCAGTTCTCAACCCATAGGATGCATTCGAATCACCTGAAAACTTGTTTTTCTACAAATTCCCAAGTGACTCTGATGCTTCTTGTTCAAGAACCACAAGGTGATAAGCACTGGCTTAAAGGATCCTTACAAATAAATGACACTTATCTAATGGCAGTATTGATTCTAGAGAAGTATCTATTTTCCTGGTGGGAATTACAAGAGTAATTCAATGAATTGACTGTGGTATTTCTAAATTTCCATGTATACATTTGCCATCATTGGAGAACCATGTTAAGCCATAGACACTGAGTCCACAAGTCTGAGGCAGGCCCTGAGATTCTGCACGTGTGACAAACTCCCAGGTGACTGCAAGCCACACTTTGAGCACTGAGGCAATAGAGCACCGGCCTAGGCTCTGTTATGAGTAAAGCCAACTATTGCCTTTGAGGCATTTTATCTCCAAGAAGGAAGTTAAGACCAGTCACAAATAATAATAGAAATAGCACACCACGACTCCTTCTGGTTAGGATTTACTTAGGTGAGACACTGTGGTAACTGAGCACTTTCTATGCATGTCTCATTCACTCTTCAATCCCATGAAGCAGGCACTCTCATGTCCCCTTTCTAGATGAAGACAGACTCAGAGAGGTTCAGTTATTTTTCGGAGCTCACATGTCTAGTCAGTGGCAGAGTCTGGGTTAGAAGCCACACAGGTGGCAGACCCCAAGTTCTTCAGCAGCACATGTGTGTCAGAGGATGTGCAAGAGAAATGACAAGTGTCCAAGAGGATGCACAGGAAGAGAGCATCACCTTTGATTGAGGAGAAGGGGCAGATGTTGAATGGAGGTGTGTGAGTGAAGACAGGCAGAGAGGAGTGGAAGTGGGAAGTTGGCCATCCCCAGCCACAGGACATGACATGAGAGGGAAAGAATGGGAATGTCCTGAGAATAGTGTGCAGCCAGCTTTACTAAAATGATAGGCAATGGACCTGTGGGAAATGAGGGCCATGTTGGGCCATGTTTTTAGGGTCTCTGAAGTTGGATCATTTTGTTTGACCCATACATATGTATGCACAGGTATGTATGTATGCACGTGTATGCTCCCACGTGCATGTGCACACACACACACAAACTGAAGACTTAAACCCTCAAAACTCTCCCTCCTCCTCTCATGTTCCCCCACCCTACTTCTAATCTACAGCAGGAAGCAGGATTCACTGATAGTTACCTCTGATCAAAAAGAAAAAAAAAAAAAAAAAAGAAAAAGAAAAAAAGAAAAAAAAAAGAAAGAAAGACTCCTGTTTATCGAGCATCTACTATATGCTGGTCACTGTTCAACAAACTTTGGTATGTTATAGCTTTTCATCTTCTCGGCAGCATCATGTGGTATAATTAACCCATTTAGAGATGAGACAAATAAGACTCAGCATATTTTATTTTTTTGAAGGTTCAAAGAAGGGACAAAAATACAGATAACTTTGAAGAGAAAACATTTTCCATCAATTGAAAGCATTAGTCAAAAGATGTATATCTCCCCTAGTGTTTGGACAATACATTCTCAGCCTGGGGAATCCACATGATGTTATTTGCTCATGAGTCTTTTCCCTCCATCCGGTATTTTATTCTCAGAAAAGCGAGGGAGCAGGAACGATGGAAGAAGAGCATGGTAATATTAGGAGCCTGATGCTCTCAGACTTTTGTTCTAAGTGTCTGATTCTACCCCAGAGTTACACAATAAACAATGGGAGGTTACTCAGATGCCAGATCTGCACGTATAGCCGTTTGGAGCAAGCACTTGGATTAAGCAAGGTTTCCTGTGAATGTCGGAGAAACTGATAAAGGGGGAGGTGATGTGCAGCTGATGGAATTGCACCACCTAGTTCAAGAATTCATGCGTGTAGCACAGGCGCTTCTGTGTCAGGCTGGAGGCCCAGTGAGGTGCTCACGACTCCGCGGCCTCCTGGGAGGGTGGAGGCTCAGGGCGAGGCTGCCCGGCCCAGGCCGGGTAAAGAATGAAGGGAGTTCCCTCAGCCACGCGGGGCCTTCACTTGAACCTTTGGTTTTCCAGCACCTCCTGGCAGTGGTGGTGGTTCTTTCAAAACAGTTTGCTAAGTATATTCTGGAATATAACATTTTCTTGCTTTCCTTCTCAAAACATGTGAGAACAATGGGGTAAGTTGAGAAAAATAGATGAGCAATGGGTGAGCTAAGTGGTCTTAAGAAGGCTAAGGAAGTACGTGTCATTAAGGGAGGCATGTACCTCTTGGGGGAGGCCATGTCCACACTCTGCCTCACCTTTCCTTTGTTCTAGGTGTTCCTAAGAGCAGCCGTCCTAGGTAGCCAGAAAGGAATCAGGCTTGACTGGCAAAGTTTGCATATCTCATAACCAACACGAACAAGTTGCTGTTCTCACACAGAACAAATGACTCTTTCTGCTCAGGCTAGGTTTTTTTTTTTTTTTTTTTTTTTTTTTAAGAGTAAACAAAGTCCATTTGATTCTTTACTCTCAAACATTTATTCTAGTCTTTGTGGCTAGATGTGCTTCTTTTTTAAAAACTGGATTGCAGTTTTTAAACTGCTCCTTAATCCGGGCTAGATATAGTTTCTAAATAAGCATGCATGACTCAGTCTTGGAACTCTTCCAGATGTAGCAATGAAAAATGTCCCCTGTGATCTCGGTTGGGTTAATAAACAAACTCATCCCAGAAAGGAAAACGATTTCAGTGTCCTTCCTGTGAAGAGGTAGAAAAAGACAATGTTGGGACAGATGCTATAACTTTTTCATAGTCTTATCATTCTTATCAATACACCTTAACCCTAATCCAGAAATTGCCCTCAGTCATCCCAGTAAGATTACACTGACTTGGTCACATGGACACCTGAGACTAGAGATGGAACGCAGGTAGAAAGAAGCACAAGGTTACCTACACTGTTCTCATTATCTAGATTCTATGCCACTGGTAAAGAAGACTAGATGATGAATAAATTACTAGCCATGGACTAGCCCTGTGAAATCAGGCACGAAAATGTTGGTTCTTAAAGAGAAATTGGGTAGCTTAATTCAAGGTGGTAGTGTCATGCCAATTAATTCTTTCTTCTGTTTATTCTTTGTTACCTATTTGTCTAGCTTCAACCCCAAATCCAGACCTCATTAGCCTTGGCTCGTCCTTACTTAGGTACATAAAGAGTGCTCACTGTCCCTAGTGTACAGGAATATCAGGATCTCACAAGCTTTTGTGGGCAAGCATTTGGCCTCTTCCCAGTATCATACCCCAGCTGCCTTTCATTGCACAGGGCAATGAACACATGCTCTTGGTTTATTTTGTATTTCCTACCTCTACCTATGTGATATGTGCTTACAAGGTAAAGACAGGTGGGGCCTGCCGGCACTCAGCCTCATTGCAGTTGTGGCCCAGGAGGTCAGACAGCCCCTTCCCACTGCAGCATCTTCCCTTCCTCTCCGACCCCTCCCAGTCCTGGCTCTCGGCACTGCCAGGCCACTCCCTGCCCTATTCATTCCCAACTGCTGATGCTCTGCTTTCTTCTCTCTGTAGCAAGGATCCCCACATGGGGGGGGGGGGGTCAGATGAAGACCCGTTTCCACATGAAGCAGGTCAGACTTTCCAGGTAGACAGGCAGGAACTAAAATAATTGGAGGGTGAGGGGAGAAACCATATTCAAAATTATAACTTGTTTTGGGCAAATGAAAAAAGCCACTTATTATTCCTGATCAATAAGCATGCTTCATTCCCTGCCATCCCCTAAGACAATCCTGTGTCCATTTATTCACCGGCCACTCCAGCTACTCATCCTGTCACAGCACACAGGATGGGGAAACACGCACACACCACATTGGGACCACTCTATTCCATGTCTCTATATCCACTGTGTCATGGATGTGGTGGCTTCCTCAGATCACCGGGGATCCACAGGTTGCCTGTGCTCAGCTGGTTAGACCCCATTAGGGAATCCCCCGTGGCTTCTGCTGGAACCCCCTCTTCTTCCTAGTTTTCCTCCTCTGTTGCTCACCACTCTCCCTCCATATCCTCTGACCCCGCTCCTCTTCTGTACATGTCAATGTGCCTGGAGTTTTCTAGAACTGTTTTTCGTCCTCCCTGTGTCCTTTTTGGGTCCTCATTCAGGCCAGGGCTCAGTCTCCCCAGCCCCTGTGAGCTGAGTTCTTCTGTGGAGTACTCTGCTTTCCTGTCTTTCTTTCTTTTTGAAGTTTTATTTGTTTATGTAATCTCTATAACCCCACGAGGGGTGGGGCTTGAACTTATGACTGTGAGATCAAGAGTCTCAGGCTTTTGCCGACTGAGTCAACCAGGGGACCCATCTCTGACACTTTCTGAATGTGGAACACTTCTTTCCTCTTTCCCCCAAATTTCTGCTTGTATGCATTCTATCTATTCCTTGAAATACTTCCTTTCTGAGGCCTTCATTAATCTCCCCTCCTTTTGAATTTCCTTGTCACTTTGATCTATTCTTCTCTATTGCATCTCGTTCGAGCAGAAAGTCAGAGCGAGAAAACTAAATTCAAATTCCAGTTTCCTTGACTATGAGAACCTGGATAAATATCTTAAACCCATTGAACCTCAGAACTAATAGCACTTTAAGTTGGGGCTTCAGATGAAGGGTAAATGTAGATTGGAGTAAAAACAATGCCAGTAAGTCTCTCAACTACTTGGAGAAAATTCAGCAAGATAGGGAACCTTGTAAATAACATTCACTGAGATCTCTGACAGGATCTCATCTAAAATTTGCAATAATCTATGAGTTGTGGGACTTTAAGTTCCCAGGCACTATGGACGTCAGAGCAGAGGTTAAGGGCAGGGATTTGAGGATAATCCCTTGCACTGATTTGTGTAAGCTTGATCAAGGCCCTTAACCTTGTTGGAACCACTATCCATATCTATAAAATGGGCTTACTGATGGCTCTAACTCAGGGGTCACTGTGAAGGTTACAATACATAATGCATGAGATGTATACAGATTCATGTCTGGCACATAGAAAGGGCTCAGTAAATGTAAGTACTTCTTTTATGATGTTTTGAATGTTCATTTCTATGGAATCCTGTCAGGAGACAGACACAGTGAATGTATGGATTTAAGCCCGTGGGATACACTCATCCATGGAAGAGGGCCTATCTGTATACATCCTAAGTGCTGTGACAGGAATAAAGGCAGGTCTGCTCTTAGGGAGCTGTCTACTTTAAAAGAAAATGAAAAAATTAATCACAAATTGGCAAATTGCAGTCTGTGGGCTGAGTCCACTTCCCATCTACTTTTTAATCAAGTTTTAATTGTCACAGTTGTGCCCATTCATTGAGGTCTTATCTCGTGCTGCCGTTGTGCCATAAAGGCAGGGTTGAGTAGTTGGGCTGGAGACCACATGGCATGAAACTTTGAAAATATTTACCATTGGCCTGTAACAGAAAAAAATTTACTGCCCTCTGAAATTAATGACTAGTACCACAAGATGAGTCTTAGGACGACATTAAAAAGTGTGATTAAGAGGACGGTGGAAAATAGGTAACTGGGGCCACATCCCACAGAACCTACTGACCTTGGAAGGGCCCGAGTTTTATGTCAAGTGTGATGTAAAGCCTCAGGAGATTTTTATTTTAGTTTTGAATGTATACTATACATTATTTAGAGAGGGGGGCTGCTTTTATTATGAAATACAGCAACCATGCAGATGAGTACAGAAAATATAAAAGTACATTTTCACAGGCTGTTACAAAATAAATAGCATCCAGGTCAAGAGCTAGAACATCAGCACCTTAGAAGCCTCCCACATCCCATCCCAATCACAGCCTCTTTTAACCTCCCTCGTGGTAATCACTTTGACATTACATTCTTCCCCTTCCCCCCCCCCCTTTTTATAGCCTTATTATCTAATTTTATAATCCTAGTTTAGTGTTACCTGGGTTGGATGAGTTCTGTTGTCTCTGCATAATCTACAACCCAGAGACTGCAGTCCTAGGTGTGTACCCTGTAGAAATACATGCATATGTGTATCTGGGGCAGATAGAAGCAGGCCTGTAGCAGCTTTGTTTGCAACAGCCCCAAATTGGAAACAAGCCACATTTCTATTTCCAACTGGCGTGGATAACATACTTCTGGAATAGGCATACAATGGAATATCACAGAGAAACAGAAATGAATGAACATGGCCACACCATGAAAGAATTTTAAAGACATAACTATAAGCTTGGGAGGGTTTTAAACTGGATAATGGAATGATATCAGCCAATTTATTTTTTTAAAAGACCACTGAGGATGCTGTGTAGAAATCCATGCCTGTGGGGAGAGAAATGGAGCCATGTGCAGAGGCTCCAGCACTGGAGAAGCAGAGAAGAGGGACGTGAGATGGGTTCTGGAAGAAGTGCTAGGACTTGCTGAGGGACTGGGCATGAGTGCTAAGAAAAGGGCAGGGCGATTACGCATAACTTCAGGCCTGGCTTGTATGATGGAGCCACTTATTAGGATGGAGGAGGCTGGAAGGAGACACTGTTGGGAGCAGGTGTCCAGGGCATGATGAGTTAAGTGTCTGTGAGAATCTAGATGGAAACACCAGGTATGTGCTGGGTAGGTGGACAGTGTGGATCAAAATCACTTTATTCCAGAATCAAAGATGGAATACCAAAGATAGGGTGGACTGTATTTTAGAATAAAGTCTCGGTTCACAGATTCTTTTAAATTTGTTAATTATTCTCAAGATGCAGATACACCTTAGGACAGTCATAAAGCTGTTTTTTGAGGCAATCCATAGTCTAGGACTGTCTCAGTGTGAAAGCTTTTATTGGAAGGAAGAGGGACTTGGCAGGTAAATTTTCTCTATCCTGTCTGCCTGTTCTCAGAAACCTATAAAACTGTCTTTTCCTGGAGTCTCCCTCCACTTTAATGTAACCACCCAAACACATAGTGAAGATCTCCTGTATATCAGGCACTGTGTTAGATTCTGGGTCTCTGCTTCTGGTATTTCATTTTGACTTTATCACTAGGAGAAGGATGCAATTAGGTAATGTCTATTTGAAAGGTCAATTGTAAGCAGAGAAATATTGGGCAAAAGGCTAGACTTTTGACTTATGACTGAACGGGTATTTGTAAAATGATAACATTTCAGGTGAAGAACAATTTCTGCATAACAATCACCACTTCCTTGGACCACCTGGTGCAGGCTCATCTCTAAGGCTTCTTTACAGATCTATAAAGCTAAAAAGTCAATAGCTTGATTTATTTATCAGCATGCCCAGGAGATTAGGATAGCAGGACAGTCCTAGGCATTTGTGAGAGGGGCTCCTAAAAGGACTTCCGGGTGGTTTTCTTGATATCCATCTTCATGTCTCCCAAAGTAACTTCTACTTTTTTGAGTTTTAGATTGTGCCATTCAAATTCTACTTATCCTCTCCTAATTGAGAAGACTCAGATATGCTTGCTAAACTACTTGCTTTGAATTCTTAAGATCTATTCTAAATTATGTTTATATTGTATTTTGCTGGAATTTACATCTTGGTCTGCATATTTCTTTTACCAATATGGTCTGAAGAAAGTATACTATTTCTATTATAGTCTTATCAAGGTCATTGACATAATTATTATTAGCTTGTGATAATTTCCAAGAGCACGATCTGCTCCTTTTCCTAAGCTTTTCCTTTTTTAAAGCTTAAAAAACAATACATTCTTGGGTTCTGTATATAAGAAAATAGATCATGTTAGAGTAGCAATGAAAGAGAAGATCTAGATCCAGACAGTCCGTCCAATCTTCCTTCCTGTTCAGCTCTGCTACTAACCTGTCTGGGCAAGCTACTCCATGTTTATTTGGGCTTTGCTGCCTCATCAGTACAGTGGACAGCATGGGCTACATGATGTCAATTCAACTCACTGGGCACTGAATTATGGCAAAAGGTGACTGAGCACAACTTTCCTCACCCTTCATGTCACTCTAACCTCTGATGAAATTTTAATGCCTTAATATATCTCAAACCTCTACATATCTGATAATTATTTCTACCACATGTGTGCTTAGCCTCTTACTTTTTTTCCTTTTAATATTGTGTCTGCATTTGATCCTGAGTAGGATATGGTAGCCCTATCAAAATTGGGAGTAGCTGAGAATTAAATAATTCCCAGTCTCACCCAATTGTCTCCCAAACCTGTTCAGTGGAGTCCCATTTCATAGAGCTACCTTGGTTTTTACTTCCCATGGTATAATTCCTTTTTATAAGATTTTATCCATTTATGAGAGAGAGAGAGAGAGAGAGAGAGAGAGGCAGAGACATAGGCAGAGGGAGAAGCAGGCTCCATGCAGGGAGCCTGGTGTGGGACTTGATCCCAGGACTCCAGGATCACACCCTGAGCCTAAGGCAGATGCTCAACCAGTGAGCCACCCAGGTGTCCCACCATGGCGTAATTCCATTTCTCATTATGTCCCATTTATAGTTCTTTAAATCTATTACTATAACCCAATCTCCTAGAATTACACAAGCTAAAATAACATTTTATATGTTATTTAAAAATTTACAAAATATACTTTATAGGAATTTATGAAGTCAGCGTTGAACCAAAGCCAACTCTAAAATTTCTTGGGAGGGGGACCCAAAATAGAAGACAGATTGAACCTTATTCTCAATTTTCTTCTTTCTTTCTTCCCTCCCTTCCTCTTCGCTCTCCCTCTTTCATCTTTTCTTTTCTTTCTTCTAAATTGCAAAACCTAAAAATACAACAAGCACTAGAACCAACATTAATTTTGTGTATATATATTAATTTTACATGTATGTGACATATTTCCTGGGAAAGAAGACAATGGGGCATTAAGATATTTGTGGATCAGTCTGGCCCTCTAGGAGCTCTGCTTACCCCCTACCTAAGTAATGTGTGGGTTAGATAAAGCTGCTTTATCGCCTTTCCTTCTGTTGCTCTGCTTTGCTGATACTTCAGCCTTAGTTCTATTCTGTAACTTGGCTCCATTGTTCCCCTAGGTCATTAATTGATAACATTGTCTAGATTTATTTTTTGATTTTTTACTGTGTGAAATTAATGCAAATACTCTTTTACCTATACTAATTTCTTATAGCAGACAGAAGAAAGGAAAAAGAGAAGGAGAAGCAAAGAAGAAAAAGGAAAATGTTCCCTTAACATTTACTCTATTTACTATTACTATTTTTATAATATAGGATTAAAATTTTATTTTTCCATATTACGTACTCATTCTTCTTTTCTTTTTCGAGAAAAACTGGCAATGTATGTTGTTTTTCATTTTTATTTGCTTTTAAAGGCTACTGACATCCTTGGTACCCTAGGATACTAGTGTGATGATCTTTTATGGGTTCTTTAGAGAAAGATATTCACAATATCCTTATGGCTACCTGGAAAGAAACATTTGTCCCAGTCTGTAAGGGCTTCCTGAGGCAAGCGGCTCTGGACCGAACTAAAGCAGCCAAGTGCTGGCAAGACCATAAGGCAAATGAGTCAGAAGTAAAAGCTATCATTAAAGTTGTAGGGGTCCCTTTAGAATTAAAATTTTAGGGGGGATTTGGAGTAATACAGAAATGCTAATTTATGCAGCACAGAATGATGTAAATTCATGACAGGGCAGAAGTGGCTTACTAGAACTCATGTAAGCAAAGTTTAGGACTATTAGCTGACAGTAATATTAATAGGAGTTCAATTAAGTGGATATTATAACCTCAAACATGTCTTAATCTCCCATAATAGATTTGTAATATTGTCCATGGACAAAGCAATGGCCCTACATTACTCTGCTTTGATCAGACCACACCTGGAATGTTGTATTCAGTTCTGGTCACCTCAATCTGAGATAGACATTGACTCCCTGAAATGTGAATAGGAGGTTGGCCACAATGGTGAGGGGGCAGTGCAGGTGGTGATACCTGGAGGAAAACAGACTAACAAGAAATAGAAAGAAGGACTGTCACACAGATGAGACAGATTTTGTTTTAAAAAATGCCAAATATATCAGAGCCTGAATCAATGAGTAGTAGCTTGAATCAATGAGAAGGACACTTAGTAAAATAAAGAATTTTTAAAGTCAGGGTAGTTTAAAATGGAATAGGCAGGCTAGGAATTAGGGAATTTCTGTCATAAAGGCATTTGGGCAAATGACCTCCTCAGACAGGATTTTATAGAGGTGACTCCAGCATAGATGGTTGTTGTTCAGATCAAGTGACCTTTTAGGAACCCCTTCCAACACTAAATTCTCAACATTATGAAATCAAAAGCCACTTGATTCCCATAGCCCATGGACACACCCATAATGCAAGGGCCAAAGAGTTTAAAGAAAGATGAACAAAATGAGAATTAAAATTTGTTTCTTAATTTCAAATTCCCAAGCTGAGATAAATCCATAAGAAATCACTGTCATTTCCAGTTAAATGGCTGGATGAATTATCTTCAGATTAAAAGATTCACATTCAAACTTGGCCTCTTATCAATGCAACTATTTTTCGGATAGTTTGTCAGAAATTAGCACATTTTGGGGTCTGTGTTTGTCATATTTCATAAAATTTCACTTGAAAATATACTTTTAACATATTTCTCACATACACACCTATGTGAGAACATAATTTTCCTTTTGTCTTCTACACATAAGAAATTGCTCTGAACACTTTACATAAGAAGGCATTAAAATATAATATGACAGCAAGGCATATTATTCTTAAAGTTCTAAAGATGATACAAATATCCAATCCTGGATGGAAGAGAAGTAAATATATAGTTGATGATTTAGACAAAAGGAAGGAGAAATGAGTAAAAGCCTTTCACATTTATGAAAACAACAATTACGAACAATGAGACAGTTTCTAAATGACCACTAAGGCACTGGCTGTTCTAGGTATGCAGATGCAGTCCTCTGGCCACAGCACACTTATGGTAGGCAGTCACTGGATGCCAAAAGAGTTAAAGTAATTTTAGTTATGTAGGTTTCCCACTATTTAGATTTTCTATTGAATTTGTGCAACTCAAAGGGGAGAATCAATAATTAAAATAGGGAAAATTACCTAAATTTAGAGAAAGACTAATAGCATTGAGTCTGATCTCTGAGAAAAATATATGAGAGATAGGAAATACAGGGAGTGAAAAGACAGACGTTTGGGAGAGTCAGATGGTGGAAGAAAAAAAACAAAAATATAATAGAAATTCTATTACAAGTACACATTTCATTATTCCAGCACAACTCCAATATTCACTATCTTTATAATACTTAAAAATGCTAATTTTCCAATGAAACTTTTAAAGATATCATTCATTAGTATATCTATACATCATGAGCTGGGCAAATATATTGATTTTTTTTAAAAGGCAGAAAAAAGTAGTTTCTTTTAAGCAAATGAAGTATAGATATAAGCATTTGTTTTCTGATCCCTTTCATAAAATCAATATTGAAAATTTATGTTCTGAAAGCAATTTTGTTCAGGTTGAGTTTTCATTATGGGTCCAATAATGGACCAAACTTGAGTAAACCTAACAATGAGCATTTAGCTTCTTACCTATAAGATACTTTCTCTTATTTATTTAAAAAAATATTTTAGCTGTAAACATTAATCAGATTTCCTCTTCTAGATTTTCAAATGTAAACAATAAAAATTAATTTTCTGTTTAATAGAAACAGAGAAAAAGAAAGCAACCCACATCATTAGTGATACTCATATTTTCAAGTTGGAAAATGGATTCAAGGAGAGGAGCTTCAAAGAGGCCACTAATACCAAATATCCATCTTTTAGATGGTTACATAGGTTAATAATCGGAAGTTAGGTGAAGAGTTAGTAACTCAAGGAAGTGTTACATTTCGAGGATAAGAAATGGAAGATAAAGCTGTAGTTAAGTTCTATCACAGTAAAAAGTTACAAATACCTTCTTCAACATCTGAGATATAGTCACCATCACTGAGCATTTCAGGGGCGTTGGCTTTACGAACTGCATGATTTAAGTGAACAACGTAAGTTGTGTGGAAAATGTATAGTCTTTATGCGACAACAAAACACATTAAGACTTCAATAAACATTTTTACAATAAACATTCTTTAGGAAACAGGTACACAGTTACTCTTAATTATGAACACAAAGGTGGTTTTCATACCTTCATCGTCAGACATATCAAGAACTTCATTCATCGTTTCTGGAACATTCATTTTGTGCTTCTCTATGATAGTCTAATAACAACAACAAAAAGAGCAGTCACCTTAGTGTAAGCAGACTGAACATTTTAATGAGACTATTCATTTCTTTCTAAATTAATCATTTGATATATTATGGGACTGATGTGCTGAGTATCTTGAGGCTCCTCCATATAAAATGACATCAAAATTGTCCCTTAGCATTAAGGGACTTCACCATATATACTGCTAAGAACAAATATAAGTTAAAAGAATTCTAGTGGCAAAGCAAATCAGCTTAAAAGATTTAGGTCCCTAATAAGACTTTTCAAAGGAAAAGACAAGAGAGGGATCCCTGGGTGGCGCAGCGGTTTGGCGCCTGCCTTTGGCCCAGGGCGCGATCCTGGAGACCCGGGATCGAATCCCACATCGGGCTCCCGGTGCATGGAGTCTGCTTCTCCCTCTGCCTATGTCTCTGCCTCTCTCTCTCTGTGTGACTATCATAAATAAAAAACATTAAAAAAAAAAAAGAAAAGACAAGAGAGATATTGCCTCTCCTAGTCTATTGTCATACTTTTTCATGGTCTGATGAATCTGCTACCTCATTCCACTAAGTCTTGGCTGAAGATCACCAAGCATTGTGTCTCTATTGCTTGCACAAGCTAGCCATGGATTTTGTCTTCCCCTTCTATGTATACATTTTAATTCCTAGGAGAAATATAAAATATTAAGATTGCATAAATCATATAATTTTTACAAGTATGCCATGCAGAAAATATTTTAGAGATCATGCATTTGCAAGATCATTTTCACCTCCACACAATTTTAAAGAACTGTGTATTATAGAGCCAAGGACTTAGTGAATTTTTTATTTGCTCTTGGATGACTTTTTTACCTATATAGATTGTATCCATCCAAAGGACACAGAGAGCTTGTTAAAAATATTAATGACTTAGTGTTTTAGACTTAAAACAAGTCCTCTTCTTATTCTAAGCATATGAAAGGCTAATGGTACAAGGGAGGATAGATACTTAAGTAAGGCAACTAAAAAAAGCTAGGTTGTTGAAACTATGGTACATTTGTCATAATTAACGAACCAATACTCACATATTACTATTAAATAAGCCTGTATTCTATTCAGATTTCCTTAATTTTTTACCAAATGTCCCTTTTCTGTTCCAGGAACACATCCAGGACACCACAGTCTCTTTACTTGTCATGCCCCTGTAGGCTCCTATGGCTGTGACAGTTTCTTAGACTTTCCTTCCTTCTAACGACCTTCATGGTTTAAAAGTGAACTGGTCAGGTATTTTGTAGAATGTCCCTCAGTGGGATTTGTCTCATGTGTTTCTCAGGATTAGGGTTGCAAGTTTTGGGGAGGAAGACCACAGAGGTCAAGTGCTCTTTCCATCATACAGTATTTTTTTTAAAGATTTTATTTATTTATTTATGCATGAGAGACACACAGAGAGAGAGAGAGAGGCATAGACACAGGCAGAGAGAGAAGCAGGTGTCATGCAGGGAGCCTGACGGGGTACTCGATCCCAGGACTCCAGGATCACACCCTGGGCTGAAGGCAGCACTAAACTGCTGAGCCACCCTGGCTGCCCTCATCATACAGTATTAAGGATATACACTATCAATATGATTTACTCGTGTTGATGTTGGCCTTATTCTCCTTGCCAAGCCAGTGTTTATCAGGTATCTCCATGGTACCTATGTCCCCTGTGCCCCTTTCCATACTTTATTCTTTGCAGGGAAGTCATACTCAACCCACACCTAAGCAGTAGGGAATTATGTTCTATACCTCTTTGAGGGTGAAGTGTTTTCATATATTGTTTGGGATTTTTTTTTTGCCTGGTTTGCCTCTTCTTTCCTATTTATTCAGTCATTTATCTATATTAGTATGGACTCATGGATATTTATTTTATGCTTTGCATTATACTCAATTCTTTCTATCATCTATCTATCTATCTATCTATCTATCTATCTATCTATCTATCTATCTATCATCTTTCTATCTAAAATTGTTCCACCTTTGGCCACTGGGAACTCTTTCAGTTGACTGCTGTGTCCCTTTAAACAGCTCCATAATTGTGTATATGCATGTTTATTTACTTACTTGGGGAGGGAGACACCTTCTTACTTTTTGGCACTAGATGATGCTCATCTCGTATATTTCCTTCCCTAGATCTAGATTCAGCTATTTCTCGAAGTAGCCCTGATTCTCTCTTTTAGAAGACAGTACCTGAGAGATAGATGTCCTCTGTTCTTTGCCATTGAGGAAATGGAATATTTTACATGAGGCAATTCAAATGCTTGATTCTTTGTCTGAGTGTCAACTTCTAGTTCCTTGGTTCCCCACTTGGCCAGATTGGTAAGGTCATTAACTCAAGCATCTTTCTCGGATTCTCGGAGTTGCCAGGTCATAGATTGTACTCATAGGGAAGATGAATCGTCTATTTAAAGTTTTTGAAAAACTGACATCTGCTGATGGAGTCAAAGGCTGCTGGGGCTCCAGCAGGTGGCCATGCAAAGACCTGCCTGCGGTGGAGGCTGCACCATGTTTAATGAGCTTAAGATCACCACCCTAAACTGTGTAGGTTCTCATCTGTGCCAGGTTACATTTCACTGCAAAAGCAGACCTGACACAGTGGTGTCTCAGCTTGGAATACAGTCTCGAATACCACAATGCTGGACTAAGTCTTCGGGACTTCAATGGGCTCTTTCGTAACCTATGTGAGCTCTTCATTTGGTGGAAGCCTCATTTACTTCCTTAGGCAAACTAGATCTTTCCTGTTAGCATGGGTCCTGTCTTCTCTCTCTTGCAGGAATCACCTGCCAACTCAGCGGATGGCACTGAGGAATATGGCCTGACTCCCATACACTGTCTGTCTTTCACTTGAACCAGAGCCTTGAAACCATTCTCAGGCTGTAACTTTACTTTCTCTGTCTTTATTTTTCTCCTCAAGCTTTTTTTAAGATTTAATTTTTAAGTAATCTCTACATCCCATGTGGATTCTGAACCCACAACCCTGAGATCAAGAGTCATATCCCTCTACCTACTGAGCCAGCTAGGTCCCCTTCCTCAAGCACTTTTGATTTTCAAGAAATATTTTGAGCTTTCTCAATGGGTGAGCAAGTCATTTACATTCAATAAGCAAGATTTAGATTTTGAACGATTACATCGGTTTCAATTCTCTAACACTGAAAGATAAGTTTTATATATTTATTGCAGTGATTTCAAATCTGCATTGTGACACTTGATCATTATTTAATACCTTATCCTTCTCCCTCATTTTTTCTAGAGAGAGCTAAATGGAATATCTATAACATTAAGGTTAATAAACACTATTTGTTTAAACTCTTTTCTCAAGAATTTAATAACAGATTTTAAAATCATGAAATACTCAGGAAGTATATAAAAGCAATACGTAGTAATTAACATGCCCTGGTTGATAACCATTGCTCTAGTTCATTAAAGCTACTGCTTTCTTTTTTTTTTTTGCAAATTGAATAATTTCTCTCTTGTGATCAGCAGGCTTTTTTTTTTTTTTTTTTTAGTTTTTAAAGCCTGTGCATTGCCAAATAATTCAACCAGCAGGTTGCTACAGAATTCCTCAACCCATTTATTTTTTTGTATGAAGCACTGTGTATACAAACTGTTTGCAGATGCTAACCCTGCCTCCCTTCACATTGGAAGGTGGTGGATGAGAAAAGGAGGCAGAGCCGATAATTCCTAGTGTTCCAGAGTCCTAAATTTACATTGTACGGAGCCAATCTCAGGCATGTGTGTTGAGTCATGGAGTCAGGAATAACTCCAACAAGCCTCTGATATGGTGCAATATCTGCTCTCAAGTCCAAAGTTACCAAATCCTGATGCAGTTCAAAGGCTCCAGATGGTGCTAATAAGAAATGACTTATCCTAGAGGTTGCAGCTTGTAAAAGTGTATCTGACGCAACAAGGCCTTCTGCTGAAGATTTATTTATAATTTTAACAAAACATTTTTTGTTTTTCCTGTGAAAACTCCAATAGCCGAACGGAAGAGCAGTGAGAATGGTGGCAAAAGTCAATTTTGATCCTCTAATGTTTTATTTTAACAACAATGCAAAAAAAAAAAAATGCTTTTCACCATAACAACAACAATGTATCCATTACCATTTGTGAGTTACAACATTTAAAGAACCAACTTATCTTCAATTTCCTCACTCTGCCAAAGGAGGATGTGAAAATATTCCTGTCTTCATTTCATTAAAAATATTTTTATATCAGGGGGCCTGGCTGGCTCAGTTGGTTAAGCATCTGCCTTCGGCTCAGGTCATGATTCTGGGGTACCCGGATTGAGCCCCACATTGGGGAGTCTGCTTCTCCCCCTTCCTCTGCCCCTCCCCTTACTTGTGCTTTCTCGCTCTCTCTCTCTAATAAATAAAGCCTTTAAAAATGTTTTTATAGTAAAACAAATATATAAATTTAGCTTTATATGGGAGCAAAAAACTCTATAGCTACTAATACAACTTTTCAAAAGATATTTTTAGCATTTAGTTTCTCAGTATCAGAAATGAGAGTTCTGTGATGCTGGTTGCCAGCAATGAAGGGACAGCATTTGGAAGCATGGCACTTAGTCTATGAGTTGGGGGGAGTAGGTTCACTTCCCCAGAGCCCTGGAAAATCTACAGCCTGAGAGCTGGCTCTCAGGCTGATGGGGTCTGCATTCAATACTTACAGTCGTGGTCATGGTTTCCTCAGTCACTACCTTCAGGGTGTCGACCACAGAGATGTAGCCAAGCCTCCGGGCAATGGCTAGGGCAGTGTTCCCATTCTGGCAAGAGGGAAACGAGGACAAGGAATTAGTAATCACTCCCCGGGTCTCAGTGTCTGTGTGCTTCCACAAGTTTCGCCCTACTGAACAGAAGGCGAGTGGTTCACTGGTCCCACCCACTATCATACACCAAACATTTTTCATTAGAGACATACCTTGCTCAAAACCCACCTAACCTGTTCCCACTCATGCAGCAGAGAGTTGGCTGCTACACATGGAATCCAAGAGGCTTTTTAACATTCTAAGTAATCAAGGGAACAAACATGTTTTTCTTGTTATATATGGATTTCCTACTAGGTGGCAATGGATTTGTAGTTTTTAAGTGTGAAACACTAATCACATCTCTCTCTCTGGATGGCTCACAGTATAGCTATCGTGTTTTGGCCTGAATTCTACTAAATGTGTGGCAACACTGGTGCACAATGAAAAATGTAAGAAGATTCCAGCATCAAGGTCCATCCCCCCCCCCCCCCTTCTCTTAGCCTCCTCCCTCCCTCCCTTCACTCTTACCACAGTGAGTTCATTGGGGGAAGCATTGTTCTGAAGCAAGACGTTTATTATATGCGTGTGTCCCTGTTGAGCTGCTTGATGTAACGGCGTATACCCATTCTGCAGAAGGAAGATGGAAGAAATGACTCTTACTTCCTTGGGCACAAAATCAGTGACTTTGGTGGTGGATATGAAAGAGAAAAGAGTTTACCTTTGTTCTGGCATTAACTTTTGCAGAATGCTGGAGCAGGAAATTAACAATCTTGATGTTTCCATAGTGGCAGCCTACATGTAAAGGTGTGTATCCCATCTGTAATGATATTTTTTCAGAAAAGAAACCTCATAAGTATACTTTCAGTAACAGCTATCCTAAATAGAAGCAAAAAGTATTATTTAACCTGACTTTTTGAGCTGGGATCATTCTCCCCCTCACTTTGAATATATAAGATGCCCTTGATATTGCTCAGAGCTAGTGTTAGATACAAAAAATAATACCATGTCACATGTAAATAGTTATTGAACTCCCCAAAGTGCTTTCTTGCATGAGCTTATTTTATTCTCACACCAACTTTTCAAGAAAGGAAAGAAACATGGCACAGTCAATGGCCTGGACAGACTGATTCAGTGGCTTCCTGATAAGGGAGAGAAAGAATGTCCTGGGGACAGATGTGCTCTAAAAGTATAAAATTGAGGTAGAAAACAACCACGAAGTGGCTAAACGCTAATTCCAGGCAGTAAATGATTATCAGAATGCATGACAGAGATGGGAAGCCCAGAAACACTAAAACAGTAGAGAGTGGTGGGAGTTCAGGAGGTCTGAGAAGTGTGACCTTGATCCAGGTATATACACTGTAGTTAGTCTCCTGCTTCCTCACTAGAGTCCCATCATTTGACAAGAACTGATTTAGACAAAGCAGTAAGTTGTTTCCCAAATTAACATCCACTGACCCCTGAGGAACTGTAGGTTCTATCTGTCAAAAAAAAATAATACCTTACATATATATAAATATATATGTGTGTGTATAATTATTTTTTAAAATAAGGATATCCCAGATACTTTTCTAGATGGCCACATTGTAACAGACATTACCATGCAATTTCAACATCTACAATTAATTCTGTTTACGAGGACACTGTCAGCACCAGGTTGGCAAAAGGGAGAGGACTGAGTTTTAAAAACATTCTCAGTGTGCTTGGTGGAGACGGGTCCGTGTTGTCAAGGGTCTGTATCTCATGTATTTTGCACTATTGTATCTTTATGGTGACTCTATACTATAGACAGAGTGTTTGTCCCCCCCAAATTTACATGCTGAGCCCCAATCCTCAGTGTGATGACATTTGGAGATGGGGCCTTTGGGAGGTGATTAGGTCATTAAGTGGAACCCTCATGAATGGGATTCGTGCCCTTATAGGAAGAGACAGGAGACTGCCTGCCTCTCCTCTCTGCCCTCTACTGTGTAAAGATATGACCAGAAGCTATGTGATAGCCATCTGCAAACCAGCACGAGATCCCTCACCAGACGAGGGATCCACTGGCACTTTAACCTTGGACTTCCCAACCTTTGGAACTGTAAGAAATGACAGTTTGTCCACTCCACGGTATTCTTGTGATAGCAGCCCAAACTAAGACATGCTAGCAAATAGGTACATCTGAATTTGAATGCCCAGACCACAGCTGAGTGTGGAAGGCGAAGATGTCGCACCAGGGAGGTGCTGCCCAAGAGCTTACTCTGGTCAGATTCCCTTCCACAAACTGACTGTCAGCGTGCCCATGTGGCCCAGACTCCCACCGATAAAGTTCACCATGACCGTGTATATGAGTCTGATTTATAACGCCTGAAGCTGCTCCACGCATGACGAAGGAGATCCTGTTTTGGTAACCTGAACTGACTTGCCTACTTTGCAGGCTTCTTTCTTGATGCTGAGGAACTCAGGATACTGCATTAGGACTCAGAATGTTGCTCAGTGTGGGAGGCATGAAAATAGCTTTCGCCAATCAGTTCTTAGTACAATTAGCTTAACTGAAGTGACATTATTCCCAACTTTAGTGGTAGAGGTTTAATTTTTAGAGAGCTAAAAACAATCAGAAAATAATTTAAAAATATAACTATTAAAAAGCTTTTCAGTTTTTTTTTTTTGTCAATGTGCCTAAGCAATGATACAACAGATTCCAAAGGCTGTTGTGCTAAGTCTACTAAGTAGATTTTCTAAAGAAATTGAATCATTGTAAGTATTTTAATACACAGTTTCTATTCATCCTCACAGCTTTCCATCTCACTCCTAGTAAAACCCTAAGTGATTATAATGGGCTATTAGGATCTGTCTGATATACCTTCACTATACCCACTGTGCACTAAATCTCTGAGCTCATTCCTACTAATCTCTTCCTTGTTTGTTGTACCAGGGACATTGGTCTTCTTGCTGTTCCACAAGCATTAAAGTACTTTATTAAAGGGGCACTTAGGTGGCTCAATCGGATAAGCATCTGCCTTTAGCTCAGGTCATGATCTTGGGGTCCTGGGATCGAGCCCCACATCAGGCTCCCTGCTCAGTGAGGAGTCTGCTTCTCCCTCTCCCCCTGACCCTTCTCCCTACTCATGCTCCTTCTCTCAAATAAATAAATAAAATCTTTAAAAAATAAAGTATTTTATTAAAAAAAAACACATGTGCATGGATCAGAAGATTTAGTTTGCTCTTAGAGAAATCAGATCGGGGCTCTTCCATTCATTGAGGGCCATAAAATTCTTATATTAAATGGCACCTTGCACAAATATGCTCAGAGAGATGTGATTTGAGAAATTCTTTCCAATTAGCAGCAATCGATTTTGGAAAGACAAACTATTCTTTCTGGAATAGCTAAGAAATAATCACAGTTCAGCTAACTGAGCAGTGTCTGCCTCTTTTTTCCACTGTTGCATAGTTATACCATCAAGACGAGCAGAAGTTGTCTTCTCCTCTAGGCAATACTGAAAGGTTGTATTTGTGAAGGAAGAGCTAATAGGTGCAGACGGAGTATTCAGGCTGATGTTTCTGATCTCTGGAGCCACAGCACCATACCTTACTGGGTAGTAGTCAAGTGCCCCACACAGAACCCTTGGTCTTCTCCCTCAGCCAGCTTCCTCTAATCTCATTGAATGGTGCTTGTGATCACCCAGTCACAGGGGTCACATCCTGAGATTCTTCCTGAATTTCTCACTTTTCCTCATATCTTATTGTTCACACTTCTTTAAGTATCTCTCAAGTTTCTCTCTTGTTCATCAATTTCCCATCTGCTCCTAAGTGAAAGCCTTCTTTCTTCTCCATCCGGACCTTAGCTGTAGCCTTCAACTGCCCCTGCTCCAAACTCCTTTGACCAACTCAGTCTCTGCACTTTCTCCTGTCTGTCTAAGCTGGATGCCTGATCTTATCATTCTTCCGTTTAAAACCTTCCAAGGCTTTCCAATGCGAACAGGATAAAAAGCTGAACTTGCTTAGCCTGGTCCATAAAGGCCCTCTGAAATCTTAAATTTCTAGCAGCATATTGGGACATGCCCACCATTTTTTCCCTCTTGTTTCTATGATACTGAACCAGCTATTGCTCCCTTCTACACATTCCACCTTTGTAAAATAATTCGGTGAATGCCAATGTTTCTAAAATTATGTATTTATATGTGAGGTCAAAGTCAGGCTTTGTACTAATTAGCTATGTGACCTTGTACAAGTGACTACTTTCTGTTCTTCAGTTTCCTCATCTGTAATACAGGGACACCAATTTTACCCACCTTCTAGGGTAGTTGTAAGGATTAAACCAACTAATAAAGGTAAAGCACTTAATACCTGACACAGAGAAGATGGGTAATACATTTTGGTATTATATTATTCTATTATTTTTACCATCATATATCTTCTTTTCTAGATTAGAACTACTATGAGGGCAAGGAATATATCACCCTGTTTAGAATGTGGCAACTAGTAGGAGCTCTAAGAATGAATGTGAAATGAATATCAAATAAATTTTTTCATTATTTTATACACATTTAAAGAAATATAGTTTAACTATTAAGTTGCTAATCAGTACTGTTGAGAATCAGTGTATTTTGGATGGTTTAAATAAAATGCTTCAGGAGATTATCCTTTTAAAAAGGAAAAAGAATGATTTTATTTCAGCTAAACCACACTGAATATTAAACTGTGTGGCCAGCAGCACAATTTAGTCTGAACTGATTCAGTGAACTTCAAATACAGAGTTGGATGTGTAGAAGGTCAGCAAGCCAATAGGATGGCTGCAAAAGCTGTTACCAGGATATTCTAGTCTTTTCCCCATAAGAGAAAAGAGCTCTCAATGTTTTCATGATTACTATTTTTAAATTCAAGCCAATGAATTAAATGGTACTACACTTTACACCTGCAGGCTGCTTAGGGCTGTCATCCTTACCCATAAGAATTTGGCAATTCATAGAATATAATAAACTTCATATTCACAAGTTTAGGAAGCAAGTCCCACAACCCATCTCTCTGCACTTCTGCTTTTATCAGCTATGGAACAATCATAGCCTCAGCTTTTTTGGGTGCTATGATTTTGCTGAGAAGAAAAAGAAAGGGAAAGAATTTGTAAGAGGCAAAGGTGCTTTCTGAAGTGCATCACTTGTCAAAGGCAGGAAAGGGAACATGCTTCATAAATATTACACCAAGTACAAAACTGATTACTGACCATGATCTGAGTTGGGCTGGGTTAGGAAGAAACCCTGGTAGAGGCTGGAGACCCTTAAGCTCAGGGGCCCTTCTGTGTAAGAAGGCTCCTAGCACCATGCCCTGCCTCTCAACCTGCCTTGGACAATCAGTGCCACACTTCATGACTGAATTACAGTGTCTGCCTTGGATGCGCAGGGGCAAAAACATATTGAGAAACTTGACCCTGTCCATGCCTCCTAGAATTTTTAATCTGTAAAGGAAGCAGCAACCAAAAAAAGTGTTTAAGTCTGTTTGTGTGTATAAATGAAACAACACAAGATGAATATATTTGCCATTAATAAAATAAAGACTACAAGCTAAATTCAGTCTGATTCTTTTTTTTTTTTTTTTTTTTTTTTTGAGAGAGAGAGAGCATGAGCATGATCGAGGGACAGAGAAAGAGGAAGAGAGATAATCTTAAGCAGGTTCCGGCATGGAGCCTGACTTAGGACTCGATCCCATGACCCTGAGATCTCGACCTGAGCTGAAATCAAGAGTCAGATGCTCAACCAACTGAGCCACCCAGGCACCTCTAATCTGCTTCTTTTATCAGAATTAAAAATGCTTTTATTTTCAAAATGGAAAGTAACAAGAAACCACTCAGCTGCTACCAGTGCCTTTACTGTTAAATAATTAGCTGCTAGGAAAGCACTGAAGGCTAAGGATGATGAGATTTTTTATAATGGGAAGGAAATAGAGTGAAGGGATTGCTAGGTAAGCTGGCTACCGATGAGGCCATGGAGACTGCACAGAAATTCCAGAAAGGGAATTGAGTGGGAATGTGCCTACTCTTCAGTTCCACCTAGGGCAGCCCTGGCCAGGGACAATGATACTTGCTTTACTAATTTGACACAGAGTTTAAAACACATACAGGATCTTGCCTGGTCAGATCTCTTTCAGGCAGCTCCTTTTAAATAGAACATAGACAGCATGGATGGAGCAGCTACAACCATAGAGCCAGACAATGTCCAAAGCGTGTATTCTCCTTGGGGCTGTTCCTTCTGTGCCTATCTGGTAAATCCAGTCTGATTTTGATGTCTGAATACCTTTTTACTTGGCTACTTCCTGGTGATACTTCTATATATTTTAGTAACTTCAGTAGGTTATCAATGCACCTCAGAATCTCTATTATACATGAGATGTTTGTATTCACAATATTTAATAAGCATTCATTTTTTGCATCAAAGTATGACACACAGAAAGAAACAAGAATTATGTTTTAGAGTAGATAAAACAAGTTTGCTATGAAGAAGTAACAAAATTAAGTGCCGAAAGAAAATGCTTCAAGAAATGAGATTCATACAAAGTCCTATCTCTGATGAAGACACAAAACAGCCGTTTTTCTTATCTGAGTTTGAAATTGCAGCATTATAGGATGTTAATCAGTATTTTTTTTTCTTTTTGAAGGAACTGTTTGAGAGAGCGAGAGCAAGAGAGAGAAAGAGATGCTAGCAACCACACATGCCATAAGGAATTTAGCAAGGGAAAAATAATTGAATAAAACTTACTTTATCCTTTTTTATAGACTACATCTGAACAAAGTTAAAGGTCACAAATCACTGATAAATTTTTCTGTATGTGTTAAGTCAGTCACAAAAGCTAAGGAACACGATTTTACACTCTGCCCCTGCAAGACAGATCTGTCGTAATGGGGATCAATAGTGTTACCACGGGTGGGTACTTGTAGGCAGCTGGGATAAAGTGCCTAGGCCACTAAAGATAAAAGCATCTGGGACACTACAACTTGGTGTCCCTGGCACAGATATATGTTTGAAATACTATGTATAAGAGATGTGATATAAAATTTGTTCTTCCTCTCCTATCAAATTGTTTTTGTTTCCATACAGGAGTCACTAAATGACGCTTTATATGGGCACACTGTTTCTGTATACCTTTGTCTGGGCATCCACATTTGCCCCTTGGTTTACGAGGACTTCGGCCACATTCACTCTGTCTTCTTGAGCAGCCAAATGGAGCGGGGTCAGGCCACTCTGCAAAAGATTCAAAGTACAGTCATTTTAGAGAAGGGAATGTAGCACACATAGGCATGTTTGAGCAACAGTTTATGAATTCTAGGACAGGAAGCCTAGAATTCTTGTTTAAAACTATAGGGAAAGTTTACGTATTAGCACCATCACAACATTGCTATGTGTAGGCTTAATTAAAAATTTCAAACATATTCAGAAGTGGAGGGAATGGACTGAACCTTGTGTACTCATCACAAACTCAGCAATTAGGAAGGTTTTCCTCATTTGCTTCATCCAGCCCTACTTCCTGTTCATTCTTTTCTTTGTGGAAGTATTTTAAGGCAAATCCTAGACATTATATCATTTTATTTCACTTCTTTAAAGTCTCTAGTTTTAAAAAATGAACACTGAAATATGTAGTAGGAAAATGATATAATGTCTGGGATTTGCCTTAAAATATCTCCACAAAGAAAAAAATAACTAAATGAAGAAACAAACAAAAAGCAGTAACAGGCCTGTAAAAACAGAAAACCAACAGATGGCTGCTAAAAGGAAGGGGGATGGAGGGACAGGCAAGATGGGTGAAGGGGAGTGGGAGGTACAGGCTTCCAGTTGAGGAATGAACAAGTCACAGGAATAAATGGCCCAGCACAGGGAATAGAGTCAATGATATCATAATAGTCATGTGACAGGACAGAGATGGGAGCTACACTTGGGTTGAGCAGAGCATAATGTATAAACCTGTCACATCATTAAGTTGTACATGTGAAACTAATGTAACATTCTGTGTCAACTCAAAAAAATAAGTAAATATTTACCAAAAAAAAAAAAACCTAGAGACTTTTTTTTTTTTTTGTAATACTTGAAGGAATTTCAATATGTTACCATTGGCACTGGCATTAGCAGAAATTAATAGAAAAAGTAGTTATGAATTAAATATGATGATAAATTAACATATGATGATAATATTTTCCTATCACATATTAATACCCAAGGCTGATCAATATATCTGCATGTTGCTTCTGGGGAAGAAAGATGGGCTGGGAAATTCAAAAGGAATCCAATCTCATGAGAATTTCCAGGTCATTTAGATGGTATTATGTATTTAATGAGACTGAATATTTGAAGCTGAATATTTGAAGCTGAGTCTACCCCAGAATACGCAGGCTACCTGCTTGTTTCAATGGTCAAGAAAAATCACCAAGACTGTACTCTGCTTTAAAAATCCTCTGTAGCTGTTAAAGTGTCTTTTCATGAACAATATTTGAGAGAAAGTAACTTGGTGTTAGTGCTTTCAGATTGTTCTCTTTCCCCTAATATGAGCACAGAAGTTAATCTCTATGCTCTGGAAGTCTTTGGTCTCTTCCTCTAGCATCCATGCAATGAGAACCTCAGCTGTCTATAGGTCAGAGGAGAGGAGCGAATCAGAAGCAGTAGTAGCAAGAGCACAGAGCCCTCTTGACGCTGAACATTATTTAATCAGGGGTTGCCATTCCCTCAAACAGATGATAGGACTCAGGAAGAGTCATTTGTTCTTGACTTTTAAATACTGTTTACAGGATTTTGGAGGAAGCCTACTCAAACTGAGGAAAGAGGAAACATGGCTAGGAGGGAGGATATATTCAGTTGAAATCCAAGAAAAATAAGCTAGGGTCCAAAGTGGCATCCTCCAAAACTGACACAATCTGAGAACAAGGTCCCATGTTCTACTTTATTGATTTACTAAGTTTTTACCTTCCTTCCTGTTAGTTAACATACAGCACTCTATTAGTTTCAGGTGTACGTGATGGTGATTCAACATTTCCACGCATCGCCTGGTCCTCATCATGACAAGTGCCCTCCTCAGTCCCCTGTCCCCCTACCCCCTCCATGTTCTACTTCAGAGGAAACCAATCTTTTTAGTCCTAATATTTTATAAAAATGTCATGGTCACCTATCCTAAGTTAAAGACTTTTCAAGACTTATGAAGATTTTTTTTACTGAGCAGTTCTCAGCAAAGTTTGGGAAATGTCTTCTGGCAGGTACCTTACCCTCTCATGTTCCTCTGTCTCTGTTCACGCTGCCCCCATGGGATACCAGCTCTACTGGTGACATGGAGTCACTTGCATCTCCCCTGAGCTTCACTGGCCCTCTTGTCTCTCAAAGTGCTCACTGTTACATTTATGTGCACATCTTCTATGTGCTCGCCTCTATTAAGAGCATCATGATCCTGCCTTGAAATTGTTTTCTGGTCTGTCTTCCTCAAACCACTGTGAGCTTGCTGAGGCAAATACTGTATCTTTATTCTTTATACAACCAGCGTCTAGCACCTAGCACTTAATCATCTACTGAATGATTAAATCAGGAGAAAAAGCAAACACCTCTAGGTAAAATAGGATAAAGAAAAACTTATGTTTATGTTCACAATTTTCATTAAAATTTTTTTAAAAATAGCGTGATGGTTAAAACAGCCCCCTTTGACTTCAGAAGACACCTGTTAATCCTTTATAACGTTTGAACCATGGTTCATTTTAAAAACGGCCTTAACTTGAAACAAGAGAACACCACCAGCTCAGAACATCAACAGGCCTGCTTAATATTCTATTAGCGGTGCAGAGGAATGGAGCTACTCATGATCTGTAGAATCTGTGCGGGAAGGTGGGAACATTGAAAGCAAAAGGTGACTCAAATCAAATGCTAGCACTTCATAGTCATGGGGGTTTATGGTCTCATTTCCTTAAGTGACCAGGAACTGCTGGTGATGAGTAAGAAAAGGAAGAAGCAAAAGCAATGAAGTGTTTTAGTTCACCATCAGTTTTCACAAAAGCTAAATCTTTCTTTTTAATATTTATATTTTTAGCAAGGAAATAAAATCTAGTGTTAAGTGGGGAGTTGGGACAGGGAGGTGTTAGAAACTCGGGCCGTCCAAGTCAAACTGGCAGAGAAGTGTCTGGACTTCTCATGAACAATGAAGTTCTGCTCCTGTTCTGTTTCCACATCAGGGCTTATTTAATGCATTATACAGAACACAGGCACTGAGAAAGGAAGCAATGATTTACAAATGCTTTCATATTAGACCATTTCTAGGTGTTGTGAAATTCTTGCAACTTAATCAAGCATGCTGTGCTAACGGGAAGCCAGCTGATCTGCTTTTTAAAATTTCCCTGGAAGTATCTCTGCTCATGTCAAGTTTTTTCAGGAAGGTGGCTGACAACGTCCAGGTGGCCTTGGTTTACTGTGTCACATGTCCTTAGAATTCCCTTGCCCATGTCCAGTCTACCAAAGCAAACACTGAGGAATTCTGAAGTATTCTCAGTCTAAAAATTTCTATGACTTTAAGGTGAATGTAAGGCTGGATATACATAGCAACTAGTTGAATGGGGGATTTTATTTTTTTATTTTTGATTTTTTAAAAGAAATATTTATTCATGAGAGATACACAGAGAGAGGCAGAGACACAGGCAGAGGGAGAAGTAGGCTCCCCGCAGGGAGCCCGACGTGGGACTCCACCTCTGGACACGAGATGACACTCTGAGCCAAAGGCAGACAGACACTCAACCACTGAGCCACCCAGGCGTCCCTTGACCAGAGGATTTTAAAGAAAAAAAAAAAAAAAAGGTCACATTGTACTTCGGTATCGAATCTACCGAAAACATTCACCTATTAACCATTGTTAAGGCCCCTATTGTGTCTGAGAGAATAGTGAGCTGTAGTATTCTGGGCTCTTAAAATAGACTCAGTGAATGCCAGAATGTACATCAATTTGAGAAGACCAGGTCTTCTACCTCATTAAGATAAGTTGAATTTTATAGCAAATTATCATAAACCTGGTCTCTATATTATAGTCTTTGAACCCTCCAAACTCAAAAGCTCAAAAAAAAAAAAAAAAGAATCCTGATTATAATGGCTATTCAAAATTGCTCTGTGATTCCTATGAATGCAGAGACATGCGTTCCTAAAAGGAATGTTTAAAAAGAAAGATATGAGAAAATCAAACTGTTACATCAGGAAAATATGAAAATATGAAAAATCTGCAATTATCACAAAGGATTTTCAAAATACTAAAACTGAAAAGAAAGTTTCCCTGTTCTCTTACATATGATTTCCATCCACACGATTTATTAAATTACAATCTTGGGAATTCAGATTCGTGCAGAATAACTTTTTCCCTAAATTGTGAGAGGTTCAAAATTAAGACAACTATTCCTTTTCTACCTAAGAAGAAAGTATTGAATGTTATCTTAGTTCATCTTGATGACATCTCTGTGAAGTAAATATTTTGTCTTTGTTTACTAGCGGACAAAATTGAAGCTCAGTGAGGTCACATAACTTGTCCAATAAAGTTATACATCAAGTAAGAGTCAGGCTTAGGATTCATACCCAGGAGATTCAAAGCTTTGGTTATTCCAAAACATAGGCCACATACATGAAAAAAAAATACATTACTTGTTATTTGTCGTCATAAAACTATTGCTATCTTGAAATTCTACTCCTATAGCTGAGCTATGGCTGTGTTATCACCAACTGGTAAAGAAGAAGCCAGGGAGTGTGGATTATCAGGAATTGGGGGGCACTCTTGCAGGCTTTTGTATTATCTGAAGGGAAGACTTAGAAACATCTGTGTTTTGAGTTAATCTCAAACTTAGGTATTAATAAACAGTTCGGCAAACAGTTCAGCAAACCCATATGCAATGAGAGGTAGTAACTTCATTAAAATGTCTCAGGCCAGTTGTGGGCTGGATTTTTACCTTGCTTCACAAAATTCTTTAAAAAGAGTGAGGAAAATAAAATCTTAAAAAAAAAAAAAAAAAAAAAAAAAAAAAGGGCAGCCCCGGTGGCGCAGCGGTTTGGTGCTGCCTGCAGCCCAGGGCGTGATCCTGGAGACCCTGGATCGAGTCCCACGTCAGGCTCTTTGTATGCCTGCTTCTCCCTCTGCCTGTGTCTCTGCCTCTCTCTCTCTGTGTCTATCATGAATAAATAAATAAAATCTTAAAAAAAAAAAAAAAAAAAGAGTGAGGATGCCAAGTATGAAGGCAGAGGAGTTTGAAAAATTTGGGGAACAGAGGCCTCAGAAGTTCCTTGAAACTGCCAATTTACATACAAAGACTAACAACCTTTCCAACCTATTTGAATAAAATAGTTACTTTAGATTTATGTTAATAAAATGAAGTCTCTGAAGGCAGTACTATTTCCAGTATCTGTAACCTGGAACTTAAAACGGGGATGGGCAAGGAGGACATGCCCCCAAAATGTTTGCGGACTAAATCAATGGGCTCCAATTTACAACTTACTATTTGGTAGGTTCAGGTGAGGTAACAGTGTTGCTCTTTGAATTAACACAGTTTCCTATTATTTTGAAAAACTTTGTGGACTTCATTTCTCCAGCTATATGTCATTCAGTTGTAAGACTTTACAATGATTGATTTACCATTCTCTTACTGTTTAAACATGTTTTCTCAAAGTTTTTGCTATGATAAACAACATTTTGGCAAACATCTTTATGCAATGTTATATTTTGCAAATTCGATTTGACCTGGATTTTTCATGCTTTTTAAGCAACCTTTGTGAGAGGGAAGGTTTTGCTGTACGTTTTGTAGAGAAAAAGAAAGGTTACCTTATTGCTCAGGTTCACATTAGCGTTTCTGCCAAGGAGCAGTGACACCATGTCCACGTGTCCTTCCTGAGCTGCGAGATGGACGGAAGCAATTCCTTGCCGGGTAACCGCATTTGCATCAGCACCATATTCCAGCAGAGTCGTCGCTATGTCCATCTGGTTCTTTTTGGCAGCAATGTGCAGCGGAGTATAACCATTCTGTCAACACGAATCACTTGGTCACATGCCCAGGAACGAGATAAAAATGTGTGCAGCGCACTTTCAAATAGTATGCATCCCTTTCTAGTGATTTTCTTCGACGGTTTAAAAATTCCGAATCACATAAGCAAACTGATAAATCAGACTATGTCATTACTGCATTGCTCTCATGGTTCCCACATTCCGAAGCTGGGGAAACAGACTATGGACAGTTTAACGCATGAGAATTGGAGTTCTGCTGGTTTTGAAAGGAATATGGAGTTCTTTCCTACAGGTAGTTATGTTGGTAGGTGCTCAATAACTACTTGCTTTATTTAAATTGGTAATGAGAGGAAGCCCAAGTAGGAAACACAAACAATATGGGTATGTCCAGAGCTATTATTCTACCTTTAAGGTACCTTTAATGGTTCTTTGTTGCTAACAAGTTGAAAAATTTAATGTTCATGGTAGTCAAGATGCTATAGTCTATTCTCATAGCCCTTTTGTTTTATTGTCATTATTTCTTTTTAAGTAGGCTCCCCGTACAGGGCTTGAACTCACAACCCTGAGATCAAAGCCTGAGCTGAGATCGAGAGTTGGATGCTTAACTGACTGGACCACCCAGGTGTCGTCCTCTCACAGCCCCTTTGCCTCTTTTACAAAACCCTAGTATCTATGTTATGCTTCAGCCGAACTGGTTTCCCAAATAAGATACAGCTCATGTTTCTGTTTTGCCTCCCTCTATCAAGAATGTTTTCCCCCACCATGTCCTTGGGGTCAGCATCTTCCAGCTGAAGTTTCAGTTCAAGGGTCATATTCTCATGAAATATTTCACCTCCTCCTTCTCCTATACCTACCCCGACCTGACTGATTAGTCAAAGTCCTGGGGATATTTAGTGGTGCTCTTTCCTTTCCACACTGATTTTCTCCTACAAATTAGTTGAGAGCAGGTATTGTGTCCTATCTGTCCTCGTATCTCTACTAGTGCCTCATGGTGACTGGAGAATCATTGGAATTTGAGTCAGGCTTACTAGAACTTTCAGAACATTCTGGGATCCTCATCTTGGTTGACCCTTGGTGCTCAAGGTAGAGGTGACCCAAGTTTCTCTGGTGAGTTGTTAATTTAGCTGTGCCTCAGGATCCTTCAGAGTCCTTTGCCCTGAGAAAGAAAGGTCTCTTGTGCTAGGTAGGGGACATTGTCCTGTCTTACAGTCATTTAAAAGAAACACAAGATTATACTTTGACTTGGGCATGAATCTGACTATATAAAATATGCCAATGAAAAATTGGAATGATTTTTGATGGAAAAGGAGACGTAGAGAAAAAAATAGAATTCATGGATTTATATTTGGGAAAATGATCCAAATCTAGACAACTACCAGACACAATATTTCCAAGCAGTACAGATGGGTCAGAATCAACACAGAGAACAGTGGGGACTGTTGCACCACTGCTAGGCCAGCCTACTGCAATCAACCCTCATATTTTAAGTCATCGGCATGTCCTAGTAGGACAGTGTGTCTCACCTGACAGACACTCTTCCTATAATCAATTGTAGAGGATTTAAGCTGTTGGATATCACCCCACACAAGTGGAAATGCTGCTTCCAGACTCTTCTGAAACCACCCTCTGCCTAATGGGATGGACCAGGGTAGAAGATTTTACATCTCTATTTTTAGTTTTGACCTATTGCCATCTGGAAACCCCAGCTGACCTGGGAAGCATTTGTCCCTCTGCAAAGACACACCCTAAAGAGACTGCCTTCAGAGCCAAATGTAGAGCTTGGACTGAGCCCAACTCTACAGCAAGTGACAGGAGGAGGAGGTCTGTTTTGCTCCCATCCCCACCCTGAGTAAAAGACAAAATTCACAAAACAGTGCTAAAATAGGACATCTGATTAGTCGATATGTCTAACACTGGCTAATCAGAGTGGTAGCAGAATGATAGTCTGAGTTTAGCTTCTTACCATGCATCTTATTTCTTTTTGCTTTTGCTATAGACATAACCTTCACATTAGTCACCTTTCAACTACCGAAGGCAGGTCAATGTCCTCTCCGAGGTGACAATCCTCTTGATCACTTTTAATTCTACCCAAAAATCCTAGGCCCTAAAGAACACTAATCAGGAGAAGCTCTGGTATCTCTGTAAAGCATGCTGACTTCAGACAAGTTACTCATTATTACTGAGGGTTTTATTCTGAGCTCCTTACCTAAGCTATAAAGGAAAATATAAAGCAAGGGAAAAACAATTCATGGTATTATTTTAGAATGGGAAGTTCATCTCAGAAACACTTAAAACATATTTCAAATAACAAATAGTTCAACTTGAGACCTATAAGAAATTTTCTAAATTCCCTAAGTGCTTTTTAATTTCTGGAAAGTAAAATGATTCTTACTGGTCACCCTCAACGGGACAGATGCATTTATCAGAATAGAAACAAAACAGTGAGAGATTCAACTACAGAATCATCTTAAATACTTTTTTCCTCTTGATGTAGAAGCCATGTGTGCTTTTGCATTTCAAGAGGAAAACAAAAGGAAATGCAATTTTAAATGACTCAAAGTAATATATTTATATCATTCTTTATATTTTTTCTAAGAAATTTCACAATCTCAGTATCAATAGATACATTGCATATTTTGTGGAAGAGATATCTGATAAGTAACAAGTTAAGGCTCATTATCCCTTCTATGAGTGCCCAGGTTATGCCTGAATTCACGCCAATCCTCCTTTTAGTGCTGGGCCCTGCCTCAGGAAATAGATCTGGCTAAAATGGATTACAGAAGCCCATCTACTTTTTCAGCACCTTCCCTCCTCCTCCCCCATTACAAAGTCACACCGTGTTTCTAAGACATGTATGAGTAAGAAGATATGTTCACAATTCTACAAAAGAGAAGAAAAGGCAAGAAAGCATCACATACCCTAAGAATGGAGCACAAGAATAGAGGAAGAGTTCACTGAAGCCACTGCCGTCATAGCCACATGCTCAAATCGTGCCTTACTGAGGCTCTGTCACTCATTTTTCAGAAATGCCAAAGCTTCCCTGGGACCCAGGAGGCTATTTGCCTATGCTATATCCATTCTCCCTCCTTTCTTAATAAAAGAGCCTTGGCATTGGGCCGCACTGAAAACTACACTTCCTAGCTTCCCTTGCAGGAAGGAGTGGCCGTTGAGATGTAAGGAGAAATGGGTAGGTGGAGCTTCTGGAAATGCCCTATTGTCTGACTTTCTTTCCTGCTGGTTGCTTAAAAAGAGGGCCTGGCAGTCTGAGCAACAGCAATCTCTCAAAGGAAGGTTAAAAAAAAAATACACATATATCTTCCCTTAACACTCTGGAAACACTGACCCAACACCAGCAACTGCCCACCTCCAGACTGTTTATAACATGAGAAAAATGGAGCCTCATCAGCTTAAACTGTAGCTAGGTGTTTTCTAGTAGATGAAGCCAATCTCTAATTGATGAAACGGCTTTGCTTAGGATCAAAGTCTAGAAGAAGCTCCTGATGAGGTTCACTGCCCCAGAAAGTGGGGATGATTGGACATGTGGCACAGATGGCATGACTGAGGCTCCTACTAAGCAAGGATGCTGTGGCAGCAAGAATTAACAGCAGCAAGAATTAACATTTCGTTAGAAAAGCCTGTGTCCGATTGGCTGTAAAAGCTACGCCTGAGACTAAAGGGCTACTTCTCTACTCTTTGTTAAAGATGTCTTGCAGACATGGAAACATGAGGTCTTGTTTGACAAATATAAAGCAGGAATACATCAACTACTAGCCTATTTCAGTTATTCGTGGACTGAAAGACATAACGGATGGATGGAAGGGTGGACTGCACTCATTTTGCTTCACTTACTACTTTATGACTCTTTCAATCCTAAACTGCTTGGCACTAGTTGTCTCAAAGTTATTACTCTCATGTAAGGAATGAAGAGTTTGCTTGTTATTTACTGGTTGCCTACCAAGAACCTGGGTTTACTGTAAGTGGCCCAGGCTCAGAAGGATATTAAAATACACTGAAATGAAATAGACAATCATTAAATTTCACTGTAATTTTTTTTCATTTTTTAAATTGTGGTAAAATATACATTAGATAAAACTTACCACTGTCACCATTTTTAAGTGCATGGTCAATGGCATTAAGTACATTTCACATTGTTCTCCAGCCTTACCACCAACCAGCTTCAAACTGAAACCCTATCCATTAAACATGAAATCCCAATCCTCCTTCCCTTGGGCCCCTGGCAACCAGCATTCTACTTTCTGTCTCTATATGACTGAAATACAATATTTGTTCTTTTGTGTAATTGGTTTAGTTACTCGGCATGGTGTCTTCAATGCTCATTCATGTGATAGCATGTGCCAGAATTTCCTTCCTTCTGCAGGCTGAATAATACGCCATTGTATGTATACGCCACATTTTATTTATCCATTCATTCTTCAGAGGACACTTGGGTTGCTTCCACCTTTTGGCTCTTGGGAATAATGCTGCTATTCAAATTTTTGTTGTTGTTGTTGTTTAAATATAAAGCTTTACCTAAAGTCAGGTATGGCTTTATAATAGAAAAAAATGTTCACCAGGACCAGAAACTATGAGGAGAGAGCCACATTTAAATGAAAAGCAAATTTAGGGGTATGATTCTGAATTACAGATTTCACTGGTATAATTCTGGAGAGGATGAGGCAGGAGATAATTAAGACATATAGGAAAAGAGGCTCTGAGGAGAAATACTTGTCAAAGATAACCTACTCTCTAAAAGAAGATTCCTAAAAACTTTCTCTCTTAAGGTCTCCAAATAATCTAGAACAGCCTGCTCAGATTTGATTACAACAGATTTAATGTAAACACTAATGTTAAGTGCTATAGCTGCTTCCCCCAATGGGAGAGAAAAAAAAACCCCAAAGATGTAGAAAGCTCAAAAGTGCTAAAAGTTCCTTCAACAACAGTATTCAGTAAAAGCACTGGACAGCATTAAGTTGGAGTTTTGTATCATTCCAGTTTTGTTAGATCATAGCCACCTGCTCAACAACAGCAAGTGTACTAAAAGTAAGCTCGTCTTTATGGACTGCCTCACAAATCAGAATACCAGGATAATTAGGAAGCTGTATACTCTACGTATCTCTTTTCTCAGAAATAAATGTGGGTTGTCTACTGTTCAAAAATGCCCCAACAAGAGGAATAAAGATTCCCCTTAGGAATAATAAAATCATAGAAATAAAACCTCCCAACCTATTTTATTGAGCAGAAATTAACGACTTGAAGGCAATGTTTTATGGCCAGGAAAATATAACACATGTTTTATAACTGTGACAAATCCGACTTCCTTACTACCTCAGGCTGTGCTTATGTTTTTAATTGGGCTGAATAGACATCAAATTCTCTTCCTCCATGGGCCCCAGGAAGTCCTGGATTTTTAAGGAGAATCAACTGGCAAGTGAGGATTTATTGAGCATCTACTACACCACTTGACCGAATAGCTGAGGGCACAGATTTCCCGAGGAGCTTAGATTTCTGTGACTGGTGGTGTCTGAGGTGCAACATGAGCAGCCAAGTGGGTGCACACAGAGATCGGTGGACACTGCCTGTCAGCCTCCCCAGGCTGGCCAATCCCAGGTACCTTTGCGGCCGCGTGAGGTGAGGCTCCTTGGTCCAAAAGCAGGAGGGCCACTTTCTGATTATCGTAATGTGCAGCTACATGCAGTGGAGTTAGCCCGCTCTGAAAACACGTGCAGAAACAACAACCAGAGTCAAAAGTGTCTTAACACCAGAGGCCTAGATTTAGGAGATGGGATTAGTTTGGGTCCAACACAGAGTATAATCTATATTCCGGTTTCCACAATGCTTGGACCCCAGCATTCACCTCCTATCTCCCAAGTGATCTTCATCCTATGAGACTTAATTCTGGACTAGTGATAATTTAGATGGCTGCTGGTGAAGTAGCAAGTGCTTGTTTTGTTACCGTGGAAGTGGCCTGCTATAGGGTGGTCAGCTCCATACCTTCCCAGCAGCATCTGGAGAGGCACTTTTCTGTAGCAGGAGATTAGCTACTTCTAGCTTCCCGTATTTTGCTGCCACGTGAAGGGGAGTAAATCCTTTCTGAATAAAGAAACATAAAAATAATGAACAACAAATGATACAAAGGCATCACTTTCCTGAAACTGATGAATTATTCTAATGATGAAGAACAGTTAAGCCTGCATTTAAGGACAAACACTGGAAGAGAACAGCTCGAGTCTCCTTATCAACAAGGAGGAGCAGAATATTTACTCTCTCTCTGTTGACTGAGCCACAACATGCCACAAATTCTGGGGCTACTCAGGCCAGGATGAAGGTGGAGAGCTGAATCTGGGGTTTATCCTAGAGCTATTTTGGGATTTCACATTTTAGGAAGAATAGGCTACTAGGTCTCAGGCCCAATTTGGATTTGGGGAACTTGGGAAAATCCAGAAAAGTCTGGACCCTCCATAATCTTGTATCACCAGACTGGAGCCTTTCTCACCCTCTTCTCCAATTTTTGCGTGTATATACATATCTTTATGCATGTTCCCATCCTCAGGAGTGGAAGTCAAAGAGTCTCTCATCTTAGCTACCATAGGTGAACTGAATAAACATGATTCTAGCCCAATAAATATGCAAGAGTTGGGCATTCAGAGTTGAGTAGCTGCTCTTGCTTGCTACCTACTCCCACAAGGGTCCGGGCATGCACTATATACTATTATGGAGGGTCCTAAGCATGAGTCAGCAGTGGAAGGGTCATCAGTACATTTGATCTCATGAGACTAAAGCCAATTAGAGCCAATGGGCAGCTGGTATGGTGGAAGGGCTAGGACACCAAAACCTCATCAGCTATTACTCTGTTTCACATATTAAATGAGAGACTGTGCATCTCAACTCTACTGAAGAGCCTAAAGAATCTCAGGGCAGTGGGTGGGAGTTGAGGCAGTCATGATCATTTATTCAGATAGTTTCCCAAGTATTTCCAACTATTGTAATTGCCTTGTGCATTGATCACACTTCTCTACACCCAAATAAGAGAGTGAAACACCCATTTCTACTTTCTAAGACATGTCATAGGCCAATTCACCTTTCTATCACATTTGCTAGGTGTACATAGTAACACCAAAAGGTGAGCTCTAAATTTTGCAATCTGCACCTACAGAGCAACTGAGTGGTTGGTCATGGCTCTAAGGCATCAGAGTTGAGATTTTAAAAATTATACAACAGAAACATAGGAATAACAACAAACAAAAATAACCCAAGAAAAATTCACCTCCTGATTTGAAACTAATTTGTATACTTGGACTCAGCAAGAGAGATCTATGGCTATGTTTTTAAACCACCATTTAAATCTATCATATAATGTGCAAGAAACATCTGACTCTAGATGTCAATGATGCTTCATTAGAAGATAATGGACTGAGAAACTCGAAACAAACACACATACCCCAAGTTACACTGTTCCCCACCCCCACCAAGGCTTTGTTGACCATGTTCATGACTACCCTGGGATCTCAAGTATCGATGTTGTTATATAGCTTTGTATCTATTGCCGTGCTGGGGGTTATAAGGAGGATGGAATTTAGAGAAACACAGAAGAATTCCAAGAATCACTTCCATACCTTTGTTGTTATAGATAGAGATGCGCCATGATCCAAAAGGAATGCAGCTACATCCTCATGTCCCTCTCGGGCCGAAAGGTGGAGTGGGGTGTACCCAGAAGTCGTGGCTGCATTTGGAGATGCTCCTTGCTGCAACAGCTGTTGTACTATATCTGCCTTCCCCAGTCGGGCAGAAATGTGGAGTGGGGTTTGGTCATCCTAAATGGCAAGGTAGAAATACAAGGCTGACTAGCTGAGAAAATAATGGTGACAGTGTGAAATATTCAGCAAAATTGGCTTGGTATCAGAGGCTACATTCAACTCTTGGAGTCAAGCCATCTCATTTATCTTTAATGTTCAGAAAGATGGAGATGGTGGATCAGAGCACTGTAAATACCTCTGAGTTACCTATTAGTATGAAAAGTATGAAAGGCAGCTCTGTCCATAAATTTTCCTCACTACCACTGCCATACTTTACCAAAATTTTAATCTCTACTGGTTCCTTTATTGGGAGAAAGGGGATACATCCTAGTAAAACTCAAATAACTGGAAAAGGTATTATACCTCTACCAGGTATAGACTTGCATGAAGGCTCCCAGACAAGAGGACTGAAAGCTAGCCTACCCTCTGCTTGTAAAGCTGTACATCCTGGCATGGGCTGCATCTGCAGAAGGGCACCTTATCATAATTCGCCCCCATGCATGAGGCACTAAATCTTGTATCCTGAGGGTCTTATCCCCAAGGGGGGAGAAGCATCTTTTCTTAGTTTTCCCAAAGATGCCCTGTGGTGGCCATCCAAAGGGAAATCCCACACTTGAGTGTGAAGAAATTCAGGTAAATACTTTATGTAGAGAAGGTACAGAGAAGAGGCTGGAATACAGGAGTCAGCTTTGAAAAGCTAAGTAGGATGAGGGTCAAGGCCAAAGTAAGAGGATCTATGTAGGAACTATAAGAGGAATTGGAGGAGCCCCAGGAAGAAGAATACCAGAAATAGATAATTGCCACAGAAATAGATAATTGCCACAGAAAGATCTCTAATTCTACTACTGTCACCACCACCACTAACCATTTGCTGAGCACCTACATGTCCTAGGCTTTGTGCTAAGTACTCCATCTACATTAATTCATTAATCAGCTCACCAATCTTATCACTTGCAACTATCAGTATCCTCAGTTTTTGTACGAAGAAACTAGAAAAAGAAATGTGCCCATAGAGATGTTAATTAATTTGCCCAATATTACACAGTTAGTAAATGGTGGACCAAGATTCAAACCCAGGCAGTCTGGCTGAGGAAGTCAGGTTCTTAATCATGATACTTACTGCTTCCTTGATGAAATAAGGACCATAAATTCTGTCCTCCATTTCAGCTTATGGGTGAAACCATTCCTTTGATACAATGCTTGATGTGTAACTAACAACACTCAGAAAATGTGAGGTTTCCTGTAATCCATGGTTGGGTACAGCCTTTCTAATCCATTCTACTCTACTGATGAAGCAGATTGAACCAAGATCTTTAGAACGGAAATGAGAAAACTGCAATCTAGGGGCCAAATCCTGTTGCTGCTGGAGTTTGTAAATAAAGATTTATTGGAACACAGACGTGCCCACTTGCTTATGTAGTATTGTCTATGGCTGCTTTTGCTCCAGAACATCAGAGCTGAGCAGCTGTGACAGAGATGGTGTGTCTGGCAAAGCCTAAAAATATTTACTCTCAGGCTCTATTCAGAGAAAGTTTGCTGACCTCGGTCTCCAAAATTCTCTGTAAAATCCACCAACTGGCCCCACAGTACAGTGGACACTCCAAGTGTGTGTCTGCTGCTCAGAATGGTACAACCTTTGTGCTCATCTGCAGATTTTATGCTCACTATGATCTAGTTGTGTTTGTTTCCACATTAGTATGTTTGTACTAGTTACATCACTACTTTGTGCTATATTCACACTCATTACTTTAATTATACAATCACACAATATGTTAGCAGGTAAAATATGAGTATTAAAGGGAAGGCTTAATTTTTCCCTAAGAATACTAAGTTGAAAGCTTTGGAGAGCTTTTATAAAAGTAGATAAAAAAAAAATAAAACAATTGTGGTCAAATTAGATCTGGGTGAGACAGCTAAATATGTTGGGGGAATATTATAAAAGTCCAGAAATGATTTGCATGCAAACTGCTTCATACATGTCTTGTTTCCTCTCTACCTGAAGCTAGAAATTGCAGTCCATGTAAATAGATGGCAAATAAATGTATATTTGTATATGAAGGTTAGATTACATGGTTAAGGCATTTACATATTTATTTACGATTCCTGACCTGAATTGCCATTTTGATAACCAGACCACCAACTACCCATCTCAATAGTGACAGATAAGTGGGTTTCTTCCAGAAGCTAAATACCAGGCAGAGGATGAAGCACTCCAACTCTAAGTGAAGGCAAATCCCTGGAACCATTCCAGTTCAACTCTCAGGGTTTATGGCTTCACAACTTGTGAAGAAAAAGTAGAGTTCCTTTTTCCTTTTATGGCTGTGACAAATGACACGTAAGTCAACCAAAAGAGTTGAATCATACATCTGAATTGTGCTAGTTCTAGAAGCTTTATGTCTAAGACCTTCTCTATGGAGTGTGAAGAACTCTGGACCAAGGCTAGGTTTGGTTCCAATTCTGTTAGGGGGCTAGCAATATGCCAAGGACACAGAGTTCTTTCTGGAACTAAGTTCTTGTTCCATTTAATTTTGTAAAATAATTGAATGGACAAATGTGTAGGGATTTTTTTTTTTTTTTTTACAATATCACATGGATAGAGACTTTTGTCATTACTTTATAAAAGTATCCCTGGAAGAGAGCATGCATGTGTTTAAAGGTTCTAATAAAACCAAGGGTTTTTTCCTCAACAGCACATGCTTTCATGTGTTGCACATACCTTGGCTTTCGCTTCTACCTGAGCTCCGTCTTGTACCAGGTACCTCACGACTTCGGCTTGGCCAGATCGAGCTGCCATGTGCAGTGCTGTTTCTCCTCTCTGGGGAACAGGAGCCAAAGGCAATTAACGGCAGCTCTAAAGAAGGGTGGCATGTTTTATTTGCATAAAGCTTGTGATGGAGGGCTTTTTTTTTTTTTAAGTAAAAAATAGTCCTAAGCATTTCCTTGTTGAAAATGAGGAAAGATAGGAAATTCAAAACACAAGAAGCTCACATCCACCAGATTCATGATGGAAGGACTGGTTTAACACTGGGGAGTCCAGTCTCTGGCAACATCAGAAGTGTTGCTCCATGTGGCAGGGTTTCCAGGGCTTGAAAGGTGAATCCCCCGAGAGCCAAGCAGGAGAGGAAATGAGCGGAGGAGGGCAGCTGGGGAGTGCTCCACGAGAGAGCCCCACACCTTGCTCAAGGGAGGCCACAGCCACCTGACACTGAAGACTGCTTCGGTAGCTGGGCAGGATGCCAGCCATGTCTTGGCACACCTTTGTAGTTTTCAAAAGCAGTGGCAGTTTGGATATTTGTGTATACTTCTTATACCTGGACCACACAATCCAAATTGCAACGAGAACAAAATATAAAAACCCAAATCTGCAAGGGCAACGTAGATACCCCTGAGGTCCAGACTTGGCTGGTGGATGCTGGTTTGCACTCTCTGCTTTACTTCAGCAGACTAGTATCCTGGTCTTTGGACAGTCTCCCATGGAGCCATTTCCTTTGTCACTGGACTCCTCCACCCTGACCATGCCTTCATTTTCACCAGAGAATTTAATTCAGATTTCCATTCATTGATTTAATAAAAAATGGAAACAACATAGAAAACATGGGGAGATGGAAACAAAAAGTCATAGAAATCAAATATATTCTCTCACACCAGTGATACCCACCTAAAAATTCCTTTAATGAATAAAACCTTGCTTTACAGGATATCTGCCTCCATGGAAGGATATACAAAGACACATTTCACATGTAACTTGTTAACTATGTTTACTGGAAAGGCATTGGGGTATAGTTTACCATATTATCCAGGGTTCTCTTTATGAAGGGAGATATTCTCTCTCTGGCATTAGTAACAGAAAAGATTATGTGTCAGTTGAGAAGCTGGCCTGTTCCTCTCTTGTGGTTGTGTTGATTGGGGCTCCCAGAAGAAGAGAGCCTTACTGAGGCCCACTCACAGGGTGAATGTGCAGGACCTTATGGCTTGTTCTTTCTGTGCCAGGATATGGTTCATTTGATTTTTACTGCTTTGGTGGTCCTGAGTCCCAGGCCTACCTGCTTGTTCTTCTGCTTGTGATCTGTTATGCTAATATTACTACGATGTCAAACTTAAAAGTCCTATAAAATAATGTCAAATGCCATGTGTAGATCTAGGGTGATAAGTCGCTTCTTCAATACTTACTCTGAAATGAGTCTCATGGTTCTGTAGAGCAATGATTAGAGTGGGAAAATAATACCATCCAATAATCTATGAATAGGGATTTGCTATGAACATGGTTAAGCATATTAAAGAGAAAAATTACTTTGAATTTACTTGAAATTACAGTAATGATAATTTTGAGCCTCAATGTGAAATATTTCTTAAATGCTTCTATTGTAAAAAAAAGAAAAGAAAAGAAAAGAAAAGAAAAGAAAAGAAAAGAAAAGAAAAGAAAGAAAAGAAAACTTCCCCTCCACAAAGGTGATTTTTTAAAAGCATAATACCCAAAAGTAACATATCTGTGAGGTCAGTGCACACAACCCTAAGTCCTAACAATTTGTGACCAGCTAGTGATTAAATGGATCTTGCCTTTGAAGTAAAGGAAACCACTGTTATTCTAAAATTTTATCCTTTTAAGCAGTCACAGTAAATAGTAATTAATTTAATTATAATAAAAAATAAGTAAATAAGAGTAATCTTCATCAGTGTCTTAAATTATGTCTTACTCATAATTGGACCTTCTTTCTTAAAAGGGTACTTACCACATTGGTGGTGTTTGGTGAGGCTCCATGATGCATTAGTTGTGATACGATATTTACATGCCCCATGAAGGCAGCAACATGGATTGGGGTAAGGCCCGACTAGGAAGAAAAGAGCAACGTGTTAGATTGTGATCTTATCATAAAAAGGTTTTGTCCACCAGCCTCCCTGCCTGTGTTCCATCCATCCACCCACCCATCCATCCATTTATCTACCCACCCACACACCTTAATAACATAACCACTGGAGTGATCAGATCAGAAGCTATCAGGCCATTGCCTACTATGGCCACAGATTCTATAAGATAAATGTATCAGTACATAATCATCATTTCCTTAAAGCAGGTTCAGTGATTATGTCATATCCACTAAGGAAGAAAGATTTCATATATTTTATAAAGATCAATGAGAAAAAAATAGAGAAAAATGACTTGAAGCTTTCTTCCCCTTTGCTACCAAAGCTTCTTTATCCATATAACTATGTGTGTGTGTGTTTGGGGGGGGGAGGGGTGCATGTGATTACATACACATGCACAAAAGCTGACTTTATTTCAGATCCTATTTTGGTCTTTAAAGATGATTCCCATGCACTAAGAATCAACTGATTACATTATACATGAAAGAGCATGGTACTTAACACAAGGCCAACCTTCTAATAAATGAGCAGATCAGCATTAATATAGCTTTAATCATTTAATTTTTAACTTGATGAATATTATAAATTAAAGTGACATGATTATGGCAAATAATACAATGGTTGCTAGACTAGATTTTAAATGTTCTGTTTGTCTCAAATCCTACACACACACACACACCCATATACTTGTGATTTTTATGTGAAATGATGCCATTTATAATTTTTTAGAATTTCATTCCACTTGCAGCATGAAAATCATAATTTGATAAAAATACTTAATATGGGGATCCCTGGGTGGCACAGCGGTTTAGTGCCTGCCTTTGGCCCAGGGCGCGATCCTGGAGACCCAGAATCAAATCCCACGTCAGGCTCCCGGTGCATGGAGCCTGCTTCTCCCTCTGCCTATGTCTCTGCCTCTCTCTCTCTCTCTCTGTGTGTGACTATCATAAATAAATTTAAAAAAATACTTAATATGGCTAGAAAAAGCTAATATGGGTGTGTGTGTGTGTTTTAGAGAGTGAGAAGGAGATACCAATCTCAGAAATTTGAGAAATGTCCAAAAAAAAAAAAAAATACGTGAAAGGAGTTCGGCCTAATAAAAGTGAGGTAAAAGGCAGAAAAAAAAGAATTCTGGTTGACCCGCTTTCAAATAGTGGGAATTGAGGAAAATTGGGGAAAAGAACTGTACTGTAATTTGGCACTTTTTTCCATCAGCAGGGGGAGTCATTAGAACACGTGCAGGGCCAAGCCCTCGTCTTGATCCGCCGGCCTTTGAAAGCTCTGAGGGAGCACAGGGCTGGCAGTAGGCTCTTCTCAGTGGCTGACATCTTGGGATATTTAGTCAAACATCAGTCAAAAAAAATGTATTTCAGAGCCCATTCTGACCTTTAAAAACGGTTGCCATGCACCGAGAATAAGGTTTTAAAATAATAGGTGCCATAATAAAGCCATAAGAATGACTAAAGAGCAAATCAGTATGAATATTTTCAACCATTTAATACTTTTAAAACCGCATTACAAATCAAGGCAAATATTTCATTTGCAGATAAGAAATGGGCACAACAATAGTCACTGGGCTAGATCTCACATTTTATATTTACTTCAAATGCTTTATTGATGCATTCAATAAGCCTTTACTGAATGGCCTACACTGTGTTGCTGGCATCTACAGACCAGTAAGACTCAGGCCTGTCCTAACAGGGCCTGTCCTTTCTGGGGGCAGGTGAGGCCTTATGACTCTCGGTCATAAGTAAACCGGCTGGATAAGTGGTTTGATGGAAATTGGCACAGAAAGAGGTACTCTGAGGAGGAGCTCCTAGACCAGGCCAGGTGGTAAAGGATTTCTGGGAGAAGATAGCCCCATATCCCATCCTGAAGGATGTGTAGGATTAGCTGAGCCAAGAGGGGGTGACGTTTGGACAGTACAGAGATCGGGAGGTGAATGAAAGGATGTCCAGTCTAGGGAAGTGCTGTGCCTGGAATTTATGGAGAACAGAGTGCTGGGGTGGGGTAGAGTTAGAGAGTCTGGAGTGGCTGATGCCAAGCTTGGTTTGCTGTGTTGCAGGCCCAGCACTGATCCTGGAGGAACATTTCTCTGAGTTCCATGCCAGTTTGTACAAAAGAAACCTAGAGCTACTCCTTTTTCAACTTTAGCAACTCTGTGTTTCATTAATTCTGAATTTTTAGAGAGAGAAATGTTCAGTTTACAAACACCCAGGAGGTGGTGTTATACATACAGAGTTTCTCAACCTTGGCACATCTGACATTTTGAGCCAGATAATTCTTTGTTGTAGAGGGCTGGCCTATATGCTGTAAAATATTCAGTAGCATCTGACCTCTAGCCACTACGCACCAGTAGTACTGTCCAGTTGTCACAACTAAAAATACCTCCAGACATTGTCAGATGTCCCCTGGGGGGCAAAATCGCCCCCACTTGAGAAGCACTGCATTATAGGATTTCATGTAAATGACACTTTCAGCTATGGCACCACTTGCCCCTGCGTATGGAGTGGGTGTTTTGGATGATGTGTTTGCACTCATCCCCCTGTACCACCTGTCTGTTCTCTGGACTTGCAGCCCATTGGGTGAGGGTTCAGTGCCACCCACACACATGGCAAAACTAGCTGCTCATTAAGGATGGCTCTGGGACTGTACCCTCATATGGCCTTAGGAACCCTCAAACTCCTACTCCCCTCACCTCGGTTACGGCTTGGATGGATGCACCGTGTTTCAGAAGGAGTTCCATTACTTTAATTCGATTCTTCTTGCAGGCAATATGAAGAGGGGTAAAGCCATTCTGGAGAGGACAAAGACACAGAAGTACGTGACTGCATGCCACTGAAATCCAATTCCTCTGAGTGAGGGAAAATGTTTGCAACATGATGTTCTTTAAGGATTTGGACAATGAGGGGTTAAACAGAATGCAAATTGTTTTCTGGAAGCGTAGGTAGTCTCACTGCTCCTAGAAATCCACAGTACTCTGGTGATCATGAACAGGAAGGGAATTTTTGTCACAGCCTCCTGCTAGCATTTTTTTTTTTAAAGATGATTTTATTTTGGAATTCACTCTTCCAAATAATCTGTCCCTCCCTCCTCCAATCTCATTTCAAATACAAACTAAAAACAACTGGGCCCAAACATTTGTCCTCAAGCCAAAACTTTGCCGATGCCATTCAGTATTCTCTGCTGCATTTTAGGGCACCTACGAGACCAGTTTCTAGAATGTTTTCATCCTTTACAGTTTTAAGTTTCAAATAACTGCTAACTCCAAGGAAGCAGGAAACAACCCAATGTTATATGGATCATTTGCTTTAGTATTTAATCTAATAAAGGAACCTGCTTTTTAACAAATGACCTCCCAATGGTACTGCCTGTAATTGAGACCACGGAGCATTTTTCAGTGGCCACAAAGGACTCTAGAGTATAAAAGCCCACATCAATGTCACTACAGGTGCTTCCATAGCCATCCTGAGACCATTCACCTGGCTATAGTCCATCTCAGGATGACTGGCTATAACCTTCACATGTTGTGAAATCTTTAGAGGCAGAGGAAAATGAGAGTGAATGTCCACACCCTGTCTTAAGGCTTTTTTTTTTTTTTTTCTTGCATGGAAAAATGAGTCATGATGGCTAATTTCTTTTCCTCCCTTCTCAGAATTCAAAGATATGTCTGATACACTGGGCAGGTCAACAGCTCTTGAAATGCTGCTGTGGTAAAAGCTTTTAGAGTGACAATGACAGGCTGGGGTCAGAGTGCTCCTCAGTCCTCATGTCTCCTGCCCACAGAGCTGCAGAGGAGCTGGGGATCCATTTAGGCAGGGAGACAGCACCAGTTGGAAAGGAACAGTGACCCTTCCTAAATCGTTGGTCGGATGACAGCCTTTACCTCAAAATTCCTAGTAAACTCACATGTTTTCCCTAACATTCAGTGACTGATTTTTTCCTAAGCATGAGTACCTATTCTGAACTAAATTTAAACAGCTTACCAAATTGGGGTAATTTATTTTTCCAAAGACAAAAACACCATCTTGCTAAGAAAATCAAGTTATAGTACAGCTAAGGGTTAAAATAATATCATTTTAGGAGTGAAGACAAAAATCAGACCCAAATTTTCATTTTTATCAGAAGGAAAAAGAGTTGAAAGGCCATATATTAACTTACATGGTACACATTATACAAAATTTCAGCTCACAATTTCCTAGACTGTTGATGTTTAAGAGGATGTTTTTTTTTTAACTATTTTGCCTCATGTTTTTAGAGTTTAGAAGAAAATTTTAAGTCACATAATTATAACTTTACCCTCAGTAAGATAAGTGGGACCACCTGAGTCTTTTTTATACTTACACAGTCTTTGGGTCTTTTTTCTGTAAGAGATTCACCAGTGTGACCATAAAGAAATTAATGAGTTAGCCACATCGGTCTTGTTCATGTCAGAAATAGGTTATTTCTTTAAAGGATATTTGACAAATTTGATAAGAAGTATATTCTATTGAATTAGATCTTTTATTTTTATCTCCTCAAAGTAATCCCCTCACATGTGGAGGCAGCATGTTGTCAGCAAGACAACATGGGCTGGACCTTTTGGCTGAGCCACTCACCAGGGCTTTGGCATTGGGGTTAGCTTTCTTGTCCAGGAGAACCTTGGCGACTTTGTAATGGCCACAGTGGGCAGCCACGTGCAGGGCGGTCAGGTAGTCATTGGTGACGTCATCCACGGGCACGTTATGCTGGAGGAGAAGCTGGACGCAGTTTAAATGATCCCCTTGTGTGGCCATGTGCAGTGGAGATAATCCATTCTGGAACACATAAGAAACTCAGAATTCATTCTTTTACTTTTTAAATGCAAATGTGCCAAATACAAAATATAGTACAAATATGAAAAGATGAAAACCTAGTTTTTCACACAAAAATGCTTTCTCTTTTCAAAAGGTTCTTTTTTAAAGTTTTATTACTTAAATTCCAATTAGTTAACCTACAGTGTAATACTACTTTTAATTTTAAGCAAACTCTATACTATACACGGGGCTTGAACTCACAGTCTCAAGATCAAAGTCACATGCTCCCTACTGAACCAGCCAGGCATCCTCTTTTAAAATGGTTTTCATGATTGTTTTGAACTGCAGCTACTTTTAAAACCAGTCCTCTCACTTCTTTTATCAGTTTCTGATAAACTGATAAACTGATTTCTTTTCTGATTTAAAATTAGTGTGAACTGAGGCACCTGGGTGGCTCAGTCAGTTGAGCATCCGACTCTTGATCTCAGTTCAGGTCTTGATCTTGGGGTTGTGAGTTCAAGCCCCACATTGGGCTCCACACTGGACATGGAATCTACTTTAAAAAAAGAAGTATAAATTGCAATAGTGTCCATTATTTACCATATTCCCAGTGAACTGGAATTCTTTTTGTTTGCTTGTTTTTAATTAAAGATTTTTAAGCAATCTCCATACCCAGTGTGGGGCTTGAACCTACAACCACAAGGTCAAGAGTTGCAAGCTCCATCGACTGAGCAAGCTGGGCACCCCCAGAATTCTTCATTTTAAAGAGTGAAAAGGATTAAAAAACAACAACAACAAAAAAAAGCAGAGGTAGTTTGGTATTCATTGCACTAGTTTTTATTTTGTCTTTATAAGTTACTAACACTTAATACTGATACTATATTAATTTGCTTAATAAAGATCCGACGTAAACAACACATTTCATTTCATACCTATGTAGAAATGAAAATTTCCCCCTTCCATCAATCTGGTGCCCCCCTGTGTCTATAAGGAGGAAAGGCAAGGCACTAATTGCTCGCCTCAGTTTACATCAACTGGGTTCAGGGACACAGTTAATCATGTGTGGGAAAATAAGTCAAAAATTCTTTAAAGAGTTGCAAGAAGAAATGAATAGGCTCAAAGGCAAATGAAGCCTTAAATACAGGATAGAGGGACAGTTAACATCCAGTACTTGTTCCCAGGGAAGGCAAAAATAAGCTATTAAGACGTCAGTCTTTTTAAGCACACTTCCTTTAAATATGGAGGCAAAGTAGAGGAGCCTTGGAAATTTCTAGAGAATCCAATTATCAAGAGAGGCTCTATTAATCACTGTAATATAGTTTAACATATCTGGGGGTAGGTGGGAAGTGAGTGTAAATTCAGTTTCCAAAAAACTTGTTATTGGTGAGCTTTGAAAATAACGATGTATTGAACAGGCACTGATGACACAGGTATTTCTGAATCCTCTGGGTCAAGTTATTTCCCCTAATTTATCTATAAATGATATAAGATGGGAGATCAAGATAGGAAGAAGCAGTGCAAGCCTTCCTCTAGCCTCTTAATAGTACCATTCACTCACTGTGATATATTTCAACTATTTGTATTCCTTGAAAGCAAGAGGTTCATGGATTATAATTTCCCCAGATTGCCTGGCAGAGAGCCTTGGATTTATAGAGAAATAAATATTCATGTAAATTTAAAGACTTCATATATGGTCAATCAGAATATTTCTGCCTAAAAAATTCCACTTTAACATTTTGAATCAAAGTAGACACTAATGTGAAACAAAGGATGGGAACATTTCTAGTTTGAGATACTGCCACCCACAAGCATATGCACTCATGCACTCCTTTACTTCCTGCCAAGGCATTCCTTTGCTTTATATTTTGATACAGTCCTAGGGGCCAACAGTGAAGTAAACAAAGAAACAACGTCTCAGAGAACAAATACTTCATGGAGAATAGCAATGGAAGGCAGTGCCAACCAAAGAAGGAAATTCTCTAATGACACACAAATAACAATAGATGAGTAGGTAACTTACAGGTCGTTGGAGAAGGAGAAGAAAGGAAAAGAGCATCTGTCCGAGGGGCAAGGGTCTTATTACATACTGCACCCTCATAAAGCTGAAAATATAGATCTAACTTGGTGGGTTTTCTTAAAAAGATGAAAGCCTTGAGGAATTAGACAGATGGCCTTAAAGCCAGAAACACATTCATTCACTTAATGTTCATTCAGGAAATGTTTTTTGGAGGTCTACTATGTGCCAGACACTATTTTAGGTGCTTGGGGTACTGCACCGACGGAGGTAAAGTTCTCGCTTTCATTTTACAAAAGAGAGAGATAGCAGACAAGAGGATAAGCTGACAAGAAGGCCTCTGTGAGAAGAAAACGTTTGAGTTGAAAAATGGGTGGAGACTGCAGAGATCTGGGCCAAGCTGAGGAACTCAATCAGATGAGGACAAACCTGGTGTATTCTAGGAAGCAGAAGCAGGCCAGCCGGCTGGAAGACGGTAGGGAGCAGAATAAGAGATAAGGTAGAGAGGTGGTCAGATGCTGGTAAGGGATTTATTAGTGCAGGAGGACACTTCTGGAGAAATATGGTGGGTATGACCTATGCATACCCATCCTTTTCTAAAGTAATTTAAAAGATAAATTTTGCAAGGGCATGCCCACCCACATCCACTCCCAAATCACACAGGAAAGGAAACAAAAACAGATGTGTGATGTCTATAAATTTTAGAATGTGAAAAGAAGGTTTAGAGTGTTAACACATCCAGCAGAAGAGAGAAGGCGGAGCGCTAAGTGTCTGTGGATGGGCATCATCAGTGGTGTACTGGTAAATGTTTAGCAACAACAGCTCTTTGAAAATAAAAAACCCCGATATGTAGCATTTGCCAATCCCCATGGTGTAAAGAACCCTGTGATGACTGATTTCAAGCCATCAACATGTCACTGAATATAGAATTGGAAAAAGATGTACATAATAGGCTCAATGATCTGGCTCCAACATACCACTAGTGAAATAAAGACAAGTGATTTGTCTCTCAAATGCCCAAAAGGCAGGAACACAGGACACCTTGGAAGATAAAGATGAGGCTTAGAGTCAAAAGAAGGATTGGTTTACCTGTGTATGGAGCTGTCAGGTTTCCAGGTCTTTTGGACCCAGTAAAGCCAGACGATCTCCCTATGTCTCTTACAGGAAATCAAGAGTTTAGTGTCTGACGAAACTGAAGCAGAGAGCTTCTGGCTGCAGGAGCCTGGACAGAGCATTGGACAGTGGTGAGGCTCTGGACTAAGAACAGGTACTCACAGAAAAAAGGGAGGATGGTATGGTCATCAAGAGTTAGACTGCCTGGGTTCAAATCCTTGTTCTACCATGAGATAAGATATCTTGAGAAAGTCATTTTATCTCTTTGGATCTCAGTTGTCTCATCCATAAAAAGGGAATAAAAGTAACATTAGGACCTCATTGTGAGGATTAAATGGATTGATATATGTAAAGTGTTAGAGCCTGCTATGTAGTATATCTACTACTAGCATGTAAATATTCATTCTCACTGTCATGATTGAAGTGTGCAGAGGACCGGGAGAATGACAGCCCCTTCTTTTTCTTACTCTGCATGTATTGACACAGCTGTACACTGCAAAAGATTGAAAGATTCATCTCTCAAAAAAATTGAACTTCCCAGAAAACAGGGCAGCTGATTGGGACATGGGGGGCCACCACCACCTGATATACTGGAGTGGAGCCCTGCCTACACTCACATAGAGTTTCTACTCAATTGCTAGTGTTTGACACTGATGGTCAGGTACAGACATTTGTGGGAAACACCCAACATAAAGAGAGAGCCAAAGCCAACAAAGAGAAAAACAAAAAATGTGAGGAATTAGGGACAAAAGAGAGACAGAAAAAAAAGTAAAGAAAAGTTATCTTGAGTGTTCTCAGAAAGGTAATAAACTATATTGCATCCATTAGACAAGAACTGGATGCTTAAGGAAAAGAAACTATCAGAGAGCAAGAAAATGTTCTTGCATGTTACAAACACAGAAGAAAAGACATCAAGGAAATCTCTTGGAAAGAAAGAAAAGACAGAGATGAGCAAAAGGGAGAAAAAACTGAGGCAGCAATTTTATTTTTAGCTATGCCTTACTGTTCTGATAAAATGAAAATTAACTTTTAAGAGAGTAAAGGTTTCTAGGCAGAAGGTGACATGAGTTGGTTGACAGTTTATCTGGCCACTGTGACCGCATAGGGAGTGGGACTGGAAAAGAGCAAGGTGGGACACAGGGGACCAATAGGAAGCTATTGCAGGGTTTAGTCTGTGGTGAGGTGGCTTGAAAGCAGTAGAGGTGGGAAAAAAAAAAAAAAAAAGATAGAGACAGACTTCTTGAAAGGAAAAAAGCAGAAACAGAATGGCTTAGATGAGAAGTACTCAAAAGGCCAAGGTGTCATCACATACCATGAAACCTTGTGGCTGTTTAATGTGGTGATTCCTCCCTGCCTCACTAATATAAATCCTGCATTACAAGTAAGTGAGGGGATTATTCAGACCACCTCCACCCTGGTCCATCTTCACTGGGGTTGTTGAGGAAACATTGACCAGAGAGCAAACAGGAGTAATTATTTTTTGTTGTTTTGATGATGTTTAGAAATAAGGCTTTTTATAAAGCTTAGTGCAGCTTCCAAAAATCACTGATTAGATTAATGTAAGCAGTAGGGATTCAGGTAGTTTATGTACCAAAATTTATTTACAAATATCCTCTCTTTTTAAATAGTGTCAAAAAGCTTTGCCATAAAAATCTAGAAGACATTTTGTAAAACATTAGTTTTTGGGCAATCATCATGCATTCCTTTTGCATAAGTCAATTTCCCCAAGGCCCAAGCAAGATACAATCTTTGCAATGTTTCCAGTCTTTATCAGTTCAACGATATCCTCTTTAATAATCTGTAAGCCTCAAGAAAAGAACCAAGGGGATGGAGAAAGAGAGCCAGCACCCATGCATTAGAGACTATAGATCTGGTATTTTCTTTCTCCAACAAGCAGTCATTGCTGAGCTACGGAAATATCATAGAATGATATCAAGCAGTCAGTGTTCCTGAAACAAAGTAAAAACAAAAGCAACGCATACAAAAATGACTTTGTGGTGGAGTGGATTCTATCAAAAGGCTTCATAAACCCAAACAAATTGTGAAGTTCTCCAAAGAGTCAAACTAGCTTACTCTTAATTGCTAAGTTGGAATGATATCATTTTTCTAGGATTCAAAAGGCAGTTAAATAAGTTAAATAAGCAGTAAAGGGATGTAAAGCTAAATAATGTCCAAAAATTTGGGAAGAAATTACCTTGGTTTTTGAAAGAATGGGGGCAGCTCGATCGAGCAGCATTTCCACCACCTGCTCATGGCCACTCCTCGCTCCACAGTGCAGGGGCGTTAGACCATCCTGTTGAACAAAGGCAACATCTTCTATTAGATCCGATGGGAAATTCTGCAAATGCAGTGTATTTCTTCAGGATTTGGTGTAGTATCCAACAGGCTGTGGACCTGTGACTTTCACACACTTAGTCAAATATATCAAAATAATTTCCTATTTTTAACTAGAGAACTAAATTTTTTGTAAGTTTAAGTAGTTATAAATGGTTAGTTTCCCACATATTAGAATACTCACTGTTAAAAATAGAATTGTTTCACTACTCTTTCCATATCCGATGGAATTGAAATGCCCTAAGTAATTTGATATTTTCCATTTAAAAAAATAGAAAATAATTCCTTTTAAAATAGGAATTTGTAATAGGAACTTAACATTGGTCCTTTCCTTCTTGCATTTGTTTCCATTTCACTTCCCCTATAAGGGGAAGTAAAGAATCTCAAGCAGACTCCCAACATGGGGCTAGATATCATGACCCTGGGATCATGATCCTGAGAAGAAACCAAGAGTTAGATGCTTAAATGACTGAGCTACCCAGGTGCACCTATACTTGAATATTTTTAATTAATTACCATATCATATCTCTTTGCTATGAAAATATATGTTAAATTTTAAAAAGTTTAAAGATTTCCTGAGAACATAAGTCTTTAAAGCATCAAAAATAAATCTCCAAAACAGTTACTATAATTATTCAGATACAATTGGTCAAAATAGTAAAAACATATTACAAACTTTATGATTATTAAAAGCACCAACTTATTAAAAAGTTATTTATTTATTTATTTATTTATTTATTTATTTATTTATTTATTTATGATAGTCACAGAGAGTGAGAGGCAGAGACACAGGCAGAGGGAGAAGCAGGCTCCATGCACTGGGAGCCCGACGTGGGATTCGATCCTGGGTCTCCAGGATCGCGCCCTGGGCCAAAGGCAGGAGCCAAACCGCTGCGCCACCCAGGGATCCCAAAAGTTCCTCTCTTAATGAGATGTATGTGTCATAAGTACTTCATGTATCTAGTAATGAATATTAATTATTGCTGAATGATACAGGGTCAGCATCAACAATATCCCATTTTTAAGAAGTCAAATGCAGTTTTAAAATTTTTTTCTGGGACACCAATGGTTGAGTGTCTGCCTTTGGCTCGGGTTGTGATCCTGGGGTTCTGGAATTGAGTCCCGCATCAGGCTCCCTTAGGGAACCTGCTTCTCCCTCTACCTCTGTCTCTGCCTCTCTCTCTGTGTCTCTCACGAATAAATAAAAATCTTTAAGAAAATAATTTTTTTCTATATTTTACAAATAACAGTATAATTAACATTTAGTGTTATATTGGTTTCAGGTGTACAATATAGTGATTTGACAATTCCATGCATTATTCAGTGCTCATCCTGATAATTGTATTATTAATCTCCACTCTCCACTATCTATTTCACCCTTTCCCCTTGCCCCCTTGCCAACCTCCCCTCTGGTAACTATCAGTTCGTTCTCTATAGTTCAGAATCCGTTTTTTTTTGTTTATCTCTTTTTTCTTTTGTTCCTTTGTTTCATTTCTTAAATTCCAAAAATCAGGGGAATTACTGATTTATTTCACTTAGCATTTTACCCTCTAGATCCATCCATGTTGTTGCAAATGGCATTTTTTATCACTGAATAATATTTTGTTGTATATATATACTATATCTTTTAAAAAAATATTTTATTATTCATTTGAAAAAGAGGCAGAGCATGAGCAGAAGGAGGGGTAGAAAGGGAGGGACAAGTAGACTCCCCACTGAACAGGGAACCCAATGCGGGGCTCAATCCCAGGACCCTGAGATCATGACTTAAGCAGATGTCAGATACTTAAACAACTGAGTCAGTCAGGAGTCCCTATACCACATCTTTATCCATTTATCTATCAATAGACACTTGGGCAGTTTCTGTAATTTGGCTACTATAAATAATGCTACAATAAGCATAGGGGTGCATATGTCTTTTCCAATTAGTGTTTTCATAATTTGGGGGTAAATATTCAGTAGTGGAATGAGTGGATCATATGGTGATTCTATTTTTTAATTTTTTGAGGAACCTCCATACTGTCTTCCACAGTGTCTGCACCAGTTTGCATTCCCACAAACATGCACAAGGGTTTCTCTCCCCCTACATCCTCACCACTTGCTCTTTCATGTGTTTTTAATTCTAGCCATTTGACAGGTGTGAGGGGATATGTCATTGTAGTTTTGATTTGCATTTCCCTGATGATGAGTTATGTTGAGCATCTTTTCTTGTGTGTGTTGGCCATCTGGATGTCTTTGGAGAAATGTCTGTTCATGTCTTCTGCCCATTTTCACCCAGATCATTTGTTTTTTGGTGTTGAGATAAGTTCTTTATATATTTTAGATACTAACCCTTTACCAGATAAGTCATTTGCAAACATCTCCCATTCAGTAGGCTGACTTTTAGTTCTGTTGTTTACTTTTCTATGCAGAAACTTGTTATTTTGATGTAGTCCTAATAGTTTATTTTTGCTTTTATTTCCCTTGCCTCAGGTGATATATCTAGAAAAATGTTGCTAAGGCCAATGTCAGAGAAATTACTGCCTGTGTTGCTCTCTCCCATGATTTTTATGGTTCAGGTTTCACATTTATGTCCTTAATTTTTTCGTTTATTTTCATATATGGTGTAGGAAAGTGGTCTGATTTCATGCTGTTGCATGTCACTGTCCCCACACCATTTGTTGAAGGGACTGTCTTTTTTCCCATTGTATATTCTTGTCTCCTTTGTCAAAGATTAATTGGCTATATATATAATCATGGGTTTATTTCCGGGCTCTCCATTCTGTTCTGTTGATATATGTGTCCATTTTGGTGCCAGTACCATACTGTTTTGATTACTACAGCTTTGTAGGATATCTTGAAATCTGGGATTATGATACCTTCAGTTTCTTTTTTTTTTTCTTTTCAAGATTGGTTTGGCTATTTGAGGACTTTTGTGGTTTCATATTGTTAGGATTGTTTGTTCTAGTTCTGTGAAAAATACTGTTGGTATTTTATTAGGGATTGCATTAAATCTGTAGATTGCTTTATTTGTTCTTCCAATCCGTGAGCATGGAATATCTTTCCATTAGTTTGTGTTGTCTTCAATTTCTTTCATCAATGTTTTATAGTTTTTGGAGTATAGATCTTTCACCTTCTTGATTAAGTTTATTCCTGGGTATTTCATTACTTTTGGTATAAACGCTATCCTAATACTTGCTTTTATAAATGATACTGCTGAGACATCTTGTCTGCCTAAATAAGTAGATGGACTTCTGTTAAAGCAGTGTCACTAATTCTTTGAACTGAATTACATGCCGAAATCGTCTAATAACCTTTTACCAAAGATTTTTTTCAATGATACATAAGACAATTCCATTAGGTCCTTCATTTCTGTTAGCAGCAGTGGGGTTTCTAACCATCCAATGAGCAGAAGAATTCGTTATTCAATCATTAGAGTCACACCACTGTTAATATGACACTGGTATTCTGAACTGTCCTCCTTTCTCCACTGGGGGCCAGATGTGGGAGAGAGGCGTTTCTTTAGTGCTAGTGAGGAAGGACTATTGTACTACAGGTTAGATGGGAAAGGAGAATTAGCAGGGAATTAAGGAATGTAAAGATATTCATGTAGAACTATCTAAGTGGCCCCAAACTCTATGGAGAAGCTTTTACATACCCCAGCTAATGTGTTCCCCAACTTGAAGATTCCTGTGGTTGACAACTGCTACCCTAAAGATAGTCACATTTTAAGATACATCAGAATGTAATTCACTGTATTCAAATCACGTTCTAGATTGTGTGAATGGATCTTGAAAATAACCCTACTTATCCTAATGTTTAATCGGTGAGGTACAATTCTATTCCTTGACTTTCAAATTGCAACAGCATTTTGCTAATAAAATAGGATTAAATAAAATCTGAGAACAGATTAAAAAAAAACACCATGACATCCAAATGTCTTCCCAATAATGTAAAACTTGAAAATATCTGAAGGAGAAATAATAATTACATCTACCCTCCACCACACACACACACACACACACACACACACACACACATCCCACACAGACCCTGTCATATGGTGATTTTATTTTACGAAATGAAAGGTCAAATTTGTTTCATTTTCTCATAAGTAGACTCTCAGACACAAGAGGTAACAGAGTATGTGCAGACATGTTCAAACTATGGTCACACAGAAAAAAATAATTATTTTATCCTAATTCATTTATTCTTGAAAATTATCTTCTCCAAAGCAACTGCTACATACTGAATGAAAAGTGTTTGACTAGCTAAGAGCAGAATCTGTCTTGACTCCTCAGTCCTTTGAAACACACTGTTCCTTACAGACGTACATTTCTGCTGATTTCATTTTTTTTAAAAAAAGTTTTAATTATGGAAAATTTCAAACCTATTTCAGACTAAAGCAGACTGAATAGTGTAATGAGTCTCTTGATGTCTGGTGTTCAGCATCAACTGTCACCTCCTGATCAAGCTTGATTCATCCATATCCCTGACCTTTTCTCCTTTCTTATATTATTTTGAAGCCAATCTAAGCTATTATATCATTTTATCCTCACAACTACCCTGACACAAAAGGTATAATCTTCATGTGATAAATGAAGACTCTAAGGCTTCAAACAGGTTAAATGCCTCGTCCAAGGCTGCACAGGCTGACTGCAGAACTTGGCCAGGCAGTGGGGACAGTCCGGGCATATCTTGGGAGGAGTTAGAATGACAAAGCCCCTCTGCTCAAACTTTCAGCCACCCTGAGCCTTCCTTTATCTACATTCTGCAGCTGCTGCCTCTGTCTGGTCTCTGGTGTTTGTTTATTAAAAACTCCCAGACTCTAGAGACTCAGCTGGGGAAGGTAATTTTTTCATCAGCTCAAGAGCTGAGAAGCACCATTGTTCACTATAGCCATTGTTCCTTTTATCACCTGGCTTCAATGATAAAGCCAGCTGGTTCCCCAGGGTAGGATCTTCAGTTCCTAGCGAATGGCAAAGAACTACCTGAAGCCTGGCTCTTTCAACTGTACTTTTACTTGCAGTATTTTTAACATTGATGGCAAGTGGCTGACTCCTTTGGATCTTTGGCAGATTTGCTCTGAAACTTTTTGAAAGTGCGTGACTTCAAATAGCCAGCATCCCGGCAGGAGCGATGCCTCATCAGGAAGCTGTACAAGATGTCACGACTGCCTGGTCGTACAGGCAGTGCCGGCCTGGCTGAAGGAACATTCACAGGTCAGTGGAAAACTGGTGCCTAGAGTTAATGTAAGGTCTTTAATTAGCTTCTCGGCTTTTACAGTGACAAAGAAGACAGCTCACCAGCTGACCCACAGCAAGACTGAAAGGTCTCTGCCATGTACTGATTCACACTTAGTTCAGTTAAAAAAAAAAAAAAAAAAGAAGAAGAAGAAAAGAAGAAAATCAGCTGGCACTGACTTGACTTAATTAATATCTATATTTTGGACACAAAATCAAATATTTACATTCTGGACTGATTTCTTTTGCTTTGCAATGGGTGAGGCTTACTAATCACGTTCCTGAAGCATATGAAGCCCTGTGCTCAAGGAGACTTTCAACAACTGTGGCTTGTTCCTTTGCCAGCCTCAGTTCCCCAGGTGAGCATGGGCAGCCTTCCCGGGTGCCCGCCCCAGCCCACAAACTCTCGGCAGCTCTCTGTCCTCTTGCTTCTCTGCACTGCCCGCACCAGGTACCCGCAAAGGGCTCCCTTTCCACTTTCTCCAAGACCCAGATTTGTACTGTTTTAAAGTAACTGTATTCTTAGAAGCCTTTTCCAAAACTGGACATAACCATTCTACTCGCAGGATGTCTGCCTTGTTTTCTATATTTCTCTAGGGGGAACCTCTAACTTTTTACCAACTATCTCAGTTAGTTGTGAGTAGTCATCATCCTTCCAACTAGTCTGATTCTGAGGACAAGGCTACTAGTTTAAGGGGTACCTGAATCTCAGAGAGGAGGTGACGCGGTCCTAGGTCCATGAAAGTTGCTTAATAAAAATGAGTTAAATGAAGGAATGAGTGAGCAAATGAATTGGTTGCAGTGCTGGTCTTTCAAAAACAAAAAAAGATTTTCTGGTTAGTTGGTCAAAAATTCCTTTCCTTGTCATCCTTTTTGTTTAAGACTAGACTCCTTTTGTACTTCAGATGTGCTATAGTTTGTCTTTCTTTCCAGAAAAATAAAATTCTCAATAGATAAGTGACTTAAGAAATGTGACTAAAGACCATGGCTAGTCTTTTCAGCTCTCAGAACAAGAAAATATCAGAGGAATTGTTCTAAATAAGCTATTTTCTCTTATTTGGAATACAATAAGCTTAACAAAGAGCTCTCATGGCTACCGTACTTTAGCACAGAGCAGTAAACTGGTGTGCTCCTCTCCCTAAAACTATAGCAGTGCTTTTTTCCAATACAAAAATGAGGATTCTAATCTGCTCCCAACCCCTAGAAATTTACAGTTAATATACAGGATCACTTAGGATGGGTCCAGGACCAAAAAGCAGTTCTTCAACTGCATACCAGTGTCGACCTCCAGTTGGCAAATGCTTGACAAAGGCAATTCCCAGGGCGCCGGGGAGGCCGTCTCGTGAATGGTGGCATGTGCATTTGGACAGGAGAGAAGGAGAGAGGGATGCTGAGTTGCCATAGTAACATTATGGGAGGGAAGTGAAATTGCATGGGGTTAGTAGTTGTTTTTTTTTTTTTTTTTTTTTTTTTCCCCAATTCCCCTGATTTTTAAAGTGCTAACATAATGAACAAGTATTCCCTTGGGGAGAATTCTGAAGCAAAGCCAACTGGCTGGTCCAGATCTCATATTTCATCGCAGTGACAGTAATCTTATTACTGAGGTGGGAAACTGTACTTTACTGGCTGGACAAAATGCTCTGTTGTGTTAGCCTAAGAGCAAAACCTTGCAATTCGAAGGTCAAAAAGGCTTTCTTTCAGCTCCTGTTTTGCTGAAAAGCTTGGAACAGGACATTAAGGTATCACACCTAAGAATACTACACCCAGATTACGTTATTAACAAGCTGAATTTGCTCAAAGCCAATACTGAAATGATACAAATTCATGGCTTGGGAAATACTTTCAAAAACAGACATTTATTTTGACTTGTATTCTGTAGGCTTTCTTTCCTTCCCTCTAAGCAAAAAAAATAAATAAATAAAATCTCACTCTAGAGAAGGAAATCAAGCAGCTCTTTTCCTATATCATGGATATAAAACAGGATGTGATACTTAATTGAAAACTGAAAACAATGAAACAAAAAGCAGGTTCTACTCAGGGAGGGGAGAGTTATAATACAGTTAAAGTAAAAGGGCAGCAATTACAGTCCAACCGTAAAGCTATTCTCATGTCTGTATTTTTTTTACCAGAAATTCTGACTGTATCCTCATTTTGCATGTGGCTGGCAGTTGTAGATTTGGCCTAGGAGGGAGTACATTTTTTGAAACCCCCCTGTTGTTATAGGCACATTATATTTGTGATCTTACTGAATCCTTAATACTCATGAGAAAGGCATTGGAAGTTCCCTTGATAAATGAGAAAGCTGCTCCAGAGGATGAATGTACCTACTCGAGGTCACATGCAACCAAACGGCTGGAATCAGAATCTATACTTAGGCTTTCCTCTATCTATGGGATTAGATTCCTTCTACTATAAAACAATCTCCTTTTAAGATCTAGAATTCATTTCTACCATTTATGCATAGGAAAGAAAAATATCTCTTTCTAATTCCCTTCCTTCCTGTCCCTGTCATACATCCTGTATATTTAAAATTAAACGAAAACAGGGCAAAATCCTTCTGTTGTTCTCTCTGCTTAGAAAGCCACAGCCTTCTGAGCCTAGAACACACCCTCAGGCTATTTGTTGTGTTCTTTGGGTTTTTCTTGTCCCTCTTGTTTTGTCTTCTTGGGGTTGAGAATGATTTAGGATTCTAATCACTGAATCATCACATATATCATTGGCTAGCTCCTCCTTTGGCTTTTTAACTACATCTTTTCTCTTTTTTCTTCTCTTAGTGGTTGCCCTAGGCATTACAATATGTATCCTTAATTTAAGTCTAAATAGCATTGTGTTATTAATCATGTATCATATACTAATATTATATATGATATATGGTATTAATATATAATTTCACATATAAAATGAAATTCTGCAATATTACAATTCCATTTATACTATTAGCTTTCCCTTTTGTGCTATAAATGTTGGATTTTTTAAAAAAATGTTTTATTTATTTATTCATGAAAGACACAGAGAAGCAAAGACAAAACCAGAGGGAGCCAGAGGCTCCCTTGTGGGGAGCCCGATGCAGAACTTGATCCAGGACCCCGGGATCATGATCAGAGCTGAAGGCAGATGTTCAACCACTGAGCCACCCAGGTGCCCCTAAAAATCAGATATTACAAACCTCAGAATAGATTGATAGTTTTCTTTAATCAAATTTTAAAGAATTACTAAAAAGAAAAAAATGTTCTGTATATTGATCTGCTTATGTATTGTCTGTAACTTTTCTCTTCTTTTTTAGATCCACATTTCTTTTTTTAATAAAATTTTTAAAAAAGATTTTGTTTATTCATGAGAGATGCAGAGACAAGCAGAGACATAGACAGAGGGAGAAACAGGCTCCTTGCAGGGAGCCTGATGTGGGACTTGATCCCGAGACGGGATCATACCTTGAGCCAAAGGCAGAAGCTCAACCACTGAGCCACCCAGGCATTCCTAGATCCCCATTTGCATATGGTATCACTTCCCTTCAGAATTAAGAACTTCCTTTAATATTTCTTTTAGCGTGAGTTTGAGGATAACATGTTATCTGAATTTTTGCTTATCTGAAACTGAATTTTGCTCTTATTATGAATTTATGTTCATTGGATATAAATTCTAGATTAACAGATATTTTTCATTTAGTACCAATGTTCCATTGCCTTCTGGCCTCCAGTGTTTGTTTGTTTCTTCTTCCTCATCTTTTTTTTTTTTTTTAAGATTTTATTTATTTGAGAGAGAGAGAGAGCAAGAGACCAAGAGCAGGGAGAGGGGTAGAGGGAGAAGCACACTCCCAAAATGGGGCTTAATCCCAGGACCTGGGGATCATGACCTGAACAGCAGGCAGATGCTTAACCGATTGAGCCACCCAGGTGCCCCTGGCCTTCAGTGTTTCTGGATAAGAAGTTAAATCACAGTCTCATCATTGTTTTTCCATTTATAATGCATCTTCTTCTCTGTTTGCCTATACATTTTTTTCTCTATCTTTGACATTTAGCAGCTTCACTATCATGTGCCTCTATGTGGTTTTCTTTGCATTTATCCTCCATGGGATATGCTGTTTCCTGAGTCCAGGGGTTGTAGTTTGCGACTGAATTTTGAAATACATACATCTTTTTTACTCCATTCCCTTGCTCTCTGCTTCTTGGACTGCGTTGTATTTAGTCAGCTTGCTAATATTCCAGATGTTGCTGACATGGTGTGAACTTGATTTTTAATCCTTTTTGTTTTCTGTCCTTCATTTTGGATGATTTTTATAACTTGTGCTCAAGTTCACCAATTCTTTCTCTTTTTGTATTTAATCTGTTCTTTATCCCATCCAGTGAATTTTTAAAAAAAAAATTAGATATGTTTTTTAGTTCTAAGATTTCTATATTTTTAGATTATTTTTCCTGAAATTCATTTTTTCTTTTTTGCCTTACTCATTATATCTGTCTTTTCCTTCAGATATTGAATATATTTATCATAGTTATTTTAAATTCTATTAATTCCAACATCTGAGTCACCTATGGGTCTGTTTTTATTACCTAACTTTTCCTTTGACTGCAAGTTGGATTTTTTTCTTCTCATGTATATTACTAATTTTAAGTTATATGTTAAATTTAAGTTAAGTATTAGATATTGTGAATAATATGCTATAAAGACTCTGATCTTTTTTTTTAATTTTTTTTTAATTTTTATTTTTTTATTTATGATAGTCATAGAGAGAGAAAGAGAGAGAGGCAGAGACATAGGCAGAGAGAGAAGCAGGCTCCATGCACCGGGAGCCCGATGTGGGATTCGATCCCGGGTCTCCAGGATCGCGCCCTGGGCCAAAGGCAGGCACCAAACCGCTGCGCCACCCAGGGATCCCTAAAGACTCTGATCTTATAGGGACTTGATTTTAGGGTTTCAATGGCAGTTCAGTTTTGGCCTTATTCCAAGAGTAATCCCTTTAGTCCTGGGACACAGTCATAACTTCTAAGATATAGTCCTTATAGAGTTAATAAAGAGCCAAAGATGTTTACCAAGCTTCCCTGATGTGGTGATTATCTTCCTTGCAGCAGGCACTGCTGAACTTTCCCCTTAGCTTTCAATTTTTTAACTGTTATTTCCCTCTGGCCTCCTTGATGTTTCAATCCCCCCAAAATATATAGTTCAGGGCTCAGCCAAGGACTGTGGGGAGTTTATATGTTTGTTTCAGCACTCCCTTTGTGGTTCCCTCCTTTCAGTGATTCCTCCCTGAATATCCAGCCACTCTTACAGCCCCAAACTTGATCCTCTGACCTCAAGACAATAAAATTGAGACTTACTCCATGAATTGTATCACAGTATCTGGCATATAAACATAGATTTCATCCTGTATTGTTTAGTTCTTTCAAAAGTTGAATTCACTCCAATTTATGCCAAGTTTTGATTACTGAGCTACCTAGGCATCCCCCTTCAAAGTGATTTTCATGTTTTGAAAACTAAGGGCATTTCATGATTAGTTTTATTTTTTTTAATATTAAGATTTAATATTTTTAGAGAAGCTTAAGGCTCATAGCAAAATTTGGGGAAAGGTGCCATTACCCTTCTTTGAATCCAAATAGATACTTTCAACTAGCTTTTAATATTTGTGACATAAAAATAAAAAAAATTACTCTATTTTTGAATGCCATAAATATTTTAAAATTTGTCTTGACTGATGTAGAAACACAGAGTATTTTGCATAATTTCAAATGCTCTCATCAACATGTCTATGTTAGGACTCTAGGGAGGAAGTATTGTATTAGAATTTTCTCTTTGATAGAAACTATTTTATGACCATAAAATGTCTAATATTTTCTTTAAGGATTTATTTTTAGGCAGAGCAAGACACTTCTGGAAATAAAATAAAATAAAACATCAGGTATGCTTGAGTGGCTCAGTGGTTAGGCATCTGCCTTTGGCTTAGGGTGTCATCCTGGAGTCCCGGGATCGAGTCCCACATCGGGCTCCCTGCATGGAGCCTGCTTCTCCCTCTGCCTATGTCTCTGCCTCTCTCTCTCTCTCTTTCTCTGTTTCTTATGAATAAATAAATAAAATCTATAACAACAACAAAAAAAGAAAGCAAAAGTCAATACCAATATTTCTTTCTTCTTTGTATTTAACCTGTGAAATAGAACCGGTTGCATTTCTGGGAAAGGCCAGGCTAAAATTACAGGGCATCCAAGTGTCTCCTGACACCTTCCCAGAATAGTAAGAATTTAACAACTGACAGATTCAAGGTATTCTGAAACCTTTTATCTACTTGCACACAAATATCTCTTCATGCTCATAAATCAATTGGAAGCTATTAACTTCAGGGAACAAACTTATATTACCAAAGTATCAGTATAAAGTCAAGAAAATTAAGACCTTTTGGCAAATTAACACTAAGGAGAGTATCTTTTATTTCTATATATTCAGCAAAAGATGCCAGGATGTGTGCTAAGTGCTACAGATACCAAGATGAATGTGTGCATCTGAGTGCCTACGTGGAGCCTTGGATGTGATGTGGTAGTAATGGGACTGTATGAGGATCCGGGCAGTGGCACCTGTCAGGAAAACAGGAAGCTGGGAGAGGCATGATTAGAGCAGCATTCTGGGAATCAGAGCACTAGTATTACCGACTCTACCTGGAACTCCTCCATCTTTTATGAAGCACTAAATACAAGCACAGCTGCCTTTACTACTGGGTAGAGAAGGTTGGTGAAAAGAGAGAACTCAGAAGATGCTACAAAGCCTTAAAATGGTTCTGATTTGGGTCCATATTGAGCCTTGGATTTGGCTGTGAATTGATGCAAAGGAAAAGGAAAATGATGAGATACCATCCATTGCAAAGTATCTTCTTGCAAGAATACATGCTAGCTTTACAGAAAGCTAGAGTTAAATGGAAAAACATACAAACCAGCAGGCTACCACAAGTAGCTATTCTTTGCAAAGCATTTTAGTCTATAAATAAAGCCATTAAAATCTGTTGAAAAAGAATGAACAAATTTCAAAAATTATTTTAAAATTAGGATCTGCATATAGACCAGCCTGGAAAAATTTGTCTTGATATATGTTTATGACTCAGCACATTTGCCACCATTATTACAGAGATACTTAACATACTTACTCTTGTCTATTTTGCAGGAGAATAAGATAACAAGCCAGTTGGCATTAGTAAGCATTGAGAGGCTGAGAAAATACAAAAAGCTTTCTTTAAATGAACTAATAGAAAAAGGAACACAGGCTGTGTGGTTCATCAGATCCTTGCTAAAAGCTTTCAGGAACATTCATGTATAAGTTTCTTCCCCAGGATTCCCCAACTTTACTGAAATAAAATTGACATGCAACATTGTGTAGGTTTAGGTTATTCCCTGTCATGATCTGGTGTGTGTGTGTGTATGTGTGTGTGTGTGTGTGTGTAGTGAAATATTTACCATGATAAGGTTACTTAACACATTCTTCACCTCACATCAATTCTGAATATACAATACAGGACTGTTAGCTATAGTCACTGAGATGAACCTTAGATACCTGAATAAATACACTTTATAACTGGCAGTCTGTACCCTCTGACAAACATATCCCCATTTCCCCCACATCTCAGTGCCTGGTAGCCCCGTTTCCATTGTTTTTATGGGTGAGATGTTTTTAGATTCCTCATATAAGTGATAACATGCATATTTGTCTTTCTCCATCTGACTTATTTTACCTCTTATAACACACTCAGGATCCACTTATGTTGTTGCAAGTGGCAGGATTTCCTTTTATGTTTATGGCTGAATAATATTCCACACACTGGAAATGCAGTTTAAATGCTATATTAAAGCTTTATCAATTAATCAACAAAACTCTAATGACTTTTTTGGTATAAAACCATTGGGTGCTTTTTCTATAATATTTTTTCATTAAAAACTCCAATCTCTGTTCTCTAGGGGCCCCTGCTTTTTTGTCTAGTTTTTCCCCCCTCCTGACGCTTACAACTCTCCAGATTTGGGGGCAGTGTCATGAAGTCAATTTGCTAAGTCCTAATAAGTTTCTCTTCTCCTTCTGGGACTCAGCGATGATAGGCTGCTTTGATGGAATGGTGCCTTTTTAGTCCTGCAAGTTTTCTTCATTCCTTTTCATTCTTTTGTCTTTTGCTTCTCTGACTGGATAATTCCAAAGGCTCTTGGTTCTGCTTGGTCTGGTCTGCTGCTGGAGCTCTCTACTGAGGTCTTTGTTCCCATCCCTGTCTTCTTTAGCTCCAAATACATGCTTGGTTCTCTTTTTATATTTTCTTCTCTTTGTTGAACTTTTCATTTCGTTCTTGTATATTTTTTCCTAACTTCATTAAATTGTTTCACTATGTTTTCTTGTAGCCCTCTGAGCATCATTAGGACAATTATTTTGAATCCTCTGTCAGGCAGTTCCTATGTCTCCATTTCTTTGAGGTCAGTTACTGTAAGTTTACTGGGTTTCTCTGCCGGTGTCATGTTGCCCTGATTCTTCAGGATTCCTGTAGCCATGCATATAGATGTCTGCACATTTAAAGAAGCAATCACCTCTTCCAGACTTTATGAGTTGACTTCGATATGGAAAGACCATGAGCTGTGCATGGGGATGTGCTGGAGTGTGCTGTCCTGCCAGGTCCAGTGGTATAGTGTACCAAATCAGGGGTGTGTGGTCATTCTGATCCCAGGAGTATATGATGTCTCATTGGCTCAGGCCACTGGGGTCCACAACATTGATAACTGTGTGGTTCTTGGTGAGCACTGTGGGGAGTCCACAGTGGCTATAGGGGTTGTTGGAGTCCTCAGCAGCACCCCCAGGGCCATTGGCTAGAGACTTAGGCAGGCAGTGGTGGTGGCTGGAGCTAGTGCTGCACACACAGCCATAGGGGCCTTTTGCAGGTCTGTGTAGTGGTGGGGGCTGATTTCATGCATGCACATAGTAGTGGGGTCAGGGGCAGTTGTCAAGGCCTGGCCAATTGCAGGAGTACTGGCCGCTATGGGGACCACAGCTGTCTATGCATTGTACTGTGGCTACGAGGCCTCACCATGGTGGACACACTGCAGCAGAGGTTGGTGTGAGGAGTCAGGTGAGGGGCAAGCAGGTTCAGAGCTTGAAGGACCAGCCGCAGGTGAGCCGAGTATTGTAGGCCAGTGATAGGAGACAGGGTCAGCTCTGGCCCTCAGATAACTGTGGGGGCCCTGCTATTAGTGAGGGCTCCTGTGGCTGTGGGGTCTCCCCGGGGGTGTGTGCCTACCCTTGGAGGCTGGTAATGAGGGTCTGGTTGGGGCATATAGGTGCACAGCTAGAAGGTTATCTGCCCATGTGCCACAGTGGTGAAGGCCAGTGGCTGGAGCAGAGCCAAACCCAGACCCAGAGACCCTGAGGAAGGCCTGGCTAGCTGGCATGCACTTCTGTGGCTGTGGGATCTGCACTAGGTGCGTGGGCAGCAGTGAAGGCCAGTGATGAGGGTTGGGCCAGAGGTGTGCCAGTGCACGCTGGGAGGGGGTAGCCCCAAGTGTGAAAATGGCAATGGGAGTCAGCACAAGGGTCTTGTACTTGTGTAGCCATAAAGGCCTGGGCTGGCTGCTGCTGTGGATCCTTGGCTCTAGATCCTTGGCAGGGGGTAGAGTAGGTGAGGGTGGGGTATGGGCAGGGAGCAGGGAAGGAAGGACTCAGGAGTCTGGGAATGTGAATATCTGTGAGGCAAAACCCTGTGAAATCTGCAGGTGGCCCACAGTGGCTGTGCCGGCCATGGCCATCGGTGGTGGTTACTTCTTGGTGGCAAGAAAGATGCTCCGGTCTTCCTGGAAGCAGGTCACTGGGAGCCACAGTCATTCCTGCTGCGTGGCTGATACTGGTAGCACCGACTTTCCTTTGTTCCTTCCTATCTCTATTCATCTCAGCCTTGCCAGTCTCTGGGTGGGGTAAAACTGATGTCCTCTATGCGGTATCCTAAGGCTAGGGAAGCCGGCCACTCACCCTGTCCCTTCCCTGGTGAGGGACACTCTTTCAGGCTACAGAGTTGCCAGGCTGGCATCAGATGATGCAGGCAGAATGAAGCTGGCCTTCCTTCCCTTCACACACAGCTACTCTCAGGTTTGTTTGTTTGTTTGTTTTTTTTTTCCCCTCACTGTGTCACTGAAGATTCATAAGTGGACTCCTAAGCTCTCTGCTTTTCTTTTCTTTTCTTTTTTTTTTAAAGACAGTGATTTTTATTTTTTATTTATGATAGGCACACAGTGAGAGAGAGAGAGAGAGAGAGAGAGGCAGAGACACAGGCAGAGGGAGAAGCAGGCTCCATGCACTGGGAGCCCGACGTGGGATTCGATCCTGGGACTCCAGGATCGCGCCCTGGGCCAAAGGCAGGCGCTAAACCGCTGCGCCACCCAGGGATCCCGCTCTCTGCTTTTCTTTGTGGATAGCTGCCTAACAGTTGATCTCTGTGGGGGGATGGAGGCTCAGGTCTCTTTCTTTACCCTCTTGGTAATGTCAACCTGACTTATATAACCACCTTGAGTTTTACAGTAACTAGTTTTTTTAAAGTTACAATATCCAGTGCTTCTTCTAAATGAGAAGGCCCAGTAAAATCATCTGCAACAATTCCCCATCCGTGAGGGGACACAAACTAAGACTCAGGAGGGTGAGTTGCCTAAGGTCACAATTTTATTTGCAAGTCGCTCTTAAGACTCAAGATCAGGCCACTGAAGTAAAATAATATTCACTCTCATTTGCTTTTCCAGCTGGCAAGATCTTGCTCAGATCCTGCTGACCTACTCGGATCATAATTCAAATTCACTTGCCTATATAAAAGGCCTCTAAGAGTCTGCTTTGAACCTGAGCCCTTCATTAGGTCAGCCACACATGGGCAGGAGCAGAGCAAGCAAACCAGGTCCCTTGGAGTGCTGGCCCCTGATGGGAAATCCAGGATGTTTTCCTGTGTCTACACATGGAGGATTGGATTCAACAGGGCAGACTTGATGCAACAAGGTAACCACAGCAGTAATCAGTACCTGCCAGGAGGTGGATGGGTAGATGACAATATGTATTTCCCCACAAGCTACTGGACTGAGTAGTAAAACTTGTATTTATGAACAATTTTGTTTTCTGTTTTTAGGCTTGTCCCCAGGCGCTCTGACATTTCAGCTGCTCCCTCCCTCTCACCCACCCACCAGATCACTATTCGGTCATTTCAGCCAGAGAGAAGGGAAGCTTTGATGAGAAGGACACAACATAGTTTACATATTTGGGGTATGTACTCTGCTATAGTCTGCCAGGAATTCAGTCTGTGACCCACTAATATCCCACCCTCACCCCACTCCATACAGGGCACTAACGGAAGCAGGACAGGCTTCTCTGTTCTCTGTTTCTGTCTCCATCATGTTCACACGCCATTTACACGGCACAGGAGAAAAGAAAATCTCTGTGAAAATGGAATGGACGGGAGCAGCCTGGGTGGCTCAGCGGTTTAGCGACGCCCTTAGACCAGGGTGTGATCTTGGAGACCCAGGATCGAGTCCCATGTCGGGCTTCCTGCACGGAGCCTGCTTCTCCCTCTATGGAGCCTGCTTCTCCCTCTGCCTGTGTCTCTGCTTCTCTCTCTCTTTCTCTGTGTCTCTCATGAATGAATGAATGAATGAATGAATGAATGAATAAATAAATAAATAAATAAATAAATAAAAATATTTTTAAAAATTGAATGGACAGTAAAAAGGAGTCTGCATCTTATTCAAAATTAGATAGCCTTTCAGAACAGGGAGGCAAAGTGGCGGAGAAACCAAGTTTCATCCTGCAGTTGCATAGGACACAAAGTTGCAGACTACATTATTTCATATCTCTCATACTTTTATCCAGAAGAGGTTTTTTTAAAAAAATTTTTATTTAATTATTTGAGAGAGAGAGAGAGAGCGAGCAAGAGCATACAAGTTGGGGGAGGGGCAGAGGGAGAAGCAGACTCCCTGTTGAGCAGGGAGTCAGATGTGGGGCTTGACAAAGGAGCCCCTCCAGAAGAGTTTTTATGTTTTAATTCTGGTGCCACTATATGCCCCATAAACATGGACCTGAGTTCCTCATATACCCTTTCCTCCTCTCACTGTATCAAATACAGCAAGTAAGTGTTTGATACTTGATGCAAGATGATCAAAAAGGAATTTTTGATTGATGATTTTATAGAGAGAGGGAGAAATAAGGTAGTTCCCAATCCACATACCCACTAAAACCCCAGCTGGATATCCAGGTATATCCCTTCTGGCTCCTCTTTCCTGCTGGGCTCTAGTATTCCTCATTTTTCTTCATAAAAATTCTCCCTACCCACAAATGATCCTTTCTCTCTACATGGTAATCAAGTGGCATAAGCATAGATTCTGCTTTATTCCTTACAATCTCTTTAAATAGCCTACATTAGTGGAAGACCTCTGCCATTTAAAGTGATAGCCCTACCATACTGGTTATGGCTTCATACTAAATAATGCAAAGCCAATTTGAAAAGAGCTGTATTCAATTTACTTGTTCAGGCAGACAGTCCCCTAGGGGTCAAACTACGTCTTTCTTCCCTTCTTTTCTCTAGGAAGCTTATTTCTTTTAAGGTACAGACACAGATTTTAGATTTATTAGTTATCAGGAAAAGGCAGCCTGGATCTCCTGCTAAGTGCTGACAGCTGGGCTGTCTTCAGGCCCAAGTATAGATGACAAACTGTCCATTGACTTCATGAAGGTAGGGATGGTGTCGTGCCGTCTTGCTCCATCATCTCACTGTGTCTGCCCCACAATAGGCATACTCAATAATCATTTATTGATTGGGTCAATAAATGCAGTGAGCAGTAAATGAAGTAGTAAACCAAGGAACTATAGGAATCAAATTCAGGTTACCAGGCCAGTTTTAGGAGTATGGAGATCAGGATTCCTGCAGAGGAATTCCTGCAGAGGAAGCACAGGACCGTGGGGACTACGATGATAAGACAGGGAAAATGACCCAAAACCCCGAGATAGGGGGTTGTGTATAGGGAGGTCACCTTTTCATTAGCCTCACTCTTGCTCACACCTTATAACAAACACATGAAATATTGAAAAAGATAATTCCTTGGTTAGAAGTTTAATGCTAATTGGACCTCTGAGTTATACCAGCAATGGCTGGGACTTCTGGCCGACTCTATGTCAACACAGTTCACAAACATTAGCTTGATTAAGGGGGCTGTTAATTTTCTTTATTTTCAGATAGAGAAATTACATGCAGATGATTTGACAGCATATCGGAGTCAACTGGCTAAGGTCAGCATCTGGGATTCGAACTTGCTTCTTAGACTGTTCTTTCCTCTACCCACAATGCATCTCACTGAATCAAGCAACATGCTAAATGCCTTAGCCAAACAGATTTGTGTTTGTTTGTCTTTTTTTTTAATTTCCAAACTGCGGTAAAAAAACCACACAATATAAAATTTACTCCCTCAACCATTTTTAAGTATACATTTCAGTAGCATTAACTGTATTCACATGGTTATGCAACATCTCTAGAAATTTTTCATCTTGTAAAATTGAAACTCTATACCTGTTAACCAACACTCTCCATTTCTCTGTTCCCAAAGCCCCCAGCAAGAACCATTCTACTTCTGTTTCTGTGACTTTGACTACTCTAGATACCTCATAGGAGTGGAATCATTTAGTACTGTATTTTTTGACTGGCATTCACTCAGGATAACGTCCTTAAGATTCGTTTATGCTGTAGAATTGACAGGATTTTCTTCCTTTTTAAGGCTGAATAATATTCCATTGTATGTATACGTTACATTTTCTTTATCCATCCATTGATGGACATTTGGGTTGCTTCCACCTCTTGGGTATTGCGAATAATGCTGCAATTGAACACGAGTGGGCAAATATTGCTTCAAGATACTGTTTTCAATACTTTTGGGCAAATATCCGGTAGTGGAACTGCTGGATGGTTTTATCTTTTGCTTTTTGAAGAACTTCCATATGGTTTTCCATAGTAATTGCACCATTTTACATGTCTACCAGCAGTGTGCAAAAGTAGATAGATTTGTTTTTAAATAGAATAACTGTCAGTTTTAATATCAAACTGACCAAACAGCCTAGCCTATAGTGTCAAGGAGTGATTAAATTCTTAAAAATGTCACTCAACTAAAACTCTAAACCGTAGGCCTTGGTTTTTATGATTAAAGCCATACACCATTTAAACATGCATGACAGAATTATAAATATGGATCAGCATCCCATTTTAGGGCAAATAAATTTAGCAGTCATTTTCACAGAGACGACGACAAATGAAGTAAAAGCAAAGGCAGTGAGTGTTGAGCCAGTGTGAAGGTCTCGGGGGAAGAATTGTTACTTGCTGAAAATAAGTATTAGCATGTACAGGGATTGCACTCTTACCCTCGTTTTGGCATCGATTTTAGCTCCTCGGTCAAGCAATAGTTTTACCATGTTGGCATTTCCTCTTTTTGATGCAACATGTAAAGGTGTGATGTCATTCTGTGGAGGAACAGGAAAAAGAAGAGTTTGGTATCTGCAGTTCAACCCAAACATCACTTCTTCAACTTCCCCCAACTTTTCTCCCTTTTTAAAAATTATCATTGTGAGCAGAATGCTTCCCAACGTTTCTGACAGTAACTTTACTCAGGGGATCCCCCCTAAAAAGGGATAAATTTTAAGGAACATACTCTGTGGGATTGGGTCTAACTTTATTTCATTTGACTGAGGTGACTGATAGGTGAGATGGCATTTTTTTCCCCTCTAAAATCCTGCACCATTAAGTCAATGTATTGTCCCATGAACTCTGATGCCCATCAGCTGGTGAGTGGTTGACTGAGTGGCTGATGACGGCTAGGACTCAGTGAGAGGAGTATCATGTTCCGCAGAGCCATCTCTGGGTTCATTTGAGCACAAGATATCCAGGGAAGACAACAGCAACTCATGGTGGGAAATTGGTCAGGAACAAAGTCACAGGACTTCCATGCATGTGGGGCTTTTAGAATGTGTTCACAGGCATTTATTAACAATGTTACAGTTCTCTGTTTTCACATTTTTAAATTCCTGTTGAGGAATATACATATTGTTAGAACAATCTAAAATTCCAGTTGTGACCTTTCAATACCACAGGTCTTTCCTCCATGCATCTTATAGGTGCTAAGGTTGTTTCCAGACTGTCAGGGCAATGTGTGCATATAGTGAGAACATTATCTATTTTGGCTCCTCACTCCTATGTAGTGGCAATAGGGACTTACAGTCCATTGTTCCCATAAGTCAATTATATGACGTATGACCTAGGCTCATACAGGGTTATGTTCTTGTCATTTGGTAGCAGCTACAATATCATGGCTCCCAGGGACTGACTCTGCTCAGGTGTTAGGCTCTGTGCTCAACTCTTTACTATCTCATTTAATTCTCACAATCCTCACAATGCCACAAACAATCTGACCTATAATATCCATTTTACTGATGCACAAAGAGCTGGCAAAACCAGGATTCAAATTAAAATAAAACTCAGGGATCCCTGGGTGGCGCAGCGGTTTGGCGCCTGCCTTTGGCCCAGGGCGCGATCCTGGAGACCCGGGATCGAATCCCACGTCGGGCTCCCGGTGCATGGAGCCTGCTTCTCCCTCTGCCTATGTCTGCCTCTCTCTTTCTCATGAATGAATAAATAAAATCTTTAAAAAAAAATAAATAAATTAATTAAAAATAAAATAAAATAAAATAAAACTCAAACTTAGGTTTTGAGAGAAAGGCACGAGCTTCATGTACTCCTCACTCTGGTTCAATACTTATCAACCTTTTGGTGATATTATTTCTTCTATGCTCCCTGCTATTTTGCCTTTTTTTTTTTTTTGTATGCAGAAGTTTAAGAGGAGGAAGAGAAAAACCCAGGCATCATAGTATTTCACCCACAAATACTGCAATTTACTCTAACAAATAAGGATTTTTTAAAACAAGTAATCAGAATACCATTATCATATTTAACAAACTAAAAATAATTCCTTCATAACACCAAGACTTAGTCAGTGTTCAAATGCTCCCATTATGTCCAGTTAGCTTAGAAGTATTGTTCAAATTAGAAAAGCCACATCTGCATTAGTTGGAAATGTCTCTTAAGTCTCTGAATCTTCAAAGGTGCCTGGCTCTGTTTTCTTTTTTCCCTGACTATTTATTTATTTATTGAAAAAAGCTGAGTATTGTGTAGACTATTCTCACTTCCAGATTTAGTTGCTTTCATCCTCATGGAGTGTTGTTGAACATTCTTTTGCCTTGTATTTTCTATAAACTTTCCCAAATATTATAAACTATAATGCTCCTAGCAGTACATTCTCCTAGCTGAAAAACTCTTACCCTCTTTATTCTTAGGTGCCAAAGTATCAACTGATACATAAAATGAAGGATGAAGAAAGAGATCTCAAGAAACCAAATTTGCTTCAGTAATGCTGGTGGGGAGTACACAGGATGAGTACCATTGCTCTAGACCAGGGTAGACAAACTTCTTCTGCATAGGGCTAAATAGCAAATATTTTCAGCTTGCAAGCCATACAAGGTCAATGGCAACTATTCAGTTCTGCCATTGTAGTGCTAAAACAGTCATATAAAATACGTAAAGAAATGGGAGTGTTTGCGTTCCAAAATTTTATTTACAAAAACAGATGGTGGGCCAGATTTGACCTAGAAACAGTAGTTTGCTGACCCTGCTCTAGATCTACCAGCTATGGCTGAAGGTTTCAACTATGGGTAACAGTTCATGAAAGAGGGAGTAGAGCTATATGCTGTGCATTACATATGCTGTGGTCTCCTTTAGTGTGGACTATTTTTGGCATGAATGAAAGCTGGCAAAAGAAAACAAAATTCCTGGTGACTCTAATTGTATAGTTTGTGCCCATTGTCCAAGTGCAAGTGTGAGTCACTCCAGTGACCAAGCAGAATACTGGATGAATACTAGACCTGAGATGGCAGGTAGAAGAGCAGGTTAGGTCTATAGGAAACATGGTCTAACAGGAAGCTTACTGAGCCCAGAGCAGGAGATGGCACAAAGGTCTCATCTCTTTCCAGCAGGAGTCAGGGCTTCCATGTGATTTCCCTTTAAAACTGTGCCCTTGCCTGGTTGAGAAGGACTTAATTAACCTCCATTACAAGTAGGCTAATTTTAGTGAGAGGAAGACTCTACTTCTAATTTTGCTCTCTTCCATATTCATGGACTCTTTCATACGGTGATGCATAGATGTCAAAAGGGTGCCTTGGAGTTCTAACTTGCACATTTTTCTACACCTCTCTGACCCTGGAGGAATACTTTATATTTCTGCAGCACTTAAAAAGGGCTTACATTTACATAATTTCATTTTATCTTCACCACACTCTTTTGAAATAAATCATTCATCCTATTTGACAGATAAACTATGGAATGGAACTGGTCAGTAATTTGTATGTTAAAAGACAGTGAATTAGAAGCAGAATCAGGATGAGAATTCGGTTTTCTAGACCCTTGGCAGTGGTATTTTTCAGTAACAGAAACAACTATTGCTTTTCCTGTCAAATGGAGCTTCAGAATGATATATATACCTCTGCATTCCTGAATCTGGTAGTGACTGCTTCTGTCAATTAGGAACAAATCAAAATGAAAGTGGTACCTCTAGACCACTCAATGTGGTTCATCAGTTAACCAATACAAATGTTTTATGTCCTTCTATGCATAAGACCTGCTGTATTAAGTGACCAACAAAATTATGGAATCCCAACAGATCAAAAGAGCCCAGTAATATTAGAGATGAAAATGCATGTTTAAGAGAACCCTCTTTTGCTGCTCACAGAATGTATTCTAGGATGCGATTTGGCGGTATATATGAAAAGCCGCAAAGCTAAAACCACAGACATAAGGCAGAGATTGACAGCCATAGTGACAGGGTGGGAATGATAAGAAAGAATGTAAACTCAGCTAACTCTTGGCTACAATGGCTTAATCTTCCACATTTATAGCCTGATAGGCAAGGGATGCCCATTTTCAGACAAAGATACTATTTACCTGGAATCTCTCCAGTAGAACAGTGAGCTACAGGCATCAAAAGTCAGGGAATTTCACCAAATATATGGGATTTCAGTCAAACAGAAATCCTTGGTAAGAAAAGCCACAATCTGGGGTCCCTGGGTGGTGCAGCGGTTTGGCGCCTGCCTTTGGCCCAGGGCACGATCCTGGAGACCCCGGATCGAATCCCACATCGGGCTCCCGGTGCATGGAGCCTGCTTCTCCCTCTGCCTATGTCTCTGCCTCTCTCTCTCTCTGACTATCATAAATAAATAAAAATTTTAAAAAATTAAAAAAAAAAAGAAAAACCACAATCTAGGAAACAAAGACTTCCTTTGATGGGCTCATCACTAGACTTCACACAACTGAGAAAGGCATCAGTGAACTTAGAGATACATCAGTATAAGTGATGCAAACGCAAAGGGGGAAAAAGGAGTAGAAAAGAAAGAACAGAGTCTCATGGCTGGGGGACAGTACAAAGCAAATGACTAGGAGTTGCATAAGGAGAAGAGAGAAGATGGGGTAGGAGAAATACCTGGAGAGACAATGTTCAAGAATTATCTCAAGATAATGAGATGTACGAGACCATATATCCCGGAAGCTCGGAGAACACCAAGCAAGATAAACTATAAACAGACAGACATGTCAGTCCAATTGCTGAAAATAAAAGATAAAGGAAAAATCATAACGGTCACCAGAGGGGAGAAGCATAAATTTCATATAGAGAACAAGGACAATAATTACAGCCTCAGATATTATGCAATGCTGAAAACAAAGTGGCATCTTCAAATACTGAAAACACCTGTCACCTGAGACTTCTATACCCAGTAAAAGTACCTTTAAAAAATTGAGGAGAAATAAAGACTTTTTAAGATTAACAAAAGCTGAGAGACTCCATTACCATCAGACCCATAATATAAGAAAATATTAAAGGAGGTTCTTCAGGGAGTGGGAATATGATACCAGACAGAAGCTTAGACCCACATAGAAACACAAAAATGACAAAAATGAAGGCAAATGTAAAAGATAACTGATTGTCTAAAGCTGAAACAGTGAGAGTGAATTGAGGGCTTTACAACATATGCAAAAGTAAAATGCACACCACCCACACATAGATGGAAAAGTTAGAATGATCCTCATGTTAGGTTCTCACACAATGTGTAAAGTGACATAAATTTGAAGGTAGACTGTGATAAACAACATACAAACTAGGATATATTATTAAGTAAAAATATGCTCTTACATTTGTGCATAAGTATATGTATACAAACGTTCTAAAAAAGCTATAGAGATATGGACTCTAATGCTAATAATCTCTCAGTACTGAGATTATAGATAATTTTTTGCTCCTTTATGCTTTCCTAAATAATTTCTGCTATGTGCATTTGCATAACATACAGTGAAAAATGGTTGCATTTCTTTTTTATCATTACCTAATTTGTAGCCCATCATCACCATCTCTGTCTTGGCTCGTACTATTTGCGTTTCCCACTTTGATAGCCACGGAGAGGTTTTAGCTACTCGTCAACTTTCCTTATATTTGAACTTTGAGGGAACCTCTTAAGCCTGGAGGTATCCTGAAGGTACATATTTATTATTAATGTTTCCCCATCGACATAGAAAATTAAGTACGGCTAGAGTTAAAGCTCTACATATTCCTTCCAAGAAGAAACCTGAATTAAAACTTGGATAAAAACAAATTCAACCTAGAGTTTTGAAGCTGACCTGAATTTAGTGCAAACAAGACTAAATACTACTCTAATTTTGTATAAAGTAGCTTATTAGTGGAATTTTTTTCTTGTACCAAAGATACAGCATTCAATATAATAGAATACATTAGCGTTTTGGAAAATTTTGTTCTGTAACTGATGAGGATGTCTGATTCAGTCTAATCACCTATTTTATAGATAAGGAGGAGGTCAGGGAGGTTAAGTGGTTGCTGGGACTCACAGAGCTAGAGGATCTGCCGTGACCCCTGGGATTCCCGATCCCCAGACACTGCCCTTTCTATCTCACTGAGCTCTTTGGGCTTATTTAAAATCACTATTTTCAGGGCACCTGAGTGGCTCAGTCAGTTAAACATCTGCCTTTGGTTCAGGTCATGATCTCAGGGGTCCTGGGATGGAGCCCCAGGGCCTTGGGCTCTGTGCTCAGCAGGGAGTCTGCCCCTCTACTCCACCCCTCCTCTGCCCATGCTGTATCTCAAATAAATAAATACAATCTTTTAAAAAAAATCATTATTTTCATCTCTAGCACAATAGCATCTTATTTCACTGAACTTTTCCATTAAACTATTCAATGTAATAATTATTCACCCTAAAAAACTGTGTAAGTCTGATTAGCCAGTGCCTTCCTTTCTCTGGCATTTACTTTTCCTCAAGGCTTTATGAAAGATGGTGCATAGAGACAAAAACCAATCACATCACATATGTTTTATAAAGAAAAATAAAGGAAATTTGCTGTAAAATACTTAATGAAGATATGAACAGGATTTGGGTAAATATTCCAAATTTTGACTGAAGAAAAATGACAGTACTCAGCAGGTTTAATTCTCTCAGATTTCTCAGCCAATAACCTAATGGATCGCTACTGTATCCCCTCTGTGTTCCCCTATGGTGTGACTGCTAGCCTTTTCTTTCCAGTCATTCATGTTCTTCTATGCTCATCTCCTTTTATCTTGATTTTTCAGTAAGACGTCTCACCTACAGCCTATTCTTCTTGAAGATAGCAACCACTAGTTAAGGAGTAAAAATCTCAATTCCGAAGAACAGGTTTGCCTTCCACTTTTCGGGGAAAGGAAAGCAAAATCAGCCAGAACAGGTCAGTTGTCCCAGGACTCCTGCAAATTCCATATAGTCCACATCCTCACAGGTACTCCATATCATCTATCTCATTTAGCCCACACTCCAAGTCTAAAAACAGGTACTAATTTTTCCCTCTATTTTACCGATGAGGAAACTAGAACTACAACAAAAAATCAATATTTTGCCCAAAGTCACAAAGCTGCCCCAAAATTTATGTTTTCAGTAGCCTAGATCATGCTGTTCCTGAACTTTTTTTTTTTTTTTATGATAGTCACACAGAGAGAGATAGAGAGAGAGAGGCAGAGACACAGGCAGTGGGAGAAGCAGGCTCCATGCACTGGGAGCCCGATGTGGGATTCGATTCCGGGTCTCCAGGATCGCGCCCTGGGCCAAAAGCAGGCGCCAAACCGCTGTGCCACCCAGGGATCCCCTGTTCCTGAACTTCTAAACAGCACAAATACACAACCAATCCTTACTATTAGAGCATTCCTGTGCAAGCAGATCCAGAGAACAGTGTGGTCATATTCTATAGCAATGAAGAGCTAATACTCTACAGCCAGACCGTTCAGTTTCAAATCCCAGGTTGCCTCATACTAGCTGCCTAACCTTAGATGAGTTTATTTACTTTCTCTGGACCACAGTTCTTATCTGTAAAATGAGGCAAATAATAGTATTCATGTTACAGACCTGTCATGAGGATTAAATGAGTCAATAAGGGTAGTCTTAAGAATGTTTCCTGGCATATAGTAAACATTATACAGTTTTAGGTATTACTATTCTTTTTATTATTTCTCATGTGGACATTTAAAAATGGATGATGTGACCACATCTCACAAAGACGTTATTATAAGAGAGTTTGGTTAGAAAAGACCCGAAGTAATGTGTTAACTCTAAGAAGGTACAAAGGGAGTAGTTCTTAGGATGGAAACAATGTTCCAGAAGTATCTACTCAGCACAGCTCAGCCCATGAATACCTCAGATGGAGTCTGGGGTAAGTTGTGGTGGAGAGAAAAAGAAGAAGGGGCAGACTGGTGGCTTGTAGAACATGATACACATGACAAAATGTAATATAAACATGGAAAGCCATACTTTTTTTATTTTTTTAATTGACTTCCAGGGACGTGGAAGAAACAACTACCTGTCTTGGGAAATGGTGGAATTGCTGGCTTATTTCTTTCTTCTCAGCTGTTTCTGAAAAAGCTGGGCCAATTCCCTTTGAAACTGTCACCAAAGCCAGATTTGTTCTGTAAATTCCTAAAGTGAAATCAGGGCCACTTCCTACCTTACTTGCGATAAATAGAAGACTTTTCATTCCATTTAAATATATAAAGGGCAGTTGACTTCTGATCCCCTGTACCCTCTTCTTCCTCTGTCTTTTTTTAAAAACATCTAGGAGGTTATCACTAGTAGAAGAGTAGATGTGATAGCAAGCAAATCTTTCAGGTAGTGAAAAATTAAACAATATCACGATTTCACTTTAGTTCCTTGATATGGTCCCAATTGAATACAAATTCTAAAGTAATTAAATGTTAAATTGAAAGGGAAATGGGTATCTTCTGGTAGTTCTTATACTTATTCCTACTATGGTTTTAAAAGTTTGTCAAAGTGGCAAAACAAGATATCTGAAAATGAAGTTTTCGATGTGTTAATGACTTGCATTTAAAATACACACTTTTCAAAATCTGTATGTGTTTTCTTTCTAGTCCCTTTTTCACTATCCCTAATATAAGAAGAAAAATGGTTAGTAAAATAAATTCAGAGTGGGCACTGTGAAGATATTTAAGCAAGGCCTACTGGCATCCTTGTCCACCTCATAGATATTTATCTTTTGAAAAGTCTTATAGCCTCTGAGAGGAGGACTGAAGGAGGTCAGAGTATGCCACCCCACAATATGCCACGTAGGCATTCACTCTGTTTGGAGCTTTCTGTCTGAGAGCAAAGCACAGATTTCCCTTTGGGAAGGTATTTCCCTCTCTCAAGCCAAGAATAAGACACCTCTTAATCTCTCATTGGTGGAGAAAGCACAACTGGGATCCGCAGAACTGACCAACCCTTACCTTCCATTAGTTTCCCTACCCATACATTTACCTTTCCCAAACTTACCACCTCTAGACACCCAAATTCCCAGCATTTGACTTCACACCCTCCGCAAATACATTACCCTTTGTTAAAAAGGCTATATAAGCCCCTCGGCTCTAACTAACTGCCTCCTTGGGCCTTCACTTCTTTTCTATGAATGTCTTTGTATGCATCATAAGCCTTTTTCCTGCTTATTCATCTTTTTTATATTTGCAACACCCAGGAATTAAACCTAGAGGTAGAGGAACAAGTTTTTTCTTCTACCACAAAGTCATATCTGCCAATCTCCAAACCATAAATGTCTGGTAAGTAATATTTTACAGTTATATAGATTTTGATACAACGTAGAAAAAACATGGAATTGAATTCCTGTTCACTTTCATTTCCTCGAGAGTGTAAGACCGTGTTCTTTTTCTGCCGATTTTTATTGTTTTCCATTGCGAGTCTTCTCTGATTGTTTATTTTTATAACAGGCTTATTGAGATATAATTTACATATGATAAAATTGGCCATTCTAAAGTGTACGATTCAGTGGTTTTTAGTATATTCACAAAATTGTGCAACCATCATCAGTATCTATTTAGAGCAGCTCATCATCCCCCAAAGAAACCCCATCCCATTAAGCAGTTACTTCCCATTCTTCTGTCCATCCCTCAGCCCCTGGCAATCACTAGTCTACTTTCTGTCTCTATACATTTGCCCATTCTAGATAGTTCATAGACACAGAACCATATGATATATGGCCTTTTGTGTCTGTCTTTTTTCACTTAGCATAATGTTTTCAAGGTTCATCTCTGTTGAATTATGTACCAATCCCTCATCTCTTTTCTTGAGGATGCCTGATTTTTTAATATTTTAAAGAAATCCATAAATATATGCAAACAAATAATGCTTTCTGTGATAAAGATTTGAGATTTCAAGGATATATCAGGAAAATTTCAAACAATGGAATATAAGATAATTCTCCAGCTTTCACAGTCTGACACATGGTAGGATTTTTCTAAAAAAAAAAATCAAACTTAGATGGTCTATGATTAATAATAAAAATATAAAATAAGCTCAAACTTTCTTCATACTAGAGCAACCATTATTAAGATGACTACCATTGTTAGTAAAAGTCCATTTTCTTCATGGAGCTTTAATGAAATGAAATAGGTCTTTTTGGGCAAAGTCTTTTCCTCTTCTCCAGTTTTACTAACTCCTGGCTTATTCTACAACAACTTTTCTCTCCCTATGCTTCCTGGATAAGGAGATTAGGTCCCTGCAGAGCCTGACACTGAAAATACGGATGTCCCTGGCATTCCCACCTCACTCCCTTCCCGCAGAGACTAACCAGACCCCACTGGAGTAGACACCGGTGGTGTGGAGCACCCGGAGAGTAGCAGCAGATGCTTGGGAGTTTGATGTCTGCTGTGAAACCAGGCTCTGACTATTTGGATCTGTTCTGCTCTAAAAACCTCAAGCATTTATTTATTTTAAGGATAAAATGAGGTTATTTATTGTTAATACTGTTACTTTTCACTTGGATTTACATCAGATCTCTCATCAACAATTTAGATAAGTCTCTGCCAGGTCTCTCACTGGTTCCCTATCTCCTTTCCTTTAGCATTTTGATTATTCATTCGTCTTTTACTGGACACTTGGGTTGCTTCCACCATGTGGCTATTGAGAATGCCACTATGACAGTGGGTATATCAATGTATCTTCAAGACCCTACTTTCAATTCTTTACTATATGTACCCAGGAGTGAAAAGTAGAATTGTAGCTGGATCAGTAGCTGGATCAGATGGTAACTCCATACTTAATACTTTGAGTAACCTCCAAACTCTCTTCCTTGGTGGCTATAACACTTTAACATTCATCCCACAAACAGAGCACAAGGGTTCCAGTTTTTCTAAATCCTCACCAATACTTGTTCTTTGTCTCTCTCTCTTTTTTTTTTTTTTTTTTTGATCATAGTCACCCTAATGGGTGTTCAAGGTATACTTTAAAAAAAAGATTTATCCATTTATTTTTAGAGTGTGAGAGGGAGGAGGGGGGCAGAAGGAGAGAATCTCTAGCAGACTCCCCACTGAGCACAGAGCCTGACTCAGGGCTTAATACCACCACCCTGAGACCATGAGCTGAGTGGAAATTGAGAGTTGGTCACTCTGGTGACTAAGCCACCCAGGTGCCCCCCATATCTGCTTTTAAAATATATCTTTCAGGATCCATTTCAGGGTTTCCATTATTCCATATATGATGAGCAATTTTTGACCACTGAATGCCTTTTCATCCTATAAGAATTTGTAAGAAAAAATAATTCTGTTAAAAAAATTGACACTTCTTGATTTAGATCAAGCAACTCTTTGTTTTGCAGAATATAATTAAAATGAACACAAAAAGCTATGAATTATTAGGCTCTTGTTTTTGTTGGTTCTATGAGATCCATCTCATTTAATCACCATAACAATCCATAATATAGATGCTGTTAGCTCAAATTCACAGGTGAGCAAGGTGAAGCTAGAAGAGTCACATGGCTAGAAATTGAGGATTAACCTCAATTGTCTGATTCTAAAAGCTGTGCTGGCCCTTTCCAGATAGTCTCTTCTTAACTTGGGCAAACATCAGCTCTAGCTCTGAATCCATATAGCATAGTCTGCATCCTGAAAATGCTACTGGCATACAGCTTTCAACCAAAAGGAAACAGCATATCTCAAAGCGAATAAAAATATGCAGAGTCTAAGAGAGTAGCTAGTCCAGTTCTGTCATTTTAAATGAGAAGAACTCAAAAAGGTGTTACTACTAGTGCTCATTCAAAAGTAGCCTACTCTGTATTATAGTAAGAAAGCCTCTCCTAGCTTGAAATATCTGAGTAGACAGACATACAGTAATTGAACTGAACAGGGCTTCAAAAATTCAATTACAAAGTAATCAACTGCTTTCTATACATTGAGGAAAGTTTTTTTGAAGTTTTCTAGTTCTTTAAAATGAATTAATCTAATGATACTAGATTTCCTATTATGTTTCTAATGAATGCTATCACTTTAATTTAAAAAAGTCCACACCTTTATCTAATGTTCCATCATCCAAAATCTTAAAAACAAAAATATTAAGGGGCTTTATGATGATATATTTTTCCACACTCCTCTATCATTTCTCATAAATCTGGAATGAAATTAATTTCTGCATTAAATAATTTTCTTTCCCATCCAAAAAGTTAAGCATGCTTATAGGCTTCTGAGATGGCAGTTAATTTGAAATTGCTAGTTTCTCAAGTATCCTGTCATCATTTGGTCTTTGAACAAATCAGATCCTTGCTTGGATAAAATAGATCATTGCTGAAGTTTCAAACATGTTAAGAAATGAAAATGAGGTCTTTGAAGTTTTATTTTATTTTTATTTTTTATTTTTTTTTAGGTCTTTGAAGTTTTAAAGAAAAATTATTTGGAAGAAAAAGTAGTCTGGTGGAAATGGCTTTATCTGTGTCCAGTGCACTTGTCCTAAGGAGATGGTACCAGGGACCATGTAGACCTCAGCTACTCAGAGTTCAATACCACACACACTCAGCTGCCATCTGGGCACAGCAGGTGGCTGGCTGATGGTCATGCATGAGGCATAATAAAATGGCATAGAAGGTCTGGATCTAGATTCCTGTTATTCTACTTTACTCTCAGCAGGATCTGGGATAAATGACTTCTTGGGATCTCAGTTCGCTCATCTGTAAAAATGTCCATTCTTGTGGTCTCAAATGATGCACTGTACATAAAACTATTTTGTAAACTGCACATATGATATAAATCAAGGATATAAATTCATTAATGAGTTATAAAAATAATTGTTACAAGTCAATGAGGTTTTTAAAAAGTATGTATGTATGTATTTATTTATTTATTTATTTATTTATTTATTTATTTATTTATTTATTCATTAGAGACACACAGAGAGGCAGAGACATAGGCAGAGGGAGAAGCAGTATCCCTGCAGGGAGCCTGATGCAGGACTTGATCCCACATCATGACCTGAGCTGAAGGCAGACGCTCAACCACTGAGCCACCCAGGTGACCCTAAAAGCCAATGAGTTGTTAAGATTTCTGTGACATGGGGCTCCCAGGTGGCACTGTTAGTTAAGTGTCTGACTCTTGATTTCAGCTTAGGTCATGAGAATGAGCCCTGCATTGGTCTCCATGCTGATGCAGAGTCTGCTTGAGTGTCTCCCTCTCCCTCTCCTCTGCCCCTCCTCACTTTCTCTCTCTTTCATAAATAATAAATAAATCTTTTTTTTAAAGACCTCTATGGCTCAACTTTAGAAATTCATATAAAGATTTTCATAGTATGGCCTGAGAGTATTTTCTAATTGTGTCTGATCAGAAGAATCACCCGAGGATCTTGTTAAAAATACAGATTGCAAAGTCCCTCCCCAAAGGTACTGAATCCGAATTAAGGGAATGGGGGTGCTGTTGGCCAGCTGGGGAAACTGGCTTCGAGGCTCTAACTTGGAGGTTATGAAAAAGTGGCTTTTCATTTTCAAACTCAGAGGAACTTGCTCCTTGTAGAGATAAGCCTGCTTTGTATTTCTTCTTACCAGAAAATGGATGTTATATCTTTTTGTCATAAAGCCATTAGGTTTCTAAATATAAGAGTTCCTTTCAAAACATGATCTTTAAGGATCCAAAAATGCAGAAGTGATAGAGATAAATAAAATGTGGGGGCAATGTGAATGCATTATATTTTAGAAAGAACTTGATCATTTATTAGTTTTCAGGTTTGCTAATCTTTCAGCTTAACTGTTCTTAAATGTATAATGGAATTTCCTAGCAATTTGTTTTTTAAAAATATTTTAAAATCCTCTTCAAAAAGTTATTTAATTCACTTTGCAACTCTGGCACAGGCATAAGGAACTGTCAGCTGGTGCAAGGAGGCTGCTGTTAGCTCTGGTTTTCCTGTGATGATCCTGCATTCAGCATGAAGCCCAGGACACGCTGCCTCCACTGTTAGAAGATTATGAACTACTCAGTCTGAGTGTAGTTTACTTTTTTGTATAATTTTACTTTATTTAGTTGACTGTTTCTTAGCCCAATCTCCCCCACCTTAAAGCTGTGTGGTTTTGCACAAGTGATACAACTTCTCCCATCCTAGTGTAAAATGGAAATCCTACCCACACCTCACAGGATTCCCGAGAGGAGTAAATGAAATAATGTAGATGAAACTTATCGTAGAACCTCATATCTGGGAATAAATGAAAGCTGTTACCTAAGTTAGTTTGAACTTTGTGTAAGTTTTGTTCACTTTATATTTGAAAGTCACAATAATAAGAGCTGAAGAGAACCTGAGGGTCTCCTGGCCCACTCACCCACAGGGGTACATCCCTGGGGGAAACTCAATGCTCTTACTGAGCATGAACTTCAGGGCCCTTCCTCTCCATCCTGGGATATCCCACCTTAGCTGTGAAGAGATCTTTGATCCAGCATGTCTCAGAGGCCATTGCTGGCATCTTGAGTGGGATACAGTGATTTGCCTGGGTCTGTCCCACACATAGAGGGAGGGCTAGTCATCCTGGTCCTGTCTCATTACATGCCAGCCATGATGACAACCAAAATTGCCCCTGCAGATTTCCAAATCTCCTCTGAAGAATGAGGATCCTCCTTCTGCTAATAAGAAACTGCGGATGTAATAGGACTCCAGAGAAGTCACCTCTGAGGAGAGGAGCATATACCAGGGGTTGGACAAGCTTCTTCTTGAGCACAGTTCTTTTCCCTGTATGACCAGAGCCCACCACAGCTCACAGCCAAGTATCCTCATTTCCCCTTCATTATGCATGTCATAGTACCTCTTCACCACCACTGCCACCATCCTACTTCTCCATCTAAAGACATGCAATGACTGGTAGACACAGAGATCGGAAAGGTGCTTACCAGTGCTGGCTGGCAGGTTGGGGGTTGGGGAGATGTTGTTTAAGGGCACAAACTTGCAACCAGTTGATAAATGAGTTCTGGAGAGCTAATGCACAGCCTGGTGAGTCTAGTCGACAATATTTGTCTGTTTCTGGTCTCATTTCACATTGGCAAGTGGGCTTCAGCCTCTGTTTCTTGGACTTGATTCTAATCCCTGTGTTTCCAGCACAACTTACTCTTCAATTTCTTTCCCAGCTATGCGAGCGCATGCCAATCTCCTACCTGAACTTGTCTTCTTGAACCTCCCGTACTGACTAGGGGGAGAGCCAGGAAATGACCGTTCATGTTTCTCAAGTTCACCCTTTGCAAACTTCTGGTTCTGCCCAGTCCTAATCTCTTCCTGCTAGGTGCCCGGGCACCTTTCCTGCACGTCCTTTAAGCCGCCAGAGGAAAAAGGGAAAGGTTCTGTCATGAGAAAACCTGCAGTCCTCAGGAGCAGACCAAGGTGTGCACCCCCGGAGGACAGTGAGGACAGACGCTGCTCCGAAGCTCAGCAGGGGGCAGAGTGGCCCTTTGCCGCTACTTGCACTCACTAGAGGAAATGGAAATGCTACAGCTGATGAATAATTCTCTTTCAAAGTGCAGATGAATAAAGTGAGCTCTGCCAGCTTTCACCTTAATAGAACTTTATTTCCCGGAATTTCAAAATAGGATTGATTTGGGTCATTTAAAACTGTTCTCAGTGCGACAATTCCAGAGCAGCACTGCAGGAAGCAGGGCACATGTCCAATGAGGAAAAGCGAAACAAAGAGAAGCATGTACCTTCCAATTTCTGTGACTTAGGTAGAATCCTTATGGTCTCAAACAATGTCATAGTAATTGTTTCTCAAAGGCCAACCTTCTCATGCTGACCAGTAGCACTGCAAACCGTGGAAATCCCACATTCTGGGAAGCAACAGTTCTGACCATCTCTAGAAGTCCTCTCGAGAGCTGCCACGATGCCACTAGCTTGACTGACATAGGTCATGCTTTACCGGCAAATGTGTCTAACGTGACGGGCCTCCTCCCGGATGAAAGCAGCAGTAACAACCTCTGTCACAAGCCTGGCTGGGGCCCGTGCCCATGTGTTGTGGGTCATGCGCTGTACTGAGCAACTTATGTGGACTATCTCATCAGTCGTGAAGACATTACGCGTTAGGTACTATTACTGGACCCATTTTATGGATGATAAGGCTGAGGCATAACTGACTTGCCCAAGAGCACACAAAGTAAGCCACGGTGCCAGTGTGGGGCTCTGGCAGTGTGACTGAGATGCTGTTTATCGAGACACTGTCTCTTACCCATAGTGAAAGGGGAAGGGAAGGTGAAGGTGGCCTCTGTCACTGTCAGACAAGGTGGTCAGGCAGAGGGGAAAGGCTTGATTGACTCTCTCTCTCATCTGGCTCTTAGAAAAACCATAGGCCCAGTGATGAGGACACTCGCCCTGGACCATATCAATAACTGATGATGCCGCAGAATGAGAGCCAGGGGTCTGGCACAAACCTGAAGACTCCTCTTCTATGCTGCTACAACTTAGAAATGTCACCTCTCCAGAAAAAAACAACACAGGTCCTATATTGCACAGTGAGATGTTAGTAAGTTCCAGCGTACTGATGATTTCAGATAAAAATGTTCCTTTAAGAAGTCCTATAGGAGGGGCGCCTGGCTGGCTCAGTCGGAAGAGCATGCAACTCTCAATCTTGGGGTTGCAAGTTCAAGCCCCATGCTGTGTGTAGAGATTACTTAAAAATAAAGTCTTAAAATTTTTTTAAAAATATTATATAGGAGACTCTCCTTTGATGTGGCATTCAGGAAGTGAAATGAAAAAGGCAGGAAGGAGATTGTATAGCATGCTAAGAGCAATTCTCTATAAAAGGTGTATCTCTCACCACTCTGCCCTTGGCTTACCGCTTTTGTTTGTCCTGATGTTACCATGGCAACAGTATTCTGGTTGATGTAGGAGCTGCATGGCTACTTTCCCACAACTCACATTCCTTTGCTAATGCTCCCACATCTCCATTTTCATTCCAAAGGTGGTTTATGCAAACCCACTTTAAAAAAAGTCTTGGTCTTTAATGCTGCTGAGCCTGTACTGGGAAATAAATCTAATTTACTCTATCTTTGAAAATATGTTATCAGTAGAAATTGAATGTGTTTGTGTGCGTGTGTTTGGTCTTTGTAAAGAAAGATATTTAATGTGAAAAAAATTAATAGGACTTTTATGGATGGTTTTTCTTTTCTTTATTTCTTAGTATTTTAAAAACAAATTGTATAATGCAGGAAAAATATATTAAAAAATATATTTTCATTGGTACTTCCACTCAAACCAAAGTAGAGTCCCCAGAAGGGCTGTACCTTAAAAAACCATTGCAAGAGCCACACTCTTCCTGGCACGATGCTCACCCTTCTCTATGTAGGAGGAGCTCAAGTCTTTTCTTGTACCATCTGATAGTGGCCTGGATTGAGACTTCATAGTCCAGTACCTGAGGCTCTGTTTAAAATACACTTAATTGAACAACGCTTTGGTGGCAGCCTTGGGTGACTGGCTTTTCGTTCTAGGCTTGTCTTCCAAGGCTATTTACCCCACTGAATAACGAGTCTTCCGGCTGCTCAAATAAACCTGCCCCTCAGCATGTGACATTCAGTCTGTGGATTTGGTGCACTGGCTTAAAATCCCACTATTAGAATCCTATGGATTTCCATCATCCTTAGGGCACTGATGTCAGCTCGGGAAGCAGTTTCGTACCACCAGGTGAGGCTCTGTTTGAAATTCTGAGACCAGGGAGAGGACTATGGCTTAGGAGAGTGGGTTTAAATAGAGGCTGGCTGCCCAGGAGTGGTAAGACATGGATGCCTCAAGTTATTTGTTCATTTACTCTTGAATTCAATAAATAGATACTAAACCCTTCGCAGTGCTAAATGTGGGCCTATTTCCAAAATGGGTACTAATACACGGGTCTGACTTTGAGGAATTGAAAATCTTGCAAGTACAAGGATGTGGGAGTTGCATTTCATTACACATCCTTCTTTGGCCTGCATAGGATTCCTGAGATAGGACATGCTGAGTGCTTAGCAAGAAGCTGAAACTTAGTAAATACTCAATAAATCATAACTAATTTAAAAATCATTATTACTATAAATTTCACCTACAGAAGGAAGAAAATGGACATCCACTGAGCCCCTATTCTGCAACAAGAAGGGTCCCACATGTTTTCCAATTGTTGCCCTCTGGCTGAATGGAACGTAGCTGGATGCCAAAGCACCGTTTCCTCAAAGGCAGATAAAGGGCTGTCAGGCAGGGAAAAAAAAGAGAGAGAGGGAGGAAAAAAACCATCCTACCTTCTTATAGTACAACAACAGAGGAATGGTTCTCTGAAATCAAATGCCTACCTCTCCTAAAAAAATCTACATGGCAAATATGTTGCTGAGTCTTCAGTGGAAGACAGGGAAGATGAACTGCCTGTGAGAGTGATCATCACAGGGTTCAAAACCTGGTGAATACTGGGGATGAGGATGTTCGCCAGGTGAGAAGAATATGTTCCAGGTGAGGAGCTCAGCAGTGAGGGCAAATGAGGCATCTTAGCACTCAAGGGGCTTAGCTAACGAGCAGAGTGTGCCAGACACGCAACACCATATACACGAAAGAACCTGCAATGTCTACTGTTGGAGATCAAGTTGGAGTGTGATGAGCACACCTGGTGATGTGACAGGGGTAGCAGCTTACGTTAGGGGTCAGGGAAAGCATGTGTGAGGAACAGCATGCAAAAACCCTTCATATGGATTAAAAAACAGGTTTTCAGAAGTCAAGTAACTATGCAGTAAAATCTCTGACAATTGGAGACCTCTCTGGAGATTTATCTCATTTCTAATGCTTCTGAACTGCACAGAGCATGCGTTGGTGAGAAAAGGCTACTTAAATGCTTCTAGTAATTTTTATTTCTCTTTTGCAAAAACATTTCAGTTTTATTTTTGGTGGTGGTGGTGGTGGTGGTTTCTAGTTACATAATAAGAAAGGCAAAATACTCCTTTGGAGCAAGAAAGGGCAAGTCCATCAGGAGTAAAATTGCTCTGCAAAACTATTTAAGGGATCATTTTCCTTGGAGGAGGGAGTTACATTTAGAGATAATTATTATGTTGATGGGAAGAAAGACCTGAGACTAATGGTGTCTCAACTTTCTTCTAAAGAACTTTCTGTGCTGATGGAAATGTTATGTATTTAGTGTTAAGACGTAGCCACTAGCTATAGGTAGCTCTTGAGCACCCGACACATGGTTATTGAGAATGAGAAACAGAATGTTGAATTTAACTTAATCTAAATTAAAGTTACTTCCAACTAGATGGTGGCTACTGATTAAGATGGCCTAGGTATAGAGAAAACACGGTTATCCCCCTCATTGGGCCCAGAGACTAAGTTAAGGTCTTAGAATCTGGCTGGAGAGACATAAAAAGGGGTTTCCACTGGTAGGAAGGAAGATAGACTCTGTTTCTGGGTGTGTTCAGGAGGGTGGTACCCAGACTTACCCTGGGGAATGGGTCATAGTCTATGGACTTTAGGGGCAGTGTTGTCCAGAACCAGTCTCTCGGCTTTGCTTCTCTGATTTGAACCTCTTACATCAGTCTCTATGTTTTTAGGAAAGTCACATTTGGTATTATAGCCTAGAATTAGTCATGCTTTGGGGAATTAAGAGGAGACTGTGTTGTACGGTTTAGCATTTTGGGGCCTAAACAAATTACTAGAATAAGGGCAGTAGTTTACTCAAGTCTGAATCTCCAGATTAGCCCATAATAGAAGCTCTTTAATGTTTGTGGGGCTTAATTTAATTGAGAAAGGAAATCTCCAGATAATGTTTATCCATGAGCGTTGCTTTGTTCATGCACATTCTGAGTCATGTTGACCTCTTATGTGGGCAGATTCTAACTCTGACATGTTTGTTTTTTTCACCATCAGGTTTAGCGGTTCACCTATTTAAAATAAAGTGACCTTGGGGCACCTGGGTGGCTCAGTCAGTTAAGCATCTGCCTTTTGGCTCAGGCCATGATCTCCAGGTCCTTGGATTGAGCCCCAATTCGGGCTTCCTGCTAAGCAGGGAGTCAGCTTCTCCCTTCCCTTGTGCATCCCCATTGATCATTCTCTCTTTCTCTCTCAAATAAATAAATAAGAATCTTAAAAAAAAAAAAGTAACCATTCATATGACTTAAGTGAGTTCAAATATGGCCCTGCACCTGCTAAAATCTTGTTCAAAACATCTGATAACCTTAAGAAAGGCAGTCCAATGGACAAGTTAACCAGTCAGTGATCTGAGACACGCATGCCAAGTTCTATCACACACAATTAGAATCTCATTAAGCAAAAAAAAAAAAAAAAAAAAAAAAGAATCTCATTAAGCTAAGTACCTGGGCCACAATCCCTCAGCCTCTCTGGGCCAGGTGCCTTCACAGCCAGATTTAGTGTCAAGAGGCAGGATGGGGCAGTTGGAATTGAGCCTTTTGAAATATAGTCATTAAAGGTATTGTCAACCATAAAACTCACTGTTCTTTTTTTTAATGCCTTTTTTTAAAAGATCTTACTTATTTATTCATGAGAGACACATAGAGAGACAGAGGAAGAAGCAGGCTCCATGCAGGGAGCCTGACATGGGTCTCAATCCTGGGTTTCCAGGATCACACCCTGGGCTGAAGGCGGTGATAAACCCCTGAGCCACCCAGGCTGCCCAAACTCACTGTTCTTAATAGAAGAATTCACACAATAAAAATCATATTAGAGTTACTTCACATATACAAAAATTGTCTCTATAGAGAACTATAAGATTTCCTTTGACAAGAAAATGAAAACTATATAATCCATGCTTCCCCTTCCACTACATATATCAAAGCCTGTAAGGCCTAAATTTGCTGTCTAGTTGTATTCACTGGTTCATTCCAGCTGCTTGGTAACATTTGCTTTTTCTGTTTCATCCTTAGATATCTTAATTTGTATACATTTAATCTGCAAGCCACCTGAAATCCTTTTGGAAACAAATGCAGTACAACACTCAAACACAGAAATCCCTAATTCAGAGATCAGAGATCAAAACCAAAAAGTACTAAATAGTAGGGCCAATATAAGGATGTTTTATTCAATTATCTTCTCCAAATGGGGAGTTGAATAATCATTTACAGGAGAAAAGCCAATGACACGAGAGAAGATTAAGTTGGGTGGTCCATTGTATTTGATGAGAAAACTCTTAGCCAGCAAAGTATTAATCTATCTCAGTCAATAAAGGAACTTTGCAGGCATCCACACAATAATTTGGCCTTCAGTTACTCCAGTCCAAAATGTTCCTTACAGGAATGATAATCAGTAGCAGCTCTGGTGTGTCTTAGTTACATTCTCTCCCCCAAGAGAGAGGAATGATTTGCTAAGAGAGCAGGGGTCAGGCATAAATTCTGACGGTGTAGGTGCCATGTCAGCAGACTCAATTCACGGGATGAAGAATGCAAAGGCTGCAATGAAGCGTGCAACAGCCACACCACTAATTCCCTGCAGAGGACACATGAGTCTCGCTCATGGATAATCCAAAAGGAAATATTAAAGATGTCACATGGGGTATCTTACATATACACCACAAAATTATAATACGAAAATCAAAACTGACATCACAATAAAAATCAAGGAAAGGTGTAGTAAACAGGCAAGCATGCAATAAATCGGTTTCAGAATTGCCAAGACAGAGGTACACGCTCGCCATTGGCGAGGATCTGTTTTAGTGATGCATACGTTAGCTACCCCTGCAGAGAAGCACAGAAAGCAATCTGTTCTGCTGTGTACTCCCTTTAGCCACACCACGTTTGATTCTGCCTCATATCTGCTTTGGAAACGCACATCTACCGCGTGTGGGAAAGGATTCCAGAAGAGCTGTCCTTGTTCCTATCCCCCAGCTCTCCCTGCTAACAGGTAGTCATTGTCTAGGTCATGTCCTCAGCCCTCAGGGAACTACGAGGCTCTGTCTGCCTTTCTCCTCACTCTGTCCCAGCCAGTGAGCAGAAATCACAGCCCCCAAAGACAAGGGCCACTGTTGCTTTTTCATTTACCTCTAACCATGTCATCAACAGCTCATTCAGACCCGGTTCCTGAGACATATGATTTATGGTTATGATTTGCAGCTAGTTCTTAGCAAGCAGTGCTTAATGATCCTTCCTTTATTGTTCTGTCCAGGTAAAAGCTGCTCCCATCTGTGTTCCGGGGCATCTTATTTTCAGCTGCTGTTTCTGCCACACCCCCAGGGGACCCGTGACACAGAAAGAGCCCACTGAAACCGGCTGGGGGAGGCCCCAGCACCAAAGTGCAGATATGCTGGGTTCCTGGGTAATAGAATTGCTAGAGATTCGGAAGCTAAAATGGATTTCTTTAGGCTGTCTATGAAGACTAGTTCTTCTCAGATGTCCTAAAGCAAGTCATCAATCACCAACCACGGAGGGAAGCCTAGAGTATCGGGGTGTAAGTGACCGCACAGGCCTCCGACGAAGTACAATCGAATTTAAACCACAGCCTTCAGCTCAGAGTGTAGGTAGGCTTCATTAATTAGGGATGACTGGAGAAAATGCTTTTGTAAATCAGTGAAAAGGCTGAATTTTAGCATATTTTAAACCAAAGCACAGTGCGATTATTTTAAACCACAGGCAATGGTAACAATACAGGTCTGCAATCTCCACTGATCTTTAATCGATGAATTAGCATTTGTTTGTAATTAGCACATTCATTGTCTTAATGTAAACGGATGCTTTGGAATTGCTTGAAGGAGTCTGGAAATACTGTAATTTGTCCTCTTAAAGTCCTTACACATTGCCCCCATCTTCTTATTTTCAGCAGCATCAGGAAGTTTCTGAACAATGGCAGGAGGACAAACTTCAAACGGCACCCTGACATAAATTTTCCAAATGTCCTAATTAGAAGATGTGACTTAATGAGGTTTTCATTATACTCTGAATTACAGAAATAAAACCAGAAGAATGCATCGTCGAGACAAGAACTTCAGTTTTAGCAGTGATATGCCCCTGTGAAAGACGGATGCTTAACTTCATCCTTCAAAATGTCAAATTGGGCTGCAGGTCAGTCATGTCACCGACTCCCCTGGACACACATCACGCAGTAAGAACACAGCTCTGCAGTGACATGAGCTGATGGGCACTCCTGAGTCACTGAAACCGATACAGGATTTCTGCAACCGATGACAAGAGGGCAGGAAATAGCTTTTATATTAGTACAATAGGAGTTCTTATTAATTTTTATAGAACTAATGAGTTAGAAGAGAAAAGGGAGAAAGAACACCTAAAGTCACGTGAGGGAGACTAGGACTGGAGCAGCTTGGAGCTTTGGGGCAGAAATCCTGCCCTTCCTAATCTGCTGGGCCTGGGATCCTGGACCAGCCACTTCTTATTGCCAAGCTTTGGTTTCCTCTTCTCTAAAACAGGGGTAAATAACACTTTTTTTGATATTCAAGTAAATGAGATAAATATGCTTAGCCTGGCATCTGCCATGCAGGAGTAGCTTCAAAGATGGTATTACTTCTACTGCTCTGGCAAATGCTGGTACTAGGATGTGGTCTCTCTCCAGTCTCCTCCTGCTCCATTCGAAATCCCAGTGCTGATGCCACTGTTGCCGATGATGTGTCATGCCCTGTGCTCAGTGCTTTACATGCACTCTCTTAATTCCCAGTGACCCAGTGAGGGAGTGGTGATATTATTTTATCTTTATTATTTAATTTCATAATTCACACTGTTTCATCTTATCAATGAGGAAACAGATGGGCACCAAGAAAATGTAAAGCCAAAATTGGAACACAAGGAGTCTGAATCCTGAGCCCACACTTTTGGGCTGCTCCCTATTCTGCTTCATATTTCATTTCTTCTTCTGATGAGGTTTCTCATGATCAGGCCTACCATCAGACAGGTGTTTACACTCAGAGTGGTACTACTCTGGATGGCTGAGCTGCTACCCAGTGGTCCACAGGGTACAGAGAACTTATCCAGGGTCCATAATCTTGTTACTTGTTAGGAAAGAACATAGAGGGTAGACAACGAAAGCAGAAGACGGTCTCTATTTTGGCAGTTGTGAGGTTTGGGTCTCATCCAGATGTTTCACCCTATTCCCATCTCCGAGATCGAGACTCTGCTAGCTGAAGCACTATTAGTGCCATTTGACCTATTTCTAACAGTCTCAGAAATTTCTACTTGGGGAAGGGTTTGTACTTCCCAGTCATGGTTCCTTGAGTCACATCTTCTACATATCCACTTGTATATGTTCCCTCTGCCCCCACCCCCCTATGACTATGGCTTATTTTTCCTGTTAGGAAACAGGTACACCTGTATAAAAGCCAGAAAATGCAGTAGGAGACCTAGAAAAATCACAGCTTTCACTGACTAGTAGGTAGGACCCTCAGAGGTCAGCTGTCTCAACCCCCTCCTCATGCTGGGCAAGGAGAGAGAATTGTTTCACATGCTTTCAGGGCAGATCATACTGCCTTGCTCTTACCCTCGCAGTGAAGTCCACAGCAGCCGCTCGGTTTAACAGCAACGTGGCTACATTGATATTTCCATAGTGAGCAGCTATGTGGAGCGGAGTGAAGCCACTCTGCAAAGAAAACATAGCAGACATTCAATTGACTCCTGCCAGCCCCTCGTCTGACACGTTAATACCATAACCCTGCCCAAATAAAAGTGAGGAAGCAAAATATGCTGAGGTCCACATTCCATTCTGTACTAGGTTTCTTTCAATTAGTGCCAATTGTTCATAGGGTTTCAAATAAACGCCACACTCACAGGCAGAGGAATAGCCAGGAAGGAACCAAGGGTGCAGACTGAATAATTTTAGTAATCCAGTAGCAGAACTATACAGAAGCCAACATTTCAAAAACTCAAAATAGGGATGACAAAAAAAAATCCAGAGCTTATAGAAAGTTTGATTAGTACCACTGTTTCATTATCGATGATGGAATTGTCCATTAGGAACTCTTGGTCAAAATTCAATTTGTTTAATATATTCAATGTAGAGTAAATGCCAATTTTAATGATACAAGCAATTTGGGGGGAGATAACTATAATTGGTCTTGTATCCTGGGTGACTGCATTTTATAAAGAATGCACAGGCTGGTCTCTTTATTAGCAAATGCCTATTCCATAACACAGTTTTCTACCTTAGGCATACCACGGTCATTTTACTTCCTTGAAAAATGCTAAAACATGCAGCGATTCACTTAGTCCCCAAAGATTGAAACCTTATAGGAACTAGATGCATTTCTAAATTATTAGCAAGCTTCTTAGCCATGCTAGCTATCTCACTGAGTCTTGTGGGAGGGGTGGGAATATTGGTACCATTCAGAGGTAATTTTGATTTTGCTGACACCACTGAGGGTAAGTGTCATGCAGAACTCCAAAGAATCAGTCCTGGATGAGTAGAATGACAGGGTTGTCTGCAGCTTTAGGTAGAGCTGATAAGCATCTAAAGCGCCCAAACTCTTCATCTCACACAACTCTATTGGCGATATCCTTCATTCTCAAGGATTCCTCATTCTTCCTGTCCAACACCAGGTTCAGCTGCAGAAAGCCCTGGTAATCAAACTACTATCTTCTCTGGCACATGCTACTTTTGGGGGCAGGGAGTAAAGCAGGTATCTAGCCTACAGAGGCGATGCAAAGAAGGAGGGAGAGAAATGAGACAGCAGCACTAGGTAATGGGAGAATGATGATGCAGGTATAGATTATATGCACATGTTTATATATATGTATATATACCTCTGTTGTTCTATTCACCACCATCTAGGTTAACACATTTGGAAGCAAAGAGGAGGAAAAAATGAACGGTTAGTTTGCTCTTGGTGACATGGAGGGCAGCAAGCTCATGGCAGCTAAGTGATGAGGATGGAAGCTAGGACAGGAGTACAATAGGCACAGAAAGAAAGCTAGACTGAATGAAGGGCTACACAATGGCCTTTCCAAATGCCACATTTCCTTCACAGAGACTTTCAAGGAACACACGTCAAGGCCAATGAGAATGTTCGGCTGGGACTCTGGCTGCCGGCATGCTCTCCACAACTGGTTGATACTCAGTGCATTGCCTCTCATCTTAGATACCAACCGAAGGTGTATTTGTGCACACTGTTGTTAGCGCTTTGTGATTTTCCACCCTGGTGTGTGAGCTGAAGTGTCAGAGACATTCCAAATGTCTGTTGAAAGGGAGGAAACTAGCAGGTGCCTATCAATCGACCTTGGGGGTGGCCTCCCTGCTGGCCTGCACTGGGGGGCATCTGCAGTCACCTCCTAGCTTGGAATGCTCAGGGGGCTGTGCCTTCAGTTGGCTGGCTTGGACACACATTTTTATTCCTCCCCATGAAGTGAGGGTTTGGAGTAGCCAGGAGGGAGGCCGGGCATTCTTACGGTGTGGGCGCCTAACAGGAGAGTGGCATGAGCAGCCCACCTCCTTCGTGCCTCACCTTTGACTCTATGTCCGCATTGTTGTCATTCTGCAGCAGCAGGGCCGCGGCCTTCGTGTCGTCTTTCCGGGCAGCAATGTGAAGAGCTGGAAGACGCACTTTCCCTTTAGTGTCATTTTCTAGCAGGAGGGAAACTACTTGATCGTGACCTTGTTGCAAAGCTACTGCCAACGGTGTGAAGCCATCCTGCAAATAAACAGATGAGTCAAGACTGGCCCGAGTGGACGTGTTCTTTTTAATTAACAAATAAGCATGCGACCAAGTGACCAATTCTTGTTTAGGGTTGTTAAAGCTAGCATATTCAGGTACACAGGTATCCGAAAAGACACACACACACACACACACACACACACACACACACACATATATGTATATAAATACTTCTATTTATATTTATATATTTACCAAAGCAGAAAATAATAAAAAATTCGTAGTAAGTTTATGTGTTTTTTTTTCTGTTAAAATGTGATATAGATTACTTGGGTAAATTCTGAAATTACATAAAAGTACTGCATAGAGAAGAAAAAGTTACCATAATTTCAATACCCAGAAAATAACTGTACTGAAAACAATAATATTTCAGGTTAAATCTAGGCAAATTTTTCAAAGGCTCTTAATAAAGTAAGCTATAAAAATTTCACCTGATGTTTTAAAACTAGGGGAGAGGCCTGTGTGCTTCCTCACTCTGCCTCGTTGCCTCGCACACACCTGGTGGCCAATCTGCACATGTTAACTAATGAACAGGGTGACTGCTGTTTTAAGAAAGGTCTTTGGCTTCTCTGACCAGTGAAGGGGGAAGACACAGGGATTGTGCGAACTATGACGAGAACAAATTGAAATACACACTCAGATCTGTATGTTTTGAGTCGTCCCATTGTACTGCCCTGGGACTTCACAAAGAGAAGACAGCTACGGATTTCACTGTGGTTAGGTAATTTGTGGAGGATCCAGTGTTGCTGACAGTAGAATAAACAGCACAGAGGAAAAAACCCTACGACTGGCTCAAATTTGAATTCTCCCATGCTTTTATTGTCATGTACTCAGAAGAACATTTATAAATTATTTTTATTAGAGAACTGGCAAGTAAGTTACTTATTTTCTTTGGGTCCTGATATTTGATACTGGTAGCCCTGGTGCCACACGTAGAGGACTACTCCAGTGGAAGGGTGTCGGTACAGGAGAAAGAGAAAAGCTAATTACTTGCTTACTAATGTCTTGTCCTTCTTCCTAAAAGACCACCTTCATCATTCTTTTCCTTGCTGGACAACCAGACAAGGGCTCCTATCACTTATTTGAGTGCATGCACATCAGTGTATTTACATTGAAGGATGTGCAAAATGTTGGGCCCAAACACTTACAGGACAGTATTGCCCAGGCTCTTATATAAATCCGTTCCTGCTGTGTCCTTACCAATTGCGGTGTGCAAACTACTTCTACCCTGGCTTCTATGCTCATGCTACGTCCCCCACCCTGAAAGGTCCCCCTTCTCACTCTACATATATAAATTCTGTCTACTTTTCATGCTTCGAGATCCAGCTGAATTTCCATCTGCCCCCTTTCAACTTTTCCAAGAAAACCCCAAAGAGGAAAAGGATGATCATTAATATAGCTAGAAGGACTTTCTCTGCAGCCTTAAGAAAGATGTAAGAAAGGCTGAATACAACCAAGACATGACCAAAAAGACATCATGGGTTTACACTTAAAGGGATAAAGTTTAGAAATGCAATTTAATGTTATAAGAAAGATGCTTTCCATAACTGTGCAAATATATGACCTCATTTTCATAAAGATAAATATGTATGTTGTATACACATACCAAAAGGTCTTAATGAATAAAGAAAATGTTACCTCTAGGGAAAGTTACCAGTGGCTTTTCCTTCTTTTTGCTTTTTACCGTACTTTCTCATTGATGTAATCTATTACTTTTGCAAAAGAAAAGGAAAGGACATTTCTTAAAGGATAGAATGGTAGAAGGAAAATTGTGTATTAGAAGTGAATGTGGCAACTCACTTGTAAAATCTGGACAAAATCTAAGGGGTAAAAAGGATAGCCGACTTCTGGTTCTGAATCAAAACTAAATGGCTGTATTTTCTGCTAATATGACATTTTAAACCTGTAGGGCCTATACATAAAGGAAACTCCTTTGCATCAGAAAATAAACTGCAGCAGAGACCATCAGCACCCTTAAGAATGTGCTTCCTGCAATAAGCCAATTAAAGACACTAAGATGCCAGCTCTAAGGTGTCAATAGCTAAAATTAGCAACTCCAGATTTTGGTTCCAAACCTAGTTTAAATGGTTTGGTTCACTCTGTGCAGTTATTCTTAAACAACAACAACAACAACAAAATACATGGGGCACCTGGGTGGCTCAAGTTGGTTAAGCAGCCAACTCTTGATTTTGGCTCAGGCATGATCTCAGGATTGTGAGATGGAGCCTCCCATCAGGTACTGTGCTCTGTGATGAGACTGCTTGAGATTCTCTCCCTCTCACTCTGCCCCCATCCCCGCTTCTGTGCTCTCTTAAAAACACATACTTTTTTTTTTAAAGAAGAAAAATACAAGCCAAAAGGAAACATGATAGAAGCTCCATGAAAACCTTCTCTGCCTTGTGAAGTATCTGGCACATAATGGGTGCCTAATAATTACTTGTGGGGTCAATGAACAAATACATTTACCTCATGATTCAGAATCTTAACTAGTAAAAAAAGGAATCTATCTATCTACCTATCTATCTATCTATCTATCTATCTATCTGGAAAAAATTGGATATCCAGTACACTGTTAATACAGAAGAGGTTTAAAAACCAGAATCATGCCAAACACTTAGCAGTAAGTTCAACTTACATTTGCTTCTAAAGTAGAGATACTTAGTGATCTATTCATCACAGTCTAAAAGAATACTACCTGTCCTTCATAGGCAAAGAAAGTACTATGAAATAACTTTCATTAGGATATTTATATTATTTAGTATTTCCATCCAAAATGGGAATTGATTTTTCTCTTATCCCACAAGTAGGCATTGCTCTGTGCCTACCAAATGTATGGTCTTTTCTTAGCAGCCAGTAGTTATTTTTTTACCTACCTTTAAGAATATCATTATAAAAACAATACATTCCCATGATAAAAATCTTCAACAGTATGGAAGGGTATAAAGTGAAAAGTGAATCTGCCTCCCACGGCTCAGAATAAACCTCTGAGAATACTATGGACATTTTCTTCTATTGGTAAGTATAGGCTTGCCTCATTTTTGATAATGCTGAATAGCATTTTATTATGTATTATTATGTATTATAATATTATTAAACAGGTTTCCTACTGGTACATATTTAGGTTCGTTCCAGTTTTTAAAAAATGTTCATACTAATTCTGCTGATGAACTTCTCACATACTGTTTTTGTATTCCCCTCTAATACATCTATGATGTAAATTCCTAGAAGCAGAATTGTTAAGTAAAAAGTTACATGAATTCTAACTTAGACAGTTACTGCTAAATGTTCTGCAAAAAGGGTTGCAACCAATGATCAACTTTACCAACAGTGTAGGAAAGTTCCAATTTCTTCTACTCTTCAAATTATTTTCCTCATCCCCTTGGTGAAAGACTGGATCTCATTTTTTTTTTTTTTTGGATCTCATTTTTGAACTGATTAATAAATTAATATTTCTTTGACTATGAGTGAGGATGTGATATTTTCATACATTTATGGTCATTTGTATTTCTTTTTGTGTGAACTGCCTCTTCATTTATTTAGTGGTTTCCCCAAAAGGCACGATCTCAAAGCAGGGTGAGGTTATATGCAATTCCTCTATTGCGATCTTTCTTTGCCATTTGGAAAACATGTCAGAATATAAGAGAAGCAGTATTATAACAGGAATAATCCTGCATCTGTTTTCATTGTTTTGTTAAGAATAGAGAATATTTAAATGTTGATCTTTTAATATTATCAATAGATTTCTAGTGATATACTTCACAAGGAACACAATCTTCCACTAAGTTTAGTTTAAAAAATAAACTGTATTACTTAAAACAGCCCCGATGATTTAAGTAAGTTTTTATTTTAAAATAACTCCTCTGAGATTCAAGGATACAAAATTTTCTTCACTACCATGTTTACCTAACACTTAAAAACATATAATAGCTTTGCTGAAAAGTGTGCATTAAATCTAGTTAACTTAAGAAATACATAAATTCAGTGATTATAATTATAGTAACTTGTATTTAGAAAAAACAGATTTCAAACTTATCTTACTACAAACATATTTCAAAGAATTGGTTGCTTTTGAGGCAAAATTATAAGAAACAGAAAAATGTTCTAAAACAAATATGTAGATATTAAACAAATAGCTCAATTATAAGGTAGAGCCAGGCATTTAAGAGCCGAAAGGGTATCTATGCAATGGAAGATTCTTTAAAGATTGATAACAGACTTTCTAATGTATTTCATAAACATTGAAGAATCCTCACATTTGTATATGACTAACTAAAACTCTAGTGGGACAGATTCTCCATGTTACAAGTCCAGACTTACAAAATGTCCTGTAAACATGTAAACTCACCCACAGAAAGAGCCAACATATCTTACCTCTGTGGCTAGGCTCTGGCTTGCACCATTGTCAAGAAGAAACTTGACAACTTCCAGGTGGTTTTCCTGGGCTGCCATATACAATGGCGTGAAACCATTCTGCAAAAGAAGAAGTAAAACGTTTGTCTGTGGCTTTCTTATAGGGCCATTGTAGTTTTCCACTTTACTGATATGATATGTTCCAGAAAATGTTCATGCATAATAATTTTAATAATGCTTTAATATAGATATTCATATTTATTAGAGAGCCTAAGCATGACAGATTAAGAATAGTGTAATTCAAAATTAGAGTTCATAATTTATAACTTGAGTGCAGTTCATAGTTAATAGTGTATAATTCACACCAACAGATACACTTTAGATAAATAAGTACATTTGTTTAATCGTCAGCCTCTTATTGAGTGCCTACCATGAGTAAAGGATTTTCTTAGATGATATAAGGATATGAAGAAAAACACATTTGGTCATTTTCCCAATGAGTTTTTTTCCCACTCAAAGATTATCTCTTTTAAATAAAAGGTCCAATACTTTCACATAAAATTAAGCGTCTAAAATAATTCCCAATTTGGAAGGATTTGTATTAATTTCAAATAGCTTCAAACTTGCCACAGGTGAGGCAACTTGAAACAAAGGAAAGAACACCAGTATGCAAAAGGATATATACTTCAATTTCAAAACAAAATTCAATTAGTAGTTTATTTTTTGTAAGTTTCCTGCCTTGCATTCTTTTTTGCAAAGACATGGATTTTCATGTTTAGAATACACACACGCACACACACATTCATACATGTACATATACATGTGCACACATCCTCTATGTGTGTATATTTATGTTTGTCTGAAATGTGGCCAACTGCCAAAGAACCTGGATTCAAGTACATGAATGTATACACTGCATCTTAAGCTTTTTATTAAAATACATTGTATATGCATGGTTGCCCTCTAGAATGGTTGCCCTCTAGAATAATTTATTTCACATCTATGAAATATTTTCATATGCTGTCAGTGTAATATTTTAAAATCTTATTGCAAAATGTATGCATCGAAACAGATATTTTTCAAACTATAACAAATTTTCTTTGAATACATTTTTCAGAATACAGTTCTATTTAACTGAATATTTAAAAATGTTTATTGTGTACATTATGCAATTGCAAAGAATAAAAGTAATATATTCTAAATAAAATATACCAAATATTATTCAACCTTTTGTGATTCAAAAGGTTTAGGTCATCATTATAAATATCACTTACTATATGATTACCTTACTTATCTATAATTCAGCCTCTGGTGACATCACTTTTTTGGCTTTTAGCTGAGAATTTAAAAAGTAAGTTAAAAAGATTCTTGTGCTGATAAAAGTGATGTCATGTAACAAACCTACTATAGTGTATATACTTTATTCATCAGAGAGTTCCTCTATTCTACTTACTCTATTTTACACATAGTTGTAACAAGCTAGGTTATCTAGTTGCCAAGCTCAAAATTAGAGACACAAATTTAGAGGCAGTAGAATATGACACAGCATTCGAGCTTCCTTCCTTTAAATTATCTAGCTACTAACATCATTGTTACTCCGTTCTATCATGAATGGTTTTATCAACATTAAATATGAAACATAGAAAACCTGCAACACAATGTGTGTGTACACATGTGTGTGTGCCCGTTCGTGTGTATGTGCCTGGTGTGTTTCATCTTTATCACTCTTCCCAGAGCTATGAGGGAAACTGAAAGGTAGTTTAGGATTACCTTTATGTTGCTATTTTTTTGTTATCCTAATTTGACTAAAATGAAAGAGCATTTTATCCTTGGTTGAGTTAAATATCCTTTAAAAACCAAAACAAAAGAAAAAAAAAACTATTGAAAATATTAAGAAAGAAGAGAAAGATAAAAACCAAGGTGGATTTTTGTGATAGCTCCGTGAACTACTGGGTATTTGTCTTTCTTCTTCAGCTGAAATTTCTAGATGGAAGGTTCAGATTTTAGGAGTAAAGTTCTTAAGAAAAATTTTGAAAAGAGATCTTATTCTCTCAACTTCAGGGCAGAGTTTTGCTGTAGTTCAAGATTACATAAGGAGCACTGGTCTACCTACAAATTTGTGGCTTCTGGCCCAATGTATGCAGGCTGTTCTTAAATTTATCTTCCAGATCCAAACATTTCATGACCCAGGAAGATAATCTAAAGCCATGTACTGATGTTTAAAGGATACTGTTCTTACAGACCTGGAGCTTCCAAATTATTCCACATGCCCTTTCCACAACAGTAAGGAGTAAACTGTGTGGAACTGCAATTACTCAAAAATATTATGTAGGTAAGGATCACAGCAAGACTGAGCCCTGTAATTAATTGTTTTCCACAATTACTACTACTACTACTACTTTTCTTCTTCCTCTTCCTCTTCCTCCTCCTCCTCCTCCTCTTCCTCTTCCTCCTCTTCTTCTTCGTCTTCCTCTCCTTCTCCTTCTCCTTCTTCTTTTTGAGTGCTTTCCATTCTATTGCATTACTTGAATGCTGGCCATTTTCCGAATGGTCACATTCTTTCAAATATTTTCATTTTTATGCGCTTTTATTAATATATAATTCACATGCCATAAAACTCACCTATCTAAAGTATACAATTTAGTGGGTATTAGTATGTTCATAAACTTGGGCAACCATTCCCACTATCTAATTCCAGAACATTTCATCACTGCAAAAAGGAACTCGATACCATTGGTATTCACTCCCATTCATCCTTCCCCAGCCCCCTCTGGCAACCACTCATCTGCCTTCTCTCTATGGATTTGCCTGTTCTGAACATTTCATACAAATGGACAAATGGAATCACACAATATAATTGATATATATTGAATGGTCTCATTTTACTTCTGCTGTTCATAGTGATAAAATGTTTTTGGTGTTTTCCTCCATAATGGAAATGTCCACCTTATTGGGAGTGTTTGAGTGCTTGTGTGGCTTGTGTGTTTATTTTGTTTTGCTTTAGTTTTGGTTACCAAGCATCTGTTTCCCCTTCTGGCAATATCACTCCTATTTTCTTTGGGGGACCTACCTATTCCCTGAAATGTGGGTAGCACTTGTCTTGTCTTTGAGACAAATTAGCCTGCCCTTTTTCAACTACAGGCCAGGCATATGTGCAGAACATCTTCTGTTTGCTCTTCCAGGGCTACTCTCTATCTTTCTCAATTCTGCTTTCTGCCAAATCCCTGCCTCTCCACCTTCAAATGATCTGGAGAGACCACATTGAAGGGCAACTTTACCACTTAGCTTCTGGTTACTCTTACCCCGACTATCTAATTTCCAAAGCTTTCCAAAAATCGTCTTTCACTCCCTATTCTATGTGTTCTCCATGTAATTACAATAAATTTTCTTTTTCACTCAAGTTAGTTTCTATTGTTTTAATCCCAATAACACCAATTAATACAAATCTCACCTATCAAGAAACGATCAACAGGGACATGAGAACACATGTACACTATTTAGTTATGTTTCTAGGGAGTAATTATAAGCATTCTTTGGAAAGACTGAATTAAAATATTACTATTACTCTCTGGTACAAAGAAGCTTAAGGCACAAATAATTCAATGTGTTGTCACTGGACAACCTACAGCTGAAATTATTTTTTGTAAAATAGTACCTGGATTAGAAGAATGGTCAGATTTCAGAAAGAATGTTATTTTTCTAAGAAAAAAAAAAGTACACCAGTGCTTTTTTATTTTTTTAATTAATTTCCTAACTTAGGAAATTTCCAAAACAAAGAGCTGGCCAAAATGGAACATATGGGTGACCAATTTACATTTTTTCCCCCTCTATCAACAATGGACTCAATTTTCAAAAGGCAGAACTGCTCAAGATTGAGAAAGTATGTTCTTTGATACCTGATTTTTTTTTTTTTCCATTATCTTCAACACTTTCTGCTCGGGACATTTATTGTGGTGCAATCGAAAGCATGAGAATATGCAGACCTACAGTTTTATAGATCAGACTGAAGCATGCTGTCCAATATCCACCAAAATAAAGTCCTTCTATTATTCCATTTAAGTAAGGGCTTACATTTCATCCATGAACTTTTCTTATCCATCCTATGTTCCTACAGTCAGCCTGTGTACATCATGAAATACTCCTCTGAATTATGAGGAGCAAGTAAGGGCAAGGTGGTAGATTTGGCAAGGGCACTGATTTATGTGATTATACTGATTTTTGTGAACATTGGTTAGATTACAGGTGTGTTATAAGGTCAAGGTCAGGGAGACTCTATCATATCTATTTTCTGACTTCATCAAGACCTGACCTCCCCACCATAGAAAACATTTAAAAATACAGAAAGACCAAGGAGGCACAGGTTTAATCAAAGGATCTTGTTCTTTCTGAAAAGGATCCACAGAAACCCAGTATCAGAAGTTACCTGTTTCACCCCTGGGTGGAGATGGGTGGGGACTGGGCAGATGGGGGTCAAGAATGGGAGGAAGACCTTCATTTTGTCTTTCCATGCATTTTTATGGTAGAACCATGTGAATATATTCAGAACTTAAATAAATACGATATAAAAATTTAAGAAAACAACCCCCAAAGGTCTCCTCTTTGTTAATACTGCTATGAAAATTTGTCCACTTAAAATAGTTTGATAGTTATGGTAAAATATTATCTAAAACATATTTTGCTTCTTTATAAACACAGTTTGTGCCTTATATGACAGAATAAAGACAGAGAAGGAGAAAAGACCGAGGTATGTCATTCGATGTGGCACTTTGAGATTTTCCAATTGCAAACACTAGTAATCCTTGTTGCTGTATTTAGTACAAAGTATGAAGGACTTAATCATGGCAGAGTTCTTTATAATCACAATTTAATTATCCAATCCAATTTCTTTCTCAGTGTAGGCCTAAATCATTTCTGGAATGTTAAGTAATATAAGAAAGAGTTAACTAACTTATTAAGACATAAGATCAAGGCAATGACAAAAATTAATTTAAAGTAATATCTAAAAATTCTTAGCTTACAGACCTTCAGTTTACAAGATCAGAACTTGATATTATCCAATTTAGTTTTTATTTTCAATAGAAGGAGAATTTTTTTATATAAGGAAGGTGAAGGATTCTCTTCACACTATTTCTTGTTGGCTATTAAATATTACCTACTTGATAAAAATGTCATTTATTTAGGGATGCTGTCTTTCTTGAATATTTATATTCCTGTGATGTTTTATGTGCTGACACCTAAATGGAATTTAATCTATTCCATGGCATTATTGCTTGTTGTTCTTTGTAAGAGTTCCTATTGAAAACCTACTACTAGGAATTATCATGGAAACCCCATTCTGCTGCGTGGCCATCTTATTACTTATTCTGTCCACAAAATGATGCAGTTCAGAAGGCCCATGGGGGCAGGTGTCCAGATAAAGAGGGCATGCTCCACTGCGAACTATGGGGCAGGGCTTGCCAAATACAGCTGCAAGGGGCAGGGAATTCCACAGCCCATATTTTTCTCCATCACTTCCTCATCACCAGGGAATGTGTCTAAATTGAAATCAAATCTGGTCAGGATTTGATTTCAATTGCAGAATCTCTCTGACACTGTCAAAGAGGTTTAAAACTATGGCTGCTCTAAACATCAGTCAGGAATGTGTGAAATGTTTAAAAAAAGGAGGTTTTATTTCTTCTCCCTTGGGGGGATAAAGGAAATGAAAATAGGTTAAAGAGTTCTTCCACTCTCTCAGAGCTTAACACTAGTTATTTTCCAGTATAAAGTTATAGGGACATTTGAAAAAATGTTTTAAAAGCCTGATCCTTTGCTTATGGTCAGTTGGTCAGTATCCCTTTCAAAGTACTATACCTGTCAATGTTCCATCTTATAGCCTTTCCTTCTGGAAAAGCATTATAACTCCAAGTAAATCCTCCTAGGGAATCAGCATAAGTGGCACAGACCATATATTAAAGGTCCAACCACAAGGAAGTAGAAAAGAATCAGACCAGATACACAAGAGATCACACTTTTGGAAGTGCTGTGCATTTGCCTCTCCATGACACTGATATTTAACAGCATCAGAGCCAAGCTGCTATGGCTGGAGTAGCCATGGAGGAATCATTGCAATTCTGTGGACCCATAAAATATAGGAGACCCCTGTTATCCACAGATAATCAGTACTGAAGATGGCTGAGGATATCGGGTACACTTAAAATGGAAACCAAAAAAAGCCATAGTAGGGCAGCCCGGGTGGCTCAGCGGTTTAGCGCCACGTTCAGCCCAGGGCGTGATCCTGGAGACCCGGGATCGAATCCCATGTCGGGCTCCCTGCATGGAGCCTGCTTCTCCCTCTGCCTGTGTCTCTGCCTCTCTCTCTGTATTTCTCATGAAAAAATAAAATCTTAAAAAAAAAAAAAAAAGCCATAGTAAATAATGAAAAAAATTAGATTGAGACTCTATTCCAAAAGACAAAACTAGAAACTGTAAAACCAAGTTTATGAGTTAACAAAACATTGGTTACAACCGAAAATCATGTTCTCACAATGAACAAAGACTAAACCAAATAGTATTTCTGTGGAAGAAAAACATAATTTTTCCAGAAAATTATATGATGGCTTGATGTCCTTCATTTTTTTTTCACAGCATAAGTAAGAAAATAGCCTTTTTGCAAATGTATTTGCAAACCAAAGGCCTCACCTAATTTTTCTTGGTTATTTAATCATTTGATTTTCAAATTGTTTCTCACTTGAAACACTTAATCAGAAAATCATCCTAATTCTTCACACATTGCTAGAAAACCACAACCCACAGCATACTTGTACACCCAGGGTTCTCCAACCCCATCTCCCTAACTTCAAGTGATCCTGTGTCTTTTGCAAAACCTGCAGTTTTGTTCTGTAATCAATTTGTCCAGTACCTGCCCACCTGGGGTGCAGACTGACAAACAGGAGCAGATGAAAGCATTCAGCTAGAAGGAATGTTTGAGCAAGGACCAGTTTTAAAAATGGTCAGGTTATTAGTGGATACTTATGTGTTATGATGATGTTTTCTTTCCAATGCAACCTCATTTCTGTGGGGACTGAAATAATAAAAGATTCAGATTATGAGGGCCTATTTTAAAACCCATTTTAAAGTAAATTCTTTTCTTTTCTTTTCTTTTATTTATTTTATTTTTTAAAGTAAATTCTTTTAGACTATAAGTCTACCAAGCGATAATCTATTGGTGTTCTATTTATTTATTTATTTATTTAAAGATTTTATTTATTTATTCATGAGAGAGAGAGAAACAGAGGGAGAGAGAGAGAGAGAGAGAGAGAAAAGCAGGCTCTATACAGGGAGCCCAATGTGGGACTCGATCTCGGGACTCCAGGATCATGCCCTGGGTGGAAGGCAGGCACTCAACCGCTAAGCCACCCAGGCATCCCTATTGGTGTTCTTTTTAGAACTTCATGCAAGACTCAGAGAACACAGGAGGTCCTCCTGGATGAATAATTAGCATATATGCAAAACAAAGAATCTGGAAATTTTAGTTTGGGGAATTTTAAAGTTTATTCTATTTTTTTTCTTTTTCTTTTAATCTGTTTCAGGGAACAACAATGAGGCCTTAGTAATGGAACAGAAATTAAGCAGTGTTTTCCCTTTTTCAACCTGATAAAGCACTGAAACATTATGATCTTTTAAGAGCATTTGCTCATTTATAGGCATTTTCATTTCCTTTATAAGTTAATAGGTACTGAGAGTAGACCTGAGTTAGCATCATAAAAGAGTAAAAGACTTTGCATTACAGCTATTCCATAAACATTTGTGTCTAGAACTACCAGTGATCCAGTTTCATAGACAGGTGACTTAAAAAATCTCTCTCACATATAAAATGACATATAAACCAAGTAAGGACTTGACCCAAAGAACATTTATAAATTATAACAACATTTATTTGCAACAGAATTGTAGGTTTACCTGAGATTGTGCATTGACATTGGCTCCATTTGTAACCAAGACCTTTACTACCTCTGCTTGCCCGGCCAAAGATGCTATATGCAAGGCTGTGTTTCCTTTCTGTAAAATGAAAAGATATGTCAACTCACCCTCTTTATTTCTTTTTCAACATTTTATAAAATATGGAATCCTTCTATGTTTATAAGTTTCCGAAAGAGAACATGGCTGACAAGTATCTCATGAGAAGCTTGCCTTGATTCTTATTGAGGGCTGAAACCTCATTGAATTGGTCAAGTGACATAAAAAGCATTAAATGTGGGATACTGACCTTTGTAGCTGCATCCACATTGGCTTCTCTCTGTAGTAGTTCAGAAACAACTTCCACGTGGCCTTCTTTGGAAGCAAGATGAAGAGCGTTCAACCCGTTCTGATTAAGAGTGAAGAGAAAGCTTTACTCAGCAGGTGGAGAATAAAGCAGCGAACAGTCTACTCAGAACTCTGAAGATCATATCCTACCAACAATCACTTGTATGTGTGCAGTGTAGAAACTTGAATTAGGAATAAAGGTACTTGAAAATTAGGTGGGTTGTTCTGGTATCATTATATTATTTACTAAATTCTAGGGATTATTAAAGGATGCCTACCTACATTTCTGAATGCTCCTTTAACAAAGCAGAGTCGTTTGAAAATCTGAGCTGATGATACAAAAAAAAAAAAAACACACAAAAAACCTCTAGCAAAAAAGAGAGAGTCTTAGTAATAACCAGTGAAAGATTCAAGGAGTTTATAGTCCAGATTTTTAAAATTTTAAGTAAAAATTTAAATGGCAACAATAACTACAACTAACCTGATTGCAAATATTGATGTCAACCCCATTTTTTATGTAGTCAAGAGCCTTTTCCAGGTGTCCAGCTCGAGCTGCTCTTAAGTAACTTGCATTGGCATCAGACTAAAATAAAAAAAAGAAAGATATTTTGAAGAAAAATTAAACTTATATACATTAGAACTATTCAGCTTATACTTCAAACTAAAAAGAAAGATATTTTAAATGGAACTATTATATTTCTAACATGAAAATACCATCAAAGGTCTTTGTAAAGTCATCAGGAAAAGGACAAATTCTTGAAAAGTGAGTTTGAAGTATACAAAGTTACCATGATGTCATAACTCATCCTGAACTGAAAGAGAAAATGTCCCCTATGATATAGGTACCTTGAATCAACATACAATTCCCGGAGAATAAAGAGAAATCCCATAACTTCCTGGTGGTCTCATTATGAAAATCTCACTATTCTATTTGTCAGAAACTTAACATCTATTCCATAGTTAACTATTATAACCAGTTTTTCAACTCATAGCTTCACAAATATATTTAATGTTGTTATACTAGTTTAACAGAATTTGGAAGATGTTCTCTTGGATTTTTCTACAGCACATAGCCACCAGTTGGAACATAGAATGCATTTGAAAAGCATCTAGAAAGGTCTACACAGATTGTGAAGCATACTTTCCACAGGTTTTCGAGCAAGCTACAGTCACTACCTGAGAAAACTCTATTAGGAGCATCAGCAAGAGCAAATAAATGAACACATACAAATTTAAAAACAACAAAAACCAAATCTGTAATTCATTCACCAAGAGCTTACAACTCTGTCTTTCGGCTAAACTTTAGTATCTATGATGGTGGAGGTCCAACCATCTACTAGGGAAATCTTTAACAGAAAGAAGACAGTGAGAGAAAAGACTTCAAAGTTAGATGGGCACAATTTGTAAAGGAGTCCTGCTCCTTGGAGAACAACACAGAAGCAGGTATTCCTGAAAGGGGAGCCAAAAACATTTCCTCCACTGGCTATCACTGCTATCATACCAAGTATGGCTTAAATAAGAGAGGAAATTATCTTCTTTTACCCATTTGGTGAAAACCTTCAAAGCCCCTGTTCACAGGCTGGAAAGCCTTCCTAAACCTCCTGGGCAGCGATCAATTGCTCAGTGCTCCCAAAGCGTTAAATTCATCGAGCCCTCTTGGTATTTCTCACACAGCCTTATGGGTTTGGCTATACCTGTCCTTCTTTCCCCCTAAACTGTAAGCCACTTAAGAACAAGCAGAGGCAGATCAAGGGGCAGGCAGCTGCAAAGTAGACAAGGTGCCAATCTTTGAGGAATGCTAATTCATCCCTGGAAATGTAATTGAGCTGAAGGAAATCCCATCTCTCAGAAGGATCTTTGGGTTAATTTAGTTCTATGATGTCAACCCTTCTCACTGATAGCAGTACACCTCTCGATGAAGGAGTATCCTTTTTTCTTTGAATCAGGCCTTTCTAATCTCAATACTACTGGCATTTTTTAAAAAGGACTTTATTTTATTTTAGACAATCTCTACATCCAACGTGGGGCTCAAATTCACAACCCAGAGATCAACAGTGACATGCTCCACCAACTGAGCCAGCCAGACACCCCTACTAGTATTTTGATCCAGATAATTCTTTGATGGGGAGATGGTCCTGTTTGGTGTCGATGTTTGCTAGCATCCCTGGCCTTCACCAGCTATCCCCTATTTGTGACTACTAAAAATGTATCCTGAATTGCCAAATTTCCGTTGGCAGCAGAGGAGGGAGGGATTTCCCCTGCTGAGAACCACTGCTTTAAATAAAGAGCAAACCAATTTATTTACAGATTGTAGGCGTCATTAGGCTTAAATCTTTGGTCTGCCTGAGTTACCACACGCCTTGACCTACCACAAGTGAGTGACTATATGTATAACATTCTTTTTTGTTTGTTTGTTTCCCCTGCAATTAGAAGCATCCTGGCACAGAGCAGATGCCTACAGATGTTTTGTGAATGAATGAATCAATCAATAAGCAAATTGTATGGAAGTAACTGTATTAATTAAAATATTGCCTGCAACAATACAGGAAGTTTGCTTTGCAACAATAGCAGCTATTTAAATGGAGAACCTACTAGATAGAATACCAAGCTGACTGCCAGAGATGATAAACGAAGCCATTGAGTTGGGTATCTGGGAACACATGCAGCTATTGCTAAAATAAAATTGGGATTTGAGTCAAGCATGCAAATCATTTAATCACAGCAGAGGGCTAAGTAAGAAGAGGACAAGAGATACAGCTTCAAATAAGACAAAGGACAAACCAAAGTTTCCAGGAATTTCAAGAAAAATAAAATACTATTTTAAGGAGGCTTGCTACTTTGAGATGGTTGGTTTGTTGTTTTGTTTTTGTTCTTGTTTTTGTTTTTTTGTTTTTGGTCTGGTTTAAAGTTCAGTTACAAATTAGCTATGCAAGGATGGCTCATTGTACCGTAAAACATCATCTTTTTGTGCCTGCTCGATGACTTATCAGTGAATTCGCCCAGAAGGGCTCTGATGCCGATCTGGGAACAAATGACATCAGTTTGCCGGGATATTTCAACTTCCAGAGATAACAATGGTGAGTAAAGCATCCCCCATTCTGACTCGCAGTGCATAAAAACAGCTGCTAAACAGTTCAAAAAGAGGTATCATGATTCAAGGAAAGCCTCGTCATTATTCTACATCTGAAAAGTCTGGCAATTCATACCGTGGATTTTCCTCTCAGAATTTTTCCACCAGACTCTCTAAAGTAGATCAAAACACAAACAATAAAAACCAAATTTTCTCATTCAGTGGTTCTTGACCTATTTGGAGTCAGATTATTTTGAGATTAACAAAAGTTATGAATAAGTTCTTTTCCTTCAACAATGGCACATGTATGAAATGCACACGCCAAATCTGCATTTACACACATATATCTGCCACTAATTTCATGTGGTTCAGGACGGCCAAGCCTACTTTTGGATTCATGTTTAAGAACACCTACTCCAATGATAAAGGGTTTTCTGGCGGATACCTTCATAATATCTATTCCACCCCGTGACCCTGGCAGCAGATAATTCTGAGGTAGCTAATTTATCATCTGAGAACTTTAAGAACAGGAGAAAAAACAAAAATATTTTTCTTCACTTTCCTCAGCCCTCTGTTACATACAGACATCCTTAACACACTAATACATAACAATCAGCCACTTTATACTCTAAGGAAAATGTATGGGGGGAAAGAGGGAGGAAAATACAAAGTGAAAGCAAGGGGAAGAAAATGACATTTGCCTTGAAGAATGACAATTTAGGAGGTGAAGTTATTCATGCCTACAGAAAAAGAATCTAAGAAGATCCTCCTTTTATTCTCAGCCACTGCAAGAACACAGCTACCTCTTCCTTCCACAAATATTTGTTGGATACCGATGGTGCGCTGGTTGTGCCAACACCTGGCTGCAGGGCAGTGAAAGAAACAGAACGGCACAAATGAAGACTTACTTGCTCTCACCTCACTCTTAAACTTTCCAGAATCATGTTGCTTAAGTGGCAGGGTAAATAATGGATTCTTCACTATTTTTTTTTTCAAATTCTATCTATAGTATGTATACAGTGCCATTTCTTTAATGCTAAAAAATATAAGATTTTGTATTTGGCTCAATATCAATGCATATTGCAATTCTTAGCTGTCATTTCATTAGAAACATAGGAGTTACTCTTAACCAAGGCTACAGCCTGTTTTTTAATCTTAAACGTTCTATCAAAGCAATGCCTCTTAAAGCCAGTTGTAGACACAGCACTTTGGAAGGAAATCAGGTCTCACGAGAAGCTGAGCTCTGCCACATGGAAAGTCCTACAGAGGAGGTCACTGCCTAAGGAGTCTGTTGGCACAAAATGATTATAAGCAGATTGGTCTGCATTTTTTTCCCCTAGATGATCAAAATCTGAAGGAAGAATCTAGAAAATGATAATATCTTTCATCACCCTTTCATGTCTTGTCTACTTAATCATTTTACTAGACAGGAAAGAAATATGAACCATGTATGCTTTTCAAGGAAATAACTTCAAGGATAGAGTCAAGCATTATTAGGAATTCATATAATAACTCAGCATTTCCACTGACACTGGAATATTGATATTATTAATCAGAAAGCAGTGATTAAAATGAATAAGCATTTCCCAAGTGCCAATCTCAGTAATCAACTAATACTTCATACCTCTATGTACTAGACACTATTATAAGTGTCTTATAATAACTTCATTATATTAGTCACTTAATGTGGTACTAATTCCATGTGTCCTCATGTTAACGTAGTCCTTATAATATTTCCATGAAGAAGTATAGTGAGTTGAATAGTGTCTTCCCAAAATTCATGTCCACTTGGAACCTCAGAACATGACATTATTTGGACATAGGATATTTGCAGATATAATTAGCTAAGATGACTGGATTAAAATGGGCCCTAAATACAATGACTGGTGTCTTTGGAAAAAGAAAAGATACATAAATATCAAGTCATGATGTTATACACCTCAAACTAATATAATGTTATAGGACAACTATATCTCAAAAAAAAAAAAAAAAAAAAAGAGAGATTGGAGTTAAGTTGACACAAGATAATGCCATGAGCCACTGGAAGCCGGAAGACGCAAGGAAGAATAATCCACTAGAGACTTTGTAGGGAGTATGGCTCTGTGGACACCTTGGTTTTGGACTTCTGGTCTCCAAAACTATGATGAATAAGTTCCTATGGTTGTTAGTCACCAAGTCTGTGGTGGTTGGTTTTGGTGGCCCTAGGCGACTAACACAAGTAAGTACTATTATTAGCTCCATTTTATAGATGAGGAAAGTGACCTATAGAAAGGATGCATGACTTTCCCAAAGACACACAGCTTATGAATGGCAGAAATACAAACTCAGACAAATTGACTCCAGAGTCAGTTAATCAACTATTTTAAGAAAGTGCTTGGGGTGCCTAGATGGCTCAGTTGGTTGGATGTTTGACTATTGATTTTGGCTCAGGTCACGATCTCAGGGTCATAAGATGGAGACCCACATTGCACTCTGCACTGAGTCTGGAGCCTGCTTAAGATTTTCTCTCTCTCTCTCTCTGCCCTCCCTCCACCCCTCACTCAAGTGCATACCTGCATACTCTCTCTCTCTCAAAAAAAGGAGGCTTAATAAATGGGGCAGCCTGGGTCAGCAGTTTAGTGCTGCTTTCAGCCCAGGGCATGATCTTGGAGACCCAGGATCGAGTCCCGCATCCATCTCCCTGCATGGAGCCTGCTTCTTCCTCTGCCTGTGTCTCTGCCTTTCTCTCTCTCTTTCTCTGTGTCTCTCCTGAATAAATAAATAAAATCTTAAAAAAAAAATAAATGTCTGCCCCATAGTTTATGCTTGGCAATTCTTGGTTCATTCATTCATCTTCCATCCATCCATCAGTCCAGCCAACCACTAAATTAACTATGTAAGTACTTTCAGGTATAACAAACATTACTAAGAATATATAATGCATCTGTCACTGCAACTAGGTACTAATTTGAGACATGTGATCTTCTTATTTTGATTTAAAGGTCCCAAGACTTCCTAGCCACTCAGGTATACAACTTCTGTGTGAATCTTTTAATTGTGGTATAATTGACATATAATATTAGTTTCACATTGCATATTGTATATATTTGTGTATATTGTAAAGTGATTACCACAATATTTGTCACCATACATAGCTACAAATTGCGTATGTGAGAGATCTGAATTTTTGGTTACTTGCTTCTTCTTTATTCTTTCCCTCAAACTCTCTTCCAGAAAATTATGTGTATGTTTCCTATCAAATATTCTGTCTCTAGGGGCCTTTTTAGTTTTGTTTTTTTTTAAGATTTTATTTATTTATTCATGAGAGACACACACACACACACACACAGAGACAGAGAGAGAGAGAGAGGCAGAGACACAGGCAGAGGGAGAAGCAGGCTCCATACAGGTAGCCCGATGTGGGACTCAATCCCGGGTCTCCAGGATCACGCCCTGGACCAAAGGCAGGCGCTAAACTGCTGAGTCACCGGGCTGCCCTGTCTTTTTAGTTTTTATCTTCCCTTCAAAAAGTACTTATCAGGGCACCTAGCTTAGTTGGTTAAGCATCTGACTCTTGTTTTCAGTTTAGTTCATGATCTCAGGGTTGTGAGATGGAGACCTGAGCGGGGTCCATGCTCAGCAGGTAGTCTGCTTGAGATTTTCTCTCTCCCTCTGCCCCTCCCACTGCTCGCTCTATTTCTCTCTCTAAAAATAGATTTTTTTTTAAAAAAGTGCTTATCATAATGTATCTCATACATACAAAAGAATGCAGGAAACAGAAATGAACAGTTTAAAGAAAAATCCTGAAAGAAATGCCAGCATGCCCAGTAAGCTCAAGAATGAAAGTTACAAGTAGCTCCATAGACTTCCAATGAGCCCTTCCTTGACCAGCTCTCCAAAAGCATCATCTGTTCTAGTTAATTATTCTTATATCTTTCTTCATAGTTTTAATATCAATGTAAACCTCTCTAACCTAAATATTACAGAGTTGACTGTCTTTGCACTTTCTATAAGAGAAATCATACATTATGGATACTTCGGTCTACATGCTTCCTTTGTCTACTGTTGTATTTCTTAGATTCATCCACACTGACATGTGTAACTGTAGTCGATTTATCATGGTGGCTGCAGAAGATTTCATTATGTGATTGTAACACAATCTATTTATCCACTGTGGAGTTGATGAATGTTTGAGTTGTTTCCAGTTTGGGTCCACTATGAACAGTGCTGCCATGAACATTCTGGCACTAGTCCCGGTGCACACAGGCACCTAGTATCATAAATGCTGTGTCACTTGGTATGTGCTAATTCAACTTTGCTAGTTAATGGTAAATTGTCTTTCAAAGTGATTATACCAATTTATACTTTCTGTGGTTTGTGATTATTGATCATGATTTCATATTCCTTAGAAATTAATCTTTGGGAATTCTTTTAGGCCTGGATTAATGGTGCCATATTCCAAAGAAGAATTTAAGATTGCTACTTCCAGTTGCCTAGAGGCAGTATCAACCCAAGATTATTTTTAAAATAAACACTTGCCTTCAGGGTTTTTTTGTTTTTGTTTTAAAAGACTACACAGATAAATTTAGATCTCAAACTGGTATGGATATGAGGGATTCCTTGTGGTTACACATTCTCAGAGAAGATTTTTTTTTTTCTTCCTTCCAGTTGGTGACAAATTGAGACAGGCAAGTTTTGCTACACTTTACGTGTGATAGGTTTACTTCCCGTCAATCTTTATATTGGGAGCTGCACCCTTTGGGGCCCAGTTTATTAGAGGATCTCTTATGACACTGTCTACTTTGGGGATGTTCTAGGCTTTGCCTCCTGTGCCCTGTTTCTGCAGACAAGTAAAACTGGTTTTTGTTTTCATGTCATTTTTACCTCCATAGAACCTTTACTTTTGTGCCAGTTTACAGTACACTTCAAAGGACTTACTTTTCTTATTACCCTAACATCATAGCTTTTCTTGCAGCCGGATATACGCTTAATCCTCCCCCCCCACCAATTCCTCCTGCTCTAATTGCCCAGTTCAGGTCCATAGCCATGTATTTAGGCCCAGATCATTCTAAAAAACCTCTAAGAGGTTGTAGTTAGTACAACTAACTAGTTGAATATTCCAGTGTCACTGAACACTGCCTAGGGGCTTACCAAGGAACCACTGGGGGTTCTGAGAAAATCATGACAAACAGCTGCAATTTAGTGAACTCCTACTATGGGTCAGAGACTTCACTAAGCACCTTATGTATATTATTTTTATACATGTATTGTTAGTTTTTATTTCTTAAAAATTCAGTCAAGACAGGAATCTTCATTACAAATGCAAAAAAACTGAGTTTCATAAAAGGTAAGTGACTTGTCCAAGGTCATAGAGCCAGTAAGTAAACAGCAAGGATGGAGAGCCATAGCTGCTTGATAAAAGCCCAGGCTTCTTCCTCTTATACTAGTGGTCCTGTGCAGCCCTGGTGGCCAAAAATACTGAGATCAAGAGTAGGCTGAGCAAGCAGATTTCCTTATGCCAATTTGCAGTTTCACCCCAAGGAGATACACTGTTATCTGCTTTATATGTTGATGTTTGATGGCATGCTTCATTTGTATAAATGTTCTGCTTTTAAACCACAGTAGTTGATTGCTATGGGATGGCCTCCAAGGCCTTAACTTTAAGACCTGACCCAAACAAACACTTCCAGCCTGAACTAAAAACATGAGTACTTATCTTGAAGACAAACTGGACAGCTTTTTATTCTTCAAACGCTTATTATTTCTAGACAGGACCCATAATTTCCTGGCACTGTGACATCACCCAGTATATCTTTTTGCCAGCAATGCTGACAACCAGCCCTTGCTCCCTCTCCCCCAACAACAGATTCAGCAACTAAACCCTAGGCACAGCTCAAATGTCACTTCACCTCTGCAATTTCCCTCCATAAACATTAGATATGACTCCCCAGTCTTGACTCCTAGAGTACTTGGTCTATTCTGCTCAGGTGCCAGGTGTCCATCAAGATGAGATGTAATCTCTTTTAGGGCAATCCTTGTCTTGTTCATGGCTGATTTCTATATAACAGAATCCCAGTAGTGCTGAATGAAGAAATGCTGATCCCTTGGATGGTCTAATGCTCCAGAAGCAAAAACCCACACCAAATTAATTGGGAACCAAAAAGTCTGCTATTTCTTGCTGTCTCTCCATTTCACCAAAGAAAGGTTAAGAGTCTAGTGACAGACTTAGGGGTTCTTCGACACTTGAAGAGAAGATAAAGGGGGTAGTTCCCAGTGGGTTTGAGATTACCTTGGTCTCTGATCTGTAGAGTAGATGACAGACTTCATGTATCTGTGAGAATGAATTTGCGGCAATCTATGGAAAATGCCCTACATATTGTAAGTGTCCATTTTTAGTTATGGTACCATGTTATTAGATATCTGAGCACTTAAATGCCTTCTGATTCATTAAAGTACAACAAACTGTAGGTCTCACGTACGTGAACTTTCTGTCAGTTACTACTAAAACAAATACCTTATTCCACAGGTGATGCCAGCAAGCATCACAAAATCAGGTGCTTTGCCCAAGGTGAACTAGGGAACCAGGCCAGACAATTGCTACCTACATTTCAGGAAATAGGTAGGTCCCCTCAAGAAAATAAGAGCGATATTGCCAGAAGGGGAAACAGATGTTTGGTGACCCAAACTAAAGCAAAACAAAATAAACACACAAGCCACACATACCACCAATAAGATGGAAATTTCCATCATGGAGGAAAAAAACAAAAACACCAAAAACATTTTATCACTATGAACAGCAAAAGTAAAATGAGACCATTCTGGATCCCTGAGTAGCTCAGCACTTAAGCGCCTGTCTTCGGCCCAGGGTCCAGGTCCTGGAGACCCAGGATCAAATCCCACGTTGGGCTCCCTGCATGAAGTCTGCTTCTCCCTCTGCCTGTGTCTCTCCCTCTCTCTCTCTCTCTCATGAATAAATAAATAAAATCTTTTAAAAAAAATGAGACCATTCAACATCATTCAATATATAACAATATATCACGCCATATATTGTGCAATTCCATGTCTATGCAGACATTTCAGAAAATAAATAAATCTGTTTGCTTAAACCACATTCTTAACTTCACTGTGGGTTTGTGCTGAAAGTGAAATCACAAGTCTGGGTCTTCAAGGAATAAACATTATATCTCTCCTAACTAGGAAAACAAATCTTCATAGTGGATGTTTCACTTATTCTATCACCAGAATTAAGGATTCATATTCAACACAGCCTTCAACATCTGGCAGTTAAGCAGTAAATCGATTTGGCCTCCAACTTGAGCATACAGTTGTTGCTTTCAGTGATCTTACAATCTAGCCATGCACATTGGAGGTAGTATGTGGAATGAGAATTTATGGTAGCAGAACCTGCAAAAGATGATAAAGTCCATAGATCCTAGGGGAAAAAGCCATTTCTGGATACTGAATATGGCTAGGGAAACAGCTAAGAGGAGGAAAGGCAGGAATTCTAGAGGGGCCCCAGTCAGCAGTGAACATAAGGAAGGAAAAGTAAGCAGAAATACAGAAATGGCAAATAAACAATTTCTCCTTAAAAGAGGAAGCCCCTGAAGACAATGGTGAAGGTTTGAAATGGCATTTAAATCTGACTTAAGCTCATCATAAAGATATCAGGAGCCAGAGAAGGGCTTTGAGGAGTGGGAAGAAATCATTAGATTTATATTTTAGCCTAATTAATCGACAGCAGATTCATATTGGAGAAAATGGAGCTTTCAAAAAGAGCTGTAGACCAGTGGTTGTCAATCTGTTATGCTTCACGGATCTCCAGGGGGACGACTTAAACAAATAATCAAACGAACAAATCAGCTGCTAGCCCCAGAGGTTCAACTGGTCTGAGATGGGACATTTTAATAAACACAGCTCACATGACTCTAATGTGCGACCAGACATGAGTACCACTGAATTAGTTTACAATAAAAATATGGCTCTGTATGACAAATACTGATATTCACTTATATGTAGTGCCTAAAAACCAAATGAACAAAAAACAAAAACCAGACTCTTAAATACAAAGAACAAATTGCTGGTTGCCAGAGGGGAGGTGGGTGTGGGTGATGGCTGAAATAGATAAAGGAGATAAAGAGGTATAGACTTCCAGTTGAGGAATAAATAAGTCACAGAGATGAAAAGGACAGCATAGGAAATATTGTCAATACTATTGTAACAATATTGTATAGTGACAGATGATGACTATACTTATCCTGGTGAGCATAGCATAATGGATAGAATTGCTGAATCAATATATTTGTACACCTGAAGCTAATACAACACTGTATGTTAACTACAATAAAAAAAGAAAAAAAATATGGGTCTATGTGATACAGATATTTGAGGGCAATAACAGGTGGAATGGAAGAGAAAGGAATGATGAGAGGCATTTTGAAGGTCTGCTGACAGATTTTTAATTTCACCTAAGAGAATGTTTAAGATCTACATGCCAGAGTTTTAAATTTTGGCTTTCATGTTTGTCTCTCCCTGCTTTTTCTTACTCTTTTATATCCCCCATTTAAAGCAAACCTTTATACCCAGAAACTAAAGATGTCAGAGTTAGTACTGGACAGTAATTTTTGGTGAATAAAGTAATACAGATTTATAAATTATTCTCAGTCAGGAAGGGGATTTACACAGTATGGGGGTGCTTATCAAAATCCCAAAGTGCTCTATGCAACTGCTCCTTAATTAGTGATTTAATGCCACTTGTAGTTTTGAAGAGAGTGGACATGGAGCCACAGGGCTGCTCAAGCATGTGAGGGGAACCAGTAACAAAGGGGGATGTTTATTTATTTATTTTTTACCCACTAGACTAGATTAGAATCGCAGTTTATACCCAGAGACATGGCTATTCAGATAGTGCCCAAAGTTTCCAGATATTTTAGAGTAAGATATTATGTGTTGGTATTTTATAGATATCTTGCACAGTGATCTAATTTCTGACCAATTTCAAAAGAATGTGACCAATTGCGCAACCCACAACAACTGTGACATTCATGCAACAATCTGCCTCCTGTCAATAACAACCGCAAATCTTTAGGAGACTGTTTTTTCCCCCACCCTGACCTCCACCAAGGGGTATTAGGTCTGTATCTTAGCAAGTAAGTCCTTTTTAGGTGTGTGTTTGAGGGGTAGGGTACAGAGATCTTAAAAGGGATTTTTGTGTGTGTGTGTGTGTTTTTTATATGGCAAATGCTTGAAAAAATTTGAACCATTTTAGTTAGGGAAGATCTTAAGTTATTAAGATTTCATTCTTTTTTTTTTTTTTTATTTAATTGCTACCTAGTTACTGGAAATCAGTGTTTTTCATCTATAAATCAGCACTGGGAGGGGCAGAGAGGGGCTGGTGAGGGCTTAACCAGTAAGGAAAATGCTTTTAGAGGCTATCTATATGTGTAATCATCTCTAGCAAAACCACTCGAAGGAGAAGGGGCTGCCTCCACAGATTCCTTCCGATTGCTACAAGGCTGCCTTTGTTTGTAAGGACTCTGCTTGGAACTAACCTTAGTTCATCCCTGAAAATGAGGTCACTGTCCCCTAACACATGTTAGACATGGTTAGCATCTTTCCACTGGACCTTTGCCAGAAAGGCCCCTGCTGGTGCACATTTCAAATCTGTCAGGGCGTTTGTGCACAGTGGCCCCTCTAATGCTGAAAGGCAAAACAACATTTCCATCTTTATCTTCAAGTAGAGGGGACTGGGAACCAGTTAAAAAAATAAATACAGTGCTGGCAAGCTTTTGTTTTTATAAAAACAGTATTTTTAAGAGATTTACTTTGCCATGCTGATAAACCCCACTCTCATCGAGTCTGTCTACTATGATCTGGTTTACATCCAAAGGAAGACCCAGAATCCAGGCCCCTTGCAGTGTCTTTTCTCGCCCAGAATTCAGAGACCTAAAAATTCTCCTGGAAACTGATTAGAAATAAAAATAAATACTGAGGAGAAAGAGGTTTCCCACAGGAGGGAAAAATATTGGGTGTTAGTGGTGGGTGGGAATTTCTAATACTCCTCAAAGTGAAATTGATTCTTTTCAGCTGCAAAACAGGATTTATTTGAATTTGTCTGAATTTTGGGGGGAACATAAATAAAGTAAGATTTTAAAGAGCAAGTTTCACTTACCTCTCAAGGAACATAAGACCATTAGCATCAGGGGAGGAGAGTATTGTATGTCTTAATATTATGCGGTCAATATAATAATCTTAGGTTCTGATTTGTAGTAGCCTGGGACAGAATCTTGAACCACTTGACTTACAATTTTCAATTAAAAAAAAAAAAACTTCCCTTACACTATGGAATTTTAAAGTATCTTAGTGGGCTGTGGACATAGATTATGTCCTAAGACTATTGTACAGTAGGTACAATGCTATAAATGATATTTGGAATGGATAGGTTACAAAGGTTTAACTAAATGCCAGGTGAGTTCCCCCTTTCCCTAAAAGCTTCCGGATAATTGTGTAATGTGAAAGTACTCTTAGAGATAATGACAGGTAGCTTATTCCCAAATGAACAAAAATGGAGAAGTGTTAATAAAAGTTCCATGTTAGCCAGGGTAGCAAACACAAGACATAGAAAGAGGTGTAGCTCCTTATTCAAAATATTCCTGAAGTTTAAAATGAAAACAAAATGAACTCTTCACTTTATTCCATTCAAGAACATTTCAGTATGGGGTAAGTTTGTCTTTACTTACAGAAGAATAAAGTTATACAGCAGGGACCTATTAACTTTAAAATTAATAAAACGTTAATCTTTTGTTATTCTGAAATATAAAGACCCAAATAAATAAGTAGCCTGGAATAAAGCCAGAGATGGAGAAATTATTTCTGAAATGTATGTTTTCCAGGTGGATTCATTACCAGGCATGTTTGAAAGCTCTGTCGTGTTTGGACATGTTTCTGGTTATCTCTTGGGATGAGGAAGCACAAGAGAAATGGTAATATGTTGCTTTGGAACAAACAAGCCTATCTACAGCTCTCTCAGTGCTCAGCAACTCAGAACATGTAACAGCTCTGGAGAATTTCCTTTTTTTTTTTTTTCCACCTTAATCCATGAAGGATGGAATATTTGCATGAAGAAGATTTAACTTTTGATAATTTTAAACATTTTTATTTCAGAGAATTATTTTCCCCATTTAGGTAAAACAAGAATGTAACTGAAGTTTGCATAAAGTTAGTTAGCAGCTAGTGTTGGTTTGTAATGTGTAAATTTTGTGGATGCCAGGCTCTCCAAAACATATGACTGAGAGCCTTTTCCATTCATTAGGCAAGAGGAGAGTGCAGGACAAAAATACAGAGAGCCACTAGGGCCTTAAACTTTCTCATTATCAGTCATCCCTTCTCTTTTCTTGCTATGCTTCATCTAGCTCATCCGTCTCAATTATTTCCCACATGAACATGTTTTTTAAGAAATTCTCTTTTGTTCTCCCATGAGCGAGGCTGCCTATAAAATACTTGATGCAGAATCCGTACTCCATTGTTCACCCGAGGAGGTGGCTGTCTTCAGTGATCAGGCTCTCCCGCCCCTGGAAAGATCATTTGACATGTACCCCTTCATTTATAATTGTTAGAGCAGGAGAGTAATTTATGGAAGTGCCCTTGACTCACCTCAACAATACATACTAAATAATCTCAGGAGACATAGCCCTGACCTAGTCAACTGGTAAGTAAAGATTCAATATAGTAAAGATTAAATCTTAGTCTTAATATATAGCTTTGCTTTGTATTACCAAAGAAAAAAATGTGCATTTTATTTTTTCTAACACATTTTGTTTTTTGAGGGAGGTTGAGGTTACCGCATCATCTCTATTGTATAAATAGAAAACTGAAGCAAAGCCAGATATGATTTGCTTAACTAGTTAGGAAATTGCTGAAACTTGAAATCAGGATTCCTGGATTTTATGTTCTTCTCCCTATCTCATGGTACAAGAACAAGAATGAATTGATCAATAATTTTATGGTCTGAGCTAGGATAAGGACTTGGCTGCAGATTTTCCTGCCAGACTCCAATAAAGAATGGGGTCTCCAAGGTGTACTTGCTCACCCTTCCATTCTTTGAACTGTCATCCATGTTCTAACTCCTCACACAGTTATCCCAAGCATCCTGGGGCACGGTGATGCCTCTAAACATTGTGACCCATGCCACACAGATGAGGAGGGCTAAAGGAGCTAGCTCTGTCTGTCTATATACCAAATGAAGCTGTTCTGAGCCCCAGTGGGTAGTGCTATGCAGTTGAAATTTGGGAGTCTGTGTGCACCTGTGTTTATAAAACAAATAGCAGGCTGTTGCACAGCCTAGTTAAACCACAAGAAGGAACTGCGGAGTCCCTTAGAAATGTATCTTCTAATACGAAGATACTGATACTTATCACTTAGGAAATACACAGCAGTTACTTCTGGAATCACACATGGCAGATTATATAAGACACATCAACTGTTTGGGATTTTTCCATTTATTTGGTATGTTATGAATCAGAACAGGGCTTCATGCCTAAGGATCCTTATTATGTAGGAGGTATTGGCGTGAGTCCTAAAATATTTAATCCAGCGAACTATTCACATCTTAAATATAGCAACTGAAAACAGTGATAAGCTAAAATTGGTCTAGGTATCAGGAGAAAAGAGAAAGTATTTACTTGAATAGATGAACATTTTCCCAACATTTTTTTTTCTTCTTTTTCTTTCTGAGATTAGAAAATAAATAGCTTGGTTTTTAGTGTAGATAGGCTTAATACTGTGAACATACGTAGTTTCTCCCAAGGCATAAATATACGTTATATGGTTGGGATCAGCCAGGCGATCACAATACATTGGACTTAGCTTCCTGGTCAGATAATTAAGAGGTCTGGGATTAAAAGCTCAGAGGAATTGAAGGGTGAGGCCCATGGAACCAGAGGGAGAGGAGGCATTAGCTAGTAAGATGAAGAGTTCTTGTATTTATCATCCTAAAATGTTGTGTGCCAGCTAGTGTAGCTGGAGCCTTGCTGATATAAGAAACTATTTGTCTTCTTTGGGGGGGGGGGGGGTTGTGGGGAACATGGTTTCATACTGACTCTTATTAACATCAATATACCAAAATGCTACTGCTCTTTCAATTTTAATTTTTCATTGCTACTTAAGTCTATCATCAACAAAGAGATTTTAGAAATCCTTGGTAAAAACATAGCTAAATAAGTTCTTATTTGAATGAATAAAAAATATATTTTGAAATAAGTTCAGCTCACTAGTGAAGTCAGAGGTAGATAGGTAGGTTTATAGATAGAATGATTTTGGAATATTAAATAATCTCCATGTGGTATCTACATTTTCTGGACAAGACCTGTAATTAGAAGATTTAACATTTTACGTTGAATGCAATAAAATGGAAGAGGAAAAAAAAAAAAAAAAAGCAAGTAATGCCCAAATGTGCAAGAGGTCTCTTAAAAAGTACAATCAAAACACGTGCTAAAGAAGGATGTTACTTAAAGTTTAACATATGAGTAGACTTTATCTCAAAGTTAGGGTAACCACTGGAATGTGCAGTTATAAATAGTTACAACATGGTGGCTGACTTGGAAATGTCTAGCTAGATTCTAATCAAACAGGTGAAACGTACCGCAAGGATCATGGGGATAAAGACTCATATAAAAAAAAAAAAGACTCATATCTAAGAAGCTGTCCTGCATGTACGAAGATGAAGGTGCTAACTCAGGGGTAAGATATCATATGTATTTTTTAAGTTTTTTGGAGATAGAGCTAATCTATTATTTTCTATGAGCAAGTCAATATAGTTTGAAGATTTCAGAGTTCTGACTCCAAAGCCAAAATGTCTCCTGTCTCCATTCACAACAAGTTTCTACAATTTACAAACTGTTGTGTCCTTGGACAAGAGACTTAAACATACTGTAGCTCAGTTTACTCATCTGGAAAATGAAAATAGAAGTAAAATTTAGTGTGTATGGCTTTTGTGTGTGTGTGTGTGTGTGTGTGTGTGTGTGTGTATGGCTTTTGATAAGACTAAGGAAGATAATATATGTGAAGCAGTTAGAAATGGCTTGGCATACAGTTGGCCTTTAATTAATACTATTATTATCACCTTAAAAGTTTGAGTTAATTTTTTCAGTTTGCTTGGCTATGATTACTACAGTAAGAGTCAAGAGCACATAACTGATCACACAGGGACTGAACATATGAATTTGACCTTATTTGACCAATGCTTTCAGCAACTAAGCTAGGCATACAAACTAGGCCAGAGAAGCTTCACACTGCATCTGTCTAGAATAATGGTTTACAAACTTGTTTTTCAGTACTCTTAAATATTATCAAGGATCCCCAAAGAGCTTTTGAATAAGAGGGTTATAACAATTGCTATTTATCACACAGGAACATAAAACTGAGAATTAAATAATAAATTTATTTTAAAATAATAATACGTTATGTAACATAAAGCATATATCTTATGGGAAATAATGATATTTTCCAAACCAAACAAAAAACGTGAAACAATTGGTATTGTTTTAGAGTTTTACAGAAATGCCTGAAAATAGAAGATATTTAGATTCTCATATTTACTTCTGCATTCACTCTTTGGCCATATATTATTTTGGTTGAAACATGTGAAGGAAATCCAGTCTCAGAAAGATAATGTAGTTAGAAAAGGAAGGATCTCCTAGGTACTCTGAAAGAGTCTCAGGGATACCCAGGGGTTCTTAGACCACATTTTGAGAGTAGCTAGTCTATAGTAAAGTTGTCAAAGACTGACTTCATGGTACTAAAACCTATTACCTCCTAACAGAATTTTCTAGGCAATAGGATTGAGTAAGAAGACAAGGTGTTAATAAATTCAGTGCTGCCATTTTTGCAAAGTACAGACCAGGACTACTCTAATTGCTACCTATTTACGGCTTTTACTGCCAATAAAATGATGGATTCTCCTAACAGTTAAATATATATTTATTGTCTATTCACTACCTTGCTTAAGCCCTCCTTCTAGATAGGCTCTTTCCAAGTGTCCATGTCCGCATACTCCAAATAATCTGACACTATTACACTTCTCCAGTGGATAATGCTGTCCTCAAAACATCAACTTAATGTTCCTGGAAATGACATGTGAGAAATAAACAACCCATCTCATTGGAAGTGGTGCCACCATATCAGAAAAGATAACATGAAAATTCTTTATAAGTAATTTGTCATTATTTTGTAAACACCATTGTAGATATGAATCCTATATTCTGGGAAACTTCTAGCATGGAAATAATAGTCTAATTTTGGTTACTAAAATGAAAAGTTAGCTAGTACCTTTTCCTGTTTAAAATATTTAAATATTTGGAAATATTGTGCTTTATTAAAAGACTAATCAGTGACCAGATGGCCAAACATTATTTTAAATCTAGTTTACTAAATATTTTTGACATCTTTTCAGCTATATAATATCATTTTACTTTCAATTTAGTTCAAATAGTCTGAGGGTGAGATGCTGAAAATACTCTTTTGAGCAATTACTCTTGATGAGAGGCTACACTCTTCAGAGATAAGGATTTGTTTAAAAATTTTTAACAAATATTTATTGAATGCTCAATATGTGCCAGATTCCGAGGATCACAGATGAGTAAGACACAGTCTGTGTTTAAAAAGCTATAGTATTCAAAGTATAATTTATCTTACTGACATAAGGATTTTCAAAATACAACAGAATAACCACTGAATTATCAAAACATATAAATCAATCATATAGCAGAGTGATACTGAATTAGAACACAATATAATCAAGAATCCAGGACGAAAATCTGACACATATCCAGATTTTACAAAGCAATTTTTAACATTATCGACTTCTACAATTTTAATGTACTTTTACATTAGTTGCATCATTCACTTGTCACTTGACCAAAGAAAAATGCATTCATTTCCCAACCTTATTATCTGGAAATGAGTATCTATCTTGAATGTCTACATAAATCTGTATTTCACATGAGAGCAAAAAAAATCCTAAAATCAAATAACTTCTTTACAGATTTTTATGCTTAATAAATTATTAATTAGTAACTGTAGATATTTGCCTAATATGCTATGAAATCTGTGTTGGGTAGTCTAATATTTATCAGTAGTCTATGATTTAATTTTTTTCTATGATTTAATTTTTAATAGTAGCCTTTGCAATATATTTTGGGAACATAGTAAAAAATATAAGACATAGATATTTGCATTAGAATAGAGAATTGGCAAAAAGACATTTTACTTTGTGACTAAAAATGCCTTAGTATTATAAAGAGAGTGACTGTTAGACAAGACACTTAGATTTTAAATTCTCTTTTGTCTTACAAATGTTGCTTAGGGTTGATTATCTCTCAAATTTATAACTGAGAGGAGGTAGTATCTTCACGCTGTAACAGAGAAGCACACTTACTTGGTAAGTAAATGCCATACTTACTACACAACTAAAAGTTTCCATTTTAAAACAAGAAACTACACAGATAGTCTCAGCAGCAAAAAGATAGGTTTTGCGACTCCTTTCTTCAGTCTGACTATAATGAATTTTCCCACTTGCCCTAAGCTTCCTAAAGTGAAAATCATCAACAATAATATTGTAGATTCTCATAACAGTCAAATATGTACTTATTAATGAATTATTGAAAATCAGACATATAGAAGCAATCTGAGTTGAAGATGGAGCAAGAAATGATACCAAGAATTTCTATTTGGTATGATAGAGTAACTTTAAAGGATTTAAAAAGAATTCATAGCTATAAAAGATCTTATTAACTGCTTCTGAAATGCACATTAAAATTGTATTATATTTGTGCTTTGCTCAATATTGGAGTCTAGCTTTTTTTAAAAAAAATCTTGATCATTGTTTAAAAGTTCAAGTTTAAGAGTTAATTTTTCATCCATCATTTATGGCAATACTAGTTCTTTCATAAAGACTTGATTAGCAACCAAGGAGAATTTCTAAAACTGGCAGAGGTATGCACACACTCTACCTTTCTAGAAGGTCTGGGCTACAAATTTTCAAAATTACGAGTTTGTAAAATCACTGGAAGTTTCTCCCAAAACACAGACTAAACAATCCTATAGAAAATCTCTAAACAATACTACAGAAATCACAAGCCAAACAGAAGCAGCAGGAGGTATTAATAATCATTTGTGAAAATGTAATTATCTACTATACCCTCTTTGCAAGGATTTTATCCATAGTTCAGCTCATGCAGACAAACTGTTCAGTCTTCCATTCAAGTCAGAGATGAACCAGGAGATGAATAATTCTTATTCATTGTCCAACTAAACCCAGGACAGCAATAGTATATGCTACACTCTATTGTGATGGGACTTCTGTGTGATCTGTGTCGGGTCAGTACCCTTCCAGAGTCACTGCTTAGGGCAGGATAATTTCAAATTCAGTCTGTCATTTTATTACACATTTTTTAAACAGCATGCCCACCAAAACAGAAAATGCTGCACATATGGGCTGAGATCAAATGCTCTCACCATTTAGTTGATATATTCTGACACGAGGCAGAAACAAGATGGTCTGCTTTTATCTGAGCTTTCCTTTTGGATCTTGGATCTTTTTTTGTTGTTGTTTAAGTTAACTCATTAATTCATAAGAGGCCAAAGCTTTTCAAGTACATTCTTTAAGATTTGTTATATTTGCACTTAGTTTGAATCATCTTAGCAATTAGTATTTTTCAAAGCCAAGTCTCACTAAGTCATCAGCAAATGTCATTCTGATTATATGTAAATTGTTCGGTTCCATAACTAATGGAACAGAATGGACATCTGAAATTCAACCTTCAATACATTTCATAATGTTTGATGGGTAAATTGATCATTTTTAGGGTGACATATACGATTTTTAAGACTCACCTGTTAGCATGCTTATATTACTCGTAAATTATCCTTAATGTCTGGAATTCGAGAACAATATTTACATTTTTATGATGAATCTCAAGTTTAATTTGAAAAGGCCTTTCTCCGAAGCACACAGAATGTTTGCAAAGTCTCACTGAGATTAAAATTTCATAAATGTCTACTGTAGAATACAGCAATATTCAGTAAAGTTTATGAAAGAATATTCTTCATTAAAAGATTAACCTATTTGCAAAGATTAAAGCTGAATCCATTTGAAACAAGACTCAAAACTGGGAGTTTTCTGAATTGCCTTCTGTAGCAGTACAAAATGACAGATCTTTTCTCAAAACCATTAGCATGTCTTCCTACCTGATATTAGAACTAGCACCAATATCCTCATCTTTATGATGTCTTCTTCTAGGCATTTTGACTAACGTATGCAAATTGTTCACCTGGTACTCAGGACTTAATCTACTGCATTAATAGCAAAGTACATTTGTGAGTACATGTGTGTTCTCATTAGTAAATAAATTGGTGCTAACTGAAAAGACATAGGTAGAAAGAAGGGATCACATGAAATCTTAGCCTATGCCATAATCAAAATAGCATTTTATGATTCTCCTGGAATCATATATTTAAAATTTTATACACATAAAGCAAGTATTTATCTCCTTTCTCCATATAGTATCCCTTAAAGGGACAGTGGCTTACTACGTTAAGTCTTTAACATTATTAAATGAGATGATATATTTATATCTATGTGCGATTCTGTTGAAACAAAAATAAAATTACATTCTCCAACTTCCAGATACATCCCATCCCCCATCTACCATTTATATGAGTTTTAAAAACAAACTTTAACTCCACACTGTCTTCTCCCCACAACTATAAAATTCCATACTTTCCCTTGTATTCAAACCAGACAAAGCTGAGTTTTAAAGTTCTCACATTTCTCTTGCAAAAAGTGTGAACATTAAATTAAACCTCACATTCTTGGGTCTACTAGGCCTTTTCTAGAGCCCAAACTGCCCTAAGTCTTTTAGCATTTCACTAAGCATCTTCTTCAGACATGCCTGAGCCCAGCACACTCCAAATTACATCAAAGGCAAAACATACCTAGCTTCCAGATGCGAGCAAAACAGAAAGAAAGGACAGTCCATTGTCCTACACATACTGGACTCGGGCAAGCCGCGGTGCACATAGGCTAGCTTCCTTCCCATCTGGCACCACGCATTTTGTAAAAGACCCCACTATTCAGGCCCGAGCCGCAGTCCTATAAGGAAAATGCATTTCATTCGGAAACTGTAAATGCTTACTTGTTCTGGGAAGCTCTCTCCCTCTTCCACTGCCATTCTCTGTGGCCAAGTATGAAACCTGATAACTCAATTAGTTAACACTTTGGACTGAGCATCGAGTCTAAAAATATCTGCCTTGGGAAACGTCAAGGTTTCCCCTGCCTCCTGGTAAGAAGGTAGGAGCCGGTCAGAAATCTTCTTAACTACTGAACCAGGGAGTGGGGAGGGGCAGAGGAGAGCATCGAAGGTGCCCTGGTCCTTACAAATGCTAGAGTAGCTCCCACAATTCCCCACTGACTTACCATATTTGTGGCCTCCAGTCAAGCTCTGTGTATTTAGTCATGATATGTGGAATACCGAAAATAGCAGGGCAATCAGCTGGGAGTGTACCCTAGCTGCTGGGAATCACTCATGAAACCGGCTTTTGTCATTCTGCTTATCAGCACTTTCCTCTGTATGCGGACTACTCTCACATTCCTCCTAAAAACAATACCACCATTTTCTCCTCTGTCTCTGGAATCTAGTCTGGCCTGCCCTTTATGATTTTAATTTCTTTTGCTGCATTAGCTTTACTACCGAATATATGTATGCATGTACAAGCACGCGTGCGTGCACACACACACACACACCCCCCAAAGTAAAAGCATACTATACTGCCAACGAGAGCTATCTTACAAACTGAATTTCATTTTATCCAAGTGAAAATGCAATGCATCTTTTAAAAAATATAACACCATATAAAGCCCATGTGTTTGACCAGAAAAACAAAGCAAAACAAAATGAAACAAAGCAAAACAAAATGAAACAAAGCAAAACAAAATGAAACAAAACCTCATTGAATGCTTTTAATATTTTTTTTTCAATCTAGGTATTTTCATTCCTACTAATTGAATTCAGATTTTCAGATTTGAGACAGGTAATATTCATGCAACTTTTCACTAGTCTTACATTACACTTGAGTTCAAGAATCAAAACCCTAAAAAACCCATCATCATATGTTTTATTTGGAATAGTTCTAATTAATAGCTTCCTCAACCTTGTAAGGGCTGAAGAAGAGTGTCTGTGGAGAAAAGAATTCAACTTGTAGAAGGCCAATGTGGAAGTCTATTCATTCAAAATATATTTATAGAGAGCCTACTACATCATTCTAGGTGCTGGATGAGGTGGGTAAAGAAAGACAATGAACAAAATACAGAAAATACCTGCCTTAGATGAAGCTTATATACATAAGCCATAAATATAATAAATTATTGAGTATGATCAACAGGAGAAGCACTGTGGGAAAAACAGAATAGGGGAGGGGAGATTGTAAGTATGTGTTTAAGAAGTACAAAGGTCAACTTAATAATAACTGTAAAAGAATAATAATGTATACAGTGTAGGATTTTATATTAATATGTTGAATCACATGAGATTGTCATTCTTATTATTTTTTTAAAGATTTATTTAAGAGAGAGAGCAGGGGGAGGGGCAGAGGGAGAGGGAGAAAGAGAGAATCTTTAGCAGACTCCCCACTGAGTGCGGCTCCTGACATGAAGTTTGATCCCATGACCCTGAGATCATGACCTGAGCAGAAATCAAGAGTTGGATGCCCAACTGACTGAGCCACCCAGGAACCCTGAGATTGCCATTTTTATAGGTCGAAATCCATGTGTATTTCAGGAATTTCATATGGTTCAATCTAATAATAACATAATCATGGCCATCATTATTATTTAATAATTATTAAGTACTCCAAGTGCAAGGTACTACATTAATTTCTTACATATGTTCTTTTAGTCCTTATGCTATGAAGCAATTTTTCTTCATTTGTGAGGGAGAAACTAGAATTCAGAAAGGTTACTTGCCAAGGCCACCAGTGACTAAATAGTTAACATTCAAACCTAATCCATATTATTCTAAAGGAAAGGTCACACTGGCAGCAAGTAACAAATACATGTTATCTTGGCTCTCACTGTGTTTTAAACAATATTTTTAGATGCCAACATTTCAAAATTGATTAATTTCACATCAAAATCTAGAGTTCTTGTTTTTTAAAAAAAATAATGCAAGGATCTGGCAACTCTGGGCTCATGCTAGCACTGGGCCAAGTTCCAGGTGTTGAGAGATGGCTTTTCACCTCAGACCCCAGCGTTTCCTACTTTCTGACCTTGGTTTGCTTCCCTCTGTGGGTGCCAAGCTACCCAGAGGCATCTGAATTTGGATCTTTGCCCTAAAACCTGTGCTTCTGACCACAGCACTGGTGATTCTCAAGGGAGTGTGACATCCCCGGGGGCGGGGGGTGGGGGTGGGGGGAGGTCTGGGAAGGGATCATGAATGCCTGGGGGAATTCATTCACTACTCACTATACATCTCTTCCTCCCACCCATGATCATTCATGTATATAGTCAGCCACACACAGGGTGGGCACCTGACATGCTGGAAAATATGCACCTGTGGGAAAAACCAGGAAAACCATCACCTTCTCACTCTGTGCCTATTTCTGGATGGACACACAGTGAGGTGGAGCAAAGGTCATCTCTGGAACATAGCAAGGCTGATCTGCCTGTGACACACAAGATGGGTGGAGGACAGAGTTGGAAGAAGAAAGGTCCCATCTGCTGATGCTGATGGTGAGGTTGGCAAAAAGAAATCCTCACCATCCCCAAACCAAGCATTGCTCCGTTGAGGGCAAACTCCATCAAATTCCAGGCCACATCCCCAAGCACAGCTCTTTCCTCTGGAGCTGCAGACATCTTATGATAATACTTGTATTTCTTGTTCTCTTCCAGGCTGTCCTTTACATCTGCATTAACACATCTGATTCATCAGAATGCTGGGGGCCTACAAGTCCATGTTTGTGAGGCTGTCCCTTGGATGCTACAAGCAGCCCTAGTGTCTGCAATAGAAATTGCAATAGAAAACAGAGCAAGGCATCTGGCTTCAGGCAAGGCATCCCAGGTCCCAGTCCCCCCAGACTTGTCCAGAAGGAACTCAGGTTGGTGTTTAATCATGCCAACTGGCAAAGCACTATTCCTCACATCTAATTTAGACCTCTCCCACCAATTTCTTCATTTTCTATCTTCATTGAGAAGACAGCCTTCCAAAAATTCCAAACTGTTACTGAGGTATCCTGAGGTATCCTCTCTCCTCTGATTTTGTCTTCCCTAGGATAAATAATCCCAACTGGTTGAACCTTTCTGTGGAGCTCTTCAGAGAAAAAGCACTCTATAATTATACTAAGTAAGAAAAGTAAAAATTCTCATAGTCGTGTCTTTCAAGCTACCCCCTGGCCAAGACGTTTTGTTTCCCAAACTACTGCTGCTCATTTCACAGATACTGCAGCTGCAAAAAGAGAAGCGAGGATGGAGCTCACATCCCCAAATGGTGAGTGCAGGCTGGTATGGGAAGCTGGTAGAGCCTGAATTGGGATCTGGTGGGTCTGCTGAAAATACTAAATGCTCCACAGGGGGTGATGAGCCATATCTTTGATCACATCTTATAAGAACAATTGTGCCCTACCTTAAGGAAACTCAATATTTAAAAATATATTTTGACACAAAAGATAAACAGTAGAGTAAATTGCAAAATCTCTGAGATCATTTAATCAAACCTCATCATTTTAAAGGTAGAGAAATGGAAGGCCAAGAGAAGTTCTGTGACGGCACGCTGTGAATCAAAGATGTTCTAGTGCCTAGAATTCACGATGGGATTCCTATAACAAGCATAAAGACTTAGGGTGTTTCCATGGGGATTTAATTCGCAAAATGAGATTTAACTTCTGATCTCCAGGTGCAGTTATACTGCTCTACAAAGGCAATGCATGGGAAGAATGATGATAGGAGCTTCACTTCTAGTATTTCTCATTTAGGGGCTCAGAGCAGAGCCTGGTAATACTTTTCTGGATGGATCTTTAAAGTACAGAGCGGCTGAAAAGTTATGGTCTTTTCCACTAATCCAGGCTCCCGACTAGGAATGGAGGGTTCAGTGTCTGCACACATCAAACCACCCTGAGTCATGAGTCACCCAGCTGGGACTGCCTCTCAGGAGAGATTGGTGGCATCTGCATATCCCGTGGATTTCAGAGGTCATCTCTAGTGTCAGAACCATTTCAAGCAAGGGGAAGAAGGTTTTTGTGGCTGTGCTGGAAGTTCCTTGGACACTGCGGCTTCACAGATCTTTTCAAGATACAGCAAATGTCTGGAGAGTGTCCTTCTCCCACGTGTCCATCCTGAAAGTGGGCCTCCCACCTACCAGCTTCTTCATTGTGAAGCTGGGTTTGTCTTGAGGTAAGGGTTCCTCAAGCTGCAACCTGAAGACCCAGACTGGCCTGCTATTTGTTTCTGTATGACTTTTGAATTAAAACTGACTTTTAGGGGATCCCTGGGTGGCGCAGCGGTTTAGCGCCTGCCTTTGGCCCAGGGCGCGATCCTGGAGACCCGGGATCGAATCCCACATTGGGCTCCCAGTGCATGGAGCCTGCTTCTCCCTCTGCCTATGCCTCTGCCTCTCTCTCTCTCTCTCTCTCTGTGTAACTATATAAATAAATATAAAATATTAAAAAAAAAAACAAAAACCTGACTTTTACATTTTGGTTGAAGTAAATTAAAAGGATAATAGTATTCCATGACATGTGGAGATCATAGGCAATTCAAATGTTACTGTTCACAAATAAAGTTTTTTTTTTTGTTTTTTTTTATTTTTTATTTTTTTTCACAAATAAAGTTTTATTAGGATATGTGGGAGACTGTAGGCCATAAAGCCTAAAATACTATCTGTCCATTTTCAGAAAAAAAATTTTTTTTTTTTTTTTTGCTTACCCCTGAACTAGAGCCAGGGGTTTGGAAGTTATATCCTTATGATGCATTTTTCTTAAGTAGGCTCCGTGCCCAATGTGGGGCTTGAACTCACAACCTTGAGATCAAGAAAGAGTTGGATGCTCAACTGACTGAGCCACCAAGGTGCCCTCTTATGATGCAATTTTGAAAGTCAGGGGAGAATCCGAAGTACCAACCATGCTGTCTGATCTTTGAGATTGGAAAATAGCAGAAACTCCCTAAAACCCAGTAGGATGCATTCACCCATTAGCTTTATGTAACAACAACAACAAAAAAAAGCAGTATCAAAAAAAAAATAGCAATATCCTTTTGAGCAATAATTTAAAATATTAATATTATTCTCTATCCTCTATGTGTATCACAAAATATTAAGCACTGGAACCTAGGTCCTGTAATAATTTTCTCTGTTCAATATTGAACAAAAACATACAACGTTTTAGAAAAGAAAATAAACAGGATAACAGCATTTACATCATTGATAGGACTCCTGCTAACTTGTAGTAACAAAGTACGCTCTCTCTTTTCCTTGTTTTCTCCTTCTTTCAAGCTGAGACCATGACATAGGCATTGTTCACAGGGAACACATGGAAAAAGTAACTCATTGAGCCTGTAAGAGGGCAAATGATCTAATCTACAAGGGAGCTTTTAAACAGCAAAGTAATCTGGATTGGCTGTATTCAACATTTTCCATATCTTCATCAGGGCACATTCTACCCTCCTTTATGGGCAGAGAAACAGACAAGATAAAGGACAAAAGAAAAGCTGAAAGGCCCAGATTAGACAGGAGACCCTTGACTTTGGAGGGAGCCTGGTTTTGGATGGCTCCTGTGGGGCCCTGGGGTCAGGAACGCAACATGGGTGGAGAGGCGGCAGAGTAGTCAACGAAGTGGTTCCACCTCCCTTTCTCTCCATGGGTTCCCAGGGCCTCAAACCTCCACCATCCAAAATCCAGGGGTATGTGATTTGGCCAGAGCACACAACAGCCACCTCAGGGGTTACTTTTACTAAAACAAGGGATTCTATGGTGGGGATGATCAATTCAGCAACCCTTCAGGAGACTTGCTTTATCCCTAATAAAAAGGATACAAATTCCTACAAATTCCTCTTGCACTTGATGTCTGGGGGAACCTCTACCTCCCACTCAACTCACAGCTTCCTACCCTTATCCACCCATCCCTCACTGCTCAATCCTGCTCCTGCCCTCCCTCAAAACCTCGGGTTCCAGGAGAAATGATACGGATGGACTCAACATACCCTCCCCTCCTTCCTTTGGCAAATGATTCTATATGCAAATGAAGCCAGTAGAATAAAAAAGGGGTCCCCCAAGCAAAGATACATGAGAACAAATAATGTATGGTAACACATTGCCACCAGTCCTTCATGTACATGCCTTCCCAATGCCTGCATACTTCACAGTGAACAGATTCTAAGAGGTGCTGTTCATTAACAAAGGCACCCTAGTTTTATGAGTCCAAGTTGCATTAGGAAAGCCAGGTTATTTCTGGACTTCCAAGGCTGTGTTCAGTGTAGCCTGAAGAAACAGAACAGCGAGTTATTTCTGCATTGTGTCATATGCTGTTTAATACATAAACATGAAGCATGCAAAATTCAAAACTGATTATGAAATGATCACTTTTTTTCCTCCCTTTTTCTGAAAGGCTCCAGGGAGTGTAAATATCCTTAGTTAAATGAAATTGACTGTGTTTCTGCTGTCGTGCATAGTCAAGGCTTCAGATTTGGAAAACATAATGAACTCTGGGGGCTTTGACTAGCCTGAGAACAACACCTATGAAGATGATGAACTCACAGCTGTGCATTCTCAATATTGACACACCACTCCAGTCGGACATCCATAAATTGTATCATCTATACACGTTTCCAAAAATGAGTTTGAAAGTTGGAATAACTTGCATAGGTAGTTTCCTTTGCCTTTTGAACACTAACACACTCTGTTTGATGCTTGAAAGGAAAGGGAAAACAGAAATAGACCAACTCTTTAAAATATTCTCTATTTGAACCATTAGCAAAGAAAGTAAGGAAGACAGGAATTGGACTTAGGTCTGCAAAATCAATCACCTGACAGGCCAGCCCTTAGCTGTTGTTTAAATTGTGTTTTATCAGGCAGAAATCAGTGTGCCCAACTTCTTTAAAAATGTTTGAGTCTAGAGTCAAAATGCACGTGTGCACACATACAGATGCACACAATGATTTAAGTTTCTAGGAATCTTCCAGTGGTTATTCAACTCTAATTGCAATGCTCTCATTCTGGGTCTGATTTATGAATGCCAGATTAATATTCACAAGTGAAAGGAAGGAGCTAAGATGCTTTTTCCAGGAACGGCTTTTGTAATAAACCAGCACACATGCGCATGAGTGCACACACACACATATATTATAGGAGACATGTTAAATGTGGATAATCCTTTAGAGAAAATTGGGAGAAACACTAACTGTATTCCAGAAAATTGTTCCTTGGAAGAAATTATGCATGATTTGGATATATTGGGGAGAAGAGTAAATAATAGTTTAATGCATTCATCAATGAAAGTGCAGTAGACAGAGCACTATTTAATAAATCAATATGACAAGTTATTAAGAAGAAATAGTGCACAGGACCAGAAAAGAAAGAGGGGAAACTGGGAAAAAAAATCAGAGAGAGAGACAAACCATGTGAGAGTCTTAACTCTGGGAAACAAACTAAGGGTCTCTGAAGGTGAGGTGGGTGGACCGATGGGGTAACTGGATGATGATGGGAGGCCACATGATGGGATAAGCACTGGGTATTATACAAAACTGACGAATTATTGAAAACTACATCTGAAGCTAATGATGTACTATATGTTGGCTAATTTAATTTAAATTTTAAAACCCCCAAAACAAAAACAAATAAAAAGAAGCAACTCTAGACTCAGGCTCCCCAGTGCCTACCCCAGACAGACTTGGAGCCTCATTGCTTTCACGGAGTGGAGTCCCAGATCCCGACACAAGTAATACCCAATGTCTGAAACGTGTGTAAGTGATAGAATTATTGAAGCTAGCTCCGTTCTGCTGAAAGTATTCTTCCCCTAGGAATCCAAAAGGAGGTAGGACTACATATCTTCTCACATCATTCTCTCTGCAGTATCGTTTTCTTCAACTCCGGACCTCAAAAGATCAAGTGGAGAGAGTTACATGATGGTCCAGTGCTCTGTAGAGACGACTGGCATATGTCATGTGCTTTGTTCTGCGGGGTGAGAACACTTCATGACTCCAGCCCGCATTCCAACCACCTTTAATCTCTCAGGCAGCTGAGGTTGAAGGGGGCTGGGAAGCAACAGTTATCAGAGATGGGAATAAGCACGCCTCCTCTCATCAAAGTGCCAGACTTGGTGGAGAAAGGCCATCTTGTGGTGGTGGTGGTTTAATTACAAAGACTTGAGGAAACATCCCTGCTTCTTTATCTCCTAAGCCAGATGGAGGTCTGTTGGCTACTGGCTCAGAAGCAACATGCAGTCAAAACAGCACATGGATGAACTGGGAAGAAAGGGAAGATCATTCGTCCTCAAACATGCACTGTTCAAGAAGCATCTGGACAAGAACACACCCCTTCAAACCTCCTAGGCTATGAGACACGCCTCTTCTGAATATTCCTAAATCAAATCACATTAATTGTAACTCTAATTTGCCACATCATTTAACTAAAATATCAACTAAGCAACTGGGTGATCCAGAAGACAAAAAAGAGACCAGTCCAATTCCCTTTAAGGAAATGATACTCTAGTTGGGGGAAAAGATAACTTATGTGTATAAAATAATTTTTAAAAATCTATACCTAAACAAATTCTCTCATATCACCTATTACCTCTCTCTGCTCCTCCCAGTTTATGCTCCAGCCATACAGGTATCCTTTATACTCCTCCCAATGCTAATTTTATTCCTGCCCAAGGGGCCTTTCCACTTTGTTTCCTCTGTCTGAATGCTCCTTTCTGCCAGGCTTTCCATGGCTAGCTCCTTCTTGTCAATGAGGCCAAAAAATAAATAGCATCTGCTCAGATGGGGCCTTTTCTGGGCACTCAATCTAACATAGGTCCCAAATAACCCCAATGTCACCATTATTTTTGATGTTACACTATTTGACAAATTTCTGATTTGCTAGCTCCTGGTTTGTTTCTTCCTTCCCTCTCAACTCCCACATAATTTTACCTTGGTAAAAGCACCGCTGTGTCTTTCTTGTTTACTGATAGAATAAGACCAGGAATGCAGTAGATGCTCAATAAATATTTTCAAATGAACAAGAGTAAGCACAGTGCAGAGTCTGTAGGCAGAAATGAAAAACGGCAGGCTTAAACTGGCTTTTGAGGGTATTTAAAATTGCTAAAGGAAGATGAGCATATCCTGGGCTGAGGGAAATAGTCAAGTAAATAAAATTCTGGAAGCATCCTCCATGGGGACAGCCTCAGGGAAGCTGGAGAGGAAAGCTAACAATTACAGAGCTGTTATTCTAAGCCCAGTATTGGGTTAAGTGCCCTGCATTTCAGAGTTGGAAAGAATAAATCTCTTTAGCCATATAAAGAACCTTAAACCATGGTGCCTGGCACAGGGCTTGGCACAGAGAAAGCCCTCAAGAAATGGTTGTTGAATGCTGAGAGTGTCTACTCTCTATTAGTATATTCACTAATAGTCCAGAAAGGCAGGAGTGTTGGCACCGAATGGACCAATGTGGGAAAAGCAGGCAGGCACCATAACCTCCTGACCTTGTCAAATCTCAGCAATGCAGCTGTGGTCTCCATGTGGCAAACAAGGAATCTAAGGGCTGGAAGGGGTCTCAGACAAGGGGATCCAATTTTCTTGAGGAAACAAACTCCTACCAGAAAAATGACTTGTCCAAAGTCACAAAGCTTATTAGCGATTTCTACATCTTCCTTTATTAAAGCCCTCACGCGGGCTTAAAAACAATTTTTAAATATTCTGATTGCCAACATTCATAAATAAAGAGATTTCAGAAAGCCATATTTCTGCCTCTTCTTAAAAAAAAAAAAATCAGATGCTTTGGCAAAACTAGCCCCTCATTTCCATGTGGCAACAACTGGTTGCCACTGAGCCAAAGCTGTGACCTTTCACTGGACCCCTCCCTTGCAGTTTGCTCCAGTTCCCGAGCTTGGCCACATGAGACAGTCAACTTTGTAGCTTCACAATGGGGTGCCATCGACAAGGCCCCACTGAAAACATCTGGGTCCTTCCCACAACAGACATGGTGGGGCTTTTGCAGGGAAGACCAGTCTTGTAGTGGTTAATCTCCAAAGGCAGGTGGCCTATTCCCCAGTGCCACTTTTGCTTAGCACAACATCTGAGACCTCTTGGGTTGAACTGACCAGAAGAGAAGGGAGTTTATCCACCGTGAACATAGCACTCACTCCCAAGGGCCGCAGGGACGACATGGGCTGTGGCTTTGTTGGGGTTAGCATTACTGTGAGAGAAATATTCTCAAGAGATTTTGCAGTCTCGAGGTTACAGGAAACGAGTGACTTTTAAGTAATATGTGAGTCATAGGAAAAGAAATAAGTATATTTTGGTATAACAACCATATGAATATAGTAATACTCTAAAAGGGAGTCAGAATTGAAAAAAATTGAGCCTCTCTTGACTCATGGGGTTCACATTTTATGCGCAGTTGGAAAAAGTGCTGACTTTCGTTTATCATTAGTTTCTTTACCACAGGAAAGGGTAAGCTGGGATATTTTGGTTCTCTCAGTCCATCCAATGCTTATCTCTTCGCCTGCCCTCTGGGGGCCATTCATTTCCTCTTAAACTTCTTTCACCATCAATCACTTCATTTTCTTGAATCTCGGGCTGGTCTTTCTTTGACCTTGGCTCTTCCTCTGCAACTCAGCACCTCCATAAAATATCTCTTCCTCTACTTTCAAACCATGTTCATTAAACTCAGCTATCATAACATGTTCCATGTTTACAGAAATGTTTCTGCAAAAAGGAAGTCTCAAATAAACACAAGAATAAATAATTCAACAGATGACATTGAATAAAGTTTATAAATCACCTCTAATTGATCAGAGCATGCCAGATTCACAGTTTCTTGGAAATGTCTATCTTAAACATTTTGGCTAAAATAGCACTTCTAGCCCACCTCACCCATTACTCTAGTCTGTGATTTTTTTTTCTTTTTTAATAAGTGATCTTTACACCCCAAGTGGGGCTCAAGAGTAGCATTCGCTACTGATTGAGCCAGCCAGGCACTCTCAGTTTCCTTTCCTTACTGGCTCTTATTTCTAAGTGAATTAATATGTATCTCAATCCATTTATCATTTATCTTCCTGCTAAAGTGCAAAATCCTCCAGGAGAAGAATCTGCCTGTTGGTTAATATAGCTCCCCTCATATTTAGAACAGTGTCTAATAGTCAGTAAATAATTTTTGAACTATTGCATAAATAATAATTACTTTTGTGGAGATTAGGGTAGGGGGATACTTTGAGAGAACCAAGTTAAAGAGTTAAAATTATCAAAATTTCCAGATTAGATCATTTTCCTCAGATTTTATCCAGTTAATGTGTTCAATATAGGCAGACATATTTAATGCTAGTGATTTAATCGAACACTTATGATATCCTCCAGGCAATGCATGAAGCATTGTGCATTCATTTTCCCAATTATTTTTCACAACATCATTGGAAGTCACTGTTGTTCTGTAAGTGAATGGTGCAAGGTGTCTTTATTACTGGGTTATTTTGGAAAGAGACAATCTGCAAAGCACGGCATCCAATAGGAGTTAACCAAATTAACCCTTAAAATAGCAATTTTTCAATTGTGTTATGTAAATAGAGCCAGGTCTGAACCAGACAAGTCTTGGAAATATGTGTCATATGAGTAATATGTGACTCACCCGAAAAGGAATAAGCATATTCCTGTGAAACAGTCACATGAATATAAAACTGTAAAAGCATAATCAGGACTGAAAAGAGGAGCCTCACTTTCCCTGGGTGAGTAACATTCTATGTAGGAAGTGTAGGCCTCCTTGACTGAAGGTACTGGCTGCATATGAATGGGGCAGGCCCACCCTGCTCAAACTGATAGGTGGCTCTTCTAGACCATCAGGGAGCCACAATATAGGTGTGTCTTCTAATATTTCAAGAAAGGATGTGAACCTGGATGTTTCTGAGTGTGATTCACTTTTTTTTTTTTTTTTTTTACATTGGCGGCTAATTTAAAAGTTGGAAATACATGATGAAGGACTGATCTGAAAAGAAAGCACTTGCATTCCAGATGAAGGCCATGTAAAAAAAGCTACATGATTTTACTTTAAAGGTAAAGCTCTTCTTCTAGCTTTGACTTCTGACACCACACAATTACAGAAATGTAGAGGAAATGATGATATGACTAACTTATTAAGGGTAACAAATTAATGCAGAATTTTCTAGTTTATAAAGCCCATTATCCATCCTATTCTTGTACGCTTGCCTGGCCTAACACTGTATAAGCTGCTGGAGGTTGGGGGTGGGTGCAGAAGAATTTCAAACAGTCACAACCACTGAAGCCAGAGGAAAAGGGGAGACAAGATATTGGTGCAAGAAAAAGTTAAGTAATTACTATGAGTTATTTGTCTGAAAAACAGGCAAAGAAAACAAAGGAACTCCTACTATGTGACATTGGCTTTTTATATGCTTTTTATTTATTTTTTTTTTAAAGATTTTATTTATTTATTCATGAGAAACACAGAGAGGAGAGAGAAAGAGGCAGAGACACAGGCAGAGGGAGAAGCAGGCTCCATGCCGGGAGCCTGACATGGGACTCAATCCGGGGTCTCCAGGATCACACCCTGGGCTGAAGGCGGCGCTAAACCGCTGAGCCACCTGGGCTGCCCTGAGCCACCTGGGCTGCCCGACATTGGCTTTTTAAATATTTCCCAGGATATTAGCTTTTTATTTAAATCTGTCATGAAAGTGTTTGCATATCATGGTATTTTAAAATTTATTGTTTCACTAGGGTATGCAAATAAAATACACAAGATGATTGCTTGTTTGACCCAATAAATCTGAGGACCTTCCAAGAACCCAAAAATTCTGGCCCTGAACCCCAGCTGGAGTCCACTTAAGGTTGCAATAATTCTAATACATATCGATGAAAATGTAAAAACAGGTTCCAGAATCGCTGTGATTTTTGCCAACATCACTGTTAGAAATGAGTCATTTGTGAAAACACTAGTAATGAAAATGGACACAAAGGAAGTTGTCTAATCTCTCCACCTGTCACTGTGGAAAGAATGTTTGGTACAATTTAATTTGGAGATTTCGTTTCACTGGTTTAAATTTGTTCCATGGAATTTGGGAAAGTTCTAAAATAAAAATAATAGTGTTACCTCCCCCTAGCTTCCCTTCTAAGCTGAGCAATCCACAGCAGTTTTACTGAGCTAGGCGTGAGCTGGCTCCATTTACCAACCATTCTCTCCCTAACTAGCACGTTAAGGATTATTTTAGGTGTTTCAGCAAGATTTTACCAATGGATAATATGAGCAAGAAGGTGATAAATCAGAATATTCCAATGGTAATACTTCAGGAGTGCTGGAAATCTCCCCAGCCTTCACTCTACAGGCTGAAGGAGGCTAATTCTGGTGGAAATGTGAAGAAAAGCTTTCGATTTTCTAATTTACTCAATTCAGCACAGTAGACAGGATTTCCAGAGACTGAGGGTTCCCTTGGCATCAAAAGCTAGCCAAAATCAAGATCCCCAGCCACAGCCCCTGTGGAGCTCTAGGACTGGAGAATTCTCCTTGCTTGGTGGGCTGCAAGAACACATGTCTGAGTATTTGGATTCTTCTAAGTTACCATTAAGGCAGGTTCTGGGCAGCTGGGACTTTGCCCAGTGAAAACTGTTAACTGTGAGAAAGGAGGAACAGAACAAGAAAAGCTACATAAATTTATGATTTCTTACCTAGATGTCTTCATTAAAAATGTTTTGGCAGTGAGTGTCATGGTTCAGTGAGCAGATTCAAAGGGATGACTACCTGGGTTTAAAATTTGCTCTGCTCCTTCCTACTTTTTAGTCTTCAGCAAGTTACTCAGCCTCTTATTTCCTAATATTTTTTAATCTTTAAAATGAGGATGATAATAGTTTTACTTCATAGGGTTTTTACAAGAAATAACTTGGTGTATGTAAATGTATATAACATATACAAAGAGGTTAGTTAATATATTTACAGTAGGTATTCAACAAATACTAGTTATAATTACCATTATTAATGTTTGCAAAAAGGAAGAGAGAATCCTTTTATAATTATCTGATAAAAAACAACAGAGCCCTGTCTCATTCACATTCATGTCATAATACAGCTTAGCTGTCCATCCATCCATCCATCCATCCATCCATCCATCCATCTCTGTGTACTATAGGGATTTTCACATGGCAGGGGCAAATCTCACCCACATATGACATGTCCATGTCCACCTTTACTGAACACCTAACATGTACCAAGTGATTTACCTACTGAAAACAGTCCTATCTAGACAATCTTCTTTAACCAACCACATGCCCAGCACCCTCCATCCTCCTTAGCCTGCTTATTCTTTTTCCATAGCATCTGTCATCTTCTTCCATATTACATAACTTATTTTTATGTGTGTACTCAAAAGATCAGTCACCGAATAAGGTTTGACTTAATACTCACAGCATTCAAATAAAGTAGGTATTATTGTCCCTATCTGATAAATGAGTTAATTGAGGTTAAAAAGGTTGCCTCAAGGGGCCCCTGGTTGGCTAAGTCAGTGGAGCATGTAACTCATGATCTCAAGGTTGTAAGTTTAAGCCCATGTTAGATGTAGAGATTACTTAAAAATAAAATCTTAAAAAAAAAAAAAAAAGGTTTCTTGATATAGTATCACCAGCTACATACTGTGCTATAGTTATGGCCCCAAACATCAACTCATAAAAGAATCCTGACATATTCATAAGGTCATAAAAACACACAAAATCTTTAAAGAAATATCATCTACCATGTGAAGTTTACACAAATAATTTACCTTTTTCTGGATTACCTGAACTTATTTAATATTGTTTTTTAAAATTTAGAGATCTTATTGGTTTTATTCAATGATTCATGCATCATCCAATCTAGTAGATAGAAAGAACTCAGAAGAGCTACATAAAGTAAAAGAGAGTTGTACAGGCAGAAGGGAACTGGAACAAGGAAGTCATACGAGGCAAAAAAAAAAAAAAAAAAAAAAATCAGATTGGTTATTGCAAGGTTACTTTCCCTGGAGGGAACAGCAGGGGTTTATCAGGCAGAGGACCTAACTAGTGCTGATCAAGAGTTTCCTGATTGGCTTAAGACTCCATTTCTGGGAGAGCTGAAACCATAAATAATTCTTGGTGACATGGGGCTTAGGATAAGCAACTCCACTCTGGGCCTGTTGTTTTGTTATTTTTGTTATTTTTGTCTTACTATTTTTTTAAATTTAAATTCAACTAATTAACATATAGTATATTATTAGTTTCAGAGACTATTTTATATTTTTAAATCCTATCTACAGAATATTCAATTTTATATCTTTCTAAAGTAACTTCTTTTTTTTTTAAAGGTTTTTTTTTTTTTTAATTTATTTATGATAGTCACAGAGAGAGAGAGAGAGAGAGAGAGAGGCAGAGACACAGGCAGAGGGAGAAGCAGGCTCCATGCACCGGGAGCCCGACGTGGGATTCGATCCCGGGTCTCCAGGATCGCGCCCTGGACCAAAGGCAGGCGCTAAACCGCTGCGCCACCCAGGGATCCCTAAAGTAACTTCTTTATAGTTTACATTACATTATACCCATAGAAAAATTTAACAGCCTAAAATTTAAATTTCTTTTTTTTTTTTTTTTAAATTTTTATTTATTTATGATAGTCACAGAGAGAGAGAGAGGCAGAGACACAGGCAGAGGAAGAAGCAGGCTCCATGCACCGGGAGCCCGACGTGGGATTCGATCCCGGGTCTCCAGGATCGCGCCCTGGGCCAAAGGCAGGCGCCAAACCGCTGAGCCACCCAGGGATCCCAAAATTTAAATTTCTAAGTTCCGACTCTCAAATCAATGACAAGAGATAATGGGATCAACTTTATCTCACAAGTTTAAGCCAACACACTCCTGAGCTACTGTACATCCTTTACAACAACATGTGAATTGTCTCAAAGAGGAACTCTTTGGTAATATACCAGACCAGGGGTGTAGTGACTCTCTGAATGCTGAGAAACAGAATGGAAATTCTGTTTTTGCATATGGATATTGGAGAGGGCTTCATAACTCAAAAAACTAAGAACCGCCACTTCAGAATGTCAGGAAGAAGAAAAGGTTGTCCCTCTCCCTGTCCCTTACCCCTTCAAAATGCTGATACATAATATTTGGTTTAGAAAAATCACCAAATACTGTGATAACTTATGGAAGAAAACTATCCTCTGCCTAAGAAACACTGACAATTATCCCACGTTCCCACGGCATTTAAGATCAGTGTGCTCCTAAGTAGGAAGCCATTTAATGCCACCAAGTTCTGAAGAACACTTGAGTAATCGGCAACACAGCCTCGCAGAGCTTAAGTCCTTGGTCATCAAGGCTTGCACTCTAATTCATCCATACAGAAAGGCGGCGAGCTGGTATTCTTAATACAGATGACTACCAACTCCTTTGAAATACTACCAGACTTCATAGTACATTCCTGCTTTTGAAAAAAAAAAAAAAAAGCACTCTATGTAGGCTGTCACACATTTGCAGAGGGCTGTTTATAGTTTCCAAGGCTTTGTGACATTTATTATTTCATTTATCATCACTAGTCCGTGAGATAGGAGGTCCTCTGTGCAGGTGCCACAATCTTTCTTTGATAAACAAGGAAACCAACCCTAAGAGAAATTAATAACCTTTCCCCCAAGTCAAGTGGCTGGACTGGATGTGAGTGGACTAGGCTAGGTCTTTTAATTTCTAATATCTACTATTAACATAGTCTCCCATCATTACAGCAGAGACAATGCAACAAATGTCAGGTTGGGGAAAAACAACTGGATGGAGATGTAGAATTTATTATAATGAAATATGTCTTCTCCATTCTGTTCCTAGTATTTAGTATATTAATATATATTTTGCTTAAGCTTCCAGCTTGCTCTAACATGTATTCCTTTATTGATTCAACAAATATGTAACAATCATTTACGAGGTGTCAGGCGTGGTGCTCAGTGCTGGGCTGTGCAGTGGGCGGAGTCTCGCTTCCAAAGAGCTTACTCAGGGGATATATTCCATCCACGGTTAAGTGGTAAGTCTTTGGAGATGTAGCTACTATAAAGAAACCTTTCTCTCCTTGACTACAAAAAGCTATGGTCTTCAGATTTCCTAGATTTACAGTATATTGAATAGCTCAAAAGTTCTACCTCTCTGCTGTCTATAAATCATTACTATGGTTTATGTCTATTCATTACTTATGGTGATTAGTCGTAATGTAAAGACTCCTCTATATTCTTTTCCTCCTTCACTCCAACTCCCTTTACTACTCTGGACCAGTGTTTCTCAAACTGGTGCTCTAGAGGAATTTCTAGAGAAAATCGACATCATTTTCCTTCAGCTTTTGATGCTACCTCTGCATATTGATTATGCCTACTGAAGGCTCTCTTTCTTTAAATGCCTTAAAGTGAGTTTCTCCCCAGTTTGGCCACTCTCTTTCCTGGGCTAACAAAGGAGCCAGCCTCTGTGCCTACCTTGATGGCAGCGGCCCTACCACCAGCTACAATTTCCCTTTGGAGTGGCCTGTAATCATCTGTGTGATTTCATCGCGACTCTGCCCCTCATATCATCCACTCTGGACACCCTTAAGCAGAGAAACACAAGACTGGATGAAGAACAGAAGTACACACTGCAGCCCTCCTGCGCTTGTATTCAAAGCATCAACTTGTTGGGAGTCCACTGTGTACAGAAAGCACTGGAGAGCCTCAGTGATTTCAAAGATCTGAAGGGAACAGACAGGATGTGGCAAAACCTACAGAAGTGACATTCCCTGTCTTGTGAGTGGAGAGGAAAGGCTTATCTGTTGCACACACTATGAAATACCACAGAACGAGGTGTACTCCATCAGTGGGACACAATCCCTCCCCACCCCATTTGTAAGAGTGGTTTCATGTGGCCGTAATTCAGAATCTCTAGTGGGTATGTACAGAATGACAAAAATCCTCCCAGCATGCTCTTCTGCGATGTCCCCAGCCTTCCTCTAATATACTACTGTAGAAAAATCTTCTGTGCTTCCTTCCTAAGATCTGAATAATACATACGCTTCTGCTTACAGAGGTATTATTTTGAACACTAAATGTGGAAAGCATTTAAAAAATGGAGAAAGCATCATACAAATGTAATAATGATGCTATGAAAAGGCACAGTTTGGGATGCCTCGGTGGCTCAGTGGTTGAGCTTCTGCCTTCAGCTCAGGGTGTGATCTCAGAGTCCTGGGATTGAGTCCCATATCAGCTCCTTGCATGGAGCCTGCTTCTCCTGTCTCTGCCTCTCTGTCTCTCATGAATGAATAAATAAAATCTTAAAAAAAAAAAAAAGAAAAGAAAGGCACAGTTTATGTCTTGGAAGCTATAGTATAGTCTGGGACATTAAATAGGTGAGTATATAAGCCAACCAGAGCAGGCTATTTCACACTGACTTAGGGTTTACTCTGTGCCAGCCACTCCGCTCTGTGTTCTGCACATATTAGCCCACTTAATCCTCACAATGACCTCATTAGATAGGCACTGCTATTTTGCAAATGCAGAAGGTGACATTAAAGAGGTCACGGGACACTGCCTGTGGTTGTGCCACTGGGGAGCTGCAGAGCTGGCACTGAATTCAGTAGGCTGGATTCCGAGCCCGGGCCCTGACCTCTATTCCACCTTTCCTTCCCGGTTGCCCCTTGTTGATCACTAGCGTCAGGATGCCAGTTCATTTACTGACCCCGAGAGTAATTTTACTTATTCAAAGTGGTCCTGGCAATTGCAAATTTATTCTCAATATACCTACAAGAACAGGTGTGTTCCTGTAAAGCCGAATATGTACAACCATTGGGGTGACAGAGGTAGAAAGAGGAAGACTTCTTATTAAAAAGGATTCATTAGAATTTCTCTCCATCTTTGTAATATAGCATCCTACTGTGGTAAGCTCCTATAGTGTCAACCATGGGTATTTGAAATCCCCAGGGGGCTTTTTTCTAATTGCACAAATAGATATTTGTGATATTCAAATCACAAAAATTCTTGGTTTGGAAAACAACTGCAATCATCATCTTCAAGAATTCCATGCAGTGCCCTTGCACACCTTTACCCGTGAAGCCTTTTTTCATGAACGATTTTTTTTTCCCATCTATGCGACTTGTTTGGCTAATATTTTTTGAAGGTTGACCATATTTTCAGACTCTCTTCTAAGCACTGAGGGTACAAGAGCAAACAAAACAAATGAACATTTCTTTCCTTGTAGAAGTACATCTAACTGTCTGAAGAAAAATAATTTTAAGATGTTGAATATTATACTATGCCAGAGAGTGCAATCCTATGAACAAAAGCCAAGTGGCTGAATTTTTTTTAAATTTATTTATTCATGAGAGACACAGAGAGAGAGAGAGGAAGAGACATAGGCAGAAGGAGAAGCAGGCTCCATGCAGAGAGCCAATGTGGGACTTGATCCTGGGACTCTGAGATCACGCCCTGAGCTGAAGGCAGGACCTAAACCGCTGAGCCACCCAGGCGTCCCCAAGTGGCTGAATTTTGATGGTAGATCTGCTGACTGATTGGGTATGTGGTGTAAGAAAAAGAAATGTGTCAAGGTTTTTGACCACCAGTAACAGTTGTATTACTTGTTTACAAAGGCAGGCAAGAGTTGAGATACCTATTTGGCATCTGCCTTAGTTTGGGTTTCCCCACAAGCAGACCCTGAGATAAGTATTTGAGTTCAAGTAGTTCATTTGAGAGACAATCCCAGAAAACATTTTAGGGGATTGGAGAAATGTGACAAGTGTAGGAAGGGCTCCATGTAGATTATACTACCAAGTCTGTTGGCGCCATGGGTAAATGGAGCTCAATCTCTGGGGAACCCTGGGAAACAGAACACAACTCTATTTAGGGGCACAGAGGTCCCCAAGATGAGGGAGCAAAGCATTTATCTATCAACTTCCATTAGTCACTGGTTGAAGGGCTCCAAGAGAGAGTTAACTGAGCTTGATACATGGGCCAAGTAGGCCACGGAAACTCTAGCTGATGAGAAAGTCTTCCGGCAAAGTCATAGATGTTTGTAATGTTAACTAACTTAAATTTAAATAAAATCTTGGATTAAAAAAAAAAAAAAGAAGAAGAAGAAGTCAGGCCAAAATGCACAGTTCTGAGCAAACAGAGAGGGAGTCAACAGCACTGTCTATCCCAACATGCAAATGGAGATTTTGAGAAGGCTATTGGACATATATGTCTGCCTTTTCAGAGAGATGTCTGAATATAAATTTGGGAGTTATCAATATATTGATAGATCTTTTTTAAGCCGTGAGACTGGATGGGATGATGAAGGAAGAAATGTAAATGGAAAAGCAATGTCATCTAAGGACTGAGCTTGGAGGTATGCCAACACTTACAAGTTAGAGAGAGAAGGAAGGATCAGCTAGCTAGGTAGGACAAAAACCAGCAGAGAGGTTTCCTAGAAGTGAAGAAAGTGCCTCAAAGAAAAGGAAGGGATCAGATGTGCCAAATGCCAGGTCAAACAAGAGAACTGCGGACCAACTCTAGGATTTCACAATGGAAAGGTGTGTGTGTCCTTGCATTAGCAGTGCTGCTCTAGTGGTAAGGGAGATGCCTGCCAGAAGAGGGCTCATGAGGGAGGGAAGGGAGGCTTTGGGAGCTCTTCAGGAGAGCTTGGGGGGGGGGGGGGGGAGACAGAGAAATGAGGTAGAGGCTGGAAGACAACAGGAGAGAAAGAGTGTTCTTTTTCTTTCTTTCTTTTTTTTTTTTTTTGAGAGTGTTTCTTTATGAAAGAGAAATTACACATGGGAGTGCTAATGGGAGGTATACCCACGAAGGAGAAGAAGACAAATAGAGAAGGGGGAAATGCTGGATTGAGGACCTATAGCTGGTAAGAGCAGAAGGATCTGGTGCACACATCGAGAGGATAGCCTTAAATAGGAATACAGACACTTCCGGCCAGGATGGAAATAAAGCAGAAGCAGTAGGCAAGTAGATGTTGTGGAGGGACTCCTAACATGGTCATAAACTTACAGTGTTCACCTGGTTCTCCAGTTTAGAATTCTACTCCAGGAAAACTCTGGAGTCCTTGATTGCCAGGAAGAAGTGTCTCCTTCCTGATGATAATGTTGCCCTAATTCTCTCATTCCATGTCTGTTTTCTAGTGGCAACTCTCCCTTATGGGGCTCTCATTAAGTCACTGAACTTTTGAGCTGGAAGAGTCCTAAGCAAAGGGTGACTTCCATCTCCTTCTCCTCACATGGTCTACGCAAGCACTCTACAACGTTTACAGTAAGTGGCCAGTCAGCTTCAGTTTGCAATCTTCTGGAATGTGGAACAAAAAGGCCCTTAGGTCTTCTAAAACTTTTTTCTTTTCTTTGCAGAGATCTCACTTTGTTGTCCCACCCACATAATCTTTTCCTATCCCCACAATGCCAGAACATTCTCCATACTGCCAATCTATCAACTATGATTATCTGACCACCAAAAATGTAAGCTCAGTGAGAAGAAGACTGTCTATTGTACCCACTGTTAGATCCATAGTTCTTAGAAGTGCACATGGTAGAAGCTTCATAAATATTTGGTAAAACCAAAATGAGAGGCTTCCCAGTCACCTCTTAATTGGGGTAGGTATTTCTGCTGTCCAATGAACACCTCATATGCATACTGTAGGCTCCTTCCTGGCATCTTGATTCTTGGTTTAGCTTCCACCCATTGCTATTGCCCAGTGTGTCCTGCTTACCCAGGTAGAATGGTAAGCACTTGAACCAAGCTGAGACCAATTAGATGTTTTCCTCTAGATACATTAAAGACAGTGATAGAGAATCTTAAGTATTGTTCAGCTTTATCCATTCCAGCAGAAGCACCTGAAGAAGAGCATCTAAGACAAAGGTTCCTACAGTTCCTGATACCTGGGCCCTCCTTTCTGCCCATCACAGAGGCAAGGAACACATGCCCGTATCTGGTTTTCCTCTCTGTGCTTATCTCCATAGATTGTGGGTGGAAATTGCGTATCATTTTCTGGCTGGAGTACTTAATCACCAGTATAAGACCTTGCAGCTTTCTTTCCCTCCTGCCACAAACCATAATTGTTGGTAAGATGGTTTGAGATAACTGAGGGGCAGGTTTTCAGACTCCCCATCCCTGACATGTAGCACAGACGACAGACTTTGGATTTTCTGTGGTTTTCCAGTCTTCTCCTAGAAGAGAGCTCCAATATCTTCCAGTAAGTTATCTATTGCTTCAGAAACCCAAAGCTGGTGCCATTTGGTTGCATTATAAAAGCTTCCATGTGTCATTTCCATTAAGATCAAGGGTAAAGTTCTGATTCTTGCCTTGAAAAATTTCTACCAGGAGCCTGTACTTTACCTACCTTTCCAGGTCTTTCTCTATCCTAATGTGGGAATCTACCTTTGCTTTTTTCCTCCTTGCCATGTCTGAGTATTTGGACTTAAGAAAGCATTTTTTCCCCATCTAGTTTCTAATATCACACTCCTCCTTTCAGTCAGACAGAGCTCCTCAGAAGCTCTCCTACCACCACCACCTATGATGTAAGGGTTGGTCAAATCATAGTACCACCTCCCCTCTCCCTGACCCTCCTGCCGATGCCATTCAGTGGTTTATATAAACAGGTAGATATGGATGGCCTCACTGTCTTCACTTCCATATTAAAAAGTAACTTTAACCAGGGCAGAGACTGAATATCTATTTTTTTTTCTGAGCATGTACCTTTCATATAAATATTCATGGATTGGGAGGGAGAAAGGAGTAGCCACATCAAGTGACCTAACTTAACTACGGGGTTAATGGAATGTGAGATGTCAAGTCATGCCCTCCCTCACTTCTGTGTCCCTTCTTGGATAGGTGCTTGTGGTACTCATATGCAGTGCATGCAATGGGTTTAGCAAATAAATATTTAGGGGGATTGTTCTCTCTTGTAAGAACTCTAGGGAGGAGGCAAATAATTTTCTCTTAGGTAGGACAGCAAGTTCTATTTTTTGTTTTTCTAAGTGGTTAGATACAATACATATTAGTGTGTAAATTTAGAACAGTGAGAAGGTTGGTAAATACTGCCTAATACAAAACGTTTTTTTTTTTTTGTACTGACTCCCACATTCTACAGATCTTTCTTTTTCCATATAGTGAAGCAAAACAGTCCATGGCTACAAAATCTTCTAGATCCAGAGTCCCTCATTGTCCCCTTTAAAGATCCAGAAAAGAACAGGGGTGAGGATACAGGAAAATGCCATGGGACTTCTTAGAAGCCAAAGAGAAGCTCAAAGGCTATGCTGCCTTAATTCAGGGGGTCTCATGGCTCTTCCATGCATCCTTCCTCTTGTCTGATGTCTTTTTACATCTAAAGAGCATCACAGGATAAAGGCTAAAAGATGTCCCTGGCTCTACTGCTCTCTATTCCAGCTGAGCATCAAAATCAACTGGTCAGATTTAAAAAAATACCAATTATCCAGGACCACCTCTTGGGTAGTCTGAGTCAGTGGGCCTAGTAAATGGTATTGTTAAAGCATCTTTCAGGGAACCTATGTCCTCAGTCAGGTTTGCAAACAACCAGAGTCTAATGATTTATTTTCAGAAAGGTGTGTTTGTACACTGCAGTGTGATAAATTTGGTTATATTTTAAACACATTTTAACCACAATTAAATGAGCTCTTTAGCGAATCCTCTATTTTTAAAAAATATTCTATTTATTTATTCATGAGACACACAGGGAGAGAGGCAGAGACACAGCAAAGGGAGAAGTAGGCTCCCTGCAAGGAGCCCGATGTGGGACTTGATCCTGGATCCCAGGATCATGCCCTGAACCAAAGGCAGATGCTCAACTGCTGAGCCACTCAGGCGTCCTGAATTCTCTCTTTAAAAAGACTTCTTTCTAAAAGGTTGCAGTAAAGCGGAGTGGTTTCCAGTTATGGAATAATAAGTCACAGGTATAGAAGCACAGCATAGGGAATATAATTGATGGTATTTTAACAGCATTGTATGGGGACATGGTGGCCACACTCATGATGAGCATAGGGTAATATACAGAGTTGTCAAATCACTATGTTGTACACCTGAAACTAATGTAACATTGTGTTTCAACTACACTTCAAGTGGAAATAAATAAAAGGTGTGTAGTCATCTTTAAATCTGTTTTATTTATTCGAATTTAGACTTAATTCATTTAAAGTAGGTATTTCCAAGATAAGAAACTTGAGTCCATGCTAAGAGACAGCAATAGATAAAACAGTGTAAGTGAATACAAGAAATAAAAGTCTCAGTGACATTTTTAATCCCATATACCTCTTGTATAGTTTTATGTAGGCTTATTAAATCAATTATAAGGTGGTATCAATTTTAGATCATGAGACAAAGATGGAGTTAAAAGAACTATTGCTAAATAAATAATATTAAATGTGAACAAAGATTTGCCAATAAATATTCATTGCGACATTATTCTCAGTAAGGAACAATTAGAAGCAATCTCTAACAATAGAGTAGGGATTAAATAAAAGAAGTATATCCCTGTGATGGAATATGTTGCAGGTGTTAAATCAATTATTTCCAAAAATGAGAATAATTAGTTCGGTAAGTTTTGTAACAGTTAAAATGTCAATAGAGGAAAATCTTACTGTAAAGTTAAACCAGCCTCATTAAAAAAAAAAAAAAAAAAAAAAAAAAAAGAGGTCACCTACCCACCATGTAGGGTCATTTACCAGTCTTTGTCTGTGATCCAGAATCTGTTTTCTGCTTCCCTCTCTTCCACTGTAAACCTACATATGTCATTCCTTTTGATATACACATTAGCCTGTCTTTGAGTTAGCAAGGGCTAATAAATAAACCAGATTTATTTTTTCAGGAGATTTAAAAGTAAAGTTCATATTCTAAACTGAAATATACTGTTTTATCATAACCAACAATCAAAACTCAAAAGTCAGCTGATTTCATTCAGATATGAATGTTATTAAATGCACCTTCTGCAAAGAAACCATTTGAAAGACAGTAGATCAAAAAGAAATTGGCTCATCTCCACCTTCATCGCAGATAGGGTCACTACCTTCGTTCTTTGTAAACTACATATTCAGTCTCTTAATAACTCTTTGGAACAATTCACAGCATCAGGAAATGTATCCATGTAGGTAACTCAATTTCTTTTTGTTGTAGCCTAGGCTCATTTTCTATTGTGCTAAACTCAGCATAAAAAACGGACATCATCTAGTTACCATTCCTCTCATGATTAAAACTAATTAAGACACTCCTCCATCTCTGCCATCATAAGCACATGCAAATGGGCCTGTTTCCTTAATGCTCTGCTCCTAAATTGAAAAAAAGTATAAAGAAGCAATTTGGGGCTTTATTCAGAATGACTAGGGATTTCCTGCTGTAGCCATATGCAACTTAATTATATGCAAAATGCTCTAATACAATGTGGAGAGAAAACATTGCAATGCTTTTCCTTTAGAAATGTACCTTAAATCAGATACATATTCTTTGACTTCAAGCACGAATTTCCCAAAGGCTGCCTCTGCAGATGTTGGCTCTGCCGCTCGCTCTGATGCAGGCATCCAGGATATATAGTGTGTGTTCTTTTCTAACTTCTAGAATGATATTTACCCATTTCTGCCACCTTTGCAGTCACCTCCTAGTTGGCCCAGCTAAAGGGACACATGGAGGGGGAACAGAAGGGAAGGGCACAAGGCTGCTTAACGTGGCAACTGTCAGTATTGCCACATTTGCTTGGCAGCAGCTACTGAGAGGGGAAAAAAGGAACACAGGCAAACACCCAGGAAAGACCCAGCATGGATAGATAAATACGAGCCCTCTTTTCTAAATTCTGAACCATATTAAAGAGAGGCATCGTTCTGTTTTGATAATTGCCTTCTGCAGCGAGGCATCTGAGGCTGCTGGCTGTTTGCTGCCTCTGGGGTGTCTGCAAATGCCGTTTAATTTCGACCCTTCCGAGAATCAGAGCTTTAAGATAGTATCAGAGGAATCACTGAACTGTGAAAAGTGATTACAACACAAAGAGAATGGAGCTGTTGGGAGAATAAAGAGAAATAAGAATAAACCATACCATTCCAGTGTTATAACTCTGAGCAAATTTTAGGCCTATTTGGGCAGGGTCTATTTAAAGGATGTGCACACACATGTACCCCTTTTTGAAGCATAAAAAATCAGACCTAGAGATCTTTCTTAAAGGCCTTTTTAATCTTCTAATTCTGATAAAGAACTCTAAAATGGGTCATGTGGATATGCATCTGCAGTCCCCAAATCTCCATAGGGCATTTAAAGTAAGTTTTCTTTTCTTTTCTACAGAAAAGGCCAAACAAGACACAGATGTTCGGCTATTCTGAATCTTGGATACTATTTAATTTCTAATTATATTACTCTTTTCTTTATTTCCATCCGTTGTCCACAAATGATGTATAATACATATTGTTTAGCCGTGTTTTGTTTCATTTCCTTAGCTCAGTGCTCACTGGAATTTTAAAAGAGAGCAGAAATTAACATTAACCTATAAAAGGTTAAAAAACCAGGTGACAGCAATTAGGTTAATTTCTATTCGCATTCATAGCTCTTACACAATGTTTGCAGTCTTGGGAATGTTGGGTACCAATTACCTTGTACTTTGTCACCTAATAAAGATTTTACCAACACTCGACACAATTTACATGGCTTCACATATTTAGTTTGGCCACATTAATAATTTTTATAGATTGTTTAATTTTAAAGTGAAAAAGATTTTGCCTGATAAAAAAGATCCTCATAAAATAACATCCCAAAGTCATTAGAATTCTTCCCTCCCCTACTTCACAAGATATGTACTTATGTAGTTCAAGTGTTCATTCTTAGTAACCCTGCGTCCCCTGGCTCCATGAGAGATATGCCAGCTAGAGGAGCAAAATGCAGTGGGCAGTTCAGAGCAGGTGGTGGGCTGGAAAGACGGATTCTTTCCTTGGGTAGTTCTCTAACGTTCTGTACGTTGCTGGGCAGGGGCCTTCCTGGCACCAGGAGGTTCAAAGGCAAGTCATGACCTCGCATAACTTTGCCACAAGTTCTTAATGTTGGATGATGGATTTCAGAAGTCTTTGGTGATTTTTCTTATCCAATTTAATGAGGGAAAGTGAGAAATGCTTTATCTTAAAAATGCAAACAGGGCCAAGGACTGTGTCGCCTTCTGGTGATAAAGACATGGACAATTTAGCATTTTATGAGTGTAGAAATAATCAACTAAACTCAAGGTTTTTTATTTTTTTTAACTTGGACTCCATGAGCCAAGGTCAGGAGATTACTGAACCCCCCCAAAGTTTGTGCTTATTAGTATAGATATGGGGATGGAAGGCAAAGTCTATCACTTTCATCAGATTCTCAGAGATCTGAAATACTGGCCTTAAATTTCCACGATTAATGTCACTTTCAAGGAGACACTTAGATTTTTATTAAAGCTACAGTTCTGGAGACTTTATGCCATTTTGAGGTGTGTGTTTGTGGGTTGTTAAAGAAAAAGCACATTTCATGGTATGAGATATTTCCCAAGTCGGCAGTAGAGGTCCCTGGACACCCAGGATCAGGCATGAGGTTGTGGGTATCAGGGGAAATGAGAGCTACAAATACGAGTCTTAAAGACACACTTGTCTACTTTATATCCAAACTCTAAGCAGCTCAAAAAAATTTGTCTTCTCAAAGGAATAATGCTACTGTAGGATATAATACACACACATAGACATGAACAACCAATTTCTGCACAGGGGTAATTTTTAAAAATTTTTTTTTTCACAGGGGTAATTTTTTGATAGGAGTTCCAAAAATACATTGTGATAGCAGCTCAAAAAAAGGAATTTTTGTTTTTTCTTTTTTATTATTATTTGTTTGTTTCCATTTTAAAAAGAGGTTTTGTTATCTCAAAGGCATCTAAATATAAACATATATATATACATACACACAAAAATTATACAATTACACTCATTCACTCTATAGAACAAATTATTTCTGCATAGGGGAGGGTGGTTTTTTTTTTGTTTGTTTGTTTGTTTGTTTGTTTTTGGCAGTGCTTACCGTGAAACCTATTCTCTTCCAGGTTCTATCCTCTGCCAATGAGAAAAGTCAGACCTGGACCATTTCTCTTTGGCAGAGAGAATGAAGAAGGTCAGCTTATCTAAATTCCAGCCTTTAAAAACAGCTATAGGATAGCAAATAAGGGCAGAATCAAAACTATATAACAGAGGCAATGAAGACAGCTCTCAGAAATTTGACTTTAAAGCAATTGTGGATGAAGTTATCAGAATTTTAATGAATCCACCAGTCTTGATTTCAATCTTAACAGGTATTGAAAGACATCATCCACATGATTGTTATCATTTATTTCTTGAAGCACTATTCTAAGTAATTTGTAAGTTTTCATTCATTCAATCCTAATAAAAATCCTATGCAGTAGGTTCTATTATCCTTAATTTATAAGTGAGGCAAACAAAGCATAGAGAGGTTGAGACATTTACCCCAAGTTGCACAGCTACCTCTAGGTGGCACAGATGTAATGTAAACTCAGGCTCGGTCATGGTCACAGAGGCCAAGAAGACTAGAATTTTAAGGAGCAATAATCCTAAATGCCAAATGCAGCAGAAAAGTCCAGTCAGAAAAGGACCAGAAAATGTTCTTTGGATTTTTAAGTTTGATGATCACTGGTGCATTACTGAGAATATTTTCAATCCAGTTTAGGGAGGCAGGGAAACCTGGGGACAGAGACCAGGCAAAAGTCACATGCAACAGGTTGGGAAGCCAGGCTGTTTCTAGAGTGAGGTTGAAAGCAAGTGAGGTTAAAAAGGGAGGGAGAGGCACCAGGCAGGGTGTCCTGGTGTGACCGAGTTTGAATTTAGATTGGAAGAGAACTGGCCATATTTGCGGGGGGATGTGAAAGAATTTAGGAGAAAATTTTAAAACGCAAGCATGAGAGGGAACCCTTGAAAAACAGGGATCTCACCTCCTCATAACGTATCCCTTGATTCAATGATTACGGTAACTAATAGCTCACAATGGACAACAGGAAGTATAAGACCAATGTACTACCCCACCAGTGCATTTTCCTTGAAGGAATGCATTTTACTTCTGCTAGGACACACACACATAGACATACAAGAATGTACAATGCCAAGATGGTGACAGTTATTTGTGGTTTGGTGAGACTTAGAGAAATTTTCATGTTCTATTCTTTTTTAATTAATTAATTAATTTTGGGGTGGGTGCAGAGGAAGAGGGAGAGAGAATTTTCAGCAGACTCCCTGCTAAGTTAGAAGCCTGAGGCAGGTTTCCATCCCACACTCCGAGATCATGACCTGAGCTGATATCAAGAGTCAGGTGTTCAACTGACTGAGCCACCCAGGACCCCCTCCCATTTTTATGTTCTTGCTTATTTGCATTTTCTAAAATGAACTGCATTTTAAGGAAAAAAGTAATATCTGATTATTAAAAAAGAAATTTAAAAATGCATTTTGTTTGAGACAGTTGTAAAAGAATAACTTGCATATCTTTTGATACATGCTGATGCTTCAGACCCCACAGCTCTGGCCCAGCAGCAGCCCTGGGAATTGGCAGAGAGCACCTCCAAATTGCAAACCGTGTATTCAGGGAGAAAAGTGCTCAGCACTGAGACAAAGAAGGAATCCTTCCTTGGCCCAGTTTGTTTATCCATCAGCTAGATGGTGAGAGCTCCTAAGGAAAGCCCTGATCCTGAAGACCACTGGTCCTTTCCTCTTGGTTTCCAGGAACACACTTCACAGGACTGAAGAAAGGGATTGTGCTCAGTGGCTCGACATCAAGAGCAAGACTCTAAAACCAAGGGAAGAGAAACAATTTATCTTGCCAAAGATGAAAACATCCAGCGGGGGCTCTCAGGGAAGATGGTCAGGTCGTGGTGGGGACACCAACAGATGGCTTTATTGTGTGAGTTGGACTTTGATGATGAAGCAATAAGACAACAATGAACTTTTAAGTCCTTAAGTCTGGCTGACCAAATGAAATATAACATTCTCACTCCCACCCCTTCCCCATGCTTTCTATATTCTCTCCCACTGCCCATGGTATTTCCTATCTTCCATCCAGTCTTTTCTTGGCTGCCCACATCTTGCTCCATCCTGTTTCTGAGTGCTCTGTTCTTGTCTAACACTATAATCTGATTTCTCTTCATACACAACACTTTCTAATTTCCTTCAAACAGTGCATTTTCCCACCGTTCCCTTTCCTTTTTCAAATCCAGATTCATACTTCCAATCACAGGATTTTCTCTTACTGGTTCCCACTGAATATCTTCCCCATTAAGTTCCATGCTTCTCCTCTGACCCCACAATCTCTTAAGGTTTTTCCTAGTTTGGGTTCCTTGTCTGTTTTCCCTCCACTTAATAATGTCCTATTTGGCAAGCACACAACTCTCCCTAAGGCAGAAGTGCTTACCTCAATTCAACAGATAGCCACCGGGTATGAACATAACCTTGGAGATACAGTAGGGTAGGTTCCATTCAAGACCACCACAATGAATGATTTCACAATAAAGTGAGTCAAATGAATTTTTGGCTTTCCAGTGCATGTAAAAGTTGTGTTTACACTACCCTGTAGTCTATCAAGTGTGCAATATCATATCTTTAAAAACCAACATGTGCTTCTTAATTAAAGAATTGCAAAAAAAAAAAAAAAAATGCCAACCATCAGCTGAACTTTCAGTGAGTCATAATCATTCTGCTGGTGGAGGGTCTTCCCCTGAATGGTGATGGCTGCTGTCTGATTGGGGTGTTGGTTGCTGAAGGTTGTGGTGGCTGTGGCAATTTCTTAAAATAAGACAACAGTGAAGTTTGTTGCATAAATGGACTCTTCCTTTCATGAATGATTTCTCTGTAGTAGTAATGCTGTTTGATAGCATTTTATCTAAAAAAGAACTTGAATTTCTTTCAGAATTAGAGTCCATTGTCTCAAATCCTGCTGCTGCCTTATCAACTAAGTTTATGTGATATTCTGTTTTTTTTTTTAATATTTTATTGATTCATTCATGAGAGACACAGAGAGAGAGAGGCACGGACACAGGCAGAGGGAGAAGCAGGCTCTATGCAAGGAGCCCAACATGGGACTCGATCCCGGGTCTCCAGGATCACGCCCCGGGTGGAAGGCAGGCGCTAAACCGCTGAGCCACCCAGGGATCCCTTATGTGATATTCTGAATCCTGTGTTGTCATCTCAACAGTCTTCACAGCATCTTCATCTTCACAATAGATTCCATCTCAAGAAACCACTTTCTTTGTTCATCCATAAGCAGCAACTCCTCATCCTTTCAAGTTTTATCATGAAATTGCAGCAGTTCAGTCCCATCTCCAGGCCCCATTTCTTTTTCTAGTCCTCTTACTATTTCTACCACATCTGCAGTTACTTCCTCCTCTGAAGCCTTGAACCCCTGAAAGTCACTCATGAGAGTTAGCTATTGACTTCTTCCAAACTCCTATTAATGTTGATATTTTGGCCTTTTCCAATGAATCACAAATATTCTTTTTTTAAAAAATGTTTTAAATAAACCTCACATGGGGCTCGAACTCATGACCCTGAGATCAAGAATAGCATGCTCTCCCAACTGAGTCAGCCAGGCGGCCCTAAATCATGAATATTCTTAATGGCATCTAGAATGGTGCATCCTTTCCAGCAGGTTGTCCGTTGACTTTGCCCAGATCCATCAGAGGAATCACTATTTAGGGCAGCTATTGCCTTATGAAATATATTTCTTTAAATATTAAGACTTGCAAGCCTAAATGACTCTTGGATCCAGGGCTGCAGAATGGATGTTGTATGAGCTGGCATGAAAACACTAATCTTGTACATTTCTTTTTTTTTTTTTTTTTTAATCTCGTACATTTCTATCAGAGCTCTTGGATGACCAGGTGCATTGTCAACGAGCAGTAATATTTTAAAAGAAATCTTTTTTTTCTGAGCAGTAAGCCTCAACAGTGGGCTTAAAATACTCAGTAAACATGCTGTAAACAGATGTGCTGTCATCCAGGCTTTCTTGTTCCATTTATAAAGTATAGGCATAGACGACAGCATAATTCTTAAGGGACCTAGGGCCTTTGGAACAAGGTGAGCACTGCCTCTACCTTCAAGTCACCATCTTTGTTAGCCCCTAACAAGAGAATCAGCCGGGTCTTTGAAGCTTTGAGGCCAGGCATTGACTTTTCCTCTCCAGCTATGAAAGTCCTAGCATCTTCCTCCAACAGAAAACTGTTTCATGTACATTGAAAATCTGTTGGTTAATGAGTCACTTTCATTAATTATCTTAGCTTGATCTCTGAATAACCGGTTGCAGCCTCTACCTCAGCACTTGTGTTTTTGTGTTGTGGACACGGTTTCTTTCCTTAATTGTTACAAACCAACCTCTGTTAGGTTCAAACTTTTCTTCTGCAGCTTCTTTACCTCTCTCAGCCTTCAGAGGATTGAAGAGAGTCAGGGCCTTACTCTGGAGTAGACTCTGCCTTAAGGGAATGTTCAGCTCGTTTGATTTTCTACCTGGACCACAGAAACTTTCTCTGTAACAGCAAGAAGACTGTTTGCTGTCTTATAATTTGTATGTTGACTGGGGTAACACTTTTAATTTCTTTCGAGATCTCTCTTCCTTTGCATTCACAGCTTGGCTAACTAGCACAAGAGACCTGACTTTTGGTGCATCTCACTTTTCGATATGCCTTCCTCACTAAGGTCAATCATTTCTAGTGTTTCATTTAAAATGAGAGACATGATTCTTCCTTTCACTTGAACACTTTGATTAATCATCCTAATCTCAATATTGTTCTGTCTCAAAGAATAGGGAGGCCTGAGGAGAGTGAGAGGGATGGGGGAATGGCTGGGCGGTGGGGCAGTCAGAACAAACACAACATTTATCGATTAAGTTTGCCATCTTAAATATATGCTTTCAATGATGCCCCCCAAACAATCACAGTAGCAGCAACGATCACTGACCACAGATCACCATAACAAATAGAATAATGAGAAAGGCTGAAATACTGCAAGAATCACCAAATTGTGAATAGAGCCATAAGTGAGCAAGTGCTGTTGGAGAAATGGTGCTAGGAGACTTGCTCGATGCAGGCTTACCACATACCTTCAGTTTGTAAAATGCAGTATCCGTGAAACGCAGTAAAGCAAAGGACAATAAAACAAGGTGCACCTGTACCTTATATGCCAGGCATATACGAAGGGATACCAAAAACGAATAAAGCATGGTCGTCTCTGTTTTTGCGAATTATGGACATACATTAACAAGTTATTCCCAAGCATCCTGGTAAAAGCTATTACAGATATGTATTCTTAAAGTGGTATAGTAGCTAAAAGCAGATTGCACATAACTGTCAATAAAGTAGCACTGAATTTAGCCCCTTACCTGCTTTTATATTGGACTTTCTGTCTGATATTTTGTCTAGCCCCATTTTTCAACCTCAGTCCTACAGTTCAAAAATGCTGTGAACTGGTAGGAGGTTACTGATGCCTGACCTCTTTTACCAGCATACTGAGGTCTGTGCACCTGCTCACTAGTTTCTCCCTCCATCTCTGACTTTTCCCTGAATCTTGGGTTCCACTTCTCTGTGCACAGACCGACTAAGCACAATCAAACATAGTTAATTAGTATGCCGAAGGGGCAGCAGGCTGTATGATAAACCTTCACTCGCCAGGGAGGCATACAGACAGTACTCAGATTAGCTCAGTACTTTAGCCAACATTAGACCAGTGGTTCTCAAATGTTTGTCTGCATCAGAATCTCCCAGAAAGCTTTTAGAAAACAAATTCCTGGGCACCTGTCTCAGGTTCTGATTCAGTAAGTTTGGATTAGGGATTAAGAATGTGCATTTCTGGGGCACTTGGGTGATAAGTTAAGCATCTGATTCTTGATTTCAACTCTGGTCATGATCTCAGGGTCGTGAGATAGAGCCCCATGTCAGGCTCCGTGCTGGGTGTGGAAGCCTGCTTAAGATTCTCTCTCACTCCCTCTCCCTCTGCCCTTCCATTAAAAAGAATGTGCATGTCTAACAAGTTCCCAGATGATGCCAATGCTGCTGGTCCAGGGAACACACTTAGAGAATTGATATTGAAAGAAAAATATGCATTAAACTCACCTCTCCAATTGAATAGCATGTTGAATCTTTTTGCTATTGTTGTCATGTAATGTCAATGGCATCAGGGCACATCTATGTACGCCACATGTGCCAAGCCATGGGAATACAATGGTGTTTTCCCAACTCTGGTGGGGTCCACTCCACACTGAGTTTCATGTTCTACTATAGTGAAGTTGCCAGGTAGAGGAGACTGGGCCCCCAAATTTCCCTATCCTTTGGTAAGATCTTTATGTTCTTTTGTAAATAAGTCCCTGATATAGTCTTGCTCATAAGTCCCTGATATAGTCTTGCTCTCTAATTCTTCCTAGAAATAATTTCCCCATAGAGGATTAATGCAGAAAAATTCAAAGGTTTTATTTGTTTGGTGTTTGTCTCCAAATAAGTGGTGGTTGTATTTAAGTTTGAAGCCACCGAATCTGGGAGATTTGAAGCTTCACAGATGTTTGGTGAATTTCCAAAGAGAAAATCAGTATATACTCCAAGAGCAGAGTGAAACAGAATTGTGTGCTTGTTTCTTTCTTTGTTAGTACAAAAATAGATTTTTGTTTATTTGCTAGAAAAAAATTTCTAGCATGATTAAAAGGTTCAGACATTAAGTGGTACATTTTGAAAGTGCGCATAGCTATATGGCTTCCATTAACATCTGTGGGAGTGAAATCCTCCGCATTGCTATGAAAATGTAATCTACTTAGAGGCCAAGATTATTTCTAGGCTGCAGAATAAAATGAAAACCCATCAGGGAGCTAAAACACCAGTGAGCCTTCTCTGAATCCTACAGTCCCTTTTGGGGAAGGAGAGATAACCTTATGACCTCAACCTGCACAAGTGAATGGGAATTTCTTAGCAGCCACACACTGGTTATAAATGTGTCACCATTTCACATCCATATACTTATTTGACCACAATCCTCTCACATGGTGTCTGAGTCACTTCTCCCTGTCACTTTAAGCAAAGATGGACATTTCATCTGAGCAGACTGTATGTGTTAATGAAAAAAAAAATTAAGCAGACCCAGGCTTACATTTCAGTTTTATTATTCAAGGTCCACAGGCTTTTCAGCGAGAAGCAGAACATTTTCTTCTATGAGATGCATACCACAATGTTTATTCTACACAGTTTTTGACAATATTAAATAAAATAATAAGACCAGAGAAGCTGTTCTGACTTGTCCGGACAACTTTCTCTTTCCGGGGTGGGTGGAGGTGTTTGGGAGCAGGTAATAGGGGCAATAAAATAGAAGGGGTCTTAGTGGTGGTGTGAGCGCTAGCAATACTGGCTAGAATTTCACATGTGCTCATTGTTGGGGAGCTCAGTGCTAACAAACACGATGACTGTGCTTATTAGGAGGATTTGCTCCTTCCTCAAGAAAATGTACTAGTTACTGTACATATCTCTGATAATGATGAGGGAATGGACTTCCTCGGGAGTTGTGCGATGCATATATCATACGACGGTAAGCTGAGCCCCAGAAAGCATTTTGCACACTTATCTCATTTAATTCTCACCAAAAAAAGCACATGTAGAGGTACTGTTCCTACCCTTTTTCACAGGTCAGGGTGGTGGTAAAAATGAAAGCAGCACTGAGCCAGCAGTATCAACGAAGCATTTAGTACAGGCAAAGCCTGTGCTGCACACTTCACGTGCAATATTTCAACTTACCCTCATGACAACCCTATAGATCTTGTAGATTCTATTGTTATTTCATCTTCCTGATAAGAAAACTGAGGTTTAGGAGATTACAAAACTGGCCCAAGACTTCAAAATGAGCAAAGTCATAGACTGAGACTCAAATTCAGGATTATTTAGAACAGAAGCTTGAAATCACTTTTCTATTCTATTCTGTCTCCCTCTTATCCCTTCTAGCATCTGCTCAAAACCACTCAAAACCTCACTACTTTCTCAGTCAGGAACTCTGTTCCTAAGGATTTTGACCTTCCTTCTCTCTCCAGCCTTGACATGGGCTGCTCAGCTCTATACGTTTAGTATTTTTATTCTTAAGTGTCTGAGACATTCTGATTTCTTGAGAAAGTGTAAAAAGACCAATGGAACCCAGTAGGGAGAGTTTTTGAAATGCAAATCTATTCATCTGGTGATTAATCACGTTCTGCTCTATGACAGCTCATATATCTTTTGGCTTACATTGGCTACCTCTTCTATTATTACCCCAATTTTTGCATTCATGGCAAGTGTTTCAAACCAGGTTTTATGTTTCTTTATATTCTACCCATCTACCAGTGAGGATGCAACATTAATGCACTGGAGAATATCAAAGGTTCCAGTAAAATAACCTGAATATGATTATAATTTGTATTCAGAGAACTCCTCATCCCCAGCAGGACTGCATTCTGTTGCATGGCATGCCTCTGCTTTGCATTTTATGTACCTATGTGTATGGCTGATGTTCCCCATTAAAGAGCATGCATCTTAGGGTAAGGAAAATGCCTTGCTCGTCTTTGTGTTCTGCTCCTTGCTTGGCCCAATACTTTAAACAAAGTAGGCACTGAGTGACTGGTTTTTTGAATGAATGGTTACACAGAATACTCAATTTAGTCAAAGGAAACAGGAAGTGCTAATTTTAGGTTAAAAATATCTAGATGGGTTTTTAAGTATTTCATGACCGAGTTAATCCACAGGAGACAAAGGTCTCATTTGAGAATGTCAGGTTCTAGGGTGGCATGGTCAGTTTTAAAAAACATAGTGTCTCAAAGGTGGTTCAGCTGGGACAACTTCCAGAAAGATAAATATAAACCTGTTTTCTTTTGAGTGAAAAATTGCACATTCATGAGAAGGGGGGAGGAATTGAATTTGTAGGAACAAAGAAAGGGGGCTTTCATTTATTCAAAATTAGTAAATATTTTTCTTAGACATCTACTCCATGTCCATTTACTGTGCTTGCCTAGAATCTGCAATGTGACAAGGTCTTTGTCCTGAAGAATGGTATAATTTATTCTTAAAGCATGAATCAGACTGAAATGAAATGTTCTGCTACATTGCCATATTCCAAAACACTCCTTTTCAAAATAAAGGACCTTTTTATTTAAGTAGATAAGAATTCAGATATTGAATCATGAAATCTTGAGTCAATTTGTCTTATTGTTAGATGACTCTGCTTTTTAGAAAGAAGTATCTTCTGAGTAGGTTGCTTCAGGTCACTATCTCTAGGCTAAGTTGGGGAAAAAAAAAAAAAAAAGAAAGGAAACCAAGCATTTAGGAAGCATGCAAATCACAATCATCGTATCTCATAAAAGAAAATCAGTGAACGAGCACTCTGGCAGGCAAAATGGTGCTGGCAGGACCCGACTATAGCATAGAGCATACGCACGTAGCTTGTAGAAACTAGTATGGCAGCTAAGGGGAAAAGAACATTCTTGGATTGAGCAAGTCAGGATGAGAATCTTGGTGAACAAGTATTCACTAAGTTTGAGAATCAAAGCAGACAAAATAGGGAATAGGCAGGATGCAGAATCTAGGCAGAAAGGAGGTCTTCTGGAGCAGGACACTTACACACCCTACAGGGCAACAGTTTCCACAGTATGTTCTACATTAGGGTAATTTCTCGAGATGCTTTATGAAAAAGTTCCATCTGAAAAATGCTTTTCACCAGAAATCAAGGGCTTTGAATAGTTCTGTGGTAGTATGTTTAACTTTACCTGAGTGTTTCCCAAACTTACTTTGCCACATTTTTGATTACCATCTACAGAAAACACTTTGGGAAGTGTTGTCATGAGATAATGTAAGGCTGTGAATTAAACCTGGGTTAGCGATCAAGGACAGGACACACATGGGTGTGCAAGGCATTAAGTCAAAGACCAATCATACTTCTTCATTATGCAATGAAAAATGTTTTTATATAACCATGCTATTACAAACACTATTCTTAATTTTCAAAAGCAATGTATAAACAAATTAATAATGTAATAATAATGTAGCATGGTAAAATAGAAATGTGGACAATCTAAAATGACCTTAAAGAGGAAGAAAGAAGGAGGTGGGGAAGTATATCTCAATCTCCTTACTTTACATACTACTAAGTTCACTGAGTGAAGACATAAGAATTGAGATATGTCACTTAAAATTAGGAAGGTAATCTCTGGATGAACCAAATTAAAAAGAGAGAAGAATTCTGGAGGAGGCAGGGGAAAGGGAATGGAGTTTAAATCCTCATCTCTCAAAGAAGGTAGCCACAAATACTTCTTACAGCTGATACATAAAGAAGAATGTATTTTAGACTATGAGAAGCACTACATATATATCTAAACAGGAAATGATCAAAAATGGTTCCTCTGAGAAGTGGGAGTGGAGGTAGATCTATGGTACTTTCCTCTAAAGTATGAAATTGGGTTTTAGGTATTATGCAGTCATAACTACAGATGGGAGCTAGCAGTAAGAATGTGGTCGTGGGCTAAGTTTCTGTCTTGTAAGAGTCATGGCTGTGAAACTTGGGCATAAACTTGGGCTTCATAATCACTGCGCAAGCTGGTGGAAGCAGACCACTGCACCCACCGGGGGGCCCTGGTACAGTCCGTCTGGTGTGGGGCCTGAGAATTGGCATTTCTCACAAGCCCCCATGTGCCATTGATGCTGCTGGTCCAAGGGACTACACTGTGAGAACCACTGCAAGTGCCAGTTCTGAAACTTGGAGTGGGTGCTCCAAGCTAAAAGCAAAAAGGGGCTGAGGTAGAGGCAGATCCTAGTAACCACCTCATTCTAAACCAGCTCCATAAAGGCTGACACTGCCTGCCCTTGCCTGCCATTGCTACCTCAATTGCCGGCTTTCAACATCCCAAATCCAACAGATGGCATTTGTACAGACGGAAAGAAAGCATTCAAAGCAGTTGGTAAACTGACTTCAGGTCTCTAATATCACATCCACAGCTTTATATTCCACATGGAAGCCAAGACAAATATCACTCAGAAAGGTTTTCCTGTGGGTGTAGAAACAGAAGAATAAAACTGAAATATAGCTAATATAGCTATTAAGCCGGCTTGTCCTGGTGCCAAAGATGCTAATGTGCAACCCTCTGTTTGATGGGAGAAAAGAGGAATAGAGATAACAGCTCAACAGTTACAGTCTGAGAAACACTACAAAAACACACAGAAGACAGAGCAGAACATCTGTATCCCATAGTAATCTCAACGACACAGCCTATTACAACGAATACTCCTCTCAAAAATGTCATCACTCCCTCAGTCTCAAATTTATCTTTCACATTTGCTATTGGCACTCAACACAGAACTTAAAAACTCTTTAAAAAATTTTAGATAACAAATACATAGCTACGATATTTGACTGAGAATAAGATCTTACAAAGTCACACAACTCTGAAAACAGTGAAGACATGGATAATCAGTGGAAGGTAGTTCACTCCTTCTTATTCCACAGCCAAGAAGATCCACAGGTAACTGCAAAAATCTAATTGGCTATGTGATTTATAAATTTAAATTAAATGTTGGGTTAACTCTAAAAGATGAAAGACACTGAAATAAATAGGTTGCGTCTGTACACATAGAATAGAAAGTAGACATTAATTACTTTGGGACCTTTTTACTCTCAAAAGGCTAGAAGGACTTGGACATTTGTATCGGTGAGGCTTATACCCTGCTTATAGATGTCATTTAGTCTTACCCATTCCTCATTGCATAAAGCCCCAGATGCTGAATCAGCAGCCAGTATTGTGGAACAATGCCTATATATGTGCCTATGCCTTAATCCAGCATTAAGTTACATTTTTTGTGCTATTTATTTCTATACAAGCAAAATGCTAACATTATAAACATTTGAAAAATAGGTGAGAGGAGTGCATATCACTCCCAGCACAACCAATCGCTTTGATGTTGCTCATTCTAGTCTTTTACCATAAACACATATGTGTATTTTTTTTTCTATAGTTGGTATGCTATATCCAGATTTGCTTTTAAGTTATTTTTGTCAGTAACTTATCTTATCGTCATTTTGGTTACTTGCTATCAGTATTTCCTGATATAAAGTGTTACCTTGAGAACATTTATGCATGTAATTTTCTGCTTCCTTTTTGATTTCTTTCCTTTGGTTAGATTCTTAGAGGTTAAAGATTATGTAAAGTTTTATGGGTTTTGACATGTTATACTAAATCCAAAATATCTGAATCATATCCATCTAGGTGTATTACTTTTTTATCTGGATGAAATGTTAATCTTTTAGACAGTGAAGAACAGAGATAGTATGACAATACCAAAGCACCAATTCATCCATTCAACACATTCATTGAGAATCTATTCCTTTTCTAAACATTGCTCTAGACCCTCCTAGATCTTACACCCTCGGAGAATTTATTAAAAATCATGAATCTCATATTCTTGATGAAAATACCCTTTCATAGTCTTTACATCTCACTCTTTTTCTGTAAAACACTGGAGGCCATATTCATAGAAAACTGTTTTAACAAGTGTGGTCCCTTATTAACTAGCAAGTCCTTTCGGAGCATACACTAATCTGGAGAAGATGTCAGAAAGTCTAAAAAGTGGTTCAAAAGTGGGGCACCTGGGTGGCTCAGTGGTTGACCTCTGCCTTCAGCTCAGGTTGAGATCCTGGGGTCCTGGGTTCAAGTCCTGCATCAGGCTCCCTGCAAGGGGGAGCCTCTGCCTATGTCTCTGCCTCTCTCTCTGTGTTTCTCATTAATAAATAAATTCTTTAAAAAAAAGTGTTTCAAAAGTAATGAAACTACTCAAGTAAAGGGCATCTGAAGTCAGTGGATTATTTACAATGATTGTCTAGAGTACTTGGTTGTCCACTGAAAGAAAAAAGTGAAGCTAGGTTCCTTCCTCAGTCTTTATACCAAATAAAATTTAAACTTGCCAAAAATATATGTGTACAAAATAAACCTATGAAACAACTAGTTGAAAATATGGACAAATATTTTAATAGTTTTGAAGCAAGTAATTCTAAGTAGAGAACAAAATCAAAAAGTCATAGAGAACAGAGTTTATACATTTGTGTGTATAAAAATGTAACACTTCTATACGGCACACAAAAAAAGATTTAAAAAAAGGACAAACAGCAAGAAATATATGCAATTCATACAACAAAGGGCTGCCATCTGTATAGTACAATGAATTCTTACAAATACGAAAAGCCTCCCCTGAATGATAATAGACAAAGGACATAAAGACCAAATAAACATATGAAAAATTACTCAAACTTACACATCTTTCAATAAGTATAGACAAAATAATAAAATTTTATATTGCCCACTAAATTGGTAGAGATTAAGAATATTGATAATAAATACCCAGTGTCAGGGAAGGCAAGGAGCAAGAGAGATCAGCAGACACTGTGAGAGAATGTGTAAGCAGACACATCTATTTAGAGAGCAATCCAGCAATTATTGTGGAGATTTTACATGCACATAACTACACTTGCTAAGTGGAAATACATATGCAAGGATAGACATATATTCTCTCTCTCTCTCTCTCTCTCTCATACACACACACACACACACACACACACTCCTCTTTCTCACATACTCAGAGTTAGCTATGCCTTTTTGCCCTTGGCCCAGGGTAACAGACTTCGATTTGCTGATCATACAGACTTATTCTCCTGGAAAACACTGGTGGGTTGAATGACTTAGAGAGAATGGACATTCTCACCCTCACTGATCTCACCCTGTACTGAACCACTGTTACATCACATCACTGAGGCCCTGATATTCTTTTATTGTTTTCTAAAGATTTCGTACAAAGAACCCTTTACATGACTTGAGACCATCTATTATTCATTTTTTCTGTTTCTGCCAGTACCTCATGCAGTGTTGTATGGACTAGACACAGGTTTTCGAATGAATTTGTATGCTAACTGGTGTTCAAAAGCCTCACAGGTTTAAAATATAGCATTTACATAGTGTTCCATGATTATAAAATGTAGACAAAGACTGCATGTCTAATCTCCTTACCTTATCCCTTGTTGAGAAGGATTTATGTGGATTTTTTTTTAAGAGAGCAAGGGAACATTAGTTTGATTAACTCTCTGTTGAAAAGATTAATTTTACTATTATGAATATAAGTATATAGAGACAGTAGGGCTTTCCAATTTTTGCTGTGAATCTGTCTTCCTGCTTGACCGTGAGCTCCTTGGGCTGCCATATCTTGTCTAATTCTAGAGCATGTGTCCAGAAGCTTGGGTTAAATACCAAGACAGGTAGGCATATGCTATGTAGTGTGGGACAAGTCACCTAACATCTCTGAACCTCTGTTGCCTAGTCTGTAAAACAGGGGCAGGAACATCCCACAGGATTAGTAGAAGGATGAAACAGAGTGACATCTGTCCAAGTGCTTGACAATAAATGGTGAATGAATAAACAGTCAAGTACCAGATAGGTGAGTTGATACCATTATAAATCAGTTCCTTCTGCTTGCTTCAATTAGATCAACTTGCAACGGTGAACAAAGGTACACCTTAATTCAGGGGCTGTCATACCCTACTGCGCATCAGAATTTCTTTATAAAAAGACAGACTGCTGGGACTCATCCCCTGAACTTCTGTTTTAGTGGATGTGGGATGCAGCCTGAGGATTTGTACTTTTATCACCTTCCCAGATAATGCTGATCCTGCTGGCCTAGGTACCAAGCTTTGAGAATCACTGCCCTGCAACATTTAAAAATATGGGACTACTTTGAAACAGTTTCTTTTTAGCCTAAGTGAAAAATGGGCTCTGCAGTTTCAGATGTGACCTTGAACCTCTAAGTTCTGCTCCGTCAGCCCTGTCACCACCACCATGCTTTACTTTGCTTGTTTCCCTTACACTGGAGGTGTTGGCCAAGAAATGGCTTTGTTTCCTACGCTGATTTAGGGTTCTATATTCTTTTTAGCTTTATTAGCAACAGAGCAAGGATGAACTACAAATCCTGTGAAGGACGAAAGGGACTCCTGCATCTTACTTGCTGCTATTCCCTAAGCAAACTCCTGAGTATTAAGTCTTTGTCACCCCAGCCAGCCCAGTCCAAGTCTGGGTGGTATTGAAATCTGGATCTGTCACCACCTAGACCCTTCCCCCTGGCCTTCACTGCCCACCTGCTTGTGGTCACTAACCTTTGTCTTACATTGTCCCTAAAGATCTTCTTTCTGGCTTTCCTCTAGACTCAGGGCAACTGAAACCTGAAACCAGCCCCCAGGTGATGATGACTGCAGTGACAAGACTTCCCCATGGCCCAGACCACCCAGACTGTTGAAGCTAAACCTGACTCACACTTATGTAGATGGACCATGGAGTGACTCCTGGAATAACCTATCATTTTTACCTTATTATAATACTAAAATCTCCACCCAGGGAGGATCCTGAGCCTCATTTACATAGCATACAATATATATACAGGAGCATGCCAGACCTTATGCCCGCCTCTACATAGGATGACAAGGCTTCCCTATCTAAAGAGTCATCCTAACCCTAAAGAAAAGGAACCCATTTGCCGTCTCTCGAGGAGTCATGGCTTTGGAAGCCATTCCCTGTGATCTCCTTATTTGCTGCAAATAAATAGAAGTTTTCTTTCTGCAACAACCAACCTGGTGCAGTTTCTGACTCAGCAAGGAGTGAACTCACATCAGTTCGGGTACAGATCCTTGGGTTTTAATTATTCATGCACCTGCCTTATCTGTTGTACGAAAGAAAACCTCTGAACCAGCCAAAAATGTTTCAGGAAGTATTGGCATTCAACAATCTCCAGAAAAAGTAGGAGGTAGTGACTAAAGACACAGACTTAGTGGTAAAACAGAACTGGGTTTGAACTCTGCTCTGAAAGAACTGGGTAACTCAGGACAAGTAATCTAACCACCTCAGGCTTCCTAGTTGTTAAAGAGAAGAGATACAGTAGCCATTTCAGAGGGCTAAAAAGTCTAAATGGGATATAAGAGAGGCATCTGGGTGGCTCAGTGGCTGAGCCTTTGGCTCAGGTCATGATTCCAGGGTCCTGGGATCGAGTCCTGCATCAGGCTCCCCACAGGGAGCCTGCTTCTCCCTCTGCGGATGTCTCTCGCTCTGCCTATGTCTCTTCCCTCTGCCTCTCTCATGAATAAATAGAATTAAAAAAAATAAATAAGTGAGATATTAAGTTTTAAGGATTTATAATAGTGCCTGACATATATAAAGTCTCTGTATCTGATAAGTGCCAGTAGTAGTAGTAGTAGCAGTAGCAGTAGCAGCATTAGTGGTTTAGCACTCATGATATTATATTTCTACTTTATAGAAGGGACATCTCTAAAAGAAAATAAGCTGATTTCATAAGCCATACAAGAAATGAACTCAAAGTTTCAATAGATTGTATAGGCTTACAGTGCCTGGAAAAGTCTAACATGCACGTGATTGGCTCTTAGTAACTATCTGGTGAGTGAAAAGGAACACAGAAAAAGCCGAAAGAAAAAAAGAAAAAAAAAAGAAAAAGCCGAAAGATTTACTAAAAGATCCAAGACTCTACGTTCTAAAGACAGAAGGTATGCCAAAGCCATGTGCACATCTTCCATTTCAGTTTTCTGTTTTCCCAGCACAAACTAGTTTCTGAAGAAGGCTTGCTCAGGGCTAAGTGGTGACAATACAGGCTCGTGACAGAAACACAGGAAAGGACAAAACACCATCACAACTTAGTAGAGCAACAGTTGCTTTAATGAGAGGAATACGGAACATTTTTGGTGCAAACTGTTTGGTGTTACACTTGGCCTTTTATTTGCTACTTGAACTTCAACCCTACATTTAACTTGTGATCTCATGAATTCCACCAGAGAAATCAAAAAAAGATCTTTCTGCAAGATGGCTACGCAGTCTGAATGCTGGATTTCATCAGCTCCTGGAGGAAGAAGTACAAAGCCCTCATGTGTTACAGCTTTGGCAGGCAATTCAAAACTGAAGGAACTATATCCTTCAGCTCTCATAAAAACAGTGAGCAGAGACTAGTTAGGGAGAACTGTGTGATGCTGAGGAAGATAAATGCTGAACAAACATATCTGAGAAATATTCAGTGCATCTAAAATCCACCCCCCACACTGTTTTTGACACACCAAAAGAACTCCAAAATACATGAAAATCTTAATCCTTTCTTTTTGCTTACAACTAGTGCTTCACATAAAAAGGGACTCAGAATTACACAGGTTCTTTGGATAAAATTAACTCACTTTATCTGCTAAAAACCCATGTGAAAACTAATTCTTTCTAAATACAAAGGAAAAGAAAGTATAAAAACAATAGCAATCATTGGAATAGGAGCTAGAATGAGGGTAGAGAGAACCTCTCCTCTCTGTTCTCCCTTTGAATAGGCACAAATATTCATGTAAAATTAAGATGCTTCCAAGTAACAAGGGTCTCTGGACAAATCACATCGCCCCAGAGGTAAGTGGAGACGTAGAAGGAACAGGTGATAAGACAAGAATATAGCAGGAGAAAAAAAGCAAAGAGCCATATTCAGTTAATAAACATTTTTCTGGAGACTAATGGAATAGGACACAATGGTGCTGAGCCTACATGTCTAGTAACTAATATATCTATTATTTACATTGTTTTCAAATCGATTGAAAACCACAGTGCTGGCCACATTTATTCAGCACTCACTATGAGCAAGGCACTATCCTAGGGCTCTATCTCCTAGGAAGAGCCGAAGAAGAAAAATGCCTTGTCTTTCACTTTATGGGGGATAAGACAATGTACACAAATATCCATAATACAATATGCATACTAGGGTACATAGTAAACATCCAGCAAATGTACACTAATTAATTATGGAGTGGAGATGGCAGCCAAAGTTTCTGGCTTTAAGAAGAGACTGAATAGTCATGAGGGAAGGCAACAAAGTCGGCAGGGAGAGGGAGCCGCCTAAAGGAACAGAAGATACGAGAGCTATCAGAGCTTTAAGTGAACAGGGTCAAAAAACTTTGTAGACTGTGAACAGATCTTCACTATACCATGAGCAAGGGATATGGCATCTTCTCACTCTTGGCATGTTAACAAATGAGGGGGGACAGGAAGATATTAAATCATTTGTAGAAGTTATTACACTTTTGTCTCTGAGTAGATGAAGTGGGCTCCTTGGGTTGCTCAGGCCAATCCTCTCAATCCTGCTTCTCTAGGAAAGAGACTTCAGAAATCTAACACCAAGAGTCTCTTAAGCCCCAGCTCATATCTCTAAAGGATAAAAAACTGTGGAAAGCTACAACCATAACTGGTACCAAGATAAAAGGGAGAGATGGTTGGAGGAAGAGGGAGAGGAGAAACTTCACAGTGGGAGCACAGTTTCCAGTGTGTGGTGAGGAAGAGAATCCTGGATAGAAGTGCTGGAAAAGCCGAGGTTGTTCCTTCAGGATCTTGAGGGTTGCAGCAGGCTCCTCACTCACCAGTTGGGGGGAGGATGAGAAGGCCACTACCCCACCTGTGATTCCGTGGGCCCTTCCATTCTTCCCAGGCCATCCACCTGGCTGCCTTCCAGGGAGAATAATTTAGCTCTAATTACTTAAACTGCCTTATTGGTTTCACACAGAAAATCCCTTAAATCTACTTTCGAAAGCAGACAATGCCACTCGCAGGGCACAAACACACTTCCTCAAATGCTTTTCTCTTAGAAACAATTAGAATTTAAACAATGAAAGAGGCCAGGCTTACTTCTCTCAATTCCACGTGGAAAACCTTCAATCCAAAGGCTTCTCCCACAGTCAACAGGGCCACAAACATTTAAATGTAAAAGGTTCATTTGAGGATTCAGACTCTGAAGGTTTTTCTTTGGGGACAATCAGAAAATAAAACAATGAGGGGGAGAGTCCTGGATACCCCCTCTCTCTACCCCATCCCCGAGTCTGCCAATAACCACTAAATGACTCCCCAGATGCATGCTACTGGCAGTCTCCCAGAACGTACATCTGCTGTGTTTGAGACTTGCTTTGACATACAACTGCCAAATATAGAATTATTCACTTCAGTGCTATCACAGACTGCTCCATCCAAGGGCAGGGGCATTTGGGAGGTTCCCTACTTGATGAGAAGAAAGTAAAGACCACTCATTTACATTTTTTAGACCACGGGCTCTTACTAACACATGCAATATCTACAGACCATGTTAATTTTTATTTTGAAATTAATTGCCTTGAGACTTTAAGGGAAAAACTGCATGGCAGGATAAGATAAAGAGAAAGCAACTACAATTCAGGCTGTAGAAAGATCTGGGTGAGCCACAGAGACCTTACAGGGGAACAGGCAGACAGAGATGGGCAGGGGACAGCTGCTCAGGCTGGCAGGGCCCCACAGAACATCTCAGCAAGCATCCCGAATGAAAAGGTACATCCCTATTACTTTAAACATTGCTTTCTAACAAGGATTATAAAACAAAAAGCTCAGATGCCAATGCGTTCAGGGCATCTAGAAATGCCTTTAAAATGAAAAAATCTACTACTATTTTATACTTAAAGTCTAGGTGCAACAGTGGCAACTTCCTTCTCCTGTTGAGTTGAATCATGAATTCAAGTACACAGCAAATGGAAAAAAAAGAGTCCAAGTAATAAACTCCCACACCTGATAATAAAGCCCTCACTGAAGGTTTGCCTTTGGACTTCATTCACACACCTACACAAACACAGATGCTAGTGAACTGGAGGAAGGAAGAGCCCACATTTACACACATGCTGAGATTTAAGTTCATGGTAACTGCCAGACCTAGAGTCAAACGAGTGAGCAGCTGTGCAAACGTGGCACCAGAGCCCAGGACACTTCATTGCCAGCATTTGTGGGTAAGAATCATGGACTGAGAGCCTGGGTGAGAACCTTATTCCTACAAGGTTCTTATGGAATGACACCCCCATGCACACACACCTTTGAATTGCTCCTTCAAGTCTTTCAACACTGGTTTCTCCCCTTTCCTTCTCTTTCCAAAAGAAAGGAGGGTGGGATTGGCAGCAACACTGGTTTTCCAAACATTTGTTCTTTTTTTTTTTAAGATTTTATTTATTTATTCATGAGAGCAGAGAGGCAGAGAGAGAAGCAGGCTCCTTGAGAGGAGCCCAATGTGGGACTTGATCCTGGGACTCCAGGACCATGCCCTGAGCCAAAGGCTGAGTTCAACGATTGAGCCACCCAGGCGTCCCAAACATTTGCTCTTTTTTATCTTCTTGCAAATTGCACTCCTTCCCTTTGAAGTCCAGACCTTTGCCCCCTTCTTCTTAGTTTGGAATGACTCATATACCTCCTTCACCTCTTTAGAATTTCCATGTCTGTGTGGGTAGATTCCCCATACATACAAAATTAAATTTGATTTTCTCCTGTTAATCTGTCTCATGTCCGTTTGATTCTTAGTCCAGCCAGAAGGACCGTGAAAGGCAGAGGAAATTCTTCCTCCCTGGCAAAGCTTATGAACCGCTTACCTTTCCATTCCACTAATGTTTCTAAGACTCAGGGATCTTAAGTGCTGTGTTGTAAGTATGCACACACAGTGCAGCTGAACGAGGCTCATATTTAGCTTAAGTAAATCAAATGGGATTCTTGGTACAGGGAAGAAAGAAGAGGAAAAAAAGGATGAAGAGAGAAAAAGAAAATATGAATGAATGGCTGAAAATAGAAACTGAATCTTAGATCCTTAAATTCATTTAGTCCATGAGTTCCTCATAACTATTATCATATGCACTGTAGTAACCCAGGATTGGAGCATTGTCTGACTTAACCTCTATTTTCATTTATTTCAATATAAACTTCTCTGTAATGATTTCCTTGATTATCCTTGCCCAACACATCTCCTTGGATTCTCATACTACTTACTTTCTATAGGATTTCTTGCCACACAAGTTCCATTTTTATCATTAATTTTGTTTATTGATGAGCACAAACTGAGACTCCTCTTGTATGAAGGAGTTGTCTGGTTTGAAGATGCTCTGTGTCACTGAGACCTTTGGCCCATGGCCCCTATGAGCAAAGGAGGCAGAACTTGAGCATCCCTTGTTCTGCTTTGTATACATGCCCCTGCTTGATCTAGGGGAAAAGGAGGGTCAGGAACATCCCACAAACACTGACAGTACAAAGGTCACAGGGGTAATTTTTAGAATGATGACCATTGCTAAAATAAACATTGCCTCAGGAACCTACTGTTTCACCCCATGAACCTTTGCACTTGTTCATTGTCTCAGGATTTTCCAGGGAGATCCCAGCCTGTTAATTTTTCCCAGTTGGAGTCAGCAGGCAGGCCCAGGGAGCCACGTGCATTGTTGTCATCATGGGCTTGGCCTGTGACCAGGCACCAAGTGGTTGTGCTTGGCTGGGGCATCTCCATGCCCACGTGCAATCCATGATGTCATGGACACTATTGTCTCTAGCAGAGTACTGTGTCCTGTCGATCAGAATCCAATAAACAGTTGTGTTTTCATCTCCATCCCACCTTCTACAATCAGCTAGGCTTGACCACTGAATACTTTGTGAATTGTTCAACGATTGTGAAAATGGATCATCAGAATTTAAGCCATTCTTCTCCTCCCCCACAATGGATGACATATTCCTTAGAAGAGATGCAAGGAGATTTGAGAGACCCTTGAGGTGACGGTGAGTCAAACCTCCTAGATCACTAAGTGGTTCTCCCAGAGGTATAGTCATCTTCAGTGACCAGAGATGGAGCACATCTTTACTTATTTAAAAAAACTATTCGCGCTAGTAAACTGCTGTCATTGCCACAAAAAGGTCAGATATTATCTTCAAACTCAGTGAAAGACTGAATTTGACATTGTTTGCTAAATCCTAAATGAAAAATAACTAGGACCAACATTATTTTTTAATAACATTTTCCAAATAAGCTGGAGTTAAGAACAGCTGTCAGGAAGTTCTTTGCCACCTTTTCTCCTGCAAACCCCAGAGATAAAGAACATATAACACAAAAATAGCTCCTTGCCCCAGTTCTTCTTGGCTCTTGCCCGGATACTGATTGAGAGAAGGTACGGTGATGCAAGTCGGGTGTTTAATGTCAATTCTTTGCTTTTTTCCTCTCTTAAAGGAGTTATCCTCTAAAATGTGGTTGTATAAAAATTGTAAACTTTTATTGTAAGACAAGTTTATCTTATGTTTATGGATTTTTAAATAAAAAAATCTTTCCTTTTATATTAAGCTTTAGATATTGATGGTTTTGTGTTCCCTAAAGAGAGAATTCCGCATTTTATATTTCTGCTAGAGAAATAGCCCTGAATCAGATCATCTTCATAATTAATTTTAGAAGTGTAAGATCTTGTATTTTGTAGTTTAATCTAAGAACAGACTTCAAATTTATTTTTAACAAGACTGTTTAGAGAATATAACTCAGCTCCCTAAAAAATTGGGACATAGAAAAAAAAAGTAAAAGAAAAAAATGCAACATTATTAATAATGGTGAATCCTGGGTGTCAAGACTTTTCATGATTGCTGTTTTTGTCTTTTTATAATCTGTATTTTTCCTAATTTCAAGAATTTTCAAAATTTTGCAAATAGATTAAAAAAAAAAAAACAAAACAAACCACAACTACTCTTGTCAAAAAGCTTAACTGAAAATAAACCTTATCAAGAAGTCAACATCTTTGCTTCCTCCTCAAGGCATGAAAGGAGAGGAAATCAATGATTCTTTTTTTTCCCTTTCTAAATTCAAGGTTGGCACTACTGTCTTGAATAGCGTGTTTTCTCCAGCCTTTACTGGCATTACTAGCTCTTATGTGGATTACCATTGCCCGTGCTCTCAGGGAACAAGACTTTATTAAATGGGGCCTAGATACTGGCAAAGCATGCTCCTACGACTTCATCACATTTAGTCTCTGTGAGGAATCTGAGGTTGAAGATAGATCAGAAAACATTGCTCTAATTGAGAGAAAGGACAAGCTGGCCGGACAACTCCCTAAAGGCTCATCTTCCACGTGCTCACAAAAGACCAGAAAGCACCCTTCACCTCCATAATAGTACAATATTTCTTTCTTCAACAGATTAGAGATTTTAAGGCCGTTTCCAACACCTCCTTCCGGCCCCTTTCTTCACATGGCTAAATTTAGTCAGTATCATCTTGCCCTCTGATAACTTTAAAGTTCTACATTTCAGACAGAAGTGGAAAAATGAGACCTAGAAAGTCTTCCTTCTTTTGTTTCTGCTTCCTATCTCCTCCCAGAAAGGACAAAGGAGGAGCAGAGAAGAGACATTTCAGAGGGCTCGTCAGGTACTGTAACATGGAGCTCACGCGTTTTAGGCATAGCCCTGCCTTCAAAGATCTTTCGGTCTAGTAACAGCAACACATACGTAAAAAAAAAATGTCCAAACAGAGAGTGACATACATGCTGGGCTGCTGATGTGAGAGCACAGAGAAGCAGCAGGGCGGAGAACGCACTCTCCCAAGAGAAATGGTCTCAGGGATGGTGAGCACAGTAGTCTCCTCAGAACTCCGGTTTATCCATCTTGTGTATGAAACATCTTCACGGACTCCCCTGGGAATTTAATGTCCTCCTCTGTTACAATTTTCATGGGATATTATTCTGAGTATTCTCTGAATCGTGGGAGTTGAGTATTTATGCTTTTCAGCATGTATTTATATACTAGATCCAGTCTACATATACAGTCAGTGGTTCTCCTGCTGCCATGAGAAAGATCAGATGCCCAGGGAGTTCCTTTGGCTGCATGTTCCCAGTAGACATCTGCCGGCATCTACAGTTCCTCTCTCGGGTGCTCCCAGCTCAAGAAGCTGCCTAATAGAGTGGTGAAGCCCCTGTTCAACTCCTACACCCAGTGGCTGGAGGACAGAACATCCATGCAGTGGCCCCAGCCAAATACTCTGCACTCTAGTGGATTAACAGCCTGTCTCTGAGAGAAATCCAGATGCAGTCCATGTCACCTTGGTCACTATCTGAAGTTCAAGCGTCCCCGACACTCCCTATACTTTCTGATTGCCTTATTATTCTAACAGAAATAGGCTGTCTCCCTTAGATACTTGTGTAACCCTTTCACGTGAAGTCTGTTTTACTTCCACGCCTCATGCCATTCAGGGCCTGGCAACTGGAGGTGTCCTTCCTGCTCTCTTTTGCAGCTTCCAAATCATTTCTCCTACTTCCTCTTTCCAAAGCCCAGATCCTCTGAAGCACAGACTATCACTTATCAATCTTTCTTTTGTATTCATCCGTTTCTCCACTGAAATCCTTATACCCCCTTCATTGATAACAGCATCCTATTCCCCAATATCTTTCTCTCTATCACTGCTCCAAGCAGATTTCTTAGCAGTTTCAACATTCATGTAGCTATTTCCAAAACTTCGGCCTCTCAAGTCCTTGACCTCCTTCACACCAATCCATTTCAGCCACATACACACATGGCTATATGCTATCCCTTATGACCAATTGGCTGCATCACCTCCAAAATACACAGTGTAAGCCTCTCCCTCATTCACTCCCTCACTACCCATTCCTCCCATCTTGTCTTCAGTTTCCTCCCAATTAGCTTATATTTCATGTCCTGGCATTACAACCACTCCTTTTATATACTACGGCCTTGGCATTTCAAACATACCTTTCTGGAAAGCCCCCAAGCATGTTTAAGCAAATCCAGTTGCACCTGGATCTGATTAGTTAAAGATTTCTGGAGAAAACTACCTGACCCTGCAGACTAGACACACTTGAAATCTGTTGTCCATCCTGAATGGACACTCCATGGTGCCAGGCAGTCTTATGAAACTTGCCTGGCAAATTCACTTTCCCATCTAAACAAAAAACTTGACTTTCAGTCTCAATACACTCAGAGATGACTGTCTCATGTCTCAGATCTGGAGCCCTGACTTTCTCAATACTTGCACAGCTGACTGTCCTGTTGATGTAGCTACAGTTGGCTGTAGAGCAGGCATTTTAGGGTTCAGTTTAGCTCTATTTTCCACCACTTCTCTCTTGCTGATTTTACTCTTAGAATTTTGGTCAACTTGGGCAGCCTGGGTAGCTCAGTGGTTTAGCACCGCCTTTGGCCCAGAGCATGATCCTGGAGACCCGGGATCGAGTCCCGTGTTGGGTTCCCTGCATGGAGCCTGCTTCCCCCTCTGCCTGTGTCTCTGCCTTTCTCTCCTCTCTGTATATTCTCATGAATAAAGAAATAACATCTTTAAAAAAAAAAGAATTTTGGTCAACTTTTGAAGCCCAGCTGAGACCCATTCCCAGGGGCTTTGCACCTGCTGTTCCTTCCGCTTGATAAACTCCTCTTAGAAAAAAAAAACTTTCTCCTTTTAAGAATTCAGATTACAGCTCAGATGTCCTCTCCCTGAGTGATCTTCTCCCATCACCCTATATAATGCAGCATCCCAGGTCACTATCTGCACATCTTGGCCACATTTACCTTCTTCATAGCATTTATTTGGAAGTGAAATTGTCCTATTGGCCTATTTGTTTGTGTATTTATTATTTGACTCCCTTCACTAGGTGTAAGCTCTATCCTCTGAGGGTCTCAGGCTGTCTCGTTCACTACTGTGTCCCTGATACTTAGGTGTTTTGCACAAGGGAACTGCTCAGGGAATATCTGATATTTGACTACTTGCCAGATCTACCTAAATGGTAATGAGGATTAATATCAGTTCATAAAATGTTTTGACTATATGCCCTTTTATAAGTACCTGCTACCCCCTTTTTGCTTTGCAATTTAGTTGACAATCAGTGTTACCTGTGGCCTCCATGGCACTCTTCTCTAGCTGGAACGGATGTACCACCTTGACTGGAAGTGCTGGTCACAATAGTTCCCTTTGAAAAATCTCTCTCTGCAAATATAACCAAGGCTCAGTGTGGTGAAGAGTTGATAGCACCTCTTCAAATCATACCTAAACTACTACTTTTTATTCACGTACTGTATCATAGATTGATCAGTTTGAGGCTCTTAACTCACATGTATTCTTAACCCCTGAGTTTGTTAGTGTGATTTATGCTTTCCTTAAACTGATTTTTTTAAGATACCTTTAAACACAAAGCTAATTTAAATCATATGCTGGTCTGAATCAGAAGAGTTCAGCCATTCCACCTCAAGTTTTAAAATTCCTGATGATAATGCCAAGAAACCTAATTTGACCAAATTTAGAAGGTTAAGCACAACTCTACCATTCATTTCTAAAATCTCTCTTTTATTCATATTAGTAAGATTCTATTACTATTGGTAAATGCTATTAGTAGTAGTCATTCTGTCTTTCTGAGCTATAACAAAGAGACAATAAATTAACTGAAAAAAGTCCAAGCCACCTTGTTTTTTCAGAATTAAAAAAACAGTTTTGATAGAGTTTTTCCCAGGTTTTTAGCTCAGTGTGTCTGGCATTATGTGAGTGCACATCCATGTGTGCTAGTGTGTGGCAGGACAGGAGACAAATGCATCCCTAGGCTTATTGTACTCACCTATTTTGACCAAGACCCTAAAGAATTAAACTAATTCTAATTTTACTAGATCTAATTTTACTAGAAATAATCATTCCAGGGAGCTGACTGAACATGAGCATTCAGCTAAAAGGTCAAGAAACCTGGAGTGTGATATTGGTTTCATCTTGTTTTAATAAAGTAGATGTGAAATGTGTCTTACCACATAAGGAGAAAATTAAGCACACTATCTAAAGTATTCTTTGCCTTTTCAGTGACAGGAGACCCAAGGAGATAGGCAACTGATTTACTGAAGCTAAGAGAAATCTTTTGAATGAAAAATCAATTTTAACTTTCTAATCTAATATTACAAAACCTTTATCTAAAAAGAGAAAGTTCGAATTATTTTTCTTAGTATCTACCTATAATCTATCCATAAAAGAAAAAGGAAGTTGACATTTACACAGAGAGATTCTTTCTAAGTGGTTCTTCCTAGAAAGATGGATAAAAATATCATACCTGCTGGAAATATTAGTTAAAAAGAAAAGTCCAGGGGCAGACCGGGTGGCGCAGTGGTTTAGCTCCATCTGCAGCCCAGGGTGTGATCCTGGAGACCGGGGATTGAGTCCCATGTCAGGCTCCCTGCATGGAGCCTGCTTCTCCCTCTACCCGTGTCTCTGCCTCTCTGTCTCTCATGAATGAATAAATAAAATCTTAAAAAAAATTAAAAAAGAAAAATAAAAGTCCAGGTAGGTCTATTTTATGAAGTGATACAATTTAAAAATCTTTAGTCTTCAGCCTGAAAACTCACATGAAGGCTTTTACAACAAGAAAACAAGTGATATTGAACATATTCTAAAATCAAAATATTAGATCAATTCTGCTTTTTAAAATCTTTCTTCTGGGTCCATCTTTCTCAAGTATCTAAGGAAGTTATTCAATATTCTGCAAAACTGATGTGTGCCCATATCTTTTCTAGTACCTTTCACTTGAGGCAGAATTTTGTCACTAATAATTATATTACTTAGAAAAAGAAAACAGGACAGTAGAATAACGTAAATGAACCACTCTTGGAAATTTTCACCTATACTTGTGGTCTTTAGTAATAGCAATTTGAGATATTGGAACTTCAAAGAGGAATTTTTAAATCACTTCCTCAAAGTTTCTAAGGTGAATGCCTTGTCAACTGGAGTGTTCAGATAATGGAATATGAATTTAATTTTTGATTTAACTCCAGACTTTGTGGCAAATGCTTTTTGTTTAGCCCTTGATGTTGAAAATACTTCATAAATATATTATCTCACTTATGTTTCACATTGTTCAGCCACTTGTTCAGTAAGAAAGGAACTAGCAGGAGTTCATAGTGATGGATAATATTCATTGTAGTAGAAAAAGGTACTAAAAATGGAGGAGATATATTCTAAGACATATTTTTGAAAACTATTATTTACAGTATGTTCCTGGTTATAGCTTATTTTGTCCTGATTTCCCACTGTTATGAACATAAAGAAAAAAGGTCCATTAATTTAGGTTTTACTGTTAGTTTAGTTCCACTAAGTGGAGTTTCTATGTATTCTTACATAAACCAAAAGTGTATTTTTGTGAAAATTACATTTTCTTAATGTAAAACATACACATTGTTTAATTTTTTAAAAACTTAAAACTTAAGAAAAACTTAAGCACTGTCTACCATTTTGGTGAAAAAGACATTCATTCATACATTAAGCACACCTTTGTAAACTGAGAGGGGCTTATGCCTCATAACCACATAGCCTACTTCATCTACCAAGCAACGTTTCGATGCTATTCGGATATCCTATGTGATCATTTTTAATGCTTCCATAGTATTCCATTATCTATTTAACCCAACCCTAGCGATGAGTTGGAATGTTTCCAAATGTTATGGTAAAACACTGCTACAAACTCCCCTCCCCTCCAAAAAAATTGCACATATATATCTTTCACACTTGTTTAACCATTCTCTCAGGATAAATTCCAGAAAGTATAAACTATATTTTAAATTGTATGCCTAAGCTGGCACAACCAAGAATATTTCCTATGAATAGATACTTTGTAGACTTTCTCAATTCAGAGAGCTATACTGATTGTTATGCTAAGATTTATAACATCAAGAGACCAAATGACTATAACTATTTAAAACTGTGTATAAAAATCCTAGGAAGGCAGAAAGTCTAGTGTCCCAAACTAGAATATTTCTATCGTGTATAAGCCAGCAGGACTTTGGCAAAAAGCTCCCCATAGTAACTTAATGAATACAAGTGGTCAGGGTTGTGGTTTCACATTTCATCAAGGGAATGCCCAGGGACAAGGATGGAATGTCAGGTGGAAGTGAGATTTCCTCATTCAGCACTCTGGGTTTACCTCCAGCAGCTGGCTTTAGGCAACATTCAGGGGACCCACACACCCCACACATTCATTCATTCTTTCAGCAAACCTCCCTGGACACCGTCTCTCAGGTACTATGTATGGTCATGTGGTCCTTGCCCAGGGAACACGCTTAGTCTAACTGATGACAACTTCAGGACCAGCTGGATTCACAGAGAAAAACTGCCTGAGCAATTCAGGACCGTCTTCACACAGGAGCTTTAGATGGGGGCAGACTTGTTCTGTGGTCAACCAGTGAATGACCGTAGCCCCTCCTACTGTTGTTACCTCTGCAGTAGAAGGGCTAGCTACTCCTTTTTCCAGCCTTTCTTGTAGCTGGAGGGAACCAGAAGAGGCCAGTGAGAGAGAAGTCAGCGAGGGGCTCCTGGAAAGGCATCTTGTTTCTCTGATAAAGGCACTGCAGTAGCTGGCCCTACCCTTCACTTCTTTTCGTCTTAACTGAGTATCTGAGGCATGAAGCAGGAGCGAAGGTCAACATCCCTAACCCTCTGAACTATCATAGAATCAGCAGGTCTTTACCTTCACACAGCTCCTTTCGTGGGGAAAAGGAACCTCTCTGTGTTTCCACCACTCTTAGTAAGACATACTGCTATTAGCAGCTGAAGGCATTCCCAATCAATATACTATTCTGCCAACTAAGATTGTATCAGTATAGAGGTATGAAGAAGGGGCCTAGATGGGGCAAAACAGGGAGCAGGTTTCAGAATAAGCACCTTCAACAGCTTTCTGATGCTCTTAAAACATGGCCCTTTCAAGCTCAGGAGGCATAACTAAGTTTAGATACAGGGTGACATTTCTCCAAAGCATCAAAACCTGAAAATGTGCATTTATTAGAAAAATATGATGATGCTATCTGATAATGAATTTGAAACATGGTTTCTTTGAGATGCAATAACTTCAAAAGTACCAAAAAGCAAAACAAAGCCACCATGAATTACAGAACTTAAGAGTACATATAATGTACGAATCAAAAACAGGAATACAAAAGGCAGTACGATCAGGCAAAGGGTATGTATGCACATAATGTCCTTTCCGTATCCATTTTCTTTTTTTTTTTTTTTTTTTTCTTTTTTTTTTTTTTTATTGGTGTTCAATTTACTAACATACAGAATAACACCCAGTGCCCGTCACCCATTCACTCCCACCCCCCGCCCTCCTCCCCTTCTACCACCCCTAGTTCGTTTCCCAGAGTTAGCAGTCTTTACGTTCTGTCTCCCTTTCTGATATTTCCCACACATTTCTTCTCCCTTCCCTTATTTTCCCTTTCACTATTATTTATATTCCCCAAATGAATGAGAACATATAATGTTTGTCCTTCTCCGACTGACTTACTTCACTCAGCATAATACCCTCCAGTTCCATCCACGTTGAAGCAAATGGTGGGTATTTGTCATTTCTAATAGCTGAGTAATATTCCATTGTATACATAAACCACATCTTCCTTATCCATTCATCTTTCGTTGGACACCGAGGCTCCTTTCACAGTTTGGCTATCGTGGCCATTGCTGCTAGAAACATCGGGGTGCAGGTGTCCCGGCGTTTCATTTCCATTTTCTTCTGATAGAAACTTAAGGAACTTATATGAAAACATAGGCAAATTTTTAAAAAGGCTAACAAGCCAAAAAATTACCTGCACAGTGGAGTTAAAAGGAAGAAAGTTGTTATTGTTGTTGTTGTGTGTGTGTGTGTTTATTTTAAGAGAAAACAGCAGCATCTAAACAATCATGAATCTTGGCCAACTGAACAGTCTAAGAGATTATTCAAACTTGCTCAAGATCACAGACATTGTGTAAAGAGATGTCTATGAGAAGAAAGATCTAATGATAAAAAGGTGTATAATTAGTTAGAAAATTAAGACAAGGAATATGCAGACTGTTGTCCTCAAACCCAACAGCCTACCAAATTGCTCCCTGAGGTCTGAGAAAATAAGCCAATCATTTTGAACATGGACAACTTACAAAATCATAAATAAATGGGGAGGAACTAGGACTTGCAGGTGGCTCAGTGGTTGAGCGTCTGCCTTTGGCTCAGGGCATGATCCCGGGGTCCTGGGATCAAATCCCACATTAGGTTCCCCGCAGGGAACCTGCCTCTCCCTCTGCCTATGTCTCCGTCTCTCTCTGTGTCATGAATAAATAAAATCCTTAAAAAAATAAAAAATAAAAATAAATGGGGAGGAATCATGTGTTTTAAAGGAAAGGACAATAAACACAAGGAAATCTAAATAGGGAGACATTTTCTGTATCCCCAAAGGCTGAGGGACACTATCCTAAGTGGCGCTATTTTGTGGATCTCTTTTTCTGAAAGCAAAACCAAAAATTACTGCATATTTGAGTGTGAAATAAAAAATGTGTAATAAATTCCAAGATATGAAAGACATTCCCCCATCCTTCTCCCTCTCCTCAGGCCTCTCTATTTCCTGAGACAGACAATATTAAAACCAGGGCAGTGAATAACCCTACAATGGCCTCTAAGTGTTCAAGTGAAAGGAAGACTTCCATGTGGCAAACTTCAGTGTTGTCCTACATTAAGAAATTGCCATAGCTACCCCAACTGTTAGGAACCATCACCCAAATTAGCCAGCACCCATCAACATCAAGACAAGACTCTCCGCAACAGAAAGACTATTGCTTACTGAAAGTTCAGATGATGGTTAAGCACTTTTTAGCAATAATGTATTTTTAATTAAGGTACGTATCTTTTTTTTTTTTTTTTAAGACAATGCCATTGCATACCGGATAGACTACGGTATAGTGTAAACATAATAACTCTTGCATGCCCTGGGAAACCAAAAAAGTTCATTAAACTCTCTTTCTTGCAATATTTGTTTTACTGCAGTGGTTTGCAACTGAAACCACAATACCCCTGTATGCCTGTAATAAACTGCCATACACACACTTACTGAGACAATATCACACATATTCAATCTTTGTAAGATATACCAAACCTCAGCTATCACTTTCCTGACAAGAGCAAATATACTTATTTTTTAGAACCAAAGTATTAAATCACTGTACTTGGAAATTCTTTATCAAAAAACAACTGCTTTCTCTCCCTTTTTACCTCAGTGCTCATGACCCTGCCAGGAGAGGAAACATTTTTAGTATCTCCTCTAGCCTCTGGGATACTATCTAGACAGGGCTAGACCTTTCCTCGCTGCTTTCATTCTGGTTTTATGTCTGAAATTGTTCCATGTCAGCAGTTGTTACTCTGGCCATAGTGGGTATTACTTTTTTTCAGTTTGATGCCAGAGAGAAAATGAATAGTTATTTCAACCATATTCTGAGTGTATACTTAAGAGATATTATCTTAACTTTCTAATATAAATTATATGAACACAACAAAATAGATGTCTTCATTCACTTGGCTTACACAAATTCTGGGAGCTGTTATCCACAGCAGCTTATGCTGCAGTCCTAACTTTGTCTTGAAATGTTAAAAATCAGTAATTCTGGGTTTCTAATTCTAGGTCATCGATTAGGGATTTGGTTACTTAAAAATAGATCTTAACTTTAACATTTTATGTTGGTACAAACTCAAACTCTACATGTTGATGGCATGTTACAGGAAAATTAGAACCACATGACTGGCCTTCCCAGTTACTTCCAAATTGAAAGATATCCTATATTAAAAATAAAGGACAGCTACAGGATACATGTGAGTTAAATGAGCAGGCAATCCAGAAATGATAAATGCTAATGGTTACCAAACACATGAAAAAAATGCTCACTTGCACTAATAATAAAATATTGCAAGTTGAAACAATATTGACATGAACATTGTTCAACTGTGAAACTGGTGAAGAAAAGAAAAAGTTAACATTTAATGCTGGAAAGGGTATAATGAGGTCAACACATTGGAGAGGTGTAAACTGGTTTGACTGGTATACAAAGCAACCTGATAGCATGCTTTATCATCAAGGCATGAAAATTTCTTGTATTCTCCAGTTCTTGTCTCATAGAGGACACGCACACACACACACACACACACACACACACGATTTATATTTTAAATCTGGGGCCAAATCCTACTCCTCTGTTTCAAGGCTTGAACTGTTCTCTAGAGAAACAATGGAATGTAAGGAGACCAGTTAGCCCGACCCCAGACCGCCTGCGTTCATATGAGGACATTCTATGCTCTAACATGTTCAGGAAGGAAGAAAGGAAGGAGGGGAAAGAGGGAGACTATCACCCAGGATTCAAAGTAACTTGGTAGCTACCTGACTTTGAACAAGTAATATAACTTCTTGAAAATGAGAGTATCCTTTCCACAGAATTACAAGGATCAAATGTGATAATGTACACGAACGTCTTTGTAAGTAACAAATCAATACACATCTTTTGAGATTTCAAAATTTTTATTTTTTCCATTTTTCTCTTCAGTGTCCTTAGATGTCCTTTCAAAGCACTGTAGTATCCTGTCACTTCCTCCAGTGGATACACCTGCTCTAACATCATTTTTACTCTTGCTCAATTATACCGCTGTATGGTCACTGTATTATGCCCTTCGGGATAAGGACACCCTACCCCTACCCTGGCCAATCTTGTCCTAAAAGAGTAACATTATTATATTTTCTGTTACGCTTAGGTTAATTGAGGCAGAAATGCCATAAAGATAAAGTCTTCAGAGAAAGACAAGAAAGCATTAGAGCCCCATATTCACAATGGACGTCTATTCCTCAGATGGATGGCATGTCCAGCCTTACATAACCGTTCCTACCGAAGAGAAGCTTGGTGAGACATCTGATAGAAACTTGCTCCTAAAAGAGTCTGCTTAAATATTTTATCAGACTGCCTTTATAAAAAATTGAAACAGAGTATTCTCCAAATGGGGCAACAGTTTGGTAAAAAGATTAGAATTTTCGATCACCCTTTAAACCATCTTTTTAGAACTCTATGCTTTCTATGCCTAAAATGCCAACCAAGCAAGTGTTTGGCTTTGAAACTAGGGAAAGAGTGAATTCTCCCTCAAGCCCGAGGAAGCCTTTCACTCTGACATGGCCTGGTGGCAGTTTCCCATTATTAAAAGCCTTTGTCCTTCAGGCGATGGAGAAAAATGTGCTAGAACAACAACGGGTGCCTCACTTCTGGACTGATTATCAGCACACCGTGTAAAAATGCCTTTTGCTTTCCTTCTCAAGGTGATTAGGCTGGTGAGGTGATGAAAGCAGAACGACAGCAGAATTACCAAGCCGGGAGCCCATGTATTTCTCTCTGCTGCACTGCAGATTCTTTCCAACCCAACTCCCCTGTCCTGTGACATTTAAGTACAGAAGGGGCACTTTCCCTTTAAAACAGATGCAGTAATCCAAAAGAACAGATGAGGAGATCTATCGCTTTTAGAAATTAAATATTATGTTTCTGTCAGTCTCAAATACTGAAATGTTTCAGGCCTGAGTGTTTTAGAGAGAAGGGGTGGGGGGGGGGGAATCTGTATTTTGGATGGTGGGAGCCTGCTGTGAATACAGATGGAAATTTTATGGCTTGTTTAATGCTTGTCTATTTTAATAAAAAGAATAAATTCCAACAGCAGCACAATTTCATTCTCTTCTCCATGTGTTGCAATATTAAAATAAAAGTAGCTCTCTTCCCTGGAATCTTTATCTCTCTGTAGTGGTTCAGTTTATTTCAACCCTGCCTCTGAAATTTATTTATGAAGAAGAGCACATTAGCTAAAAGGAGGAGAAAGAAAAATCTCTAGGGGGAATATAGAATGCTCAACTAATTCTCACTCTCTCTTTCTCTCTCTCTCTCCAAGGGAGAGAACAGAAGTACTCTTTGTCTGGTTACTCTGAGAACCAAATGATAGAGCCTCACCTTGGAGGCAATGGTATATAGTCAAGGAGGAAAAAGAGATGTGAAGTCTATTTGACTTGGTTTATCACCCTACAGAGCTTGAGAGGATACTGAACGAAGCAAATCCTGTTTACATTTAGGGGATTATGCTGAACTTTTCAGCTTCACCCATGGCATTTATTGTTCATTCTTACTAAATTTCCATTAATTGGTTATTTGGTCCACCCTATAGAAGGGTGAACATACTCTGCAAAGTTAAGGTATAATCACAAAGCATTGCTGATTATTTTTAGCAGAAGTGGAAATCAACATAGAGACAAATTAAAATACAACAAGAAGTGAAATTACTTGAATTCTTTTTTGACAGGCTAGAAAGAGACCTGCTCCTCTTTCAGTAACAAGATACACTCATATTTTAGAAGCACCACATTGAAATTCTGCAGGGCCAAGTTTTAGATCCTCACTCTTGGCCTATGCATGTATTCCTGAATTACCACCCTCCCTTCCCTGCCGTCCCCCCCACCCCTTATTAGTGGGGGTGGGGGAAGCTCTTTAAAAGGGAATCATAGTTTTAAAGATCCTTCTTTGACAGAGAAGCCTCTAAGAATTAACTTTAAGGTTCAACAATGGTGCTGGAAATCCTAACATGGGCTGCTTCCAGTGGAGGAGAGACACTAACTGGCAAATGGCAGAAAGGAACTCCCAGAGGCAATGAAATGCAATCCATCTTGTTGGGGAGAATAGGATAAATAACTGTGCATTTGTCAAAACTGATTAAATATACACTCAGGATCACTGCATTTGACTCACATAAATTATAACAAGAGTTTTAAAAACTCTTCCTGGAAACATTAAACAACAATAAGATTCTTCTAAGAACAGAGTTTTAGAATTTTCTGGACATAGAATTGTAAGGCAAATAAACAGAACGCCTTTTGCTGAACGTTTACGCAAAAGCCAAGGGACTCCTGGTGCCACATGTTTCTGCTTCAGTGTCATGCTTTACTGAGACATTACCATGAAGATTTTATTGTTCTGAGATGAAAGCAAATATCACTGAGAATGCAATTAAAAGCTCTATGTTAAATTGCAAGTGCAAGCTAAAATTCTGGGCTGGGCATTCCGGCTACATTCCCCATGATGACACAAGGGACCTTGGGACTTCCCAGCCACAATTGAAGCAAATGTCCCAGCTGTGATCCACAGCACAGAACTGAGTATAGGAAGGCCTCTCTTGAAAGAATATGTGCTGCCCCATTTTATGATAGTTGGATAGTGGACTACAAAGAGATACATCAAGATGCAATTATTCTAATATAAAATAGAACTTTCTATTGTCAAGTGCCACTCTGCATTTTATACCATTCTATCCAGGGAATTTCCTGTTTAATATAACTACCAACTGTACTGAGCAGTAGATATATGTTTTATCTTTAATGTGCCAACAAGCTATTTTCTCTCATCTGCTTTGACTCTCCACTAAGTCCAAGTCTTTCATGAGATTAGATGTCTGTTTATTTCTGCTAGAATTAATAGCTGCAAAGCAAATAGTGATATATAGTTGTTAGGCTATTGAGATAAAAAATACAGAAAGATACACAAACACACATGAACACAAACATACAAGAATTTGAAAAAAATCATTTCACGAATTTTGGGGTGATGACTTTCCTTACTGGTAATTTGGGCTTTAATATTAAAGCAATATTTTTCATCAAAATACTATGTGTGCTTCCCCAAATGTGTTTTACAAAAGGTCAACTGAGTGCATTTTAATATTTTTTAGAAGTCTTTAAAGTGAAACATCAAACTTGAACTTTTTTTTTTTTTCAGTAAAAGTAGTACATTTTGGAAAGGTTAAATCTAGTGCATGTTCTCAGAATCCTTTTCAGAGCATTCTTTTATCTCAAGTGTAATCAAGCTTCGTTTTATCAATGAACATATTTGTAAGAAAAACCATTTTATTGTTTTTCAAGGTATATTCTTTTTCATTTCTCTAAACTTCTGAAAATTAAACACTTGAAGATGTTATGTGGAAGAAATGGGTTGAATTGATCATGCAGTTTATTGCAGATGATTTTTTTCTTTTTTTTTCACTTCCCTCCTTTTAAAATCACTATAAATATGTGGTTCACAAAATGGAAGAACACATTAAAACATGTCACTGTTTTAAAGGGTTTACTGTGAATATGACAAATACTTATAGTAGAAAGGAGAGCCAGAAGGTAACATCACAGTTCTTATCATAAAGATTGTCATAATCTGAGTCTGAGATGCCTTTCAACTAGCGTATCTACCTTCATCATGCCTAATGAATGACAGCCTACACAGAAAGCAATGGCTTCCACATTTCTCAAAATAATTCAGTAATTATTCTCTGGGCTTTTCATGTATCAGCTCAGTGGGTTTCTGTTCTTTCAGGTGTCCCGAATGCAGAACTTCATATTGAAAAGCCAAGTTAAAAGTCAACATAAGATCATATTTTTGCAAAGTAAAAATTAAGTGTTGCCAAGAACCAGGGAAAGCAGGAAGAGAAGGGGCACATCTTATACAAATGTAGGCCAATCCCTTCAGATTCCTATCTTAATGCAAGGTATAGCTCGTCTCTCAGATGCTCATATTTGATGCCCCTCCACATCCTTCTTGGCTCCTTCCTTACTCTCGTACCTACCCCACATTAAGCACCCTGTCCGGCCAGTCCTACTTCTTTTCTGCAAGTTTTCTAAGTATGCTCCTGATACCATCTGCTCCCACTTCTTGGTCTGCAGAGAAAGCCAGCTTCAACATCCACCTCTGCTCCCCTCTGCCCGAGAGCTATGCCTCCATCTCCCTTTATACACTTTCTGTATCAACTGTTCAGAACACCTTATTTCTTCCCAATTGTCTATCTCCCTTACTAAACCACCAGTTTCCAAAGGACTAACAGTATATCTTATTTTTTCTTTGTATCCCTAAAGCATATACATATTTGTTGAACTGTTACTGAATCAAAACAATATGTGGGTTTCATATTCGCTGCACTACACAAATATTTCAGAATTGTGTTACTTTTATGTCCAAATTAATTTGGCTAATTCTCCTGTCAAAATAGATGCACGTAACTTTCATGTCTAAGGATTCAGCCCATAAAAGTCTCCAAGAAGCCAACAATTTGCCTGTTAAATTGGTTGACCTGAAATATGAAAAATCAACCTCTGATAAAGCTTGATGCCTTGCATTATTTGTTCCTCTCGTGTCCAACTGATACTGAACTCTTTCCATCTGTTCTAAGTGAATTCTGGTGAATACTTTTATGTTTAAAGAAGAAACCAGAAAGAAGAACAGGAGGGCAGACACCAGTAAAAATGAAAGGACAATGCAGGATGAATGGTTGGTACTTAGTAATTACTTAAGGAATAATTTCTGCATCTGAGGAATAGAGTAATGGGACACAGGACAATGGAAAATACAGAAGATAAAGTATTGGCGGGGAGAGAGCTTTTGTATCTTTATAAATCTGTACTTAGTGCTGTTTATAAATGTTCCAGTGTATTCACACATCAGTCGGATGTATATATCTCCATACCAACAAAGAGGCACAGCTAAAAGTGAAAGAGGAAGGAGAAAATCCACGTGCAAAACAGAAACAATGTTCCTGTGACAAGGGAATCTGCAGACGCTCACTCATCTTCTCCCTAAAATGACAGTGACCTTGGCCTCTTTTACACACAGTGGCAACGGCTGAGCTGAGCTGTATCAATGCAGAGTAGGAGCTGGAAAGTCCACAGCCAGAAAACTGTCAGTCCGGGGTGGCACATGCTGGCTAACAGGGGAAGAATGGGGTCTTGCAATCATGTCTTATGAGGACTGGCTGAAGAAACAGGGAGCATCCCACTGGGAGAGAAGATGTAGCACCAATACATCATTATCTTCATCTATATAAATAACTGGCATATGGGTGGACATAGCAGGGTGCTAGAATTAGTCTCAAAAATAAGAGAGCATATTCTAACAATTAGAACTGTCCAGAAACAGGGTGGACTATGTTTAGAGGGAGGATGTTTCCAGTCACAGGCGATTCACAAGCAGAGACCGACAAGCCATTCACAGAGCCGTCCTCAAGGACAGGCAGGCTCTGCAGAGGCCCTGGCTCCGTGACCTCGAAGGTCCCTTCCACCTCTAAGATTCCATAACTCTGGACACTCTGTGGAAATTTTCCACACAACGCTGTCTTTCACAACTCATGTCTCTGTCCTTTACGTAAGTCCTAGAAGTTTGAACTCAGATTTTCACAGTAGCTCTTCTTTTCATTGAATGAAATAATTCATTTACTCATCCCAATAAAGTAACTCGATAACGTTTTAATCTGCAGCCCATAAAAGTCACTACTAATATGCTCAATACAATGTGATTGACTGCTATGAAAATGGGGGCATGATAAATGGATTTTTTTTCTTACTTTGTAAAACATTTTGAAATCATGCTTGTTACCTCAATCATGTAAATTTAAGTAAAATGTGATTCTCTTGCATATATAACATTTTAGTTATGTAGCTTTGCACAGGCCTACATCAAAACATTTTCTAATAAAACAAAGGCAGATTCCCTAGAACTAGGACATGAGAAGCTAAATAAGAATTAAATTGGAAAGTAGTAAAGTTCTTTATTGTGTCCAATCTCCCATTGCCAGGTAGAAGGGGTTACCCAGGCTAGGAGCTTCTCCAGGGGAGACAGGGTGAAGGCTGAAGTGTCCTTCCCTTGGTTCAGGTGGCATGGGTGGAAGGGGACACAGATTTGGTAAGGATAAGTTGGCAATGATAAAAATAAGGTGATAGTGCTAGGGCTTTTTATCACCTTGCCTATATTTTAACTCTTTCCTTTGCCCTGAGCCATTTTCTGAAAAACGAAAGAGTATATAGAACTAACAACAACAAAACATCCTGTATGTACTGTATCATCTAAATTTGAGTGGTGGTAAAGAGAAATGTAAGCAAAAGATACCAAAAAAAAAAAAAAAAAAAAGTTAAGAAGTAAATAAAATATATGATCTAGGGAGTTGAAAAGTCCGTGAAATAAAAGTAAAGCAAAAGCAACTAGGTCCTAGATGAGATCCTATAAAATGAAAGCAGGAGATGCCAACAACAAAACATCCTGTATGTACTGTATCATCTAAATTTGAGTGGTGGTAAAGAGAAATGTAAGCAAAAGATACCAAAAAAAAAAAAAAAAAAAAAGTTAAGAAGTAAATAAAATATATGATCTAGGGAGTTGAAAAGTCCGTGAAATAAAAGTAAAGCAAAAGCAACTAGGTCCTAGATGAGATCCTATAAAATGAAAGCAGGAGATGCCCAAAACTAGATTTTAAGTACTTCCCAACACGTGCCACGACACAGCATGCAGAAGGGTCCACTGTGCTTGGATGCTTGGGAGATAATAGAAAACTTAGGAGGAAGTAACGCCCACTGACGGCACAGGAAATTTAACAAATGGGTACCAGACTCTGGGAGGAGGAGGCATGACATCATAATCACAGATGGAACGCGAGCCCCTCAAAGTTAGCAAGGCCAAGAGAGTTTTAGAAGCAGGTAGTACAGAGGACTTCTTCCTCTCTCTACAATTTGCTCCAATCCTACCACATTCTACCATTTCTAATACACCCTTGAGGTGGTCCCAATTTTATCACTGGAAGTGTCCCAACCTGGGAGATCCCCAGCCCTAGGCCATGAAGCCTGGTTGATCTCACTAAACTCCCAACATAGATGGCAGAGCTTCTTCTCTCACCATTTGAGAGCCCCAGGCCTCAAATAATCTGGAGAAAAGGCATAGAACCCTGGGCAGATAGCTGTGTGGCCACTGCCCTTTATTCACTCAACAGGACAGAGCCAAGAGAGCCTCGAAGGTGACACACCAAGAATTGGCAATAAGCCTGCTCCGAGGAATTTGTAGGCTAGAATGGGCATGAAGGCACTACTGGAGCCTCTGCACAACACTGGGTAGGGTCCTGGACAGGAAACAGACAAGAGTAGCCGAACTTGCAAAATTAGGGCCCATGCTGAGATTCAAAATCAAGACTTGGGGCTTTTTCATCTAGAGACCTTCATATGCAAAAGACTATTAGCTACACATAGAGTTCCCAAGAGATACAAAGAGCTGGAACAGGTAAGAGGAAAGAAATGACCTCCGGCTGGAGAACGGGGGAGGGGGTGCTGCTGGGGGCTGACACAAAGCCCGCGGTGGGAGAGCTGGGGTACATATGCTCTGGGAAAGGGAGAGGTAGTCCCTCCAATGAGAACTAAAGTCAACTAGTGTATTTGTGGAAAATGAGGCTCTGGCTTCAGAGCGAAGGTCCAAGAATGCTATGCTATGGAGTCGCCAGAAATAAGCAGAGCAGAGAGTGAGAATCCTTCGGCTGTGGAACAAGGTGAAGCCCTGGTGTCCTTTGTGCCATTTTTCACAATAGCAAAAAATGAAATGAACCCAATATTGAAAAATAAGATATGAGTTGGATACATTTTGGTACATCCATAAAGCAGAATACCATAGATGCATTAAAAACCTTATGAATGGGAAGCCCCGGTGGCTCAGCGGTTTAGCGCTGCCTTTGGCCCAGGGCCTGATCTTGGAGACCCGGGATCAAGTCCCACGTCAGGCTCCCTACATGGAGCCTGCTTCTCCCTCTGCCTGTGTCCCTGCCGCTCTGCCTCTCTCTCTCTCTCTCTCTCTCTCTCTCTCTCTGTGTCTCATGAATAAATAAATAAAATATTTTAAAAAATGAAATAATAAAAATAAAAACCTTATGAAAATATACTTACTGAGATGATGTTCATATTACATTGTTTGGTGGGAAAAGGTGAGGTTACAAAAGAGGAGGTGCCACCATTATCTCCATTAATTTGGGGGAAAAAAGAAAAGGGAAGAGAAGGAAAGAAAGAAAACAGAAGGAGAGGGAAGAATAATTAAGTTTATACTTGCATAGAAAAATATTGGAAAAACCTATTTCAAAATGGTAACCGTAATGCTTTCTCTGGGCGACCTTAACCTCCCTGTGTGGAATGCGGCATCTACAATGTACATCAATTATTCACATGGTGAGAAAGACGAAGGGAAGAGAACTACCAGAATGCCCTAGGATATTACAAGTAATCAAGAAGGGAGTAAAGGTGGCAAACAGGTATTAAATGCCATTGAAAGCTCTGAAGGAAGTCTTCTTTGGTTGGACGGTAATATTTAGCAAGGATACCTATCTGACCGTGGTTTGTCTACTTCTTTGCAATTGTCCCGAGGAAACACATATCACAGTCTCAGAAGCCCTCTTAGGAGAGTCACCGAAACCGAACTTTTGCTGACTAGCTTCCTCCAAATAGAGTTCACTCTGGGAGTCAAGGAGCAGCTGCCAGAGGGAGACCTTTAATGCAAAGGTAAATCCATTAAGGCCTACCCAGGCGAAAAAGGACTGGCTTCTCAGTCAGTTTAGAAAATCTACCAAGACACCTGCACTGGAGATGGGGTGCTGGGGCTGCACTGAGTGATCCTGGGAAAGCCACCGCACCTGCACAGAACCCAAGTGCTCCTACACCCCACCCTACATTCAGTGCTCTCTCCAGAAACCACGTTTCTTTCTAATAGAAATTAATAGAAATTTGGCTCTGGATTTAACTGCCTTATGTAGAATATATACAAATAATATATATTTGGAATATATCAAATATATATATACATACACATATATACACGTATACATAATTATTAATATTACATTTTATATCAATATTTTTTTCTCTACATACACACATGCATAAAATTTTTATTTACTGTTTACCCTGCTTGGAATTACCTTCAGGGAATTTACTTTCCTCATTTTAACTGATGACTCTCCCTAAATAAACTCATTTCTTCCAAGTGGACGAGGGGAAGTGGAAAGAAGTAGGGAAGTGGGAGGAATTAACACTGGTTGAATCACTGCCCTGTGCCAGGCACTTCACCACTTCATGTTCAATTTAATTTTGTCTTCATAACATCACTTTGCAATAGGTGTTATTGTGGATGAGGGCACAAAGGCTCCGAGAGGTTAAGTAACCGACTGGAGACCACGCAGCAAGGAAGTGACAGTGAGGAGACTCAAACCCAAGCCTACATGGCTCTACGGCTCACACCCAGGCCAATCCTCACTCCACACACTCTCCAAAAATCAATTTCCCTATTATTTCAGAGATCTCCAGCAGCACTTAAAAAAAGGGGGGGGGGCTGGATTAAGCTCTATGTGCAGATACAGCACAGATCACATTAATAATTTAGGTTCTGCTAAAGCTGCAAAGCAGCTCTAGGAAAGCAGGTCAAAGCTGAGAATGCCAAATGCACCTAAGAACACTCTCCCTTCCTGACACTGCAAACAAAACCCTTACTAATCCACCAGAAAACAAAAAGATAATGCCTATCAGATGCCAAATGGATGGCTATGTAATTATTTTAATCTGGTCCCATAGAAAATCCACTGAAACATGTTATGTAAAATCAAGTTACAACCAGCCAGTGGAGACAAGCTTTCCAGTGGAGAGAGCTCGGACAAAGCCCAGGAACTGGATCCACACACAGTGGAGTGGGAGGAAATGAGGCTGCCGGAAGCACGCTGAGCATCTGTGGAAGACCAGGGCTCATGTTAGCCAGGTCACAGCACAGTCAACAGGGAAAAACACCCATTTTAATGTATTCATGGTTCCCCCACACACACACACCTAATTTCAGCTAAGATGAGGCACAATCAAAACCTTTTGAAATGAATCACAGACTGGAATTGGGGAGGATTACCAGGATCATTAATTCCACACTAATGAAGATGAGTGAATATGTGAGTTTCATATGCCTTGATCACCAGTATTAATATATTAATTCCACTGGGAATAAATGTGGTTAGAATAAATGTGCACAACAAAACCATTTATTTTTAGATGGCAAAGAAAGACTCCAGCTGAAGAGGCATAGTAAAGCAGGTATCCTTAACAATGGCCATTCTTCAAAGGAAAAAAAATTAATTGCCTTCAGCATTTTTCAACATCAATATGATTATCTTATTTCGAGGTAGGCAAATGTATTTTGAGTGTTGACAGAGCTAAGTAAATACACTCGTTATGTTACTGAATCAGGTTGCAGCAGCCAAACCATGCACAGATGGACAGAAGGTCCTTACAGGAGAGGGAGGAGCAGAGGACAGTGTGGGGATTTGGTGACTCAGAACTTTCTAGTACATCCTCTCTCATTCACCCCTAACCAGCCAGGTAGTAGGAATGGGGCTGGGAATTATGAGATTGGGCATTTTGGGACTAATAGAAAACAAAATACATTGTTCGAGATTATGGCTTTGACAAATGTTGCTTCCCTAGACAATGGTAAATCCGCAGTGCCAAGGTCAATTACAATTTTTTGGTACCTGCTTCAAAATTGCTCTGTGCTTGCAGTAATACTTAATGTCCCCATGTAACATCTGAATATAAAAACATAGGGTTTAAGTCATGCATCATTATTTAAAAAGAACTTATCTAGTATTTGTCACATAAAACAAATGAACAATAACACTGATAATGGGGAAGTGTAAAAATGATTAAATAACCAACTAGAAAATAATGAAAAATAATAATAAAAGCTTTCTCCAAATGCAAGAATCTTACACGAGTGGTGAATAATCTATAAGCACAATAGTGGAAGGGGGAAAGAGATTTAAATTCTGCCTCTGTCTGTTGTTCACCGTTACTGTTAAATTTGACGTCAGAGTCTCAATCTGCTCATCAACAAAAAGAGAATAAAACCACCTAAACTCAGAGGCTCACATAAGTGTTAATGGAGAGAACAGCCTTTCACACCTGCCAATTATTTTCTTGTACATGGAACCTAACTTTGCTAGCAGGGTCCCCATTGATTCAAACTCAGGTGTGCAAGTAAAGCCTAAAAACATCTTTTCCAAATAATCAATCAATATTTTTGAGATTCCAATTTTTGCCTACTCCCTTCACCAAATTTGAGCTTTTTACTCATTGTTCTTACCGTCAAGGAAATAAAAAAAGAGAGTATCACTCCATAAGGCATATGAGGTCTTTTCTATCCTGGCATAGAACCTAGCAGCGCCTACAGGGACTCACTGCTAACATTTGTCAGTGTCATCAGCTAAAGGAGTTTTTTTTTTTTTTTTTTTTTTAATGTTAGTGCTAATTTCTTACCATCCTACAAATTGTTTTCTAATTTAGCCTCTGAAAATAAGTCTGTTTTGAGCCCCTGAGTGAGTTCCTTAAAACCTGCTTCTTCAACAGCTTTCACATAAAAATGGTAGGCATGAAACACAAGACATCGGGAAGATACTCATTTCAAAAACCAAGAAATCAGCCAACGCAAAATGACTTCACTACTTATCCTCAAAATTACAAACCTTTTGGGAATTAACTGTATTTGCATTTATTTTACCATTAATATAATTATGATCCTGTTGAGGTAGGATACATTTCAAGTAAGTGTGTGATGTGAAAGTTAAATTATTTATTACATTCAGTATTATTACCCTCCTGCCATCCATGTACCTCTGTGTACTCTTCTTTTGGAGGGAAGAGATACATCACAAGGATTTTATTAGGAATGTTCTAGGGGTGGAAACCCTAGCATCATACCTCACATTCTGGGAAAGAGCTATCTCATGGATACCAGTATTCTGTGAAAATGGTGCTCCCAGTGGTGTCTTGGAAGTGACCCACATGTGAGAAGTGATGGCGTAAGCATGGGGCAGGGAATCAGACCCACTTCGGTCTGAATTCCAGCTTTACACTTACTAACTGTGCAATCTCAGGATTGCTGCAATGTTCAGGAGTGCGCCTTCCCTGATCCAGAGAGGTAGGGTAATACCAGGCATGCATGAGAATGAACTACAATAATAATCTACTTAAAGCACTCAACAGAGTGCCTGGCCCACTATAGTTCCTCAGTGATTTATTTATAGCCCAATCAAAGAAAGAAATGGTAAATTCTTCTCCATATATTTTTGCTGTTAGGTATCACTCTGTACTGCCCTTCTTTGAAAAGGGAAAAATCCCTTAGAGTTTATAACAAAAATGTCTAATGAGAAAAGTCCTGGTTTCGGATTCCGTTTTTCTGTTTGGTTTCGGGTGAATAGGGGTGTCTGAACACACTGGTAATTCTAAGTGGCGTTTACTGACATGGGCCAATTTGGTCTAGGACAGGGCAACATGTAGTGTTTGAAAACTGCTGAGGCCTACAGAAATGGCAGTCTGAGAGGGAGAGAGAGGGAGAGAGAGAGAGAGAGAGAGAGAAGGGGATGTGCTGGTAAAGACAGTCCATAGGACACTCAGGATTCTGAAACCAGGTAGGTATAGATGGTGACAACTCCATATTGGCCATATCATTCACTCTTCTCTAAGTCCCCAACTATCCAGAAACTGTGCCATACCTCTTTGGTGACCACAGTATCTAGAAGGGGTGGAAAACCGGTTGGTAATGAAGTATATATATCTTATAGACATATTGCATAGCTAATGTTTTTGTTTCAGTAAATATATAAAGTATCTAGGTGAAGACTTTTCATTCAGCCCTTGTTAAATACGCTTCTTCCCTCTAAATATCTCAACATTTATGCCCATGTCTACAAAATAAAGTTTGTCAAAAGAATTATCTGACACTTCGTTCTATGTGTACATGACTCTTAAGCTTTCTTTAATATCTACCTAGGCTAGCATTTAACCACTGAGAGAAGCTAATTAATAATAGTGTTAATGAATGGAAAATGTATTTAACATGTGAGTCTTTGGAAGCATTTCTCAAAATGACAGATTTAATTCCCTGAGGGCTGTAAAAAAGTTTGCAAAGAGCTGAAATGCAGGACTCAAATGAGTTTTTGAGGATGCCAGTTTATTAGTAAAATTTCATTCATCAAGTGATTTTCTGAATGCTTGTGAGGTACAAAAGTTCTTGAAAGCATCCACTCGTTTACTCAGCTCCTCCATTTGCTTCTTGGCTATGGTCACCTGGTTACATCTGAAGGCGCACACTACAAGGAAGGGAAACTGGAAGCCGTCACTGACTTCTCCCTTTATGCCAGGAACCTGGCAAAATGCCTTTACAGTATTTCTACTCTTTACAGTATGTATGCAAGTAAAGGACTAATAACATCCTGGTTTGAACAATGTGGTAACTGAAACCCAAAGAAATTTAGTTCAAGGCCACAGCTAATTAGTGGCAGCTCCAATATGAATTCTTATCGAGGCCCAAAGCCCATTCTTTCCATTTCCGCGGTTTACAATACTTACCCTCCCCATGACTTTCTCCTTATTGCTTACATGCTTTATTAATGTTTTTAATCCTCTAGTAAACAAAATTTAGCATATTTTCATACACGCTTCAATTGTATAGACATCTTAGAAAATTGTACTTCATTGGGATAAAATAATGCTGCTCATAGTATTAAAACTACAAAATTCTTCGGGCTACCTACATGTAGGTTATAGATGCTATAGCGTCACTGGCTTCCAGTCACTAGAAAATCTTGGACCTACTTCCAACCCTCTCTGGCCAAGTTCTCTGTTGCCACTCTTTTCCACACAGTCTATACATCTTTCCTCTCCTATGGTGGTGATTTTTGTTGGCTTTTGTTTTGCCAAAGGGCAAGCTACGAACCTGGTAGATATGAATATTAGTCTCTATCCATTCTAATGGACTTCATATAAATTCAAACAGAACTGATGATATGATCTTAATTAGTAGAAGGTCACCTATAACTGAGAAATCATTTACTGGAACCAACTAAATCTCAGTTGAAATCTATACATTTTATAGGCAGCTCCTATATTTGATGAGGATAGGCCATTCTTTTTTAAAGCCACTTTGGGTGCAGGACAGCATAATCTTGAATCAAGGGGATAAGCACTAGAAAATTATGAACTATATGTTAAAGGTCCAGACTTCTTTTCCATTAATTTGCTTTCAATTCTTCTACTTTTAACTTATACAAACTAGAAACATCAATCTGGGTAAGACTATAGCAGATTCCTTGTTTTCAAATGTTATCTTTCTATGCAAATATTTTCTTCAGAATACTATTTGGATTATATAACTGACAGTGTAACAATGTATTTAGACATCATCCTTCAACATTTAACCTATTCATCAATCAACAGATAGAAGCTAATAATTCTACTTCGTTTCAGCCACTGAATTCCTCTTAAAAGTTATTTTAAATGTGCACTAATTTAAATGTACATTAATTTAAATGTAATGATTTAGACAATATTTAGATTTGGCAGTGAAAGATAATTTATAAAATTTCAGTTACTAAATAATTTAACTATAACATTGCAACAGTTGATCATTCTTCTCTTCACATAAGAATTCACCATAAATGTCTATTAATAATGACCTCTCTTAAAAAACCTATCCTACAGAAGTTCTGATGGCTCAAGCAAGGGGCTTAGAGCCACACAGAGCTTGATTCCAAGGCCAGTTATTTCTGTGACTGAGGCAAGTTACATAACAAACTTAAGCTTAGGCTAAAGCCTCTGTACATGTGGATAACACTCTGGCACAGTGTTAACGTACCCAGTGCTAACCCAACATAAAAAATACCTATTTTTTCCTCTAGTTCTTCACCCCTACCTGTGCCGAGTAATACAAGAAGAATATAAAGAAGCAGGTAGGGGCGCCTGGGTGGCTTAGTCAGTTAAGTGTCTGCCTTTGGCTCAGGTTATGATCTCAGAGTCCTGGGGTGGAGTCCCATGTTGGGCTCCCTGCTCAGTGGGGAGTCTGTTTCTCTCTCTCCCTCTGCCTTTCCCTCCCTTTCATGCATGCTCTCTCCCTCATATAAATAAATAAAAAATTTAAAAGATTACATTACCAGTCCTCACCACAGTGACAGGCACAGTGTAGGTGCACAGTGCATTTTTATTAAGTGAATAGATACTGGTAAAATGTGACATGATTAATGTATTTTTTCTAATAACATAACTACAATTATAAAGCATTGCCAAATCCTCTTTGTCCTCAAGCATACCTACTGAAAGCAAACATCTTGAGATTCAATAAAACACACATATACACAACAATATATCATCTTGCCAAAGGCAAATCAAGAGACAGAAAAGACCATGAGCTTGAAGAGTAATGAAGAAACAGTTCAGTAGCTGTAGAATGTTGGTGACAAAACTAACAAAATTTTAAATAACACATTCAGATATTAATAAATATATAATTTATACTAAGATGATCTTGCACTGATTATAATGGTAATTGATCAAGACCAAGAAAGTATGAAGTTTTTTTTTTAAATGAACATATAACTTTGAGAATAAAAAAAATGTATCATGATAGGAACAGAGAGCACAGAGAACCCATCAGCAGACAAGTTTTATTTAATTGCTTCCCAATTCCTAAATATCATAGAATGTTAAAAGATAAAGATTCATAACTTTTCTATGAGTGAGTTAAACCTTCTTCCATCTATCCTCTTCCAAATGAAGGAAGAGTAGAGATGGGGGAGCAGCCACTGTGCTCCTAGAGAGGTTACCTGCCTGGCTGCCTGGCACAGCCCCTAAAGGCTCAGGTTCCATTCATTCTTGTGTTGCTTATGAATATCAATAACAACAGCAACAACTACCACTATATGGCTCTTGCTTTGTGCCAAATGCCATTTTAACCCTAATTCATTGAAATCTCATTGCAACCCTATGTATGTACTTTTATTATATTCATTTTTCAGGTAAAAAGACTAGGGCCCTGAGAGGTTAAATAACTTCCCCAAGGTCACACCAGCTACAAGGGCTAGCACCTGAATGCAGACAATCTTACACTATAGTCCATGCTCTTAAACACTGTAGGATACTGCCTCTCATCCATCCACCACCCTTCCCTTTCTCCCTCCCATCCTTCACCTACTCTGCAAGGCCCAGTTTGGTAGTAGGTGATTATGATACCACTTCCGCCCTCAAGGAGCTCATAGTCTCCTGGGTGAGGCACATGGGAACTCATAATTACAGTACAGAAAATCAAGGGTGCTGATAGAGAAACTAGACTCAATAGACATCTGGAGTCTACACACTCAGCAGAGCAGGAAACAGAAGTAGGTTCCTTTTATCTAATAATACAGGTCAACGTAATCTTCTTCAAAAGCCCAGTCATTGTAGTATACAACCTCCTCCTGTATGGCATCTTATATCATGGGTGCCATAGGGCATAGGAAAACAGGCATGGAGAAGGCCTGTAAATGTCAGGAAGCACCAAACTTATATAGCAAGAGATAATCCTCAACAGTTTATGTGTCTGAAATTTATTCTCAAATCCTTACATTGCTTTAGTCCTAAAAGATACTGCCAGATTTTTATTTCAGTAAACCCAGTGGTTAAATACAGATTCCAAATGGGTCCTGTGACCCAAGTTTAAGTGTAGACCCAATACTTATGAGCTATGTGACCACAGGCAAATTATTTATTCTCTTTAAGTCTTTGTTTAGCTATAAAAACTGGGGATGAAAATAATGCCTGCCTCATAAAGAAGTTGTGAGAAAAACAGTAGAATAATCCGTGGGAATCACTCTACACATCGTCAGGTATACAGCAAGCACCTAAGACACTGTTATGTCATTATAGCGACGTGTCTTTGAGGATTTGAAGTCCTGGTGTTGGTAATTTTCCTTTATTTTCAAAAATTTAAGAAGAAATTCTTCGGGTAAAACACTAAACTATTGTGGCAGTGGGGGGCACGTGGGTGGCTCAGTCAGTTAAACATCTGACTCCTGATGTCGGCTCAGGTCATGATCTCAAGGCTGTGGGATCAAGCCCCACATTGGACTCCACACTCAGTGGGGAGTCTGCTGGAGATTCTCTCTTTCCCTCTCCCTGTGCCCCTTTCCCTGCTCATGTTCTCTCTCCCCCCCCAATAAATATTTTTAAAAATAATCTATTGCAGAAGGGAAGAAAGACACACTGCTCAGACTGCACTGAGTTAGAGATATAAAACTTGTTATTTAAGGCTCTCAGTGTCTAGGAAGTAGCTGATCACTTAGAAGATTCTCTGAATCAAATCCATTTTGATATATAGCTGTGAAAATATTAATTACATATGCTGTTTCATGTTGTAGGTAAAAATATGAGCTAGAGTTAGACTTTCCATGCTGGAATCTTGGATCTATCACTAAACAGTACGGGAACAGCTTATTGGGCTCATGCCTCAGTTTCCTCATTTATAAAATGGGGATAATAAAAATATTTTCTTTGTAGGGTTTTTGTCAAGATTAAGTGAGCCTCTACCTACAAAGCAATTTAAAAACCCTACCTGGTATATTTTAAGTGGTCAATAAATGTCCTGGGAGAAAAGACATGAATCCAGGAAATTTAATTATTCATTTTCCGCTTCAAGCCAGGAACTTGGCAGTTACCCTAGAATCCGATCTCTCCCTCTCACATCCTACATCCAGTCCATTGCCAAGTTCTGTTGAGTCTTCCCCTAAATATCTCTTGGTTGCAACACCCCCTCTCCTCTGTCAGAGTCTCTGGCCTGGTTCAGACCCTCAGCATCTCTGATTCCTGAATCATCACCAGCACTTCCGGATGGCTCTCCGGCTGCTGTCTGCAACACGGACACCCAAGTGACGGTTAAGCCATACAGCTGTTCAGTTCCTCCTCCTCCCGCCTGCATTCAAGGTGGTTTGAGTCCCTCTCCTTTGAGAGGGTCATTTCCAACCTTGTGAGATGGCATACAGAGGTCTTCATGACCTGGCTTCTGACTACTTTTCTGGCCATTTTTCCTGCCATACACTCTTGTGCCCTTTCCTCCTTACTTATGTTTTTCACACACCTGAACATTGCCTCTTACTTCCACCACTTTGGGCATAGGATTCCTGTCCTTCTGCCTGCCTGTCTTGCTCCCTCCTCTCTCCTCTAGGGCTCAGCTTCACCAAAAACCATGTCTGAGCCCATTCGAGTTCAACTGGGAGTCTTCCTAAGGACCCCCGTGCTCTCTTCCACATGTTATGCAGGGTGATTACTGGTGCTCATATCTTTCTCTCGTCTCTGCAGGGAGTTACCGCGCTGCTGCCATTCTGCTTCTGTTAGTTTTGTCCCCACCACTCAATGCCATGCCTGATCCACAGAAGTCACTCAGTAAATGTTTGCTGAATGAACGCATGAATGCATGAATGCAAACATAAAGGAATGAATATTCACTCCTGCTCTACCACTGAAAAGTTGTAGGAGTCTGACATCAATAATTAGAAAAGATATTAAACATAAAATTTACTGCCACTTTATCCCAGTATATATTATCCTCTGTCAGGGATACACACACACACACACACACACACACACACACACAAATATGTGTTTCTTTTTTCCTTAGATCACCTCAAAGTGTTTTTTTTTTTTGATAGGATGTAATAAATATATACAAGGATACTTGTGAACATTAAAACAAATTATTGAATAGGTTAAGGTCAAATCTCCTAATATCCCTCATTATTGAAATGTATTTTATAGTTTACCCAGAGAGAAGGCAAAATATGTTGGTAACTCGGCACCAGAGGCCAGAGGCAAGAAGGGAAGTGTGGGCCTGAGAGCCTTTGTGACTTTCAGCCCTCATGAATCTATGGTAGTTTGGGTCATCTACTGACCACCGCCCGTGGGCCAGGACATTGCTCAGTGCAGCGAATATAAAGAGTTCCTCTCTGCAACTTGCTCAGTCAGGGCATGGATCCAATGTTAAGCCACTCAAAGGCACTCTGTCTACCTTTGGCATGCCACCCACTCACAGCCAGCCTCAGCAGCCTGTCAGGATAGGAAGAGTAAAGGGGAATATCTAGCAGGGAAGAGCAATGGGAAAGGGTGCATAAGGGAGATTTGTAAATGCAGTGGAAAGAAACTTTTAAAAATACTCATGAAAAGGTTTTTGGATTTCTTTCTTTCCTTTTTTTGCTCCAAGTCAGAAAAACTGGTGATGAAAAGATTAAGGGTTCATTCATCTAGCTGTATGTCCTATAACAAACAGAAAGATCTTTTTCTGGACCCTAAGGTTGCTATGGTAAGAATAAGATGCATCGTTATTAAAATTCAAGTCATTAAAAATTCCTAGAAGTCTCCTATTTTTTGATTGGTAATCACCTATTCATGGTTATCAATACTCATAAAAGATCAAATGTGGATTTTCAAAAAAAATGATGAAATGTGAATGCAGTGTTAATTTTATATATGTATTATGATTTGATTTACAAATTAGATACTCTTTATGTTTTTCTTAAGCTTTTCTATTTTGTGATTTCGTGAGACTACTCAGTATTACTTTTATGTAATTAAAAGATCCTAGAGGATATTTCTACATGTGAGCAAGAGCAGCGAACCCCACAGTAACCCATAAAGCATATAAAAGCAGCTTTTCTGATTGACACGCGACCTACAATATGGAGCAAAGTAACCGCCAAGCCTTCATTAGGATCTTAGGGAAAAGGGAGGAAAAAGAAACCTCAAGTCAAAATAATCCACTTTGTACAGAGTAAGTGGTATATATGCTTTGTGACCAAAAAAGAATCTAGATTATGTCTTCAAAGTAATCTAATCTTGCCTTTACACTTTGAAAGTAGTCCCTGAAATCTCTGGACTTTGAATATTTAAATCTCCTGAAATACACTAGTACAACAGCAGCAAAAGCATTATTCCCAAGCCACTTTCTGGATCAACTCTGTGACCGTCCCGAGAATAAAACATTTTAAATCTGCTTGCACACTGACATAGCGATATTGATATTTCTCCATGTTCCCTTCTGGTTGCTAAGAGATTTACATTGGACGGACTCTGTTGTACTCATAACAAAGCAGTTTGGTCCACAAAGCATTTGCTCCAGCTCAGTGAGTCCAGAAGCTCCCTTTGCCTCACCCCTTCCCTATTTTGCTTCCAAGTCAAACAGGGGCCCAGGCCCCAAGGCAGCGGGCCTGTCATCACTACAGGAAACTGCGGTGCATAAGCCTGGCTCAGCTAACAACTGTTACACAGAGTATGAACAGCAATGATGACTTTGTATCCTTATGCAAATATATGTACCTTCCCCCATGGTTTCTTAGAAGCCAGTTTATGGTGGTGGGAGTGGGTAAAGATGGGTGGAGAGGGGGCACTCAATAATGACCTACCCAGAGACAGCCTAATACAGTACAATTAGACCAGAAGCTAGCAAAATATGGCAATTCCATAACTCTGCTGTTGAGGGCTTTGAAATACGCTTGCACAGAATTTCCTAACCTGAGTTTGTACTTTTGTGAAAATACATTCAAAAAAGTTAATTTACAGGAATATTGAAGGGGGAAGGGTCTACATTTAACATCTTTCAGCAAAGCAACTGTAGCCCTCCAGACTCAACTTCATCAAGCCTGCCATGTAACAAAAGGCAGAGAGTCTTCTTTTGCAGACCCTAACTCTGGAGAAGATGACAAAGGCACCAAAAATATTCATGATCAACCCTGAAAAGAGGTACATGTGGTGGATGAAATCTGCATGTCATTTGGAAGGCACATGCATCAGTGCTCAGAGCAAATTAAGATTATCTTTCCCTTGGGAATTCTCACAAAGAGACATAAAAATGCTTTATGACCTGACTTTCATATTCAGATCACAGAGTTTTAGTCAATTTTTATTAATTGCCGTGGAGGAAAAGTGCTTTGGGCCCTCGCTACCCACCGGGTACCTAGGAGTCATATTTAAGGGCACAGCCACTAAACACTCAGTAAGTACTCTCAGGCTGTAATAAAACACCACTGACCTAGAATATTCCTCCTCCCCCCACTTCCCAACACCTTAGAATATCAGTGGGGGATGATCAATGCTCATGCTTTAATCAGAAGCAATCAGTGTTGAAGCCTGCAGGTCCCTGCCGGGCCATGGGAATTCCTGCATTCAGGATAATCTCTCTCCCCTAGCAGAGAAAAACAAACCTCTGTGATTTTAGCTTCATTTAACAAAAGAAAGTTATTTCTGGCAGCTTATTTCCATTGCACAAGCTAACTCAAAGCACCTCGTACAAATAAGAGGCAAAAGAAAAGAAAGAAGGGGGAGGAAAGCGAAGCAGGAAATGACTTTTTTGCTACGTCTTTAAGGTCACAGATCTGCCTGAGAAACGCACACATGTGACAGTAGTTCTAGCACAAAAGCTCCTTTTCCACGAGACAGACGTCCAAGAAGTACAAAGACTGGCTCTCCGGCCTCTCCCTTGAACCTGAGTCCCTGTAGTCCATTTAACCTTGACAGGGCTGAGAAGAAACTACTTTTAACTCCCTTGCAACACCTTTCTGTGTCCTGGCAACATGCCCCTGCCCATGTGAAGTGCAAGCACACCTTCCGCATCAGCACTGCAATCTCCCCCACACAAGATCAAATCTTCCCTCGCCTGTAGCCCATCCTGGGCCGTGGTCTAACACTGGGTTTCAGCATCTGTTCCCAATTTATACCCTATACAGCATGTAAAAATAGCCCTTCATGCCTCTAAACAGGCGCCGGGAGGAGATTAAAACAAAAAGAACCCAGGCAAGATATATGCTCTGGCAGAGACAACTACCTTTTTCTTCCGATCCCGGGACCGTTTGCGGTGTTTCCTTTTTTTCTCAGTCTCTTCTTCAGCATTGATTTCTAAATCCCTGTTTTTCTTTAATTGTGAGGCTGCATGAGCCATAATGCATTTAAAAAGATCTTCTCAAGCACGCAGGGCTTCCTCGTCTGAGGTGATCTCCTCGGGCACCTTTAGCCAGGCTTACGGCAGCATTCCAATCACTGGAGAGAGCCCTTTGACCAGAAGCAGGAAGACATGCAAAAGGCAAAGATGCTGTAGCAGTTGCAGCATTTAAAAACCCAAAAGCCGGTCTCCAGACTTCATCTTCCACCTTCCTCCACCTGAACCTTTACACGAGAGTGCAGCCATCGTAATGCATTGAGCGTAGTGAAAAAGACAGCTGGGGCACAGGAAGCTGTATTATGGCCGTATCCCCTGCCACCAGCTGGAAGTGTCTAAGTGATGCCTCGGAAGGGGGAATGCTGCAAAGGATGCTTCTCCGAAGGGAGAAAATCCAGAGTCACCACACATGCAGGAGCGAAAATCCAGTACTAATTCCGAAAACCTATTTTAGAATCCTTCGAAAAAAAGACAGGGCTGCAATTTATACATCACCACTAGTTCTGCACAGAGCATAATTTAACCCATAAGAGAATGGAGCTGCTCCTACTTTAGTTTAACTGCTGATGGTGACAAAATATATAAAATAAGATTTCACAAAGTGCACTAAATTTTGCTACGGAGACCCTGACTGCATTACAGGGAAAACAATGCATGCATTGCTGGTCTCAACACTGTGTCCTTTATGCTGAACTGTCAGCCCAAATGCATCTTGTGGGAGAGGACTACAGAAGGGCCTGTTGTCTTTTAAAAACAACATGCTGATTACAACACATCATACAGAAAGGCGTGAGCATGTTGGTGCATGGAACAGATGCCCGATTCAGAGGAGTTCCCCAGGACTCTCCTCTCATGTGGTCCACGGGTCGGAGAATGGGCAATCTGTGCGGCAATCGGGGTTTCGGAGACACTGAACTGGAGATCGGCTTTCGTGTTAGGGTTTGCTTCAATCACCTTACTATTTTTGCCACCTGAGTCCTCACGGACTGCAGCCTCTGAATATTCATGATGTGAAGTGAAGCAGCAGTAGTTCTCAAGGCCTGCTGGCGTGGCTTCTGCCAGGATGCACACACTGGAAGAAATGCGCCAAGTCAGAAATCCTGTGTACACACACGGTATTCACACAGCCTGAGCAAGAAACGGCCGAATATTAGATGGGACCTAAGACATTTGAGCCTGGTACAAAACCCTAAATCCACCAGGAAAATAAGATGATGCTCCATTGAAAAGCTTTAGACGTGTACTTCCAATACCGTAAGTCCAAGTGCTTCTTCCGGTAGAAAACGTCCATAATGTTAGAGATCGGTCCTTTTGGCTTTGCAGAACTGATGGCTAAAGCGTGTGAAAGCTGAAGCAGGAAGTCCAGAGGCGCCATGTGAGGAGTTGGCTGAAGTTCTCTGGAGCTGTTGTTCACCTACTTCATAAAGCACCTGCAATGTGAGCTCCTGCAAACAACATCCACCCGGTACATTTCGGGCTTGGAGATCAAAAGGCTTCTTCCCCATCCCCCTGTAGGGGGATTTACCCTCTGCTGGGCAGTGATAGGCAACAGGACAGGAAAGACACCCAGGGCTTTCCAGTCCTGCTGCAAGTGGATGGCACACACACCTCTCGGGCCCTACTATGAGTCACTTGAAAACCATGTGGGTCAACCATTCCCAGGGGCCTACTGCGTGTGCTGATGGTCATGAGCTGCTTCCCCAAAGAAACAGTCTTCAGGATAAAAGAGCTCTGGAAAGGGTCCCCAGTGCCTACCAAACCATCATCTGACAAAATAGAGGAGAAAATGAAGGAGGGGAATTAAATGCAACCCAGATCCAAAAGTGATAAATCATATTTGGATCTTAGTAATAAAAATGTTTTTTTACCAAAATATATTTTTTTAGTGTAATAGGAATAGGTGGGATGGAGAAAAAAATACAAATTAGAACTTTTGTACAGTCTCTCTTTATATAAATTATTCTGTACTTTTGAGGAAAATTCATATAATTTCCTTTCCTTATTTTCAGCAAGTTGTAGAGAATAGCCAGCTTAAAAGCTGGCTGGTTTCCCACTGGCTCCTGGACCTTTTTTTCTTTCTTTATAGACACTAATGATACTTTAAAATATATTTATAAGTATCCTTGATCAGAGTAACCTCTTTATCTGAGGCTGCCGAAACTATACTTTCCCATTGATCTCTATCAGCCAAAGCATAGCAGGAAATTAGGAGAACAGGCCCCAAGTGCTTTTCAAAACATTTCTCTCTAGAATAATTGTTTCTCTAAAATTACTCAGAAGTTGAGAATCCATCACAACTATTATGTTGCCATAATATAATTTTTTTGCTATGTTGGATTTTGTAGTATCTCAGCAAGTGGTTAACCCATCAAAAATAAATTCTAAGGCTTGGCTTATTTAGGTTTTATTTCTTTCAGAAAATGTGGGCTTTTGCCCTCCATTTCTAAACCAGCAGAACTTTTAACAGCAATGCTGCTAGGGAAGGCAGCCCTGTGGATCTGAGACTTTGATTATTATACTACTGAAGTCTTAGTTCCCTTCTTTCTGCCCAGCGTTCATCCTGACAGGTAACTCTCCAACTCTCCAGCTGCTTGTGTACTCATTCTCAACACAAAGGGAGACCCATGATAGCCACAAACACGAGGTTTTCTCCTCCCAAACTGAATTGACAGTTCTTTCAATAATTGTAGGAAGCAAGCTATTTATAATAGCTGAAAATTAAACATGAAAAGAAAAAGAACTTTTAAACACTTTATTCTCTGGTTGAAGATTCAAACAACTGTCTCACTGAAGTCTCCAGAGCTTGCTCTTTTCTGCAAGGTTACAGAATTAGGATGGATCTGCAGAATAAAACGGTCAGCATAGTTGTACAAGAGAGTGTCTCTGAGCAGGGTGGTGGGTCTCCACAGTAGGAAGGACATGCAAGGTTCAGTTGCATCAATTATCACCTGCATACAGGGTAACTTGTCCAGTCCCACTCCCTGACATTGGCCATGAGGGGGTACTGGACAGGACTCACACAGGATGGGGATGGCCTAGGCATGGAATGTCAAAGCTGTTAAAAGTTAAAGACTATTCTTAAGCCAATTCTCTCCAGAGAAGAGGGGGGAAGGGGGAATCTGTTCTGGTTTTATAAAAGTTCCAGGTACAAGAATTCCTAAAGCATCCTTTCAAAAATAAAGTAAAAGAGTGATCTTTCAAACTTCTTAGCAACAGAAACCCTTCTTTGAATATGTCCTATAAGAAAGGCAGTTATAATCAGCATAAGAGTGAAGCCATTGGGCTGAACTGAAGGAATGGTATCCTAAAGCCCAGCTTTATGTCCCCCTACCCTTCCTGCAGAAGGCAGCTTGACTGAGCAATTTGAAAGCCAGCATCCTGCCGCATGGAAGAGTCCTGGTCTTTTTCTTGCTTGGACCTCAGTTACCAGAACTTATTTCAAAAAGTGATGCCTGTCAAAACTTTCCTTACGATTTTGCCCAAAATTATTCCTGGTTCCTTACCAGAAATGACAAATTTCACTTAGAGGACCTCCTATTTGTGCATTGCAACATAAGACTAGTACCAAAAAATAAAAATCACTTTCTAGTTTGGTAGCTGGAATAATGTGTATTCCCCAAATAATTTCTAATGCAGGAATCAAAAGTTTGTGACTAAATATCCCACTGAAAATAAAACCAAGTCAACTCATTAGGATGTTTTATAGACTTCAGAAACTAGCAAGGGAAACTTCTCTTCACAGTTTAAGCTTACATCTTGACAGGATTTTGAGACAAACTTTGACTATTGTCTCAGCCAATTATTAACTTGACTGCTCTCCGGTGTTTTTTTGTATTGTGTCTCCCCATTCTTGAGCTGGGTGGACACACACACAATGTATGTGATTTTTATGAAGGGAATACTGTCTCTTGGTCATTTTGAAGTTGTAATAAATGTGCACTTTGAAAAAAATATTACATAATGATGTAGAGAAGGGGAGGATGGGGAATGTAGACAAATGGAGGATAGGAAGCAGAAAGAAAAAAAAAAGTTCCCATCTGCCAGGGAGGCTGTACCTTCCCAAACCTACCCTCTGCTCTCGGTAATGAGCAAAGTGTGTGTTTTGATGGAATGAAAACTATTCGTGCTGCACCCACTGCAGTTTTCTCAGAAGCAGAGCAGCCTCACTGTAAGAGTCAAAATATTTTTCCTTCACAAAGAAAAATGGATTCATCGTCATTTCATTAATTTTGGCACCCTAGATAAAGATGATGTCAAGAGACCTTGAGCAGGTTCCGAACAATGTGAGGAAGAAGAAAGAAAACAAGCACTAAACCTGTCAATGGTTACAAATGACAAAAAAGCATCCTGGGAAATTCTCAACTCATAGTCACATATTCTTCTTCATTTGCAGATGAGACACATAAGTGATAAAAAAAAAAAAAGCCTATCTGGACAACACTGAAAGATGGCGGGTCCTTCCCACACTCTCATAGGGGTACCACCTCTGGGTAAATGAGCACTAGCTTTGGGCCCATCTGCCTTAGTGCTCAGTCTGCCCTCCATCCCTGGACTAGACGGTCTGTACAACTAACCGGCTTGACCTCCGTGTTGGAGAGCCAGCTGGCCCCAGGCTGCCAGCTGCTTCCGCCACCTCACATGGGCACCTCACAACAGGCACACAGAGGCAGCTTTCCTGAGGTCCCTACACCACAGCCACACTGGCCACCTAGGGAGGAGGGAATCCCTCATTCTGCATGGAAGACTCCCCCAGTCACATCCCTAGGCTCCATCTGACCCAAGGAGTAGACTGGCCATGCCTGGCAGAGCACTGAGTGTGAAGCTAGCACCAAGAATGGTGGGCAAGCCAAAAGTACTGAACAAGACATGTTCTCTCTGCCCCCCTGTTTTTATAGAAGGAGTGGCTAGGCCAAAGGACTTCAAACCCACCCTCTCATGAACCCAAAATGCCATGACTTGAAGTGATAGAAGGTTGTGGGTGTTTGGAAATAAAGGGAGATGTATAGGAAAGGTATATTTAGAAGAGTTGTGATCTATGCTGGCCAATATGGTAGCCACCAGCCATATTTGGCTATTGGGTACTGAAATGTGACTAATATGTCTGGAGAACCAAGTTTTAAATTTAAAACCATTCTCAATTCAGATAGTGGGACACATTTCAGTGTGTCTTGAAAATCTGGATATGGGAATCTACTTTTCCAAATTTAAATTTTACTTGAAAAATACGGATCAAGTATTTCCAATAATTTAGCATCCAAATTAAGACATGAAGTAACACTGGCTTGCAAGACTTCATATGAGAAAAAGCAATGTAAAATTCCTCAGTAATAATCGCATATATTGAGTCCTGTCAAAACGAAACTATTTCAGATATGTTCAGTTAAATAAAATATATTAAAATAAATCTTACTTTTTAAAAAGATCTTTAAATGTAGCCATTGGAAATTTGAAATTATACGTGTGGCTCACACTACAGTGATTGTCTATATAAAGAGCCTATATGAACAAAAAGAGCTAATTTGCCAGACATGATCTTTCCAAAGGCAGATATTTCTGCAAACAAGCATTAGAAGACACCCAGCAGGGTAGCCCGGGTGGTTCAGTGGTTTAGTGCCGCCTTCAGCCCAGGGCGTGATTCTGGAGACCCGGGATCGAGTCCCACAACGGGCTCCCTGCATGGAGCCTGCTTCTCCCTCTGCCTATGTCTCTGCCTCTCTCTCTCTCTCTCTATCTCTCATTAATAAATAAAATCTTAAAAAAAATAAAAAAAGAAGAAGACACCCAGCAGTCAGTCATTACGTTTTCTGTTTGAAAGACAAAGCCCAAAAAGGTAGTGTGTTCTCAGGCTCTTGCACAGAAAGAACCATTCATGTACTCATGGACTCACCGATTCACCCTGCTGGTCACTGTGTCCAGCACCTGGAACATACAGGTGAATGGGACTTGGTTCCTGTCCTCAAGTAATCAAATGGGAGAGAAAGAGAGAAGTCAACTAGCAATCACAGCACAGATGCCCTGGAAGCAGAGCTGGGCATATAAAATAGAGCACAGAGATCAGCACTCAGAAGAGTGCTATCTTGGTCAGGTATGAAGTCTCTCTTCACTATTCGCAGAACTTAGAGTTTTGCAATTTGATCCCTCACACTCTAGTCACATAGCCAACTGCTCATGCACTGAACAGATCATGTGGAATTCTCCTTATGGTCCAGGTACTGTTACAGGCACTGGTGATACCAACGGTGAGTAAAACAGAAGAAGCCTCATGCTCTGCAGCTTCTGTTCCTGTGAGTATGGGACAGGGGAGTAAACAAGCAAGCAAATCCATGAAGAAGATAATTTCAGATAGTAGCAAGTATTGTGAGGAAAATAAAGCAGTATGACCAAACTGGAAGTGACCAGAAGGGGAATAATGGCTCATGGACTCTGCTTCTTTCCATCTTTGACTTTCAAGGAAAAATAAATCAAGATGGTGAAGAGGCAATGAAGTTGAGTCTTCCACTCTATAAGGGTAGTGATTCCCCAAAATAGCCCTCTTAACTAAGACATTGATTGTGGTGGCTAATGGTAAATATGAATGTTTTCTCAAGTAATGTGAGAATAAATAATAATAATAATAATAATAGTAATAATAATTTGAGAAATAAAGTAATTTCTCAAGTAATTCAAATTTTCTCAAATTTGAATTGAGCAATTCAAAATTTATTACTAAAGATAAACAATATATATCCTTTTGTATCACTTATCACCTAAACTATCTGGATAATCATAGGTTCTATCACCTTTTATTAACTTATGGTTTAATAAGGATTCCAATAGGATTAACAGAGTAAGTCCACTATGTAACAGAATAAACTTTTCTATGCATCTTCTGGAGATAAATCTCATTGTTCCATGGCTAAACATAACATATTATATGAAAGGATATTCTTTAGATATTTTACTAAGCCCTTATTATTTAATGCTTTTACATAATCATATTTGAAGAGGCCCAAAGGAAAGATAACGCAAGCAAGCAAGGAAGGCAAAACAGCTCTTACCCCAACTTAGCTACATATAGTTGGAAGACCTTAGGGAAGTCCCTTATCCTTCCTCGGGAGTCCCATATCTGTAAAAGGAAAGGAATTCTAAAGTCTTTCTGCCAGTATTCACACTTTGTGATGCCAAAATACAATTACAATTAGGACGCAATGATTGATTTGTGTGTGCCTCTTCTGTTGGTGTGTTCTGGTCAAGATATAAGGGAATTAAGTCTGCTTTTAAAACATTTCTTTTAATTTTTTAAAAACATTTTATTTATTTATTTATTTATTTATTTATTTATTTATTTATGAAACACAGAGAAAGCAGAGACATAGAGGGAGGAGCAGACTCCCTGCAGTGAGTCTGATGTGGGACTCGATCCCAGGACCCTGGGATCACCACCCGACACAAAGGCAGATGCTCATTCAGTCACCCAGGCGCCCTCAAAACATTTCTTTCAAGAGGAAACTAAAGGTCAAAGGTATGAAGGAGACAGGATTTGAAAATTCAGGACTTGGGGGATCCCTGGGTGGCTTAGCAGTTTGGCGCCTGCCTTCAGCCCAGGGCATGATCCTGGAGTCCTGGGATCAAGTCCCACATCAGGCTCCCTGCATGAGAGCCTGCTTCTCCCTCTGCCTGTGTCTCTGCCTCTCTCTCTGTGTCTATCATGAATAAATAAATAAAATCTTAAAAAAAAAAAAGAAAATTCAGGACTCTGCTGGTCTACTCAGTGACCATTTGCTAACACTATATATGAAGGATTGAGTGACACACACATGAGAAAGCAAAGGTTCTAATTTTTAGAAAAATTTTAGCTGACTCACGAGGTCACATACAATGGCCAACGGTAGGATAATAACGACTTAGCACTCTGCCAGATGTTGTCAAGGAAATCAGATAGTCACACTACGGTTCAGGTCAGAATTTATCAAACTGTGGACCATATTCAATCATGCAGAGATTTCTATCTGCCAAAACAGAAAAAAAACACTACTTTCCTGGCACGATTTACTGCCATTGAAAGAGCTACATGCAAAGTTTATAGCCTTTTCCTCTTGCAAATGGAAATAACAGTATCTGCTTCTTACTACCATGTTTTTTTTTTTTTTTTGAGATTTTATTCATTTATTCATGAGAGACACAGAGAGACAGAGAGAGAGAATGAGAGAGAGGCAGAGACACAGGCAGAGGGAGAAGCAGGCTCCATGCAGGCAGCCCAATGTGGGACTTGATCCTGGGACTCTAGGACCATCCCTGGGCCGAAGGCGGGGCTAAACCGCTGAGCCACCTGGGCTGCCCCACTAGCATGTTTCGATAGCTAAACATCACTTGTTTATGAAACAATACAATCACACAGAAGACAAAAAGAGTATCTGTAAACACAAGGCATTACTGAGAAGGAACTATCACACAGGGTCTCCAAGGGCATTTAGGATTTGTCCTCTTCCTACATGTCCTACACCTTGGTAAGTCTTGGCAGTTTTTCCTTCTCATGTTGCTTCAGAAAGCCAATTATAAATCAGACTAATTAAACTTTCTGTTGTGTGTTCCACAACTTTGTACCTTATTACCTGCCCTTCCATTATATCATGTTAGGATATAATCACAAGTGTTACTAAGGTTTTAAACAACAGAAATAGATGCATAAACACAGAGAACTGGTGGTTGCCATGGGGCAGAAGGAGGGCAGATGGATAAAATAGGTGAAGGGAGGTAAGAGGTACAAACTTCCAGTTATAAAATAAGTATATTGTGGGGATGGAAAATGCAGCATAGGAAATATAATCCATAATGTAATAACTGTGTATGGTGACAGATGGTAACTAGACTTAAGGTGAGCACTTTGTAATGTATACACAGTTGACCCTTGAGTGGGAGTTAGGGCTGCCAAGCCTCTGCACAGTTGAAAATCCACCTGTAACTTTTGACAGTCTACTATTGACTGGCAGCCCTACCAATAACATAAACAGTTGATTAGCACATATTTGGTATATGTATTATATACTGTACCTGACAATGAAATTAGCTACAGAAAAGAAAGTGTTAAGAAAATCATTAGGAAGAAAAAAATACATTTACAGTACTGAACTGTATTTATCAAAAAAAGTGTGTGAGTGAACCCATGCAGTTCAAACTCATGTTGCTCAAGGGTCAACTGCAATGATCGAATCACTATGTTGCATATCTGAAACTAATATGATATTGTCATGCCAACCATACTTCAATTTTTAAAAAGTAAAACTTGAATATTCAAAATACTCTGTTTGGGATATAAGGTTATATTTGGAAGAAATAAGTTACGAGGCCCTTGTTAAAAAGATAGACGTTGAAAACAATTTTCTTATTATTTTCCATTTTTGTCTTCTGAAAAAAAGGGCAGAGTAGAGGATAGATCTTTTCAAATACTATGAGGTGTGTGTGTGGCTTTATTCAGGCAGACTTCACCCTACTCATTTTTTGTAATTTCTATGGTAGGGGTCAGCAAATATTTTTGTAAAAGACCAGATAGTGAATATTTTGGGTTCTGCAGGCCGGATGGTCTCTGTTGTAGTTACTCAACTTTGTTGTTATAATGCAAAAGCAGCCAGAGACCACACATAAACAAGTGAATATGGTAGGATACAATAAAACTTTATTTATGGATACTGTTATTGGAATTTCACATAATTTTTATGTGTCATCAAGTATTATGCTACTTTGTTTTCAACCATTTAAAAATGTAAATACCATCCTTAGCTTGTAGGTGATTCAAACACAAGGTTGGATTTGGCCCAAGGTCCATAGTTTACTGACCCCTCTACGGAGGCATCCCTAGAGTGACATACTGTTCTGAAGGTTTCTGAAAAAAGGAGTGAATGGACACTATTGTCCAAACCTGATGCTTGGAATATTTACATGTACACACAAGTCCATGCATATATGTGTGACTATGTGTATATTTGCAAAAAAACAAACAAACATGAGAATCTACCCTTTGTGTTTGAACATAGTAACCATCATTTGCATAACGGAAAGACATACTATTGACTTTTCTATCCCATGTAGAGACAAGTGAAATTTCTTTATTAATTCATTCACTGACAAATATTTCTTTGATACCTCCCTTATCGAAGTAGCATAATCCTACACAGGTATTTATGACACCCAATCTCAACAAGTGCTCAGTAGTATGAGAGAGAGAACAATTTTAAATTGAATAACTCATCTCATACATAGTACCATTTGAGGAGCATTTGCCCTGCAGTGAGTCAGAACCAAATCTATGATATTCTCTTTGCAATGCATAGGCCAGGTGGTTCACTATCTGCATTCTATTTCTGCACCTGAATGGGGGCAGAGCAGAGGAAGCTTGGTGTTTTATGTGTGATTTACTAATATATTCTATGTATTTCCTACTAACTTCAATTTCTTTGTAGAGCAAGGCATAGGAATAAACAAATATTTACAGAGTGTCTCCCATGTTTCTAATACTCTAAGACATAATAGAAAATTAAAGAAAAATGCATAACTTTTTGTTTTTAATCTCAGAATCATGACTGCAGACTTACGTACTTATTTTTGGCATCATTTCATTAAAAGAACTAAACTTGGACATTTGTCAGTAGTTAATGAATGGTATGATTTTCAAACAATTAGCTGGCAAAGATGTGGATGCTATGAAAGAACAAGCTTAGAGCTATGATCTCCAAGGACTTTCATCTGCTCTGAGAGAGAGTGAACTGTCCTTTAAGAAACATGATAGGTCAGTTCCTCTTCTTTCACCCCCGACCTCCTCCTTCACCCCAACACATATACTCAACTGCTATTCAGAGAAAGGGAAAGGCCAGATGGTTTTGGGGATTAGCAATGAGGAAAGGCCCAAGTTTCACCTCATGGTTGTTATTAAATTCTAGTGCAGATTGGCAGGGATACAAAATTCAGGCCATCTGAGAGCTCTTGGGGAGTCTTGGTCCGTTTCCTAATGAGCAGGTGTTGACATGGAAAAAGCTGCCTATACAACAGGCCTGCAGGCAAGGAGCTGCTGCAGTTCCCGAGGTGTGCAGAATCTTCCCCAGTACTTCCTTCCACCCTAGAAACCATGCACTCAACTCTGCACACTGAGATGTGTTTTGTGCCTTTCCCGCAGCATACCAAATAAAACATATCAATAAAATTTTTCCAACTGTAGTCTATCCTGCAGAAGTGGTGATTTCACAACACTTTGCCTTACTTTAAAAATTCTCTCCAGCATGTATTTAATTTAAATCTAATTCAATTTGGGGCCCACAAAATTTCAGTACCCCCTTGTAGCCATGCTTATGCATTACAGATTGCTCACTGTATTAACTATTTTCTATATGGAAACAGGACTATTGGTGTCTCAATAGTCTAGTCAAAATAAAATATACTTTAAAATCTTTAATATAGAGTTTGTTTTGTAGCCATGGTACTAAAATCTAGTAAAGTTTAGCCAATCAGTGGTAATAATGGGAAGCACTAAATAGAAATACCACTTTACTACACACGTGTAATGTGTTTTACCTTGTCAGGGAGCTGAGCAGTTAGACTGGAAAGAAAAGCACAGAATTATAGCTAGCAGTTTAACACAGATACAGTACCTGTCTCTATTTTTAACTATGACTTTCCAGCCAACTGAAATTTTTTTAAAGACTTAGGAAGCCATGAATATTGACTTTTTTTAAAAAAAAGATTTTATTTATTTATTCATGAGAGACATGGGGGAGGGGCGGGGAGAAGCAGGCTCCATGCAGGGAGTCTGACGTGGGACTCAATCCCGGGTCTCTAGGATCATGCCCTGGGCTGAAGGCAGCGCTAAACCGCTGAACCACCAAGGCTGCCCTGAATATTGACTTATAAGAAAGGAACATGACTGATTCTGCTTCCAACCAAAATGTTTAGAAACCATTTTCATAATGGTGATGTTTTAAAATAAAAATATGATGCTTATAAAAAAAGAATTTCCCCAATCTTTGCATTTGTGAATGTTAACAGCAAAAACAAAAATATAAAGTAACTGCTACATTTCATGATGTTATGTTCTACTACAGCAGCGATAAAACCAGTCTTTTGCGTAAGTAGATCATCTTGAGTTTTAGGTAACTCTATAAATTTTGTAAAGTTCAATAGATCTTATTTCATAGAGAGTAGCAATTTAAAAATACAAATAATTCTGTAAATTGTGGCTGTGTAGGGCCTTTCAAAAAAAGATTTATTTGATATATATATGTTTTATATATAAATATATATTAGATATTATAGATATATATCTATAGATGTAGATTAGAGATAGAGATAGATAGAGATAGAGATAGATAGAGATAGAGATAGAGATAGAGATAGAGATAGAGATAGAGATAGAGATAGAGCGAGCACGTGCAAACAAGCCGGGGAGCATCAGGCAGAGAGAGAGGGAGAAACAGGCTCTCCACCGAGGGCAGAGCCCTATGTGAGGCTCAATCCCAGGACCCTGGAATCATGACCTGAGCCAAAGGCAGACATCTACCTTACTAAACCACCCAGGCGCCTCTCTGTAGGGCCTTTTAAAAGTCATGTTTATTTATTTTTCATATCTTCAACATATATTCTAAAAATTTCAAATCACGAATTAAAAACAGGAAGATAATCATACCGTATTACCTCATTCCTGTTAGAATGGCTATTATCAAAAAGAAAAAAATAACAAGTGTTGGCAAGGACGTGGAGGAAAAGGAACCCTTGTGCACTATTGTGGGAATGTAAATTGGTACAGACACTGTGGAAAACAATATGGAGGTTCCTCAAAAAATTAAAAATAGTATTACCATATGATCCAAGGACTCTACTATTGGGTGTTCACCCAAAAAAAACAAAAACACTAATTCAGAAAGATACATGCAGTCCTATATTTACTACCACTGCTTATAATAGCTTAAATAAGGAAGCAACCTATGTATCCATTGATAGATCAATGGATAAAAAGAAGATGTGGTGTATATATATATATATATACACACACACAATGGAATACTACTGTCATCAACAAGAATGAGATCTTGGCATTTGTGACAACATCAACGGATCTAGAGGGTATTATGCTAAGTGAAATAAATCAAAGACAAATGCCATATAATTTTATTTACACATGGAATCTAAAAAAAAAACCCAAACACATGAACAAAAAAATAATGAACAAACAAATAAAAGCCAAAACAGGGGATCCCTGGGTGGCTCAGCGGTTTGGTGCCTGCCTTTGGCCCAGGGCGTGATCCTGGAGCTCCGGGATCGAGTCTCACATCGGATCCCGGCATGGAGCCTGCTTCTCCTTCCGCCTGTGTCTCTGCGCCACCCCCTCCCCCTTTCTATGTCTATCATGAATAAATAAATAAAATCTTTTTAAAAAAAAGCCAAAACAGACTCATAAATACAGAGAACTAGTGGCTGTCAGAGGGGGAGGGGTGGGAAGTGAGGGATAAAATAGATAAAGGGGATTAAGAGTACACTTAATGGAAACACACACACACACACACACACACACTGAAAACAACTACCAAAGTATTCAGCAATTCCCTTTCTGGGTATGTATCATTAGTAAAAAAAAAAAAATCACTATCTTAAAAACATATCTACACCCTCTGTTTTCTTTACAATAGTCAAGACAGAAATGACCCAAATGTCTATAGACAAATAAATTTTAAAATGTTACATAAACACACAGAAGAATATTATTCAGCCACAAAAAGGAAGATAATTATGATAATTTGTGACAACATGGATGGACCTTGAAGCATTATGCTAAGTGAAATAAGTCAGAGAGAGAAAGATAAATACTGTCTGATCTCACTTACACGCAGAATCTAAAAAACCAAACTCATAGATACAAACAGCGGGGTGGGTAGAATGGGTGAAGATGGTCAAAAGATATCGATGTCCAGTTATAAGATAAATAAGTTCTGGGGATATAATGTATAGCATGGTGACTAAAGTTAACAATAGTATATCATATATTTAAAACTTGCTACGAGAGTAGATCTCAAAAGTTCTCAACACAAGAAAAGAGTTTGTAGGTGTTTAAACTTTTTGTAGTAATCATTTTGTTATACATACATATATACAATCATCATTTTGTATACCTAAAACTACTAAATGCTATATGTCAATTAGATTTCAATAAAATGGAAAAAATCATATTGCTATCATTTGGAAATAACCACCATTAACATTTTTATTATATATTCTTCTAAGCCTTTTTTTATGCCTACAAGTATTTACATGTAAGTATCTTATCAAAAATAGAATCCCACAAGTAACTTCATAATCTATATTTAAATATATGTTAAACATCAACTATAAATGAACATCCATACAGGTCACTAAATACTCTTCTATAACTTTTAAATGGTTGTATAGTATTTCATGTGATTAATCCATCATATTATTTATTTATTTATTTAATATTTATTTATTTATTAATGATAGACACAGAGAGGCAGAGACATAGGCAGAGGGAGAAGTAGGCTCCGTGCAGGAAGCCTCATGTGGGACTCCATCCGGGAACTCCGGGATCATGCTCTGAGCCAAAGGCAGACAGAGGCTCAACCGCTGAGCCACCCAGGCATCCTGAATCCATCATATTTTTTTTAATCGATCATATTTTTAAAAATCAATCTCTTTCCATTAGACATTTAGATCACCTCCAGTTTTTCCATGAGAGAAACAATGCTATCAATGACTATTCTTTTCGTCAGATAAGCTCACACACACATAAGTAATGTAGGCTAAATTTCCAGAGGTAGGTTTCCGAAAAGGTGAAATGAATGTGATTTAACAGCAAGATGTAAATATGTACTTACGTACTGATAGTGTTAAACCGCACTTCCATTATCAACTACCCAACTCTACTTACATTTTCTGTGTTCAAGAATTGCTCTATTGACAGAAAAGATGGGAAACCTAGAGAAATATATTACCAATGCTATGGTAAATTGCTTACCTTTAATATTGCCTACAGTTTATCCACAGCTCAACCTGTTTTTAAGCCCCAATTCAGTATAGCCAGGATAATTTTCAAGAGTGCCATATTTTGAATTCTTAAAGTATTATGGACATTATGGACCAAAAAAAAAAAAAGTTTGAAACGTCACTGGTTTGGGGTTGTGCAGATACCCAAAATATATAATCATGTATAAAACAAAAATATAAACAATCACAATTTTCCTAAGTATTAATGGGAGAAAAGACATTGCTTTTGATCAGACACCAAAGAACTCAATGTTCTGTAAATTCCAGAAAGATGCACAAAGACTGTAGTACCACAATACTGATTAGATGACTATTTACACAAAATTGCCAAATTCATGACAATTTGTCCATAATAGTATATCATAATAAGTGACAGATTGCAGAAATGGTGCTAATTTTCTCCTGCCCCACATCCACAGTCATTTGGAATTAGTGGTGAAGTCTATTTTTCAACCCTGTAAATCTGGGTTGTTCTTGTGATTTACTTTAATAAAAAAAAAAAAAAAAGTGAGAAAAAAAGCAATTCTGTCATATCCCAAGATTAGGTCTCTTGAGAATGTGCATATTTCTATTCTGTCTAGGAACACTGCTGAGCCACTATGTGAACAAGCCTGGCTTAGCCTGGTAGGTGAGGAGAAACATGCAGCCTGTCACCCCCATTGCCCAGCCAATAGCCACCCAAATCCCAGAAGCAGAGCCACCTAAGAGACTGGCAGCTGCCCAAAGACCTGTGAACCTGCCTAGACTGTAAGAATTTCTCAGATGATCTCCAATGGCCCACTCATTGATAAATAAATGGTTATTATTTAATGGTTAAATAATGGTTATCATTTAATTTACTAATTTGGGGGTGACTTGCTATTTGTTACAAGTAATTGATACCAAAAAAGTCAGAGAATACAATTTACAAATACTATGACTAGATACTTGGGACTAGAGGTTAAAAAGATAAATGAATATTATGAATAACTTTATGCCAATAAATTGAAAATTTAGATGAAGTGGACAACTTTCTCAAAAAAAAAATCTTTAGAAGCTTTTTTTGAAGAAGCTGAAATCATAAAATCATTCTACAATAGAAACTCTACACCCATATGGTTTCACTGATGAGTTGTATCAAATTTTTGGAAAGAAATATCAATATTACACCAACTCTGGAAAATCTGAACAGAACAAATAGCTAGTAACAAAATTGAATCAGAAGTCAAAAAACTCAATGAACAAAAGCCCAGGACCAAATGGATTCACGAGTGAATTCTACCAAGTATTTAAAGAAGAATTAATACCTATTCTCCTCAAACTATTCCAAGAAACAGAAGAGCAAGAAAAGTTTTCAAGTACATTTTACAAGGCCAGCATTACTCTGATAAAAACAAAGACACCACAAAAGAGAAAACTACAGGCCAATATCTTCGATGAGCATAGATGTAAAAATATTCAACAAAATATAAACAAACTGTATTCAACAATACATTAAAAAGATCATTCATTATGATCAAGTAGGATTTATTCTAGAGATGCAAGGATGGTGCAATATTCACAAATCAACATGATACACCACATCAACAAAATGAAGGTTAAAAATCATATGATCATCTCAATAGATGCAGTATAGATATTTGACAAAATCCAACAACCATTCATGACAGAAATTCTCAATAAAGTGGGTTCAGAGGGAACATACCTCAACATAATAAAGGTCATATATTAAAAACTCAACAGCTGACATCATACTCAATGGGGAAAAACTGAAAGCTTTTCCCTCTAAGATCAGGAGCAAGACAAAGAGGTCCACTCTCACACTTTTATTCAACATAGTACTGGAATTTGTAGCACAGTAACCAGACAAGAAAAATAAATACAAGTCATCCAAATTGGTAAGGAAGAAATTAAACTGTTACTATTTGCAGGTGACATGATACTACTATACATAGCAAGCCCTAAAGACTTCACCAAAGAACAATTAGAAGTAATAAACAAATTCAATAAAGTTGCAGGATACAAAATACATGGAAATTGGTTGCATTTCTATATGCTAATAATGAAGTGGCAGAAAAGAAATTTTAAAAATATTCCATTTATAACTGCACCAAAAAGAATAAACTATCTAGGAATAAACTTAACCAAGGCACTGAAAGACCTATACTCTGAAAACTATAAAACACTGATAAAAGACATTGAAGATGTCACAAACAAATGGAAAGATATTCCATGATTATGCAATGGAAGAATTAATATTGTTACAATGTCCATATGACTCAAAGCAATCTGCAAATCAAATGCAATATCTATTAAAATACCAAAAGCATTTTTCAAAGAACTAGAACAAATAACTCTAAAATTTACATGGAACCACAAAAAACCTTCAATAGCCAAAGCAATCTTGAAAAAGAACAAAGCTGGAAATATCACAATTCCACATTTCAAGATATACTACAAAGCTGTAGTAGTCAAAACAGCATGGTACCAGCATAGAAATAGACATGTTGATCAGTGGAACAGACAGCCCAGAAAGAAATCCAATTAATCTATGACAAAGGAAGCAAGAACATTCATGGGGAAGATAGTCTCTTCAATAAATGGTACTGGCAAAACTAGATCACCTTCTTACATCACACATGAAAATAAACTAAGATGGATTAGAGATCTAAAACCATACAACTCCTAGAAGAGAACATAGACATTAAGTAATCTCTTTGACACTGGCCTTAGCAACATTCTTCTAGATAGGTCTCTTCTGGCAAGGGAAACAAAAGCAAAAACAAATAACTGAGACTAAACCAAAATGAAAAAATTTTGCATAGTGAAGGAAACCATCAACAAAATGAAAAGGCAACCTAGTGAATGCAAGTCTGATATTCACAAATAATATGTCCGATAAGGAGTTATATATCTAAAATGTATAAACTTACATAACTCAACACCAAAAAATCCAATTAAAAAATGGGCACACAACCTGAATAGACATTTTTCCAAACAAGACATCTACAATAGCCAACAAACACATGAAAAGATGTTCAACATCTCTCAATCAGGGAAATGCACATCAAAAATACTATGACATATCACCCTACACATGTCTGAAAAACTAGAATCAAAAAGACAAGAAATAACAGGTACTGGTGATCAAGGGGAGAAAAAGGAATCCTTGGGCACTGCTGGTGGGAATGTAAGTTGGTGCAGCCACTGGGGAAGACAATATGAGGCTCCTCAAAAAATTAAAAATAGAACTACCATATGATCCAGTATTTCCACTACCAGGTATTCATTCAAATAATATAAAAACATTAATTCAGAAAAATATATGCACCCCTAGGTTTACTGCAGCATTATTTACAATAGCTAAGATATGGAAGCAATTCAAATGTCCATCAATAGATGAATGAATAAAGAAGATGTAAGGTATACATACATATATAAATATACACACCTACCTCTAGGGTATTATACTAAGTGAAGTAAGTTAGACAGAAAGACAAATACCATATGACTTCACTTTTATGTGGAATCAACAAATCAAATGAGTAAACAAATAAACAAAAAGCAGAAACAAACCGACAAAACAGAGAACTGATGATTGCCAGAGCGTGGGGCGGTGGGGGGCGGGGGGCGGGGGTCGGGATGGGTAAATGGGTAAAGGGGAGTGGGAGATACAGACTTTTGGTTATAGAATGAATAAGTCACAGGTATAAAGGTACAGCCTATGTTATATAGCCTATGGTATTATAATAGTGCTGTGTGGTAACAGGTGGTAGCCACACATGTGGTGAACATAGCATAATGTACCGTATGGACTTGTTCAATCATTGTGTTATACTCTTCAAACTAATGTAACACTGCACGTCAACTGTATTTCAATAAATATACATATATGTTACACCAACATGACCTTAATAACAAAGCCTAACAGGGAAATTAACAACAATAATACAAAATGATCTCTCCCATCAAGATATATGCAAAAATGCTTTAGAAAATGCTACTAAAATCAAATTTAGTAATAGAATGGGTTTATTCCAAGAATGCAAACCTGATTTATTTAACTTCATAAAAGTCAATGAAAAACAATGCATCACAATAGCCAGTGAAGAAAAAAATCAGATGATTATTTCAACAAATGCAAACTACTCATTTGGCAAAATTAAACCCTGTTATGATATTTTTTAAAAACCCTCACCAGGGGAATCCCTGGGTGGTGCAGCGGTTTAACACTGCCTCCGGCCCAGGGTGTGATCCTGGAGTCCCGGGATCGAGTCCCACGTCTGGCTCCCTGCATGGAGCCTGCTTCTCCCTCTGCCTGTGTCTCTGCCTCTCTCTCTCTGTGTCTTTCATGAATAAATAAATAAAATCTTTAAAAAAAAAAAAAAAAAAAAAACAACCCTCACCACATTTGGAATTAGAAGATTTCCTCAATCTGATTAAAAAAAAAAGTCTATGAAAGACTTACAAAAACTATTATACATAATGGCAAAATACTGAATGCTTTCCTACTAAGAGTAAGAACAAAATAGGCATGTTCATTCTCACCACTTTTATTCAACATTTTATAGGAGATCTTAGCCAGAGTAAAGAGTCAAAGAAATAAAGTCATAAAGATTAGAAAGGAAGAGTAAAACAGACTCAATTCACAGATGTCATGATTATTTACATAGAAAGATCCTCAGGAATTTAAAAACAACTCCTAGAACTAATAAGTGACATTAAATTGGCTTCAGGATATAAGATCTACATACAAAAAACAACTGTATTTTATATGCTGGCTACAAACAATTGGAAAATAAAATTCAAGGAATAAAAAGAAAGAAAAAAGAAAAATCCTACTTTTGAAAGCACCGAAAGTCACTAAATACTTAGGAATATATGTGTGTGTGTGTGTGTGTGTGTATATATATATATATATATTTTTTTTTTAAGTAATCTCTACACTCAACATGGGGCATGAACTCACAACCCCGTGAAGAGCTGCACATTCCACCGAATGAGCCAGCCAGGAGCCCCTACTTAGGAATAAATTTAAGGAAAGATATGCAAGACCTCCACATTTAAACTACATTGAAATCATTGCTGAAGGAAATTAAAGATCCAGGTAAACATAGAAATATACCACATTCATGGGTTGGAGGTCCAACATTGTTAAAATGTCCGTTTTCCTCTGATCTACAGATTCAATGAACTTCACAATTTTTAATAGACAAGCTTATTTTGAAAAATTTTAATAGAATAAAAAGGACCTAGAATATCCAAAGCAATCTTGAAAAATAAAAACAAGTTGGAAGACTTACACTGCTACCTTAATTTAAGATTATAAAATCACAACAACTAAGAAAGTATGTTACTAGTGTTAAAGTAGACAGATAGATCAATGCAACAGAAATAGGCCTACACTTACCCCTTTGACTTATTTATAATAAAGGTACAAAGCAATTTAATTGAGAGAAGAAAGTCCTCTGAACAAATTGTTCAGAACAACTGCATACACATATGGATCATAATGAACCTCTATTCTCACTTCACACTATATGGTAGAAGTAACTCAACTTTACTGGATATGACTGACACATTAAAAAAATACTTTTTATTAGTTATCAGAGCAATAAAAATTAAATCCACCATGAGATCTCAATATCATCTAACTAGAAAGGGCGAAGTTAAAAAGGGCGAAGTTAATCCTTGCCAATGGTGGCAAGGATGTGAAACCATCAGAACTCTAATACGTTGTTGGGGGATGCGGCAAAGGGGGTGAAATTGTACAATTACTTTGGCAGTTTCTTATAAAACCACCATATGACTCAACAATTTCACTCTCAGAAGTTTACACAAGAGATAAGAAAGCATATGGTTACAAAAGACTTCTACAAGAATGTTCACAGATTTATTCATAATAACTAAAAACCAGGGACAGCCTAGGTGTGGATCAACAGATGAATGAATAAACAAACTGGTGCATTCATACAATTCATATTACTTAGCAACAAAAAGCAACCAACCACTGTTATACACAACAACACACAGAATCTCAAACACATTATGCTAAGTGAGAAAGATCAGAACAGTGGTTGCCTGTTGGGAGTGGGGTGAGATGGGAAATGAGAAGGGGCATGAGGGAATTCTCTAGGGTGATCATAATGTTTTATATCTCAACAAGAGTCACTTGTAAAAATTCATCAGAGTACACTCAAGTTTGTGCATTACACAGTATGTACATTTTTACCTAAAAAAAAAAAAAAAGTAAACACATACTGATTGCCAGTTAAGCTGGTATGCACACCTTACTTTGAAATCCATAAAAAATAAGATGGAATAATAGGTGGGTAGAGAGACTGGTAGATAGACACATAGGTAATAAAACAAATACAGAAAATGTTAATTGTAGACTCTAGGTGGTGGAAATATGGACGTTCATTGTAGAGTTCTTTCAACTTTTTTTGTATATTTGAAAATTTTCTTAATAGCCTGCTAGGAGAAAAAAACTAAAACTTATACTACGAGGCAGACTTTTGTTTCTGTATAATTTTCATATATAAGAGGTTACTTGCTTACAATTCTGTAAATATAGACAAGGCTGGCATCAACTGTGCTTTACTGCTGAAGATACTGTCTCATAAGGGACCTTGCCCAAAGTGTCAGGATAGTAAATAGTAAACTAGTAGTTCCAGGGGACATTAGACTTTTTCATAAAGGGCCAGGTAGCAAGCATCTTAGGCCATACAGTCACTGCTACAACTATTGTACCCTGCTTTTTTGTTGTATGAGAGCAGTCACAGACAATTTGTAAATAAATGGACATGTCTGTGTTCCAATAAAACTCTACTTATGAAAAAAGGCAGGGGCCAGGTTTGGCCCATGAGTGATAGTTTGCTGATACCTAGATGATAATCCAGGTTTTTTCACTATAGAAGGTATAAAAAAGGATTGATTTTAGAGTCAGACTGACCTGTGTTTTACATACCCCATGGGGTTATTAAGATACTTCAATAGGTAATTCTTATAAAGGAACTAGCATCGAACCTGTTCTAAAGCAGATATTTGATAATTTTTTTCCATTACCTTGTCTTTTTCTCATTTGCAATTTTTGCCACTCATGGCCTGGATGAATTACAGGAAAAAAAAAACAAACAAACAAGCTGCATAATATTGTTTGGCCAAATTAACTATAGTAGACTTTTTATTCAGTAAATTGCTAAATGGTTACACTGTAAATGGAAACACATGATGGTTCCTGCGTTTTCTAGGCTTTCAGACAGAAATTCACTGAGGGCATTCCAGGTTACTACTCTGTTATATCACATGGAAGTCCCAGTAACTCTCCCCCATTCCACATTTGAATAAACAGATTAGTTAAACTCATGCTTTCTCTCAGATCACTTCTCCAATGCGTGTGATTTCATTAACTCCCCGATGCCAAGCTGTGTGTCCCTCACATCCAAAATCCTACTGAAAACTGAACTTTTCCTTAAGTGTGTGGTGCCTCTGCACTCTTATCTTTGGCTTCTCTCCAAACACCTTGAAGCAACTGAGGCAGTAAAATGCTAATAATTCAAATTTATTCCTTTCCACAGAATTGTGAGGATGCAAATTATCCAACCATCTCTTAATATGTCACTGGCAAAGTTACAAGGGTATAGCCAAACATTCGGTTACCAGCTGAGCAGGGAACCTGATGCGGGGCTCAATCAGGTGGGACCGCGACGTGAGCCAAAGGCAGATGCTTAACTGACTGAGCCACCTAGGCATTCCAAGAAGAGATTTCTTCCACTTTCTCTAAATAACACCACAATAAGTATAGATCGATCAAGAGAACATTTATTACCTGCTAAACACTATTAACCCTTCTATTCCTTCATTCACATATTCATCGATGTGCATGAAATACTCATCATCTGCCAGGATTTACATAAATTATCTAATGAATCTATACCCGAATCATGTAAGGTAGGTGCTATAATTCCTGTTGTACAAACTGAGTAAATTGAGGCTAAAGAGTAATCACTTTCCTAGCGTTCCTTGGCTGGGAAGTGGCCAAGCTACTACCTAGCAGAGATCTCGTCTTCTGCAGACTGAATAAATATTGGGAGTGCATATTTGAAGCCACTTGTTTCATGTGTTTCTGTATTGCTTTGCCCTTTCCCAGCATTTTGTCCTGTCTCCACCATTTAGCTGTTCTCTCTGTAGAGGACTGGTTCAGGAGGCTCACTCCCTATGACCGCCCCCATCCCTCCCACACCACAGTGGAAGATCGATAACTTTGGTTGCTTACCCGCAGCCCCCACCACCATCTGTTCAGGCAACTCATTTCCCAGCACACCCCCTGCAGGATGTTTTTTTCACTTTATTCCCAGCCTCTCTAGAATTAATCTGCAGAAGGCAATAGAACCAGGGACTCCCCCTCTTATGAAACACTCCCTCAACTTTGAACTTTGTCATTATACTTTAGTAATCAGCTGTGCGGCTCACACAAGGAAGGGCTCTGGAGGAGTGGCCAAAAAGGAATGAAGGCATCAGCCTATAAGCTCCTTTAGAAAATAAAGTGCAATCTGGTGAGACACCTCCTCCCAGTGTACGAGTAGAACACACGTCAGTCGCTGGGGTTCATGTTGACGCATTCCTCCTATAGCTGGGGCTGCTTCTCTTTCTTTTTCTTTCTTTTTCTTTCTCTCTTTCTCTCTCTCTCTCTCTCTCTCTCTCTCTCTCTCTCTCTCTCTCTTCCCTTTTCCCCCCAGCCAGGCTTTTGCACTAACTCAGATCCTTCTGGGCAGACTCCACCTTCTCAGATGTGCTTCTGAGATCAGCTAATAACACTGGGTACATTAACTAATTAGCAACAGTAAGGAGTTCAGAAAACAAACAGGCACGGAGCAATGCTATTATTATGTGGCTTTTGCTTGACACTGTTGTCCTCATTAGGCAGGCATCGATGTCAATATATCCACGAAGGAAGGCAAAGTAAAATCCTTACTGCAAGTTGCCAACTGATTCCTTTTTCCTGAAATTAGACATAGCTACAGCTACAGCTGTATGGGAGCACAGCAGCTCATTTCTACTCCCCTTTTTTCCCAATTTTTTTAAGACTCTCTTCGTTCCTGTAACCATGTAGCCTCATTTTGCATTGCATGAGAGTTTAGTTTATGAACCTTCCCAAAACACAACTTGTCCAGTTCTAGAAAGACCAAGAGAAAAATCATAGTATTCTTTCAACCTTTCTCATCAATTGGGATTCACAGCTCCTTTTCGAAATGAACTTAGAGCACACATCCCCCACATTTCACATTGTAGGTAATATTGGCCAATTTGTGTGCTACTTGTTAAAAACAAGTGAGTTTTCTCTCTCTCTCTCTCTCTCTCTTTTAAGATTTATTTATTTATCTCAGAGAGACAGCATCAGTGGAGGAAGGGGCAGAGGGAGAAGAATAAGCAGATTCCCCACTGAGTGGGGAGCCCAACGTGGGGTTTGATCCCAGGATCACGACCTGAGCCGAAGGCAAATATATAACTGGCTGAGCCACCCAGGTGCACCTGAGTTTTCTGATTAAGTAAAAGATGAATACAGGAAGGCCTTGCCTGATTTACTTGCCATTGATCCTTTCCCTCTGTCCCTGTCCCTCCGTTCTCTCCCTATCTGACATCTTCCCTTGGATGTCTTCAACTCAACAACATCCAAAAGTGAACACATGATGTGTCCCCCTCCCTAGGTCTACCACTGTTTCTTAGTGAAACGAATGGCACCAGCATCACAAAATGAAAGCTTCTCTAACTGACCTTTCATCATGGGCCATGTGGTTGATCCCCACCTCCCTGTCAGCCTCACTTTGCACGTGTTCCAGCCACTGTGGTCTCCTGCCAGGTCTCACTGTACCCCTCCTACCTCCACTCTTCACCTTGATGATGCCTCCTCATCCCTCAGGGGTTAGGATTTCTGAAGATACCCTAGAGTTCCACAGTCCTCACATCCTGACAAAGTGAGCTCCTTCTACTGTAGTTTTCAGAGCATCACACATCTCCTTTCAGAGGCTAGCGACAGCTGCCACTTCCATTTCGTGCACGTGATTATGTGATCAACCCGAACTTTCTTACACTGGGTTGTAAACCTCAACAGGAGCAGGGGCTAGGTGTGTTTTTTCACAACTTTAGTCCATGGCTTAGAATGCTTGACACCTAATAGGCAGCTCTCACTAAATACTTGTTGGAAGGAAGGCAGGGAAAGAGGATAGAAAGGGAAAAACAAACAATTTTTTGAATATCAAACTTTGGTTTGTAGAGCAGACATGGCCCAGTAATTCTCCACACGATGTCCATTCTCCTCTGGGCCACATCATTTCCTTTCCCAGCCTCCCTGCAGCCAGGTGAGGCAATGTCACTGACATCAGAGAGGGATGCAGACTGATGTGACGCATGGCACTTCAAAGCTGGCCCTTAGAAACGTCCATGCACCCTTTGTCCCTCTCCCCCCACTCCTCTCTTCTAATGGCTGCTGACTACTTACCAGGATCTGCTAAAGGACCCCAAGGTCCTGGGAGGGAGGCAGAGCTCCAAGCCAGAGGGGACCTAGATTCCATATGACCGCACAGTCCCACCCCCAAGCCACACTAGACATCATGTGAACCAGAAATAAACCTTTACTGGGGCAAATTTAGCCATTAGACTACACCAACTTGCAGAGTTTAGGAAGAGAAAGATAAAGCAGTTATCACCCTCTGTGAGTTTTCTAACAGAGTATTTTGTTTTTCTAGCCTGGAGAGGAGAAATGGTTATGTTTAGGGCTCAAGGGTAAATATGCTTCAATCTGAAAAATACAACTGCTGAGCAGTAACTGTCCTTTCCAGTCATGGATCCTAAACAGAGAAATGCTAAGCTTCTCTTGCCAGAAAAAGTCGTTGGCCTGTTAAGTTTGCACTCTGCCTTCTTGCTGGTTCTCCCATGTGTATGGAGCAGTAAGAACAACCACAGTGACAAAAGCAGCCCTTCTGATAGAGCAGTGTCAGGGAGAAGGGGAGAAAGGGCCAGTTTGGAGGTGGTCTGCCTCTAGTGCCCAGGAAGGGTGGGTATGGGGGGGACCCTGAAAATCATCCAGATCCCAGTTGGGGGAGGGGGTACCTGGGTACCTGGGTGCCAACCTTTCCCACCTTGGTGAGTCTGAACACAAATGAATTCAGAAGTGGAAGGTGCTAAGAGAGTAGGTCTAACAGTTCTAGGCACGAGAAAGATTTTTTTTTTTTTTTAACTATACAAGGTGATGGATGTTAACTGAACTTCTCACAGCAAACATTTCCTAACACATTCATATATCAAATCGTTATGTTGTATGCCTTAAATACAAAGTTATGTGTCAGTTATATCTCAATAAAACTGAAGAGGAAAAAAAAAAAACCAGAGATGCCATAAGGTACTAGAGATGAGCACAGACTCCAGATCCAAACTGCCTGGGCTTGATCCCCAGAACAACCACTTGCCAGAAGAATGGCCTCAGAGAAGTGGCCTGACCTCTCTGTGCCTCAGTTTTCACACCTCTTAAATGTAGAAATGAGGGCATAAAAGAAACTACCTGTGAGGATTTTATGGAGATAATATTTGGAAAGCATTTATTTCAGTAAGTACTAAATAAGTGCCTATTAAAAAAAAAAAAAAAAAGGACTAAGAGAGCCAGGTAATTAGCTGTGTATTGTCTACTTTTGTGTGTGTGTGTGGGGGGGGGTCCTATAATTTTTCTTAAAGAGAAACTACTTTTGAATCTCTAAAAGGTTTCAAAGTGCCACAGAAGACCCAAGAAAGAAAAGAACCCGAAAATGACACCAGTGAGAAGGCATGTGAAGAGGGCAACTCCTCTTGGCTACAAGATAAGAAGCATTTGGAGAGATTATTGCAGCCACCAGTTTGATAAACTGTGCAAGTGTTAAAAATCTCACTGCCTTTTACTACCTAGCAATTGGGGAGGTTCAGCCAGAACAGCTCCCCAAGCCCGTCCATCATTCTCACCATGGTAGTCCCATTGCTGATGACTGCACCCAGCACCGAGCAAATGTGCAACAAATGTGCAACTGTTTCACTGTACCTTTCTAATGACAACCAAGATTTTCTATTTAGGATTCTGATTATTTTAATGTGTATATACTATTTCTCTATAAAGTCACTTGAGGACAGATTCCATACCTCATTTATCTTTTATTCCCATTCGGCACAGTATCTTGTAAATAATAGAGACTCAATAGAAAATTGAAAGAGTTAATGAATCAATAAAAGTATGGATCATCCACTAAGTGTATTCATTAATCATCTTTCTTCCCAATCTGTAGAATACTAAAATTTAAGTTTACAAAGCTGAAATGTGAAGCACAAAATAATGATCACCTTTTGATGGTACTAATCTTAAACCCTTTCATAAGAGGGGATTGTAGCAATTTCAGCCACTGCTTTCTCACTAAAATTTCATGAGCTTGAATTGAAGACTTTATTTTGGCCAATTTAGTAGAAAGGATATTGAGTTCGCAAAAGAAGAGTATTGCCTCTTGTGATGTTGTGCCACATGGTACACAGGTGAAGAACCCATGACATGTGAAACTGGTGTCTGCCATGTTGCTTTATCTCAGGACCTGTTACACTTCCACGCCAAGTGTGTCAGGTAAGTCTCTACAGAACAAGTTTTGAAAAGATACTCAAAAGACCTTTATGACACTGACAAATTTCTCATCTAGTTCCCACTACAGTCACTAAGTAATATCTGTTCTCTATGGAGACAATATAAAAATCTATAAGACCCATCTTTTGAATTCCAAACCAGTATCATTTACCATGAACTATCTCATTAACTTTTGGGAAATCTAGAAGGTTCTGCAAAATGAAATAAGTATATAATCCTGCAAAAGTATAAAAGCAAAGCCAGTATATTTCAGATAAAAAGGAACTGGAAATGTTTTATTTGGTATGATGCAAGAGTACTTTAGGAGTATTTAATAAATAAACTACAATATACTCTCAGGTGCTATATAATTCATAATAAAATCAAACACAAAAGGAAATACTGATATCAATATAGGCACTATTATTTTGCTTCAATTTTGAAAACATTTGCAACTTGAAAAAGATGGTTTCTATTATTGTTACAGCCCAAGAAAAAAAATGGCATTTTAGCTTAGCAACATGTATGTTCATCATGTAAAAATATGCCTACAAGAGACCTGTTCTGCTAAAGAGATTCAATCTTATTCTCAGCAAATTCCCAAACCTACCCCTGCTGGGCCTGGAGGTACTGTCCTGTAACCTCCCTGAGTTCAGCTGTTGAATGTACTCCCCATTCTCAAGTAGTGTAGACTCCAGCACATAACGGGAATACACAAATCCTGAGTATTTCTCAGAAGCGCACAAGGTTATTTATATAATGATCGATCTTTAGTGCAATTCAACAAACACAAGACATACCCGCAAATAACTACAGTAAAAGATCTTATAAGTAATCACAGACAGAAAAGGTGGTACAAACAAGGAGCTGTGTGATTTCTGGAGGAGATGACCTTTTGAGATCAAGGAAGGAAGCCACTGTGAAGGAATGGGTTTGGGAAGGTGGGTAGGGTTGAAATGAATATGCCTTCTCTTCTGTATAGGATGGACTGCAAGAGAAGGTCAATGGTGTAATGCTGTCAAAATCATATGCATGTTTAACAGGATGTTAAAATGAGGCTGCTTCAATCTCCCTTTGGGCTGAGGGCATAAAAAGCCGGTGGCAAGTGCATCCACCTTGCATCAGATGCCTCCGTAGCATTTGCAAAGGCAGCGTCTGAGAGCCAGTTCTGTGACCTCAGTTTACTGCTCCCCTCAGACTATGAGAGGTTAGAAAAGCTGACAGGAGACAGCTGCAGACTAGACAGGAATCACTCCAGATGTCAGTGTGCTCCGAGTAACCCCCCTCCTTCCGAAAGAGAGGAATTTCCTCGGAGGTCTGGGGTTCCGGAAGCCACGTGCATCTCCACCCAAGTGACAGGAGGCAGCAGGCAGGAGAGAGAAGGAACCAGACTGCCCTGGCAGCTGCCTACAATTCCCCAGGGCACCTGCAGCAAGGGCTAAAGTGCCCAGGTGTTGCTTGTGATCAGCTCTGGGCCCCAGGAGTGAAAACAGTCTGTCTGGTGCTACCGAACATCCAGTCCAGAGTGCCTCCAATATTCCTAGAGGCTGAGGGAAGAAAAATGAGAAGCCAGCCTGTGTTGGGGAAAGTACAGCTGAATGTCTGCAGAAAGGGACCCCCAAAAACTGCACACAGAAGCAGCTTTAAGTATTGTGCAAAGTGCAAAGAGGAGAACTTTTCAATTCCTGAGCAGCCAGAGGGGACCATCTCCACATGAGGTCAGCAGATCAGTCCAGCCTCTGCTCCCTCCTCCTGCTTCAACCTCAGAATGGCCAGAGGCTGCATTAGCTAGTGGGGGAGGGACAAGAAATGCCCTGTGAGAAAGTGGAGCCCAGACTCCACACTCCTGTCACCAGCCATAAGCTTCCAGTCAGGCTCAAGCTGCAAGGAGAGAAAAGGCTTTAACTATCCATGAAGTTAAAAAAAAATATATATATATATCTATGAAGTTCTAAGAGCTTTTGCTGTTGTTGTTTTAAAGATATTATTTATTCATTTGACACAGAGAGAGAGAGAACAGCAGGTAGAGGGAGAGGGAGAAGCAGGCTCCCCACTGAACAAGGAGCCCCATGCAGGGCTCAAACCCAGGACCCTGGGATCATGACCTGAGCCAAAGGCAGATGCTTAACTGACTGAGCCACTCAGGCACCCCGAAGTTCTAAGTTGATTATTATTATTATTAAATGAACCTGCTAATTTCCTAAATGAGGGTCTTCATGTGACTGAGAGACCAGAGGTCTTTTGTTATCACGAGAGTGACAGAAACAGGTTGTGGGGCAAGCTCTAACACTATAGCAGGGCAGCAAAGAAAACCGAACCTCAGAAAAGATGGGATTCCGAAATCCTGCTCACTCAAATACTAGACACACATATTATGTGGGCTACAGTAATAGCAATTTACATTTAGGTTTCTACTAAGATGGAAAATACATAAAAATGAACTACGATTACATGCAATTACATATGGATGAATTTTAAAACATTATGGTGAGTAAAAGAAGCCAGACCCACACATATCTATGAGTATAGTAAAAAACCATTGAACTGTACATTTTCAATATGCATATTGTGTGGCATCTGAATTATATGTCAAAGAAACTGTTTTAAAAAGCCAGATATAAAAGAGGACAAGCAATAGGACTTGATTTTTAAAAAGTTCTAAATAAGAAAATTCGACATCAGTGGTGCCTGATGAGTAGGGCTGGGAGGGGATGCCCTGGGAAGAGGACTTCGGGAAGTTTGAGGGTGATGGAACCGTCTTATATCTGAGCTGTGCAGTGTAGTATAGTCTCCAATTATGGCTATTTAAATACACTAACATTTTAAAAATTAACAAAACTAAAGGTTTGTTTTCTCAGCCTCACCATCCACATTTCAAATGTTCCACAGCACCATGTGGCTACTATATTGGACAGTACAGAATAGAACACTTTTTACTGTTGTCAAAAGTCTTATTAGTAATATTCTGTATCCATATCTTGATTTCCCAGTGGTTATGTGGGTCTTGCTTGTTACAACTCCCCAAAACCAACACTTAAAATCAGGTATTTTGGGGACACCTGGATGGCTCACAGCGGTTGAGTGCCTGCCTTCAACTCAGGTCATGATCCTGGGATCCTGGGATTGAGTCCTGCATCAGGTTCCCCGTGGGGAGTGTGCTTCTCTCTCTGCCTATGTCTCTGCCTCTGTGTCCCTCTCATGAATAAATAAATAAAATCTTAAAAAAAAAAAACAGGTATTTTGTGTGTACACACACACACACACACACACACACACACACACACAATCATGCATGTGTGCTAAAATACCATAATAAAATTGACTTAAAAATCGTTTTTGAAAAAAAACAGCCTGACAATAGACTGCTGTCTGAAATTCGGAGCAAAGTATGAAGGGAAGTGGATGGTGGCAAAGTGGACATTTGTGATAAACAGGAAGGCAGGGCAGGTCTCTAGAGAAGGCGGGAAGATTTGATGTAGGAATTTTGCAGCATACAGCAGAGTCAAAAGAACTGCATTAACTGAACAGAGATGAGTGGGCAAGAAAAAGTTTGAGATCTGAAAGAAACCTCTAGAGAAGATGCACATCTGGGGAAATGTAGGTCCTAGAAGAGAGGTATTTGACATAAAGGTTCAGGAAGGTTATCTCAGAGCAAAATGAATCCCTGGGCCAAGATTCAGGTGGTTTGAGAATGCACAACTTCACTGGGGCCACAGAGAAAACCAAATGCCCCAAGGGTTAGACACAAAGTCATAAACCTGGCCAAGATCCAAACCTGGTATAAAAACACAGGTAGGAGCTGACCTGTTTGTCAAGCTGGTCTAATAGCACAGGCCTGTTCCCTGGGAACATAGGGATTCTGTGCAAAGTTGGTGTTTCATGCAATAGTTTTGAACTTAAAAATAGATGTCTGAGCATGCATTGTTTTGAGGAGGTTGTGGCTAAACAATGGATCCAGAAAAAGATCTAAGTGGAAGATTGATGTGCCACCTATGAAGTAGTCAGCATCCTGCAGAAAGAGTAGATGAAAACCTACATGAACTTCCGTGGTTTTCATGGACTGCTTGTTGGGGAACAAAACGGCAGGTGGATGAGGCCACAAGGACCAACAGAAATAAATTAGACCCTACTCCCTATAGAGAATTTTGAGGAAGGAACATTAAGAACATTAAGAAAATGGGCACCACTGTCTTTTTCTTAGACCATTTTCCCACCTGATAAACAGGTGTGTGTGTGTGTATATATCACCAAGATAATTACCCAAAAGAAAACGGATACGTCTATTAATTACCATGAGAAGGGGCTTTTAACAACTGTATGAACTTTATCCACATACACAATACTGTTGTCCTGAAGTGAATATACCCACGTAGTTATCACCTGCTATTTGTGACATCCACATCGAATCAGCAAGCAAGGACTGGTGATTTTGATCTCTGGAACATTCGGTATGGTTGTTTCTTCTCCTTCAATCATCGTAACTCTGGTTCTGACTCATCATGTCTGAGGTGGACTACTGCAGTAGTCTCCACGCTGACCTTACCACCAATCCCGTCCTCCTGTAATGCTCCCTCCAGGTCACCCCAGCATGGTCTATAACTCTGACCATGCTTAATGTTCTCTCTGCTCTGACTCTCACTAGGCCCTCAATGTACACACACCATACTGATTCACACCTCTTAGCTTTCACTATTGCCACTGCATCTGCCTGGAACACCTTCTCTAGGTCTCATCACCTGGTTAACTTTCTCTCACTTGTTAAACTTGAGCCCAGGAATCATTTTCCGTGGAAGCCTCCCCTGGACCACTGGGCTGGCTATACACCCTTCATTTTTGCCCTCATAGCTGCACTTAGCACTAGAGTAACATTATCTGTTTGGGTCTGTTCTCAACTCCTTGAGGGAAAAATGAGTTTTATTCATTTTGTGATACCTAGTACCTAAACTGGGGATGATCTAAATAGAATATGAAAATCTTTAAAAATAAAAATAAAAAATAATATTTTCAAAAATTATAAATAGAACAGAAATAAGGTTGCCAGATGTAGCAAATAGTTAAATTTGAATATCAGAAAAACAAATTTTAGTACAAGCCCCAAATATTAGACATACTTATACTAGAAAAAATTATTTATTGTTTATCTGAAATTCAAATTTAACAGAGCAGTCTGTATTACCCTGTCAACTTGACATAGAAATTTCCAGAGAACTTAAAAAAAAAAATTATGTCTCTTTATTTAGAGTGACACTTTCAGAGATGTATCCTGAGTTTCATAAAGTTCCATATTTTTAAACTGATCCCAACCCAGGCTCTAAGTCCAAAAATTTTTTTTTTAATTTTTTTTTTTTTTAATTTATGATAGTCACAGAGAGAGAGAGAGAGAGAGAGAGAGAGAGAGGCAGAGACATAGGCAGAGGGAGAAGCAGGCTCCATGCATCGGGAGCCCGACGTGGGATTCGATCCTGGGTCTCCAGGATCGCGCCCTGGGCCAAAGGCAGGCACTAAACCGCTGCGCCACCCAGGGATCCCCTCTAAGTCCAAAAATTTTTTAATTAAGTCTTTTTAAGGTAAAAATGCTAGAGTTATATTTATAATCTATTTCAGGAGAAAATAATCTCTCCTATGCATTTTTAATCTAAACAAAGTTTTAGATTATAATAAAAATTCTTAATTTGATTATTTCAAAGTACTAATTGTGAATTCAATCTTCTATGGGATATGAACACCTGTATTCTTAAACGAAATTTAAAGTTTTGAAAACATCTATAAACGTCTCATGAGTCTAAAACACATTCTTTGAAAATAGACGAATTTAATTTAAAAAAGTACTGGACCAGGAGTTTGGAGACCTCATTTCAGCCCCATCTCAGTCATTAGCTGGAAATATGAATTTGGGCATGGAACATAACTCATCTTTCTCATCTGTGAAAGGAAGAGGGATTTTTACATGATCTCAGTGGCTCTCTTCTCCAACTCTGACAGTCTAAGACTGCAGGAAGCCAAAGCCAGGGGTCCTAGTGGGAAGGAAGGAGCGGAGGCTGTGAATCAGTGGCCCTAGGCTTCCGGGCAACTTTTGCATCTAAAGTGAGCCTGCCTTCCAGTACAGTTACTGATGAATTTGTTGTATGAATGTAGTTAAATTCCACCAAGAACAGAAAAAGTGTATGTTCCATAAAGTAAACAGATATGGAGAAAATGTTTCTAGGACAATACTGTATTTTTTTTTTAGTCTGGATCTAAATGAATGTTAGCCAGATATGACACTTTTTCATCCCACCCAGAGGAGCAGTGCTTACACATAAGACACAGATCTGGAGGTGTAAATAAAATCATAGCAAGCTTTAATAATGCATCTGGTCATCTCCAGACACAAGGAGAGGAGATGATGCCTTTCCCAAAAGGAAATAAATAAAAGGTTATAGTTTGGTGGTTCCTCAAAAACTTAAATATAGAATTACCATGTGGTTCAGTGATTCCACTGCTTGGTACATACCTGAGAGAAGTGAAAATGGGTTCAAACAAATCTTTGTATGTACAATGTTCACTGTAGCATCGTTTACAGGAGCCAAGGGTGGAAAAGAACCCGTGTCCATCAATAGATGAACAGATGAACAAAATATGATAGAGACGTACCATGGAATACTGTTCGGTGGTACCAAGGAATAAAGTTCTCATTCATGCTCCATGAAACATCTAAACTAGGCACTTTCATAAAGACACAAAACAAAAGACACAAAACAGATCAGAGGTTACGTTTACCAAGGGCTGGAGGGGGAGGGGATTGGGGAGTAACTGAATAGCTTCATGGGTACAGAGTATATTTCGGGTGATACAAGGGTGTTGGTAATAGAATAGAGATCGTCATAAACATTGTGAATATAATTAATGTCACTTAAAAGTAGTTAAAATGGCAAATTTTATGTTACATATACTTTACCACAGTTAAAAAAAAAATAGATGGGGAAAAAGGTGAAAGCCCTCTTCAGTAAGTGCAGGTTAGGGGAGAAGACAACCTCTCAGCACTCCAGGCAAACACTACAGGGATACAGAGGGAGTGAGGAGGGGCTACTTGCGCCACCTACCGACTTGTGCCATTGGAGCAATTGGGTATTGATGCCTTGGGTATTGATGGGATATTTTCAGGAGGAAATCCAGTAAGGAGCAAAGAAGGGAGGAAAGGATTTCCAACGCAGTTTCCACAAGGACAACAGTGGCATGGTTCTGTGACCTCTCCTTTCTCCCCTCATTGTTCCCCTGCAGCCCTCCCTCTGAGGGGCTAGCTGAGGGAAACCCTAGCCCTTCTGTTGGGCAGATAAGCACTCAAGGAAACCAGGCACTGCTAACCAGGCACAAACAATCTCAATAGACCTTTTAAAATCTTTTGTTAAAATCCAGCTGTCTTCTGACATTGTAAACATAGCATTTGTGCTAAAATTCAAACTTGGTCATTGTAATCAAATTGCATCAGTCAGGTCTCTGTTTAAAACCCACAGGCTTCAATTATTTTAGGGGACACTCTGGTGACCAAAGGAGAATGCTTGTTGAAATGTGGCTTTTGTTGGAGGCCCTAGACCCCCAAATGGATTGTTAGAACTACGTAGTATAAAAAGATAGAAGAGCTTAGACACAAGTTCAGCGCAGATATTATGTAGCAGGGCTGTGGAAATGAGTTGGGTTTGAGGGATGAAGAAATCATCTATTTTCAGACTCTAATCTATGCTTGGAGCATTTTTAAAATGTTGACTTTGTCTTGCCTTATAATTTTAAATAACTTCCACCAAAGTCTTCCCCAAAACAATTCTACCTTTAATTACTCTTGGCTGTGGCTTACAGCCATGGACCCTGACTACCAAAAGCCACAAGAAACATTTGTTCATTCACTTATTCATTCATACAACTCTTAACAAATATTGGTTGAGTATCTCCTACCTATAAGATTCTTCACTTTCTTTTTTCTTTTTTTTTTTTTTTAGATTCTTCACTTCCATATGTGATTAGCAGTGTAAATATTAATTGAGAAAGATTGCTCTAAACTTTGGGTGATTTGCCAGGAGACCCAGACCTGATACTGCTACCTGAATTGAAATAATCATAAAAATCTGCCTAAAATCTAAGCACCTAGGGGCAAGAGGTAGGATATATTTTTATCTGTCATACTGCAGTTCAATTTGGATTCTGCAACACGTTATTTCATTCATTTCTGGGCACAAAGCTTGAGCAAAACATTTTCCTTTTGCCTTTCATTAATTTGGTTCACAAATATGTTCTCCTTTTTTTCCTTCTAATCTGTAATGGCCTTTGTACAGCTGCTGACATAAGGGAACCTTAAAAATGCAAATAGACAGTAGGTAGATTGCAAAAGGTAATAGAGTTAGTTCTGCCAAATATTTTTTTTAAAGTTGTCAAATAATCACATCAACTAACAGAATAAAATGGTCCATGAGGAGTAATTTTCAATGACTTTGAAACCTAAGACTTTGTTTCACCATTCATACATATGAAGAAAATAGAATATATGCTATCCAAATCAGAATATATGCTCTCCAAGCATTGCACAAAGGAGCACTACTGACATTTGGGAAATGCAGTGCAGAATAATTCTTTGTAGTGCATTGAAGGGTGAGGGGCTAGTACTCTCTCTGACTTCCACCAACTAATGTCATTGGTGTCCCTCTAGCCACTGTGGCAACCAGCACACCTACAAATAATTCCCAAAGACCTCTGTGGAGGTCATATTAGTTCAGATGAAAACCAATCTAGTGAAATTCTCCAAAGGTATGTGTCCTAAATATATCTGTAGATAGGGACAAGAGGAGAACCAAAGAAGATAACTGAATTGGAAAAACTTGTTTGTGGTCTATTTCCATCTAAGTATCTGCACAGGGCCTTTCTTTTATTGACAAAATTGGTTAAAGAAAAAAAAGAAAAAAGAAAAGAATATTCACAGCTGCCTCTGAGGAAGGATAATAATCTCTATACTAGGTAGAATAGAGCAGTATGGAATTCTGGTTCTGCAGTAGTGTTTCTCAATCCTTTTGTTTTCATAGCACACTCTAGTCTAGCTCCCAGAGCTACTAGCAATCAAACAACATCAGAGACACTGACTCACAGTGTCTATGATAGCATCTGTAGTTGTCCCAGTCTTCATGTGGATAGACTTCTGGCCAGAGTGACTATTGAGGACAAATGCCTTGACCATATCTCTTACATACCAACAAGGCAAACCTCTTGTGTGTTCCAGGAAAAACACTATCTTTGCCAATGCCTTTGTGTTGCCAAACATTTTATCTTTTAACTAAGCGTCAGTTGGTCCCTATTCTCAATTGCATTTCATGACCCATTATGTCAGACAGGATGTCAACAGACAGGCATTCTAGAGATGGCATGAAGACCCAGAATACACATTTTACGTGATGATCCAAATTTGGCAGTATTCCCATGGGAGGCTTACAGCACACTAGAGGTCTGTAGCTCTGGTTGCAAACAACTCTCTCTCCATCATTTCATAAAAATTACCTCTAATGGTGGTTTTATAGAAAAAATAAACTTGGAGGTAGGTGCAAGCATATTGATATTAGTAAGAACATATTGATTCCTTGGTAATTCCAGATTTCTTCCAGGAATTTTACATTTTGAGAAGGTAAGCTAGACTGTCAGAGCCTTTCTACAATATGGGAAACTCAGAAGATAATACACGTCTGATTCAAGGGCTTGGTCCAGAGCCCTGGATGAAATCTCTTCTATGTGTGATTCATCATACTCATGGTGACCACACAAGTTGGTTTGCCCAGGACAGTTCCAGTTCTGTCTCCTCTCCTGACATATTTACTAACAACATTCTTCTTTTTTCTCAAAAGTATGATCAATTATGTGACCACTCTCAATATACCTAGAGTCACTGGAGAGAGATAACAAAGTCACCAAGAAGATGATCTAGAAAGATAATTTTAGGGGGGAAAACCAATCAATCAAGTCTTCCTGAGTGCCTGTAAGCTCTAAAATAGTTTATAGTGTCTCTTTAATATACATTCTAGGGTAGAGATGGGCCCTATAATAAAAAATAATCAAAAGGGGGTAGAAGGAGAAAATTCAGGTCAATCTCATTGAACATTATTGAACACCTACTATATTAATATGCTAGGCTTTAGGGAATGAGAACAGAAAGTATCATTCCTGTACTTGGCCTTAAATTCTGTCCTTACAATTTGACAGAACACACAGAAATTAAAGAAGTTTTGGTATACATTGTGGTACAGCAGTTCCTTCCCCCATTTCTAGCCGTGAACCTTACTAAGGTTAGTGAATCAGTTTGAAAATGAGTTTTGCCATAGGAGAAATCTAGATAATACCTCTTACAGGTTCATTGATTCTATTCAACAATGCTTCCCTGCTTGCCTCCTACATGCCAAGTACACAGTGGTTCACAGAGATTAAAGAGAAATTAACAGTGATGATGTACAGTAAACAATGACGTTTGAAGACATTTATTATTATTTCATTGTATTCAGTGTGCCATGTCAATGAGAGAACAGTACATGCAAAGGGATATATGATCCTCAAAGAGGGGCTAAGGCCAGCTAGAGACAGGAAAGAGGCATAGTTCAGGGCTACTTCTTAGACCAGATGATGCCTCAGCTAAATCTTGAAGGATGAGTAATAGCTGGTCATGAGAGATAACAGTTATCCCAGCAGAAAGAACAGAAGGAGATATGAAAAGGTGACATTTCATAGGGGACTGGGGGAAATGCAAGTGAGATGATAGCGCAAGAAGGTGAGTGGCAAGAAGGGAAGCTGGAGGGCTGGGTAGAGGCCAAGGGGCTGGTCTTCATAAATCCAGCCAAAAACTTTGGGTTGTTCCTTTAGGCAAATGGGGAACTACTGAAGAGTTTTAGTAGGTAAGTGACATGGCCAGACTCATGTTTTAGACAAATACGTCTGGAAGTAGTGGAAAGATGGACATGCATTCAAAGGACAACGACAGAGGGAAAGAGTCTGTAGGCTACTACACTGATAACATAACACTACACAGTAAGTATTGGGAAGTAATATAAGAATATGTAGTGATTCTGTTTCCCCTTCCACTTCTATTTTCAAGTCCTGTGTGTTTAAGGTTGGATTCCTTGAAGCAGTTAGTCATTGGTAAATAGGAGAGGTTCTACCTTTCATTTTGCCTTGGGAGCCAGGTTCATTTGCCACTGTTCTTCATACCTGCTGCCTTCAATCCTGGCCAAAGCCCTAGCTTAAGTAACCAACCCTAACAACAGAGGCATAGTCTGTGAATGCAATATTTTTCTTTCTGAGACAGACTGTTGCCTTTGTGAGAAAACACCTAGCCCAGCAGATCATGAAAGATGAAGGAGGTTAGGGTGGTATGCAAGGGAATGGCTGAGGTAAATCAGCAAAACCCAAATAAGAATTGGGTCTTGGAGTTCAGTTCAAATAAGCTTAGAAATAGCAAAAAGGGTAGAATAATGAGTGTGAGTTACCAGAGGACCAACGGATATTGGGTGTGTATAGTCTTCACATTACTACTTACCATGGGACCTCAAGAAAGTCCTACTTTCCCCATCTGTTAAAATGGGTACAATCCTAGCCATCTGAAGAAGAAAAAGGGAAAGGGAAGGACAATGACAAAAAGAGTAGACTTCTTTGTTGGACTAAGAAAAAACCTTTCAGGTTATACAGGGAAGTAAAATACCTTGAAAAAGCCTGAAGTGGTATGCAAATGTAGATCAATTTCAAACTAATTTTATTCCTCTTAAGTGGATATGTATTTTAACCTTTGCAACTCACCATATTCTCTAACCTTCTCCCTTGGTCTCCCTTTGCTTTCTGCTTCCAGTGAAGCAAAAAAAAAACACCTCCCACTATTATCACCGATGCTTTACTATCTAACTAAACCTTGTGCTCACTCCATCCCCTTGACCCAGTTAGAAGTCTGTGTTCCATCCAACCTGCTCCCATAGCTGGCACGTCCCTATATTTAACTCCATTTGTGACATCACCATCTTCTACTTTCCCTAATTTCATGACCGAACAAGCTTCCTGATATTCTGTCTTGTCTCATGACACTATATCCTATTATGACAACTAGTCAAAGCCAGGATCTTGTCCTATTATTTCCTTAAATCCTACCAACTTTGATTTAGCTTATGGGCGGACTGCATAGGTCATTTGACATAGCCTTGTTCAAAGTTCTGTTGAATCATCCAAATGATCAAGTCTGACCCCGTAGTTCCACAAGGATATTGAAGATAAATGTGCTAATATGTAGGAGGTGCTTTTAGCTCTTGTAGGAAAGAAACTATCAATCCAAGAGATTATTATTTCATTTGAAAGGCCATCAAGCATCTTCCCACAATTACTTATTTATAGCTTTAGAAGCTTTTAGCAAAGGAAAAATCAGCATCTTCAATTAGGTCACCCAAGTTCTACATTTATGAAGTAAGGAAGACGGTATGTAAAGAACAGCTGATGAGAATTGCGGCTATGAAAACTGTAGGTGTTGTGTTACCATAGTAAGGGAGAGGCGCTGTAGTTTAAGCAAAATCATCATAACCGATTCCCAGAGAGGTTCATTGGGCATGAACTTGGAGCCCCCGTTTACTCATCTGCAAAAACTAGAGGGCTGAATCTGATGCTCTGAGTTCCTGTCCAGCTCTAACATTCTATGCAACCAGATCAGCAAAGTAAGTGGTAAAGAATACGTTACCACACGGAAAACTAACAGAACGTTTGCCAAAGGTCATTTCTGAGAATCATCTGTAGACTCAGAGCAACATTTATACTCCACATTCCAAAACAGGTAACCATGTTGACAAAACACTACATTTAAATCAAGAAAGTGATCAGAGATTATCAAAGAAGATAGCAGTCAAATTTCTTTCTGGTAAAAATTACAGAAATGTATCGAGAGAGGCACACAGACACATCCTGACACTGGCCTATACAGGTGTTGGCATCTTACGGGAAAGTCCAGGGCAGTTTATACCCAGAAAAAAAGTAAAGAATAAACTGAGATTCCTTGACATCTTTGTTGATGAACCATGAAGATAGGAAAAAAAAAAAAAAAAAAACCCACAAGGTGATTGTTTTAAAAGCGTTTTTGTATCAGTAAGTCTTATGACATATTTCTGAGGGTTTTAGAGCCCTCAGAAACCTCTGGAGTTCAAACTTGGGAAGTGAAAGTAATGGTGTATCAGAATGGAATCTGTTAAGTATCTTTCAAAAATAACATATTCAATATGTTACTGTTTTGATTGTACTCACCATGGGCATTTTGTGATTAAAAAAAAAAACACAAGGGCATGAAATTTTAATGTTTTTAAAAGGTTTCATGGCTTAATAAAAGAAAAAGAGCAGGAAAATACTGATGGTGTCTCATCTTCATCTCCAGAGCAGCAACGTGACTTTCCCAAGGTCACCAGGTTAGTCAGTGGTTTAGCTGTAGAGCCAGACTGGAGCCCAGATTCTTCGTAAGTGCGTGAAATAGGTGAGCATCACCCCCATTCCTTCTGAGAAGCATATATTTACATAAGCAGTTAGACCATACAGTTACTACTGAGCATCTTAGGCCTCCGCGCTCGCAGGCCCCCTTGTCTTTCTTCCTTGAGGAGGTAGCCAGCACGGATTCAGAAGTGCAGTCAGCCCTGCCGTGCCCTCTCTGGAGCCAGAGCCCATGAAAACAGTAACCAGCTACATCTCTTTTCCCAACTGCTTCCCTTCCTTCAGTACCCAATTCTGAATGGCTAATTGAATTGCATTTTCATGCAGGGAGTTTAGGCAATGAACTCTTCAAAGCTGTTTATAAAGTCCCTCGGAAGCCTGTTTGGACCATCACTGAATTAAGCAAGCATATCAAAAAATGAAGCTCAAACAATGAAGCTGTCCAAAACACAACCAAACATGAGTACAGTTCTATCAAATCCTGAGTGTGGAGCCACTCCTAGAGTCAAAGGTCAGCATTCCTTTGAAATATGGTTAGCTTCTATAAACCCAACTCTTCATTTTTCAGGGTGCTCTGACTTGCTTTAGTGGCTCAGTACCAAGACAGACAAGGCTTAGGAAGACAGTTATCTAAAATATTCCCCAAACAATATCCTCTCCACTGTTTTCCTGTTCCTCACAGCTTTTAGGTGTCTTGACTGCTTCATCAGTATACCATGACATTATTCCCCGTGTGGGGCCAGAATTGTAAAAATGACACCACAGCCCTGAGAGCATGGATTTACTGGCAACATCATGTGACACTTGTTTCCAGAAACTCCATCAGCACTGAAATCACTTCCTAAGACTTAAGAAAGGGCTGGATAGGAGACATGCTGCGCTTCCCTGAGTAAATCAATACTAAACTCTCCCCATAAGTTCAATAGAAAGAGTTGGATGGTTTCCAATCTTGTTTCCATGGGGACAGAATGGACTATGACATTTTGGAAACTGAATCTACTTGCACTACATAAGCAATGGAGAAAATCTACCAGTGAGGTTTTCCCTGTTTAGGAGGAGGAAGACATGCCTTAAGTTGCCCTCGATGTTGTGAGAAAGAATTCAATATCATTTCCAATCCAATACCCAGCAATAAGCACTGCTCTTTATATTGAGACCTCTATGTGCTCCACTGGGTAATATTAACAACTAATGCATTGGCAGCCCAAAAGTCCAGTACTGAAATCTGGCTGTAATTCCACTGCCAAAATTTAATGTAATTACAGGCCCTGGGGTCCCTATCTTTGGATATGAAGTCATGTGGTTTTGAAGTTATGATCCTGAATCTCTGTATTCTATCAGATTCAACTAATTGACAACTATTAGTCACTCGTGAACACGTGAACATGACTTGAGGTGCTTTTTTTCTTCTTCCAAGCAGCCCATATTCCTACCTGCTTCTCTAAAATGTTAGGAGAAAATAAGGGAGGAGGTAAACGAGATGTTGAATAGAAGGGAGATACAAGGTCTAGGGGGGTGGGGTGGAGGGGGATGGGAAAAAGATGTAACCATTCCAAATAGAAAAGAGTACCTTCACTCCAGATAGAGTGAATACCTCCAGGAATTTCTTTATAGATTAGTACTTTATTTTTTGTAGGAAAAAAAAAAAAAACAGTAATGAGTATAATCCAAGAAAGTGTGATATTTAAACTTTCGGGTCAATCTGCCAATGAAATGGAAATGAAGAGTCAGCAATTTCTTTGGTTTGGGGGAAATGATCTGGGAGGACAGTTTCCAGTTTGGGCCTTGACTTTACTTCCAACTGGTAGAAAGTCACTTAGACTCCCCCCAGCACAGGTGTTTTCTCTATTAAAAACATAAAATTTCCTACCCAACTTTAATCACAAAAGTGTTGGAGGATCAAATAAGGTAATAGATGCAAAACTTCTTTGAAAAACCAGAGCACCATATGCGAATATGTTATTAATAGTATACATTATTTAATATTTCATCACTTTTTAGTTAAAAAATAGGATAAAGTGAAACTAAAAAACCCCCCACTACTTTGATCTTCATACTCTGTTTCCCAAAGGCAAACCAAAAGTTTAGAAACTGCTAGTCCTACTTGATTGTGATGACTAATAGAAGTATCTCTTTATCCAGTGTGGTTCCAGAACTGCTCATATACAAGTCCTAAGCAACTGTATGAAGTTGTACAAAATCATAGGAATTTTTTGGAAATTTGAGTATGTCATCTGGTCCAGAAGAATATAATGCCATTAGGAAGGGCATTACTTAAAGTTTTTCTGACCAATGCACTTGTCTAACACCTTTGATCGGATGTGGAGTGGCTAATGTCTCATGGGCTTGGAAGTCTGGACAGAAAGTTTTGACACTGTCTGAAGGACAATTGCCCAGAAAATGAGGAAGGGAGAACTGTGGTGTGTAGATACAGGAGTGCAAGGGAATACCAACTCAGAACTCACTGATCTGCAGCGCACAACATCTAGACTTAAGACAGTTCAATGACCAAAAGTTGTCATTTCTCTGAAGATGACTGCTGTCGTGTGGAATAGGTGGTCCACAGGAAAGAGAAATGGCCACCCATCTGCCTTTGGACTCCGAACTGACAGGTCATTTCTCTTCTCAGATTTTCTCTGACAGAAATGAGGTTATACATAGAATGATCATGTAATCTGTTGCCCAAATTGGGGCACTACTGAGAGTGGAAGGGGGTGCTTACCAATCATTGTATCAGGACAGCAGATATGAACAGAGTTCGCCCCCAGCAACCCATGCATAGTCCTCCTAATTACATGTGTTGTCATTATGGGACTGAAGGTCTGTGTCCTTGCTAATTTCATATGTTAAATCCTACGCCGTAACTTGATGATAATTGGAGGTAGGACCTTAGGGAGGTAACTAGGTCATGGGGGTGGAGCCCTCATGAATGAGAATAGCCTTATAAGAAGAGGCCAGAGAATTAACTAACTCCTGCTCTACCAGTGAGAACACAACAAGAAGGTGGCAGTCTGAAACCTAGAAGAGAGTTCGTACCAAAATGTGACCACCCTGGCACCCTACTCTCAGGCTTCCAGCCCCCAGAAGTGTGAGAAATCACTTTTTGTTGTTTATAAGTCACACAGTCTAAGATATTGCATTATGACAGCCTGAATTAAGACGTTTTTTTCCCCCCCGCAAGAGTTTATTAGGATAGAATACAGTCAATCAACTTGAGGAAAGTGAGAGAAAAATAATGAACTCATTCCCCCATTTCCTAGAAGAATCAATTTTCTAGAGTTTCAAAAACATCTTTCATAACTCAAAATCATAAGTTTGGAATCAAAGATTTGGATTTAAATTCTAACTCTTCCACATCTAGCTGTATGATTCAGGCTGAAGAATATAACCTCTCTGAGCCTTAGTCCCCTCATGTGTGAACACAGTGGGGAAAATGTGTGCCTTACAAGTCTGTTTTGAGGATTACATGAGTTTATGTGGAATAACAAATGTTGACTTGTAATATTATTATCATTCAAGTGTAAATTCTGGAACAATATTTGGTCCAAAAATGCCCTTGTCCAACCATATACTTCTCATTGATGCTTCATGTGTCTCTACCTTTCTGATCCACTCTACCCACTGCCTGTCAGCCTGTTTTCCAAGCCACCTGGACCATAAGCTGTCTCCATACCACCCTCTATTCTACCTATCTCATGGATTGCAGTAAACATCTGGAACGTTCAAAGCAGCCTGCACTATGTCAAAAGAGGTCACAAATAAGCATTGTTCTGATGGCTACTTGCAAAGTGTATATTGATAACTTCACAGCAAGTAGGCTCAATGTTCACTAAAGCAAAACCACTCTTCCTCAAGGCAGGGCTCCGAGGCTGCCATATTCGCAAATGGGGAGATGGTATAACAATTGATATGACCACATGGATGCTGATTTAAAATGTTAAAACCAGCTTTTCTCCTGCTTTATATGAAGGCCTTAAGCGGTAAGTGCCCTAAGCACCCAGGAGAAAGCTGGTCTGTAAGATATTTAGTATTTCCTTTCCAAAGGTCTCCTCTGGAGGGCACCAGGCTGACAGGACCTAGTACTCTAATCAACACCTCCTTGGCCCTCCTCTGATTCAGGCTGCCAGAAAACCTGCCAACACTCATGAAGTGAACCATCTTCACCGCGCTCTTCATTCCAAGACATTTATTTTATTCCTTTTTAACTATAGGAATTGCTAGACATGGAGGAATATGGAAATATAGTATTTTCCTTATCATATAATAATTGAAATGGATGACTTTTTAAAAACATCTGAACAAGCTGAACCAGAAAAGGCTGAACAAGCATGAGATCAAGTATTATAATTCTCGTATATTAAGGCTGAGGTCCAGGAGGAGGCCCTGCATGGGCTCAGGAATAAATGTTATCAGCATTATTTTAAGATCTTACAATAATGAAGAGAGCACGGCAAGTTCTTGCCAAGTGAAATCATCCCAGTGTGACTCCTCCACCATTCTGAGAAAGTCATTTACAGGATGAACTATTACAGTCTATGAACAAGTTGCAAATTTGCCCCAGGCCTTTCTTCCTGCGTCAGGCCAAACTCACCATCAAAAATCTCCTTCTGTTGCCAGCTTCCACCAATGGTTGGCCATGGAGATGAAGCTTACTTTGAGATAATGTGATAAAGACAACAAAACCAACATCAACACTTTTTTAAAAATCACTCACCAGAAGGTTGTGTGTTTATGAAGATAGAGAATGTGTAAAAAATCTCTGTACATTATGCTCAACTTTGCTGTGAACCTAAAACTGCTCTAAAAAATAAGGTCTAGCCATAAATTTTAAAAAGTTTTAATACCTCATTTCTGCTGATCACAGCCTAAATGGCCAGAAATTGTAGGTAAAAAGGAAATATTTTTAAAAGAAAGACAAGTGAAGAACATCGAAAATGGAAATATAATTAGTGGAAATGAATCCTTAAGCCACCTGGTGTTGGTGAGGTGGGTGGAGAGTAGGGAATGAGGTGAGAGGTGAGGGGTGAGGTCGGGGGGTGAGGTAGAGGGTGAAGGGGAATCGAATGGGGGGGGGAGGTAAGTGGATGGAGGGGACAGGAGGTGGTGGATGGGGGATGAGGTGAGGTAGGTGGAGGGTGAGAGGGGAGGTGGGGGACAGAGTGGATGGAGGGAGGGGGTGGTGCACAGGGAATGAGGTGGGTGGAGGGTAGGGGATGAGGTGGGTGGAGGGTGGAGGGTATGGGTGGGGATTGAGGTGGGTAGGGTGTGAGGAGTGAAGTGGGTGGAGGGTGGGGGTTGAGGTGGGTGGGGGGCGGGAGGTGGTGGGTGGAGAATGAGGTGGAAGGTGATAAGTGGAGAAGTGAGGTGGGTGGGGGTGGGAGGTGAGTTGGAGCAGGAGGTGGGGGATGGAGGGTGAGGTGGGAGGTGAGGTAGGTAGAGGGTGGGAGGTGAGGTGGGTGGAAGGTAGGAAGTGAGGTGATAGGGGTGGGGGATGAGGTGGATGGGGGTGGGAAGTGGTGGATGGAGGGTGAGGTGGGTGGAGGGTGGGAGGTGGGAAGTAGAGGGCAAGAAAGGAACCAGGAAGAAGGTTTGGGATTATTTGATAACCCTTACAGACTGTTTTAGAAAAACATTTTTACTACATCACTGATAGAATCTCCCAGAGCACATTCAAGTTCTTGATCTGTTTCCAGATCCGAGTACACTTCAGACATCACTCAGAGGAGTACTGCTATCCCTATGCAATCATGCCAGCAGCACAGGAATGGGCTCCAGAATAATCCTAAATCTTTCTCACTGCACATTGTCCCAGCTGATAAAACTTTCTAGACTTGACATTATCAAATGGATTTTGAAATTCACAGCAAGTATCAGTTACATGTATTGCTCATTAACTTAAAAACAAAGTCAAATGTTTCATAAAAGTGAGGCAAATAGAAGTCTACAAGCAAAGCTCTGCACAATAAGGAACATCTTGGTTAAACATTCAAAATCTCTGTGGAATATTAACAAACACTTCTGTGCTTACTCAGATTTTACGATTAAGTAATATACTTTTACCTTTCCTTGTGAATGTTCATTCCTAATTTCAACACAATATATGAATACTTGTAAGAGCCCATGACTTTGGTTTTCAAAATTTATTTTCTTTTATGTGACTCTTCACAGCCCACGTTGGTAATATTAAGAAGCAATACAGTCTATTTATTGTGCAATGGGGTTACTGGGATGTGGCCTGTAAATCATATCACATGTTGTGGGCTAAAACAAGACAAATGAAGACAAAAGAAATCTCTAATGTGATTTCATCTTGTGTTTTATTTTTAAAATCGAATCCAGTGTCATATCAACTCCTAGTCCAGAAAATAGTCTTTTGTAGGTAGGAAGCCTTAAATTCTTCAGCAGGGCCACTTTGTGAACCTGAACGCTCACTCCAAACAGAATTTCTAACAGCATGTGGCTGTCCTGTACTGCCACCTCGTGGAACATTCAGAGAAGACAATGAGACCTAAAGCATAGCTTGATAGGAACACCAGCACCCCCGCTCCCCTCGCCCCAGGGGTACTCCACTTTTCATTATTTATTACTGTGCATGCATTTTCATAGAAGCTCAAATCAAATGGCTTCGGAATTTACATATCTGCAACGACCTCACACCTCAGAATTTTTCACAGAACACTCTGAATTACAACTGATGTTCGATTCTTGATTAATGGAAAAAAAAAATCAGCTTCATGAAAACATGGGTTCCTTTTCAACATGTTCACTGTTTTTTCAAATCAAAACTTATGTAAAGCTTTGTACAAAAGTAAGAAGTAGCTGAGGGGGTGCAGGAGACAGTGAGCTAGATACAGGTAAACCTCATCTGAAAGGAGGCTGAGGTCAGAGGTCACCCAAACACTCACTCACCTGTTCCTCTGGTCCAACCTCAATCCTGAGAACTAGGATTATTTTTATATAAATGACAACTGAAAAAGCACAAGAAACAAGGGTTTTTTCACAAAAAGTCATAATACTTTGCTCAAGATCTTTTTAAATATATAGTGTTTTCCAATATTTTAAGACATTATAGGATTACGGGTTGAATTTATTTTGTGTTGGTTGTTGGAATGTTTACTTTTAAGAATAAATTTTATTTTCCTGGTGGTTTGATATAAATGATGTTTTACAGTGGAAATAATGATCTGCCTATAAAAACACGCATCATCATTGGTGCTTTCAGAAATAAGTGTAGTTCTGTCTCCCTATTCATAGGTCTTATTTCAAGTACATCTCCTTCCCTTATAAAATCTTTTCTCTAAATGAGCTCTAGTCACCAAAAATCTTTGCCTTTCTCAAAAATCTTTCTTAGGTAAAAATTCTAAAATATGTGAAAAAAAATACCTCCTTACAATTCAATAATAAAAAGATAGATAACTCAATCGAAAAAGAGCAAAAGATCTAAATGGACAGTTCTCCAAAGAATGTATATGAAGAGCCAACAGGTACATGAAAGATGGTCAACATCATTAGCTACCAGGGAAAACCACAACGAGCTACCACTTCACACCCACTAGGATAGCTATAATCAAAAAGATATACAACAAAACACGTGTTGAAAAGGATATGAAGAAACCGTAGCCCTCACACAATTGCTGGTGGAAATATAAAATGGTGGAGCCATTTTGGAAAGCAATTTTTCCTCAAAAACCGTGACACTTACCATGTGACCCAGCAATGCCATTCCTGCATCTATTCCCAAGACAATTAAAAACCTATTTTCACATGAAAACTTGTACACAAATGTTTACAACAGCATTAGTCTCGGAAGCCAAAAATTGTAACAATCCACTAAACCGATAAGTGGAGAAACAGAATGTGGTTTGTCCGTATGATGAAATCTTACTAGGCCCTTGAAAGGAACACAGTGCTGAGACATGCTATAGCGTGGATGTGCCTTGGAACATTATGCTCAGTGAAAGAAGCCAGATCCAGAAGGACAAATATTGTATGGTTTCCCTTATAGCAAATGTCTAGGATAGGCCAATCCTGAGATGGAAACTGGATTAGTGGTTGACAAGGGGTGGCAGTGGGGAAAATGGCCACTGCCAGTAGGCATGGTATGTTTCTTTGGAATGATGGAAATGTTCTGGAATGGGATGATGGTGGTAATTACACAGCTTTGTAAATATATACTATTGACTCTTTGTTAAGTGATTTGCAAATATGTTTCCCCTTCTGTGGACTGTTTTTTTCACTTTCTTGATGATGTCTCTTGAGGCATGAAGTTAATTTTGATAAGTCCAATCTATCTAGTTTTACTTTGGTTACTTGCATCTTTAGTGACATATCAATACCATCTATCCATCTTAAACCACAAATATGATTATGGTCTTAGATGTAGAACAAGAGACATAACCACAGTATTGCAGAGAATCTGTATCACAGTATCTAGTCTCTCCATTCAGAAGTAGACTGGGATCAGAGTGCACAATCCTCATCAGCACCCTATGCTCAGAGGCTCCTTTCTTAGCCTATGCTGTTCCTTCCTTGCACCTGGAATAGTGCTCCTTCTCACAGAGTGTTCCACAGAGCTACAACTGATTCCCAAGTGTGTTGAGACATTTGTTTAGGCATCAAAAATTCACAATTACCATCTAAAAGCAGCTGAAAGCAAATGCAGCCTTCAAATGCATCATGCCAGGCAGATAGCCCTAATCAGTGGAAGTAAACGACTTAGCATTAGCCAAACAGCAGGTGGGGGAGGACATCTAGGTGCCATATTTGAAGGAAAATTAAAAATAGAAATGTAACCAGATGCTGCTGGTGGCCAGGACAGTGAGGATCCTAGAGACCAAAAGGGACACTTTTTTGAAGAAAAGAGGCATGGAACACACAAGGATTGTCCTTACCCAGCCAAAGGGTGGAAACATGCATTGTTGCAGGGATGAGAAGGGGGGGTCTCAGCGCAGGAATATCGACTCTGAGTTGGATATAAAGAGCCGTACCAAGCTCTAGGAGAGGCTCAATAAACCAATAGCAAATGCAAGAATGAACAAACACATGCAAGCTCCCAAACTAGCAAATGCTGTCCAGAGAATGAATGAGTTCCTCATTTCTGGAAATCACTCAAGCAGAAGATGGTGGAAAGAACTTATAGAGAAGGCATAAAGGCAGGGGGGACAGAAATGTGAATGCATTTATCTCTTGACCTAGAGTAAGTACTCATAACAAGCTTATGTGGGGGAAAAATCTTCATCCTAACTGTTCTGTCAGATGAAGAAACAGACTTAAAAGGATTATGTGTCTTATCTGAGACTACACAGAAAGTAAGATTTGATTTGAAGTCGGCCTCCAGAATGCGTATCTTTCCATTTCATCACACTGTCGTGAATTAGCTCTAAAGTCCTCAGGAACTCCAAGATTCTGTGCCTCTATGACATTTCTGACAAATAATAACTAACAAAGCTCTATTTTGCTACTTTTTTCAAAATGGAAAACCGGAGCTGTCTACCAAAGCTGAGAGGAGACAGAAACATCTTCTCCAGAATTTCACAATGACCCCTACATGTGGTTACTGCACAGACTTCTCCTCTAATTCCCATATTAACTAGTGCTTTATTGTCACATCTAATTAAAAATTACTTTTGATGTACCCAGCTTTTCTCCTCCAAAGACACATACAGGCACATGTGATCTGAGAGGGCGAGGTGGCGGTGAGGCTGTGATGGGCTGACATGAAAAAAACCAACCAAACAAAAAAAAACCAAACTCTACTTTCTGAAAAAATATGGTCCCCCTTCTGCCATTTAAAGGACAAGATATGAGGCTCCTACTGCAATTTATCCAACATCCTCTTCCTCTCCTGTATCCTACCTACCCTAGTTCCTGGCATTCCCACATCTGGTGCTCTATTTCTTCCATTAAAGCAATAAAAGCTTAGGCTAAAATGCAACATAGGGGGAGGAAGATGGCAGATGTGAACGCATGAGCCATTTGCAGCTATTAATGACCTCACAGGGATCAGTCTATTAGATTAAGGGTGTGTGCGTGTGTGGCAGGGGCAGGGGTACATTTTAACAGAGGAAGACCCAATAAGACCCTAGAACAGCACTTCCAGTCTTGAGCAGCCAGCAATTGTTACTCAGGGAAGGAATTGGCAAAGAATAGTGATGTGTTCTCTATAATTCGCCATGAGGAAAACTGTAGCAGAGCTGTAGAGCTCTCTCCCTCATAACACTTTGCTTCTCATTCCCCTCGACAGCAAATGACGTGGTCCCCCGCTGCTGGAAATGAGTGAGCGAGACACAACGAGGAACATTCCTTTGGCCAGGCCAGAGAATGAGCGTGCTTCCCGAGTCCCCCAAAAATCAAGTGAGCAGGGTCTGTCATGCCCTCAGAAAATCTCAGAATCTCCAGGGTGGGGGGAACCTCTGTGATTCTAGAGTTAAAAAGAGTATTTTTTCTTATAACACCTCCCTCAAACACAAACCGACTAATTCAATAGAAGAAACAAGGATCTATTCCAAAACTGGAGGGAAAAATCGCTGTTGTTGAAACTGAGAGATAATAGGTTACCTAAGCGCTTTTCAAGATTCATTTTGATAGGCCTTGGCTTTTAGATCTTAGCCACTGAGTAGGCTAAGAATGTGACACAAAGGTAAATAGGATTCGATGTGGTGGCTTAGTATAGCTTTACTATGAACTGCTAGGGAGGGGGAAATCTTATTTATCAAATATGCTACAATAAACAATACGGTACAGATTGGTATAAAAAATATGACCTCAATACAGGGGTTTGGGGGGATGGGTAAGGTGAGTGAAGGGGGGTGGGAGCCAGGCTTCCAGTTACGGAGTAATTCATGGGAACAAAAGCCCCAGCATAGGGAGCAGGGTCGGTGGAACTGTAATAACGCTGTAGGGTAACAGATGGCAGCCTAAGGTCTGGAGTCCAGTCAAGTGTCCAATAGCTGTACACCTGAAATTCATACTACATTGTGTGTCAGCTATACTTCAATAAAAATAAAATTCCAAACTCCCCTTAAAAAAAATTAAAAAGAACATGTAATAGAGCTGGTTTGAGAACTTATTGTTGGGGCTGTGAAACACTGAGACTAGGTCCCCTGGGAGTTGAATGTTAAACCCTATGTGCCTCAGGGACGCCATCTAATCCGAGGTAAGAACAAACGCTAGGCAGAGGTGCTCTGCGGTGAAGAGTTAAGTTCTAGACCTCACTCTGACCATAACTTGCTGAGTAGCCTGGACTAGATACTACACCTCTCTGGGCTTTAGTTCCCTTCTCCATGAAATACAGACACTGGGTCCAATGATCTCTGAAACTCTCAGAGCTCTGACAGCTCATGATTATACTTCAATTTTGTTGTAAATTCCCACCTTAGCTGGAGAGCCCTCCCTCCAGCAGCTCTCACACAGAATAAACCGTGTGAAAACCTAAACAAATTTCACTTAGCAGGGAAAAATTCAGTTAAATAACACATTCCATACATCAGAGTTTTTCAATCTGTACAAAGTCCATTTCTGTATGTCCTCCCCTGCTGAGAGTCCCCAGGAACCTTCCATGTTACAAAGAACTGTCAAGCTGTCCCTGGGTATTCACAAGCTTGGTTGCTCCAACAATTTAGGGCAAAAACAAAATAAAAACAAAATTCAGGGATCCCTGGGTGGCGCAGTGGTTTGGCGCCTGCCTTTGGCCCAGGGCGTGATCCTGGAGACCCGGGATCGAATCCCATGTCAGGCTCCCGGTGCATGGAGCCTGCTTCTCTCTCTGCCTGTGTCTCTGCCTCTCTCTCTCTCTCTCTCTCTCTATCATAAATAAACAAAAATTAAAAAAAAAATTCAGGGTGAGTGGGAGGAAGATAAAGACAGTTACAATTTAAATGCTACCCACCTGTTTGTCCTTGACTTTGTGTGGAGTTTCACCAACTCAGAGCTTGGGACCAGGTGTACCAATGAGGTGGGCTGGGAAACAATGCAGATTCCTGAGCTGCTCACCCAAAGATCCACTAACTCAGGATCCCCAGAAGTGGGGAACGGGAATCTGCGGTTCATCATGCTCCCTGGGGGATTCCTTTGCACAGTCAGAAAAGTCCCAATGTTTGAGAGACTATGTGGTAAAGGCTACCTGAATTTATTCCAGTAGCCTAATTTTTTTTTTAAAGATTTTATTTTTATTTATTTATTCATAGAGACAGAGACAGAGAGAGGCAGAGGCACAGGCAGAGGGAGAAGCAGGCTCCATGCTGGGAACCCGACATGGGACTCGATCCCTGGTCTCCAGGATCAGGCCCTGGGCTGCAGGCGGCGCTAAACCGCTGCACCACCAGGGCTGCCCCCAGTAGCCTAAATTAATGTAGGACATACATTGTAGGAGTCTGGCAGATTGCCTGAACAATTGGAACTAATATTAGAGACCGTGTATATGCAAAAATTAAAAAGAAGTGATTCTCTATAAACTGATTTTAAAATAGTATTGAGCTTTAGGAGCTTGTGGGAAAATGGAGTGGCACTCAGGAGACAGATTTGAGCTGGTAATGTCAATTTAGGATTTATTGCCTATAGGCAGGAGGGTGGGAAGAAGGATAGGGACGCAACAGAAAACAGGAAAAATTTTAGAAAGATATTCACCGAAACATTAATAGTAGTCATGTCTCATGTCTGGGTAATAACAGGGTTTGCGGATGATTATTACTCTTTATAATATCATTCCTTTTGCATTGTTGAATTTGCTTTTCAGTAAGCATTACTATTTTTACAATCATTAATCAAAATATTATTCCATACCTGATATTACAGAGGTCAAAAAAATTGCTACAAATAGCCTGAAAACAATTTCCTGAGAATTTAAAATCCAGGATGGCAATATGAATATACTTAAAAAAAAAAAGACCGAGTCAAAGCATTAATTTTATTAAGTTATCATGAATTCATACACAGTGAAACCTCCAATTTCTGTTATCAAAAGATTTATTTTTCTCTGTATCTTTTGCTATAAGTGAAGTTTCTACAGGTTCATCTCTACTTCCGAAAGTGAGCATTTTTCTTTCAGAAATGCTATATGTAGGTCCATCACACATTCATCAACAATTACGTGAGCAGAATTCCTGTAAAAATCTGTTTAGGAACTAAACAACTTACTCAGTTTTAGAAAATGGTTACATCTGACATAAGTAAATAAAATAATTTATAAGTACAATAAAATCTCCATTATAAATTCTTGTGTTCAGTTGCTATTTGCAACACTCCCCCCTAGTGTCCAACTGGAGGAAATGCACAGAGGTGGGGAAACGACGCAGGTTAGGCTAAAACATTTTTCATGTGCGCTTGTCCAACTGGACTGGAGGGGGAGCAGGGTGGAGGTGGATCATTGCTGTCTGATGGTCTAGATGAAATGTTTAGCTTTTTTTCTGCCCTGATTAATTGTTCTGGTTAATAATTGTTCACTAGGGCCCCGAGACAATGATGAAAGTGAAAAAAAGATTTTGCACAAGCCTTCCACAAATTTTCAAAATTGCCCAATCACATCGTTCAATGCTCATGTCCAACCAACCTAAACTCCTTCATTTCAGCATCCCAACGTTATCCATTACATTTCGCTCAATTTACTTCAAGTTAAAACATCATCCCTTCTGGGAAAATTGCACTGAAGGGAAGAATAAAAATAAAAGCCTTTGAAATCTCAAGGAGAGTGACCCAATGTGATACTTCTAGACACTGGGGGAAATCAGGAAAGAGAGGTCTGTCTTGGGTTAGTATATCACAAAAGCCCTAATCTGCAAAACTCTGATTTAATAGTAGGTCTGTCTCATTCATTCTGCAAACATTCACTGACCCCTGATGGGTGTCAGGCGAGACGGTAGACATTGCTCGCTGGAGGCCCACATCCATCTCAGCTGCACATACATCAGAGTAAGTTCAACCTGACATTTTACCAACACATCTTAAGCCCTTGAACTCACCTTCATCAACTAGGGAGACACCCCAATGCTGCTCCTGGGCTGATATTTGGCATAAAAATGGCAGTATTTTTCATGAAAAAAAAAAGATAAAAGATACATCTATATGTCAAATATTAACACTAATTTCTGAATTGTGGGATTATAAATGTTTATTTTCTTTCGGTGTACTTTTTTCTACTTTTACCTCATATCCATTTCTTGTGCATCCCTAGTACCGAAATTCCTGCAAGTGATTGATTATAGCACAGGAACTAAAATATTTAATCCTAACCTAAGAGTAAAATGGAGTATTGCTGGAATTGAAAGTGGTGAAATAACTCCAACATCAATCAGCAAGCCTGTACATTTGAACCTGTAAACATGACATAATACTTCCAAACAAACAAAAAAAAAAACCACCAAAAAAAAAAAAAAAAACCCACAAAAACAAAAACAAAAAAGAAGGTAAAATTGAAATAATAGGAGAGGGCAGCCCTGGTGGCTCAGCAGTTTAGCGCCGCCTTCAGTCCAGGGTGTGATCCTGGAGTCCCGGGATCAAGTCCTGCATCAGACTCCCTGCATGGAGCCTGCTTCTCCCTCTGCCTGTGTCTGCCTCTCTCTCTCTCTCTGTCTATCATGAATAAATAAATAAAATCTTAAAAAAAAAAAAGAAATAACAGGAGAGACAAACTGGACTATCAGCACTTAAAAACACAAGTGTTTTCTACTCTTTTTTTTTCCTTCACATATTAATCTACTAATTTGAGTCATAAGTCACGTTTCCTCTGCAACACAGGGCTTTCCTCCCACAGGGTTTGGAATATTAACCAAATTGCATTTCGTTGCTAATTTATGATCTGTCACTAGAGGGCGCGGTAGTTCTTTTTTCCTTTTTAAATGTTTTTATGTTACTAAGAAAAACCTTATATTTTCTTTAACGTGTTTAACATATATTTAAGTTTCAAAATGTGAATGTGTTATAAAGATCATGGATGGTCATGTAGTATCTGGAGAACCTTCTAATTTTCTGTGTTGTTTTGGTTGCAATTTTGTAGGTACTCCAACTGAACCCAGCACAATGCTGATAAATTAAATCTCACCATAAATAAGGTTTTCTAGCATTTACACTGTTTTGAAAATGAATCCCTCCTGTGAGCAGCACGATATAGTGCTCTTTCAAGCTATATCATTGTGAGAACAAGGTAAGAGAAAGTCTGTTTTGAGAGCTAGTTTTATTCTTTAATAAACTTGATTTTAAAGTAATTTTGAAATAAAATCCAATGGTCCAGATTATAAGAAAAAAATTAAAAAAATTCATTTGAAATTCTGTGTTTAGGAAAAAGATAACACTTGGTGCTTGGCACAAACTTAGATCACAAGAAGTAAATTAATAATTCGGCCAAAATCACTGATCTAAAGAAAATTCAGTGGTCTGGCTCCTCCACCTTATTATAAAGTGAGAATTGAAATTCCAATGTAACCATCGTGCATGCTTTTACAAGTCTCACTATCAAATAGCAGGTTTCACACATCATCAAACACAGTTTCATACGTATCTGCAATAAGAGCTTCAGACAAGAATGTCTGGATACCTTCCAGTCGGAACAGTAGCCTAAACAACGCACCACAGATCTCAAGCTTCTGGCCCACCAGGTTATCAGGGAAATATGTAAGGGGCTGATGCAAGGTTAGCTACATCTTGTTTACCAGGCTTGCTGGCAATAGATTAATCAGAGACAAAAATACAGACACTGGGAAGGGGAACACAAATCCAGAAAGCTAAGGGGTTTTCTAACAGCCCGAAGCAAATATGACGTTTATAATCAACATTTTTCTCTATTGGTGCTGCTCTTGAAATAACAACCTGTTTGTTCAAGGGAAAAAGAGGGAAAGGAAGGCTGAGGCAATCAAGACCTGCTATAAATATGCAACTTGAGAGCACAGCAAGACTGGTGCCTGGATGCTTTGATGTCTTGGTACTTTTGACAATGGCTGGCCGCTTGGAATTTTAAACCATGGAGTGTTTTGTATTTCTCAAGCACGAAGAGGTATATTTTAAGGAGCGATTTTTCTTGCCTGCAGTGAAGGAAAACACTCCCAGGAAGCAAATATCTCATCCATCAGAATGGAATGCATCCATCCAGGGCCAACTGAATTTGAGAAAATTGAATCTCATGGTGTGCTCCATTACACCCCGGGAACTCATTCATCTCCAAGGCTTCAGCAGCTTGAGTGGGGATTAATTAGCATTAATTCTGGGTAGCACCTGATATTCTCCTCGTGCTCCTCTATCCTCTCCAACTCTCCATTCCTACCGACTAGCATGAATTAATGGGAGTTCTCAGTTTGTAGATGAATTCAATGTTTAGAGACTTTTGGGGGATGTCTTCAGGTTGGGAGTGACATTTGGTGACAGATTTATCAGACGAAATATTTTATTCTCTTTTATCTCTCTCATTTGTTCTTTTGAGCTCCTCTGTACAGCCAAGGTAACATGTACAGGCGACCAAGTTTGATACTGCTTTTCCAAATAGCAGTGGCAAGGTTGTTTTAAAAGCATCTTCAGCTTCAAAGGTTAATTTGGGGGCTTCTCTTTGGGAAAGCGACTAGGATACAATTTGGTATTTTTGTATTAATTAAGAGAAATGAAGCCTTGCTCAAAATTATCATAATCAATGAAAACACCTTTGAAAAAAGTCATAAGATAGCAAACCCAAGAGGTGTCTGGAGGTAAAGTGCCACTTGAGATTAACTGATTTAGCGATTTAGTCATTCTGTTTGATCCTCGGGTTACTCTGGGTCTCGTACATGAGAAGTGCTGCGGAAGCAGGAAGTCTGCTTAAAATACAAACCCACGGGTTAGCAACGGTGATAGGAAACAAATTCCACAAGTGACAGGAAATGCCGGCGGAGTGTGAGACCGGGCACGCTCCCAGTGGCCCCCCGCACTGCCAAATGCCACACAGCCGCATCGCAGGTGGCTGCGTGCACTTCTTCCTACTGGAGGGAAGAGGGAGATGAGGGTGTTCAAAGACTGGAGGGCTTCCCCAGGGTAGAACACACCGGGAGGAAAATGAGGCATTTTACTTTAAAGCATTCTAAAAATGCCCCAGCCTGTGACACAGGGGTACCAGGACAAAGAGGAGAAATGAAGCAGCAGCACGAGGGTGGGGGGAGAGGGCATGGTGCCCACTCAGGAAAGGCAAAAATAGAAGCGCATCTATCACTGCTAGCTAGAGAGGCTAATTCTCCCTAGGAAACATAGTTTTTTGAAGGATACTCAAGTTCATTTTTTTCCCCCTCCCCGTTTAACAAACTAAAGAAAAGCCTGCATTTCTCCAGGAGCAGCAGCTCAGGTCCCATCATCTGCATGAACAGAAACAAATGAGGTCTGCCCACGGAACCGACGCAGCTGGGAATTCCAAAGTCACTGTGAGACTAGGTGTTCCCTGGGCCAAATACATCAGGCACACATTTTCACATTTTATGCCAAAAAAGTGGCAGTCGATTATTTCCGACCTTGCTTTAAAAGTGGGATCTTGCCATCCAGCTTATTCCTGTGACTGCAATGAGGACTTCCTGGCACCGTAGGGAGGGGGCTAGGCATCAACATCGACCCAGGCGACCCTGCTTGAGGACTTAACCTTGCTGCCTCGTTCTCTTTAAAAAAGCAGGGAGCGGCGAGATGACTTTATGAATCTTTACCATCTCTGAAGCTGTTTGGTTCTGTTTTCCTTAGAGGAGTGGTGCTGGCAGATGGGGAGGCTCTTGAAATTCATACCGGTTAGAGAGACCCTTGAAATTCAACCAGCTCTGTAAATGAAGCAGGGGGAGATGAGTCCCTGCCCTGCCGGAGGAAATCCTCCCTGACATCCTTCACAAAGCCTGTTCATTCACAGCATAGGAGTGTAGACAGAACTCGGTTGCATGCACCAGGGAATCTGGAGAAGACACGAGGGAAACGCCTTGCAGCATTCTGCAACCACTAGTCAGAGACAGCCATCAGCATTACAGCTTGGGTGCAAATGGCCAGGCTCTGTGCCTGCAAAATCTGTGAGATTCATGATGTTTCCGGGGGTTGACAGAGAAACTTAGAACACCAAAGAAAACCCAAGTAATTACATGAAACTACAGCACTCCGGAGAAACATAAAATGTCATCATAACATTTCGGAATTTATTTCTTCATTAGAAAGGCAGGAAAATTAGGGCTCCCACATCTCTTTCCTCTGACTCAGACTGGAGCGTGTGAGAACTCCCTTGGCAGAGAAACAGAAATGCAGGGAGGCCAGTGGATTCGTGTTACTGACATCTACTGGTGTTTCATTTTCTGTTTTCCAAAGGATTTGACCTATTTACACATATCATACATCTTCCTTCCTTACTATCTGCCTCCTGTGATAACCTGGCAAGTAAAGAATGGCTTAAGTCTTAGTTACCTACTTTGTATATTTTCTTTTCTCATCTGTTTGGAAGTGACTGCCCATCCACTTGACCTCAACCTGCTAGTTGGGGAGAGCTGTGGGACTCTAGCATGGCTTATTTTGTGTTTACTGGAAGCAGCTTCCTGCCCTCTAAAGGAAGAGAGGAATTGATTACTAATTCCTTTGAAATATCTTATTTGAATTCTGGCTCTCCTCCAACTGAGCAGACACAAGATTTATTGTAACCGATATTCACAGATTATTTGGAGATAATACTTTGGCCAACAGCTCCAACCTTGTTCCCTGACTCTCTGGATGCCTGACCTTTCCACAAGATGCCAATTTGACTGAAGCACTGACCTTTATCCCTAGCAAATGCCTAGTCTCAAAGGGTCAGTGACCAAAAGCAAATTCTGGTGGAAATTAAAGACATGTGGAATAGTCTCTGAATTAACTATCAGGTCTTAGCCCTACATACAGATAGATCTCTGGGTATTCAAATGCTGTAGAGCAATGCAGCAGAGAAAGTAGAGCTCCCAGGTCCTGTAGAAATATCTACTACAGAAATGAAGCCACATGTGTTATTAACATTTTCTAATAGCCACGTTAAAGATGTAAAAAAAGTATTTCATTTGACCCCATATACTTTACTATGAAATATTACTATTTAACATTTCAGGTCGTGATCCTGGGGTTCTGGAATTAAGCCCCGCACTGGGCTCCCTGTCCAGCAGGAATCTGCTTCTTTCTCTGTCCCTCCTCCTACTTGTGCTCTCTCTCTCTCAGATGAATAAATAAAATCTTAAAAGAATTAGGCTATACGATCAGACTCTAGGCAAACTACTCATTTTTCTAAGCCTCAGTTATGATCTATAAAATGGGTCTAATAATAGTACTTGCTTTAGAGTTGCTGGCACAGAAGGAGGGCTCAATAAACGTTGATTATCCATACTCTATTTGTTCCTTTATCCTACTCAATTTAACAAATGTTTATTGAGCATATTTTTTTAAAGATTTTATTTATTTATTTATTTATTTATTTATTTATTTTAGAGATTTTATTTATCCATTCATGCAAGACACACAGAGACAGTCAGAGACACAGAAAGAGGGAAAAGCAGGTTCTTTGCAAGGAGCCTGATGAGGGACTCAATCCCCAGACCAGGATCACCTCCTGAGCCGAAAGCACTCAACTGCTGAGCTACTCATGTGTCCTTATTGAGCATCTTCTATGTATTAAGTGCTGCTATTAGTCTGCTCATGCTGCTTTAACAACATACCACATACTGAGTGGTTCAAACAACAGGCTTCTGTTTCTCAAAGTTCTGAAGGCAGAAAAGTCCAAGATCAAAGTATCAGCCAGCTAGGGTTCTTGTGAGAGCTCTCTTCCTGGCTTATAGATGGCCACCTTCTCAGTGTGTCCTCTAGAACATAGAGAAAGAACAAGCTCACTTTCTAGTGTCTCTTCTTATAAGGACATTAATATTGTTGGATCAAGGCCCCACCCATAGGATGGTATTTAATCTTAATTATCTCATCGTAGGCCCTGTCTCCTCCAAATACAGTCACATTGGAGGTTAAGGTTTCAACATGTTACTTCTGGGAAACACCAGTCCATAGCAGGTGCTGTGAGAGAAGACAAGTCTACAGAATATAGAATATTTCTTTGGTCTCAAAGAACTCAAAATCTAGCAAAAGTCATGGCTATTTACATAATTAAGTGTATATAGATAATGTTTAAGATGCTAAAAGGAGATAAAAACAATGTGCTAGGGAGGTGCAGAGAAGGGGAAGATTTAGTGGTGTGCGAGCAAAGATAAAGAAAATGCTCTCCTTTGTGGCCCTTGCCAATTTCCATGATGCAAACACTCCTACCATGGCAGATCTCAAGCTGCCAAAGCATTACTGAATATTTAACCATCAGTATCCAGCTCTCTCTCTAGGCAGTGTGAGCTAGCTTCAGTACATGCCTGGAGAAATTTCAACTTTGGGGGAAGAACAGTTAGCCAAAGAAGTGGGACATCAGCCCAGCCTTGAAAGATAAGTAGGAGAGAAAAAGTGAGTGCAAAGTGAGGGGGCAGGCTAAGTGGGGGAAATTAAGAGGAATGAAGTGCATGAGGATTCAAAAAATAAGTAATCTTTTAGGGCCATGATGCTGTAGGCAACGTGATAGGAGACAAATCTCTAGAAAGATAGCTCAGGATCAAATCATAATGGAAACGGAATACAAGAACAGGAGAGCGGCTTCCAGAAATGAGGGCATTTACAGAGGCCTCTGAGCTGGACAGCGACAAGATTAAATTCAGCACTTGACCTCTCATAAAACACTCACATGCAGGTTATCTCACTTTTTCCTAACACGAACCTGTGCATCAGGCAGAGCAGATATGTCCACATGGACCTTCAGAATGGGATCTTATTTGGAATAAGGGTCTCTGAAAATGTTAATTAAGGTAAGGATCTTGAGATAAGATTGTCCTGGATTACTGGATTAGGCTGGGCTCTGAATCCAGTGAATAGTGTCCTTCAAAGGACAGAGAAGAGACATGCAGACACACAGAGGGAAAGGCCACAAAAAGGTGGAGGCAGAGATGGGAAGGATGTGACGATCAACCATGGAAGGCTGAGGACACCAATGACCACTCAGGAGAAAGGCGTGGACCAGATTCTCCACATGAACTTCCATAAGGAGTCAACCTTGCCAATGCCATTAGCTCAAACTTCTTGCCTCCAGAACTGTGAGAAAATAAATCTGTGTTGTTTAAGCCACTTGCTTTGTGGTAATTTGTTATGGCAGCCCTAGGAAACGCCTAAAACCTCTACAAAGAGATGAGTGTTAAGTTAAAGGCTGCAGAGAGGTGAAGTTATTTGTTCAAAACCATTGGTCTCAAACTTGGTGAAGCCCAAACTGGGACCCATGTATCTTGGCTGCTGGTCTAGCACTCAATTATTCCACACGGCCTTGCCTTTCAGAGAATACATGGGGATCCAGGAAAAGTACAAAAGCTGCACGGGGTGTGTGTGGGGGTTGGGGGGAGCATTCACCCTCTGCCCAGAACACAGAATTATGCTTTTTGTTCCTGTCTTTTCCCATGGCCCCAATTGCCTGTACCCACGACTGTGTTTCTAAGCACCCAGACCTGGGCAGTCTGCAGATTCCAAGGCAGAATGAGTTGGCCGTATGGTATAACTAGGTCTTTGGGGAGCTCCACATGCAGCTGTCTCTAGGCTGTTGTGCTGATGACTCACACTCTGCTGGTGTGCACAGAACTAACCGCTGGCCTTGCCTGAGAGACAGAAGTCACTTAAGGAAGGGAGTGATTTTTGCCATCACTGAAGGATTTGACACACATATCCCAAGGGTTTCTGCCATCTTCTAGGACATTGAACACTCGCCAGAAGCCCTGTGGCAAAGTCACATCTAAAAGCAGAGTGGAGTCTCACCAGCACATAGGTGTCAGGCACACCCTCTCTGTTTTGCTTCATACACTCTGCTCAAGGACTTTGTCTTCTAGGGAGGAAAACCAAACCAGCATGACAACTTTCCTGCGAATTCACTGAACATGGTGTCTTTAAACCCGAAAGCTTGATAATCATGGGGTAGGAGAGGTGACATCCATCCCCTAACAGAGCACAGCACAAACCCGCAGAGTGGATTGATCCATCTCTGGAACGCTTTCAGCTACCTTCTTCCAGGGACAAACTTCAAGGAACGATTTCCCTGCCAATCACATTGCCAGAAATGTGCCCTCATCGATCTCCATGTAACTGCCACGGCTACAGCACCACCAGCTCTGTGTGGTTTCCTCAGAGCAACCAGTGCTGTCCCTTTGGGATGAAGGTCTGGCAGGATGCAGGACAGGCCGCTCACCATCCCGAGCAATGGTGATCTTGTTCCTCCAAGGAGATCTCTGGTAGGCACTGAAGGTCACGTCGGGCAGCCCTCTATGAGAATTCCCTCTCATAGTGGACAAGCCTCTGCTACGGACACCAACATTCTGCTAGAAGTGCCCACGAGAAGGGCAGCCTAGCGCGGGCAGAGACGAATCAGGAATGGCAGAGCCACTCCAAAGGAAAAGCAATGGCAGAAGAAACAAAAGCAGGGACGTCTGGGTGGCTCAGTGGTTGAGTGGCTGCCTTTGGCCCAGGGTGTGATCCTGGAGATCCAGGATCGAGTCCCATGTCAGGCTCCAGGCATGGAGCCTGCTTCTCCCTCTGCCTGTGTCTCTGCCTCTCTCTCTCTCTCTCTCTCTCTGTCTGTCATGAATAAATAAATAAAATCTTTAAAAAGAGAGAGAGAAACAAAAGCAGCAAAAGCAATCATCACTGAAAAATCACCCATCATACTCTTGTAGTGTTCTTGATACCCTGTGGCCAGTGAAATGAAGAGGGACCTTAGGGAATAGTCATTCTGTCTGCTGTGTCTTCAAAGTCTTCAGAGGAGGGAGAGCCCTTGTAATGAGCCTGCCTAAAGTCACCGAAGAGTGATAGATGCCAAACACAATTCACAGAGTGAATTTCCTCCTCCTAAGTTCTTCAGAATTTTATGAAGATACCTAGAAACTCCGCCTCAATTTCAGTATATGAGTTTTTTGTTTGTTTGTTTGTTTGTTTTATTAAGGAGGTTTTCAAAGATGATACTTTTGATCTAAATTATATACAGGTTGCCCATAGAATTTGGTTCACTCTTTTCATTTAACTTGTCCTGCTACAGGTTTTGTTGGGAAAGGCTGTTTCTTATAGGACTAGTGGAAAAGAAAGTTTAATATAAGCTGAATTCAAGAAATTCACATGTTCACAGCCTTGGGGGAAAGGATGCCATCACATATCCCCGGACACAGACCATCCTGGACACCTTTCCTGGTGGCGGCCAGGGAAGTTCTGAGCATGTCAGTGAGAGGTCTGTTCTGTGGCACAGAGCAGCAGGGATCAAAAGAAATTCGGCAAGTCAAATTTGTAGTTTTCTTCAAAGCAAACTAATGAATATGATCTCTAGGGGAAGTGGCACAGGAGAGCACTTTTAGAAACCCCAAAATTTGAATTTTAATCTTGGCTTCAGCGTTTGCTAGTTGTGAAAACCTGGGGACACTGCTCAACCTCGGAGTCTCTTACTCCTACATCAAGTTCAATATAGTAACATGGAAGCTACGAAGTGTTTGTGGAATCGAATGTACACTTGCCTGACCAAATGCTGTGTTGACGGGCACTCCTTCTTCTCCTGCACCCCCCACTGCTCTGCAGATACTTTCTGGAGAATAAAATCCTTTGACCCACTTCCATAATCCATTCCAGCTCCTTCAAGTTAAGAATTTTCTCTTTAATTTGAATACATTTTCCAGCCATTTAAATTGTTCTCATGATGTTCTGTTCTCAAAGGAAATTCAAATATATCTCCAGTTATTTCTCTGTATACTGCTACCAAATTCCCCATGTCTTAGAGACTTCAAAGACAAACAGTGAAAGGCCTTGGGATTTGGATTGGATCTAGAAGACATCAAGAAAAAATGGCAATAAATGTCTGAGAAAGTTGAACTTCCCGCCACATTTTTCCTTGTTTTCCCCTTTATTCTGGTGGAAGATGGACCTTTGGCAACACTAGACTCAACCAACAGGAAACAGAAAAAGAAAATACAGTGAAATAGGAATTTCCCAGTTTTTGTTTGATTCTGAAGTAGTTATAACATAATTTTGAAGTTTTATGCCTAAATATTAGCAATTACCTGGGATAGTCCCATTAGCAGGGATTTTTAAGAATCTGGTTACTACTGGTAACTAGACATTGAGAACAAATGAAATGTAAATTTACGGCCATGACTGGTCTATGGGTTTCTCATCATTTGTGTCTAACAATGAATCAAACAGCTGGCATGTTTTCTTTCTAATATGCAAACTCAGTCTTTTTAAAGCCGTTTTTTTATCCACTGCTCTCTTCCCTTCTATTTTGGAAGTGTGGATTTAAATTCACAAGAAACTGCATGCTTCTTTTGTATTTCTGTTCCATCTACAAAATCATAATAGCACAGTTGGAATTATAACTACTGAACTGTCATGTTGATTCAGAGTCGAAATCTCTCAAGGACTGTATCTTTTGATAACCTCATTCTTGGTCCTCTCTGACATTAAAACGTTCTGTTTTATATATGCTGCAAAATGAGAGGGGGAGAAAAAGCACAATCCATAGAAAGCCAGCAGAAGCACAATCTAGAATGACACTTTTTTTCCTTCTCTTTTCCTATGCACAGAATACCCCCGGGCTCTTTCCTTCAGTTTCTATTAATGCCGGCCCAGCCTCTTAGGATCTCTCACGTGTCTCATGGCTTCAGAGCCCCCTTGAAATTGTAACCCCAACACTGATAAGGACAGGAAGGGCACTTCCTTTATAACAGGGAAGAAGGCCAAGGAGGTTGGTTTACAGGATGCCCCCTGTCAAAGAGAAGCCCCATTCAATGCCCTGGGATGAAAATAGGCCATCTTCTGGCTCTGCCTAAAGTAGGACATCCTGGGGTGATGTTTTTATTGGATACACAAAAAAGTTCCTCTGTTCTGTTTGACTCTACCTGAAAATCAAATATAAAGTAATCTCCCTCCGAACTTGGTTGTTGGAATTCACAAATAAGCTTGCTGAGCCTGACACACAAATGGAAGGCATTTTTACTAAAAAAAAAAAATGTAGCCACAAAAGGATCTCATGTTAAGACAGTAAAACTTTATACAGCACTGTGGCCACATTCACAGATAATGTTTTAATTACTTGAAATATATTGAATACATGGAAAGAGAAAACCAACTTCTTAATTTGGAAAAGTTGTAAACAATTGTGAAAACTACATTTCTGTGTCATAATATGCAGCAGTAAGTAGCATGCTTTGGTGTGTGTGTCTAAACATCTGTTGTGAAAGCGTTTTGAAAATAGACTAACCAGGGGATCCCTGGGTGGCTCAGTGGTTTAGCGCCTGCCTTTGGCCCAGGGCGCGATCCTGGACTCCCGGGATCGAGTCCCACATCGGGCTCCCAGCATGGAGCCTGCTTCTCCCTCTTCCTGTGTCTGCCCCCCTCTCTCTCTCTCTATGTCTATCATAAATAAGTAAGTAAATAAATAAATAAATAAATAAATAAATAAATCTTTAAAAAATAAAATAAAAAGCTGCATATACAAAAAAAAGAAAATAGACTAACCATTTTCAAACAAAATCTTCATAAGAAGCCCTCAATGCAGAGAACAAAGGTGTTTAATTATTAAAAATATTTTATTGAATCTAACTTTCTACCAAATTTGCTCACTCTAAGTTGATTAATGAGAATAATGAGGTTACTAGATATATCCCCAAATTTCAAACTAAGCATTATAGGTCATATCTGTTTCAGCATTCAAATTAGGTCCGTACCTTCTTTCGGGGTACATAGCCCTGAAAAATACCCAAATAATACAGACAAGTAGTTTCAAACAATACTATTTAATTTTTTACTTTGGGTCAAGATATTCTTAATTAAACATAGATGACGATACAAGCTTTATTCTAAGTATGTACAAACTAACTCAACCAGGCAACAAAAGTTAATGCACTGAGAGGCTTCAATGTGCTAACATTTTGTATTTCCTTATAGTTTTAAGTAGCCTATAATTGGTTACTCTAAAACTATTATGTCTATTGTTTAAACAGGATTTAAAAGTTACTCCATTTACTTTGCCTATAAATGTAAACTATTTGTCTACATCACACTCCAAAATTACTTTAATAGTTAACTAATTTTAGTTATATGCCGGTCTCATAATATGTCCTAATTTCCTACATTCGAGGCACTGTGACTCCATCAACAGGTTAACCCTGTTGCAGGTTCATTCTTGGCCCTTATCAGGCAATGTCTGTACTCAGTCTTGGCTGCTGGTCTAAGAGCAAATCTTTTCTAGGTCTTAATGGTGAACATCCTCTTTTCACTCTAAGAGTCATTTCTCTTGGGAGACATGATGATATATGGTGAGAGCATCTGCAAAAAGATTTTTAAATAGTTCCCTCCTTGAGGCACCTGGCTGGCTCAGCTGGAAGAGCAAGCAACTCTTGATCTTGGGGTTGTGAGTTCAAGCCCCATGTTCAAGCCCCATGTGTAGAGATTAGTAATGAAATAAATAAATAAACTTTAAAAAAATAAGTAAATAGAATAAATAAATAGTTCCCTCCTTAATCAATCTAACCTTTTGGCTAAAGGTGCATCTGTCTTAGAGTCTCCGAGGCATGGAATGCCAGGACTTCACAGCTGGTTTGGCTCAGCATGTCATCTTTTTAAAATGTCATGCATGCAACATAATTTGGAGATCCATCTATATTCAAAGCCTGAATCACTAATCCAATTAGTGGAGGACACCTGCCAGGGGTTCCTTCTGAGAGCAAACCCTCCTTTCCTGTGTCTAACCAAGGAGTAAATGCCTGTGAGGAGTTGTCAAAAAATTCCAGTTAAGAGCCAAACCACCAGTGCCCCTTTGAATAAACAAAATTAGCTCACCTTCCCCAGGAGATTCTGATTCACTTCCTTGGAGTGAATCACTGTATTCCCTACCACTAGCCAAGAAGATCCCATGGAGCTTTAGTTTCCATACTGTCTATTATAAAAACAACAGGGTTGTTTTCTGCCATGAGCAAAACAGTTAAAACACTGATCAATTTTTTTTTCAAATACCTACCCCCTACACTGATCCCACAGAGAGAGGAAACCTACCCTTTCCAGCACATTCCCCATCTTCCTGGTACTTCCCACTGTGACTCCCCAAACTGAAGTCCCAGTGATCAAACTATAACATGATAAGCAGTAGGACTGAAACTGAGCTATGTCATCTTGACTACATGTCTGTCTCCTTACCATGTATCCTACCCTTCCGATTCCTTACATTTGAGGCACCATGATCATCAACAGATGACCCGGCTGCAGGCTCTGGCACCACCCTTGGTCCCCATTAGCTAACATCAACTCAGTCTTAGCTTCAGGCCTTGCTTTTGTCCTCTCCCCAAGTTCCTCCCAAACTCAAGTCTTGCCTCATGAGAGTTAACTCTGGCCTTGCTGTGTAACTCCAAAGTCTAGGTCTCGGCTTCCCGCTCAGGTTCCTGATGCTAACCAGCCTTAGCCTATTACCTTGTTGCTCTCTACCACTAAGCAGGATTCACTGACTCACTATGCTAATGTATACAGGATAATAGATTTGAAGGAAATGGGCAGAAAGTTAAGTCAGATAAAACAGAAGCCTAGAATTTACAGACTGGCTTTGCTAAGAGGTTTGAAAATTGTGTTTTTATCAATTTTGTTCTCCCATGGCATTGAGCAAGCTCCGGTGGTCTCTGCTCTGTTGATGGAAACAAAGGAGGGCATCATGTTACATCATCCCTTAAGTCACAGGATAAAAAGATCATCAATGTCTCCCTGAGGCCAGGAGGTGGCTGAAAAACAGGAAGGGAAGGGGCCTCATGGGGAAGGTAAAATTGGGAGCAAAAGAGTAAGGGCCTCAGGGTGTCCTTCAAGAGAATCTCCTTGAAGGTTCTGGTTTTTGTCTTATTATTTTAAAATCCACCTTTTCCTTCACATCTGCCAAATCTCTGGTTCCTCCCTCTTCCTACTCTGGTGAATCCTCCCAGCATCCAGTAGAGTCTGAGAGAGATTCAGTGGTGGAGTGTGGTGGGAGGCAGTGTAACATAGATGGCAGGATGTGATCTGGGTCAGAAACAGGCTCAATCATGGGTCTGTTGTGCTATTTCTAATGTGGTCTTAGGTAAATAACCTCTCTATATATTCTCACATACAGAAGAATATACAATCTTTTTCATTGAGTTATTGTAAGAATTAAAAGAGATAAAGGATGGGAAGTACCTTTGAAAATATCTAGTACATGGCATGAACAAAATCACTGGTTGCTATTATTTCGTATATGCAAAAAATTTCCAGGCAAGTTTTGCTATCCTTACTCTATTGGTAAGGAAGGAAATTTCTCGGAAATGGAAGTATACTCTCTTCTGTACAGGTTCTTCCATTTGAAATTAGCTTCTTCCAGGATCTCATATTGCTATCAAAGCAATTTGAGAAAATGAAATTTACTAGCAGCCTAGGTGTTCCATATTCCATAATTTTGTCCTATAATTCCCCTCAAAGGAAGATACAATTCAACATTTCTTAGGGTACAACCATGTGCTTGGTACAGCTTAGGCCACTGTGAGGAATAATAAGATATTCACCCCCTCAAAAAGAGTTTATAATCTAGAGAAAGAAGGAGACAGATGCCAGCTGATTATGACATCACATAGAACAGTTGTACTGAGAAAGTTCAACGAGAACCCAAGGGAGAAGGAAATTGGTTCTATCCTTTGGGAGCAGAGGCGACTAAAGCAGAAAGGTTACTTTTCCTTATGAATTTGTAATATTATTTTGGATGAGTAAATGGAAAGGGAAACAGAAAAATAAGCTTACCTAAAAATATCTGCCGTATAACAATGGGCAGTGTAAGGGGTAATAATAGAAAGCTATTAACCTTAGAGTTACAAGAAACTCCCAATTATTTCAGAGGAGTTTTACCTGCATGAAGAAGGAAAACTGGTCTCATGGTTCAGGGTCTATGAATAATGTGGTCAAAGTAAGAAGGACAGGTAGGTTATTCATATCCCCCAAAACAGAAATTGTGGATAAGCATCTCCTTTATCAAAGGGGATTGGATTGGCCTTAATGCTACTGGCAAAAAAAAAAAAAAAAAAAAAAAGATGACATATTTATTTTACTTAAAATACGGGTGAATTTTTTCATATGAAATAAAAGGCAACTAAAAAGTACCACAAAATACAGTATGTCAAAATGAGTGATGATGCCTATATCATAAAGAGTCTAAGCTGAAAAATCTTCAACATTACCTTGGGACAACTGGTTTACAAGAAACAAATCTATTCATTTTTCAAAGGAAAGATGTGCTATATAAACAGAATGAGATTCTGTCCCTGTGACATTTAAAAGACTTTTAAGTCAGTTGGTCTGAGAGTCAAAAGTTTTTGCCAATATTTGCAGTGTTTCCTTTTCCTAAAAGCTGTCCTCATCTGCAATAAACAGTACATGTGCCTTTCTCCTCCCAAATACCTTACTTTCAGACCCTGTACGACCTGGCAGGTTGGAAAAACCAGCACTGGATATCCTGTACTAATGGGAAGCCTTTACACGACAGTCACATCCTGAATAAGAGTGAGGTACTGTGGACTTGTCCAGATCCTGCAGCTTTAGCTTTTTTTACATTTGCCTGGGACCCTTGTATGCCTTATTATAATCTGCTTTCAGTATTAAAGCTCTGTTCTAGGACTTTTCTCTGTCTGACTGATTGCTGCTTTTATCAGCTCTAATTAATGATGCATGATGGTGTTCAAACTGTTTCCATAAAGCTTTCCCAGTCTTCAGCACCCAGAAAGTAAAGTGCAGCCACTTTATGGAATATGACCTTAATTAACCCAAGTGATCTCATATCAATCACCCTGATTTTCTTCAGATTGTCCGGGTGAGGACATCTCTAGTAATTTACTGCTTTTGGAAACCTACACTCTCTTAGACATGTTTCTAGTTGGTCTTTATAAAACCCCCTGTACCTGTGTCTTGGGAATATACAACACACCTGCTGGCAGGAGCTTCAAAAGTAGAGTCAAGTGTATGAGACACAAGCCTGGGCCAAGAATCACCTCAGCTCCGAAGAGCAGATGACAGAATGGTTTCATCACCAATACCCTCTGACATCGGAAACAAGGTCTAAAGATAAAATCCAGGGAAGAACATGTCGCCAATTCCTTTGGGCCCATCCACCATTAAATCCGCTATTCCTGAGCTTAGCTGTACACTTGCTCTGCCACAACTGTGATTTATCAAGAAAGAAGCAAAACATCAGAAACACCTAAGCTGCTAATATGTAGGCAATCACTTCTCATCAGGAGTGAATCCTCTGGGAAATAACTACACGTCTCCCAGAGGCACAGGCAATGATTCAGCAAACTAAAGAAGCCAGAAAAGCAATATTAAGAAAGCAAAAAATCATTAGAAACTCAGGGAGAAAATATAACTTTGCATGGTACTTACCTAAGCAATTTAAAGGCACAAAAAGATAATTGGCATGAAGTACTGAGATAGAACAAAGAAACAAACACATCCAATGCAGAAAAGGTAGGGTTTTTGAGAATTACTTTTAAACAACAGCAATAACAACCACCATTACCACCAAAACAAACAAACAAAGGCTATCTGGATTATTTTGTCAATTGTCCTAGTTGGATATGATCAGTGCAAATTCTTAATTTTCACAGAATTAAAATTGGCATCCATCTGGGGCACAGGGGCCTGTTGTTCAAAATACAATAGGAATCGTGCAGTTTCAACAGATACATCATTTCATTTTCCCATATCCTTGAACATTTCTTTTTCGGTTTTTTAAAGATTTTATTTATTAATTCATGAGAGACACAGACAGAAGCAGAGGCATGGGCAGAGGGAGAGGGAGAAGCAGGCTTCCTGCACGGAGCCCAACATGGGACTGGATCTCCGACCTCGGGATCACGCCTGAGCCGAAGGCAGACGCTCAACCCCTGAGCTACCCAGGCATCCCTCCTTGAATATTTCTTTAAAAAATGACCAATTGTCTCCTTTGGCATTCAAGTTAAACTCATTGGTGTTTTCAGGGCTTTTTGAAGGGCATTATTCAGATTTTTATTCCATTGAGTTATCTATTTGTATTATTTTATAGCTGTATGTTGGATTCATATTCTAATATTTTGAAGTGTCTAAGTCATTAAGGGTGGACATGAAAGGGCAGATGTTTTAGTTCTGATTCTGAAAGTATTACAACTCCCCCAAAAAACATACCTGAGTTATTGCCCCAAATCCTAAGAATTTGTTTTCCATGTAAAGATGCCAACAAGACAATGCAAGAATAACAGCAAGTTTATATAAGTATAGATGAACAAATTACTTCTAACTCTTATTAAAATATAACTATGGCATAATACTAATAATAAATGGGATATGGCTTTATAATACCACAGAGATTTTTGAGTGACAAGAGATTGTAGACTCATTCTTGTCAAATATTCTCATTCTGCAAACACACTAATGTTCAGAAAGATTGTGACTTCTAGTCAGTGACTAGTCAGAAGTAGAGATATGATCCGAGCATGGGTCAAAGAACTCTCAATGCATGTCCATTTTTAACTGTGCACAAATCTACCCTGAATGGTCTCACTGGTTTTTCATGTATGGCCCCTCCCTAGCATCACATCTTATCACAGCTTGCTAACATCTCATTAGAACGAAGGCTCTGATTTCTGGCCTATGTCCTCATGGAGCAAGCATTCTTTCTCTGACACTAAACCTAAAGAAACTCTTTTCTCAAACCTGAGCAACAATCAATGAATCCTACTTCTTTACCCTGACAATTAAAATAACACATGTTTTTAAAATAGTCACCCTAAAAATAACTGGATCAAAATGATAACTTCAGTGGATAGATTCATTGCTAATGGATAGGAATGTCTAAACATCTGTTATAGAGAATTTCACCTGCTGATATTGTAGACACATTTATTGTAAGTACAATAAAGACTGTTGGCCCATATGGGCCAATACATTTATTTTCTTTTTTTTTTTTTTAAAGATTTTATTTATTTATTCATGAGAGACACAGAGAGAGAGAGAGAGAGAGAGAAGCATAGACACAGGCAGAGGGAGAAGCAGGCTCCATGCAGGGAGGCTAACATGGGACTCGATCCCAGGTCTCCAGGATCACACCCTGGGATAAAAGCGGCGCAAAACTGGTGAGCCACCTGGGCTGCCCCTAATACATTTCTTAAAGGTGATTTCTATGTATGTAAGACATACTTGGGTAGGCTCCTTAGTCTAGGTGTATGCCTGACCTCCAACACCCCATCAAAAATCACAGCAAAAATGTTCTCAGGGAAAGGCTCTTGGTGACTTGAGGACAAGTTAATAACAGGGCAAATGGAACTGTTATCCAAGTGGCTCAATAGCAACACAAGTGTTTTTAAGGACTCCCTTGCAAGCTCAGATTGGGCAAGGTCAAGAATCATACAATCAAATATCAATTCGCACATTTCAATCCTGACAGAGTAAAGAGATTGAAGAGAAAATAACCTCTTCTCACATTCTTCCCCCTCTGTCCTCACCATACCAGTCCCAGCTGCCTACCTCAAGATGGAAGAGAAAGGGGGAGGTTCTTTAGAACTCTGCTCAGACATGAAAGAAGCACTCAGTGGTTTGGGTGCCCAAGGGAACCAAAGAAAGGATAGTGGAAGTGCAGGTTTAGAGATATGCAATCTGATTGTACTTCAAAAAAGAAACTAAAAGAAAAAAAAAAAGAAAGAAAGAAAGAAAGAAAGAAACTAAAAGAAACAAGTGATTTACATTATTTAACAAGGAAAGACAAAATGGGAACATTTGGTCAAGGACTGGCAGGAATCAGTGGTTTTCCATGATTGAAAGGCCAGGTTTCTAAATTCTCAACCAGTCTCTTGACCACCAACAGCAAAACCACTATGAGGGTTGATACACATGCACTTACTCCAACTGTTGAAAGGAGAAGACTCATTTCAATAAAGCCCTTATTTCTTGCAAGAAAGTCTCCATAATATCCTGACTCTCTAAAGGCAATTCTGGAGTGTTTTGTAACATCCCCAGGATAGTAACTCCAGGTTAACAGTAAGTAACCTGGAGTATAAAAGTATGCATGCGGAAAGCTCTTCCTTAAAAACGTTTACAATCTATTGACGTTAACCATCTAAGTATTTCCAACTGCTTAGCAAGTTCTCAAGTAAGACCTGCATCATTTCACCGTTTTCATCTTGTTTTTCCCTTTTTTTCCTGTAATACTCTAAATGTGGTCTTACCAAGCAAGAAAAATTTAGCTTTTTAAAAGCGGTGGATGGTCACATCTGTTACTTCCTAATCGGCTTTATAATCTGCCTACATGATAAACTCAGTCATTCTCTACCTTGGATGCACACCAAAATCACCAGGGGAGGTTTCTAAACACACCAATACCTGGACCTCACCACCAGAGATTCTGCCTTAATTGGCTGGAGTGATGCCCAGGTATTGGCTTTTTTTATTTTTTAATTTTATTCAGTTAGTTAGTTAGTTAGTTAGTTAGTTAGTTAGTTAGTTAAAGCTTCCCAGATACCCACACTGTGATTCGAATGTGTAACCGGCACTGAGAACTTCTGCCCTACTTTTTCCCTGTGGTTCCATAGCTAAGAAATGTCTCTTTTCTTTTGGACTTGTTCCACAGATTTTCTTGAACCTTACATTTATCCCTGTGATGATTCATCTCTTTGATCCACTTTTCCAGATCTTGTTACAATATATTTTGTCAAGAAGAGTTCTGTCTGCATTTTATCCTGGCCACTGACAAAAATGGTGACTAGGTCAAGACCCAAGACAGAGCCTTGTGGCACCCTGTCCTCTTTAGGTAGGATCACTCCACTATTTGCCATTCTTTGTCTTCCTAAAATTTCTCCATCTTTCCCTTAAGAATATCAAGGGGGATCTTCTCAAACACAGACTGAAATTTCCTGATTTACCAGGCTAGTATCCCTGTCAAAGGAGAAGCTAAGGAAATTCTGGCATGACCTAACTATTCTATTTCACTCTGAGCTGTAGTAGTTTTATAATATTGCTTTAAAAAAAAAAAAACCACAAATACCCAAGAACTTTCCAGATTTGAGACAGCTGATTGAAAAGTATTTGCAAAGAAAGTCTTTTTTTTTTTTCTGAACCTAAATTTAATGAACATGATAAAACAGACTCAATTCTTCCTCCTTTTGAAAGATTTTTATATTTGTTTGGAGGGAGAGGAGTTCACTATGTATATAATGCTCCCTGGGGAGTGATGGCTTCATTCCATCAAGAAGACATTTTAATTCTCTGCTGAGGAACTGAAGATTCCTTCTTCTTTGCCAAGAAATGCACTCCACTATAACTTTAAAATGATCCAGAAACACAGGAGAAGATTAGCATTGCTTAACATGGAGAATTTATGTCCAGGCTGTGTTAAACTTTGCACCTCCCAGGTGGGGACTCTAGGTACTCATATTAAGGAAGAAACAGCTAAAAGTCTCCTGGGAAATGATGCTAGAAGTTAAGTGTGCTAATTGGTGCTTTTGTCACCATTCATTAGAACAACTTGCACGATGGAACTACTCAAGAGATGTGCACAATATGAATTACATATTCAGAAAAGAAAAATTCTATGAAGTTACGGAGGGTTTTTTCCTTCAGTTTTTACATTTTTAACTATAAAAACTCTTGTTCAGTTCTTGCTTTAAAGTGTGGCGCTGCTGGGAGGCCTGGGTCACTCAGCAGTTGAGCATCTGCCTTAGGCTCAGGGCGAGACCCCAGGTAGGGGGATCAAGTCCCATATTGGGCTCCCTGTGAGGAGCCTGCTTCTCCTCTCTTCTGTGTCTCTCATGAATGAATGAATGAATGAATGAATGAATAAATAAATAAATCTTTAAAAACTAAAATGTGGTGCTGCAAATAAATAATTTTTCTTTAAGTATTTTTTCTGGAACCAGACAATAGTGGACAAAGAAACAACCTAATTATTCCAACATTTCTGCCATAATTTATCAGATTTGTAAAGTTTTGTTTTGTGAGGGCAGGAAGATAGGCAGTCTTCTCTGACTAAAACTTCTGAGGGGCACCTGGGTGGCTCAGCGGTTGAGCATCAGCCTTTGGCTCAGGGCATGATCCAGGGATGAGTCCCGCATCAGGCTCCCCACAGGGAGCCTCCTTCTCCCTCTGCCTCTTTGTGTCTGTCATGAATAAAGAAAGAAAATCTTTAAAAAAATTATTGAACATTAACTAAAATTGATCCCCATACACACATCACGATGTACTGAGGAATTACTGTTTGCCAATGTTTTTGTTTTTTTCCTTTAACATATGAAGATGGAACATTTTTGCTCTATTTCTTATCTTCAAAAACTAAGTAAATTATGCCTAACTCTACTTGTTCTTTCCCAATGTCAATTGCCTCACGGCAAATATTCAAAGTTGTAACACACATGTCACTTATAATTTGGTTGCAATGTGTAGAACTAATTTTATACTCATAATACTTAAAAATGCAAACTCTCCACCCTAAAACAGAAATATATATATATAATGCTTATAGGAACATTTCCTTCACCTGCTGCAGTTTATTCTCTATCTAGAAATCAATGTGCCACAAACTACATCTTTTGAGTTCTTCAGAGCAAATGGTACAGAACTCTGTTTTCTTACTATGTTTCTGTGGTAAACTAGATTATCATGAGAAGTTTTTAATTTACTACTGAGACCAGTACAGTAGTTTTACTAGTGAGTTACAAAATTCCAGGAAGCATCTGAAGGATTTTTTCCCTTGAGAATAGGGAAGGCACTCAGAATTTCTGGAGTCTATGTGGACCATGAGAATTCCTATACACCTGCAGAAAATTGCAGAGCAATTTTTATGGTTTCCAAGTTACCTGGGAAACATAACTCTACATCTACCTAGTCAATGTCCAGCTTAATGTATTCCTGATTAGTTATCAATCATTGTATCCAGAGGGCAGAAAACTGTTGAATGCAGAGGAAAAGACATGGCTCTAGAAAAACTTTGGGATATAATTAAACCAAACTCAGATGAGGAAAGGAGTAAGATTAGAAAGAGAGAAACTAGGTTGCTTCTGCCTCTAGGCTAAAATATTCCAGGATTCCTCTAGTAGAATGCAGGAATCTCTCCTCTCAAATGAACTCTGGACTTCTAGAATTCAATAGTAAAACTTGACAAAATGCTCTACAACAATGGAAAGGTATTTCATTCAGAACAGTCCAAACATGTATATTTAAGCTATTTTTTATGGCTATATTAAAATGCAAATGTCAAGTAGAGTTGAAAGTGACCCTAAAGACCACCTCATCTGTGTCCTTGTCTTACAGAGACATTGAATCACTAGTCAGGACTGATAGTGATAGATGGAAGTGGATTCTAGCCAACAGCTCTCACCTTTTCATCACAATGAGGGTCAGGTCATTAACTTTTTGGTCCTCTTGAATGCTTTTATAATTATCTAAGAATACATATGTCTATTTATGAACAAGGAAAAGCTAACAGAGGAAGACTGAATTTGTTCAAGTAAGGTCTTCAATCAAGAGGTTTTCCAGTATCCAAAGGGCTGCTGTTGGTGGAGGCAGTAGATTCATGGTTTCTCCTCAGCTGAATTATCCTGGCTCAAGATAAGAAATGTCTTTCTAATGATGACAAGCCAAAGAAGGAAACATTTATTGAGTCCTCATACTGTGTGCCAAAACCACCCTAACCACTTCACATATGTCGCCTTATTTAATCTTCATGACATTAGTGGAATAGGCTCAATTATTCCATGGTAAGGAATCCACTGTCGATAGGAATGTAAAATGGTGCATTTGCTTTAGAAAAATCTGGGAGTTTCTCAAAAGATTCAATATAGATTTATTACATGACCTAGCCATTCTACCCCAAGGCACATACCCAAAATAATTGAAAACTTGTCCACACAACACTTGTGCATGAAAGCTTACAGCAGTATTATTTTCAAGAAGTGATGTCCATCGCTTGATAAATGGATAAACAAAATGTAGTATGGCTCTACAGTGAAATATTTGGCCACTTAAAGAATGAAGTACCAATACATGCAGTAACATGGATGAAACTGGAAACCACTGTGCTAATTAAAAGAAATCAGTCACAAAAAGCCACAGAATGTATGATTCCACTACGTGATACATCCAATACAGAAAAATCTTCAGAGTCAGAAATTAGATCCGTGGTTGTCTAAGGTAATCATCATTAGATATATAGCGAAATATGGCTCCATTACTTTCAAAATTCACTGCCAAGCAAGTTTGTGTTTGTTACATTTATTTATTTATTAAGATTTCATTTATTTATTTGAAAGAGAGAGTATGAGCCAGAGGGAGTGGGCATCAAAGGGAGAAGCAGGTCCCCTGCTGAGCAGGGAGCCCACAAAGGGCTCTATCCCAGGATTCTGGTTTCACCACCTGAACCAAAGGCAAATGCTTAACCAACTAAGCCACCCAGGCACCCTTGTTTAAGCATCTCACAGTAAATGTAAAATATCTACTTGTATTGCTTCCTCATAGCAGAGAACGGGTAGAGGAAAAGGAAAACAATTTAGAAAAAAACCCAGTAATTTTATTCGTTGAAATTTTTATAGGCTATTTATTAATAAGTAAGTTGGGGGAAGCTACAGCTGCAAATTAGTGAGATAAAGTGAATTTCCATATTATATGACATTGAAATTAGTAACACAAAATTAAAGCAATTACAGATAAAATGGGAAATACATAAAATTTTTGTATATATATAATCCAACACCATATGTACTTAAAATGGATAATGCCCATAAGGTTGTAGAGAAACTCATTAGTGAATTAAGCAAAACAAATTTTTATATATCCTACTTCTGAAAGAAAAAAGGAATAACAACAATTTGGCTGTACCTATTTAAGTATGGGTATCTGATAGTCCACAAATGCTCATTTCAAGTAAAACAGCAAAACCTCATCAGAAAGGTCAGACTGTCTCTCTTCCCAATATATTTCCCAGTGGTCCCCTAACCAATTTCTTGTTACCATGATCATCAATTCATCAGCAAGGGTATTCTAGCCCGGTTTCAAATCCTAGCCCCATCACTTACTAGTTGGGTGAATTTTGGCAGATTGATTTTCCTTTTAAAATGGAGCTAATGAGGGATCCCTGGGTGGCGCAGCGGTTTAGCGCCTGCCTTTGGCCCAGGGCGCGATCCTGGAGACCCGGGATCGAATCCCACATCAGGCTCCCGGTGCATGGAGCCTGCTTCTCCCCTCTGCCTGTGTCTCTGCCTCTCTCTCTCTCTCTCACTGTGACTATCATAAATAAATAAAAATTAAAAAAAAATAAAATAAAATGGAGCTAATGATAAAGCTAGCGTTGAGGTGAGAATAGATGGGACAGGACAGTTCAACTAAAGCACTCCAACACAACATCTTTCATGGTTCAGTAAACACTGGTTAGTATTATTTGTTATTATGTGCCATGCAATCATTAAAGATAATGCTACAATGAAGTTCTAAGACAGTCTTATCTCGATCAATATTGTTTTTAATATTTCTCTGTGGTCATCATCCTATATATCACTTCTAACTCTCACTGAATGTGAGCCAATCATTGTATTTCTTTTACACTTGTGTACCTTTATTACATTTAAAACTGGCTAAATTTAAAAACTGGCTATAAACACATTATCAATGAGTCACATCCTTTCATTTACCAGATTGGAAAAAAATCCGTGCCAATGTAACCAATTCTTTCACCTTATCAATGGGGACACCTATATGGAACTGGGACATCTTAGGCATGGAGCTTTATAAGCTAGATTGAATAGTCACAGATAAATTTCTATGATACCCTATTTATTCATGTGAAATTTCTTTCCTTAAGCTCTTAACTTTAGACTTAGTGACACAGAAAAACCAATGGGTACCAGAACCAGAGTTGAATACTGTTTTCCTTGTGTAGATAAGGCTATATTTATAATAATCCCCCATATTAGTATGCAAAGTACTTTGGATTTACTTTGGTTTACCAGTCAAGTAAAAAAAAAAAAAAAAAGATTCACAGAAATGGTGGGATATTAAGCATTTGAGCATCAAGAAATGTACAATATCACAGCACAAATGTGCATTTCATAGCTCATTGTTGTTTAATTGGAGAGGGATTAGTCAGTTTGGGCCTCAGCTGTTCATTTATACAACTGCATAGTAGGAGAGCTATGTTTGGTAAGTTAAATAATCATGACAATAAATAAATGATTTCTTGCAAGTCAGTAATTTCTTCTACCATGCAGTATTTCACATTTTCCAGTAACATTAATGAAGTATCATGATTATGCAATTTCACAGCCATTAAAAAGAAAAGAAAGAGAAAAGGAAAGAATCCAGCACCTCACTGCCTCCTAATAAAAGGCTAGCTAACATCAGAATTTGTTGATTTAATACGGACTAGTTCAGGGGCGCCTGGGTGGCACAGTCCATTAAGTGCCCAACTGCCCAACTCTCGGTTTCAGCTCAGGTTGTGATCTCAGGGTCATGAGACTTAAGCCTCCAGTATGGCTCTGCACTAGCACAGAGTCTCCTTAAGTTTCTTTCTCCCTCTTCCTCCACCTCTACCCCTCGTTCTTACTCTATCTAAAATAAATATATATATTTTTTTAACTACAAAAAAATAAGGATAAGTACACATTTTAGGAAGTTTCCAAGTTAGGCTGCTGGAGGGCATCACCATGTGGCCAGCCAGTGGCAAGCACTTGATGGAAACTGACGCCCCCCTGGTATCAGTCAATACCCTGATCCCTGCTCCTCACTGCAGTCTGGACCTGAAGTGAGAACAGCAAAGAGACACATCGACCAAGGACTCCAAGTGGGAGAAAATGGATCAGCACAGAATAGGGACAGAATCCAATAATAATGACACCACAGTATAAGTTAGAAACACAACTACAAACATATAAGATTTGCAGAGAGAATAAAACTTAAAAGTGAAGAAACTGTAGCTGGTTGAGTTTTTTTCTTAAAAAAAAAAAAAAAAAGTCAGCTTTCCCTGCAGTCCCCACCACCAACAAAGAAAGAACAAATCTTTCTTCTCAAATCTTCTCCCTGATTTCCACGGCATATTCTCTTTCATCACCTCTGTCCCTTATTATTTCTGAATAACACTGATTTTTAAAAAAATTATTGAAATTATCAGTGTAATACTGCTCTAGGCTTATTTACATGTGTTATCTCATTTAATACTTACCAAAAAAGACCCCAAACCACTCCATACAGAAAACTCCCATGGACAAAACAAAACAAAAAAGTAATAAATATGATGAGTTAGGAATTTCAAATAAAAAATATGTAATAAACAAAACACAAAACACCTATCCCCTATCCCCAAAAGAAACATAAGCAACAGTTTCTACATATAATTCTTAAAAAAAAAAAAAAAAAGAAACAAACAAAACCACAAAGCCTATACACACACACACACACACACACATATATATGGATGTGTTGTGTATATCTGTGTGCATGTATGTATAACTTTTTTGTGTTATTACTTTTAAATAAAAGGTAGCATTCCGTATAAGCCACTCAGCATCTTGCTTTTATCCACACAATATTATATGCTAGAAATTTTCCCATGAAGATATATTTATACTTCTCAATGGCTGCCTGGTATTCAGTTGCATGGATATAATGACATTCATTCATTCATTCATTTATTGACATTTAATACCTTATAGGAAGACAGAGCTGAAATGACTATCCTTGTACATTATCTTAGGGGTTTCTTTCTATAAGGATGTTCAGTGGAGAAATTTCTGACAGTTTAATTGTTCGATCAAAAACTATACGTTTAAAAAAAAAAAAAAACTATACGTTTTAACTATTGAAAAAATTGCCTTCCTGTCCTCCAAGGATATTAGAATAACTTTAAACTCCCATCAATAGTATAAGAGAACACTAATTTCCTTACACTTTGTTTCAGATACCTCAAAATACATTTTTTACTTATGGCCTGATAACAGGTTACATTTCTGAAATACTGCACAAGAAAAACATATCTGAAGAAGCCAACTGAGAAGGAAATTTGGCTTATAGATACTTATCAATGTTGCTTTCATTGAACGGTGCCATTCCCGGGTAATGGAGCTTGCCTGCACCACTGTTAAATGCTCTCAAGAGTTACAAAAAGAAGCCTAAAGTAGATTAATAATAATATTAATATTTGATAAGAACTCATTATCAGTGATAGCCCTTGTACTCTCAGAATTTATTTCAGAGACACTTAAGTAGAAAAAGTTTTAGAGAAGACGATTTTATCAGAGCAAGTGGTTTCCAATTTAGCATTTTAAGTCACATTTATGACAAATGCCAAATAAACTTAGAAAGAGGTCTTCAGAGGTTCCAGGCAGAACTAACTGAACTATCTGCAAGCAAACACATGTAAGGTAAGCACCTCTGCAGTCTTCTGTTATCATCAAGCAGTGCTAAAGTCTCAGGATAGCACTATGGTATTGATGGTCTTTATGCTATTATTTGGGACTAACTCAAGACAAGGAAAAATGTTCACTGGTAATTTGTACCACCACGTTGATTTTTCCACTAACAACCTAACCTCCAATCCAGACCTGAAACAAATAAATTATTTCATAAATAAATAGAAACAATCACAAAAAATATTGTGGCACAAAATAATTTGCCATACTCATTAAGAGAATTCAAGAAAACCCTAGTGTGTTGGGATGAAGATTCCTGTGGGCACATTCATTGAGTAATGCTTGAGTTAATGACGCTAAATACCAGGGTGTTTTCCCCTGCAAGACTTTCTTAAAGACTTCATAAGCTCTTTGAGCCTACAAAAGGAAGATATAGTTAGAACATTTTGCAAACTTATCAGACCAATGAATTTTCTCACCTTAAAATGCTCATGCGCTATTACTTTCAACAGTGACTGAGTTGTGCAACTGCAAACTTCCTGAGGATGGTACTGTGTCTTACTCTTGCTCTACTGCTCACACACTCCTTGGCACGTGGTTGATGCTCAAGAAGTAATTTGGTGAATGAATAACTCATCATTATAAAGAAAACTGAAGTTTTAAATTTACCCCATATCTGTAAAATCATCACATTCATTGCTGGTGAGGGCATTCTCTCTTCTTTCTTTGTGGGCACAGAAAGCTTTTGGAAAGCAACTTGAAAATGTTGGAAAATGGGGATCCCTGGGTGGCGCAGTGGTTTGGCGCCTGCCTTTGGCCCAGGGCGCGATCCTGGAGACCTGGGATCGAATCCCACATCAGGCTCCCGGTGCATGGAGCCTGCTTCTCCCTCTGCCTGTGTCTCTGCCTCTCTCTCTCTCTCTCTGTGACTATCATAAATAAATAAAATTTAAAAAAAAAAAAAAAAAAAAGAAAATGTTGGAAAAGACAAGAGCCATTTCCCAAACCTGCAACACCCCTTCCATGAGAGTCTCCTACCCTCTCCCCACACACAGCGGTAAGTTAGGTATTATTTAATGCTTAAGTAATAGGGTCCACAACTGAGAATATTTCCAGTATAACTGAGGAACAGTTAATGATACCAATGAACATTCACAATATACCAAATAAGCAGCACAATACAAAACTGAACATAAAACATGATTACCATTTGCAATACTAACAAACATGTCTATACACACCCACAGACATTCACACTCCTGTTTGAATGGAAAAAAATTCTGGAAGGAAATGCCAAGAAAAAAGTGATTTTTATTTTGTCTCTGTGATGGGATTGACACCAATTTTCTCTTTATATACCTATTTTCTACATTTTTACAAATAACTACATTAAAAGCCTACATTTATTCATTTATAAAGGAAAACTAGGATACAAATCTACTTGCCAATGCTTCAAAATCTCCAGATGCCTAGGTATTCTTTGTCCACATATCAACTCCATGTTCAAATACAAAAATGTAACTTCAGGGTTTTGTATTTTCTAACATGGCTCAAAAAAAATTTTTTTAAAGATTTTATTTATCCATGAGAGACACAGAGAGAGAGGCAGAGACACAGGCAGAGGAAGAAGCAAGCTCCATGCAGGGAGCCCGACGTGGGACTCGATCTCGGGACCCCAGGATCATGCCCTGGGCTGAAGGCGGAGCCAAACCGCTGAGCCACCAGGGCTGCCCGGCTCAAAAAATATTGAGGCAATAGTGCTCTTGTCTCAAATGTGATCCTACCTTCAGAATAACAAAAAGGGTAAGAGTACGAAGGTCCTCTTAAGAAAGGGAGTCACTTCCCCACTGTGTTCACACAGGAACACCCACTGATGGACTTGAATAAATGAATGGTTTTCATGGCTTCTTAACCTCATGCTGGAGGTGAGGAGATTGGAATATAGAACCCACAGAGAAAAGTGGACATCTTCCTGGAGTGCCTGTTTAATCTAGGGAGGAGTGGGTGGTGATGCCACGGCATATTCTCTATCAAAACAAATTCTGACTTATGATAGAATGCCAAGCTTATAGAAACTTCTAACATAAAAGAAAAATTTCCAAAACTTCCCAATGAATTTCAAGCTTGCTGCAGTTTGGGACAGATGAATTCAGTGCCCTCTAACAATTTTTCAAAAAAAGTCTGGGAAGCACAGGAAGAAGAAATGAATATAAATCCAGAAAGGATGGTAAGAAACTTCTATATGGAGACCATTCTCTCCATTCTCCCATCCCTCTCCGTGGGAGAGATCTTTCAGGTGCTTTAGTGCCAGCAAGGAAGGCCAAAATCTCCCCAGATTGCTTATGTCACTCCAGAGAGAAGGCAGCCAGGGAAAATGTGCTCAAGATGGCTTTGCTTCTCCCCACAAGCAGGAAGGTCAGTGACAGGAGTAGCAGGGTCATCAAATGAAACACCATTTCCCAGCTTTACATGAAAACCTCAGGAATGTGCAAAAGAACAGTAAGAATGGATGACTTCAGGATCTGTGAGTTCACACTTTGGCCTCCAGCAATCATGATCTTGCAAAGAACTCAGACCCGAATTTTGCTTTTGGTTAAAAAAAAAAAAAAACATGACTTCATGGGGATCAAAAGTACAGAATAGGGAATATAGTCAATAATATTGTAATCATGTGGTGACAGAGGGAACTAGATTTATTATGGTGAGCATACTGTAGTCTACATAATTGTCAGATCACTGTGTTGTACACCTGAAACAAATATAGGTTGTAAATAAATGAATGAAGGAATAAGACTTAATGAGAAGCTCTGTAGGATTTAGGAGATTTTCCAGCATAAAAAACTCTTATGTATGCAATTATACTGTTTTTAAAAAGTCCATGCTTATTTTGAAAGAAATACATGTATGACTGTGTGTGTGTATACTTCTTGAGCACATACACTACTACGTGATTAGTCATTTCAAAATGAGAGGTTAGGGAAGATTTTTATTTTCTTTATATTTTTCTTTTTTTTTCTTAAAGATTTTATTTATTTATTCATGAGAGACACACACAGAGAGAGAGAGAGAGAGAGAGAGAGAGAGGCAGAGACACAGGCAGAGGGAGAAGCAGGCTCCATGCAGGGAGCCCGATGTGGGATTCGATCCCAGGTCTCCAGGATCACACCCTGGGCTGAAGGTGGCGCCAAACCGCTGAGCCACCTGGGCTGCCCTCTTTATATTTTTCTACATTTAAATTCTTTTCTATAAGGTTTTGATATCTAAAACATGAAAAAGAGGGCTATTATATATGTACATGTACATATGACCTAAATATTATTTTGTTAATAATACTGTTATTGCCTTATGTCCTGAAATGTGCCTTTCAGGAACTACCATACAAATCGAGTCAGAAACTAAAATAAAAGATTCATAAAACTTGTCAACAGCAATGACTCCGCTGGAGGCACTGAGGTACATATACCACCATATACTAGTGCTGCTGGATGAAAATCAAACCTTGAACACAAATTTTAACCTCTTTTTCATAAAAGCAAATGGACCCCACTGATAACCATATCTACTGATCATAATCCTTATCTGAAAGACACACATGGGATACACCATGGGATACACCATGACAAGACAAGCTTTCCCACCTCTCCATGTTATAGAAATCCACATTGAAAACAATAACCACATCGCACCTATGGTTACCAAGTGAGATAAGACTTGCATTTCCTGGTTACTGGTGTTAGCTGTGTTCATAAATCTTGGCTTCAGTTTGTCACATCAGCCGTACAGACATGGTTTATTCCTATTTCAGAAATAACAACATAACTCATCTTATTTAAGAGAGAAAGTGTGCACATTTTTCCTAGTCTAAATGTGTCCAGAAACTGTTTTGAAAAAGGCCATATAGTTTGATTCTGAAATAGTGTATCAGCTCTGTAAGCAAAACCCGATTTATAGAGTTTAAGATGATCTTTTTCTTCTCTAAAAAGTGCAAGATATTAGCAAGAGATCATCACTCCCAATTACACATTGGTGCATTTCCCCAAGTCAGAGAGCCTGTCTCAAAGCCTCTGGCCATGTCCCCACAAGTGCATCTGTCCCTCTTGCCGCCACAGTTACCCTGGCCTCATGACATGCAATTGCTTTTTAAAAAACTCTTAGTTCTATAGTAGCCAAGAAGCACTGAAGACCCATACAGCAGGCCAACAGATATTCTAGCTCAACCGAAAAGCAGGGGCTTTAAAAGTAAGCATTTATAATCCCAAACATATCCTCTCCAACCAACGTGCAGAGAAAAAAAACAGGTGAATTCTCCATGAATTCAAAGCAATAGGACTTAACTGAGATCACACCTTCATGATTTGTTGTTGTGTTAATATTCTACCTTCAGCTGTGAGGCCAAAAGTTGAGAAACAACATGATACCCAGAAGTTGGTTATAAATTTGGATCTCAGAGTGAAAGATAAATAAAACATCTGAAAAGGAGACTTGAGAAAGAACAAGAGAACAGTGGAGTTCTAAGTGAGCTCTCCAGAACAGTTTTCATAATGAAGAAGGAGGGAGGGGGGACAGTTGACAGAACAAAAGGAATAATCTTAAGAGCCATCAACGTTCAAAATACAGGACAGCCCACATGTGATTGGATACTGTGAACTGTATATTTAGGGCATAAACAGTACTGCAATTTCTCCAGGCACCAATGATTATGACCTCCCTCTTTAAATGATTTAATTCACTCAAGAAACAATTAAAAGGAGACAGAAACAGTCTTGTTCCAATTAACAAAGGACTTCATACAAAACTATAAGCTCATAAGGGTAGTTACTCTGCTATTTTAGACTATCTTATGCAATGCCAAAAATTATATAGAGAGACTCACCATATGCTAAGTTTAAGGGGGCAATTTTCAATTTTCTCATGGTGAGAACAGTAGGTTTATACTCAAAAATCTAGATTTGAATTCTGGCTCTGTTATTTATAGGCTACATCAACCTGAATCAGTCAATGAACTTCTGGAGATTCCATTCTTTAATCTATAAAATAAGATCTTCACTTAAAAGTTTAATTATATGATAGATACAAAATGAGAAACAATTATCCAGCTCTAACTAGATACTCAAGATTACCATGAATAGGACATTTGTTTTTCCTCCTAAGTTAACACGGAAGGTGGTTTGTGAGCATTTTTTAGCTTCAAGATTGCTAGAGGTAACACACAAAAGGAAACTGGACCTGCAAATATTCTTCCAGAACATTCACCAAAAAAAGGTCACTTCTATTCTTCAAGTGAATCCCTTTTATAAAGCATATGCAATTCCACAATTTTACATGCCACAGAAAATTATTGCCTAAAATATACATTTTAATTTAAAGAATGGGGAGGGTGAAGGCGGAAGTAAACGGATAACAGAGGGCCTTTGATGTTCCCATCTTTGAAAACAAACTTTTCCCTCTGGAGACTTCATAATTATGGGATTTATTTTGCAGCAAATAAATATGGCATCAAATGAGAAGCATAAGGGAATGACCAGTTTCTGTTTCAAAAAAGGAAAGATCATAATGCTCAACTGAAATTGGAGTGAGACTTTGCAAGGCCAATACTCAGGCTGAACAGAATAAACAACAAAATGCAAGGAGGAAAATGCATGAAAGAATTACGGAAACCATTCTCCTGTACCTGGATCCTGAATGATGTTCTAACTTCTAAGGAAAAAAAAGGAAAAGATCTCAGGGACACAAAGTACAGGTGAATGCAAAGCAACAAGTATATGTATGCACACACACACCCCAGGTCGTAGGAAGAACAGCAGAAAATATGAAGTGTTACAGGGCTTCTATACCTACAAGAACAGTAAGATATTGGATGCTGGTTCCAGTATGGTCACTTCAAGCTAAAAGAAAAAAATGGATAAATAGAAATATCTTAGAATTCCATTAAACTCACATGTAAAAATTATCAAGTTGAGAAAAGAGACAAGCAAAAAATGATGGATTCTGAAAATCATTTAGAGCAGTCTAAGTATACACTCTCATTTTTTTCCATAGTACAAGAACAAGATTAAAAGGTTGAAAATGGACAATCTGAATGGACATTTTCATGCAATCTATAATTATCCCATAGAAAGGACATCCCAGAATAATACAAAGACAAGTTGTATAATTTAAAATTCATACTTGAGAATTACGTAAGGTTTTCATTTACTGAAGAAAGCAATACCTGCCTTCATTTGGGGAAAGAGATTGGGGATGAACAATGAATTCATTCTCCCCTTCAAGAGAGGAGGTTCTCTCCTGTGGTATAACATTTAGGGCAGGAAATTATCCAAAGACTCTATGTGTAGAACAGCCAACACTCAATATTTTTAGCAAATGAACCTGGGCAGGTCATTATGCTGAACCAATGGGGTACTTTTCATGGTCCTATTAAAAATTCAAAATTCAGGGACGCTTGGGTAGCTCAGTGGTTGAGTGTCTGCCTTTGACTTAGGGTGTGATCCCAAGATCCTGGGATTGAGTCCCACACATCAGGCTCCCTGCAGGGAGCCTCTTCTCTCTCTGCCTAGATCTCTGTCTCTTCTCTCTGTGTCTCTCATGAATAAATAAAATCTTTAAGAAAAAAATTCAAAATTCAGAATTTTTAAAAATTGCCATTTCTCATATTTTCTGATTCTGTTGATAAGAGTCACACATTATCAGCAATGCTAAAAAATATTCTATAGCTGTTAGGTTATATGGCAGAGGATTTTATTCAGTGGTAAAAATGAAAATTGAACAGGATGAAAAGTGACTAATGGCACTTCATGAAATTACCATTATAGCTCAACATTTTTGATCTGACATCAACATTTAAAATAATTGATGATGGAATAAAAGGTATTTTCTCAGGTATATACAGATCATCTTTAATATAAGCAAAGAAATACTGAAAACAAAGAAAAACTGTGCAAGAAGGATAGAAGTTTCGGATAATATAATCCATCTTGACAGTAATGGTTAGGATAAGTATAAGGATGGTAAGAGGAGAACATTCTGTTTTAGAGCTACTACTCATTGTCATTGATGGAATCACTCTTACTAAAAGAAGCAAAACTTAATAGATACATTTCATTTATATAAATCATGGAAAACCAAATAACAGCCCATTAGTGGTTAAGAGCACAAATGTTAAGGTCAAAAGACCTGGATTACAACCGATCTGAAAATTTCTCATTTATAATATAAGGATATTATATATTAATATAAAATAAGGATTATAAAACCTACCTTACAGGGTTGTTATAAAGTCTCAACAGGGTAGCACATGAAAAGTATGTAATACTATTCTTGGCACATGAAAATGGTTTTTATTGTTATCAATATTGTTTATTTTTAAAGAAAATACAGCTATTCCTAAACCAGCATCTTACCTATACTAATCAAGTATCTCTAGATATATGTAACTAAGGCCACTTCCAGGATTTACATTATTTATTCATCAATTTTTAACAAGTTAAACTAAAATTGTGATTGGTTGTACTAGGAATTGGTTGAAATTCAAGTAATAACAGATCATGGCAATTAAATGATTTTTCCTCTTATAAAAACAAAAGTGTATAGAGAAAGGATACGCTGACTACCTAATTTCTGGGTTTTGATGGTTTTAGAAAACATAAGATCAAATTACAGAACTGTATATCAGCTAAATATTTTTTCAAAGTCATCAAGTAAAATATGTCCTGACTACAAGGCAACAATTCATTAACTATTTAGTACATTTGGAGGTTAGTCAGAAATAAAAAAAGATGATAGGCACAACCTGGGCGAAATAAAACTCTTGTTTAGGAAATGTAGCTACTTTTGAACACTGACACACCAGTATTAATTAGATGTGCAGACAGAAAGATTACTCCTGGGTTCCAACATGAGCACCTGAATCATTCCTAAAGAAGAATTTTGGAGAAGGGCATATTTGGGCAACTCATGCATTCAGTGTGGTCATGTTCAGTTTGAAAAGGCCATGAGAGCTCAAGACTTATTAGAAGTAGAAATCATCAGCATTTTAAAGGTACTCAAAAGCCACGGGAACAGAAGAATTTATGTAGAGAGAGTGTCTGGAAGAAAAGAGAATGAAACTTGAAATAATTCCCACCTAATGGACAAGATAACAAAATAACCTAATTTGTGGCCCAGAAACATGGGAACATTGAATTCCAATCAAAAGAGGTAAAAGAAAAAGTGATGTGAAAGCTAAAACAAAACAGATTGTTACTCAATTTCACAAAATTCAAATCATATATTTGAGCGCCTACCAATTCATTCAATAATTCAGCAAATATGTCATAAGCAGTTTACTAAAACCTGGAAGTACAATGATAAGAAAGTTCATACAAGATGATGAACACAGAAATAAGGCAGGGGAAAAGTAATCACAGGCAGTTCCCTGGTCAGCCAGCTCAGATATCTAGAGCTTTGTGTGGATCTGTCCCTGAATTACAAATAATTAAAACTTCATGATACTGGTCAAGAATGTCATTCAACTATTTCTCCAAACTCTATGCAAATGCTGATAATAACGGCCTTTCCAGGTAAATTTTCATTTGGACAGAAAACAGTTGACAAAACTTTTGGATCTATTCATATGTTTTATTGTAAATTATCATGTTGGTTTATACATTAGCATCTTTCAGACTTTGTTTGTTAGGAGCAGTTTCCCTGATTTAAACTGTCAATGAATACACTGATAAATGATGCTTCTGGACTCCCAGACTAAGTACCCGATTTTAAAAGCAAGTCAACTCATTTAAGATACTGTTGTTTTAAAAAAAAAAAAAAAAAAAAAGATACTGTTGTTTTGTGAAGCTCTGCCTTTAACCATCTATTCTCCTTGGTTATTCATCTTTCACTATGAAGCTTTCCTTTAAAGTTTGCTGAAAGTGACCTTAGAACGGCCAAACAACAGAGATTATTTGCAAAAAGAGATTATTTACTGCTAAAATACTGATCCTTCTACTTGCCTATGTCCAATCCCAAATTGTCACAAGGAGAATTTTTGGAAATTCTACAAAAGATTGGCACCAGGCAACATAAGTGACACATTTTAAGGCGATTTTGTCATATCTGCCAGCATGACTAATATCAAGGCCTCTAGCGAAAGCCATGTCTTATGTTCTGCTGCCTGGCTACTGAGTAAAATTCCATGGTTCCTACGGGGTAGCAACACAAGCCACACATTTGAAGCTCTGATTACACCTGGGAGCAAAAGCCTATACTTATAGCAAGAACACTATACCTCTGTTTGCATTCCAGCACACACTCCAAAGCCTACTACCTTTGTCTCCAATGAGCTATAAAGACCTGGAGTTTCCCCAGAACTTGGCTTTATAGTATACATACTAAATGTTGCATTAAAAAACCAAGACCGGGCAGCCCAGGTAGCTCAGCGGTTTAGCGCCGCCTTCAGCCCAGGGTGTGATCCTGGAGACCTGGGATCAAGTCCCACATCAGGCTTCCTGCATGGAGCCTGTTTCTCCCTCTGTCTGTGTGTGTGTGTGTGTGTGTGTGTGTGTGTGTGTCTCATGAATAAATAAATAAAATCTTTAAAAAATAATAAAAAAATAAAAAACCAAGACCAAAACCAAAAACGAAACAGGTACCAGAAACAATAGTGGACATCGCTATAAAATTCCTGGCACTGCTCTCCTTTTCTGTTCTTTAATTCTCTTATTTCCTCCCACTTCCCATATTGCTCCCTTCATTCTGAAAAGTAATGCCTTCTGTCATCTCCTGTTATTCTTTCATTCCTGACTCCTACCCATAAGCCTTGCTCAAGGGTTGCTCTTTCTGGTTCAAATGATGAAGCTCTACCTTCCCAGTGACAATCACAGGATGTTGAAACTGAAAGCATCTGTACCATCACCTATTCCAAACCTCTCCTTCGTAACAGAGGACAGTGGTATCCAGAGAGATTAAGTAAATTGTCTGAAATCACCAAATTGGTTCCTGGCAGAGCCCATAACTTCCAACTCTCAAACCAAAGGCGTTCCCAGTCTTTCCTTCATCTAACCCCCAACCATTCTAAAATAAAACCTTCTTCAGCAAATTTGCAAGTGTTCTCAGAAATGCAACCAAAACAATCACAACTACACTCTACCAAAATCTAGAAGGTCTCATTTATTAAAGTAAAACAAAAATATAATTTACCTAAGATTAGAGACTCTGGTCACAAGGAAAACAATAACAAAAAACACGGTACAACCAATATGTAACAGAACCATGCGCACTGAGAAAAGTTTAAGAATGAATCACAAGATTATCCTAAAGTTTGGTTATTAAGGAAGGACACGTGATAGCCATGTCTTTTCGGTGTTTCCTGTGGATGTGTCAGCACTAGTTTCTATTAGGTAAATCTTTTGTTTAGTTCTTTTAACAATTTATAGTATTTTCTCTATATTTTGTACATGAATAAACTGAAACTTGGCAAAGTTGCATATTTTCTCAGTCCTGAGAAATGTTTGAAGTCCCAGCTCTACCACTTGTTGGACTCCAGGACCCAGTCTTTTAATCACCCTAAAATGACATTCCTCCTGGTAAAAGAATATGGAAAATCATGTTTCACAGCAAGCAAAAGGAATTCTGCCTGTAATATCTCTATCAAAAAACATTAATTCTGAAAATGAAAATACCTAAAGAACATTTCCAAAATATTTTTACATGTAGTATCCCATATGATCTTCAAATTTATAGCTATGCATTGCAGGTTTATAAACAATATGTTTTCTCCCCACTTTCTGCCCATTTTCTCCCTTTTTCATGCTCATGTTTCTTCAAAGATAATTTTCAGCATGGTGAGAAGTAGAATGAAACATGACTTTAAATGGACTGCATTCAGCTCCTTTTTTGTGTTTTCACAGAGCTTAGGTGGAAAATGGCTTGTATACACTTGGAACATATAGTAGGACAAGAACAATGTCCAATGACTGTCCATATTTCACAGCTAGAGACTCAAAGTGACTAAGACACTTGCCCAAATTACCACTGTTAGGGTACAGCTAAGGTGAAGACCTTAGACTTTTACCTCCTGACACTACATACATACTTCTAGAGATATCCTTTTTCTTCATTAAACAGACATCCTAAATAAGCAATAAAGTATAGCTAGCACTCACTACCAGGGGTAGTAAAGAGGAAGGTATTAAAAATGTATAAGATATTCAATACAGATATAAGATGGGTAAATTGAGGAGAGAGAGAGAAAGATTACAAGGAAAACAAAGTCAGTGAGAAGACAGAATGAGAATACTGCAGGTGATGTCTGTGATAGCCAGGCTAGGGAAGCATCAAGAGTGCAGCTTTATCAAGTTAATCAATAAAAGCAGGAAGCCAGTCTAAGTGATTCACTATTTAAATCTTCACATCCAATCTTAGAAATTTGAGTAGATGGATATTAGAGGATATCAAAGAATTATTTTTTATACAAAATGTTTAAAAAATACTTTAAGTCCTTACCTATTATATATGTAATATTTATGGATGAAATAATATGATGCTTAAGGGTTGTTTTAAAGTACTCCTTGATCAATAAATGTGTGATGAGAGAGACAAATGAACTAAGAATGGCAATGAATTGACAACTGACAAGCTGGATGAAGGGTAAGAGGGAAGTTCACAGCAACACAGGCCTACCTCAAAAGACAAGAGAAATCTCAATTTAAGTTTATAATTACAGGAACTGAAAGAACAAACAGAACCTAGAGCAAGTAGAAGGATAGAAATAATAATAAGATCAGAGTGGAAATGAAATAGAGACTAAAAAGACAATAGAAAAGATGAAACCAAGAGCTGATGAGTTTCTTTTTTTTTTAAGATTTTATTTATTTATTCATGAGAGACACAGAGACAGAGACAGACAGCGACAGAGAGAGAGGCAGAAACACAGGCAGAGGGAGAAGCAGGCTCCATGCAGGGAGCCCAACATGGGATTCGATCCCGGGACTCCAGGATCAACCCTGGGTGGAAGGCAGGCGCTAAACTGCTGAGCCACCCAGGGATCTCCTAGTTTTTAAACAAAATTAACAAACCTTTAGCCAGACTCATCTAGAAAAATAGGGCTAGTCCAAATAAAATCAGAAATGAAAGAGGACAAGTTGCAACTGATACCATAGAAACACAAATCATAAGAAACTATGAACAACTGTGCACCAACAATTTGCACAACCGATAAAAATAAAGTCCAAGAAACATATTTTTCCAGACTAAGTCATGAATAAAAAATCTGTATAGATTGATTACTAGTAAGGGAGAGCATCAGTAATCAAAAATCTCCCAATAAACAAAAGTCCAGGATCAGACAGTTTCACTGGTGAATTGTACCAAACATTTAAAGGTTTAATACTTACCCTCTCACATTCTTCCAAAAAAATTAAGAGAAGGAAACACTCCAAACTCATTTTACAAGGCCAGTATTACCCTGATACCAAAGACAGGAACTTCTCTCTCTCTCTCTCCCTCTCTTTCTCTTTCTCTTTCTCTCTCTCTCTCTCTCACACACACACACACACACACACACACACATTACAGGCCATTACTACTGATGAACAGAGATGCAAAAATCCTCTCAACAAAATATTAGCAAATTAAATTCAACAATACATTAAAAGATCACACCTCATCATCGAGTGGGATTTACGCCAGGGATGTAAGGATGATTCAGCATTCAAAAATCAATCAAAGCAATAAATTACATCAAAAAATGGAAGATAGGGGATCCCTGGGTGGCTCAGTGGTTTAGCGCCTGCCTTCAGCCCAGGGCCTGATCCTGGAGTCCCAGGATTGAGTCCCACATCAGGCTCCCTGCATGGAGCCTGCTTCTCCCTCTGCCTGTCTCTGCCTCTCTCTCTCTCTCTCTCTCTCTCTCTCTCTTTTTGTCTTTTCTCTCTCTTTCTATGTCTCTCATGAATAAATAAATAAAATCTTTAAAAATAAAAAATGGAAGTTAAAATCATATATTCATCTCAATTTATACAGAAAAAAAGCATATGACAAAATTCATTATCCACTTATAGCATTTTCCACTGAACTAGAACATATAATACTAAAATTTGTATGGAAACACAAAAGACCTCCAATATTCAAAGCAATCTTGAGAAAGAGAAACAATCCTGGAGGTATCCTGTACCATGAATTCAAACTATACACAAGGTATAGTAATCAAAACAATATGCTATTGGCATAAAAAGACACACAATCAATACAACAGAATAGAGAGGCTAGAAGTAAACCCATGCATATATGGCCAAAAGTGGCAAGAATAAACAATGGTGGAAGGAAAGTCTCTTCAATAAGTGACGTTAGGAAAACTGAACACCTAAAAAAAAAAAAAAAAAAAAAGGAAAACTGAACACCTACATGCAAAAGAATGAAACTGAACCACTACCTTACACCATACACAAAAATTAACCCAAAATGGATTAAATTTGAATATAAGATCTGAAACCATGAAACTCTCAGAAGAAAACTGACAGTAAGCTTTTTGACATTGGTCTTAGCAGTATCTTTCTGGATTGGACTTCAAAGGCAAGGAAGGGCAACAAAAACACAAATCTACAAATGGGACTATATCAAACTAAAAAATTTCTGCGGAGCAAAAGAAACCATCAGCAAAATTAAAAGGCAACCCACGGAACAGGAGAGGATATCTGCAAATTATATATCTGATGAAGGGTTAACATATGAAGAACCCCTACAACTCAACACCGAAAACGAAAAAAGAAAAATCTGATTTTAAAAATGAGCAGAGGATCTGAGCAGACATATTTTTAAAAGACAGATGGCCAAATGAACATGAAAAGATATGTAACATCACACATCATCAGGGAAATGCAAATCAAAACTACAATGAGCTATCACCCTATACCCATTAGGATGGCCGCTATCAAAAAAGAAAGAAAAGAAAAGAAAAGAAAAGAAAAGAAAAGAAAAGAAAAGAAAAGAAAAGAAAAGAAAAGAAAAGAAAAAAAAGAAAAGAAAAGAAAAGAGAAAAAAAGAAAAGAAAAGAGAAAAGAAAAGAAAAGAAAAGAAAAGAAAAGAAAAGAAAAGAAAAGAAAAGAAAAGAAAGAAAAGAAAAGAAAAGAAAGAAAATAACAAATGGGGTGAAAATGTGGAGGAATCAGAATGCTTGTGATATTTGATGGAAATGTAAAATGGGGCAGCCATTACAGAAAAGAGTGTGGAGGTTTCTTAAAAAAATTTGAAAATAGGGGAACCTGGGTGGTTGAGCATCCAACACTTAATTTCATCTCAGGTTACGATCTTAGGGTTATGAGATCATGCCCCACGATGGGTTCTCTGCTGGGCATGGAGCCTGCTTGAGATTCTCTCTCTCTCTTTGCCCCTCCATGCCCCCTAATGTGTGCTCACTTGTTCGCTCGCTCTCTCTCTCAAAAAAAAAAAAATTAAAAATAGAACTATCATATGATCCATCAATTTCAGTATTGAGTATCCACTTGAAGAAAATGAAAACACTAATTTGAAAAGATATGTGTGCCCCTATGTTCCCTGAAGCATTATTTATTACAGCTAAAATATGAAAACTACCTGAATGTCCATAGGTGGATGAATGGATAAAGAGGATATGGCATATATGCACAATGGAATACTACTCAACCATAAAAAAAAAAAAGAATGAAATCTTTCCATTTGCATAGACGTGGATGGACCTTGAGGGTATTATGCTAAGTGAAATTAGAGAAATAAATACTGCCTGACTTCACTCATAAGTAGAATCTAGAGATGCCTGGGTGGCTCAGCGGTTGAGTGCCTGCCTTCGGCCCAGAGCATGATCCTGGAGTCCCAGGATTGAGTCTCACATCGGGCTCCCTGGATGGAGCCTACTTCTCTCTCTGCCTATGTCTCTGCCTCTCTCTTTCTGTGTCTCTCATGAGTAAATAAAATCTTTAAAAATATATATGTAAGTAGAATCTAGAACAAAACAAAACCCAGGCTTAAAGACACAAAGAACAAATTGGTAGTTTCCAGAAGTGGAGAGAGTGGGGTGGGGGGACAAAAGGAGTATAAGGGATCAAGAGGTATAAACTTATTGTTATAAAATAAATAAGTCATGAGGATATAACGTACAACACGGGGAATATAATCAGTAATATGGTATTAATACTGAATGGTGACAAGTGGTAATTTGACTTGGGTAGGGATCATTTCACAATGTATACGAAGGTCATATCACTAGGTTGTACACCTGAAACTAAGATAATATTGTAGGTCAATTATACCTCAATTAAAAAATGAAATTTTCCAGGGATCCCTGGGTGGTGCAGCAGTTTGGCGCCTGCCTTTGGCCCAGGGCGCGATCCTGGAGACCCGGAATCGAATCCCACATCGGGCTCCCGGTGCATGGAGCCTGCTTCTCCCTCTGCCTATGTCTCTGCCTCTCTGTGTGACTATCATGAATAAATAAATAAAATCTTTAAAAAAAAGTGAAATTTTCCATTTCTAACTCTGAGTTAAACTTAAAACATTTTTTACCTTAAATTCAATTAGCCAACATATAGTACGTTAGTTTTAGATGCAGTTTTCAATAATTCATCAGTTGTGTATAACACCCAGTGCTCATTCCATCACATGCCGTTATTAATGCCCATCACCCAGTTACCCCATCCTCCCACCTACCTCCCCTTCAGCAACCCTCAGTTTGTTTCCCAGATTCTCTCATGATTCGTCTCCCTCCCTGATTTTTCCCATTCAGTTTTCCTGCCCTTCCCTTATGGTCCACTGCACTATTTCTTATATTCCACATATGAGTGAAAGCATATAATTGTCTTTCTCCAACTGATTTAGTCAATGAGTTAAACTTTCTTAGGGAAAAAAAAAAACTAATTCAAAGGGATACATGCACCCTGATATTTATAACAGCATCATCTACAATAGGCAAATTATGGAAATAGCTCAACTGCCCATCAACTGATGAATGGATAAAGAAGAGGTAGTACAACAGAATATTATTCAGCCATAAAAGAAGAATGAAATCTTGCCATTTGCAATGACATGGATGGAGCTAGAGAGTATTATGGTAAGTGAAATCAGTCAGAGAAAGACAAATACTATATACTTTCACTCAGTTGTGGAATTTAAGAAACAAAGCAAACGAGCAAGGATGGGAAGAGAGAGAGAGAGAGAGAGAGAGAGAGAGAGGGGCAAACCAAGAAAAAGACTCAACTATGGAGAATAAACTGATAATAATGAGAGGAGACGTGTTGGGGGGATGGGTGAAATAGGTGATGGGGATTAAGGAATGTACTTTGTCATGCACACCTGCACACATGCAGGTTATGTATGGAAGTGTTGAGTCACTACACTGTACACCTGAAATTAATATTACACTGTATGTTAACTAGCTGGAATTTAAATAAAAACTTAAAATATGTATAAGAAGTTATTACATGATTAGATCTAACAATTAATTTAAAGTGACTCCAATGTTACTCTGCCCTTTATATCAAGTAAAATAATGATTTTTGAAACTATACATACACATGTGTATTTTGCATTTATAAAAATGGCATTTAAGCATATAACACCAAAATAGTTAAATCTGGGGGTATACTCCATGAGGCTCACCAAAGAAAAATAATAAAGGGCCACTAATTTCAGAAAAGCCGTCTGGTCAGAAAGAAGAGTACTGGAGTAAACAAAGAATTAAAAGCCTTAAGTCCTATGCTGAAAGTAACTCTTAGTATGTAGATCCAGGCAAGTCATTCAGCTCATGAGTCCCAGCTTCATCATCTGCACTATGACTGGGTTCTATTACATGCCATGGAAGGTTCCCTTGGTCCTAACATCCTACAGGCTGCAATCTGTTTCTCCCTCTGTCTACACCTGTTCAGGAACCCAGTGCTCACCACAGATTATGACACCTCCAATTTTAGTAAGGCTCCAGGTCACAAGTCTGACTGTTAAAACAGCAAAGAGAAGTCTATTTCACCGGAAGTGAATGAAGCCATGCACATGGGCAGGGAATCTTAGAGTCCCAGTCACATGGAAGGGATTATCCTCAGGGAAGAATAGAATCCTTTGCTCAGTTCTGTGATGGAGGTTTGTATAAAGGAGTACTAGAAAGACTAACAAGGCACCCAAGACTTCTGGGGGAGAAGCAGGGAGGCAGGCAGGTGTGGAAGGTGCTGCTGATAAAGCTCTCCCAGGGTGGATTAGGTGTCCCTCACCTAGTGTTCCCAGGGTCTCATGAACAAATCCAAGCAGCTGTCATACAGATTTATAATTAGCTGTGTGAGCTGTTGGGGCAGGGCCTGGGGTTTTCGGATTCATAGTGTATCTCCAGCATTCAGAAGTTTCTAACATTCTTCACTTGTGTTTGCTGGGAGAGTAAGGATGACCTAAGATGGCATGGGAAATATGAATATGATAATCAGGTTGGGAACATTCTATCTAAAGTAGCTGTAAATTTTAAGTAGTACATTTAAAAACGGGCTTTTGGATACTAAAAAGGGAGGGGATCAGGAAAGGTACAATTTAAGAGAACATAGAAGAATGAATTCACAAAACAAAGGGGGAAATAAAAGAAAGGGACAATGAAGCAGGAAGGCGGTTCTTGAAGAAATACTGGAAAGGAAACGTAACTCAAACAGAATGGAATCTATCCCATAGGTGGATGTGCTAGATGCCAGTAGTCCTGCAAATTGGCAAGCACTTCTTCCATACACTAGCACCAAGCCCTCTGAATAGAAATTCCCAGCAGTGTTATAAATACATGCAATGGGAAGAATTAATTAGAATAAGTGAGAAGTCAAAGAATAGCAACAGTTGCTTATGAGTTTTAATGAAAATATTAAGCCTCCATCAAAATGTCTGGTTATATAAAAATATGACCAAGTTTTATAAGCATACTTGAATTCTGAGCTTTGATTTTGTTTTATAACCTATCTATAGTAGGTCTTTTTAAAATACTCCAAGCCATAGAAAGTTAAGAAAAAAATATTTAACAATATATATTAGACTACAGTAAACTAATAACTTCTTTTATTGATCAATTCACACAAACACAAAAAAATGGTCTAACTTTCATAGCACATGTAATAATATGACTTTTAAAAGATGATTTTCAGGATGCCTGGGTTGCTCAGTGGCTGGGCATCTGCCTTTGGCTCAGGGTGTGATCCTGGAATTCAGAGATCAAGTCCCGCACTGGACTCCCTGCATGGAGACTGTTTCTCCCTCTGCCTGTGTCTCTGCCTCTCTGTGTGTCTCTCATGAATAAATAAATAAAATCTTAAAAAAATAAAATAAAAGATGCTTTTCAGGATAGACTAATTCCTAAAAGTTATGTGGTAAATGCTAATATGTATTCTAGTCTTATAAACAAAATTAAATATTTTTTTATTAAATTTCCATGCTTAAAGCTCAATTTTTTAAGCTGAGAAGCCACATATTTTTTTCCCAAACTTAATAATGCAAATATATTAGTTCTAAAAGTTACAGCTATCAGCAGTTATGTGGCAGGGTGGGGTGATTTAAAAAACAAAAAAGACAATTCTTTTAGAGGGGAAATAAATAGTAGTCGTGAGAAATCTATACCGTAAGCCCCTGAAGACATCACCTAAATTTTATTCATCCTGAAATACTCCGAATATCCAGTATTTAGCACACGTCACCTAGAATCACCCAATACATGTATGAAAGAAAAAGGGAGAGGTATAAAGGAAATAAAGGGGGGAAAAGCAGAAGCAATTTTCAAGAGAAAGATCAGTTCTATCTCAGATAAACCTTTGCCGCAACTCTTCATTAAGGAAAGACTAAAGCAAAGGAGTTTCCTAATACCTAGGAAGAATAAAACAAGTGAGAAAGAAAAGACATGAACAGTACTTGGGCATGATCAATGGACAGGATTTTTAATAAGTTAACAGTGATTTTCAAGTTTAGTGCACATAAGGATCACTGTGGGGGTGCGGGGCAGAGGAAGGACTACGCCGTAAAATGCATATCTCCAGTCCAGCTGATCAATTCTGATTTGGAGCGTATATTTGGTGACCCCTAAAGATCTCTGGATATTGGACTGAGGATCTTCATTTTTAAATTCCCCAGATAATTCTGATGCTCTTGGTTTATGGGGTTATCCTTTGAAACCCTGGGCATCTAATCAAAATTTATCATAAGAAAAAAATATACGTAGGGATAGACTTCAGGTTGAGAGTTTTTCTTAGACAAAAAGAAAGTAAAGTAAATGGAAAACAAAATGTGTGGGAGAGAGTAGAGAATTTGAAAGAAGTTTTAAAGTGTTTAATTACAGGCGATAGATACCATCTGGATTTTCTCTGCTTATCAGCTAATTAAAATGTTTGCCAAAAGTTAACTCAGTTTAAGAAACTCCCTTAGGCCAAGTTCTCTTTCACTTCAAAGTACAAATGCTCAGATCAGTTTACACATGCTGTAGAAGGAGTGGGAAGGTGAGCGGGGAAAGGATGCTTGAGTGAAAGTCTTTGGCAGTGCCATAAATCGGTCATCCAAGAAAGATAAAGATGCACCACACTTTAAAGGAAGAGCTCCTAAAGAGGTTGAGAAATGTTTAACAATTTCTGTGACAGTTTTTATTAAATCTAATTCACATACAATTCACCAATCGGAAATGTACAATTTAACAGTTTCAGCATATTCAGAGCTGTGCGATTTTAAAACAATTTTTTACCCCAGAAAGAAACCTCCATCCATTAGTGAACACCCCCAATTAGCCCCCTCCACTCTCAGCCCTAGGGAACCATGAATCTACTTTGTCTTGATTGATTTCACTACTCTGGATATTTCATATAAATGGAATAATATGTTAGCCTTTTGTGTCTAGTTTCTTTCATTTAGCATAATTTTCAAGGTTCATCTACATTGTAGAATGTAGCATGCACTTCATTTCTTTTTCCTGCCAAAAAATGTATTTTTAAACTGAATGTTTACAAAAGAAGAACACTTATAAGAGCCCTTACTTATTCATGTATCAGACTAATATGCCATAATCCCAGTGGCTAATTTGTTTAAATCAAAGAGTTGATCCTATTTGATATAATTTGACATTACCAAACATATTCTTGGCAGCTTTGATTATATTTATGAATAGACTCCCACCAGAAATGGATGCTATATATTTTTATACTAAATCAATGAATTTCATAATTTATTCTAGGCAAAAATCATAGCACTTTCATTCTCATCATGGTTTCTTTGCGAATAAATGAAAATTTCTCCAGTGGCCATAGCTCAATCTTATAAAAAAATTTATAATCCACAGGGGGACAAACAAATGTGAATAACAATATATCGAACCAAAATATAAATGTGCAGCTAGCTTATGCTGAAATATCCACTAGGAAAAATAGCTTCACTGAGATGCAGGGAGCTTAATCATTGATGCTTGAATGTATAATCTCTGAAAGGACAGGGACATTTTACTTGTTCATAGATAATATTCCAAGTACCCAAGCATCCCAAACCAGCGCACTAAAAAAATTTTAATCAGTTTTTTAGTTATTATGTTACACGTTATAGGTTATTGTATAACCGGGACTCAATCACAGGACCCTGAGATCATGACCTGAGCTGAAGGCAGACACTTAACCAACTGAGCCACCCAGGCGCCTCCCATCAATAAACTTCCTAAAATAATCTTTCTCTATAGGTAGAAAGCAAAACAAAGCACTTCTAAGATCTGAAGTTATGCTCATGTATACAGAACAGGGCAAAACCATTTTTTTTTGCCTGCATTTATTCATCAAGGCACAGTAAACCAAGGTGACCTTAGCAAGATTTGCTTTGGCAATCCCAGCTTCTCCTTTCTCTGCCCCATCTCTCCTGGTACCCACCCCTACTCTCCCTACTAAAACCAGAGAGGGTGGTACTGAGTTGGAGGCAGTGGCCTGCCCTACTTACTCGTCACGGTTCTAGTGCCATAGATGAACTAGTTTATAATTGAAGGCATGACTGTCTCAGCAATAAAAGTGAGACCTCTACACCAGTGATTCTCAAGACCACAGTCTTGTCCAGATCCCTCCAAAAACTTTTTGGCACATTCCCAGAGTGCTCCCCAGCCCTACTGAACCAGAAACTCTGGGGCAGGACCAGCAAATTTGTTTTAATGCACATCATGCTTCTGATAAAAATCTGACAACACTGCTCTATACCCCCCTCTAACTTCCTGCATCTCCTCCACTACCCTCACTATGAACTGTTGTCCTGGCATTCTACTTCTAAGAAAAATCACACAGAGTCATGTAGACTCAGAACAACACAACTAAGCAACCCCCAATATTTGCAGCTACAGATCGTACCTCATCTGTGGCCTTTCTAAAGCTAGTCCCTCACCTGTACACTCATCCTACCCTCTGTCCTATTCAAGTACATCACTTCACGAGTATTCATCAGCATTTTTCCCTTTAACTTTGTCATATATTTTTTAAAGATTTTATTTATTCATCAGAGAGACACAGGGGGAGAGGCAGAGACACAGGCAGAGGGAGAAGCAGGACCTCCGCAGAGAGCCTGATGGGACTGGATCCCGGAACTCCAGGATCATGACCTGAGCCAAAGGCAGACGCTCTACCACTGAGCCACTCAGGCATCCCTAACTTTGTCATATTTATTAGCATATAAACTTGCTATTATTACCCCCCCCCAAAAAATAAATCATTTTGATCTCCATTTCCCTTGTTAGCTACTTCCACCATCTTTTATTTTTATTTATTTGCTATTATTACCCCCCCCCAAAAAAAATAAATCATTTTTTGATCTCCATTTCCCTTGTTAGCTACTTCCACCATCTTTTATTGATGTGGGCATCAGAGAGCATGAGCTGGGGGGAGGAGCAGAGGAACTGGGACTGGGTGAGGAAGCAGCAGACTCTTCACTGAACAGGGAGCCTTATGAGGGGCTCGATCCTCATATAAGCCAAAGACAGATATCCAACCAAATGAGCCACCCAGGAGCCTCTATTTCCACCATCTTATTAAATTGAAGTATGATTAACATAATAAAATGCAGATTCTAAGGGTTCGGGTTACTAAGTTTTACTAAGTTTTGATAACTGTCTATACCCATGTAAATACCACCAAAAACAAATTGTAAAGTACCTCCATCACCCAAAAAAGTTCCTTCCTGCCCCTTTACAACTAATTCTACTTTACCCACTCGGGCCATCACTGATCTGATTTATAGAACTAGGAATAATCTGTCCTATTCTATAGTTTCATAGAAATGGACTCAGAGTATATACTCTTGTATCTGACTTCTTTTGCTCAATATAATGTATTTGGCATTCATCCATGTTGTTGCATGATATCAGCTGTTCATCATGTTTTATTCTTTACTGTCAAGTAATATTTCATTATGTGAATACACTATATTCTGTTTACTCATTGACCTGTTGGTAGATATATGTACTAGGGCTACAGGGAACAGTCCTGTGTGTAAGTCTTTGAGACAGATTTGTGTTTGATAAACATATACAGTGAGGGAATCTGGGTTGTGTGTCCTGAATAAGTCCTCTGTTTTAAAGCTTCAGAGTCAGCAAAAATGCAGAATACCTTCACCCTAAAGACTTCAAACTGTTCAATCAAAAGCCCTGCCACTATGAATGTAAAGCTATTCACCATTCTAAAGTGTTTGGGGGGGTGGGGTAAAAACACAGAACTCCTTTCTTGATCCATAAATACTACAGCTAACAAACATTCTTTCCATTCTTTCCTATCTCCATCCTAATAATACTTTGTGCCTACTCTGTTTGGGACTGGGTATGAATAAGAATTGCTCAGGAAACTTCTAGCATAGAAGTAGAAATTAGGAAAGACAGTGCAGTGTAATATTTTTAGTGCAGGAATAAAAATATGTCCCAGGTAAAATACTGCCCAAGAAAAAAGTTGACCAAATGATTGAGACACAGGAAGCAATGGTGACTAAGAGCAGAGACCCAAAGACCAAATCTCAAGGTCACTGCTTACAGCTCTTGGGCAGGTGACTCCATCTCTATGGCTCAGTCTCCTCTAGGAAATTGAAAGAGGAGTGTCTAGTCATAGTGTCTTTGTATGGATTCATACATGTAAAAGAATTCAGAACAATGTTTATACCATACATACAACTCATATGCATGCTTTATTCTATGCGCCAAGATATTCATAGTCATGGTTAATCATCATTACCACCATCGCCTCCTTCTCTGTTCTCCTGGGGCTATAAACGGAGTAGAAGAATTCTGAGGTCTTTAAAAAGGGGACAATGATGTGTGAGACCTAAAAGTAAATGAAACAGCAGGAATGCAGGCTCTATCAAGAATAGCAAGCACTACAACTTTGTGGGGAAAGTAAGAAATGCTAACTGAAATCCAAGGCATGAGATAAGGCTAGGATATGGAAGATGCAGACAGTCATGGAAAGGAATTTCACTTGACAAGGGGGAGTGTCTGACTGTAAGTCAGAAATTATCAGATGCATTTTTTGGGAGCTGAGCAGAGGTGAAATTGCAAGGGGCCATAGCATGGGTAGGGACAGAGAGAGAGGACCAGCAATGGTAAGAGCCCAAAGGCAGGGCAGCAGAAACACTGAAAGGAGAAGGAGGAGGGAGATCAGATTAACAGAAAATAAAGAAGAATCAACAGATTTTGGTTACTGATTAACTGAGTGGTCAAACAGGACTCCTGGGGTTTTAAGTTAAAGGACTTGCCAAGTAGAGAAGTTGGAATTTTTAGGTAATGACAATCAGTTCAATTTTAGACCATAATGGATTTGAGACTTTGTTGGAAGTTTCAAGTTGAGCATTCCAGGAAGAAACTAGATGGATAGATATGAACATCTAAAACTATTTTTAGTTGAGTGTATAGATGTGGGAACTATTTTCACACATCAAGGTGGTAGTTAAGCCATGGGGGTGGATAAGATTACACACACGGAATATACAGTGAGATTAGATTCTCAAACACAAACCTTGGGAATATAGCATTTTAAAGTTGGCAGAGAAAGATAGCGGACACTGATCACCCAATATCCGTCCTATGTTACCTAAATGATCAGTACATGTCAGTCATAATTTCATGTCCCCTGCTAGTAAAGATATTCATGGACCCAACTGGGGCCAAAGAGAAGGACAATAGGAGATTTTCAAGAAATTTTTCCTTGTTTGAGGAGAGTAAAGAACCTGACCTTTAATGAAATTGCTGAACTAATGTATCAACCAAATCTGATGTCTGTGTAGCTTCTAGACTTCAAGCTATGTGAGAAAATAGCCATCTTTAATATGTGAGCCAGATTGAGTCAGCTTCTGTTACTTGAAGTAGAAAATACCCAGACTGATAAAAGGTATCACTGGAGATGGAAGGTAATCATTAGAATGGAAATAGGAAGAGTATGCTGTCATTAAAATCAAGAGAAAAAAAAAAAAAAAAAAAACCTCAATATGGAAAGACAAGCACAAGACATAGCATCTATCTATGAATTCTTTGTACATATTATTTTATTGATATATATTTCTATATACATCAACATAGGCAACTCTTCTTCTTTTGATCATTGTATTTTATCAAAACAATACTAAGAATAATAAAAATGCTAATACTTTCTCTCCCTAAGGTCTAACTTGATGCCTGTCATTATATAAGTTGGAAGTAGACTAGATAAAAACTGGTGTCAATAAAGTGTGTAATTTTAGGCTTCCTTCAAAAACAGAAAACAAAAAACTTTGATCAGGGGACACCTGGGTGGCACAGCAGTTGAGCATCTGCCTTCACACCCAGAGCGTGATCCTGGAGTGCGGGGATCGGATCGAGTCCCACATTGGGCTCCCTGCATGGAATCTGCTTCTCCCTCTGCCTGTGTCTCTGCCTCTCTCTGTGTCTCTCATGAATAACCAAAATCTTTAAAAAAACAAAAAGACTTTGATCAGTTTTATTTTTAACTAGCTACTATGGGAAATGGTTTCTCAATTACCTTCAATAAAGACACTCTTTAAAATGTAAGAATCTTGGGGTGACTGAGTGGCTCAGTTGATTAAGCATCCGACTTTGTTTTGGCTCAGGTGTGATCTCAGGGTGGTGAGATTCTCTGTGAAGACTCTTGCCCTCTCCCCCATGCTCTCTAAGTAAATAAACAAATCTTTAAAAAAATTATAAAATGTAGGAATCTTGATGCTTGCGTCATGATTTCATATTTTCAAGTATTCCTACTTAGTTAATATACATAACAGATTTGATGTCATAAATATATAGATATAGCTTATTGCAAACATAGAAGTATAGCCTAATGTAAACGATGACCTTACTATTCTAAAACATCACCATAGAGGCACTTGGGTGCCTCAGCTTGTTGACCATAGAGGCACTTGGGTGCCTCAGCTTGTTAAAGCTTGTCCTAAGGTCCCGGGATGGAGCTCCGCACAAGGCTCCCTGCTCAGTGGGGAGCCTTCTTCTCCCTGTCCCTCTGCTGCTCCCCCTACTTGTGCTCTCTATCAAATAAATAAAATCTTAAAAAAAAAAAAAGTCACCACAGAATAAGATTAATTCTACTGAGATTAGCAAAGGTATTTATAAATCTAGATACTTCCGGCTTTAAAAGAACTGAGAAATCTAGCAGTGCTTTTTACAAAGAATCAGAAATAGCAGAAAGCAGAAAGAAATCTGTTCCTCATTGTTTTGTAGGAGAGAGAAACCACTATTTCCTATATGAAATATCCAGAGTGGCAAAAAGTTCAGACCAACAGCAAATTGCAATGGTCTTGTAGTACAGACTGATGAGACAATTTTAAGAAGTTCTATCTAAAGCTTTACAAACTGGGCAGCCTGGGTGGCTCAGCGGTTTAGCTCCACCTGCAGCCCAGGATGTGATCCTGGAGACCCGGGATCCAGTCCCACGTGAGGCTCCCTGCATGGAGCCTGCTTCTCCCTCTGCGCCTCTCTCTCTCTCTCTCTCTCTCTCTCTGTCTCATAAATAAATAAAATCTTAAAAAAAAAATAAAGCTTTGCAAACCAAAACTAACAGTTCTAAGTCAATCCTATAAAACTATATTAAAACCTCTAAGGCTAAGATTTAGGCCATGGTTGTAGAATCTTACTATTCAGTGTGGTCCATGGACCAGCACCATTGACACTGCCTCAAAGTGTATTGAAAACATATTTGTGGGCTCCACTCAGACTTACTGAATCAGAATCTGCATATTGACAAGATCTTTAAATGCTGGTAGACACATGGCAGTTTGAGAAGAATTTGGAATATTCTCCATTTGACCTCTTGCTTAAGTTCTTATTGAAATGATACAGAGCCCATGACTCAAGATAGCTCTTCTAAAATTCTAGTGCAGTGTTCAATTGTTCATTTGCATGTAGGGTTCTGGCAAAAAGCAAAAATCCAACAGTCTGATTCAAAAAACCATAAGATGACGCTTTTTTTTTCTAAGATTTTATTTATTTATTCATGAGAGACACAGAGAGAGAGACACAGAGACATAGGCAGAGGGAGAAGCAAGCTCCATGCAGGGAGCCCAATGTGGGACTCGATCCCAGGACTCCAGGATCACATCCTGAGCCAAAGGCAGATGCTCAACCGCTGAGCCACCCAGGCATCCCTGACGGCTAACTTCTTATGAAGTACTGTGAAAAACACTAGGTGTGATTTTTAATGATTAGATTAAAAAGAAAATCCTATAATCTTATAGCAAATTCCAATATGGTAGAGGCAGGAGAAGGAAAAATAAGTTTGCAATGATGTAATTATAACATGGAGTGGGGGAGTATTAAAAGACATGGAGACTCAATCAAAGAAGCAACTGTTAGTTATGATTCTTTAGAAGACTCCAGAGGCTTTTCTTTAATAATTAACTTATCTTTCCAAATCCCTATTCCAAAAGGCATGTAATAGGTGTTCTTATAGCTGATGTATTCTAAATTAAGGACAGATCCCCAGTGTACGCATGTTTCATTTTTTTCTTTCCTTCTTCGCCACCTTCTAGCCCCATGATTCCAATAGCAAAACTGCCCGCTCTTATTTAAAAAAAAAAAAAAAAAATTAAGTAAACTACCCCCAACTCAAAACAAATCATCTTTCAAAACAAGGAAGGCAAAATTAAATGTGTTCTACTTTTCATTTCTTTCTAATTATTATTTCTTCATAATTAGAAACCTGCATTGTATTCTATCTCTGGGGAAATCTAATCTGCTCACTTTTCTCCAAAATGACTTTAAGAAGGAAATCTTTCTTTTTTTTTTTTTTTAAGAAGGAAATCTTTCATATGAACATTAGCTTTCCTTTTTATTATAGCCCAATTTATTCAATTTTAATTACTTTAAAGGTAAGACAATTTTCCTTTCAACATAAGAGATATGTTGGTGCCCCTATTTGGGATCTCTTATATAATATCTTGAGACCAAAACAAAAACAGAAAAAAAAATCATCGTAATTTACAAAGGAGAGAAATGCAAGAATTTCTTGGCATGGCAAGGTTGAACTGTTTGGCTAGAGGATAGCTCTGAAGTAGATAGAGCAATAGGGCCAGGGTCTCCCACTTCTCATCCATTCACATCTTACCTCATAATTTACAAACATTTAGATAGACTACCACTAATGTTCTCTTCTGAGAAAGAACTTCACACAGGAAGGTTTTTCTTTTTGAATACAACATAGGCTTTGGGGGGAAAAAAAAGAATGGTCCAAGTTATTTGTAATAAATGTGAGTCTGATATCAATGCTCTCAGGGTCATACTCAAATAATGGGGCAACCAAGATCATTCTATTCATATTTTAAAATGCTCAATCCTAAAGGACAACAATAGAGAGCATACAAAATGAAGTCCTAGGAAGCCACGTGTACAGATTTTGCTTTTCTGAGTTTGTGATATAAATGAACATAACAATGCATAAAGCAAATTCCTAGAGGGGAACTCAACACATGCATGATCCAGCTTTTAAACTTTGTTTTTGTTTTTTGTTTTTTGTTTTTTGTTTTTTGTTTTTAATTTTGCTTTGGTATGCCCACACACAGCTCTTGAGGTTCTTATAAAGAATAATGAGAAGGCTCCTTTGCTTGGGAGTTTGAGTAATAATATTCACCTACTAAAAACATTCAGTTGATTAGCATTACCACTATCTATTTTAAGTCAGCAGTTCAGGTCCCTTCACAGCTTGAACAAACTACACAGGTAATTCTGATGCACGACTTTGGAAATGTGCCGCCCTAAATCACAATACAGGGATTAAGATGTACCAGGCAAAGCACAACAAATTCAACAAGACAAAATATGGTTGCTATAAGTCAGCAGTAAGATTTCATCCCTGTAGCACAGACAACAGAACCTTCCGCATCTCTCAATAAAACAAAATGTTTTTAGAGCTTTTATCTGCAGTTGTGTCTTTTTCTTGGGGGACCACCCATTATCATCCTCGACTCCTGACAATCCACCCACAATCCCTACCTCTAAACTGTCTCCCAGGCCTCTTTCATCTCTCCACTTCTCTACTCCCTGACCTTCACCTCCTTTATCCTTGAACTGCCGGGCCTATCTCGGCTCTGTGTGGGATTGGAACAGTTGCTCTTCACATACTCCTGAGCTATTGTATTGTAGCTCAAGGAGGATTTCATAAGAAAATAAGCTCCCATTTACAAAGCTCTGTCTGTGATGTGCAGCTCTTTAAATATGTTGAACCTGGGCATATTACTGCTTCGCACAGAGACTTTGAAAATGAAACTGCAATCTGGGGTTAGCTTATTTTTATATTTAATGATAAATTTTGTAATGTACATATAAACTCTTGTTCAACATTCTATTCTATTACAGTTTCTTTAACTGACTTGCCTGGTTTTGCCAAGTAGACTGCCACACAAAAATTAGTTATCACTGTATGCAATTAAAATACCAGATTTCAAAGTGGCCAATAAAATATATTTGTAAAGAGATCAATACAGCCATGTTAAAGATAAAGATTAGAAGCATTTCACACTAACCCAATGAAAATGATTGATTCCAATGAATATATGCTTGTCACATCAAGTGATTTAAACAATCTAGTCACATTATCTTCTTAGTCACAGTACAGTAGAGTGGCAGTTCTTTTAACTACTGTTCATTTATTCATGGTTATAATTAAAGTCCCTATTATACAGTCCTCCAGGATGTTGCAAAGATGACAGATGAAGACATGTTCCTACCCTTATAGGGTCCAGCGGCCTAAATACGTTTATAAAAATTAGTATCGTAGTTACCTGACAAAAATAGTCTCCTTCAAAAAGGTCATGGATAGGGGGATCCCTGGGTGGCTCAGTGGTTTAGCGCCTGCCTTTAGCCCAGGGCATGATTCTGGAGTCCCGGGATCGAGTTCCGCATCGGGCTCCCTGTGTGGAGCCTGCTTCCCCCTCTGCCTGTGTCTCTGCCTCTCTCTCTCTCTCTAGGTCTATCATGAATGAATGAATAAATAAATAAATAAATAAATAAATAAATAAATAAATAAATAAATAAATAAATATTTTAAAACAAAACAAAACGAAAAAACCCAAAAAGATCATGAATAAAGCCATACAAATTATTTCTTGAAAGTCCTAGGAATCTTTTACTGTGCAAAAAGAAATTTTGTTAGTTCATATCCAGCAGCATTTGGGCACCTGTGAGTAGAATTTATCAGTCTTCTAAAAAGAATATCATATGACATAGTTCTAATTACATACACGTTTCTGTACACACGCTTTATAAATAGAAAGGAAAAGAAACTAAAAAGCTCAGCTCTTTAAAACTATGCAATTCATGAGACATTAGAAATGTTCTAATCAAGGGGTCAAACAAATATTCAAATAGTATCAATTTAGTTTGACCTTTTCTGTTCAGATTAAAAGGAGAGACCCTGGAGGAAAAACACCAGTTTAATAAAAGCTCTTAAGACAAAATATTCCCCTTGAACATAGGAGTCTTCCTCTCCTATGTTCAAGTTGCAGTGCGCAAGCATGGTCTGTACAGAAGCCAGACTCAGAGCATCTGAATGCTACAGTTCTGAGGGACTAGTTCAAAGACAGTAGAACGGGGAATTGGCCCAGTTTAGTAGAATGTTTTAAGCTCAACTTATTGCCTGAAAAAAAGAAAAAAAAAAAAAAAACAAACCTCAAATAGACATAACATATAGACAGTTGCATACTTTATCAGTGAAGCTAAGCAATGGGTGATAGTGATTATCAACATAAAAACACTCTTGTTTTGGCCAGACTGCTCACAATCCCTCCTACATAGACACCCACTGAATTATTTTAAAGAATTCAGAAGCATCTTTCAGAAGCATCTAGGTTAACTAAATGCCACCTGTTATAAAACAGAGAACTATAGCACTTATCAAAATCAAGAGAGCTTGACTAAATTACCTGAGTTGCTGCTGCATCCCTGGTGAACCAGAAAAAAAAAAAAAAAAAGCTACAATGCTGTTCAATTGGCTCACATTTAACACCATGACACACCATGACAGATAGAGAAGGAAGATCAAGCCTTGCATTGTGTGATTGGAACAGTCTCAAGAAGAATGATCCCTGACTCCCAACATTCTGCTCCCATGCCTGTCCCCCAAATCCATCTTATTAACTAAATTTTCACCATGAGTGTTATTCATCTGAGTTTTGTAAACTGAACTTAGGGAGGGGGTAACACATCAAGTAGCTGCCAATCATATGTATATCCAAACTTGAATGAATCTTTTAGCTTTTTTTTGGAGACAGCTAAGCATGATAAAGAAGCAAGAGTTTTGATTTGTGAGAAGGAATTGGGAATATATTTGAAACATAGATAAACTAAGGATACCAGATACCTTGTGCACAGAAAAAGTATGTGGGGGTAGGAGGAGGGTGGAAATACAGAAACGGTAGGGGAGTTTCAAAAGCTATTCAATTGTTCACCATCCCCCAGGTCCCACTAGTACAGTAAGTGCAGGAACTGGGAACTCAAACCTGAAAAGAGAGCAAGGCTTTGAAACAACACAGCAAGCAAGCCTAGAGCAGTGGTTCTCACAGATGGTAAGGGGATCCCCAGCACTGACGCCACTGGGATAGTTTTCAATATAGATTCTCAGGCCCTTTCCCATACCCACTGAATCAGAATCTCTACCAGTGAGATAGAGGAATCTGCATTTTATAACAAGTGCCCCACGTGATTCCTACAGTGCCAAAGTTTGAAAAACACTACTCTAGAAGGTTTTAGCACCTTTTCTTGAAGGATTAACAGTCATCTTGAAGGCTCTCTGCACACCTATGTAACATAGCACTTCTCAATTAGATAATTGACTGCAGCAATTTCATCCCTTTATTAAACAAATATTACTATATAAAAACCCTATCTACTTTGTGAGATGCAAAAACCATATAAATATTCTGCCTTCCAGGACTTTACATTCTCAATTTAATTATGTAATCATTTGGGGTCACTAAGAAGAGTCAATGAAGAACATCATCCAAAAAAACATTCAAAATTATTCTTTACTAATGCATGAATTCCCTGCAAGTCTAAATCAATACATTTCTGAGAGCTCTGATTTTAAGGTAAGCCAAGGAGGAAGGGGGTGGGGAGGGCAGGGCGCTGAGAGTAGACAGGAGGCAGGCGGAGGACAGAGCTTAGAGATCAGCACTGAACACTCATTCTAATCTACGTAGAATGTGAACTATATCACAGAGAAGTCCCCTTCTCAAGGGGTGTGCATTGTTCTTTCCAGATCATAAACCTTAGTGCTGTCAAAGGAGAACACATCTCTTCATCTAAGGGGCAGCACTTCAAAATGAAGAGTAGTCCTTTGAGAACATGTTTCAGATGTTGTCCTGAACACTAGAAAGATCTTAATTCAACCAAAATAATAAACAGAAAATGCTTTATCAAGACCTTTTGGAAAAATCTTCATTCAAGTGACAAAGACTCAAGGATGAGGTGACAGTAACCAAAGTATCAGAGCTGCTGTAACAATTCAGGTGATCATAGCCATAATCAAAATGCTTGGACCACAAGATGCAAACACTTACCCTTCCTTCATAAGAGCACATCACATTAGCAAAGAGAAGGCAATAAGAACTCTCTAAATTCACAATAGGTTCTGAAAAGTAGAGAGTTCATATAGTAGATAACACACAGCTCCAAAGTTACACAGACCTGAGTTATATCCTGAATCTTCCATGTTTTAGTGATATGACCTTGGCCCTCAGTTTCTTCATCTGTGAAATGGGATAATAACGACACATACTATACAATTGTTATAAAGACTACATGAAATATCCATATAAAATATTTGGCAAAGGGATGCCCGGGTGGCTCAGTGGTTGAGCTTCTGCCTTCAGCCCAGGGCATGATCCTGAAGACCCCGGATCGAGTCCCACATCAGGCTCCCTGCAGGGAGCCTGCTTCTCCCTCTGCCTGTGTCTCTGTCTCTCTCTGTGTCTCTCATGAATAAATAAATAAAAGTTTTTAAAAAAATAATGAAATAAAATAAAATATTTGGCAGAGTATTTGGCACTAGAGAAGGCTGGTTAATTCATCTAACTACAACCTTTTTGGTACATCATATTTATTTGTTAGAAATTACATATGCATGCTTAAGTAGGTAGCCTTATATATGTAACTTTATATATTTGAAAGTTCATATCCATTTTTGTTCATGTATATAGACAATCAGCAAACACATTGAGCTTCTGTTAACATGTTGCTCTTTCAGCTTATTAAATTTGGTTTTTATCATTAGAGGTCTCTGATATACAAAGAGCAAATTTTTTGAATAAATATCATTAGTCAAAGAAACCTAAAAACTAAGGGAGTTCAACTTACAAATACAGATCTGAGAGACTTCACTACGAGGTTCTTAAAGAGAACAATCATCAGTTACCATCAGTAGCAAAACAGCAGTGAGGACATTCTTTGATCACTTCCTACATGTAAGAACTATGAAATCACTTAAGTGGACTGTTTCACTAGATCCCCATAACAATTTTGTAAGGACAAGGTCTATTATCACATTTTACAGATCAAAAAACCAGGGCTTCTCAGAATAATCAAGCAAATTTTCTGAGATCACATATGTAAGAACGGCAATTTTTGTCTACCCAATGTGGACCTGAAGCCTGTGTTCTTTTTTCATTTTTTAAAAATATTTTATTTATTTATTCATGAGAGACACAGAGAGAAAGAGGCAGAGACATAGGCAGAGGGAGAAGCAGGCTCCATGAAGGGAGCCCGACGTGGGACTCAATCCAGAGACCGCTGGATTGGTGGCTCAATCGCTGAGCCACCCAGGCATCCCATGAAGCCTGTGTTCTTGGCCAGCAAGCTGTAATGCTTAAAATCCAGAACCAGAACTCAGTATCTCCAAATCCATTGTTCATTCCATGTGCTATAGAGCCTGGGATAGGCACTATCAATACAAATTCAGCCTATTAGACACCAGAGTCAAAAAAACATTAGACTCACCATTCTCCTTTCAAATTATCCCCACTTCTACTAGGCTGTAATAAGGGCCTAATTGCATTTCTCTTGTTCCCTAAGTGTCCAGTGCCTGAGGCAATGTTTCTAGATGAGATGCCCAACCCTCTGACGATACCCACTGAAACTATCATTTGGTTGGATAATAGTGAGTCTTAGATTATCTTTCCCAGATAATTGGATACTTTGATTCCATTCTGTTACACATTTCGAAAAGCCCACAAAGAATGGTCCTGATAGTGAGAATTTCACACATTATGACTAGAAGTAGAAGAGATACAGAATTAAAATATCAAAATATAATGGTAACATAATGGATCTACCAGGGTTTGTCAGCAAACCAAACACTCATCATGTTTTCTTGTGATCTATTTTATTCCTAAGTGGTATGTATTATATGTTCATCCTAAACCTAGATACTTTAACTTTTAATATAGCAATGGTAGAAAAACCTTGATGGACCAAGACCCAAGTGGCAGGTCAATGTAACTACAAGCTTTCTAAAGTGTGAAGATATCTGCTCACAGTGGGGCAACGTGTGGGCAGAGGTTCCATCTGACTGGTCATTTACAGTTTATGACAAATCCGGTGAGTACAGATTTCTTTATGCACAAATTCAGAGACATTAAGGGTCTGCTCTGCTTTCCATATTTCATGCATCAATTAATTGAAGTTTACTATTAACTCTAAAGGATTTAATTACAATAAAGTCTTAATGAGCATGAAGAGTCCTTTTTTTCTGAAAAGAAGTTGCTTTCAAATATATATAGTAAGTTAGAGAACAAATTGATGGTTACCAGAGGGGAGGTGGGTAGGGGGGATGGGTAAAATAGGTGATGGGGATTAAGGAGTACACTTGTCATGATGAGCACTTAGGTAATGTATGGAATTGCTGAATCACTATATTGTGCACCAGAAATTAACATTGTGTGTTATTGATATTGGAATTAAAATAAAAGCTTTAAAAATTACAGTAAGATGTCCATTTGAAGAATGGAATGAAATGAAGTCACTAAACAAATGTGATTGAGATACTGAAAGGTTCTATTGAAGCCTCATTTGTGAAGTATTCTTATTGAAAACATTAAAACTGAACGTAGCCAATCCTTTATTTTTTTTTTTAATTTTTATTTATTTATGATAGTCACAGAGAGAGAGAGAGGCAGAGACAAAGGCAGAGGGAGAAGCAGGCTCCATGCACCGGGAGCCCGACGTGGGATTCGATCCCGGGTCTCCAGGATCGCGCCCTGGGCCAAAGGCAGGTGCCAAACCACTGCGCCACCCAGGGATCCCCTAGTCAATCCTTTAGATCCTACTTCCAGTTTACAAGTATGGGGGAATAGAGGAACAAATTAAAGTATACCAGCAAAAGGAAACCAGAAAAATGCAGTGTAGAATATTCTTTAGGACGCTTAACCAAGTTTCATCAAGAAGTCAATGGCAAGAAAAGGAAAGAGGAAGGAAGAGGGAAAATTATTTTGAATTTTATAAACCTTGTATGACACAATCAAATGTGAAAAGTGGAAACTAGTTTGAACCCGTATTCAAATAAACTCGCTACAGAAAGTCCTTCTGAGACATATGAGAAATTTGGATAAAGACTAAGGTACTAGAGTCTATGAAGGAATGATTATGATGTTTCCAGGTGTGATATTATAGTTATGTAAGCAAAGGTCCCCTTTCCTTGACATGTATGTTGAAGTATTTGAGAGCAAATGCAAGGTCTAAGATTTGTTTTAAAATAGGTAGGTCATCAAACCCCTCCCAAAACAGTACAGTTATTACAGAAAAATGCTGACAATTGATAAATCTCTGATGATATTTAGATAATTTTCTTTTGTGTATGATGAAATTCATAGTGGTAAGTTTTACTTAAAGAGAATCTAAGAATGCTAGATGTATAGAACTATTGTATACTGCTTTGAATCCATATGAATTATAAAATGCGTAATTGTTGAAAACTTTAACATGAAAGATATAAAATTATGCTTTTGAAAGAACTGACATTTTACTCAAATTCATTTACATCATTTGTCTAAAAGTTTGTTAGATGTTAATCACTTGTTTTGCTCACCAAGATAGATTTTCCTTTATTTTAATACATGAGGCCTAATTATTGTTCAAATTATTAGCTCTTCTTCTTAGAAAATTACAAAAGAAATGCAACTAAAAGTTATTGTCACAATTGTGAATTTTATATTTACTGACACTTCCAAACCTAATGGTAGTTATTTACTATGCCATATATATATGATATATATTACTTAGGATGCATAATAATATATGCATATATATGCATAATAATATATATAAGTAATGGTAGTTACTATTGTTATAAGTAATAGTAGTTATTTACTATGCCATATATATACATATGATACCTATTACTTAGGATACATAATAATATATCTACATATGCATAATAATATTTAAGTAGGATGCAAAGTCTGTCACAGTTAGAGGCAGGGTCCAGAGGTACAGTAAGTATCCTAATCTTTGTGTTTTCCAACCACAGCTAAAAAAACTTTTCTAATTTCAAACAGACTAACCTATTTTGATTTACACAGTGAAAAAAGTAAAGATCACTTGCGATAGGTTCAAACTTGTCCAGTCAGCCCTCAAAAATAACCTGCTTCTATAGCCACCTTCATCAAGTCTCTTCATCCAATTAAGCAACTATTCATATTCGTAGTAGACCCTAAAATCCATTCCTCAGAGGAGCACAACAGAGCAAAAAGTAACTGGGTGATTATCTCATGTTTTCAAATGTAAACACTAAAACTGATTGGAACGCTCACAGAAATAGCAAAAATTCAAATATAATAATTTCCTTCTCACTCAGTGGCATTATTTTAATGATAAAGAATTCATTGTCCCACTATAAAGGCCACCAAAATGATTGAGCTCCTACAAGGAAAAGTAGCTTGGTCACCATCAGTGCCATTTAAAGGAGTATGCAACACACTGCAGACAAAAGTCACTCAAGAAAATTTCAGAGTGGCTCTGGAAAGCTTCCCCAACATCAACAACTTTGGCTATTTCTGAATTGCTATTAAAGAAAAAGACATAGCCAGGGCACTGCTAGGACATACGATGATATAGTCTGAGCCACATACTCTAAACAAACAATTTAATGACATTTTAAGTTATCTTCAAGTTATTTTCAAGAACCCTTGATTTTCCCAAAGACCAAAGTCTCTGGATTTCTGCAGCTCACTGATGGAGGCATGACTTTGTTTCTCATCAGAATTGAAAACTTCTGACCAGGAATGCCCCAGTGAAATCCACGATAGCAGGAACGGATAATAGGGCATTTATTGGGTCCATGTTGACTGAGATTGATTTCTGATGAGTAAACAATTCATAACATTTACAACATTTAATAAGATGAACTAAAGGTTTCAGAGGTCTGAGGTTCATGACCAATTCTCTCAAGGCCTCATCTGTGAAAAGTTCTGTTCTTATATCCTATTTTTTTTCAAGAATATTTCTCATTAGTAGTAAAACAAGTTACACTGTAAATGGTTAAGATAATATTCTACCTATTTATAAATCAGAGGTCCCCTCTTTGTGATATGTAAGAGATAATATTTCATTGAGAAAATAACCACCATTATGAGATTTATTCACACTTCCATCTAGCATTTAGAAATTGGCTGTTTGAAAGCGTCATATGTACAAAGCTTTGTACTTTCAGAGGGGATCTGTTTTCTACTAAAGTAATCATCCTCAAAGATTAATGTCACAGCAGCAAAACACTAAAGAATTAAATCATTTTCAAATAGCTATCATCTAAAACCCTCCTAGAAAAAAATTGATCAGCATTTACAATACATTTAACACTGAGCCCCTCTGGAGTAAAATTTCTAAAAAGTAATGATAATATTTCTATTCTTTTATCCCAGATGAAGCTATAAGACGACCAATAATTTCAGGTACTTTCTAAGTATGTCAATGTAAAAATATACTTATGCATATTTCAAAAGAAAGCTTGTATGGAATATTTGCTTTCTGGAAATGAATAACTACAACAACCCACCAAGAATTTATATTTAAATAACTTTTCTGGTCTAATTTTGAGTCATTCAGAGTGAAAAAATAATAGTTTTCAACAACAACAACGGCCAGCTAGTAAACTGAACTCCGAATTTCAAAAAGATTTTTAAACCTTAGAAATCTTAGAAATTAAAAATGGAAATAGTTAAAGGATTTAGCTATAACAGTCCTATAATATTAAAAAGCTACTTAATACTATAAAAGTCTTTAATGACAGTATATCTTTTCAATAGTGAATTGAATAGAAATTCATATTCCTATTTAGCTTAAGATGCCTTTAGATTCCCTTCTAAATATAGATCTAATATTGTAATGTCTACCTAGTAAATACAGTCTTCAAATATTTAAAAAGAAAACTCCAATTATACTTCTTTGATTTAGAACTCTGAATTCCAAAAAAGGAATCTAATAATAGTCTAGTCCTCAGGCAACTATTAATTTAGTGTTTTGCTTTGGCTGGGACTTTAGACCCTTCTGTCAGCCTAGAGTTTCTTTTTTTGAGCTACAAAGACCACCTAGTGACAATTATCACATCACTGTAGTATCATAATATTCTAGATTTCATTCCAAACTGGCCATATATGAAACAACGCACAGTGATACAGATTGATTTAAAATACCAACAACACCAAATTATTTCAGGCTTTTTAAGTTGTCTTCCAGAAAGCACATCCAAAAAGCCTACAAAATGAATCTCATTTTTCATTGTTTTAGCTGTGCCAGCTAGAGATGCTTACTAAACCAACACAACCACTTTTGCTAGGACAGGGAAAGGAAGCAGGTCCCCAGCGTGGTATGAGGTAAGGTTAAAAAGAACATCACACACTTACCATCTCTCTCAGAACATATACTCCAATAGTATCCACAGTACCTGCATCTCAGTATTTTTTTTAACTGCCTTGTTGAGCTTTAGTCCATAAAATGACAATACGAGGAAGAGCCAGACAGAAAACATAATGAGCATCGCCCAATGCCATGTTCACTTACCTACAAAAGAAAGAGCAAAGGTTTAAAACACTCTAATCACAATTATCTCCCCACATGTCTACTAATTAGCTTTGACTTAAAGCAGATTATGTGATAAAGAAAAAGACAAATATAACCTTGAGGCCTTTAATAACATCATTTGAAAACAGAAGGTCCCTCCTCCCATAGACAAACTAGGACTTCTTTCACAGGCACAAGTTAATTGGCTACAGAAGTGGAGGCATTATTTTCTGTCTGATGAGTTGATGAGCCAATTCCTCTACAGTGCGGGGACGAGCAGGTATGGCAATGGAACAGTGAGAGAAACAGAAATCGGTGAGGATTTGGAGGGGGTCTTCCCAGGCAAGCTCTCTAATAATTATTACTAGATCAGTTGCAGTTCTCTCTTTATAGGATAAAATGGTGCTAGTTATTGCTGGGATTTTGCCAATGATCTCCTAGGCAACTGACAGCTTAAAAAGCCATAAATAGAGCAGCAAACACCATCATTTTGCCCTTATCTACTTCAGAGTACACTTTCACAGAGGTACGTTTTAGCATGAGCACTCCTCTTGTCTCAAAGCATAGGGAATGTCTAAAATACTGATGCACTAAGGGGAATGAACTAGGAAAAAAAATCTAAATAAATGAACTAGCTCTATATATCTGAAACCATAATAACAGCTAATATCTGAGCTAGTCTCACATGCCAACTACCAAAGCATTTCTACATATGCAAACTCATTTTGTTTTTAAAACAAGTCTTTGAGGCAAGAACTAGTATTATTTTCATTTTCTGTCAATCAGAAAGTTAAGAAATAGGAAATTCAGAAAACTTGCTCAAATCTACATGGCCAGGAGTGATAAAGCTAGAATAAAGAGATGTATTTTCTATTATCATCAACTCAGATTTCACAGATTCCTGAGTCAAGCCATCAACTTCTTTCCCTCATGGTATTCATTTTGACATGTTACTGAAAAAATGAGGAAGTCTGTAATTGTGCATGTCAAAAAACATCAAAATGACAATATGGTTTTACAGCTGTTTTCTGTAAGACAAAGGACATCATTTCCTTGGACTATAGGATTCACAATATGAGCTTGATAGAAATAAAATGCTTCGATGGATCAAAGTTTGCAAGTATCAAATTGTTATCTGTCCTTGGACTGGTTCTATAAAACTGGCCTCATGAAAGATCATTCAGGGATTGTTCATAGGATTGATACATGGTATACTAAATGGCATTATATATATATATATAAAAACAGGACTCTTCTGGTCACAGTGTCTTACCTCCTTTTAAAACATCCCTACATGGAAGCTATGTGCCTATTCCATCGCAGTAGCTATTCCTCTATTTTTAGAACCGTTTTTGGAAGCTATATTCAGACATCGGCGTTCTATAAGACAATGGTCTCATTTATGGTAACATTTTATTTTTGACTAAAAACCACATTACTCAATGGGAGTAGTTCTTTACCTAATGCCAAATAACATTTTCAAAAATCAAATCCACCATTATAAAGTATGTCCATTCATTAAAGTTATCACCTAGATAAATGGGCAGAGAGACGATAATTAGATATTAGATATAGCTATACACATGCATCTATATAGCAAGGCAAGATAGCTCTTGGACCTGCATAATACTTTCTAGAGTTAAGATTATGAAGGCAAAAGAATTCTTTGAATGTTCTAGCATGCATTTTTTTTTCCCCTCCACTAACGTCCTTCTTATTGAGGCCAATCACAGAAAGGATCTAGTTCAATTAATAGTCATTGATTACCTACCATGTGCTAAGCTCGAAGCTAAGCGGTACATCGGCTGAATTTACATAAGTAAAAATCCTAATTTAAAACAATGATCTTGCAATGAAACGCCAGGACACCTGCACCCCGATGTCTATAGCAGCAATGTCCACAATAGCCAAACTGTGGAAGGAGCCTTGGTATCCATCGAAAGATGAATGGATAAAGAAGATGTGGTCTATGTACACAATGGAATATTCCTCAGCCATTAGAAATGACAAATACCCACCATTTGCTTCAACATGGATGGAACTGGAGGGTATTATGCGGAGTGAAATAAGTCAATCGGAGAAGGACAAACATTATATGTTCTCATTCATTTGGGGAATATAAATAATAGTGAAAGGGAATAGAAGGGAAGGGAGAAGAAATGGGCAGGAAATATCAGAAAGGGAGACAGAACATAAAGACTCCTAACTCTGGGAAAGGAACTAGGGGTGGTGGAAGGGGAGGAGGGCGGGGGGTGGGGGTGAATGGGTGACGAGCACTGAGGGGGGCACTTGACGGGATGAGCACTGGGTGTTATTCTGTATGTTGGCAAATTGAACACCAATAAAAAATTTATAAATAAATAAATAAATAAATAAATAAATAAATAAATAAATAATCTTATTTTAGAGCTAAAGAAACAGAGACTTAGAAATGTAACATGAAAGGCCAAAAGTTAATATGGCCATTCACTGGGATTCCAGCCCGGGTGTCTAGACCATTAGATATTCTCCGGACCACCTGCCTGCATCTAGCTGCACGACTGACCATCTTTATGAAGGATAGTGTGAGACAAAGGTCTCTGAGAGGGAACACTGTTCATTAAAAGGGAGAAAATAACATTCATCAGAACTAGTTCCTTCTTTCTTAGAATTTGTATTTTAGATCTCTATCCTGTTTGTAATGACCATTCTGGATACCACCTGAATGCTATGGAGAGAAATTACACATGTATGCTAACAAGCCAATTTTAGTTCAGACAGAAATGATCAAAATTGTCCCAACTTTGTCTCGTCTCTTTTCTGCCTAAGTCTGTTGGCAAGAGCATGCTAGGCACTGACAGATATCTGGGATGGGTATTTTCTTACTATGGCTTTAACTTCCGTTACTGGGGAATTAGAGAGGGAATCTGACAGGAAAAGGAATCAGACTGAGGAATAAAAAAAAAAAAAAAGCAGCTCCAGAAATTGTGTTTTTTATGAATTCCACAAGACGCTAAGGTAATTGTTATGGTAGAAGAATAGCACTAATACACCTGTGCCTCGCTATACTAAAAAAGTTCCATTCCAGAATTGCATAATAAAAGCTATTAGCAGCTAGGAATGCATCTAACAGAAGAGATTATCTTAATTACAGGAGTTGTTTTATGCAAATTATTATTCCTGTATCTCGGAACATTATTTTCAAAGCATTTGCAGACAAAGACACATGGTTTCAGCTTCTTATGCACATTTGGAAGACCTCAACTCTACAGAATATTAGAATGATAAACCTAGTTCGCCCTAGTGCCAGACTGCTTCCACATTCTTTACCTACCACTTCCCTTACCTTTCATACAACCATCAGCAGCACACCAGTGAAGAATATATACATTTGTTTTTAATAGCAGGAGACCATGCAAATTAAGTAGTGTACAGAATACTTTCCATTCTAAGCAAGGATTCAAGTGTTTCTGGTAGGGACAGAATTTCTGAGATAATTAAAGGTCTTGACCCTCAGTATACAAATCTCAGGCCTAGCCCTACTGAGTCAAGACTGAAATAGCCAACCTGGAATGATCTATGCTCTGGAAACATTAGCAACACTCCCCATAGAGTATAGTGTGTCCAACCTTCAGTATGGCTGACACCGAGGGAGTTCACCCTTCATGGGTAGAGATTCAAGTCCCTGGTTTCAGAAAACTGTCATCCTTGCCATCACTTACATTAAGTACAACAATGCAGATACCACTGTGAGTCTTCTCCTGTGTAGAAAAAGGTCATCTTCACCTCCCCAAAGATGGAAATAAAGACAAAAACCAGAAAATGAGAATTGAATAGGGTTGTTTTGCATCAGTTGTCTTCGTGCAGTGATTGAAAACCAACACTCACTCATATCTTGACCTCTTTTTGCCCTCTAGAGCAAGCAATGCAACAGTCTCTGGAATGTTTTTGTTTTGTTTTGTTTTGTTTTAACTAAAGAATAAAAAAATTCTGAAAGGAAATATTCATCCAATTAGTGAAAAACCCTACTGGTTTTAAATGTTAAAGTCACCACCAAGTGGGAAAGTGTCATGGTGTATATGCCAAGGGTTATTTTCACACTGAGGAAATAGCAAAAAAATCTTTCCATGGGAAAAGAAAATTCTTCAGCAAAATCAATTATTCATGGCAACACAAGGAAAAAAATTTTGCTGCTGGTCTAGAATGATATCAATAATTTCCTAGCTGTAGACATTCTTAGTCTCCTAATTTAATGGCAAGATGATTCCTTCAAAGATTTCTAACACTCTGGAAAAACATTTCTTTAGGGAATTAAATTTCATATAACTATATTATTGACTAACTACAGTTTTGATGCAGACGAGAGAAATATTAGGCTGTTATTTGGATTTCATATATATGTTAATGACCAAGTTGGGTTAAGTACTGTCGGCACAGCTGGGAAACTGCAGTCATAGTGGGCTGTATGGGATGAAATATGGGCAATTCACTTGAGGTAAACTAAAAATAAAAATAAGGAAGAACAATTATTTCTTGAATTTAAATAATTTATACTTACTTTAAAATTTTTATTTGAGAAGGAGAGAGGGAACACAAGCAGGGGGGAGGGGCAGAGAGTAAGGGAGAAACAGACTTCCTGATAATCAGGGAGCCCAACATGGGGCTCGATCCCAGGATGCTGAGATCATGACCTGAGCTGAAAGCAGACGCTTAACTGACTGAGCCACCCAGGTGCCCACTTACCACTTTTCACTGAAAACATACACTGAAGAATTTTCTCATAATGAACTTTAGTGTTAAAAATAGTAGCTGCATCTCAATTCACGGCATAAGCCCTCAAACATCAGACAAAGAAATCTGAATTTATTTCAAGAGGTACATACATACCTCTATTGGTATCTGGCTAAGCTCAAGGTCAGCCTCCCTCACAATATTGTGAATAATCGCTGAAGAGCAACTTTGTTTACCTTTGTATTTGTGGTGTCTAAAACCACACTTGATGCACAGTGTGTATGTTCAATAAGTGAACAAAGACACAACTAGGTGTGAGGTCCTGTGGTGGGTACAAAAATTAGAAGGTGTGGCTATATATTCTCAAGACCCTAAAAACTATTTGGGGGATGCCTGGCTGGCTCAGTTGGTGGAGCATGCCATTCTAGATTTCGGGGTTGTGAGCTCAAGCCCCATGTTGCAGGTAGAGTTTACTTGATTAAACAACAACAGCAACAAAAAACCTAGTTGGGGATATTAAAACATAAAAAGCCAAATACCAGTCAGGATTCTACTTTGTAAGTGATTAACTATTTGTTCTAATGGTAAGTGCTATCATCTGTGAATGTTCAGACTTAGCAAGAGACCACACTCCATTGGCAGAAGGAACCTGGGAGATTTCTGAGAAAGTGAAATTCAAAGGAGGTGAAAACTGAAGAGGGACAAATCTTTGGAACCTAAGGGATGTTTGGCTAGAATGGAGGTTAATGTTGGGAAGGGGGAGGAGGAGGTTGAAAATGAAAAATAAGCCCAAATGTTAAAGTCAAATGACTTCAAACTGGTAACATACCAACCTCTCTCTAAATATGCTTTCCTGTTTGCCTTCTACATACTGTAAAAATTAGAAACTCCATCTGTATAATATTTTTAAAGTAGTGCATAGCATTCATGGAAGGGGAAACATTTGTTTTTTTAACAGATGATCTTATGTATAGCACCAACTCAAGTAGTAGTAAGAAATAAGTAGTTATTACAGAATTAGAATAGCCTAAAAAAGTGTATCTAGACTAGTCAGCAGGTTAATATAATAAAAATCCACCCCTCTTAAAAAAAATGTTAATCAGGGATGATATTCAAAATTTAATTAGCTGTAAGGTTCGAACATGAAGCAATCAAAATGGCTCCCAGAGCATCAGAATGCAGCCTGGGTTTCACCTGGTTGGTTATCAGTCCCCAGTTCTAGCACTACTTTGCTCAAAATTACCTACTATCAGATGCAAGATCAGTTCAAAAAACATTCAGCACACACCCCCAAAAAAGGATATGTAGTGGTCTGTCTGGCAGGGGCATGTATATGAACACAGACATCTGTGGAGCTGTACAAGGACCAGGGACCTTGAAGTCCATGTCTGCCAGGTATAGTGATCTGGCCTGACAGAGTCACCTCACACATCTAAACCTACTTCCTCACCTACCAGATCAGGATGGGGATATGCACTCACAGCAATGTTCTGAGGATTAACCAAGATACTCACTCTGTAGGAACATCCTGTGTAATTTGTAGCACCCTATTCAAACATAAATTTTCAAAGACTAAAAATTACTAATGTTATCAAGGACATTCTACTTTAGAAGAGAAAACTTAATTAGTAACGCTGATCTCTGCCTCTCTATTCTCATTTCAGAGAGGATATGTGTCTACCCAGGCCCTCCTGGAGAGGTGGGCCTAAGCAGCCTTATTAGTGCTAGATGCCCCCAAACCCACTCAGAGTTGATGGAGCCAACAGGATACCTGATCAATGCTAGCCCAGTGTGAGCTAAAAATGTTGAGATCAAGTCAGTCCACCATTGGAGGAGGAGGTGACATTCTGGAAGGCTATATGGGGCCATGTGGAAGTGAGTGAGAAAAGTCTGTCAAAATAATAATAACAACACAACCACAAAGCAGATGAACAGAAGAAAGTTGAGACAGAGATCATAAAACTCAGACAAAAGGAGAGACAATACAGCACCTGTATTCCCTATTCCTCAGTACTATTTTCTTGAGGTTCAATTCCCCAGTATCCATTCCTTTAGTGCTTTAAAAATAAGTTTCTTCCTATCTGAGCTTTCTTGAGTGGGTTTCTCCTTCTTGAAGCCCAAAATGAACAGAGAAAACACAGAGCAAATTGAGGTCATCTGTACTCTCCCTCCCTCTCCATTAACTTCACTCTGTGATGGCCCTTTCTTCTCTAGGATCACCCCCTAACAAGCTCTCTGAATAAAGAAAAAAGCCACTAGAGGATGAAGTATGACATTGCTTATAACTATGTCAACCTAACTGAATCAGAGATTTGACACCCCCCCACCAAAAAAAATAACAGCCAAAAAATGAAAGGTACATCTAAATGAGCTACTTCTCTCAGATATTTTATCTAAAATGTCAAAATTTCCTGTAAAGAATTGTATACTTGGTCGAAGACTCTGAGTCTTTAAATAGGCTCTAAAATAATAAGACTGCTAAATTTTTTTTAAAGAGAAAAAGACTTCTCTCATTAAATAAATGTAAGTATGTTGGGCTTCAGGCTAAACAGTTCTAATAATAATTGAGGATACGAGACCAACACTATTTATTCATTCAAAACATTTGGACCAAGAGCCTACAACAGGTAACATCTCGTGCTAAGACATTCCGGAGTGATACAGATATGAACGTTTCCAGAAAGCAGCTGACATCATAGGCCAAACAAGGGCGAAAATGATTAAACTACTTCCAGCTTTCTCATGACTTAGGGAATAAAATGCAACTGCAGGAAGCATTGGCCATAAATGCTCCCAGCGGTTCCAGTTTTTGCACATTACACAGGTTCTAGTCTGACCTGGCTTGAAATGAAGGTGAAATGAAGATTTTACCAGAAAGCAGTATGTCCACAAAGAGGATCATCATGCTCACATAGGAACTTTCTTGGCCCACTAGAAGGATAGAAATAATTTTCAAAATAAATGAGTGCTGGATTTTCTAGAATAATGCTTAATTAGTTTAGTAGAGCACTTTGATATGTGTAAATCATTATTAAAATAATAGTGCTTAGATTTATATGAGGCTGGGTGCATCCAGGGATTCACAACCAGCAGGGTGTTTCAGAACTACCACTGTACTGTCCCTTAGCAACGCCAAGTTCTATTCTCAAAGGAAACTGCTACATGATTCACGACTGTAACAGTGAGACAGAAGAAATTCTTTTTTCCTCCTATGCCGTTTTGCTTGGAGCTAGAAGTCACAGAAAGCAGCTAAACAGAAAACAAGAAGCAAACCAATTGGCAAACACTGAAAGCTAATGCTGTGTCATTATATCGGTAAAGATGATTGTGCCGGATGCTGTGGTCGTGCTGGATGAACACCGGTGAATAAAGTAACTACGTCCTCAGCCTTCAGGGAGCTTGCAACCTAAATGGGAAAGAGGAGCATCAAGCAAAGGAGCCAATGTACGTGCCAGTCAGTACCAACTATGGTCAGTGCACATAGTGAGGCTCCCTAGGGCAGGGATGATGTAATAAACAGGGAACCAGAATTGAGAAGAATGGGGAACTTGGGAGCAACCTACTTAAGGCAGCCGAGGAGGAGGTGAAATGTGCCAACACCATCTTAATCCAACAGTCAAGGGACTCAATTCCGTAACGCTGATGACGACACACTTCCATAGAAGTGTAGAGAGCACTGCTTTATCTTAAACCAAATGTCTGTAAGGGTGGATTTGGAAAGGAGGGAAAAAATATCAAGCACATTTTGCCCAAGAAGAAAAAGCTACTCCTAACTGAGAGGATAGGTATTGATTGAGAGCCAGGACCTGTTCTAGGAAATCTCACTTCATCTTCACAATCCTACCAGTTTCACAAACGAAGAAACTGAGGGTCAGAGTAGATCGGATAGCTTGCCCAAGATTACACACCACTGGTGGACTCAAAGCCTGGAGATGCTCTAGTCCAACGCTCTTTCCATGGACCACATTTTCCCAAGGTCTGCAATTATTATAGAGGTCTAAGAATATCATTCCCCTCTCGCCTTTTTTTTTCTTTTTCTCAAAGATAGAAAATTCCCCATTGTGATGAACTTCAGTGACTGCTAAATCGACAGGTTGGCGTGCTGGTGCTTGATGGCAGTGGGTAGAGATGGTGAGAAAAGACTTGGCAAAGCAACAAGAACCACATTATTTTATCTATAGGAATACATTGCTACAGTCTTTCAAACTGTAGGCAGTCAACTAACCAACTTTGCAATGACAAGTCCAGACAGGAGACTCCTGAAAGCTCCAACAGCGGGGCCGGGTGTGGGTGTGGGGGTGTGTGTATGTGTGTAAAGACTGGGTCAGTAGGGATGGAAAGCAGCCCTGGATTTGCCTCTGGGGAAGGAAACATGGTGTTGGGGATGCATACAGATAAAAAGATGGGTAGCTTTTACACATACTCCTTGTACTGTTTGATTTTTGTGCCACGTGTATGTATTAGCTACACCAAAGCTTAACGGAGTTTTGTTTGTTTTTTTTTTAAAGTGACCCTAGACAAGTGTTTTTTTTTTTTTTTTTAAAGTGACCCTAGACAAGTCACTACCATTTTAAGACTCTGCTTTCTCTTACACAGCTGGCCTCTCAGGATTGTTGGGGGGGGGGGGGGGTCACACAAAATTTTACATTTGAAAGCACTTTGTAAGTTGTAAAATATATGCCAATACATAACACAGTTTTTAACAAGGAATGAAGAGAAGTGCATTTTGTGTTAAGAACAATTAAGAGGACTCCCAAGGGTACACAAAGACCAACCACTGGAGATTCCCTCTTGAGCATGCAGTAGAGGGTACCAGTTAAGAGGAAGGCTTAAGAGCCAGAGAACCACTACATTAGCTAGCTGTGGAACCGCAAGCTAGTTGCTCAACCTCTCTGAGCCCCCATTCCCATCTCAGCATAAGGACATTTATTACGTCTCAGTGAGGTCATGAAGCCTAAGTGGCATGATTCACTTGCTTAGCAAAGTCCTAGAACATAGTAAAACTGATAAGTATTTGCTATTAATTAGAATAGCCAAAATACCTTACTTAGCACCACACCACCCTAGAGGTCACTTGAGTCAAATCTAAAGACCAAGAAAGAAATCATGGAAGAACTTATTTCACTGTTGCCATAAGTTTCTAGTATAGTCATCAAATAATTTATGTAAAATTCACTTACTTTCCTATCTGCAAATAACATGGTGCATACCAGCAAATGTCAAAAGGGAAAAAATAGCAAGTTCCTATTCCCTAAAAAAAAATGAGACACACAGAGCAACTCGTAAAAGGACCATACTGTGGCTGTTCCAGACTCCACGCCAGCCACAAGCTCTGGCATTAGTAAGACAAACTTTAAAGACCTAGGCATAGGCACTCAGCAGGCTTCCATACATTTACCCCTTTATAAGAATCACTTGGGCCTCTTGTTAAAACTCTAGATTCCCATCCCTACCACAGAATCCCTGACTCTGAGCCTCCAGAAGAGAGGCCTGAGAATGTGTGCCCCAAAGGAGGCTTATTTGGTTTCCACTTTCCCCTTCCTTCCAAACCCCAGTCTCATTGTGTATGAAGCCATTCTCTTCAGCTTCCTAGATAAATATACACACTAATTAACCCTAATGACAGGAAGACTATTTTTACCTGAAGACTACCAATGGTTTGACTACAAATTTGTGGATTGGAAACAGCTTTTAATTATCCAAGTCAATGTGTGCAAATCTGGTTTACGATGCCTGTAGGCATTTTGATAATTCACAACTGATCCAAAAGGATAAAAGTACCCAGCCCCAGTTTTGCTGGGCAGCACTGGATGGCTTCCCCATCTCATCCTTGGCTCACTTCCCAGCCTCCTTCTGACCAGGTTCCCTCCTGCCTCAGGGATAGGAAATTAAATTTCTTTCCCCCTCCCACCTTCACCATAAAAGACTTTCCTGTAGATGCTAGAGAATACAGTAAGAGAATCATACCTTTGCCTCCCTCGTTGCTGTTGGCATAGAAGAATAAAGAAAAATAAGGTTGCCATATCTAAGGAGTCAAAAGGTGCCCTCGGCCCAGACCCAATGCTTTGGGTGAGACATTAAAGAATGACAAGCTCCCACAAAGAGGCTGACAAAATTGCTTGTGTGTCTCGGGGCACTTCTGGCAGTACAGATGAGGTCTATCCAGAAACTCACTTAAAATCTCTAAGTGTCTTATATATTTAAGGCTCCAGGCAGGTGCTATAGGGAATGCCATCCATGTTCACACAAAGTGCCTGCAGTACAGAACCCTACGGTCCAACCATGGCTGAACAATTAGTCAAAGGGAAGAATAAATGAAAATCTGTTTCAGAGGTTTGGAGGAGGGAGAAATCACCTCCCACTAATTGAACTGCAAAACACCTTGGAGAAACTTATTTTGCTCTGGCCCCTCATTTAACCAATAGGAAAGGTGCCTCTGGTATCTTTAAATGGATTCTCAAAGAGGATGAGACTTGACAATTAGCTAAGAACAAGGCTGGGCATTCATCCCAGGTATTCATTCTACTTCTACATAAGCCAACAGATGTATATGCAACTCCTACTGTGTCTAGCTAGGTACTGGGATCCAGGGCAAAAAGGACTGAATCATTGCCTTCAAGAGCTTATATTCTTGTTAATTTTATTACACCCCACCATGGTCAGAACAAAGGCACGCCACCAGAAAGACAACATTGGGAAATATGAATGCCATCAAAGCCTCAGGTGTGTATGCAGGATCAGGTGGAGTTTGTCATGAAGTGATACGGTGTTGTGTTCTGACTGTGGGCCTCCATTTCAGCCCTGTTAGCCCAAGCACTCAAACACGATCACAGAACTCGATGACAGAAAATGGTGGGCCTAGTTTCAAGCTCAGGCCTACTGACTTCAAATCCCATTCTCATTCTGACCTACACAGGGATAAAAAGAAATGATGAAATTAACAGGAGTTTCAAAGGAGTAAAACAAAGAGGAGAAAATTTTCAACTAAGACATCTTTGAAGAAGCCTGCCCAATTTGTATACAGTTTCCAGTATGCTAACAATCTTTTAATACTTTATCCTCTGAATTTTTGTCCATTGTTTCCTGCCTTGCCATCAAGGTCATAAACTACTCCAGTAAAAACATAGGCTTTTCTATTTTTTGTATTACTTCCCGAGTACTTACAGTGTTTCTGCCCACTGCTGTCACTTAAATCATACTGATTGGCAAACAGAAAACTTGTCCTCTTCAAAACTTTATGACCCCTTGGCAAAGGTAAAAATCAAAAACAGTTTTTAGGTATTAATAGACCAATTCCACAGAATGACATGTTCCAAATTCTAACTTTGTTCTTGACCCAAAAGTTCTGATTTTTCTACAAATTTGTCTCCAATTTCTTCTGTTCTTCAAAATTTGATTCACAAATCAACTAAATGCTGTGTCAAGAGCATTTAATGCTATGTTCAGCAGCAAGCCAGCCATTATGTTCCACAAAATGCATTATATAAAAATTAAAGGTATAAAAAGTAGTAAGGGGCACCTGCGTGACTCACTTGGTTAAGTGTCTGACTCTTGATTACAGGTCTGGTAGTGATCTCAGGATGGTGAGATCAAACCTAGCGTGGGGCTCTGCACTCAGCCCAGCCAGGGAATCTGCTTCTCCCTCTCCCTCTGCCTCTCCCCCTGCTTCCTGCTTGCACTCTCACACTTTCTTTCTCTCTCATTCTCTCTTTCTCTCTAAAAAATAAAAATAAATACAATTTTAAAAAATAAAGTATTAAAAGTGATAGCCCTTTGGGGAGTACAGCCAAGTTTTATCTATTTGGGGAAAATAGAAATCACGCCAGTCAATAATGGACTTATCACTGTCTTCGTATATCAGCTGTAAAAGAATTTTTTTTTCTTTGTAAGAGACTGCCAGTATGTTTATGTCTCCTGAGTTCTAATGAATCTGCCTCATGAGTTAAGTCACAGTATACTATCTCTTAAGAATGAATTATACCTTACAACAGATAGCTTTTAAAAATATTTTGTCCAGAGACTTGCATCATTTGTATTATACATTATGTAATGTGAAAAGCTAATGTGTCTAATTAAGTTCCTGATTAGACTGGGGAAAATCATATTTGTATTAAGTATCTTAGAGTTTAAATAAAGCCTGGAGTTCTGAGCAGAGGTTAAGATCTGAGCAAAAAAATAATTAGTAAATTCATGATAGGTCTGATTAAAGTTCATTTGTAATCATGATGAGTTACCTTTGCAAGATCTCACAGTTAAAATTAGAGATTAATGCAGAACAGTGGCTGTGCCACTGGATAATGGTATGGAATAAAGCACCCCAATCACTTTAACACCTTGCATTACACCAGTTTCTTCCAAACCAGACTGGGCCTACTCTGGAATCCCTTTTTTTCCCTTTGAATATAATTGATCAAAGCTGTGAGAAGGACTGCCTTAATCTGAAGATGGTCTTACCCAAAAATTACTAAATCTCCGCATTTCCCAATTACTTCCAAAACATCATCAGTTCCTGCATCTTTGTGGCAGATAATGAAAGCTGCCAAAATACCCAACTTCCTTCCACATTAGCATAGCAGCAAACATCACTTCAGGAATAAGTTCAAGTGGGAAAACAAAAACCAAAAAAAATAAAGACCAAGTTATGTTGCTACTATCAAGAGGCTAGAATATTTTGGCCAGAAAAGTTTTTTTTTGCTCTGAACACCGTTTGATTAATCAGAGTGGCAAGAAAATGTCAGCTCCGTGGGGATTTGGGGAATGTGTGCAGTTTTCTGAAAGAAACCACATGGCTAAAAATCAATGCAATTCCTTGCAGCTGAGCCCAGCTGAAGGCCATTGTCTCCACCTCCTTTGCAGGAGTCACTGCCGGCCTCTAGTGCCTAGCTCCTTCTTTGGGCCAGGTGCTTCCAATTTTATGCTTAGTTTAAATGCCCAGGCTGGGGTGGTTTCCTGCTGATACAGGACCACAGAATGACTCTAACACAAAGGGACTGCTAAGGCTCTGTATCAAGATGTGTTTTTTTGTAAGCAATGTGTGCTCTTTTAGCCAGGTTTCTGCTTGGATCATGGGCTCCTTACTGTCTAGCCCCTTCCCTAGATTCAAAATTTTCAGCTCATCTGCCCTGTATTCTATAATGGTCGTTTGTTTAAATCTTTGACACTTGACTTTCCATACCTGACCCAGGTTTTGGATTTTAGCCTCCTGATTGTAGGGGAGCCTCCACTCTAAACTGCTTAACTCCAGGCCCTGTGATCCATCAAAACCAGAAGCTCCTAAATACTCATCCAGATCATCTGGATGATTAGGGCGTTCCTAAACCCATCCACTGGCTAAATTTTTCCCATCTGTTAAATGGAGATAATAACATCCATTTTATTTATCCTCATAAGGCTTTGCAAGAATAATAGGAGTTAAAGGATAATCTTTTTAAAGGTTAAAATGATGATTCTTACCCGAATATAAAAAGAACATGTTTTAAAGATTTTATGGAAGCCATTAAATGAATGAAGGAATCAGTAGGATGTTATAACCAAGTTAAAGAGCAAACACATAAGCAATCTGGAATGCTAAAATTAATTAATAGATACTAAATGGGCTTCTTTCACCAAGAAGATGGGTAGTGTCAATTGTGACTCCATGAGACAAAAATTATTTGCCTTACTGTTAGGTTTCTGCAACTGAGGTAAAAGATAATGAAAGAAAGAAACAGATCTCTGGAGAATTACAGAACATGGAAGAACACAGTAAACATCACCTAACGTTCCCCTGAAAAGAGATCTTATAATCTTTATTTCTTTTTTTTCCCTATTTCAAAGTTCTTTACAACTTTGCCTGGTGTTCACACAAGTCGATTTGTGCAAAACAGCTTTGTGTATTAAAACATTTTTTTACCAAAACTAATCTGTCAGAGACTACTTTGTCTAGACAAATGATCTAGTACATGACTTTTCAATGTACTCTTTTGGTCACCACCACAAGAAAAAGCTGTTGTAGCATTAAATGAAAATGTGTATAGGACCTACTGGGCACTTACCAAATGGCAGCTATTTAAAAACAAAAACAAACATATACATCTACAAACATGTGTATAAGCCCATACTGGACTATTCAAAAGGTATAAGGTTTTGGGCAGGACTTTTCTTGGATTAAATTAAAGAAATGCTACAGAATTCCTATGTTCACAGGGGACTGAAAAATCTAGTTCCTTCTGGCCTCCCCTTTCTTTCTCTCACCCACATCTTGGTTATTTCTAGGTCTACCAACTGCCTGCCCTGGTACATGGTGGTACACCCTGAGGACAACAATCTCCTAGGCTAACTAAATTCTTGTCTCTGAGAAAAGGTCTTGGGAATTTTATTCAGGCACCCCAGGTAATTTGAATGACCAGGCAGGTTGAAGAAACACTAGATTAGGCACTATCCTGGAGCCTGGCAATTAAGAGAATAGTCAAGAGCAGAAACCATAAAAGCTCTGGCTGAATAAAGCCACACAAACAAAACAGAGATTGGGTCAAATGAAATTCTATTTGTCTCAGACTCTTGTGACAGCACAGTTGCAAGGCTGAAGGACAGAATCACCCCAAAAGTAATGAGAGTCCCCGATCATATAGTTGATGTGATGAACAAAACCCATAAAGTTTGATGTTTTATAATGTAGTTGAAGCTGAATCAATAGAGCGAACATTGTCCTTTGTAGTTTTTACTCATTTAAAGCACTGTGATATTCAACACCAAAACATATATAATTTAAATACCTTATTTACCCACTAATAATTTCATCTGATATGAATTTTTTGTAGACACCCCACCTCCAAAGAACAATATATTTGTTTGTTTGTTTGTTTGTTTATGAGAAAGAGAGCATGAGTGGGGAGGAGAAGGAGAAGCAGGTTCCCTGCAAGTAGAGAGCCCGATGCGGGACTCAATCGGTGCCCTTCAAACAACAATACTTTAATGGGAAGTTGTAGGAGGAATTGGTTAAGTATAAAATTACAGCACAGGTTACTCACGTAAACAGAAGCTTTTCATATGAGCAAAAATGTCAGAAGATTCTATTATAAACATCTTGAGAAGAGGATTTTATCATTGTCACTCCCAGAAACCATGTAAAAATTTTAAATCAGATTCCACTATTAACAATCACAGCTTACCCTTCAGCAACTCAGGAAATCTATGTAAATACTGTTTATTGAGATAAATGCAAGGTGCACTAGGGAAAATCACTGCGCACACTGTTTCAACAACGGAGGAAAGCTGAGAAGGGTTAAAGAAAACTCTTATTTTAATAAGAGTTAAATAAAACTTTTTATTTATTTATTTTTTTTTTATGATAGGCACACAGTGAGAGAGAGAGAGGCAGAGACATAGACAGAGGGAGAAGCAGGCTCCATGCATCAGGAGCCCGACGTGGGATTCGATCCTGGGTCTCCAGGATCGCGCCCTGGGCCAAAGGCAGGCGCTAAACCACTGCACCACCACCCAGGAATCCCCTCTTAGTAACTTTTTAAAGAAAGAGAACATGATGTTCAAAGAGCTCAACGTTAGACATTTTTGGAAAAAGATACCACACTAAATACTTTCTGAAAGCCTACTGTATACCTAAACTGCAATGCTTACCAAAATTAGAGACATAGGTTTTATCCTTTGTAGTTGCAATTCTTTTTGGATGGAGACATAGTAGTGTTAACTGCCAAAGCCAAAAAAAAAAAAAAAAAAAGGGGAGGGGGATTTTCCCCCCCTCTACTATGTGTTTTGGTTCTAGCTGCATAAACCGTGTGTATCTGGATAACAATTTAACTTCCTGGAGCCCCATATGCAACAAGGAAAGAACAGAATGCCTACATCAGGGGGATCTCTGGGTGGGCTCAGTGGTTTGGTGCTGGCCTTTGGCCCAGGGTGTGATCCTGGAGTCCCGGATGGAGTCCCACAACGGGCTCCCTGCGTGGAGCCTGCTTCTCCCTCTGCCTGTGTCTCTGCCTCTCTCTCTCTCTATGTCTATCATAAATAAATAAATCTTAAAAAAAAAAAAATGCCTACATCATTAGTGTTGGTGGGGAGAGCAAATGCGATAATGCATTTTGTAAATAATCAAGCATCTCACAAGGAGTAGTTACTGTCCATTCAATTACTCTACACAGCTGTGAAATTTACAACATTATTTGTATAAAAAGGAACTGGGTGGGGTACCTGGTGGCTCAGGTCAGGATCCCAGAGTTCTGGGATCAAGCCCCATATTGGGCTCCCTGCTCAGTGGAGCGCCTGCTTCTCCCTCCTTCTGCCTGCCGCTCCCCCTGCTTGTGTGTACACATGTGCTCGCTTGCTCTCTCTCTCTCTGTCAAATAAATAAATAAAATCTTTTAAAAGGCAGGGGAGGGGGGAACTGGGTCAGACTGCCTCAGGCTGGGGATCAAGAAAGACCAGGCCAAACTGGTCAAGCTATTCCAGAGACTGCAAAGAAAGGATATTTGAATCTCAAAGAGCAAAGAGGTAAAACATGATGGGAGCCAGCCAGTTAGGATACATGGAATTTGTCAGAAGCTCTGACTCTTCGTGACAGTGAACAACTCAGCCATGAGAAAACTTCCCATCCTAATGGTATTTTTTCACTGGTAAACCTTTCTACATGAAATCAAATATACTCACTCTTCTATGCAGAATGACAGAAAAATGAGAAGGGCTTTCTGAAATCTTAGTCTTTTGACTACAATACAGGTATTTAATTGGCTGTTCTCAGAATACTGTAAAATGAGTTCCCTAGAATGATTTCATCACTGTTATTGGAACAGTGAAATCAGTAGCAACTTTAAAGACAGTATCCATCTCAGCTGAGGCAACTGTAATATATAACATTATTCTTGATACCCTGATTCTACACACTGGAGTCCCTTTTATTGTGTATTCCATCAGAGAGACATTCTTTGAATTTTGCAGTGACTCATAAAAATGTCAGTAGTGATTATTCCATACCATTGTGATAAATAACAGCTCTTTGATATAACATGCTTACCCATAAAGAATTTGAAACAAAAAAGTCATTGTGATAGGAATACATCAGAATCTTTCCAAAGAGGCTGTTAGGAGACAGATAATCAGCTTTTTCCCTAATGCCAAATTAATATTTTCTTGAATAGATTTCCAAAGAAATTATGTCAGTGCAGTGGCAAAGGAATGAGAGACGTACAACGGAGTCCTTAGAAAAATACTAAAAATGAAGAAACAAAAAAATACAGATTGGTAGGAATGCTATTTGTCATTTTTTCTCTTGCCTTAAAAAAAAATGCTCATGGGAGAAAATGCAAACTGGATAATCAACGAGGCTCCTTTCGACATACACACATATATATACATATATATCCGTATTGGGTTTTTTTTTTTCACTTAATATATAGATATTGACAACCTTTTACATAAAGTGCTAAATAGGCATTTATATTAAAGAAAAGATTGCAAGGGACAAATGGTCTTTAACTTTTAAACCAGTACTTCTTGGCTCTAACTAAAAGCTGGAATCACCTACGGACCATTTAAAACATACTGATGTGAGAGACCTACCCCAAATCTGGTATCATCTTCATTTTTTTAAGCTCCCTATGGAATCCTAATGTTGATCCATTGCTGATGTGTTAAGATGGTATGTACCTAATCTCTCCAACACATTTTATAGGATCAATGCACACCATGTGGCCATACGCAGACGTCTCTTGTTTTTACTAATCCATATTCATTGCAGAAAAGTTAGGAATACAAAGAGGGAAGGAGTTCAGAAACACCCACACCCACATGAGTTCTTAATAAATAGCACCTGGTAAAACAACAAAGTAAAAATAACATATAAACCTCCCTAAAGAACATTGGGAAAATTAGATTTTTTAAAAAGATGATATTAAGGAGAAAAAACTCCCCTCTGTTCAAAGTACTTCACTATTCAAGCAGAATGTCTGGTGGAATCCATGCAAAAGAGCGTTTATTGAGTGGCTACTGTGTGCTATGTACTGAGGATAGAGAGGAAGGAGGTAGTCCCTGCACTTCAGAAGGTCACTGTCCAGTGCAGTGGTTTACAGAGTGTAATCCTGCCTACTAAAATATCTCTTCAAATGCAATTTAAATGGAAGCTCAAGATCTAAGCCATTGCTAAGGAGAGCTGCTCTGCTTGAGGGGGCAAACAAGATCGGAGCCCAGATTCCTGCAGCTGTGCCCTACAAGAAGCAGCCAGTCACCCCAGACACCACCAGAGAACCCCTAATTATACCAAAGAGCATCATATAATACACTTTAGCCTAATAAATCAATGGCAGTCACATCAAATTCCAGATTAAACTAGTCTAGAGCAGCATTCTCCAAGGTAGAGAATATACAAAATGATCCACAGGAACATAAGAAGAAAATATTAAAATTCTCTATTTTATTTAAGGTTTTTTTTTTTTTAAGATTTAATTTATTTGAGAGACAGCAAGCACAAATGAGGAGTGTAGGTGGGGGAGTGGGGGTGGAAGGTGGGGTGGGAGCAAAGGGGAGATGGAGAAGCAGACTCCCCACTGAGCAGGGAGCCAGAGGTGGGACCAATTGCAGGACCCGGGGATCACAACCTGAACTGAAGGCGGATGATTAACTGAGCCACCCAGGTGCCCCAAAACTCTCTATTTTAATAGCCTTTCAAAAGATGCTATTTTGTGAATTTTATTATGTAAATAATTTATTGGTAGTTCATTTATCCAATACCTAATATGTTGATGTATGAAACTAGCATTTGTAAGTACAAATGAATAGAATGTTAGCAGTTTCATTTCAGCAGTGTCAGCCTGTTTATCAGCATCATTCTATCAAGGCTCTTGGCATTTTAGGCCAGACAATCTTTCTTTTGGGATGATGTCCTATGCATTTAATATGTTTGGCAGCATCCTTGGCCTCTCTACCCACTAAATGTCAGCATATACCCTCTCCCCAGCTGTAACAAACAAAATGCCTCCAGGCATATCAATTGTTTCCCCCAGGGAGACAAAACTATCCCTTGTTGAGAACCACTCCTGCATGAGAGCACGTGCTGATTTTTTACTAATGAAATAAATGATCAAAATAGTGTGGGCGCCACTGGCCTAGAGAAAAGAGACAGTTGCCATTAACGTTTATAATAATGCCAAGGTGCTAACCCTAGCTAGACATTTTCATGAGTTTCACATGTGAACCATCTGTTAAAGGTAAAACAGGTTCACCATTGCCATGAATGTTATGATCTATCAACCCACTGAAGATACTCATGATAGCACCATGCTATGTACAGAAGGCATGTGCAAAGACCCATTCACAAGTGAATGGTGATGCAGCTGCTCTCCCAAGCTTAGAAACTAGAGCTAGGCTTTCTCCCACCCTGATTGTCTATCTGTGAAGCACCAAAAAACAATGGTCACAGATACACCACCCTAGCATGCAGTTATCAGGCCTGGGTACACTTTTCCCAAGCAGAGGCTTTCAGAAGGCTCTGAACACCAGATCACAAAATGTTCTCAACCGCCTAGTCATAAACACAATGAGAGTCGCAATCAGGTGCCAAAGGACTGTCTTCCCAGATGCACACAATGGAAAAGCCTGTTAGTCACAAACTGATCTTTCATGCCACCCCCACACAGAGATGGAGGTCTAACCAATACAATATATTTTTGAAATTAAGACTGATGAAATATAGGTTCATGCACACACTCCGGGATATGTACCCAGAAAATACAGTGCTGAGCTCACTTTTCTCCTCTTCAAAAAAGTGGTAAAGTTCAAATGTTCGCTTACTCATGTAGTCTGAAGGCACATTCATTCTTGGAGGAAAAAACATGCCTTAAAAATATCAGTTGAACAGTTTTTATCACGAAGCAGTTCATCTTAGTTCCCAGTGGCATATATAAGATAATACAGCAATTAGATATCATCACCATCTACACACAAATACCAGCCTTGTTCTTTTTTAAAAAATTTACAAATATACGAAGACACATGACAAATATTTTTCAAATACTTACTTAAGAGCCTTATAATTCACTTTCTTTCTCAGGCATTAATATTTTTGGGTATTGAGTGGGAGGAAGTGTGGGAAGGAGGGAATTCTCAAAAGGAACCAAATGAAAGCTGGCATTAAATCAGAGTTGGGATTCCCCCATCCCACTTCCTGCCTCTAAAGGGGAAAAGAGAACTTGAGTCACAAGAAAGCTGGCCCCTGGCTCGACCCCTTGGGCATGCCAGTCTTTCCTGGAGTCCTGCCATCCTGCCCTGCATCCCTGACACAGAAGCCAACTCGGTGCCTGAACGGTGGGCTGTTGGGGAGATGTATAGGAGATGATGACTTTAAAGGAGACGTCAGGATGTTCCTCTTAAGGTTAGGTCATGAAAGAAAGCTCATAAAAACCTATAAAAGTATTCCTTTGTTCTTTTAAAAAGCAGTTTTTAGCTTCCAAAGTCCCACTTACTGAAGCAGGATTATGACTATTCTATATAAGTGAATAATCAAGAAAATGAATTTTAATGATAAGTAACTTGAACCTACTGTAGGCCAGGCACTGTTTTAAGTACTTTATGTGTGTAAATCCTATTAACCATCATTAAAAAAAAACAAAAAACAAACAAACAAAAAAACAACTCTGTGAGGTAGGAATCATTTTTATCCCCGTCTTGTAGATAAGGAAAACTAAGGCACAAGGTCTGACACACATAGGGCATCCTCACATGCCTCCAAGAGTGAGCTTACCCTTCAGGGTTGTATGTCCAGGGCTTTGTTCACCCAGCTGCAAACCTTAATTTGTCTGAGGTACATGCTACTTCTGTGAAAAATACATGATCATACGTATTGAAGTGTTACCTTCTAATGACTGAGTTTGAAAATATGTCAGTGAAAAAGCCTGGCCCCAAAGGTATACACAATAAATATTACTCTCTATTCTTCATTACCAGTAAAAGTTTTCATTTAATATTTTAACAGCAATTTTTAAAAATTTTATTTTATGCTGATTAGGGCACCTGGGTGGCTCAGTTGGTTGAGCTGCTCACTCTTGGGCTCAGGTCCTGATCTCAGGGCTCTGCGCTCAATGGGAGTCTGAGATTCTCTCTCTTCCTCTCCCTCAGGTCCTCCCCACCCCCTCTCTCTAAAAATAAATAAATCTTTTTAAAAAATGTATGCTGATCAAAACTGAACTTTGTTCTTATTTACCTAGAATCACTGGGAATACAATTACTGGACAATGCCATAAAGCGATCTCTTTCTAATGAAGAGTATGGCAATTTGCTCAAACTGGGGGGTTTTTGGACTTTGGGTATCTGCTTTTTGGTTTATTTGTGGACTGCATGACTAGAAACCCAGTTATGCCCATCAGTAGGAGGCCATTTAAATAGATTACGGACAGCCACACAACAAGTATTACACAGCTGCACCAAAGAACCAGGGAGTCCTCCATGTACTGAAAGGAAAGATACACCTTGAGAAAAGCAAGGTACAGAACAATGAATGCTAGTACTTTAATTAAAAAGGACATTCAGGGGATCCCTGTGTCCTGCGCCTGCCTTTGGCCCAGGGCACGATCCTGGGGTCCCGGGATCGAGTCCTGCATCGGGCTCCCGGCATGGAGCCTGCTTCTCCCTCCTCCTGTGTCTCTGCCTCTCTCTCTCTATGTCTATCATAAATAAATAAATCTTAAAAGAAAAGACATTCAGTCTATATACGTTTATATACATATGCACATATAAACACAAATATCACTGGAAAGATAATTTTTTTTGAAAGATACATAATTTAATAATGATATTAGGGGGGGTCACTGGGTGGCTCAGCAGTTTGGTGCCTGCCTTCAGCTCATGACATGATCCTGGAGTCTCGGGATCGAGTCCCACGTCAGGCTCCATGCAGGGAGCTTGCTTCTCCCTCTGCCTGTCTCTGCTTCTATCTCTGTCTCTCATTAATAAATAAATCTTTTTAAAAAAAGCTTGAAAAAAATAATGATATTAGTTGCTCTGGAGAGGAAATATCAGTGGCTGTGGACCCATAAGGGGGACACTTCACTAGATAGCCTTTTGTACTTAAAAATTACTTTATGTGAATATACTTCTATTTCAAAAATTGAAAAACAAAAAAAATCAAAATCAAGAGAATACTTGGAGGGGATTGCTGCAACGTACAGCGAGCTCATGTAAGTAAAGTATGATACCTATTTGGGATCTGGACATCTATCTGTATTACAGCATTCTAGATTGGTGGTGAGGGCCAAGAACCAGCATCACCTGAATATCTGTCAGAAAAGCAAATCCTTGGTCCCATCCCAGATCTATTAAAGAGGAATCTCTGGGAGTGGGGCTAGGGATCTGGGCAAAGAAGCCTTCCAGGTGATTCTAAAGCCCACTCAGAAGCAGGGGCCCAGAGCAGTAATTTACACAATCACTTTGCAGACTGGCTATTTGTTGAAAACAGGCTCCTAGGCCCCAGCCTAGACTAAATTACAATATCCCGGATGAAACACAAGAATGTGTATTGTTTAATAGCCTGAATCTGACACACAGCCAGAGTTTGAGAATCACTTCCTAAAACCAAAGTCTGCTGTGATCAATCCAAATGCTTTACTGAGATTAATTTGCACATGGCAGACTAAAGAGACCCAGTCCCATGCCTACTTCTCACAGTTAAGTGTATGTATGGAAATATTTCTTGTCTACCTTCGGTTCAGGTCATGATCTCAGGGTCCTGGGATTGAGCCCTGTATCCAGCTCCTGGCTCTGAGGGAAGTCTGCTTCTCCCTCCAACCCTCCCCCGTTCGTGATCTCTCCCTCTCAAATAAATAAATAAAATCCTTAAAACACACACACATATTGCATTATCCCAACTGCAGAAGCTTTCATTTAGCAGAACAGAGATGGATAATTTGCATTTCTAATAAGTTCCAGGTGATATTGCTACTGATGTTGTTGGTCTGAGCACCCTGGGAACCACTTCTCTCTAATCCATGGATTCTCAGCCAGAACGCCACATGCCCTTTCTAAGCATGCTCCCAAATATGATGACAATGCACAATAGTTTTTGCACTAATTGAAGATGCAAAATTTTATGGGAATAAGTGTGAGACAGAACTTTGAGCTGAGCAGGTTGTACTGTGCAGTGTTGGGTAGGGAACACTTGATGAAGATAATTAATAAGAAGCATAGCCAAGTATTTATCAGGAAATCTGATGAGTATCTAAGAAAGCCTGGTAAGGGCTACAGACAGTTCTTATCCAGCAGAAAAATCATAAAATAGAGTGTAACATGTAGGAATGCAATGAAACCTTTTAAGATGTTTCTCCAACATTTTCTGTATGTGAAACCAATCCTTGAACGTTGAAAGCTGAGAATCACTGCTCCCATCAGCACTCTGTCCTGATAACTTTGCTGCCCAAATGGAACAGGGCTATGCAACCAAATGCAGATGGCACCAGGCCTGGGTCGTACAGTGGCTCCCTGGCTGCATAAATGATGGAGTGACTGAATCAACAGAATTTACTGAGACTCACAATGGTAGAGCTGGACTACCTGTGCGATCCAGGAAAATCTCACCAAGGTCCAGTTGAGGAATCTATGAAGCACACCAGATGAGGTGCTTGGCCACCCCTCAGTGTCAGTGAGAACTCATTTCCCCTCCAGAGTGGGGGCCCCATGCTCCCTACGCTGGGCTCTTCTGCATGGGGTTTTCCCTTCTCCCATCCGCAAAAACCCTCTCAGACATATCAATAAGTGCTTCTCAGGAACAAAAGGTAAAGTTAGAGCATATTGTGGCTTAGCAGCATCCCAGAAGGTGGAGTTAAGAAGACATTTCTGTGGGTGTGGAGGAAGTGTCTGTGACATTGGAAAGAGCAACAAGAGTGGGAGACGAGGAGCAAACAAAGCGCAGTGTAAAACCGAATTCGTTTCTGACCCCATTATTGGTAATGCATATTATTTTCATCATGAGCTGGCTAAATTATGCTTAGAAAAATGCTTGTTTTATGTTCCCAAAGCAAATTTAGAATGTAAAAAGATTAGCTGGTGGAGGAGAAAATTAGAGAGGAGGGGAGCTTGCTCTTGAGCCCATTTACACTATTCTACTTTCTCTAATTGCAAGGACCGAACTACTTAAAAAGTCATTCTACCATCTAAATATCTTATGATATGTTAACACTGGATATATGAAAATATTTACTAAGAAATTAAGGAGTTCAATTTCTATTATTATATCTCAGGCCTCACTCAAGTTGGTTTCTTTCCTGCCCTGACACACCTGAGGTTTTGCCACAACCCTATCACTATGGATATGATTCTCACAGGGCCACACTGGGCTCTCCAGCTGGTGGTAAGAATCACTCCTCCACTATTACCAAAGAGTAATCATTACAAGAGAGGGCTGATGCAGATCATTAGAAGAATAAGAGTCATCTGTCACTCACCAAATTCATGGATCCTCCTGCATATAATTTTCTCCATACATGTAAGCAACAAAGAATGAACAAAGACTATGCAGGTATAATGGGCAGTAGACCCTGAGCGGATGGATGAATTTGCTAAGTCACTTGCTTCTGCACTCCAGACTTCTAGAACTTTGCATACATCCATGTCTCAGCAGAACTACAGATTACTCTGGATCACTTGGGAAATACTGGGAGTGTGCTGTTAAATTTGCAAAGGTCAAAGGTCAGCTACACAATAACCAAAGATAAATGAGTGTTCTAAATTACAGTAACAAGTCAAAGAAATCTTTTATATATTTTTTACTACTTGAAATTGGTTCCGAGTCCTATGTATAAATTATAGAAGCACTCAAGAAAAATAATACATCTCATTATAGTACATTAGGGCATTAAATTAACAACAACCTAAATTTCCTCTAGGGCATATACAAAGTTTCCATTTCTCAGAAGCTTATCAGTTCTATCTGAGACTATGATTATTAAAAAAATTCCAAATTAGAGCTATTAGTATATGTGAGAAAACTGTAATTAGCCTGAAATCATAGCCATTAGCCAGCTATAACAGTTAAAATGACAACTCCCTATCTTCAAGTCTGGGGAAAATGCATGTGTCTTATTACTGTGACTGGTGAACTCCTGGCTTGTGACAAAAATCCCAAGGCTGTAGGATGGAAAAATACTTCCCCAGCCTTTCAGCAAGGAACAAACTCAAGAAAAGAACCACAGCAGGATCCACCAGTGTCAATCAGCCTCCACTGTTAAGCCTCACAGACCCTCAAAACCAAACCCCACTTCATCACAGCTGGGAAAATCACCACCCAACTGCTGGAGGCTGGTTGTGCACACCGTAGCTAGGACTATAGAGCCGCAACCTTCAGACACATTTTCCTTTTTGTTAAATCAGTGAGCATTACCACTAGGAATACAGGCTGGTGACCTTACACCATGGCATCTGTAGTTTTAAAAACAACAAAACCTTTATTGGGCTCTGATGTTTGCAGGTATGTCATCATTATCAGTGGGCTTTTAGATTTAGCCCAGATATTAAATTAATATACCATGTGAGCCAAATCCAGACTGGGAAATTCCTTACTTTTCATCTCTCTAGTTTCTTATTAGTAGAAGAAAAGAGGTCATCTGAAATTTCTGATTCAGTGATATACAGCCAAATTAGTCCTCTCTGGGTCTAGAAGCCCCTTACTTCAAAGACCCTTTATCTGAGGAGACTGTCATTATCTCCTCCTTTAAATCATAAGTTGCAAATATAATTACCTCTATATAGTGAAATAGTATGACAAGGATGCCTACTGTTATAAGAAAATTATGTATCTTCCACATTACTTAGCAATAAAGACAAGGGGCCATGATTTCTTGACTTAATATTGATCTTTCTTCAAGACTGAGTGGGGCCTACTGTGGACTACGCATTTTCAATGGAGTGATACTGCACCCCCCTTCCCCATCCCACCACAAAAACACTGGTTCTTGTGAAGGGAAGGCAGAGGGTAGGAGGAGGCAAAAACAACCTAAGGCATTACACATTATTTATATATATTAAGCACAAATAGACATACAGTATATAAAGAGTAAAGAGTATATGGAGATAAGAAGTATATCTATCATATTAAAATTTCATTGAAGGGACTTAAAAAATAGTCTAAAGAGGCTCCTTAGGGAGGAAATAATGCTTGAGAAACAATGCTCTAGATATCGGCAGAGCAACTGCTTAAAACTTCCAACAAAACAATCACAATTATTATTCTGGAAATAACAATTTGTTGTTTAAATCAAGCTTTCAATAACAATCAAATAATTTTCTTTTTGAGGATAGTCACTGCAATTGCAATAAAGCAAGAAAGAATTCCATATGATTACAAATATTTTACAAATTCTGTGATCTCGTTAGGAATGACTAAAAACTACTTCTAACAAGTCGATCATATCATTTCAGGAGTTCATATCTCTCTTAGTAGTAATATAAAATAGGTATAATAGTAAATAGATATTATAGTATAATAGATATAATATCTTCTGTCAAAATCCTAATCACAGATAATTTTATAATTGCTGATGAAAAATTAGCAATTTTTTGAAAAATCTTATTTTAAAAATATAGCAATCCACATCCCTTTTGTTAAACTCCAGGAAGTTTGTTTTGCAGAATAATATGCAAATTTCAAAAGCATGCATAAAAAATTAACAAGCCCTGTACTGTTACAATGGTGTAATAGCAAAAAATGAGGCAAATGCCACCTGCAACTCAGCCACTTTTCCCCCCAAAAAATTCGAATAGAATTCTATGAGTTTAACATAAAAATATTTCCCTCATTTAAAAAGGACTAGTAATAGGGTAATTTCTAAAATATTTCATGTTTCAAAGAGAGGCACATTCTTTTCGTTCATAAAATAAGTTTATGAACAAAATTCTTTTTTTCTGGGATCTTCTCATGTCACTCCAAAAAAGATGAATTTTATAAGTATTTAAAAATGGTCACTTCTGCCATTAAAAGGAAGAGGCAAGCAAGAATCTTCCAACCAGTAAACTGAGGACCAGTTGGTGACAAAGATTTCCATAACTGAAATCTGTCTCATCTCTAATGATAAGTCATGTTCCCTTTCTTCCAGTTCCTTCTTCTTGAAGGAATAGTGCATCCAAGAATTCAAGAGCCAAGAAGATGGGTTTGCTGGCCATAAAAACTTTTAATTTGATTTATGCAAGAATAAATCATGCTCACAAAAAGGACTGGCACTTTTCTAAATTAAAGTTAATTCCAATAATTACAATCAGAGTTCTTCAGTTGACTGAAATAAAGCCAGAAGCAGCATTAACCTAAGTGTCTGCTTCAGCAAGGGCCAGAAAGTGCTAAGTTGACATTCAGCTTCAAAAAATTTTATGGGAAAAAAAATTTTTACACACAAAAAAATCAAGTATCGGTGAAATAACTTATAATTAATGAAAATCTGGGGAAAAGATTGTACATTCCATAACCAACTAAATAAGAATTTTGTTTTCAGTAGAGGACTAATTTTTAGAATGAAAACTGTTATCTTATTTTCTGAAATGACATTATTATAGCTATTTAGCTTTTTAATGGTTGATAAAAGATTTTATTTACTTATTTTTATTTATTTTATTTATTTTATTTTTTATTTATTTTTATTTTATTTCTTTTAAATTTTTTTTATTTTTTATTTTTTTATTGTTTTTTTATTGATAAAGGATTTGAAGAAAAAAATTGAAAAGTAATGAGGTGAACATTTCAGACATTTAGTGTAATGTAAATCTAGTTTTAGATTCTCTGTGTATCTTCTGAACATACTAATTAAAGATTATGATGTAAAAATGCTTTTAAAGAGAACAATGGATTTCTCAGTTGAGAACCTCAAAGGGCCACATGACTCTCTCACGCATAGAAAACATAAGAAGTGATGGCACAGAGTAGCACTTCTACTATAGAAACCACCCAATTCATCAGTCACTCTTAATATACATCGCTGTATTATATTCATTTTACATCACTGTATTATATTCATAATACCCCAAGCCACTGAAAAGTGTGCTTTTGAAATTTACAAAAGAAAATGGAAATTAGTAGATGTTATGGAAATAAAGTGTACTTACAACTTTTTGTATTACGAAAGTAAAGTACTATTCAAATGGAACAAATATTAAGCAGCCTTATTTCACAAGAATAAAATATTTTATATTTGATTTTCAAAAATATGATGAAGTGTCATTGTATTAGCCATATGATATAATCTCAAATAAAATCTGAATTGTAAGTCATACTTACCAACATGGAACAAACAAGGTGACATCTCATTGTCTTTTGTGTCACCATTTCATTTGTGTACAATGACTAAGATGCTCCTATAGTGTGTGATTCATGATGACTCATTCTTATACGGGAATAGAGCGAAAATGTATTAGCGCAATGAATAAATTCTAAACTCTTTTTTAAAATAACAGGAATATGAGCACATCCAAAATACTTTCAGTTAAACATCATTTCACTTTGAGCAGAGTAAGTGTGGTTATACTTAATTTTATGTTATTCTTTAACCATGAAGCCATGGTTCACCAGTCATGGTCTCATATTTGGGTTAGGTCACATGTCCTTGGATGGTTGTTTTTAGAAGTAAGGTAGATATTTCAGAATGATGATTGAAACTGAATAAGGCGAAGAAAAGGAACCAGTAGTGAACAAGAATAGCAGATTGGGGAAGTTTATTCCATAGAATTCCAAATTAAAACAACCTACTATATGCTGCTTAAGAAAGTCTTGTACCCCAGGCTTATCCCATAGTCTATCATAGTCTAGTATATAAAATTCCTAACGGCCAGCAGCTAACACTTATTTGTCTGTCAGCAGGTTTTAGGTCACAGTACATTATCTTTTGTTTTCTTGGAGGAGGAAATCATTACTCATGTTAACTTTTCATGCCTAGAAAACACCCATTCTGGCCCCTGGATTGCCAATGAAAAGCTGACATCTTCATCAGCCTTTTCCTTTAATCACTCTCATTGGAAGTGTTCAATTATCCAGTTTTCGTTTATTTAGTTATTTAACAAACATCTACATGGTCTGTTCTACATGCTATGAAATCCACTAGATACTTCACCAAATACAAAGAAGGAATGTTCATATACATATAACATACAGTGTAACTCTGCAGTTAGTTTTTTTTTTAATTTATTTTTTTTAAGATTTATTTATTCATGAGAGACACAGAAAGAGAGGGGCAGAGACACTGGCAGAGGGAGAAGCAGACTCCCCACAGGGAGCCCAATGCAGGACTTGATCCCAGGACCCCAGGATCATGCCCTGAGCCAAAGGCAGATGCTCAACCATGGAGCCACCCAGGCATCCCTAAATATCTTTGTTAACTCCACATAATTAAATCTAAAAGCTAGGAATTACTGAGATTAATGCTAGTATAGGAATCAGGAGCCCTGGGCTCTAAAATAAGATCCATTATCTACCAGGTGTTTGGTTTTGAACAAGTGTGCAATCTTCCAGCATCTCAATTAATGCTTCTACCAAACAAAATGATACCTGACTTTCTCATTCAGACTGGGAAACCATTTAGCAAACCCTATTTAAAACAAGAGGTAGTGAAATAGGTCTTCAAATAGGAAAAGTATTCAAAACACATATAGGAGAAAACAGCTCTCAGAGAAACTGAAACGTACAGATTCACTATCCATTAAAAATCCCCAAGGTGCAGCTTCTGCAAGATAGAGGTACATCTTCTAGGTCTGTCCATCTGTGTCTTCATTCATCATGTATTTATTGAGAGCACTCTGTGTACCAGGCACTCTTCTAGGCCTGGGACTACAGCAATGAACATAATAGGTCCCTTATGCTGCAAAGCTAATATTCTAATGGGAGAAAAAGACAAAAAAAAAAAAAAAAAAACCTAGCTCAAGATTAAGTGCCATAGAATAATAATGCATAATCATGAGAGGGAAAGTCAAAGGCAACAGGCACATTTTGGGTGGGTGGCAAAGCATTAAAATAGTAACATCCAAGAAGGTGGAAGTGAACAACAAGAAGAAACCTTCGGGTGTGTTGACGCTTCTTCACCTAATTTCCTATCCCAGCGACAGACACATCACTAAGCCAATCAATACAACATTCTGTCCTAGGACTTCAAGACTATTATCTTTGAAAAGCCTTGAACCAGGCAGTGATGTAAAAATGGCCAGGGCTGTCTTATTTCTACTTGATGCGCAGGACATTAATCATCCAAAAAAGGGAGATGGGCACAAAGGAACAGAGATAAGAAACCACATGGTCCTAAGGAGATGGAGGGACTTTTGCTCTGTATGGCTTTCCAGATCCTGGTCCTAGTCTCTTTTTGAGCTATAGCTGTGTTTTAAGCCCATGAGTTCTCTGAGATCCAACTGGATCTTTCAGGTGATTTCCCAAATGGGTTTAGCTTTCTAAAACATGGTTATTACAACAGATTACATTATTATCCTAGCTTCATTTGAAAGCACATTATATACAAATGAATTTATCAAATTAATACTAAACACTGTCAACTAAGAGAGAGAATAGTATGGTGGGAGAGGTAATGGGATAAAGATGTGACAACAGTGGGCCAAAGGGCACCATGGTGAGAGCTCTCCAGAGGTACATAAAGAACAGCTTAGAATGTCTCTAAAACTCAGGAGAGATTCCTGCATCATGGCACCTTGAATGGAGAGCTGACTGGAACTACCATCAATGTGGCTAATGATTTTAGGCTCTAAAATAATCCTACCTTTGAAAAACCTGGCATGACAGTGTCAACTTGCTCCTTTTAAAGTCTTAAGTTTTTTTAATGTAAATATCAAAATTCCACCGCAAACATATCAGAGAAACATTCGCATGAGTATGCCTTCCTACGTATACAAGGATATTTATTGCAGCAGCCTCTAACAATGAAAAATTGGGAATAACATAAATCTATCAAACAGCAACTAAGTCTACTAAAAGCATAATCCTAATGAAACTCAAATACTTAAGTAATTAGGCAATTCTACATGTATCGGCATGCACTGATAATCAAAATATACTGGCATATGAAAAAAGCAGGCAAGAACATATGTTCAGGCAAGAACATATATTATTGCCTGAGGTTCAAAAATAAGCATATTTGTGTGTATGCTTCTATATGTAATGAGAATATGAAAAGAAAAGTTTGTCAGCTCTCCTCCAAACTCTTCACTGCAGAGATTTGGTCAGATCAGGACTGGAGGTACATTTTCATTTTCACATTTGCTGTTTTCTGTGTTGTTAACATTGTTCACAAGCATGCACACACCACCGTTCTAATCAGTGAGCGGATGGAGATGTGCCACTCAATCCATTCCTGTGCAGAGAATGAAAAAAAAAAAAACCCAAAACGTTCAACTATATGAAAACTGTCAGCAAGCCCACAGATTTAGAAATGTGAGGGAAGAGAAACTTTCTTTCTCTCTCTTTTTTTAACAGCACTACAGACCTGTAAAGGAAGAAATCTAGTGATTTTACATCTTGCTCACAGAAGCCGGCGGTTTTAAAAAGGCGCAAAGTGCTGCAAGTACTAAAAATACCCCCTATGCCACCACAGCACCCAGCTTCCATTTAACTCTCTTTGCTATAAATAGCGAAAGAATAACACCCATACTCCCTAGAGTACTCCCAAAAGTGTGGCTAGAGAGGAAGTCGCACTACTTTCTAGGCTAGAATATGGCTTTGGCAAAGGAGGGAGCTCCTTTGGGTGAGGAAAAATAGGGTTGTCATGGCACCCTGACAGGCTTTCCCCAAAAGGCTAAATTGGGAGATACTTGGGTTAAAAATAAAGCAGAGACTTTTCCTCAGAAACAGGTGACTGGAGTTTTGCCTTATTTGTGAGGATTCTTTTCTCTGGCACAGCAGGCAAAGCTCCTTGTGGGAACCTTCCATTTGTGAGCAGGCAACCACTTCCTTGGGACTGAGGCGCCATAGACTACTGTGCTCCTAATTTGTAAACACATGTGTAGCTTATTTAGGAATATGGCAGCCGTGCCAAGAAACGTCCTCTCACTTCCCCTCACACTTGTGAACACCACACACCAATTACCAACTGTCTGGCTGTAATTTTTTTTTTTGTCTTTTCTCCTCTTCCTGCGAATTTTGGACTCATTTGATGTTGTTAGAGAAAAATACAAAAATCCCCACCCCCAGTGATTGTCTGCTTACGTCATTGTGTCTGAGGTCCACATCACAGTTACAACAGAAATTTACCTAAAATTCCCCCCGTTAATACGCACTTACCTGGGGGGGGTGGGGGCACATTCCCTTCAAACACCAGTCCGCAATGTGGAAAAAATGCTATGTTTGGATTCGCTATATTCTTCCTTGAATGTGGTTTCTTTTTTTTTTTTTTAACTAAAAAGATAAATCCTAGAGCTATATTAAGTTCCAAAATGCCTCACAACAGGTGTGGATATAAAGGAGCAAGGGAGTAGGGGTAATCACACAGAGAGACCCAGAGCAGTCCCCCCCCCTTTTTTTTTTTTTAACCCAGAGCCATTTTATCTATAAAGTACTTTTATGATTTCTGGATGCCAAAGGTAATATAATGCATGCTCCTTCATTTGGTCCTTGACTGGCATTTGGGTGGAGAAAACTAAAATAATTAGATGGCCAGAGAAGAAAACTAGAACAGGAGGTTTGTCTTCTCAACCTCTGAAATCCCACCTGTCTAAAAGTTAGGATTCCAATGCATTCACTGGGTCATTTATTCAAGCAGTTGAACCCACTCAGGGTCAGGCTGAGGTTTGAAACGCTGCATTTCCTTTTACTGGTTTTAATGGGGTTTAAAACTGTGGAAGCCAGAAAAATGTAGAGGTAATTTGCTGCCCACATACCTAACATGATTCAGCTTGCCCTTAGCTTGACTTTTTTAGCTTTTACTGAGACTTTATCCAATGAGTAATCCTTCTAGTAAAAAATTTACAGCAAATCTTTTTCAAGTGTCCTGTTTTAAATAGTCCATGAGGAAACATGTTATTTATATTACTTAAAATCTTATGAAACTAGGAAATGCAAATTTAACTCCAATGACACACATTTTCACCTTTCATATTGAAAAGTATCAAAAAATCTCGACAATGTTCTGTGAAGATAGGCCTGCCAGGAAACCCAAATCCCACCACCACTGACAGGAAAACATGGGATAAAATGGGAGATGCTCTGTGGGAAATCTGGCGATACCTACAAATTGACAATGTATATGTCTTCTCCCAGAACTGCATTTCTAAGAAAGTACCCACAAACACACTGACACATATGTGCAGAGATAAACAGGCAAGATATTCACAGCAGCAGCATTTGGAAAAGTTAAAGATGAAAATAAGTCCAATGTCCATAAGCAAGTCAGGGTTTCAAGTACCTCAGGTACAGACTTCGAAATAATGGGATGGGCTGTAGTCAAAAGTAAGGTAACTGTGCGGAAAAAGGTCCAGGAAAAATACACAGCTCAATAGACGGATCAAGAGAAACAAACACATTTGAGTATACGCAGACTGTCTCTGGGAGGAAACTGCTAGCAGTGATCCTTTCTTGCAGAGGGGCTGCCTTGTCACCATGTGTACCCACTCTTTTTTTAAATTTTATTTATTTATTCATGGGAGACACAGAGGCAGAGACACAGGCAGAGGGAGAAGTAGACTCCCGGCAGGGACCTGATGTGGGACTCGATCCCAGGACCCCGGGATCACGCCCTGGGCCAAAGGCAGGCGCTCGACCACTGAGCTACCCGGGCGCTCCTGTACCCACTCTTCATACATTTTGATTTTCATACCATGTACATGTAGTACTGATGCTGAAGGAAATAACTATATTTTTTAAAATCTCACAAAATCTTGTCTAAAATTTTCAGTTGCTAATTCAACAATGTTCAGATCATTGTTACTACGAATCCCATCCTTTTCATAATGCTTACACCAACTTACTTAAAACTGTCAAATCCTTGAAGGTGCAGTTCAAAGGCTTTTCTCTAGCTTCTCTATCCAGATGAAACCCTCATCTCTGGGAAACAAGTATGGGACATGGTCTAGCCTCCATTTTGCTGTCTGTGCACCTGAGTTCTAGCTGTCTACGCTCTATCCTTCTCACTAAGGTAAATTCCTTGAGGAGTAGGGTGGAGAGAAGGCTTTGTCCATATCTCCCTCTGTGTCTTGCTACAGTGCAAAACACACAGCAGGCTTTAGATATGTGTAATAAGCCATATGCTTAGAAATGTACAGAAAGCAACAATAGGTAAAAGGCAGTATCTGGAAAAAACAAAACAAAACACAAACAAACAAACAAAAACAAAACCTAGAGAATAGAACAGGCATCATTAAATACTGTATACACTTTATTCTAAGAGCCCATTCAACGTGTCCTAGCACAGAAGAATACTGGGCTTGTTATATTTCAAAAGCGTTGAAATATTTAACTTTAACTCAATAGACTATCTGATTCGGATGTTGTTACATCAGAATTTAACTTTGGAATAACATTATGATCTCTGAGAGGTAAAGAAGAGTATGAAAAAGATGATTACAATATCCTAAATGTAAAAATTAAGAATATAACATTCTCGTTTGCTACACTTGTCCATTTCTACTTTCCTCAGGACAGTAATTGAAATATTGCTTTCCATTTTTCTCTCATATTTAATCACCATTAATAATCTTTAACTCTGACAGGTTAACAAATTCTCCCCTTAAAAAGTAATGACTTTGCACTAAACTTTAAGTTATATCTAAATGGCAGTTACAAATATAAAAATATTATCTGATGACTCACTTCAAAATGACAGACTAAGATTTTAATCTAAAATGACACATGCAGGGCAGCCGGGGTGGCTCAGCGGTTTAGCGCCGCCTTCAGCCCAGGGCCTGATCCTGGAGACCCGGGATCGAGTTCTGAGTCGGCCTCCCTGCATGGAGCCTGCTTCTCCCTCTGCCTCTCTCTCTCTCTCTCTCTCTCTCTGTATCTCTCATGAATAAATAAATAAAACATTTAAAAAAAATAAAATAACACATGTAAATACCAAAATAATGTAAAATAGATACATTTTTAACCATTTTCTCCCTCATTTATAAGGCTGTCTTGATCATTTTCTTTGTTAATCTATAACACTGCTTAACATATGACATTTAAAGAAGTTTAAATATTCATCATGGATGCTTACAAATTTCCATATGGCTCGGTATCAGCAAATAATATTCTAACGTAAGTCATTTAAAATTCTTTCTTTTTTTTTAAGAGATCTCTACATCCAACATAGGGCTCAAACTTACAATCCTGAGATCAAGGGTCACCTGCTCCACCAACTGAGCCAGCCAGGTGCCCCTATTTAAAATACTTAAGGAATGCAGTGGCAGATACAGTTATCTGATTTTCTAGTGAATTCAGCACTATGGGGAGTAGATAATGTTTTTATTATTTATTTATTTTTTTTTTTTTTAATGGAAGAAAGTGCCACATTATTTTGGCTGAGACTGGTCCTTTTTGATTCTTCCCTGGAAGGTTCTCTTCATTTACCTGCAAAGATCTATGCTCTTTAAAAAAACTAAGCCTGGGATGCTTGGGTGGCTCAGCAGTTAAGTGTCTGCCTTCGGCTCAGGGTGTGATCCTGGGGTCCTGAGATTAAGTCCCACATCGAGCTCTCTGCATGAAGCCTGTTTCTCCCTCTGCCTATGTCTCTGCCTCTCTGTGTGTGTGTGTGTGTGTCTCTCATGAATAAATAAATAAAATCTTTAAAAAATTAAGCTACCATAATAAGTATGAAAGATACATAAAATAGGAACATCACTCTTGTGATGAATAGTAATGGTATTAGGATGGGAAAAGGAACAATCAGAGTGCGAGAAGAATGACCAGCAAGGTCAAATAAACAAGACAAAAGGTGGAAACTCAGTGATATAGGAAGGGATGTCATAGGAAAGAAGAGAAAAGTGAGATTAAAGAACTAGCAGCCTCAGAAATTCTCTGTCGGGGAACAGCAATTCTATCTTGTGGTCCAGCCAATAGTCTCCAGAGAGACTACTGGTGTCTCTTATTGAATTAAATTTTTTTTTCTAGGTACTTCCAAACTGAAGTTCTATGGTTCTGAGTCAGATGAAGAAAAAAAAAAAAAGTTCTAGGTTACTAGGGTTTTCGCTCAGTTCTGTGCTAGTAGGTGTTATAGACCTTGGTTCAAAACCCAAAAAACAAATATTCAAGAAGCCTTTATGCCTGCCAAGTATGATGGCAAGAAATGTTCTCACAATTCTCATGAATGTGTAAGATTTTCAAGGGATTGAAAGAAACACTATATTTAGCTTAAAACATTCTCAAGTCAAAGCAAAAGATCTTGTGTGTCAAGAGAGAATAGATCTATTCTCTTAGCATCATTCAAATATATAATACAGCCTTGGTAACTACAGTCACCATGCTGTATATATGATATCCCAAAGGACCTACTTATAACTAGAAATCTGTACCTTTTGACCCCCTTCATCCATATGTTCCCTTTTCTCTATCATCTTCTTTATTAGGTCTGTCCGTAAGATTTATGAATATTTGTAGGTAACCAGAAAAAATATATGTTTACAGAAAAAAGAAGAGGGGAATAGCTTTTATTAATCAGAATAACAATATGTTTAAGGACAGGACAGAAGGGGGCACCTGGCTGATTCAGTCAGTAAAGCATGTAACTCTGGATATCCAGGTTGTGAGTTCAAGCCCTATGTTGGGTGTAGAGATTACTTAAATAAAAAAACCCTTAAAAAAAAAAAAACAGTAAAAACAGTACAGAGCAAAAGGAAGGCTGTCTTCTACTTAAACTTGAAAAAAAGATTCTAAAGATTCAAATATTTTAGGAACCAGAAGAAATAAGAAGAGTGAGGCCATCTCAACATCACAGCCCTAGGTTTAATGTTGAGATGGTCTCCTTATTTTCTAAGGAGAAAGAAAACAGTATAAAATGGAAATTTTTAAATGTCTTTTTAAGTAAACTCTACCCTCAACATGGGGCTCGAACTAATGACCCCAAGACCAAGAGTCACATACTCTACTGAGACAGCCAGATGCCCATAAAAAGGAAATTATAAAATTACAAGGTACCACAAAAAACATAAACAAGTCTGAAATGGCACACTGAGCACCAACTGCCCCGTGGTCAGGTTCCAATTATTCTCTCCCAAAGAAGAAAACTTCCCAAAGTAAGTATTTAAGAACAGTCACAGAGGACATTCACAATAACCAATAATAATGCATAGTTTCAGAAAATATCAAACCATCTGTTTTATATAACTAATGTGTCTCAAATCCATTTTTATACGTCTCCCAAATAACTTTAAGTCTGATAGTTCACAATGAGGGCTAGGCCTTGATTATTATCACCTTTACTTATATACTGAAGTAGTTAAACATACTAGTTCCCCATTGAGTGTGGTATTTTATTACTCCATTTCTCATAAACAGGTACTTCTTAAAATACTATAATATAGGATTATTATGGTAAATTTCATTCATTCATTCATTCATTCATTCATTCATTCATTATTTCTAAAAATTTTGTTTGTAAGTAATCTCTATATCCAACATGGAGCTCAAACTCACAACCCAGAGCCAGCCAGGCACCCTGGTAACCTGCATTTATACTATTGTTCTACATTATAAACCAGAGAACACATTCACTTTTACAATCTCATCTCTTTCTTAAAACACACACAAGGCAGACAAGACATCGTCTCATCCCTATTTTTACGGATCAGGAAACTGAAGGTGAGAGACTCCAGGCATTCTACAATCAGATTTTGTAACTTCTGCTCACTTGATCTACAGCTTAGAATCTACTAAAGTCAAATCACACACCTAACAGGAAGTATCATTGTCAAATTCACTAACTGCAATTTCATAGGTATTCTAATTCCAAAAGAAGTAAGAAACCAAGTCTTTATTACCAGACCTCCTAAATAATACAATTCTCTAGGAAACCAAGCTAACCAGACACTACCACACATATGACCAAAAGAGAGAGAATGGCCTGTTCCAAATACACACACACACACACACACACCTATATGGTGACTGGCATGTACAAAGAAACACCACGGTTTTCCAAGAGATGTTATACATCAGAAGTCCAAAATATTTAACTGCTTTGAAATGGGTTTCAAAAATGACAGTTTAAAACATTAATAATAACAGCTTATGATTCATTAACATTATCCTCATTTGGAATATTATTAAAAGAGTGTTTTTACTACGAATTTACTATGGTTTAATATTTGGTTCTTGTATAATAATACATTTCTCTTACAACTAATGTAAGTAATACTCAAACACTCTGACCCTTATTTCTTCTTCTAGGAAAAGACTTAATACTCCCTAAAGTTTGTTACTAGTTGAACTAGTGCTGACAAAGTATTCTAAATTCATTTAAACTTTATCCCATGCATAAAGTAGATTAATCTGCCCATAATTTTAGACAGTTTGGCCATGAAACTTAGATTTTATTGAGGATTATTACATTTCTTATTAGGTAGGGTGCAAGGAAATTTTATGTTGATATTTCTTCTATATTCAATCCAAATATTCTTATCATAATTGAAATTTAAGAATACAAATAAAAGAGAAGATCCAAAGCAACATGTATATAGGTGTCACTCAAAAGCATTTTGATAAAGACCTATAATCTGAAATGGCTTTAATGCATGCTGGATTGTTGCCTGAAAATTGTGAATTCTTCATGGGGTCACTAGGTGGCATATCACTCTGCGTTGTCTGAACAGGTACCTATAAGGAGCGAATTATCAAAGAGAGTAGTAGAGGACAAAAAATAAGAGCACTTACTATGCTTTCATAAAAAACCTCTGTTTGTGTTGACATGAACTAGAATTATTCGAACTAAAACAACTCTTCAGTAATCTGCCATTCCTTGTAAAAAAGGAAATTACTGAAACTAAAAATCACAACAGTAAAATCACAGTACCACAACATTTTTTCTTAATATTTATAGAGCCTTGAAACATTATACATATATATACAATATTTTATGTAACATTTATATATTACATATAAATATACCTTATATACTTACATATTACACATTTATATTTTACATTATAAAAACATTCTTGTGTGCTAGAGATAGATAGGTTTGATTGAGGTAAGATATATGAGCAGCTTTTATTATCTTAAGTAGCTTTTAATTGTATCATTAACAGATTTCCTTTGTTGTAAGTAACAGAATTAAGAAGCATTTACTTGGTATAAATGTATTCTAAAAAATTTCAGGCTGGTGTACCATTTTATAAAAAGAAAGGGAAAATACATGTGTTTAGAGTTTTCTAAACAGTCCAAAAAAGATGAGAATTTCTACGAAGTCTAAAATATGGAACAGAATTTTCAAAATGTTTACATAGTTTTCTTCTATTTTTTGCTGTTTTGTATTTTCTGGTACTTCTAGAACAAATGGTATACTTAAAAGACAACAAAATACATTCTCTACAAGATAAACATAAAACAAAATGGCAGACTGAAAAACAAGAATATAAAAAATTAAAGGTAAATGATTTTTAACTCCACCATTATTCATTCACCTTTTATGTGAAGCAGAAAAGCAGGAACACAGAATGTTGCGGCAGCTGATCTATCTTTGAACAAGGCGTTGCTATCCTGAGGTGAATTTTTCTTTAAAGCTCTCTGACATTTTCATAAACTAACAAGGTTTTTTGTTTATGCTTTTATATTTACCACTGCATTAAATATTATGCCTTTTTGTACTTCTGATTAATACACCAACCACATCACTGCAAATACTGTTCAGTGTCTCTTCAGAAGTTGTTACATCACTTCAGCACATCCACCGTTTGAGATAAGATTCAGTAGTATTCTTATCGAGAATTTTCTGCACATAAAGTTAAGTTAAACATTTCTATTTCTTTAATCACATATATTACCAATACCATGATACTCGTTCTCTTTTCAATAGATCACACAACAAAATGCCGGTTTGGATTTTTGGTTTTCTCGAGCTTTCAACTTAATAATATCTAATATACAAATTTAGAAACTGAGTATTCGAGGACATCTAGCACTGTTACACTTTAAAAGTGCACCTTGAACTGGGTATTATATGTAAGTGATAAATCACTAAATTCTATTCCTGTGAACATTACAGTATACGTTAACTAACTAGAATTAAAAATTTGGAATAAAATAAATCACAATATCACAACCACAATTTATTTCTCCATTCACCTGTTGATGGACTTTGGACTATTTCCAGTTGAGGCAATTATAAATAAAGGGCTATAAACATAAAAGAATAGTGCTCTTTGAAAATGAAAATGTATAGTCAATCCATACGACAACAGATTAAAATACAATTATATTTTTAAAAATAAGGATGAGATTAAAAGGAAAATAAAGGGCTATTATTAGTGAAATATAAATATATTCACTAATATAGATATTGGTGAAATATATTGGTGAAATGAAGGAATTAAAGTGAGAGCCAACTAATTTCCAGGGTGTTCAGTTATGTTTTCACACTTAAGTTGGTCTTATTTACAAGGCTGAGTTGGTGCACACTGAAGATCCCTGAGCTGCCATTTACAAAGGAAAGTGAAAGAACCTGAAAAGAAGACATGTATCGTCCATATATTTATCTTGACTTTGATTTAACCTTGAAGAAAAATGTTATCTTCTATCACTAAATAGCATTTAAAAAAATAATCTAGCATCACAGTATTATGATAGCATCTAGCAGACACTTAACACGATTGAGTCTCTTATTATAGTCTTACAAACACAAACGATTCCTGAGCTCTGACTTTTCATTTGGAAAGTCAATTTTTCACTATTGTATTTCATTAATTTAGGATGTCATTGATTATGAGATATGCTACTTTTAATGTAACATAAAGAAAGCAAAATACTGCCAATGAAATTGTGACATGAAGCATTATCACATGAACTTTCAAATTTGTTCTTTTTGAAAATAATTATTTAGGCTCACTTAGACACAGGCTCGTGTCATAGACGACCTTTATATATACTAAAATAAGAAGATAAAAGAGAAATAGACTGGTTAAGGCATTCTTAAAACTGCACGCATTTAGATCTCTACTCTTTTTACTCATGACTGCCTTCAGGTTGGGGCATCGATGAGTCTTCACATACACAATACACTTCCATGACATCAGGATGGTAGTTGACACAACATTTCTTAAAGTGCTCCATAACTACCTCCAGGATATTCTCAGAACCCATTGTCACCCCTCTACAAATTCCTCCCTCACAGAATCCTTAAGTACTTTATTGACTGAAAATGCGAGGCATTGCAGTCATGAACCCCGGAATAACAACCAAGTTTGCACATTCAGTCCACGATGATTACATCATAGCTGCTGTCTGGACAGCAGCAGAGATAAGACTTCACAGACTATAAATGCACCTCGATTTCCGGCATATGTAAATGTGTAAGGTACTTTGCCATTTAGAACTGAGGAAATACGATATTCATATTCATTTCTTGTTAATCTGCCATTAGAAATAGGAGTCTTCATACATGTATCCTATAATCATAAAATCTAAGCTAATTTTTGTGCTCTCAACTAAGTATTTAATAAGGTGGAATACACAAACACTCCTTAAACATCCATATCTGAGCTTTCACAACCAACTAAAATACACATATGTTAGGTTTCAACAAAATGTTTTTTATTACAACAATAAGTATAAACATCCCTGGCATTAAAGTTTCATGGTATAATGACATAGTACAAACATATGTTTTTATTATAAATCTTGCATACTTTGTGATTTTGGTACGGCAGTTTAGTGAAAATAGGTTTCTTTGTTACGATTGTACAATGCACCACTCCTGAACTCTAAATATGTGAGATTTGATCTATTTCATAAATTTAGATTGCTATAGGATCCTAGAAGTTAGTTGCATGTAGTAATAAAGCATAAAGAACTAAATTATTTTGTTAAATCTATTAAGGTAGGTATTCCTACTTTCTTTCCTTCACATTAGTACCAACTGATAATTTTCAAGGACTGGAAAAATCCATAATACTGCCTAAACAGCAAATTTCCTTGAAGCAGGGAAGTGTGATAAGGCAAGAAAGAAATCAGACTTTGGATTCAGAATGGCTGCACTCCTGGGTTTACCAGATGCCCCCTGGGTGAGCTGGATCAATATCCTGTCATTGGTTTGCCGGAGGACTTAAGAAAATTAGGTAGGTTAGATAAATCTCACAGACTATACCTGGTACATAGCAGGGATTCAGAAAACATTAATTCCATCTTCCATTTTTCTCAAAGAGTTTGATTCACAGTACATTTTCAATAAAATAAATTCCTGCCTGGCATATACTAATTGAGAAATCTATCATTTCAATCTCCATTTAAAGTTCCTAAACTCCTAAAACACCATCCACATTTTCCAGCCATGGCCTCTCTATTATATCCACCACTTGAAATCATGAGGAACATGATGTATATAGTGCTTGCTCATTTAAACCGTTTTTCCTTCCGATGGGCCTTGAAGGGGGTGGAGGTGGGGCAAAATCTGATATTAATATTTGAACAATCAAAAGAGTAAAACAAAATTTTTTTAACCAAGAAAGTAAAGGATGATAGATTTACATTAGGTAAATGTTTACCACAGAAAATCTTTACCTAGGAACTCAGTTCTAAAGTTCTACTCAGAGAACTGTCTCTACTGGAGACAATAGCCAACACAGCTAAAAACAAAGGTACAAACATGGGGCCCAGAAGACTGTCCTGATTGGGTGTCTGTTTACTTGGTTGTTTTGGCCATACAATGAGTTTTTTCAAAAAAATTTAATCTGTTTCAATATTTCAATATCAAGAGATTTACATAGAAATCTAGACTTCTGGCTTTTCTTACAAAATTATGAAACCGTCTACACTCCCCCCAATTTATTCATTTATATTACTTCTCTGGCTTTTTAATCATGAGCTTGCTGCCCTGGTTCAAAACAAGTTCTCTCCGGAAAACCTTTCCAGAAAGAGACCTGACATGCTTAACGCTAAGCCTTTCTTTCCTGGACCATCTTTCTACAAATGATATCTGCTGACTGCTGACCAGCTTTAGGAAGATGAAGCCAGAAACTGCAATGACATGAAGTTTCATAGTTCAGTCAAAGGGAGTCAATGACATTTTAAAGTATATGACAAGACAAGAACCACTGTGACCATCATTTAAAAATCCAAAACCCAATCAAAGACACCGACATCTTTAACAATAGGTGTCAAAGTGTATTCCCGGATGGATTTTCTCTTACATCTCTGTGTTAGCAAGCTTATTTTCCTGATAAGATAACTTCTAATTGAGTCTCTCAGCAGGAATATTTCCAAGATTTTAGTTTTGTATTTCTTCCATTTTAAAATAATACCTATGTCCAAAATTCTTACAGAAAAGGGTAGGCAATAAAGAGAAGAAAACAAAAATAGAAATTGTTAAAATTCCCAGTCACAAAAAATTTAAAGCAAGAAATTTTAAGAAAAGATTTAGATAAAGAGGCTACATTTTATTGGAATATATCCTCTTCAAATTGAAATTTACAAAAAAAAAAAAATTGAAATTTACAAAAATTTTCTAGATATAAATGTATTTAGAGAAAGAAAACTTTTTTAAAGCATTCAATTATGAAGGCTACATTGTATTTTGTATATCTGAAGACCACAAACAGACTCTGAATGGCTTTCCTGAATAGTTAATTTTAAATCTTTAATATGTAACACATGTCAGGACCAGAAAGTACTCTATGGGGTAACACCAGTTTTGCTCAGCAGACTATGCAATAACTTGACTAACTGCATATTTTCATGAGGTTGGGTATCACCAAAAAAGAAAGAAAAACAACAAAACTACCCCACCTAGAAAAAAGCTAAGAAGCTCATATTTTAGGAATCTTTCTGCGTCTTCTGTAAATATCATGTAACCCATAAGCAAATGCCTTTCCAATACTTTTTTGTAGTGTTTCTACTACACAGCAAAGCAGTTAATACTTGTTTATGGTGACGTGTGATTACAATCACATAGTCAGAAGCTCTTGAGGAAAGTCCCAGTGGTACAGCTCACCTAGTTTTACCCACAAAACGAGAACCAAAGTAGAGGCTACAGTTGTCAGTCATAGCCTACCTGGTTCAGAAACCTCTCTGTGACATTGCCGGAGAGCATTTTCTCACTCCAAATATTAAAATAGAAACAAATGAGAATGATTGCCACTATACTATGAAATGAGATTTAAATACTCCTTGCTTCACAGTAAAGTTAACCACAAACATGTGCAACAAAGAGGGCATCTGATATTTTCAGCCTCTCACTGACTTCTCTCTGGAGAAACCTTATACCAGGTGTGGCTAAATTCACCAACTCTTTTTCTGGCCGAGTGCAAAGAACAGCATGCATTTCATGCACTTTGTTCTGGAAGAGTCAACAACTTCTGCTATGGGAAAGAACAAATACCATCTTCTCAGTTCTGCCACGTTCAAAGTTCCTATTTCAAGTAAAAGTCCTCATTGGAAACATTACCAGCAGAGCTTTTACTTTTCTCTTCTGCTCTAGGATATATCTGCTGCCATCCACTCAGAGCTCATTAGTGGCTTTATCTCTATTTGTCTCAGTGCTGCTGTCTCTCCACAAAATCCTTACTGCCATCTCCATCCCTCTATGAGGAACAGACACAAAATTTTGCTATATTTTACCCACCAAAAAAACCCCAAGAGTAACAAGTGACTACATAAATAATAAGATATAGAAATGTGAATTCAACAGAAATCAAACTATAAAAACTTGTTAGAAAAAAACATCCTTATAAGTGCTTCAATAAGTTTTATGTTTCTAGAATTATTACATGACCAAAGAATTCCACTCCCAGGTAAATATCCCAAAACTGGAAACAGGTGTTCAAATAAAAGCTTGTCCACAAAAGTTTGTTGCAGCACTATTCACAATAGTCAAAAGTTAAAAAAAAAAAATGTCCCCTAACAGATGAGTAAATAGACAGAATGGAAACTATCCATACAATGGAATATTACTCAGCTAAAAAAAAAATGGATAAAGTACCGATACAAGTTACAACGTGGATAAACACTAAAAATATGCCAAGTGAAGGGAGCTAGACACAAAGGGATACATATTGTATACACCAGAAAGCATTAATATGAAATATTTATGGGCAAATCCATAGAGAGAGAAAGCAGGTCAGTGGCTGTCAGTGACTGGGGGGAAGAGGGAATATAGAGTGACTTCTCAATGGGTACAGGGTTTCCACTTATGAAGGTAAAAAGTTCTGGAACTAGATAGTGATGATAGTTGCACACCATTGTGAATGTACTTAATGCCACTGAATTGCATTTTTAAATCATTACAATGCTAAATTTTATGTTATGAGTATTTTACCATAGTAAAAACAAAGAAACAAACAAAAAGAATGGCAAATCATCTATGTTCTAGATGTGAGCAACATACAAATTGTCCCCGAGGGGACATCTATTAAAAGCCGAGGAATGAAAAAGCCCAAGGACTTGCTTTGCCATTAAATAGGGCATCCTCTATAAAACTACTTCAGATCCCATACATAAATTTAGAATGTTTCATGCAGTGGTGGCGTTAAATATAATCATGAAAGGGCAGTTGGGATTCTATGTGAAAAGTGAAAAGATTAATACCCATTCCTTGTTTTCTTTACACTTCAATTATTAAAATACAAAAAACTCGAATGCAAATTAATAGATGAGGTGGCTACATTGTTAGGGACAAAATAGCACCAGAGGTGCTATTCTTCTTTAAACAGAAGGTGACAACTACACAGAGGAGGCCTCTGTCCCCTTCAGCAAACACACAGCATGCCCCAGATCTCACCCAATACACTACCGCTTTCAAAGTATGGATTCAATATTGTTGCTCGAAAGTAGTGTCTTAAAACCCATAAGCATCATAGGTATAACTGTTTCAACTACATTTCAGAAATTAGAAAACAAGAGGTTTCAGTTCAATGTCACAGTGGCAAATGCAATGAACATTTTTATATTTTCATATATATTGTCTTAAATGTCTGTGACATAATTGTCAGCTGATTTGAATCTTCCACTCCTTCCACTACACTTCCTCTTGCTCCTGTTCTACCAGAGTCAAGAAGAAAACCCATGTGCTGTTCTTTCTTACATACTACCCTGTTCTCTCATTCTAAATGGTTAAATAAAATGCAAAGTGCAAGGATTTTTAGAGCACAAATACTAGAGCCAAATATCCGCTACTATGCTAATATACTAATGCTAATAATATAAATCCTATCTAACATGTACCGTTAGGAGTTAACATTACACAAATATATAATGAACTATCTCTACCAATTTATATTATTACAATGTAGTATATTCCATAAATCCATTCCTAAATCGAAATTTCATTAGGGGTAAATATGGAATTTTCTAAAACAACTCAAAAGATAATTTTTATACAGATTGTTACATATGGATGACAATTTTCTAACTTTTTAAATAAATGTTTAATAAACATTACAAGTAAATTTTACCATCAGAGAACAAACTATTTGGATTTGTAAAGAAGAAAGGAGATCAAGTCATATTAAAATGATACACAAAAATTCTGATTCAGGGAGAAAATGAACTTATATCTCTTAAATTCTGCTTTTCTACATAGGCAGTAAGTAGTACCAAATCTATTCTTATACAAGCAATGCTTTTTAACACTAAGGACAATGGCTACTCTATGATGCATGCATGCATGATTTTGGCCAAGAGCTGTGCCAGCCACTTGACATATAATGTTTCTATCCTTGCATTAAGCAATATAGTCTCATTTTAAAGACTAGGAAACAAGGGCTTAGGACATTCAGGTAACCTGGTGAACTTTGCATAAATATTAAGCAGCAGAACAAGGACTTGGTATATGTGATTTCATTCTTGCTCTTGCAAAGTTATCTTCCTTGGCTAAAGCCCATAATCGTATTTTTTGGAGAACCTCCACTTCAAAGATTATAGAAAACCTTTAAAAGCAGAAGATAAAATGCACATATTGACATGTTGGCTTAATGTAGCTACATTAGTACATCTACTTTCTAAAGACAAACCTAGAATTGGCATGTTGATAATTTACATGAAGTACTATAGCAAAATGCCTAAAATTTACCTCCTAAAAGACCTTTGTACAGAGATGAAAGTTTATCATCAAAAGCATTTTTAGCAGGTGGACTAAGGAGAGAAAATGTGTCATTAAATCTAAGCATTTAAAATTACTGTTTTGTAGGCTTTACTCTTTGATAATACAGAGGACCATCCATTTTTAGTTTTGTTCCAGAGATCCCCTAAAATAGCAAAAATCAGTGAAAGACTGAAAACTTCGCAAGCACCCATGTGTTGCTACAAGTTCCTAGCACCTCTGTGCTCTTTGGAGCACATTCACATAACTAAATTCATCAAAAGTCATATCTAACAAATTCTTAAAAAGAAAGGCTGGAATCCTGGGACCTATTATTGCTATTATAACTTCATAAATATCCTGCATATTTTTTCTAATTTTAAGATATAAAGAACAGTTGAGGAGAATGAGTTCTGCTTAATGGATCAGAAAGCCTATTTCAAATATCTGAAACCAAGCTGTTTCTTGTGCTTCTCGATTTGTCCAAAACAACAGACTGTGTGAAATAACTCCACATATGTGGTAGGAGGCAGTCCATTAAATTTCTGATAAACATCTCTGTGGAGAAAGTGGAGTGGGAATCCATAAAATCATAACTGGGGTTCCTTTTGTTTTGAAAAAGAAACTTTGAAGTTATTCATAAATATTTACTTGAACACATGATTCACTTAATTACCTGTAATTACACAGAAAATCTTTTCATTAATATTCAAACAACTGTGATTCAACATCTGTATGTAGTTTTGATGTTCCCTCTATGTGAAAATGAATTAGATTTAAAAATGGTGGGAACAATAGTTAAGGTAACATGATAATGTTCCAAAGAGACTTTCCAATTTTGTAAAATGCCGAGGTACATTACCTGGTGGTGAAATCACTGCAAGTAAAGACTAAGTAAGCCAGCATCGTGAAATAACAAAGGGAAATTACACAATGTTCCCAGAAAAATTATCTAGAGGTTCAGCTTCATGTCAAGGAATTAGCTTGATTCGCTGTAATTATCGTTTAATTTTTTCATTAAGTGCTCACAAAAACTGACATTAAACACCAATGCTCAGGATTATGAAACCTATAAGACAAGGCATATTTCATAGGCTACAGATGTCCTATTGGCAAAAGTTACTGCACACAAACTTCACATCATGGTTTCTCAAATTTAGTTTCTAATGTGTGTCTTTATTTATATTTCTAATTTACTGAGTAGACTGTGTACGAAGTAGGGGGTGGTGGTGGCAGTAGTTGTTCATTAGAGGCTTAAGAGATATGGGTTTCTGTAAGTCTCTGACTTCCTCACTGTACTTAAGTCACAATGGTTAACAATGAGAGCAGCACTGAAGGGAAAGTGAAAAGTAGAATAAAAGTTCATTATTCTCACAATTTCACTTACCCTGTGCAGGTACTAGGTATACTCAGCTGACTCCCTCAAATATTGTTCTTTACCCTTAAAACTCACAAAACATTGATTGAATTCCAGGAGGAAAAAGACATTTGAGAGCAGTGTATAGAATTCTGTACAGTTCATGCCAACTGGGAGAGTCCATTAAAGTGTTCCTTCCTTGGAACCCAAACGCTACAGGGCTTTCCACGGCCCCCCGCCAGCAGTTCCTTCTACCTAAAATGTCCTCTCCAGAGCTGACCAAGTCCCCAATATGACTGAGCCACTGCTCAATGATCCCCATCACAAGAGCCTCCCGCTACCTCCTTGGCATGAGATCTGCTTTTCCTCTAGAGTAGAGGCTTCTTGTGGAATTTCTGTATTGACGTATTACTAGTACCCACTTTGTATGTTTATTGCCTATCATGTTCCCGGATGAACCCCTTGCACTTCGAATAGTGAGTGCTCAAAAAATGTTTTTTGAAAGGATAAATGATAAGGTACTGAGACAGAATCAAAATAGCTTTGCACAATTATAGTTTAACACACACACACACACACACACACACACAAACACAGTAGAAATGCCAGACCAACATATCTCATATGCTGTGAAACATGTAAAAGACTGCGAGTGAGTTGGGAGTCAAAGTGAGCCGGCCTCCTGCATTTAGTAAACTGTTTAACCAGGTTTTAAGTTTCACAAGCATTAAAACTTCAGAAATTATTTAGAACTTTGGTTTTCTTAAGGACACAATTGAAGCCAGTATATCAATTGGTATCTCCAATAATACTAATGAGATGTCTTATGACAGCACATTCCTTTCACTTCCCTGGTAGTGGGAGAACCAATGGATTTCCATGACTAAAGTTATACAACTAATAGAAGAGTAAGAAGTTGAGAGGAACTTCTAGACTTTAAGCTGTTAACATAGCCATGTAATAAATTACTTTATACTTACATTTATGTGTAATTGTGAGGAAAAACTGGAATGAAAAGGTTTTAAAATTAAGTTGTATAATATATACATAATTAAGTTGTATAATATACCCCGAGGTGAAATTTTTTATTTAAGATGTATGACAGAGAGTCATTTTATGTGCTAACTGTGGGAAATTAATTATCCCTCATATAATTATCATTATTTTCTCTGCAAGTAGGCACAATGATTCAATCAAACAATAATTTACCCCAAATCTATTATTTTTTCTTTTAGAAAACATATATATACCAGTTATTTTTCATGACCTCATCAAATGGTCATGAACAACAAAAAACCCCAAGAATTTTCTAAGAATTACTTTTTTCTTCTTATTGATAAGCCACAATTCACTACTTAAAACAACAACAAAAAGGCTTTGTAAATATCATCTTCAAAACCACCCTGTCAAAATGTTCAGATTTATTGCCAAACAAGCTAAAATCTGTTAGATTGCACCTGGAAATAATTTTTCCTGCAACACTGAACACTGTATTAGGGACCTTTGATATGGTGCCCAGCATTACAAGATTCCACTTTATCTGGAATTTATTAAGGACAGCAACAAGTCCCTTCCTCCTCACAGCAAGCTAACCTTTAGTCATGCTGGCTCACCAGTCCCAGCTCAGGATTCAGTGAAGATTCACAATCCATCGTCTGAAGTCCCTGAAGCTAGAAAAGCTTTGGAATTCAGAACTTTTCAAATTTTAGAAAGGCATATACCAATATTATAGGTTTAGCTCCACAGTATGTTGGGACATGCCATACTCCGTAAGCAAAGAATTTTTACTTCTGCAGCAAAATGTATGAATATTCACACTAAGTTGGATAAATAAAGACTATAAATAGCTTCACATAAGGTCAGAACAGGTTTTGCTGCCGAATGAGTTCAGGTCGGGTCAGATTTTGCCGCCAAAGAAGTTAGAAAATATTTTCGGTTTTCATTTTGAATTTTGGAATTATGGAGAAGGGACTGTGAACCTATTGAAAGAATATCAAAGCTTCCATTTATGGGTCATGTTCAGAGTCCATGCCCTAAAGGCTGCTATATATAAAATAAATTTATGTCAAGTTTTTGCTGGCCTTTTTCTAACAAAAAATGAATAAAATCTCCAAGTAAATGTACCTCACTAAATTTGATTTTTAAAAGATGATACTGATAATCTTTCATGAAGTAACCTCCCAGGTTCTCTTAATTCTTTAATCTCTCCCTGCAAATAGAAAGTTTCGAAAGCACAAAAACCTTGGGTGAAGATAACAAATAAATCTGCACACTGATATGAGCAAACTCCAATACTAAGTTTGAGAAAATACCAGTACAAATTCATTACTGGAGGAGTCAAAATTTCTCTTTCGTGGATATGGATGCACAAGATATTTAAACACTTTAGGTGCCTTTTAACTATAAAATTGATAGTGTTTGTGAAAATAAGAGTAACAGCAAAGAGAAAAATGATTAAGAAAATAAAAAGTACTAAAAAATTTCTACTTATATTAGACTAAGAGAAGAAATATCAATAGTAACCCATATAGTGAAATGGAAAAGGATATAAAAGTCACTCAACATGGAGTGTATATTAGCCCCCAGAAGTTACAAAGCACTGGATATGTGATCATGTTCAGTGAATTAAATAACTCAATTCATCTCATTCATCAACAAAAGACTTCAAGAGTTCTGTGCTTGTAGAGCAGTAGTGAGCAATGTCCAAAAACACAAATGAAAATTACAAGTCAACACAGATGCCATGTGTTCAATGTGCCCACACACCATTACCTCAGTTTAGAGGGAACTTGGTATTCAAGGCATCCTGATCCAAGGCCCTAGAACCAAAAACCAAACCAACCAAGCAAAATTCCACAATGAAAACTCCAGTAGCATTAGGAATAGTGAATGAAATTCAGAAATGGACGTTCCCTTGACTCTTCCTCAAAAAAAAAAAAAAAAATGGATATGCATTGGGGTAATTTAAATGTCACGAGAAAAGAAACAAGTAGCGTTCTGACACATAAGACAAGCACATAGGAGAGAAGAGTAGAAAAGAAAGTAAGTTATGAAGTCCACCCTTGGAAGAAATACAAACCATTAAAATTAACTTAAAGTAAGTTATTTTGGAGTCTTAAGATGAAAAGACAACTGAACTAAAATGGTGAAAATCCTTTACTGAAGTTCCTTAGAAAATAAGCAAACCCACTGCAATAGAACTCATTACCCAGTGGGGTCTAAATATTTGAGTATTTTTTTCCAATTTGTCACTAGAAAAGAAATAAATAAATAAAAAGGGGGGGGGAGGGAGGATGGAGGGAAGAAAAGAGAAAAGATAAAAGAAAAAAGAAAAGGAAAAGAAAACAGAAAAGAAAAGTCATTGAATGAAACACTCAAGAAACTAAGTTTTTGGTAATCATCAGCAGTGAAATATATGATCTATAGTCCCACCAGATGGAATGACAGTGTAAAATAAAGTCCCAGCTCTTCTACCAAATACTAAGGATGTTTTTCTAAAAAGCAAATGAGATGTCAATACTCATCTGCTCAAAGCCTTTTGGTGAACCCCAGGATAAAATGAGATCTATAACTCAAACTTCTTGAGTTGGCCCTTCTCTTTTTTGACATCTTTATATCTTTGAATGACATGTCCCTGTCCACTGCACTCCAACCATGCAAAACAACGTTTAGAATCCTAAGCAGGAATCAGCCTACTTCAAATGTTTCTCTCTTTCATCCCATACTCTATCAGGAAGGCTCTGACCCTCTTGGGGAGCACCTGGAGAACACAAATCTTCTTAACATCAATTCAAGCATGTCTTCCTCTATCTCTCCTCTCCTAACACCATCCTCCGATGGAATTTCTCATTCCTTCATCCTGCCACCAGCAGAACCTGAATTCACCTTTATTTGGAATCCTCACTTTGGGCACAGATTGGTTTACCATAGCTGGCTCTGGCCCAGTAATTGAAGGTTCTCTATTACACAGCATCTGCTAAATAACTAAATTAATTGAAAGGACTTCAATCACTATCCTATGTTTTATTAAGCATATTTAAGTTGGGAATTTGGATAACATACTCTTTTCTGGAGGCTTCTATGGACTGAATTGTGCCCCCCCCCCCCCCACCAATGCATATATTGAAGCTCTAATTCCCAATGTAACTATTTGCAAACAGGGATTTTAGGAGATAATCAAGGTTAAATGAGGTCATAAGGGTGCAGTACTTATCCAACAGGATTGATGGTCTTATTAGAAGAAGGAGAGAGAGAAACCAATCTCCCCCTTCCCACCTCCACTTTCACTTGTATACACCAAGAAAAGGCTATGTGAACATACAGTGAGAAGGCGGCCCTTTTAGAGTCAGGAAGAGCCCTCTTTACCAGACCCCACCACACGGGAACTCTGATCTCGGACTTGCATTCTCCAGAACACTGAGAAAATAAATTTCAGTTATTTAAACCATGCAGGCTATGGTATTTTGTTATGGCAGCTTAGGCTGATAAAATGCAGATGCTAAATAAATAAAATCAAAGAATGACACTTTTCACACTTATTCTTTGGTGGCTGACTACTAAGCTAAGTGCCCTGGCAGTCGGTATCATATTATTTGGGTAATATGGCCTCATCTGGTATTTCTTCTTGAGAATCAGTCAATCTATAGCAAGTTCAAAATTCTACCATGACAACCATTATGACTTTAGGTGTTATCATTTTAATATCTCTTTTGAAAATATGGCTCTACTGATTATTTTTATTTTACTCTCATAATATCCCTGATGGTTGTGTAAGGCACATGAACCCCATTTCATAGCTAAAGAGTTTGAATGTTCTATCCAAGACATCCAGCTAGAAGCAGGGCTTTATATGAACTCAGGTCTCCTGACTTTCAGTAAATCCTTCTCTTATAACCAGCATAAGGAGAGAGAAATAGCTGTGAGATATGGATATATGCACACACACACATTCCCTCTTCACATTCAGAACAAAATATAGAAATTATTAGAAAAAACATTTCCTAACATCAGTCTGAATCCTTATATTTCTGAACAAAACAGAAAACACTTGCTATGTGCTAACAAAGGAGTAATATAATGATACCATTACATTTATCTCGCTGACTCCAATATTAAATGTGTCTCATGAGACACTTTACACCCAAATGCCCTAAGCATGTGATCTGTTCTGAAAACACTCAACAACAACATATCATTTTAAAGGCCATTTTGAGACATATTCCTATGCAAAAAAGATTCCACACTAAATTTTATATTAAAATAATTCCATAAGTAACTAGGAAATATTCCAAACATTTGAGGAGCTTGTTGCAACAAAATTTTAGAAGGTTGCATATATTTCCCACCTGAAATGCTTTCCTTTGACCACACCCACTAATGCTGCAGTGTAGGTCACCTAGAACACCCAGAAACCTTCTAGAATATTTGGTTCAGAAGGAAAAGGAATACACACACACACACACACACACACACACGTATGTTTATAGATATATATTCTTTTTAAGAAGACAAAAACTATTATATTTTTTTATCCAGAAAATGTTGGGAGAAAAGGCCTGAATATCTATTTAAAAGATATTTCCACTTGATATTTATCTGCTCTAATACTGAACATTCTTAGTGAACTCTGGTCAGTAAATGAGAGAGGTATTTCAATGGGACATTTATTTAGTGTCAGCTGTACATAAGGAACATTCTGAGTCCTCCTGAGGTAAATACCAGTAGGTTCAATGTGGACAAGAAAACAGAGCAGGTACATAATAACTTGAAACAGAAGCAGAATGTGTTAAGTATCCTGACATTATAAGGTACTGTGTCAATCCAGAAGACTGACTGACTTCAAAGTAGGGTGAATTGACAAATTTCAGGAAGAAGGCAAGATCCGGTTATGTACCCTGAAGGATGGGTAGGATTTCATAAAGTGGCCTGGCACAGAAATGCTTTCTCCATGGATAAAGGACAATCATTAGAAGAAGTGGATTAATTCAGGGGCTGGTGAGATCTCCAGTTTGGATGGAGTCAAATATGAATGAAGTAAATGGTGAAGAGGAAAAAAAAGCCTGAGATGTGGGCACAGGTCAGAATGGGAAGGGCCTCAAGCTCTGTAGTCAGGAATCTGGACTTCACTGAACAGGCTGGAGGGAGTTTGGAAGGTCCTGGGGCAGAGTGTGATGATGAAGGCTTCATAAAGAGTACCCTGACAGGCCCTGGGAGACTGTAGCATGTACAGGAGAAGGAATCAAAGCAACTGACTTCATACTGTCTGAGAAGGATAACCTCATATGAGGAGAAGTGGAACACAACTGGAAAAATTTCAAGAGAGAAAAAAAATGTCCATGTTAAAGGATTCCACATAAAAGCTCAATGATTTACAACTGACCCAGCCACTGCTCACTTTAATCTGGATTGCACTGTCGTGGCTCATGATGTCTGTCCGGGCTCTCCGTGACACTCTGTGTTCAGAATCATGGTGGAGCCTGTCAGCCACTTAAGGCCATATCTCATAAACATGAAGCAAGCTGACAGCTTTCCTTGAGACCAGCACCACTATGCCAGGCATTAAACAAATCGTTTGTGCTGTGCAGCTGCGACCTGCTCCCTTGGGAAATCAGAATAGCACCTTTGCAACATCATCAGCCCCTGCTGACACAACGTACCAGAACTCCAGGCTGTCTTAAAGCCAGTCTGCACAGCTTCCCTGTCTATAGGATGTTGAACCACTGCCCTCGAATATGGCACATTCATAAACGTGTCCTCAGAGGAGTCTGCTGATAGTAGCTCCTTTAAGAACACCAAATCCAAATGAATCTTTTTCATAAATAATATATAGATTGTGAAAAAAATTTTACATGCTGACAATTCAATGAGGAGTTGAAATCTTTATCTTCTCTACTATAGTCATCCATTCTCCATGCTTCCATTGGCTGAGCATACATTACATTGGATTGAGAAAGCATTTTAAAGAGTCACCATCATATGTAACAGTCCTAATAATTAAAATATAGTGTCTGAAGATTTTGACTGTAGATTAGAAAAATATAATGCACATTTTCCTTAAACAGCTATGTACTATAATCCTATTTTAGAGATTTGTTTTTCTTTGTTACAGATATACAAATGTCTTTTCCATTGGTGGCACACCCTATAGAAGCCAGTTTATTAACCACAATGGGTCAAAAGCAAATAAATGCCAGACCTTGGGAATTACCTCCCCCACCCCCCAACCCCCGTTTCAAAATGTACCAAAAAGTTAGGAGCACATTTTAAGATATGCACATTTGAGACATCCAAAATGAATCTACAGGTTCATAATAATCATCTATTGCTATTCAGAACATTCTTCACTTTGCATGGAAAACAAAATTCATTTTATAAATTATAGTGGGCGAATGAGGCACTCTGTACAACTGCAGAGTCTGTTGCAAATTGAGATTTGTCAGCCATAAGCTGATCAATAATTAAAATGGAGTTCACCTCCATGCTGTAATTTTAAAGTGTAACTACAGGTTTCCCCAAGTTTGCCTGAAATATGTGCTAAAGCTAAACATCTATACCATAATAATATTCATTAGTAATTGTACCCTGTTGATTAACAAGCATTCTGGAAAATTTAAGGGGAGAAAAAAAAAACACACCCACCCACATAATTAGGACATGTGTTTACTTAATAATCCTGAATATCACTATGAAAAACACACCACTTCAGTGAAATCTAAATGACTATATTTAACCGTTTAAATATTTTAGCAATGCATCCGAGTTGTGATGTTTTTCTCCAACACAGAACACACCCATTATTAATAGACCAGAAAAACAAAAGCAATCTGATTCTAGCAGCTTCTTAACATCCAATCTCTGAAAAATCCAGCCTGAAGATCGCTGCCTCCCCAGAGCCAGAGAACAATACAGAGAACATGTTGCTTATTCATTTCTTACCTTTTTCCCTTTCCTTTTCCTATGAGCAGGTTTTGCATTTTTCTCCTTTGGTTCTTCACTCATCTTTCCTTTAAGTCAGGTGAGTTTGTAAAAGACAGGAGATCACCGCCCGTATTCCAACATCCAAAACCGCGACAAAGAGTCAAAGCCTTGAGAGCCAAGTCCATTTACGGAGGCTCCCCAGGCGGGCAGCGGCGCTTCAACCCAGCCCTGGCTGCTGCCGAGCCGGGCCGGGCTGCGACTGTGCACTGCTCAGCTCTCCCCGGGAGGCAACTGGGTGTGCTCTACATCAGACGGTCGATTATTCTTACAATGAAAATCAATATTTCAGCCTTTCATTTCTGACTAATCATAACCCTGAGATAAGATCTTGACAACACTTTGTTGCTCTTCCTCCACAGTGATTCCAGCCTGGTAAATGGGGAGCGAGAGGAAGAGACAGGGAGACACACACACACACACACACACGCACACGCACACGCACACCCTCACACATGCAGAAATAAGCTACAGACTGCTGACAAGTCTCCCGAAGCCTTCCCTGAGGCTGATTCGCTGCTGCTCGAAGGCTGCGAGGCTGAATGTAAATCGCTCCGAGGGCCGCCGGTTTCCCATTCGAACACATGTGTTGAATGCATCAGGGCAGAGCGGCGGGGGAGGCGGTCCAGGGAGTGATAAAAGATCAGGTTACCGGTTTGCAAAAAACACTCAATGATTCAGACCATAAAAGAGGTCTACTACCACCACCGGAGACACCAAAGGTTACACTTTCTCCATGATTACTTCTTCTTTATGTGATAACCGAACGGATGGGCGAATTGCCAATCTCCAGCTGAAGATTTCTAATGAAGGGCTAATTACAGAAGGCCCCATGCCTAATTTGCCATCATTTGTATTTAATCGTTTTCCTGCCATGAATATACCCACCAACCAACACTAGAAGCCCTCCAGAATATTCAAGAAATACGAAGAGCAAAGCTGCTGTCTACCACACTCAGGGCAGCATTGCTCTCTCAGATCACATCACACGCTCCATGCTGCACACCATCCTAAGCCAAGGCTACAGGGTGTTTTCTGGGTACCTGGAGGGGCTTCACACCGGAGGGGAAACTCCTGCTCCCTGCTTTCGTCCCTTTAGATATAGCTGAATTACCAACAGAAACTGTCATGCAAGCAAGCATCTCTTTGCAGGAACAAAGTTCTGAGCCACCATGGGCTACCACGAAGTTGGAAACGGGTCTCTCAAAGCAGATAACTTATACAGGGGTAGGGAAGAGTGGAGAGGAGAGGAGGAGGTGGACAGCAGGGTCAGATCCATCCTTAGGGGTCCAGAAGCCAGGAATCAATCATTTCCTTGCTCACTCTAACATTTGTATTCAGGGGAAATTGGATTAACATTAACGTCTTCATTCACAAGAAATCGGGTTAAAATGATACAACACACAGCATTACAGGGCAAAACGTCATAAGAGCTAATTTTCAGTGCTGTGTAGGGGAAGATTTAGCACTGGTTTGAGGAAATGATGCTAAAATATTGAACCAACAGGGCAGATATTTATACTAAAATATTCCTCATTATTTCCCTAACATAGAAAGGGGGTTTGTGTTTATGTGCAACCAACATTCCTTCTGCCACACCTCAAACCACCAGTGCCCCAGAAAACCAGAGTGTGAGGGATTGAGGGTTGCTTGAGATGCCCCCCCCCAACAATGGCCAACTGGGCCAGGGACAGGGCTGCAAATGACCCTTCCAAGAGCTTCATGGGTTTTATAAACTGTGGGTTAGCTACTGGAGCTACTCTTCCATTGAGAGGTTTCACATTATTTAATTACAATAATATACATCTTAGAAAGTCTGGTGTGGCCAGAATTCTGAATGGTGTCAGGCATGTAACCCCACATAGCAAGTTTCTTCTCTGACTCTGAACCACTACCTATTCATAGTCCCCACTCTCTGCTGCTATTCCTCAACATCCTTCTTATCACACAATAGGAGGGAAAAAATCATATTATGACAGAATAAACCTTTCGACTTCTTTCCTGATTTAACTCTTGCTCATTTTCAGAACACAGGGAAACCAGGGACCTGGCAGTTCCTTCCTGGCTCTACCCTTCCTATACTTTAATTGTATAAGCCTGGTTTGTTACTTGCAGACCTTTGGAGGGATAAGGGTGAGGTAGGGGCTTTATACAAATTCTGAACAAACTAAATGAAGTAAGCAGGTGGACTGAAGTCAGACTATCTAAATCTTTGCATTTTTCACTACTTAAGCAATAAAGATAATGCATCCATTTATAGCAGAATCCTAACAGTTTTGATTCCTAGTGTCTAAAGAACTGAGTTAAATACCCTTCCAGAAAAGTCTTTGTCACCAATTATTTACCAATATCCAGCGTAAAGCCTCTTAAAAAAAAAATCCAAGGTGTAGAGGGTTTCAGCTGAGTGAAACAGGCAGAGGTTCTCTCTTCACACCCACCTGTAGAGCCTATAAATGAGTGGTTTGGTTTTTGTTTGTTTTCTTCCCTGAACCTCTGCATTTTTATTGGTGTGATTTTCTGAGCAGGGCAATCTTCTTACACTAGGCTAACAATTCTCTTTGGAGGCTGGATAGTATTTACACGCTAGTTATCCAACCTTTTGGGGGTGAGGACTGATGAGTCATTCCTGTGATCATCCCTAAATCCATGTGTTTGATTTAATAACAATAGAGATCCTAAATAACTTTAAAAGAGACTAAATTTAGTCCATTTGTGGAAAAATTAACAAATCAATTAGGACTATCAAATATGCAAAATAAAACTAACATGACTGTTTCTGGCCAAGTAAATAGCACAAGAATGTATTTAGAGAAAATGTCATTATAATAACTTTTTTAAACTATAAAAGTGTGTTTAAATAGATGAAAACTTTAAAAAATTGATGAAATTAACGGGAACTGACAGGAGACAACGAGTTTGTGAGTGATGATAATTGCCCATTTCTTTGATAAAGCATGATCTGGACTCTTGTATATTCGATGCTCATGTTACAAGCTAAAGTGCTCTCTGCTGGTTAGTTGGAAAAAAACAGGACTTTCTTTTAAAGATAAAATTATATAGCAAAATTCTACAAAAGATCATTTTAGGAAGGAATTATCCTTACAGATAAGGAATTCATAAATCTGATTGAATAATATTTCCAGATGTCACATTGTATAATCAAATCTGATAAAAAACCCAGTTTCAAAAATTAACTTTAAAATATGTCAAATTGTACTTAAGTAACAAAATATAATAATGGTCTGTGATGTATAGCATGTTTTATGTTTGTTTTCTGGAACTTGATAAGTTCTAGACCTTTTAGAAGGAACAAATCTCTAAAAAGTCTGTAAGGCAAAAAGAGTTTCCATGTTAGAATTAAGGCCTTAAAATATCACAAAATCAATAGTAATTTAATTCCTCACAACGTAAAACATATTTCACTTGTAAAATCAGACGACGTAAAGGTTGAGAAATTAAAACAACTTAGATGTAATAAATAGAAAAATTATTCCCTATAATTGTTTAATGGTCTTTCCTATACTTGCACTCGAGAAATATGCATTTGCAGAAATACTGATTGTTTTTAATATGCCCAAAAGTGTACCAATGCACATTAAGTTAAAATTGCTCTGGATAAGAGTCATTTGATTGATCTAAAAAACGGTCTAGGTGTGATTACTTGTTCCAAAAATGTTAAATGTTAACTACTTTCAAATGGTAATCTCTTTTTCATCCAAATTATAAAATTCTCCCAACCCTTAAGGAAATTAAATTTAGCCTAGGAAAAAATAATAAGCTAAATACACTGAAATTATCAACTTGGAAACAAACCTCTCTGTCAGATTACCAAAGAGGAAAACACAACTGGATTGCAATGCTTCCAAACGTGACCCCACAGAACTGCCTACCTAATTAGAGTTTACTCCACACAGAAACCATCCCAAACTAGTTGATACAGATCTACTGAGACAGTTCTATTTTTAAATTAAATAACTCGCATAAGAGGACAACAACCAGGGCCAAGTTAAGTCTCGTAGAACAGATCTATTTTTAAAATGAAAGTGGCTTACCATAGGAGAAATAGTGGGGCCGGGGTTATTAGGAAGCAAATGTTTTATGCTATATTCTGCATAAAAGTCACTGGAAAACAGTGACACTGATATAATCTCTTGACTAAAGTTAAAGTGCATCAAATAAAAAGTAAAAAATAAAATTTTCCATTTAAATTCAGCAGAAATACCTATATGAATAGACTAATTTTATTTTTAAGGCTGGGACGTCACGTACTTACTGTAAGTTACACTGCTGGTTGGCAAGCTACAGTCATTGCTAAATCTTACTAACAGCATTCCCTTGATACTGTTCCTGAGTCCTCAATGTTTAAAATGCTCGTAAAGCTAAAGACAAAACTACAGGCAAATAAACTATTTACTGAAAACCCTAGGATCTTTAGAGCTGAGTGAAACAGGCAGAGGTTCTCTCTTCACACCCACCTGTAGCCCTGACACATCTTCCCTGAGGTGAACTCAGCCAGTTAAGAGCAGAACTGGGACCAGAGGTGGTTTTACTGACTCTGCCACTGACGAAGGGCTTTCTTTCCACTTCACCAGTATCTCCCAGAGAGGGAGTGAACCCACGGTGAGATCAGAAATCATCTTTGGTGATAAGTAAACGTGTTTTTAATAATGTGTGTTTTTAATAATCTTCAAATTAAAAAAAAAAAAAAAAACATCACTAGGAAACCTCACTGTGAGATGTTGGTACTTACCTTGCCCTATTTGGGGTGAATGCCAGGAGAGCAGAAACAGGACAAAGAGTATGACAGGAATAGGTGGTCACTTCATAAGCCAAACTGGTCACTCTCCTTCCCACAGATTTGGGGTTGCCTCAGGCTAATTTTGGTCTGAAGCTGCTCCCACCATGACCACCACTACAGCTTCATCTTCCCACTTGCCAACTATCTCAGGTGACATGCTGGAACCCCTAAACTTCTGGGCTATCCCTAGTGATGATTTATAAATATGAGAAGTATCATAGCTCAATTTTATGTATCAAAACCATTATGTTTTGGGACGCCTGGGTGGCTCAGCAGTTGAGCATCTGCCTTTGGCTCAGGGTGTGATCCTGGAGACCCAGGATCGAGTCCCATATCGGGCTCCCTGCAGGGAGCCTGCTTCTCCCTCTGCCTGTCTCTCTCCCTTTCTCTCTGTGTGCGTCTCATGAATAAATAAATAAAATCTTTAAAAAAATAGCATTATGTTTTATACAATATCTTGATATTTCTAATGTGAGTGAAAGCATCTGAAGGAACACACTCTGCATTTAAGCTGCTAGTCTTCACTGAGTCTTCATATCAAACACAATGACACACAGTGACATCTGTACATTGGCTTAGAACAGTGGAACATTCAGGCAGGTGTGGGCAGGAGATGAAGGAGAATGAGAGTGTGAACTGAGTCTCAATTTTCAGCCCCTTCTCAATTACCACCATGATTTTTGTCATATCCAACAGCCATCTGTATTACCCATTAGTGCTTTTTTTTTTCAAATAAAGTTTTTTAAACCTAGCTTTGCTCTAAGCAATATTATCTGTGAAATTATAGTTTTGATACACTAGTTCCATTTTTGACAATACATCAGAACCCTTCAGGCAGGTCCAGAGCAGGAATAGCCTGTTTTGTTCTGGGTGTTCTTTCTTTCCTGATTATTTAGTCATGTCCCCATTAAAATATAATGATATAATCAAAGTGGATTAGTAAAATGGGGAGAGACAGAATGTTCCAAAGAGATAGAGCCTATAAATGAGTGGTTTGGTTTTTGTTTGTTTTCTTCCCTGAACCTCTGCATTTTTATTGGTGTGATTTTCTGAGCAGGGCAATCTTCTTACACTAGGCTAACAATTCTCTTTGGAGGCTGGATAGTATTTACATGCTAGTTATCCAACCTTTTGGGGGTGAGGACTGATGAGTCATTCCTGTGATCATCCCTAAATCCATGTGTTTGATTTAATAACAATAGAGATCCTAAATGACTTTAAAAGAACCATGGTGACACAATCTAAAGAAATTCCCTTGCTTTGTAAAAGATAATCCCTAGCAATGCTAATATTAAAATGATTAAGAACTATGGATGTTTATGTTTGGGTCCACACCCAAATGGGATCAGAGGTTCTGCAGGGTTTTCTTTCATTGTTGGAAAAAAGCTATAGGAAAACAACCAGATAGAGCTCTAGGGGCACCCTTCTCCATCAAATGTCCACCCAAGACTGCTTCTTCACTCTTCATATTCCAAACAACATAGTAACATGGACACACTTATTCTTTCAATGACCGAAATAAAAGGGATTAGAAAAAAAATTGATTATTAAAAACTTTGACTTAAGCTATATCTCATAATATCTTTTTTTAAGATTATTTATTTATTCATTTGACAGAGAGAGAGAGAGCGAAAGAGAGAGAGCACAAGCAGGGGGAACAGCAGGCAGAGGGAGAGGGAGAAGCAGACTCCCCACTAAGCAGAAAGCCTGACATGGAGCTCCATCCCAGGACCCTGCAATCATAACCTGAGCTGAAGGCAGATGCTTAACCGACTGAGCCACCCAGATACCCCTATCTCATAGTATCTTAAATTTTTTTTACTAACATTAATGCTGCCTTGACTAAGACTATCATGATATAGTGACAAATATGTTTACACCTGCTACTTGGTATTTCATTTTCCTTAATAACTGTTGGCACAAATGCTTAAAATCATTTTTTATGCAACAAGAGAAGGAATGAATTTGAGAGATTTTTCTAGCAGCAGAAATTTTTTAAAAATATATCGAAGGAACTATAATAAAAGAGGGATTCGTTATTAAAGCAGAGAGTTTGTGAAATGAAGATCATGATTGCTGCTCTAGGGTCCTCTTGCTCACCTCTACCCACACATGTGAAACCAGGACATCACCTCATTTAGCCACATGGTCCAAGATGACGTTTTCATCATGTCATACATGGCTAATCCTCAGATTAGTTACAAGAACTATAAAGTTAAGGCAATATCTTTAATTTTACAATAAGTGTACATCGAATGCTACATAGTAATCTGAATCTGTCGTGGTCCTTGGCCCATATTCCTCCAATCAAATAACTGCAAACACAAACTCCTCTTGAAGTGAAGGATTCCAGGGTAATGTCAATCCTTTTATAAACATCCTTAAGATATTTTTATTGATGCTTTTGATGCAAAATTATGATATTATGCCTCTAATTTTAAATGATTTATGAATTTAAGACATTGCAAGATGGCTCAGAAAATCACATCAGGATAAGCAGTGAGGAAAACACTCCGCCATTATTTCTCATTCACTCTCAATCGAAATATTCCTCAATGATGTATAAACACGCATGTTACTTACACCTTCACCAATGTAACCTAGCATCGGTCTTTTATAATATTTGTCAGATTGACAAGAGAAAAATATTATCATGCTGAGTTGTAATTTACATTTCTTTGGCAGAAAAGTAGAATCTCTTTATATTTACTAATTGCTGTCATTTCTTATTCTATAAATTTTATTTTTGTGACAACTCAAGTCTATTAGGATAATCAGTGAAGATGAACTTATTTCTAGGCCTGAGAATCCGAGGACTAGGAGACACAGAGCCTCTACTCTAAGCAAAATGAGAAATGAGGACATGGCAAGAGAACCACAACTGCTATCTAAACCAGCTTCTTAGAAGTCCTGTTTGATAACACCCAGTACATACACACCATTTCCTGGCGTGCCATCTTTAGTTAACTCAAAGCCAGTATTGCAATAATAAACATGTCCAAATTCTGCTCCTGCCTTGCCCTCGCTACAAAAGGCTCTTTAAAGAACAAGAATTTTTCCATGTAAATTAAGGTCAGCTTGATACAATGAATCTTTATAGTATGATTCTGTATTAAAATGTATTTATTCTCTAGGACTATTCACTACAGCTAACAAACAGCTTATAAAGTTAATTAAGAATGTGCTCCAATTAACCCGAATATGTAGGCAATCTTCATTACTCAACTCTTGCAACAGTCTAAAAATTTTTCACAAAAGAAAATTCAACATTTACACTGAGATGTAAATACTAAAGATATATTCCTCCAGAAACTGAAAACACCCCCCAAATAAATGCACAGAACACTTTCATGGGGAATCTGGTCTCCACCATCTGATCAGGCCTTTTTCAGGCTTAAAGGGTAGAAAAAAAAACCCCAAAGAAATGAACTCCAGGCTTCCCTTCTCTACCTATGTGGTTGTAGACAGAACACAGGCAGGCCTCATTTTATTGCCCACCGCTTTTCAGAACTTTGCAAACACTGTGTTTCTTACAGATTGAAGATTTGTGGCAACCATGCCTTGAGCAAGTCTGTTGAAGCTACTTTTCCAACAGCATTTGCTCATTGCATGTCTGTGGGTCACATTTTGGCAATTCTCACAATATTTCTAACTTTCTCATTATAATTATATTTGTTATGGTGATCTGCAATCAATGACCTATGATGTGACTGTTGTAATTATTTTGGGGCACCACAAATCACACTCAAGTAACATGGCAACCTTAACTGATAGATGTGTGTTGTCTGACTGCTCCACTGATTGGCCATGCTCCCATCCTACTCCCTTTCCTTGGGCTTACTCTTTCCCTGAGACACAACAATATTGATATCAGGCCAGCCTTAAACCCTAAAATAGCCCCTACATGTTCAAATGAAGAGTCACACATCTCTCACTGATTTTAAATCAAAAGCTAGAAATGACTAAGCTTAGTGAGAAGACACATCAAAAGCCAACATAGGCCAAAAGCTAGGCTTCTTATGCCAAACAGAGATGTTGTAAATGCAAAGGAAAAGTTCTTGAAGGAAATTTAAAGTACTACTCCAGTAAACACATGAATGTTATGAAAGAGAAACAGCCTTATACCTGATATGGAGAAAGTCTGAGTGGTCTGGATAAAAGATCAAACCAGTCAAAACATCCCCTTAAACAAAAGCCTAATCCAGAGCAAGGCTCTCACTCTCCTTAACTCTATGAAGGCCAAGAGAGGGGAGGAAGCTGCAGAAGAAAAGTCTGAAGTTAGCAGAGATTGGTCCATGAGGTTGAAGCAAAGAAGCTATCTCTATGACATGAAAGTACAGGGGGAAGCAGCAGCTGCTGACATGGAAGCCATAGCAAGTTCTCCAGATCTTGATAAGATAATTCATGAAGGTGGTTACACTAAACAACAGGTTTTTGTTGTAGACAAACAGCCTTCTAGAGGAAGAAGATGCCATCTAGGACCTCCATAGCTACACAGAAGGCAATGCTTGGCTTCAAAGCTTCCGAGAACAGGCGGACTCTCTAGTTAGAGGCTGACACAGCTGGTGACTTGAAGTTAAAATCAGTGCTCATGACCATTCTGAAAATCCCAGGGCCCCCCAAAATTATGCTAAATCTTCCTGGCCTGTGCTCTGTTAGTGGAACAACAAAGCCTGGATGACGGCCTATTTGTTTACATGATTTACTGAATAGTTTGAGCCCATTGCTGAGATCTACTCCTCAGAAAAAAAAGATTTCTTCCAAATATTACTGCTCATTGACAATGTACCTGGTCACCCAAGAGCTCAGATGGCGATGTATAATGAGATTAATGTTGTTTTCAAGCCCCACTAACACAACAACCATTCTGCAATCCATGGATTAAGGAGTGATTCTGATTTTCAAGTCTTATTATTTAAGAAATACATTTCATAAGGCTATAGTTGCCATAGATGAGGATACCTCTAATGGAACTGGGCAAAATAAGTGCGATACCTTCTAGAAAAGATCCACCATTCTAAATACCATTCAGAACATTCATGACTCATGGGAAGAGGTCAAAATATCAACATCCACAGGAGTTTAGTAAAAGTAGATTCTAACCCTCACAGATGACTTTGAGGGGTTCGAGACTTCACTGGAAGAATAAATGCAGGTGTGGTCGAAATAGCAGAGAACTAGAATTGGAAGTGGAGCCTGGAGGTGGGACAGCATGGCTGCAATCTCATGACCAAACCTGAGTAGATGAGAAGTTGCTTCTTACAGATAAGCAAAGAAAGTAGTATCTTGAGATGGAATCTACTCCTGGTGAAGATGCTATGAAGACTGCTGAAATGACAACACAGGATTGAGAATACCGTACAAACTTAGTTGATAAAGTCAGTCAGAGATTACTGAATCCAATTTTGAAATAAGTTCTACTCTGGAGAATGCTATCAAACAGCATCACACACTACAGAGAAATCGTTCATGAAAGGAAGAGTCAATCAATGCAGCAAACTTCATTGTTGTCTTATTTTAAGAACTCATTCCAGCCTTCAGCAACCATCGCCCTGATCAGTCAGCAGCCACTGACATCAAGGCAGGGCTCCCCCTCCCCCTCCCCCCAGGCCAAAAGATTAGGACTGGCTGAAATACTGGGTGATTATTGCATTGTTAGCATTTGAAGCAACAATGTATTTTTAGTTAAGGTATAGACATTGTCTCTTTAGACATAATGCTATTGCATACTTAACAGACTACAATATAGGATAAACATAACATTTATATGTATTAGGAAAGGAAAACATTCATTTGACTGGCTTTGCTGCAGTATTTGCTTTACTAGGGTGGTGTAGACCCAAACCCGTAGTATTTCCAACTTGGGACTGCATTCAAGAGGATCACACATATGTCCCAGCAAACTCTAATCACCTTGAAAAATGTTATGCCCAAAATTATGGTCCAGTAGAATATTCCGAAACTTAATAAATTATGTCGCCTGTAAACTCCTGGTGCAACACTTGTGTCACATTGTGTGTGTATCCTAGGTGCAGTACAGGGTCTGGGACAGAACAGGTGCTTCATAAATACCACCTGGATTAATGAATGACAGAATTATAGAGCCCTGTGGTATGCCAGACAGTGTCCTACATTAGAAGTGTTATGCTATCTAAACTTTGCAGTCCTATCTTTACGGTTTGATGTGGTGTAGGAGAGGACAGTGACAGAAATCTCAGCAGGCTACTTCCCACACAGCACCAAAATAAAAGGTGGTGGTTTTTACCTCCTCAAACCATCCCTCTCCTTAACATGGCCTGTCTCATCCCAAGCATGACCCACCCCCACTCGTGCCTCACTGGGAGCGCAAAGATGGTGAGATGGAGACGGGGAACCAGGGATATGGGGTCAATTATTTGGTAGCAGTTTTTAGCTAAATAATAAGTGGCTTACTGTTAAGAGTATACTAAAACAGCTATCTCACAAGTATGTCATCGCAATGTCCTTAGCATTTTGAATAAGATTTAAAGCATGAGAGACACCTGGGTGGCCCCGTGGTTGAGCGTCTACCTTTGACTCAGGTCATGATCCAGGGGTCCTGAAATTGAGTCCCACGTTAGGCTCCTTGCAATGAGCCTGCTTCTCCCTCTTCCAGTGTCTCTGCCTCTCTCTATGTGTCTCTCATGAATAAATAAATATCTTTAAAAAAAAGATTGAAAGCATGAAAACGTACCAAAGATAATATCAAAGTCATATAGGGCTTTGAATCTGTGCCTTTCTCTTGAGGCATTTTAACTGAAGTTCCAATTGTTGCCTGAATTTTCCTTCCTTCCCTTCTCTTTGTTTGAGCCTCAGTGATGCCCTAGTAGAGGCAGACTTACACATTCGCAATTCAGTTTGAGATATTCATTAAGTGTCTTGGATGTGCCAGGCTGAGCCATGGGCTGAAGGGCAAAAATTGCCAAGGCCTTGTCACACCAGCAACCATACGGCCTCCAGGTCCCTGTGTGGCTCTGAGCCGGCTGCAATGGTTTCCTGTCTTAGTTCCTGATTCCTAAAATGAAGAGGAGTTGTATATACAACAATCTCTAAAGTCCTTTTTTAGTTCCAAAATTCTCTAATTCTGTGACAGCCTTTACTACTCTCATTAGCATCACCCTGATGAATATAGAAATTAGTACCTTCAAGTGAGGTGCTGCCATAAATACCTAAACTTGGCCTAGTAGTCAGGCAGCATGGCAGAAAGGAAACTGATGCTGGAAGATGGAAACCTAGAGATCCGTGGTGTATTTGGTGGTGAAACAACCAGTAAGGGAGTCCAGAAAGGTGAGAACTTGCAAGGATGGAAAAGGTGAGTGCCCCAAACAAAGAGACAGAAAACTGAGAAAGACCTCCAAATGGACAAAAGCCCATTGCGACTCAACTTTGGGGCAAAGATCAGATTGAGAAGATGGCCTTCTTTCTATTTTAAGGGGCTCCTCAACAGCCACTCCTAAATGAGAGAGAGCAAAAGGAGTGAGAAAGGAAACAAAACATTTGAGTTATACTTTGACAGACCTTTGGATGACATTACTGGCACATGGAACTACCAAGGTTTTTAAAGAATTGTACTGCTAAAGAAATGAGAATCTCTTCTAAAAGGATGAAAAGAGTTTGAGCTTTAAAAAAAATTTTTTAAGCTATGAATCCCCAAAATTACCCTCCAACTTGCAAGAATAGAATGCAGCCTACAAAAAACATATAGCTCCCAAGCATGGCATAGTCTATAACCACCTCAAACGTGGGCAGGTATGAACGTGAACATGAACAAACCTGCCAGAGTGGAGGCAAGAGCCATCGAGAGCAATGGACAGAGAATTGCTTACAGTGACTGGAAGTAGAATTCAAGTCTAACTGAGGAATTGCATCCAATACCAGAGCAGGGAGACCTCGTATGCCCAACAGCATTCCAACATTTCCATGACATCAGTGAACTGTGCCCTACCTCATTTTCTTGACATGGGAGTGATTATTGTGGTCATCCTGTGCTCCCCCATTATACATTGATTTAAGATAAGGGAAGATGCTGTCCTTCATGCTGGATTCGGTGACTGAGACTTTGGGGTGTCCCTTTGGAGGAAGGAGGGGACAGCATATGATTTGGGATGGCAAAAGGCTGGCCTCTGGCAGAGACAGCCTAACCTTCAACAAAGATGTGTGCTCTTTTTATGTTGGCAAATTGAACACCAATAAAAAATAAATTTATTAAAAAAGTATATTAAAAATAAATTTAAAAATTTTATTAAAAATGCTCTACTGATGTCGGTTTCCTCACCAGGTCCTCCCTTTGCCACCTTTACTATGTTGCGTTGAGGCAGGGCTACATGATCAGTTCTCACTAAGAGAATGAGAATAAAAATGATGTGTATCACTTCCAGGCCAAAGTGGTTAAAAAGTAAGTGCCTTTCCATTTTTCCTGTTTTCATCGCTCAGCTGAAAGAAGAGGATTCTAAGGCCCTGCTGGTTACTGCTGCTACAAGATAAATGGATTCCGGGTTCCTAAATCACTGCATGGAGGACTGTCTGCTGATGTAATAGGTAGAAATAAACTTGGGTTGCCTTAAGCCACTGAGATCGGGACTAAGTTCACTAGAGTTTTCCTAATACAGCCTCCAGACTGAAAATTCCTAAAGGTTAAAATCCAGGGTGTCCACGTGTGTTCTCTAAACACCCTTTGTTCCCTTACAAAAACCAGGACCCCTTGGAGAAATGGCTGATTTGAGATCTGGGACAGCGAAACGTAAGCTGAGCCTGGAACATCTTGGCATCCCAGAAAGCAAAGAAGCTAATCAAGTTCACTGGGGTTATATTAAAAAGGACACAGAAACAATTTAAAGAGCCTTCCACTGGCCAGAAGTGAAGCATCAAAAAGAGTAATAAATAGAATGGATTGAAACACATCAGATATGATTAAATCCATAAATTATGACACTGGAAAAAAGAAACATTATTTACTTTTAGAGGTACCTTAGGGAACCAACTCATTCTGAAAACTACTAAATAAAGGAAAAGAATCAAACATTAATCCTCTCTTTACTGTATAAACTGTATCTCAAATTGATGAAGTAGTTGAAAAGGAACATCTCTATGTAGAAATATGCCAGCTAATGAATTAAGAAGGAATGACAGAATTTGAAGATCATTATTTTGCAATTCCTAATGAAATAATGGATCAAAGCAATGGCTGCTAAAACTATTTCCTGAAAAGTGGATGAAGAACTTTATAATGGTTGGTAGGTCCAAATTGGCGACACACAAACATGTTCATCACTGTTAACATTGCAGTAAGAAAGATAGCCAGATATTATGTGCTTCCACATAAAAGTACACAACAGCACCTAGGAAATAGTTTTACAAGATAAAATAAAATAAACCTGAATCTAGTCAGACTTTCCATCTAATCACCATTTTACTAAGATATAGAGGACAGAGGTACATGATAACATGATAACCAGCATCACAGGGATGCAGCCAGCAAAATCTAGACTGTGAGAAATTCCACAGAACAAAGTACCTAGATTCTCAACAAATATATTACAAGGGGGGGAAAGGAGAAGAGTGAGCTTATGGATGGAGCTCATAAACCAAATGTAATATGTACATTGACTATATCTTGATTAAAACAAGATTCCTATTTTAAAAAGCCAATTGTGAAAATATGAACATTGACTATGTGATGATACTAAAATTATTAAATTTTGGAGCTGATGTATTATTTTACTGAAGATACTAAAATTAAGAATGTACTGTCAAGGATTCTAGAATTATGCCTTGAGGTAACTGAGGGTAGAGCTATAGATGAAAAAGAAATTATCCATTAGTTAATAATTGTTGAAGCTGGGCTAGAAGGTTCCATGGAGGTTCATCATCCTATTCTCTCTAATTCTGCATATATATGAAATTTTTCATAATAAAAAAGTTTAAGCAAAGTAAAAAATGATATTACTCTCACATGGATCCTTAATGATTCTGATCCAAAAATAAATTTCCTATTAAATTAAATGTTTATGCTTCTTCTATATGTAATGACATCACATAAGCAGGATCTGTGTGACTGTTCTCATGAATTATTGAGAAATTAGGGAGCTTTCTTTTTTAAAGTTTCAGGTGGCACATTAACTTGGCTCATCCACCACGTGGATGACAACTGAAGTCCCAGATGACTGTGGCATAAAGTATGACAGAAATCTGGCAACAGATGGCATGAAAGAAGAGAGTGCCTTAATCTCCACATAACTGACTGCATTTCATAGTAAATCATATAACCAGTTTAAAGAAAAAATGACATTGGTACTCCCAATTGGAAAGAAAGAAGTTCTGTAATTTCTCCCTTTTAACAGAGATCAGGTTCTGACTAAAAGGTCTCAGATGAAGAAAAAAAAAATTACTATGGGAAATTTATCAAATTCATTTTTAAACATTTACAATTTCAACCAGCTTCCTTTTGGCATCACTAACTAGCTGTTGATTTTCTTCCCAATCAATAATAACTAAAGATGGACCCTTCCTTTAAGTTTCCCCAATTTAGTTCTTCCCTAACAATGGTTAACTGCTATTTGGATTTCTGAAAATAGCCAATATGGTCTTAGATTCACACACTCCTTTTCTATTTATGTTTACTCTGGATGAGCTGTAGAAAAAGCACATATTGAAAACTCAACTTCAATTCATTCTTTCTTTTTCTGTTTTTCTCCTTCCAGGTGAGGATCTGGAAATAATTCAAAATTGTTTAATGAAGAATTCACGGTTACTTCCTGGAACATGGTAACATAATTTAGCCCTGCTCTGTCCACTATGGTAGCAACCAGCCACATGCGGTGACTGAGCACTTGAAATGTGGCATGTGTGAACAGAGATGTGTTATAAATGTAAAGTACACACTGGACTCCAGACTTGGTGAGGAGAGAAATGTAAAATATCTTATTAATAATTATTTAGATTACATTTTGAAGTCCTGTTATTCTAGATATGTTAGATTAGATGAAATAATTAAAATTAATCTCATCTCATTCACTTTACTTATCTATGAAGCTACTAGAAAATTTGAAATTACAAATGTGGCTTGGTTTACATTACATTTCTATTGAACAATACTGATTTAGCACTTAAAGATTTTATATAGGTTAAATTTTAGTGCAATGAAGAAGTCAGGATAAGAAGGAACTCAGAACAAAAAAAAAGGAACTTTTATGTGCCTAGCATCTTACAACAAGCTTTTCACTATCCATGTCCTCTAACAACGACCAAAAGCAAGCTCAGGTTAAGATGAACATGTCATGTAAAAACTAGCATGATGCTTTGCTCATAGTAGATATTTCAGAAATATGAGCTGTGAGGCACCTGGGTGGCTCAGGTGGTTAAGCGTCTGCCTCCAGCTCAGGTCATGATCCTGGGGTCCTGGGATCAAGCCTGAATCAGGCTCTCTACTCAGCAGGGAGTCTGCTTCCCCTTCTTACCCTGCCCCTCCTCCCTACTTGTGCTCTCTCTCTCTCTCTCCTTCAAGTAAATAAATAAAATCTTCGAAAAAAAAAAAAAAGAAATATAAGCTGAATAAATGAACTCAAGAACATCAGCAATACAGATAATCCAATATGGAAATTAAAAGTATTTACATTTTTTATTACTTCTTGTTTCTATGATTTAAATTTTTATAAGCTTTTAGAAACATATTAGCTAATATTATTAAATGTTTGCTCTGTGTTACAATTTTTTAATCTGATTATGTCCATGTAACAAGCCTCTAAGATATGCACTATTTCCTCCATTTTATAGGTGAAGAAACTGAGTCGGAGACATTAAATGACTTATCTGAGGTCACATAGCCAGTAGGCAGCAGAACTGGGATTCAAGGCCAGGCATCCCAGCCTCGTTCCTAGTCACGTGCAATATGCCTCCCAAACCTAAGGCCTGATTATGCTGATGATAAGTGAGTCAAGAGAAATAATAAATCAACATTGTCCAGATTCAGCTCAAAGGAATGAACCATAGAGCAGAATGGCAGTTGTCTATCTCCTTTATTCCTAATTTTTTATTCATTTTCCAGGAATAGAAAGCACCACCTCCCTAAGAGATAACAGCCACCAACCTATTTAGAAGAAAAAAAGAAAGAATTAAGTATAAAATTACCAACTTCTTCTAGGCTAGAGTGAAAGTAGATCTCACCTTAAAATTACTTGGCGGGGGATGGGGAGGAGCCGAGGGGAGAGAACTACTTAAAAAAATTTACCAAGAGAAATGGAAATGCCAGTCAATGCACACAAACAATCAGGAACAGAGCCTTTCAGATTTAATGGTTCTATTTTACTGTTTTTAAAATCAACTTCAAACCAATAAACAATGCAAACAAAAGTTTTATATTTTTTTTAATAACATCATAAATATAGTTATAAATCTTCTGTCTAGCTTTCCTCAAAGGACTTTGTGGCCAGTTAGAGACTTGGACCTTGCAGGAAGAAAAATGCCCAGGCCTCTTAGGAATTACTGGGCACTGGCTCTGAGCCAAAACTAATTCTGCACATGACACTGCAGTCTGACAGCCAGTGTGGGGGTTGCTGGTGGGGGGGGGGGGGGGGTCAGGTTACAAGTTGGAGTTTTGACTCGGTCTAGCTCACACTGAGCCCAGGGGCACCTCAAACCCAGGCTGTGGTTACTCTCCCTGTTTTCAAGTGCAGACTTCATAGAGATATTCCTAAGAAGAAAACACACTGACCTATGAGGTAGAGATTATTTTGGTGGGAATAGCCAAGCACCCTTTAAGCTGCTTTTCCTTGTAATCAAAATCATAATCAAAGTAATAAGACATCCCCAAAGAAATGGCAGAGGTCAATGACACCATGGAAGACCAGACAGATGCAGAGGATGATGATTTCTATTCTGTGCGCATTATCACCTTTAACCAGGTGGTGGGTGGATCTCTACTTGCCATTCCGAACATGGTCTGCTTACCAGAACAAGCGGATTCGGCCCCTGAAACCCTCTAGGCTATCAATGACTATACAAATGCTCGACCCTCAAAAGCAGAAACACCAGAAGCAACCTGCTTACCCTGCAAGGATGGCTGGAATATCTCCAGGGTCTTGCCTTACGACCACACATACTCTCTGACTGTATCCCACCTGTTCATCTACCAACATTGATCATCTTGCCAAGCTACAGGGTCACAACAGTTACCAAAACTGAAGATACCATCCTGTGCATTCCTGAAGACCCAGCAATCCTCCTCGATGTCTCATAGGACACACATGTGCAGAGAGCAAGAGATACAAAGCATCTGTGCAGGAGCCAGTTATTCATAGAAGTGGTAGTTGGACTTAGTGTCTGGCAGTGACCAGGGCATGTTCCATCAGTAACGTCCTGACTAGAATATTTTCTGTAGCATGACTCTATTGCTTCTGTTGACTAATACTGGCTATATTGCTTAGCTTGTCCACATTCCCCTGCTTCTGCCATAAATCCAAGCCTTGTTTTCCAGGCTTCCATTCAATTCTGCAAGCTGTCTGATATTCTTCAACAGATTCTTTTTCTGCTTAGGTCAGCCAGAATCAATTTGCTGCTTGCAACTAAGAACAATATATTAAATGATTTAGACTTAATAGATAAATAGAATCTATGGAGCTATGAACTAGAAGGTAAGTACAAAGATTGCTGGGCACTATAGTGCCTGAGTGTATATCCAGTCAACATGTGAAGTAAGGCCCGGAAAGATCAGAGAGGAGTCAAGAGAATAACTGAGGACCTGAACTATTCAAAAGTTTCACTGAACTATTATTTCAAGACAGGGATCTGAGAGTGAAACTCTCACATGTTCTTTGTAACAGTTCTGATAGGCTGTTGATTGGTTAAATGTTATGAGGAGCTACCCCTGAAGATAACATTCCACAACTAACCCAAAGAACGTGCTCTCCACCCTTCTTTCCAAAGGTGCATATCTTGGTGGGGAGAATGAGTAGAAAGAAAAGTGACACTTCTCCCTTTGCTTCCCTGTCTTTGGAACCTCCTTAGCATTTCTGTTAGCCAAGCAGCATGAATGACCCCTATGTCTTTGCTGAGCTCACAACCACACAGAAATCTTTAGAGTTGCCAAGGGCTACAGCAATACTTAGAAAGATAACTGATACTTAAGTAAACACAACAATTAATCTTAAGGAGTTTGATGCACCTATTAATTAACTCTCATCATTATAGGTACACTCAAATCTAAGGAATTGATGACAGTTTTTTTCCTACCCCTTTAAAACATTTTGTGCCTGTCTTGCAGCCAGGAAATGAAGAAATGTGTTTTAATGAAAAACAATCATTGTCTTATATAAAATGTTATTCCTGGATTTCTTTCGCAGGACATCTTGCCTTGATCTCTACAAACTCGCTATTAGGAGAATCAAGTACTTGAGCGTGCTAGAGAAGTGTATGACACAAGCTGTAGGGCAAACAGCTCCAGATCTTTCTCATGTATTAAATGCAGTTCTTTACCCTATAACTGGGAAAAGAAAAATAATACCAAAATCGTGATTTTCTTAGATTCTTACTGCTTTCTGGGCATTCTCAGTATTTCCACAGTTGTGAACGATGTTTATTAAATAGTTTCCTTTCAGACTTTTAAGGCTGGTTGGCCAAATCTGAGTTTTACTACAAGAAAATGAAATCTGTATTAAAAGTGATTCTGATGAAAGTATTCTAAGAAAAATACTCTTGTTCCAAGGGACTGTGGTGAACTGCAGGTTTTCCTCACTCAGGTTTCAATCTCTTTTATTTTTCTGCTGACATAAAATCTGGATACTGAAACAAAAATGAAAATGTCTGTCTGCAACGTGTCTGTGAGTAAAAAGCCTGTGAGCTTTGCCTCAAAAGCTATTACAGTGGAAGCACTTACTTAGTGCTTTACATTATGCATTAAAGATAGAGGACCTGAAAGCAGTATCTATTTTCCACGTGCTTTAAAATACAAATTTGATAAGTCACTTGTTGATCTAATCCCACTGAGGCTTGCTTCCCTACACTCTGGCATTGGTTAAATGACCACTATCCATTGAGGAAATGTGTATGACTCCGATTTATCAAGGAATTGCCTATCTTAATTTTAATATGGAACCAAGAATAATCTAACAATCAGCTTGTCCTCCATGCCTCTCTTCCCTGTCCATCTGCTCATATAAATTTTTCTCCCTCCCTGTCTGTTTCTTTCCATATAATCCCCTCCATCTTTCCATCGAAAAACAGTTAAAGCAGGGGCTATTCCCTTGGAAGGACTCACACAGTCCAAGGCTAATCCTCGGACTACAGCTTTCACTTCTATTAGACTAGGCAACATTTAATGATTGAATGTATGCTGCTTGGTCTTTCTGATGCTTTCTTTAAAAATACATCCATTTTTCAGTTAAAGACTTCATTAACTTCTTCTAAGAGACGGATCACCACATGCACCTGGCTTTCCATCTCATTCTTTCAAAAATATGTCAAGTCATTCATTATCACACACTTTGCAAAACAATGTCACCCATTTACTGTACCATTTTTGGCCTTTTACCTACAAGGAGAAGCATATACATTTGTCTGTCTGACACAGATATGCTTCTATAAAAGTCAAATGCAAACAGAGAATTTGTTTACAGATCTTTGCCATTTTGTGGCCTGGATTTTATCTGTAGATTCATATTTACGGCAAGCTGATTTTTATTCGAGGTATACTTGTGTTTGGACTAGGATGAGACAGCAACAGCCTCACTATGATGAGGTCTTTGAAGCTTACAGGGTTAGGCCTTGATTCTGCCTGAGAAATACATGCTATCTGGTCTCTGCGTATCACCTTACAGTGAACAGTAATTGCTCCTTTCAGGTAATCCTCGGCAATCAATTGCAGGCTGATTTCGGCTTAATGGCAGCCTTTACATTGTTACTGCTTCCAGCACGGTAAGGACCCACTGACATCTCTGGTGTCTAAGGGACTAGAATATTCTAGAGGAAGAAATAAAATGTCCAGATCTTGTGTTAAGCATAGGGCCTGTCAACTCAGGCAAATCCTTGGAAGATCTTTTTTTTTTTTTTTTTTTTTTTAAGGCAGGTAAAAGAGCTCCGCATTTGCCCCAAGATATTGCCAACAAGAAAGTCAAAAACCTAAAAGGCAAGAGAGGACAGATTGACAGTTCATGCTGAATCCTTTCTTTCTACATAAATCTTCAGCATGAGGTTCTTAGCCTTTTTAATATTCCTAACATCATGCCTGCAATATCATGTACAGCATCCCTGCTAAGAGGCTCAGTGAGAAAAAGGGGAGAAATTTGAGAAAACTATATGGATTTTACCCGACATGAATAAGACCGCAATGCAAATAAGAATATAACACTTCTGGGATTGTCAGTTTTGCACATGTGAATTTGTTCTGCATACTGTGTGTTCCCTTAATAATTAGATACCGGGAAAGTGTTCAGAAGAAGAAACAAATGCTTGAAATAGATCTTTAACAAGCTGTGAAATGGCTGAACACTCAACATAATGAAACAGCAACAATGAAATTAAAATCTACTCCCCAAAATCTATTATGATCATTAATAACAGCAATATTTTATATGTCAGAAACACTTGTTCTAATCAAACATGGAAACAGACCTATTCTCTTTCACAGCCGTTGGCTTATTGTGGACTCCATTTGAACAAACTCATTTTTATATTGTGTCAAAAATAATTTTCCATATTATCTATTTTTCAAACCTGATAGAATTTTAGAATAATGAGAAGTACCCGTAGATTTTTCCACTGGATGCTCTAATGGTCTCAACATAAAGTCAATAGGATACTGAACATGTTCCACTTTAAGCAAATCCAATATACAAAAGTACATTTTTGAAACCAGTAAATTATATAAAAACTATGTAAATTAAAAAATACATACTATATGAAAGGATTCACTCTGAATATGGAATTCTTTTGATTAAAAAAATAAAGCTATTAAATGTCTTCTTTAAAATGCATTTTATTAGGGTTCCTTCCTAAATTGCGTCCCCAGATGTAAGAAAATAAAGTGTTAGATCAGTTGCTCATATACAGACTCCTAGTAGACCAGGAGACTAGACACCCAAAGCTTAAATCAGATGGATAAGAAACCAAGTTTTTTAAATCAGTAAATTATAAAAAAGCCTATTCACACTTTAAAAATTGGACTGCGTATCATATAAAAGATTCACCCAGAATGTGGAATTTTCCTGAATAAAAAAATATAGTTGATTAAACGTACTCATTTAAAATTCATAGCATTCCCCTCCATTAAAAGTGAGCACCCAAAGGCTGGGAAACAGAAACATTAAAACAATTGTCCTTTTGCAGACTTCGAACACCAGGAGACTAGAAACCAAAAACTTATCTCAGACACGTCTATCCACATTTAGACCAAGAAATCCTTTATGAACCAAAGATGTTCTTTCTCCATCTGATTTGTAGCAATTGAATTGGGAAATTGCAAGTGAGATATGAAGCGAACAAAACAGATTGCCAAGTTCTCATAATGTGAACACACTTTATGTGATTATGCTACCTTGTTTAACTGATTTAAATACACATTAGTAATCTGTGTACTGTCAGTGGACAAGCAGACTGCCCATCCATGTGATTGCATCTGTTCAGCAGCCTCTCTGTGCAGGGCACTTTGCAAGCCGTCCAGTGACCAGTGAAGCAACAGGCACCATCCCTGGCTAAAGCAGAAGAGCCAGAAAAGGTGCTATCATTTCTACCTCCAGCACTTTCCTCATGGCTTCTGTTCCCTATCATTCCCATCTGTTTAAATTCTACACCTCCTTCAAGAATCAGTTCAGATGCCAAATTCCATGTCACACTCACGGCTGGACTTACTCTGCTCTTGTGCATGTTCTCCTCACATGTTATATGTACTTCTCTGGCTGTGCGCAGAAAGATGCCAAGCTGGAACACAAGCCAAGCAGAGCTCTCATGCCCAACTAGGTTTAAATCCTTTAGGAAAGGATTGTTTCATTGACATCTTTATATCATGTCACTTTTTTCAGAACTTTCCTCCTTGCTCAGTAAATTTAATCAAAGGATCAACGTAATTCATAACAGCAACTTTTGGTTTGGTTTTGGGTTTTGCTCTATGCTGCCCTGGGAATAGAATCTCCTGGGGCTAGGAGAACCACAATTCTTTACTAAGAATAACCAGATGAAATATCAATACATTCTTTTCTTATAAGGTTTGAAGTACTTTTGATAATATTGCTTATTTATTTGTTTAATTATTCAAAGTGTGTTTTAAAGTAGCTAGCAAAGCTTGGTTCCTGGAATTCATTCACGAAAATACTCCTAAACCTTTAGTGAGATGATACTAACGAATATTCAACACAGTTAATTATATTCCAAATAACAAACTTGGGTAGAATCCTGTGCTTGAAACTAACTTATATTCTGATAGGCAAACCCATTTCAACTTACAGTGTCTCAGTCTTAAGAAAATAATAAAATAAATAAAATAAAATAAATACAGCTATACCTGCCTTAATAAACAGACAAAAACTATAGACAATTAACATATCAACACCCCTTTGTTTAATTTTGGTGATATCCATCTACTTATACAGTGCTTTGTAAAAAATATTTTATTTATTTGGGGAGGAGGGTGGGCAGAGGAAGAGGGAAGGAGAATCTTAAGCAGATTCTATATTGAATGGGGAGCCGAATGTGAGGTTTGATCTCACGACCCTGTAATCACGACCTGAGCTGAAACCAAGAGTTGGACGCTTAACCGACTGTGCCACCTAGGGACCCCATGCTCACGCAGTGCTTTTTAAAAGTTTATTAAAGAGGTAAATATTTCCCTTTTCTTTACCTCATCAGCTCCTTTGCAAATCTTACTTCTAGACCTATCTTGCCTTCCTTACCCAAAAGTATTAAATTGAGCCCAACTAATGAGGTGGTTTCATTGAATAATGGCTCTTCATATAGCAAAAGAAAATATTTCCTTGAAAATTTAAAACAAACCAATTGTTATAACATTACATTCCAAGTTCTCATAAAATGAATTGCTATTTTTGATGTACGAGTCAAGGCTGATCACATTTAGGTATCCATGCCAAAGAAAGCTTTGTAAAACTCTTTATCAAAAGGCATTTGCATGCAAGTAACAGCTACAAAAATGAAATGTTTTCTCAGTGATTTCAAAGTTAAACATCAATATATGATTGAAACATGCTTTGCTGAATATTAAAATTATTATGGGATAAAAGCAATTCACAGTGACCATTACATCAGAAATATTATTATTAAGATGAGAATTACCTGAGGAGTAATAATTAAATGAGTGGGATGCTTAACTACTCCAGTTTATTATTAACCCCTAAAGACAAATTCTTACTGTTGTGGGCTTGGTAGTTATGGCAGACTTAGTAGATAATAAAAATTAAGAGCTCAGGATGCCTGGATGGCTCAGTGGTTGAGTGTCTGCCTTCGACTCAGGGTATGATCCTGAGGTCTGGGGATTGAGTCCCACATTAGGTTCCCTGTGAGGAGCCTGCTTCTCTCTCTGCCCATATGACTGCCTCTCTCTCTCTCTGTCTCTCATGAATAAATAAATAAAATATTTTTTAAAAAAAATTAAGAATTCATTAACTTGATAAGCAACTTTCTTCTTCCCTTATGGTGTGTGAATTCAGTTAGGGTGGACATGGCTCCCTAACGCCTTCCAAGTGTGTTAATGTGGTTATTTAATACCACTCGTCTTCTTCGGTTTTGTTTTAATTTTTTTATTTGAGTCTAGTTGACACACAATGTTGCATTAGTCTCAGGTGTACAACACAATGATTCAACATCTCTATATGTCATGCTGTGCTCACCACAGGTGCAACTCCCATCTGTCACTATACAGCACTGTAACAGTATCACTGACTCTATTCCCTATGCTGGGCCTTCTTTCCCATGACTTGTTCAATTCATAATGGAACTCTGGATCTCCGTCTCCCCGTCCTTCCTGCTGCCCATCTCTCTACCTCTCTTCCTTCAGTTTGTTCTCTATCTTCATAGGTCTGATTCTGCTTTTTGTTTCTGATTTCACTTGTTTATTTTTGGATTATTTTTTGATTCCACACATGAAAGAAATCATATGGTATTTGTGTTTCTTAGTCTTGTTTCATTTAGCATAATACCCTCTAGGTCCATCTGTATTGTTGCAATGGCACACTCTCATCCTTTTTATGGCTATGTAATATTCCTTTGTATACGTATATGTGTATGTTCACATATACACATACACACACACACACACATCTTCCTTATCCATTCATTTATCAATGATACCACTCTTCTCTTAAAACCTTAATTGAAAATATAATGCTGATGACTCTTTTCTTATGCCATGTTTTTCTAACATTAAACTACAGAGCAATACAATCTATTTGGAGGCCCTTTATATGGCATCACCACCTGAACTACCTTCTTCTGTCCATCTCCCTGACAGTTCAAATCACCATTCATCTCTCATATGGACTCTTACAATGGCCTCCTGACTGGTATTCTTTGTTTCCTCTTATCTCCCCTACAATCTCTTTTCTACGTAGCAACTAGAAGGTGCTTTTAAAATGCATGTATCAGATCATGTCACTGCCTGCTCAGAACCATCCAAAGCCTTCCCATAGTGGGTAACTCTGCCAGTGAAGCCCTGCAGGGCAGGCCTGCCTTCCTCACGGCCTTTTCCCACTCTTCTGCCCTCACTTATACCATCCCAGCTTCTATATTCCTGGAAGCTGCCAATCCCCTCTCAACTCCAGATTCTGCTGGAGAGCTCTTCTCCCAGACTTTCAGATGTCTGGTCTTCCTGCATCCTCAGGCTTCCATTCAACTGCTCTCTTGAGGACTACTCTGGCCACAAAGCTGAAAGCAGCCCTGATGCAGCCACCATGGCCAAGGAAACCACTAGCACTTCGTTCTCCTTATTTTCCTCAACACACTTATCAGTCTCTGAGATGACCTTCTTTATTAATTTTTAATGTGTTTATTGTGTATGTCTTGCACTAGAAACAGGATCTGCCTCAGGTCAGGCATCTGATTTGTCTTATACCAAACCATGGCAAAACACAGCAGTTCAATAAATAAATACCTGTTAACTAAATAAAGAGCCCCAAAATATGTGAGTACACAGTGGAGTTTAATGTTACAAAGTCAAATGTGACATTTGATAAGACAGAAGCATCTCTAGATATTGATTACAAAAACACAGTTCTATGAAAACTGCTTATGTAGTCACCTGGGGCAAATAATTTATTGTCAGGTAAGTAGCTTAGAAATTATCATCTATGAATATCAATGAAGCCATTATTAAAGTACCACATTGTTTATTTTGAATTTAGCTCTATGTACAAGCATGATTAAAATAACTGGAAAATTATAAATAAACAAAAAGAGCTTCTCTGGGTAGCTAAAGAGAAGTATCTCAAAAAATATATATGTGAAGGGAGAAGATAGATTTGGGAAAGTATCTCTCAAAACTCTAGATCTTTGTTTTATTTTAGAGAAATGAATAAAGTCAAAAACAGACTTTTGAGGCACCTGGGTGACCAGTTCAGCGACCGACTCTTGATTTTAGCTCAGGTCATGATCTCAGGGTTGTGGGATCAAGCTCCGAGTCAGGCACAGCATGGAGCCTGCATAAAATTCTCTCTCCTCGGCAGCCTGGGTGGCTCAGCAGTTTAGAGCTGCCTTCAGCCCAGGGTGTGATCCTGGAGTCCCGGGATCAAGTCCCACTTCAGGCTCCCTGCATGGAGCCTGCTTCTCCCTCTGCCTGTGTCTCTGCCTCTCTCTGTGTGTGTCTCTTGTGAATTAATAAATAAAAATTTTTTAAAAATTCTCCCTCTCCCTCTGCCCTTCCCTTCCCACACACATATTCTCTTTCTCTCTAAAAACAAAGAAAAAATAGACTTTCTTTCACATGTCATGTATAGTCCGGTGGAGTATTAGAAAGTCATACACACAACACACACACACACACACAGCATCTTTCTCCCAAGGAAGTGGAACTTCAATCCATTTGACTGTGGGCTCCATTTAGTGAGCTGTTTCCAAAAAGCAGAGTATGAAAAGTTACTTTACAGAATAAAATCTGGCAAACACTACCTCGTTCAAGTGACCAAGGTCAGCATCATCAGTGATAAACCACGTTGACAGCTCGTGCTCTTGACACTGGTGATAAAAAGCATACTTCACCTCATATTCCCAAACCTATAAACCCAGACTGGCTACAAGAAAACACCATCCAAACTCAAATGGGAGGACCTTCCACAATACCTAGCCAGCATTCCTCAAAACTGTCAAAGTTGTCAAAAACAAGGAAAATTTAAACAACTATCACAGACTAGAGGAGACTATCAGGGACATAAGGACTAAATGTAACTTGGATCCTAGAACAGAAAAAAAGAACATTAGGGCAGAACTAGGGAGACCTGAATAGAATGTGGACATTAGTTAATTATAGTACAATACTGGCTCCTTAGTTTTGACAGCTATGCTACCATAATGTAAGGTGTTTACTATAGAGGATCCAGTGGGTAATATACGGGAATTCTATCATCTTTGCAACTTTTCAGCAAGTCTAAAATTATTCTAAATCAAAAGTTTGTTTAAATAAACATGGCAGGGACGCCTGGATGGCTCATTGGTTGAGCGTCTGCCTTTGGCTCAGGGTGTGATCCTGGGTCCGGGGATCGAGTCCCACATTAGGCTCCCCATGAAGAGCCTACTTCTCCCTCTGCCTATGTCTCTGCCTCTCTCTCTGTGTCTCTCATGAATAAATAAATAAAATCTTTAAAAACAAACAAACAAAACAAAACACAAGGCAACTCTATATGGAATGATCTCTACAATGTATTTACTAATATACTCTGGATCAAGTACAGTATATAGCATACAATCATTTCTGCATTAAAAAGACTATATGTTAACTCTGGGAAACGAACTAGGGGTGGTAGAAGGGGAGAAGGGCGGGGGGTGGGAGTGAATGGGTGACGGGCACTGGGGGTTATTCTGTATGTTAGTAAATTGAACACCAATAAAAAATAAATTAAAAAAATAAAAAAATAAAAAAAAATAAAAAGACTATATGTGAGGGTGCCTGGCTGGCTCTGTGGATACAGCAGGTGACTCTTGATCTCTGGGTTGTCATGATTTCAAGCCCCATGTTGGGTGTTGAACTTACTTTAAGAAAAAAAAAAAAAAAGACTATATGTTACAAACTTGCATATGTTACAAACATCTGCATAAAATCTCCCTTTAAAAATAAATCTAGGGACACTTGGGTGGCCTTCTGCCTACGGCTCAGGTCATGATCTCAGGGTCCTGGGATTAAGCCCTGCATCAGGATCTCTGCCCAGTGGGAAGACTGCTTCTCCCTCTCCTTTTCCCTCTGCTGCTCCCCTTGCTCATGCTCTCTCTCTCTTCTCAAAACAATAAACAAAATCTTTAAAAGAGTAAAATATAAATCTATTACTTTTACATAGAATACATTGCCTCTAGGAAGGAAAACTGAGTGACTGGGATAAAAAGAAGCAAAAATGATTTACTTTTCACTATATATACACTTTCATAGCTTTAAGATTTTATATAACGTTCATGTATTATCTAGTCAAAAAATAAGTTAAATACATCTCTGATGTCATCCCACAGTGGCCTGGTAAGCCCTAAATTATCACTGCTATATATGTAAATATGGTTCTTTGAAATAAGAAAGCTTTGTGCCCTCCACAACAAATCTGCGGAACTTATTAGTAGTAACTTATGTAGGAATAGCAATAACAGCATTAACACAGGGTTTCCTATGTGTCAGGCTGACTCTACATGTGATGTGTTTATTAACCCACAAATACCTATGAAATCAGTGCTGTTATTTGCACAAAAGATTTTCCATATGACGACTAGCATTATTCACTAATGAGCTGGGCATTCTCCCTTGGCCTCTTACAGGTTGTTTAGATGAAATTTCTCCACTTAAACTATGGCTTTATTCCTTATGCTCCTTCAAAAATATAATGGAAGACTGGCAAAGGGCCCAGCCATTTGGCATCTTCTGCAAAGATTTATCATTCTATTCTATTGAGGGCTAGGTCACATGGACAATATACATGCTTGAAACTCATTTGTCTCTGCTACTACACATGCTTAATAAATAGTTTAAACTATACACCCTGCATGGAATATTTACAAGGATTTTAATCCCAGAGACTTTATCATCTGGAAACAATGTATCATTGTCTTATATTAATACTATATTTTACTTTTTTGTTTTTAAGAAAATTACTTTTGTGAACATTACAATTATACTGGTGGATACATAAACAGATGTACTTTAATTGAGGTATATGGACATCCCCCACGTGGGTCTGTGGACAGACTCCTGGGGAGAGCAAGTATATCCTTATTTTAATTAACATCTAACCGAAAACTCCTTGCACTATAAATATAGGCATGATACAAGCCACGGAGTATTAACAGGACCTATGACTTTGTCACCAATAGAAATGATTACTTTTCTATCACTCTATAATCAGGCAGACATGATTAAGAGGATCATGATTACAAAAGAACAGCTGATATTCAACCCTCTGCTAGATCTTATTACCTAATGCATCAATAAGTATATCTATTACTTTATCACAATTTTTAATCTTGAATAACTATTTTAATATAATTAATTCCTCCTATCTTATGTATTTACAATATTCTTTCTGAGAAGGGGTCTGTCAGTTAGCCAACGGGTCTTAAAAAAAGGCCAGTGTGAGATTTTCACATGTGACAGAATGTATCTGCCCCACAGGTCTTCAAATCATTGAAGGCACTCCTCAGCAAACACTTGTGGATTGAAGAAATGAACAAAACCAGCATTCCTCAGTACTGCTTTATGGTTTGATTTAAAACAGTTCACTCTCCACTCTTGTACAAAGAACTCAAAGGGAGTGTGGAAACTAAGATGAGGTATCAGGCCTTTTTCCAACAGTCATTGACACATTGACACTTCAAATGCAAAACCCCAGTGGTGACAAAGGCCCAAACTGGAACCCCACTCACTTTGGGAGGGCACAGACGCTAAAGATAAGCTCATCCTGAATGAGCTCTGTTCTAACACGTGAGCAGAGCCTCATGCAACAAAATGCTAAATATTTACTTTAAAAGATAAAAAACAAAACTTTTTCTCAGAGAAAGCCCAAATATAAGGGGAAAATGCAAATGGTAATATCTATATAAAAATGTTATGTCCCTGAACTGGAAAAAATATATTTAATGTTCTCTCATTTCTTCAAATAACTCACACAGAAAGCAGAAAAAAAAATTGTTAAATGCTATTTTAAAGCATAAAAGTTAGAGACTGCAGTAATGAAATGTTGATTATCATTAAGAAATTTCATCAAATATGTTACCAAAATCCATATCCAGTGGCTACAGAATAACATGAGTCAGCAGCATAGTAAAATCATTAGGAAGAAAAAAGGTTTAATTTTACATGAGTTTTTCCTTGTGAAAACAGGTTGGCTCTTAATTATCACCACTTCTTAGTCATCACAAGCTATTAGTTCAGTAACCCAGACTGCGGTGTTGCCAGATATCAATTCCAAGCTCACTGATATTCAGTTTCTATAATCCATCTTTTTCTCCTTTGGGACACTGGCAGAAGATCTGTATTATTATAGTCTTCCTATCTCCCCTTTCTACCTGCACGAGTATTATGAACAGTCCTGAGGCATATCCCTCGGCCTCCTAGCTCAATAAACACCAATGGATAATTGAAAATATAAACATTGGCTATAAGCATTTACCCAAACATTTGTTTAAAAGCTGGTTCGTTATATTTGAAAGACAAAATCTGTAAAGGTCAAGAAAGATTTACATAAAAGATGGCTCCAGAAAATTTGGTCAGAATAAATCCTGATTACAAAGGTTTAAATGGTCTTCTATTTAGAGATGACTCTCAGAGGCAAGAGAGAGGAACGAACTACAGATTCAAAGCCACTGATTTAGGTTAAAGAAGTACACAGTGTATGAAGACCAGAAGAAGAAGAATACAAAGCTACATCGATGTTTTCTTACTAAAAGAGTGGCTAAAACTGTATTTGATTCCACCATGTTTTTATTAAGAACTATTTTATCTGCTTCAAGGCCTAATTTCAACACCTACTGCCTGTGAGGAGGAGCTCACCTTTTTATCTAGGAAGATCAAACCAAAATGTCTTCAACAAATAAAGTTTCTCTGGAAAAGACATTTCTACAAATAAAAACTCCCCAAAGGATGTAAATACACAATCCCCAAAACCAGAGCTGACAGAAAAAAATAAATAAGTAAATAAATAAATAAAATACATAATCGAAAGAAAATATTGTCTCTCTTTTGATTGCTGGCTTGTGACAAAGCTTGTGAACTCCTCTCCTGGTTGCATAGCAACAGTGGAGGCAGCCGTTCCAGCCTGTAAGAAATTTCCATGCCAGAACTGTGGAAACAAGAGCTAACTACTCAGTCTATTTTTCAAGGTTACCTGTATTCGCAAAAGAAAAAAAAAAAGGTAAAATAATGCTCCTGGGGTGTCTAGAACCAAAGATCTGAAGGAAGTTCTCTAATGCTTTGAACCCCTCTACAATAATTCCTCAACACCTACGCTCTACATAGACAACTCCCGTATGGGAAAGAAAGGCTCCAAACCTAGAGGAAGTGTGTCTTATCACTGACACAAAATAACCAAGCTCCACAAAACTAAATCCCTAAGTTCCAGAGTTGGAAGGTAGACAGCTGGATTTCATGAGCATCACCATTCAGACTCTTCTGTGCTGGTCCCATGATCGCTACTGAACAACAGAAGAAGATTTATTTTTGGTTTTGCTATGTTAGTGTTCCAATAAACACATTATTATAACTTGAATTCTTTTCCTGTCTTCTTCCATTTTTGAATGTGGCTGATCACAGCACTGGACAAGTCCCTAAAATGAGCAAGTCACTGCCATAGAGATTCATCTTAAAAGCTTGAGCCTGGTGAACATCATCAGCAAACTTGCACTGGCATCAGCACAACGGATAGGCTCAGACCAGTGTTCCGCTTGTCTCCATCTAGGTTTCACACAGGAAAAAATAAACAACCTACATTACCAAGTGTGACAAGTCCAGATAAAAACGTTCTTATGGGGAACATGGAGACATACATGGAATGATTCATATGCATTGGTGAACCGCTGTTATTTTCTCTATACATACTTACAGATTCTATCCTTTAATGTTCAATGTCCAGCCCACCAAGGATCAGGGCTTGACTGCTTCTCACAGGGAAATTACTTGAATGGGCACACATGGTCCCTCACATGAGTGACTCAGATAATGGGACAGTGAGAAAAGCACTGAACCAAGGGCCAGGCTCTCATCACAAGTAGGTCAGTTTGGGGACTTTGTGCAAGTCAGGTCAATGAGCTCCCATTTTTGTGTCTATACAGTTATATTAAGAGCTTCTCTGCCCACTTCATAAGGATGATCTAAAATTTAAAAATGTTGGGCAGCCCAGGTGGCTCAGTGGTTTAGTGCTGCCTTCAGCCCAGGGCCGGATTCTGGAGTCCTGGGATCGAGTCCCACATCAGGCTCCCTGCATGGAGCCTACTTCTCCCTCTGCCTGTGTCTCTGCCTCTCTCTCTCTCTCTCTCTCTCTCTGTCTTTCTCTCTTTCTCTGAGTCTCTCATAAATGAATAAATAAAATCTTTAAAAAATAAAAGAAAATTTTAAAATATCAAATGAAGTAACAAAACATATACAAACTTCTGAATGTTCTTTCTGATTTTCTGTAACACTCTCTGTTTCCTCAAGTCATGTTACAAGGGCATCATACTGGTGCTGATTGTCTATAAAGAAGTGCTTAGGGAAATTCAGATGCAGCTTTATCATCAGAAACCAGCAGAAAATTTGGTGCTAGCTATTGATGGGCAGCAATACTGACAACTAGAAAGGGAACATAAAAAGTGACAGGTAGTCATTTCCTTATATTTCCTGACTTTAAAAATGATGCATTTCCTAGATTTTTGATGACTGAATTAGGACAAAAATAAACACAATTGTAAACTGAGGAACATTTTCTTTTGGAACACTGACAAGAGTACCACAGTAAAAGTAATTTTAAAGCTTTTGATTAATCAAATTAATTGGTCTCATGAGGTGTTTTAGAGAAAGTATGCATCATCTATTCTAAAACATCTATTTCTGTAGAGAGAAAGTTCTCTCATTTGGTGATTTTTTTTTACGATTTTTTTATTTATTCATGAGTCACAGAAAGAGAGAGAGAGAAAGAGAGAGAGAGAGACACAAGCAGAGGGAGAAGCAGGCTCCATGCAGGGAGCCCAACATGGGACTCAATCCCAGGTCCCCAGGATCATGCCCTGGGCTGAAGGCGGCGCTAAACCACTGAGCCACCCAGGCTGCCCTCATTTGGTGATTTAAAATACTTACTTTTTCTTTTTTTTTAAATACTTACTTTTTCATTAAAAAGTATGCCTTGTATATAAAATTATTTATGTGTTGACTTAAAAGTAAAAGAACAGTAGTTAATTTTAATTTTCGATACTGGAGAATATCTAATAGCTGATTAATTTACAGTGAAACCTTACTAGGCTTGTACTCATTAACTGTTAACCTTTGGGCACATTTAAAATTATTTGGGAAAACTGTTGAGTTTACTTAATAAGGCAGATGGGATAGGCAAGTTTTTGTCAGGAGCACAGAATTCACAGAAGAAGAGGAATATAAGATAAAACATAATCTCTCCCAGCCAAGAAGTGTTTTCTCCTATGGCTCTAAGGCCTTGACCTACCACATTGGTCATTTCTGCTTCCTGCACAACTTAAAAAGCATCACCTGTGTCTTATAAATGTGTTGGAATCATCAATAACTAAGTCTAGCAAAATGTGACTCTCAACTCACTGCACCCCAGATCCGGCAGGAAGAACACTTGCACATAACAGATGTATGGAATACACCCAACTAGCTGTTGTATATTGAGTTCAAGTCTTATCTCATGCAGAGGTATCAGGGAAATGAGAGAGTTTAAACCTTTATTTAAAATAGAACAGATACAGAACTATAAAGGGAAGACAGTCTTTATGTGAGGAAAGGCTTATTTAATCAGTCTTTCCTCCATATACATGCATACTCTAAAGGCAAGAATTAAAAAAAAAAAAAAAAAGGCAAAAGAGCATTACCTTCCAGGTCAAGATGCAGAGAACTAATATTTACTCAGTGATGCTCTATGCTAGGCACTGCACTGAGAGTATTATAAACAATGGTAAGTATAACACCTGTTTTACAGATGGATAACCAGAGCTGCAAGGAGTAAAATGACTTGCTGGGGACAAGTGAGAGATGGGACTACAATTTAAGATTGCACCAATCAGACACTCAAGCTTACCCACTTTTCCTCATACCACACACTTCCTCCCTTTCTAATATAAAAAAAAGAAAAAAATCTTACTAAGAAAGGCTAAATCCAACCCAGAATACCCCAATCATTGCAAAAGGCTGCCTATTGAATCCTGGAAACTTTCTGTTAAAGAGCAACATATTTACACGCCAGAAGGTTTTAGCATATGCTCTATCTATATCGTCTCCAAGTACCTATCAGCATAGTGCTTCGGAATCCTGACAAGGCTGACATCTTAATTGCCGACTCTTTTCTCAAGAGGTTATACATGCCTCAAATTATAGCTGGATATTCAAAACACTGGATTAAAGTTGAAATAAATAAGTGAAGTAAATAACTGTCACCAATATGGCTTTACTAGTTACAAAGCAAATCTAGCTCATGTTAAAATTTTAGTGGCAAGTGAGAGGCAGGTTGGATGTCAGAAAGCCAAGGTCAACAGCAAAGAGCAAGGTAGTACCCTCATGCCAGAGGACAGAGGGAGGAACTGACAGCTGAGAAGGAAACTTGCCTTACATGGTTGCTATTACCTGCAGCAGCTACCCGCTGCCCTCCCTGGGTGTGGACAGCCAGGGCCAACATGTGAAATGGGGAAAACTTTGAACAATTGTTCTGGTCTCCCTTATTCATATTGCATGTATCAGCATTGGGGAAAAGGCACAATTTGGGGGACCAACTGCACCTGGGTTCAAATCAGAACCCTGCTATTTACCAACTACTTTGAGCCTCACTTCCCCATCTATAAATTGGAGGTAATCAAAACCAGCCTCACAGAGTCTTTGGAGAATCAAATGAGTTAAAATCATAGAGTGCATAACAGCCATGCAATAAATGTTAGTTCCTTTCCTTCTACTGCACTGTTTGAAGTAATTATCAGCAGAGTGGTTATAGGCTCAAAAGACAAACCACAGTCCGCTCCATCAGGAAGTCTTTTTCTCTTTCTTGAACCTAAGAAAGAATACATATGTATCCTATTTTCTTTCTGGCCTGAGACAGAATCACTTTCAATTCCAATAACCTCCTGAGTTGGAAGCTACAGACTGAGCAGTGGGGATACCCATTAAACTCCATCGTGAAGAAAGAAACCCATCATTGTAGCTTAGAGTAAACAGTATTTATCACACTGAAGCTCCTCCCCAGGTCTTCCCCCTGGGAGGAATTAGCAGACTAACTCCTATGGAGAGGCTCAGCAGGGATCTGGAATTATGGAGACTTTTTAGAGCTCTAACACATCATTTTATATATATTACACAAATTGTGCACACACATGTACACTTGTCTACACATTCATGTCACATGTAGTAACATCCATATACATTTATTTAGTGATAACACACAGATTAGATAGATAAACATACACCATTAAAGGCCAAACAAGACTAACATTCTCAAATTCTGTCCATCTATTTCGATCCAATTTCTACAATATCACAAATGGATATGAGAGGGTGTGACATGTGGGCCAAGGAAGTATCCATCAGAATAAACTTTGACCATTTTGCAATGGGATTTTAAAGCATCATTTCCCAGCTCCATTACCAATTTCTTGCCTACTGTTTCATTACTATACTATTAGAATGTTTAAATCCTCATAATTTTCTGGGTTTTAGCTTCATTCTCCCAAAACCTACTACGGGAAAGATGGGCTTAGAGCATCACCAGCTGAGAAAAAGAAAGGAAAGGGCATCTGCATCCTGCTAGTGGTGACATTAACATTTATTTATAGCAGGAACTTTTGGGGAATGGAGCATTTTCATTTCATTTTCATAAAAACTCTATGAGGCATATACTTGTTATTACTGACCTTTAGAAATGAGAAAGTTGAGGAATACAGTGGTCAAGCAACTTTTTCACAATTCCTAACTAGCAAGCAGTCTGCCAGATGCCAACCACTAGGTATCTTGCCCTCCAGAAAGAGATGGCTTGTGAGCAGGAACTATAATGTTAACCAAGTTAAGGTCACATCTTTCATCATAAAGATGAGAACTGCAGAGCAAGAATTTACCTTAGAATTCCAGGGTACTAATTTGAGTTTTAGAGATTAAAGACATGTTCACATATGAAACCTTTTAGATGTAATCATGGATTTAGATGTGATATGGATAAATCCATTAAAAAAAATCACACAGGGGAATTCTATGAGAGTTAAAAAAAAAAAAAAAAACCACAGTGAAATAATATGACAGTGTCCCACAGCTTAGCATCTCCTCCACTACTTCAAAGGAGATTAATATATACCGATCCCTTATCATATTCTGATCCACAGTTGTATCCAATTTAAATATGAAGCACATCTATACTAGGACTGACCTCCTTAGCTGAAAATTCAAAGCCCCCAACATGACTCTTGCCTATCTTTTCAGCCATATTTACCACCTTTTGATTTTTGGTTTTCAGATCAAAAATATAACCTGAAACTGTGTCCAAATATGTTTTCTAAAAATTAGCATATTTGAAAATAATTAACAGTCTTACCATAGAAAATAAGTATGCGCTAAATTTTTACTTAAACTATACAAATTAAACATAATATAAAGAGCAGTAAAAGTCAAATATTTGCCCCCAAAATGGAGCTAAAGGACTAATAATATTAACACATAAGAAGCTTGTATAAATTGTTGAGAAAAATATGGATACTTTCATAAAATAATGCCCAAAGATGTGTAGAGACAATTTCCAAAAGAAGATGTTAAATAATAAACAAACAGACCACAATCATATGCCTGGGAGGAAATACCATGATATCAGACTTAATTTCTGAAATTCTAAACAGCTTTGTAGTTATTCTAGAAAACAGAAGATCAATTGAAAAATTATATTTTCTCATGGACAGTAGCATTTTGTGAGAGCGTGGCATTGATAATATTTGGTTATGAATCATTTGGTCTGCTAAGCCAGGATTCTAAGCTCGTGGGTTCAAACTTGGTGTTAATGTATGTGACAACTATACATTAGTGAACAAATAGCTCGTCATTGTAAGATGATTTCTAATATATGGAAACTGTATACTTTTATAAATATTCTGAGTAAGTGATATTTTTCAATCTTCCCCATCACCCCTCCCCGCCCCCCTGAAGTCTCTGGCTCTCGTACATACTCTTAGTTGCATTCCTACCACGTTTTTTAAAGGGCCTACAATAACATTATTCTCCAGAACAGAAATCAAAGCAAACATGTCTTCCTTGAATATCAAGAAAAAGTGCTAAGGACTGATATTCCCAAATGAAAAATGGGAGTCTTTTCTTCCCACTGACCACACACCTTTAGGAAGGGGCTCATTTGAAGGAGCAGCGAGGAAAGCCTGTCTGATCTGGGGCTCAGTGAAATGACAGAGGATGAGCAGCGCACTGACATCTGAACCTGATGCAAGCCAGTCTCTCCACGTAAAGACCTTCGGGGCAGCATCGTGCCTGCACTGTGGTAGCTCTGATTTGTTCTGATCGTAGAATGAAAATAAACTTCGGCAAACAACAGCCAACATCCAAGTATTTTTAGTCAGCCTCTTCGTAACCCATACCCTTAAATTGGGCAGGAGTCAATTCTGACAGTTCTTAGAATTGTGTCATCGGGATTCAGACTCTGCCTGACACGATGCAGCGTTGTTCCTGATTACTCATATTCCAGGGTTCAAAAACAAAAGAATTCTATCAGAGAGGCTCACGCTCTCCTTCATCTCTTCTATTAAGTAAATCGAATGTCCTGGCAGCACACCTATCCGTAGATGTCAAGTCACATTTACAAACATCTAAATCAAAGGCTTGCCTAGACAGGACTTTGGTGTACAAGATTTAAAAAGTGACCTTGGTTTCTTTCAATGCTGCCATTCGATTCACATTCTATAAGAACACAAATTCAAATGGTAGGTAAAAACAAAGAAACAGAGATATCAGACATAATAAATGGGTTTCCTTTTATTTTTATAGATGATCTTTTTAAACTCCGAACTCATCCAAGCTACCCCTTTAATTTATGTGCTATAAAGTCCTATCTCCTCAATCTCTAATATCTTGAATATTTTATTTGGGTGAAAGGATTCAATCTCAAAAATTCAAAAGGATTCTGTGTTGCCCCTGAGGCCTCAGCCATTTTCTTGGGGGCAAATTGGTTTGGACCATTAAGTGACTGGAAGTGGAGGAGCTGGAGTGGGTACCAAGCAACGAGGGACCTCTTTAGAGTTCAGATCTCTGACTTCTGGTATGTTCTTTAAAACTGTGACAAGAAAGAAAGGAGGCAAACTGAGCTGATGGGCCAGTGAGTGTTCCAAAGCACCAAGGCGGTTGAGTTTACACCCAAACTGGATAGAGGCCAGAAGAGGCACTCCCAAGATCCCAAAACTATAAAGCAGAAGAAAATTTTCATTTTGAGTTTAAAAAAAAAAAAGCACCAACTCCTCTTTTCACCCCCCATTTTATTCCCTCACCTAACTGAACTCCTAGTGGTGCTGAGGCCTTTGAGAAATCATTTCAATCTGGCAAAGCCAATGATTCATGCTTTCTGACATCATGGTACAAAGCCAAAACTTCAGTAAAGACAGTATTTAGACTACATATAAAACATTGATACAGGGTCAGCCCGGGTGGTTCAGCGGTTTGGTGCCGCCTTCAGTCCAGGGCATGATACTGGAGACCTGAGATCGAGTCCCACGTCGGGCTCCCTGCATAGAGCCTGCTTCTCCCCTGCCCATGTCTCTGCCACCCTCCCTCTCTCTCTGTGTGTGTCTCATGAATAAATAAATGAAATCTTCAAAAATAATAAAACATTGATACAGAAGGTAGTATAAGCACGTTCTAGAAGCTGTTTAAATGGCTAGAGGCTGGGTAAAGGAAGTTGGTCTGTGCACAAATAGATAAGTAGAAGAGAACAATAAAGTCCTAAATCCACACATGAATGGTTGTTTCATTTTTATATAAGGTTCAAGAAAAACTAAAATATTTCAATGTTGAAATATGACAACATGTAGTTTTGTTCTTCATCAGAGTACTGATGAAATTCTGTTTCATTCATTCTAAAAATGGCATCAATTATTAACTATCTCAGAGTTAAAATTCTAAAACATGGTCAGATAATGCTTTTGAGCAAATACAGAATCCTAGGAATATAGTAGGAAAGGGAAAAACTTAAAGATACCCATTTTTGTTTTGATTCTGCCATTATTATTTCAGATAGCCTCTTAAGATTTTTATTTACCCAACATACAAAATGAGAGTTTTGGGTGAGACCTCAGAAAGTCCACCTTAGCTTTGAAATTATGAAGGCCTCTGTTCAACTAACTAGATTACTAACTAAATCTATGCTCTTGGTCCAATGATTCAACACATGATTCTATTTTTAATTTAGAAAATGAAGATAGTTATACTTCTGCTCCTCAAAATTATTGGAAAAGAAAACATACCTGAAAAATACAAAAGTTCTTTAAGAGGTAAGACATAATATACACGGGCAAGAAGGAACTAACAGTAGGATTCCAATGAACTTTGTTTTGGTTTATTACCAGTGACACAAATAATACTAACCAGAAGCATTACAACACCCTGCAGAGTTGGTGATATGAGAAAAGCCTACTGAACCAATGTCAAAATCTCAAAAGACTACACTATCATTCTTATGAGCAGTTCATGACAAAAAAAATCAGCATTACTCTATCATTTCACTAAACAAGAAAAAAATATCATTTAAGGGAGATGATCTGAGTATACCTATATTTCAAAGGATAAGGGTAACAATGTGTTAAAGAGGTAAAATAACTAAAAGTTCCATAGATAGGAGAAAGAATTATAAGTCAATTGTTATTGGTTTTAGCCATATGAAGTAGCTGGTGTTAGACAATTTTTGACATACCAAAATGGCAATTCTGCATAATTCACTCTAATAAAATCTTTACATATGAGTGCAAAAGTCACCTTAGAGAAAACAATAAGCCATAATAACATGAATGATATCATTGGATTTTTTTGGAATTCTTATTTCATCACTGAGTTAAAAAGCTTATCTCATAACAAACCTATGAGAGAGGTGCCATTTCTAATCTTTTTTTTTTTTTTTAAGATTTTATTTATTTAGTGGAGAAAGAAAAAGCACAAGCAGGGGGAGCAGCAGGCAGAGGGAGAGAGAGAAACAGGCTTCATGCAGAGTAGAGAGCCAATGCAGGGTTTGATCCCAGGACCCTGGGATTATGAGCTGAGCTAAAAGTAGACACTTAACCTACTGAACCAACCAGGTGCCCAGGTGCTATTACTAATCCATTTTCACATGAGGAAATTGAAGCATAGGGTGACACAGCATGTATCCAAGAGCATGGAGCCGGGGCACCTGAGTGGCTTAGTGGTTGAGCATCTGCCTTTGGCTCAGGTCATGATCCCAGGGTCCTGGGATCGAGTTCCATGTTGGGCTCCCTGCAAGGAGTCTGCTTCTCCCTCTGCCTATGTCTCTGCCTCTCTCTGTGTGTGTCTCTTGTAAATGAATAGATAAAAGCTTTAAAAAAAAAGAGAGAGAGAGCATGGAGCCAACTAGGGTTGACATTCAAATGCAGCCTGTCTTAACCCTTTCTTTAGTCTGGCTGTTGCAAAGAACAAATACTTCCCAGACTCAGAACTGAAAGACAGTGGCTGTTAAGCATACGCAAAATGAGGCCTGGGAACTCCAGGGAGATGGGAAGGTGAGAGGGAGAGAGTTATAGCATTTATGCATTGCTGTATAGAGGAAAGAGAAAAGGCAGCCTTCGAGGCCCACTAAAAAGAACACCCCTCAAGATCAGATGGAGGCATTAGGTTATCACAGCTAGAAGATTTTCACTATTACAATCATCAAAATGGCTCTCCTAATTCCAGATTGAGAAGCATTTGATCATAATTATACTTCCATTTGGGCTTTTCAAACAGAGAATGGACTAAAGAACCAAGCCAAGCATTTGGTTTTCATGGTATTATAAATGGAGAAAATGATGCCGCATCAGTCTCTAGGGGCAGGGTCACTCTTGGATGCCATATACTCAAACCTCTAACTGCAAAGCTAAGGAGCAGATGTGGAACACAGCTAATACCCCCAAGGTACCATTCTACCATGAGCACGTGTCCAGGCTACCAGGTGACCCCACGAGGCAAAAACCAACAAAGCTTTCAAAATGTTCTCTAATTTAAATTTTAAAAGGTTAAAAAAATAGCATCTTATATAAATAATTCATTAAAGTTCATGTTTATAATTATAACAAAGAAGGGAAACCAAAATATATACATATATATATATTGAGTTTCGTGTTAATCTTCTTTACCTTTCTGGAGCTTCCTGAATAGCAGGATCCATAGTCACTCTAGAAACAAAGAAACAAATTTTAGCAGACTTGAAAGAATTTCATATTTACCATGACAACATTTTATAAATGACGATTATTAATGGACTTAAAAACACAAGAAATGTCTTAAAAGGAACACAAAGTAAAACAAAGGAAATGTGATGGGGCATAGAGAAAAAAAGAGCATGTGGGAAATGTTCATATAACCAACGCCATAAAGAAAAGCACACCGGGGATCCCTGGGTGGCGCAGCGGTTTGGCGCCTGCCTTTGGCCCAGGGCGCGATCCTGGAGACCCGGGATCGAATCCCACGTCGGGCTCCCGGTGCATGGAGCCTGCTTCTCCTTCTGCCTATGTCTCTGCCTCTCTCTCTCTCTCTCTCTCTCTCTCTGTGTGACTATCATAAATAAATAAAAAAAAGAAAAAAAAAAAAAAGAAAAGCACACCAAGTCAAAGGCACCAAAAATCTGAATGGAGTTTTTAAAAACAAAGTTGTGTCAAATACATAAAAAAGTGTGAACCTGAACCTGAAAGGAATATGCCCATGAGATACAATTTCAATGAGGTAACAAAAATGCTGCAAAACCAGTCTTTTCTGTGTGAAAACGTTGGCACAGTAAAACACTTTCTCATACCATTTACCTTCACAGCAATTATGAGAAACCAATTTTGTCTCTGAAACTTCATTATCCCAAAAATTGTTTACCAAGGACCAGAATAACAAGATAAGTAAAAGCCAAAAGCCAGATTATGCGAGATGACCTGGTTCCTATGAGACTATTCCCGCCTCAAAGGAGAAAACTATGGAGTCTGAGTGCAGGCGCTCCAAGACGAAGGACAGGCTGACTTTCTGCTTTTACAAAATGCTAACTTTATTCTGTCAGGAAAAAATGCATTTAGCTCATTTCCTGTTAGGATATAGTAACATGTGCAAGATGCAAATTATTCCAACCAGTATCAAAGATTAAATATAGAGAATGTGAAGAAAGGAACATTGCACTTTATACAGTTAGCTGCAGTGATGCTTGCATTACTTAACTCTTCCAAAAACTACACAAAATGGATATCACAAGAGTTATTTAGTCTTAAGCAATTTTTTAAAATCCCAATCAAATCATAAAGGATTAAATCTGAATTCTGATGTTCCTATCTGAGTTTCCCATAAAGGAAAAGAGGAAATTCACATTTCTAAAACCTAACTTTACTCCCATCCATATTTTCTTATTTAATCTGTACAATAACTTCCAAAAGAGTAACTTAAGTAACTTTTTATTGTCATAAAAGCAATATGCGTTTATTGTAGAAAATTTGCAAAACACAGGAAATAAAAATCAACCATGATCACACCACTTAGAACAGAATTTATATCAATCTGTAGTTCCCTTTCACACAGACACACACATACAGAGCCTTTTAAACAAGATTAAGATTATACCACAAATAGAGTATATCTTGCCTTTTTCCCTTAAAAATGAATCATTTTTACATATAACAGTCTTCAAAAATTCAATTTTAATGGTTACATCTTAATCTTCATATTCACATGACACTTTTTGTTCAAGCATTTCCTAATATTTCTTATTTAAGTTGTGCTCTTTTTTCTATTTATCTAGTACATCTAACATTGCAATAATATCCTTGTACAAAAATCGTGACATTGTATCTGCTAATTTCCTTAAGTGAAATTCATCAAAATGGAATTTCTGAAGAAAAGGCATTAACTTCTTCCGTGGCACTTGTCTACAGTTTGCCCACCAAAAGAGCAAAACTCTATACTGGCGCACTTCACTTTATTGCACCTTGCAGATACTGCAGGTTTTTTACAAATTCAAGATTTGTGGCAACCTGCCTTGAGCAAGTATTGGCACCATTTTCCAAAAGCGTTTGGCCATTGTGTGACACAATGTCACATTTTATAATTCTCACAATGTTTCAAACTTTTTCATTATGATTATATTTGTCATACTGATCTATGATCAGTAATTCTGGTGCACTACGAACCCTGCCCAATATAACACAGTAACTTAATCAAGAAATGTTGTGTGTGTTGTGACTGTTCCATGAACCAGCTTCCCCTGCCCTCCTAAGGCCTCCATCTCTCTCCCTCTCCTCAAGCCTCCTTTTCCCCTAAATTACAACAATATTGATATTAGGCCAAATAATAACCTTAAAAAGGTCCCTAAGTGTTCAAATGAAAGGAAGAGTCACACATCTCTCACCGTAAATGAGAAATGACAGAGCTTAGTGAGGGAGGCATGTCAAAAGCTGGAACAGACCAAAAACTAGGCCTCCTGTACCAGTTAGCCACGTTGTGAACACAAAGGAAAAGCTCTTTTTTTTTATTTTAAAAAATATATCTTTTAAAGACTTTATTTATTCATGAGAGATACACAGGGAGAGAAAGGCAGAGGCACCAGCAGAGAGAAGCAGGCTCCACAACAGGGAGCCCAATGTGGGACTCGATCCCCAGACTCCAGGATCATGCCCAGAGTCAAGGGCAGACGCTCAACTGTTGAGCCACCCAGGGGTCCCAGGAAATGTTCTTGAACAAAATTTAAAGTAGTACTCCAGTAACACATGAATGATAAGAAACTGGAACAGCCCTACACCTGATTTGGAGAAAGTCTGAGTGGTCTGGATAGAATATCAAACCAGTCAAAACATCCCCTTAAGACAAACCCTAATCCTGACTCTCTTTAATTCTAGGAAGGCCAAGAGAGGGGAGGAAGCTGCAGAATAAAAGTATGAAACTAGCAGAGATTGGTCCATGAGGTTAAAACAAAGAAGTCATCTCTATGGGGACACCTGGGTGTTTCAGTGGTTGAGTGTCTGCCTTAGCTCAGGGCGTGATCCTGGAGTCCCAGGATTGAGTCCCACATCAGGCTCCCCGCATGAAGCCTGCTTCTCCCTCTGCCTATGTCTCTGCCTCTCTCCCTCTCAGTGTCTCTCATGAATAAATAAATAAAATATTAAAAAAAAAAAAGAAGAAGAAGTTGTCTCTACAACATCAAAATACAGGGGGAAGCAGCAGGTTCTGACATGGAAGCCACAGCAAGTTCTCCAGATCTTGCTAATTCGTGAGGTGTTTACACTAAACAACAGGTTTTTATTGTAGACAAACAGCCTTCTAGAGGAAGAAGATGCCATCTAGGACCTCCATAGCTACACAGAAGGCAACACTTGGCTTCAAAGCTTCTGAGAACAGGCTGACTCTCTAGACACAGCTGGTGACTTTAAGTTGAAACCAGCGCTCAGGCCATTCTGAAAATCCCAGGGCCCTGAAGAATTATGCTAAATCTTCCCTGCCTGTGCTCTGTTAGTGGAACAGCAAAGCCTAGATGACAGCATATTTGTTTACAACATGATTTACTGAATAGTTTAAGCCCATTGCCGAGATCTACTGCTCAGAAAAAAAGATTCCTTCCAAATATTACTGCTCATTGACAATGTACCTAGTCACCCAAGAGCTCACATGGCGGTGTATAATGAGATTAATGTTGTTTTCAAGCTCACTAACACAACATCCACTCTGTAGTCCATGGATCAAGGAGTGATTCTGATTTTCTTTTTTAAGATTTTATTTATTTGAAAGAGAGAGAGCACATGCAAGCATGAGCGGGGAGAAGGGGGCATGGCGGGGGGAGCGCAAAGGGACAAGCAGACTCCCCACTGAGCAGGGAGCCCAATGAGGAGTTTGATCCCAGGACCCTGAGATCATGACCTGAGCCAAAGTTAGATATTTGACCAACTGAACAACCCCAGTAATTCTGATTTTCAAGTCTTATTATTTAAGAAATATATATATATTTAAGGCTATAGCTGCCACAGATAGGGATTCCTCTGATGGTTCTGGGCAAAATCAGTGCAAAACCTTCTGGAAAGCATTCACCACTCCCAATGCCATTCAGAGCATTCATAATCCATGGGAAGAGATCAAAACCTAAGTAAACATCCACAGGAGTTTGGCAGAAGTAGATTCCAACTCTCATGGATGACTCTGAGGGGTTCAAAGCTTCTTCTTCTTCCTACTTCTGAGGAAGTAACTGCAGGTGTGGTGGAAATAGCAAGAGAATTAGAATTAGAAGTGGAGCCTGGAGATGGAACTGCATGGCTGCAACCTTGTGACCAAACTTGAATAGATGAGGAGTTGCCTCTTATGGATGAGCAAAGAAAAGTGGTTTCTTGAGATAGAGCCTACTCCTGGAGATGCTATGAAGATGGATGAAATGACAACACAGGACTTAGAATATCACATGAATCTAGTTGATATAGCAGGGGCAGCATCTGAGAGGACTGACCCCAATTCTGAAAGAAGGTCTACTATGGGTAAAATGCTATCAAACAGCATCACTGCTACAGAGAAATCGTTCATGAAAGGAAGAGTCAATCGATGCAGCAAACTTCATTGTTGTCTTATTTTAAGAAATCACCACACCGACCTCAACCTTCAGCAACCACCATCCCGATCAGCAGCTACAACAATGAGGCAGGACCCTCCAACAGCAAAAATGTTCATGACTCACTGAGAGCTCAGGTGATGGTTAGCATTTTTTAGCAATAAAGTAATTTTCAATTAAACTATGTATATTTTTTAAAGATAATGCTACTGTGCTGCACCTAACAGACTACAGTATAGGGTACACTTAACTTTTATACGCCCTGGGAAAGCAAAAAATTCATAAATTTGTTTTATGGCAATATTCACTTTATTGTGGCGACCTGAAACCAAACCTACAGTATTTCTGAGATGTGCCTTAGGTTGCCAACCAAAAAGACTATTAGCAGTGCATCTCAGTTCCTATTTCTCAAATCTCTCACAAATGTATCTTAACAATTTCATTAAATACTCTTTTACTTCACAGTGAAAATGGTGTCTACTTTTAGTTATTTTTTTCTTGTCAGTACTTCTGAGCAATTTTAAAAATTCATGGTAATTCTCCTATTTATTGCCTTTGACCGTTTTTACTTAGGAAATCTGTGGGTTTTTTATTGATTTGTAAGAGCTCTTTGTACAATAAAGATATTAATCATTTGTGTATCTTAGTTGTATATTTTCGGTTGCCTTCATCTTATTTGCATTCAGGTTTGGTTTTTGATGCACAGAAGCTTAAATTTTATGCAAACTTATCAATCATTTCTTCTGTGGTTTCTTCCATGGTTTGTATACTTAGAAAGTTCTTCCCTAGTCCAACTGCAATTAAACAGCTATTTCTATTTCTTTTACTTGCCCTCCAACTGCTGCTACCAACTTTTACCCTTGGCCCTTTTTATCGACCTGTGTAGAATTTCTTAGGTATGGTGTGAAGTAAGTACTTAATGTTATTTCTGACAATACCCTACCTCAGCTTTGCCTCCAACATCATTGGTAAAATCACTCATTCATCATCTGTGTAAAATTTACTTTGAGAGCAATTGCTTTGAGGTACAATCTTTGCCCTAGTGTAAGCTTTGGCACTCGGGTAAGTTTTGTTTTGTTTTGTTTAATTTCTCTAAACCTTAGTTTCCTTATTCATAAAACAGGCATCATAACACCCATGTTACAGTTTTGTGGTAAGAATCAAACTAGATAATTTACAGGAAGTACTTAGTTCAGTGCCTACCATAGCACATATGCTCAGCAAGTCAGCGGCTGGACACCAGATTCAGGGCTATTTGTCTTCCTCTTACCATCTGTCATCTCTTGTGCTCACAGGATAAATTTGATAGTATACATAATACTTGGTAGGAAAAGTATCTCTAACTACTTTATCAAAATCGCCTTGATTGTTCCCACCTGTTTGTTTTTACATAGGCTCAATTCACTTTTCATTTCAGTTATTCTTAGAATGGTCTTTTCTTTCCAAATTCATCTCTCTCTCACTTGCTTTTTGGCACATGCTATTACATAGGCCAGAACTTCCAAAATGATGTTTAAAAGTAATGGTGAATAGGGGCATCTGGGTGGCTCAGTGGTTGAACATTGCCTTTGGCTCAGGTCTTGGTCCCTGGGTCCTGGGATCAAGTCCCATGCCAGACTCCCCAGGGGGAGCCTGCTTCTCCTCTGCCTATGTCTCTGCCTCTCTGTGTGTGTCTCTCATGAATAAATAAATAAAATCTTTAAAAAAAAATAAAAGTAATGATGAACATAGATATCCTTGCCTTTAACTGCTTAAAATATTAAATATTCTAGAGTCTCAACATTGAGTTTGATGTTGGCTATAGGTTTAAACCAGGTAGTCTTTATAATACTGAAATCTTGATAATACTGTTTTTTGACATTATTTTTATTTCCATCCCACTGAGGAAAAGGAATTTTAAAGAGGTAACATGAGCTACCCAAAGTCATATAGCCAGGACATGGGGCCTGAATGCATGCCCGAGTTGTCTGGTTACATTTTTCTTTTCCATTGCAACAATGCTACCACTCTATAATATAGTCGTCTTCAGCCATTTGTTTTTTGTGGGGTTTTTTTTTTAAGATTTTATTTATGTGAAAGAGAGACAGAGCACTAGCTGGGGGGAGGGACATACAGAGAGGGAGAAGCAGGCTCCCCACAGGGCAGAGAGCCCAATGTGGGACTCAAACCCAGGACCCTGGGATCATGACCTGGGCTGAAGGCAGATGCTTAACCAACTGAGCCACCAAGGCACACCCCAATCATTTGTTTTGTTCCAAGTTTAGCCATAAAAATTCATTTAGATCTTATAAAACATCTTCTTACAAAAGCAACGTAAGAAAGAATGGCTAATTTCTCAGCTGATCTGAAGAAATGTACATCATCAGTTATTACTGTAGAAATACTTCAATATTCATCAGTGTTTGTCTGAGAAAGAGAATTTAGTAGGAGATACCAGAGACATGGCTGTGACTCCTCCCCAGTTATGCCCTATGTGGAGAGAACAAAGAACTTCCATTGCTTTCAGTCACTGAGGGTAGAAAAGGGCAGGACTTTGAAGTAAAATAGAAACTCTTGAAGAAAGAAGATTGGGAGTTAGCAGATCAGATGGTGGTGGTGATAGAAAGCAGGGCAAAAGGACAGAGCCGGAGTAGAAGGTTTAAGTAGTACCTACTGACCTCTTCCTCTTCCTTATATCCATGAGGGCTGAATGAGCCTGTCAGAGCAAATGCCAAATAGAAAGGAGATTTGACTCACCTGCTTTTCTTTTCAGCCAGACTCTGAAGTTTTCCCTCCCTCTGACCCATGGCATTTCAGAAAGGCAAGTCTTCCTTCCATTGGCCTGATGCCAAATACATATATGTCTTTCTGCTCTAGGATAGTTTAACTTTGGCAATTGCTGGAAAATTGACAGGAAATTTTAAAATGAAGATAAGGAGAAAGTTGCAGTTTCAAAAAATCTCAAAGTTGACCTTAGTTTTTCCTAGAAGGCAATGATCCAGACCACACTCTATCTCTGCAGTAGTTCTACCCTCTTCTATGAGAGCTCCTTCATGGGCCAGATTTCTCCTTTTCCTAACAGGAACCCCAGATGCTCTCTGTACTTGGAAACCTCTCTGTACTTGGAAACATACTGATCTTATCATCTTTCCCTATTACCACCCCACAAGAGGTCTGAGAATCTTGCTAAGGCCTCATCTGCCAAACAAAGGCTTAACAAAACCTATCCACACCTTTTGGCACATAGTAATAAGTGTATAAGGATTAACTCTTATTATTTTAGGTAGGCTCCACATTCAGCATGGAGCCCATTGCAGGGCTTGAACTCATGACCTGTATGCTTCACAAGAACCTCTGCTCACCTTTAATCCAGCCCCCAACCCAAGCTTCTCCCCTCTGTTCTCATTCTACCAACCAGGTCAAAATCATACGCTGTGAGGAAAAGTGATAAAATTAGAATAACTTACATTAAATTAAATTAAATTAAATTAAATTAAATTAAATTAAATTAAATTAAATTAAATTAATAATGGTTTAAATGTAATAGATCTAAATTTGTAGAATAGAGAATAAATAGAAAATATCCCTTCTGCTTTTCTCTTCACATAGCCCAAGGCATGTATCCACAGTTCCATACTGAAATAAAAACATTTAGCTCTTGACATTGTCTTGTCTTGACATTAACAAAAATAGCACGATCATATACATGTCCAGAAATTTTACCCAGTCTATTACTGAGCCTACAAAACAATCCTGTGAGAACATCAGGGTAGTGATTATCATTCTTATTTTGTAAAAGAGGAACCTAATGAGCAAAGAAACAAGTGAATTACCCCAAGTTATATTTTCATAGGTGGCAGCAATAAGACTCAAACCCAGGACTTCTGTTGTCAAATCCAAAATTCCCCTCTTCCTGAAACTGACTCCTACAGTCTCTAGGACCATTGGTTACTAACTTTTATCATTTCTATTAAGGCCACAGAGGCCATCATGATTCATTTCCCAGCAACCGTTCTCCGACAGACTATTCTGAAGTTCATGGTAAACACTTTGAGACTGTCCTACACAACTTTTATTTGTTCCTTGACTCAATAACCAGGAAAATATACATCAAATCATATCTGAGTTTATAAAGGAAGGATTGGAGGTTATTATATTGCTACAAATGCTAAAAAAATCATCATTTACAATAACTATATATAATCTTATAGTTTTTTTTTTAAATAATGACTCTTTTTCCAAGGAGATCTTGAATTTCTGACTTTTCCATGTCTAACATATTTCTTATGTATACAATCAATTAGTCAATGTCTGCAATAATTAGTCCATCCATCATTTAAACTACATATCCAGGGATACTGGGATGACTCAAATAAATGTCTGAGTTTTGATCTCAGCTCAGGTCTTGATCTCAGGGTGGTAAGTTCAAGCCACATATTGGGCTCCATACTGGTGTGGAGCCTACTTAAAAAAATAAACAAATAAACAAATAAAAATAAACAAACAAATAAAATAAAATGCACACCCATCATTATGGTTGTGTGCAAATCAAGTTTTGCTATGTTAGTACCATTAATACAAAATAATAAGAGCTAATCCTTACATAATTCTTACTATGTGCCAGGTACGGTTCTAAACGCTTTACAAGTATCATCTCATTTTGCCCTCACCTGTGAGATAGGTGCTTTTACTATCTTCATTTTACTAAGGAAATTGAGGAAGAGACAAAGTAAGAAATTAAGTAAGAAAATAACAGAGCTTACATTTGACCCCAGATTGTGTGGCTCCATAATCCACAGAATTTCAGTAACTTATAGTTTCCAAAAGATTTTCACTTGATGCCAAGAATTCAATTTGAATTCAAAACTCATGTATGTGGACTGCTAGAATTAAGTTCAACATCTTGAAAACAAGCCTGTTCAGAGACCACTGTGTTGTTGTATTTAGTTCCTCCTGGCAGTAGCCCTTTTGTATTTAGCAACAATGCTAATCACCCAGATCACTTATTGTCTTAAAGTGGTGATTTTTAAAAATGAGTACAAGGAAAGAAAATGGATACTTTCTCCAATAAATATAAATAAAACAGTCATTAACCTTTTAGAGCTAGAGGGTATCTAATACATACACCCAAACACAAAACATTTAATCCACTAAACATGAGGTAGGAGGATTTATTATCACTCTCATTTTCCTGATGAAGAATCTGACACTCAGATTAAATTACCCAATGTTCTACAGCTTATAATGTAGCAAAGATAACATTCAAACCCAATTCTGTCTTCAGAGCCCAACACTTAGCCATTCTATCAAACTTCCCTCCATCTAGTCTACTGAAATAACACAGCTTGAATTAGAAAAAAAGCAATTTGAGCAAATATTTCTCCACTTCAACTATGCAAGGCAACACAATGCAGTGTGTTCACTTACATTCACAAATGCACCTGCCAATATGTTCAAAAGAAGTGCCTACTGGATTGTAGTACTTTAAAGACCTTTAGGGGTTAGAAGAGTAAGACATTTCTTTTAAATAATACTATTTCCCTTACTCATTAAGATAATTAAAATTCTAGATTGTTTTGTCCTGAATCGGACATTTCCTGCAAGAAGTAAGTATAGGTCTCCAAATACATTATTTCAAATAAACTTGAATAAATAAACTTAAGTACTCATCATTCATCAGACTCTTGCATTAGAGAACAGTGCAACAATTTACCACTGACAAACCAGCATTCCAGACCTTCCTGAGAGTCGTGTGATTCAGGGAAGGTTTGAGAAGCCTAATGTCAACCAACGTGCTAGAAAAATCTTAATTCACTTGTTGAACGTAGACCAACTAATGTGTTTATCCTAAACTACTGGAAAATTCCAAGTGGCACAATTATCCTTAGCAACCTGTAGCAATTTAAAAAATATTTTTTAGTATCATCTATTCCTTCTTTTTCCACAATGATATGCAAGCAATATATGACCCTGTAAGGAGCAAAGATAAGTATTACTGCTATGGACAGTTAATGAATTTGATCCATTCACTCAGCTGATCATATAGTAACAATTCAAAGTGAGATTTTTAAAAATTTTATTTAAGTTCAATTTGCCAACATATAGTGTAACACTCAGTGCTCATCTCTCATCATGTGCCCTCCTTAATGCCATCACCCAGTTACCCCAGCCTCCTACCCACCTCCCCTTCTGCAACCCTTTGTTTCCCAGAGTTAGGAATCTCTCACGGTTTGTATTCCTCTCTAATTTTTCACCACTCATTTCCCCCCCTCCCTTACAGTTTTTTTCACTATTTCTTATATTCCACATATGAGTGAAACAATATGATAATTATCTTTCTCCAATGGATTCCAGTTCCATCCATATCAATGTAAATGGTATTCATTCAAAGTGAGATTTTTAACACAGACAAGAGCTATGTTTGATCACTGGGCTAGAATAACAATGCAAGATCACAGTGAACTGCAGCTAAAGGTGGCAATGTCTATCCTACTGGTAGTAATCCATTAAACAGTGGTAAAAAGTGCAAGTTCTAAAGGAGGCAAGCCTAAAACATAGCCTCTGCTTCCTCATCTATAATGTAACAATAATTAGGTTGCTACCAAAACATTGTAAGAATTGGGGTAATATAGAGAGAGAGTACTTAGCACATAGTAAGTGCTCAATTAATTTTAGCTACTGCAGACAGATACCATTTAGGTCTCCTGTTTCACAGACTTGTTAGGGAAATTAGTGAGTTGAAAGTTAGTTTTTTAAATCCCTTCTGAGGGAGAAAATGAGGACAAGGAGTATTCCTGTATTGTTCACCACTATATCTGCAACACCTGACATAGTATCTAATAAGTACATGTTTATGGAGTATACTCTGAATCATTATACATATTCATTATAAGAATGAATCTATTAAAAGAGCTCTCTCAGTATAAGGCATGGCAAGGGGAAAGAGAGGGTTAAAGATGGAAGAGAGAAGTTAAATGAATTCTATATAGTTATTCTTCACCCTGGGAACAAGACCCAATCAGATCCTTTAGGTTAGAGTCCCCAAATCACTGATTTATCCATAGTGCCAAGTGCTGCACACCGACCACAGAACTCAGTGTTAGTGTTTATGTACTCATGTGAATTCAGCTCTTTAAAAACACAATTAAATCCTCAAAAGGAGCTCCCTAACCAGCCATCCAAGATAGACCCCAGGGGGCATATTATCTATAACATTCATTTGGCACCTAAGCAAGTGGAGAAGCCACCATTTTAAGGAGTTTGTTCTTATGACATTAAATGGTTGTTGGATTTTCTCCAAAAGACAGGAATTAAATTCTGCACAACTAAATTCTGCACATATTCTGTACCTTCCAGGTTTCCAGGCATTAACTTGGCCTCTACAGGGAACATGAAGAGGCACAATCCTTACTCTGAAGGAGCTTCCTATCTAATAAAGAGAATAAGACAGGTACAAAAATAACTTCAATGCAAGGCAGATCATAGCAAGTGTCATGGAGATATACAAGGAAAGAGATCCAAAGAGGAATCAAATAAATCTATTTTAAGCAATTAAGGCTTTATGATAGTGGGGCACACGAATGAGACCACAAAGATTTTGAATGGGCAAGGGCACTGCAGGTTGAGAAGACAGCAGGGGTAAAGACCAGTTAGGAAAACGTGGGGTGATTATATAATCTGGGACCACTTTGATATTTTACTGGTTTATGGGACTGAAGAAAAAAAAAGAGTATTTATAATCAAGATGACCTGTAAACTCTGAACATAGGAACAAATAAAACACAGAGGCTGTGGAGAAGAAAATGACATGGCTAAGACTGTTCATTAGATTTACCTGGCAAGCGCATGTTAGGTGGAACGGAGAGGGAAAGAGATAAAGGAGCTCTGCAGTAAAGGGTTAACCTTACTTAGAAAGTGGTCTAGGGGATCCCTGGGTGGCTCAGCAGTTTAGCGCCTGCCTTTGGCCCAGGGCATGATCCTGGAGTCCCGGGATCGAGTCCACGTCGGGCTCCCTGCATGGAGCCTGCTTCTCCCTCTGGCTGTGTCTCTGCCTCTCTCTCTCTCTCTCTATCACAAATAAATAAATAAATCTTTAAAAAAAGAGAAAGCGGTCTAGCCTTTGCCCTTGCTCCTGGGAACTGGCCTTGAAACCCTTGGAACAGTCTGCCCGCTAAGTGTCTTTGTTGACATTGGGATCAACGCATGCTATACGAATGATGCCATCACGCACTATCTGCTCCATCTCGGGAGAGACTGGAGACAATGGTAAAGCCCAGAAGCAGTCAGCGACGTCTGTGTGACCAACCAAGTTTATGACTGAGTCTCAGCGCAAACTCCGGACACCAATACTCAGTGAGGTCTCTGGCTGGCAGTGCTGTGCGTGTTCTCGCACACTGCTCCTGGGAGAAGTACCTGTGGCCCCGTGATGGGGCTGGGGGAGGAAGGCAGAGCCCAGCCCTTGGAATCCTCCCAGGCCCTGGGCTGAGCATGTCTTCCCTCGGCTGATCTGAATCTGCATCCCATCACAGTAACAAATCACAACTGTGCATGCAACAGCTTTCAGGGTCCTGGGAGTCTCTCAAATGGCTTATCAAACCTGAGGGTGACCTTGGGAACCCATACTTGCAGTTGTGCCTCAGAAATGAAGGTGGTCTTGAGACATCCAAATCGAAAACAACCGATAAGAAAACCCTCTGTGACAGTGCAGGGGGAATTTAGGAAAGCCTAAGAAACAGCGGTAGAATTGAAAAGGCACTGATGCTACAGCTCTACAGAGAAATAAATAAATACAGATGTGATTACATATAAGAAACTAAAGAGAGTTAGCCTGGGAGAAAGGAATTAATTAACTTATTAAGAAATACAAATTGAGGGATCCCTGGGTGGCGCAGAAGTTTGGCACCTGCCTTTGGCCCAGGGCACGATCCTGGAGACCCGGGATCGAATCCCACGTCGGGCTCCCGGTGCATGGAGCCTGCTTCTCCCTCTGCCTATGTCTCTGCCTCTCTCTCTTTCTCTCTCTGTGACTATCATAAATAAATTTAAAAAAATTAAAAAAAAAAAAGAAATACAAATTGAGAAATGAGAAGCAAGAGCTGGTTTGAGGAGAAAGCAGGGTACAGCAGGGGAAATGAGGAGTTTGGGTACCTCCAGCTCTCTCCTTCCCTGTGCCAATGTCCCCATCGACCAGTGGGTCTGTTCCTTTACCCCTGGGAATCTTTCATTGCCAACAAAACACAGCATAAACGATGCTGTGCACAGGGTGATTCTGGCCCTTAAGAGGACCCCTCAGGGTCATGAGAGGTAAAAACACAGTTTCATTCAGCCAGTAGGCTTTGGGGTGGTTAGTTATGACATAATAAGATAACTGAATTTAAGACAGTAAATAGAGCATAACTAAATCATTTTCTCTAGCTAATTTCTTTATTTAGAAAGTATACGATTCTCCAAGACAATGGAGGTCAAAAGTAAGACGTCTAACTAATTACAATCTTTAAATGACCCAGAGAGCTTGAGAACATTTTGCTATGTGGCTACAGATTGTCAAAATCAGTTCTTTTCCCAAGTACCTAATTGACTTGAAAGGAGGCACGAAGGAACATGCTCAACGAGGTCTGATTATACCTGGCTCATCCTCCCCCTCACCTCCTAGCTCCATTTTTCCAGTTTATTAATATCTTCAGTCTAATCCTGGTTGATAAATTGCTGGCAAGCTTGCTCAGGTCCGTGTTATCTGCAATCACATTAGAAGGCAATGCAAACGTGCAAAGATTAAACTTTTTCCTAATCTTTATCTCTCTATATTAAAATAATTGAAGGGGCACCTGGGTGGCTCAGTGGTTGAGCATCTGCCTTTGGCTCAGGTCATGATCCTGAAAGCCTGGGATTGAGTCCCACATTGGGCTCACAATGTAAGGAGCCTGCTTCTCCCTCTGCCTCCATCTCTGTCTCTGTGTGTTTGTCTCTCATGAATGAATAAATAAATTCTTTTTAAATAAATAAATAAATAAATAAATAAATAAATAAATAAATAAATATTGAAAAGAATCCGGGGTTCTTGTCAAATTACAGCATTTTTGTACTGAGATAAAGTACTGGCTAAAATAATACCTGAGGCATACATAAATATTTTTAAATGCTCAAGGAAAAATATAATCCACAAGAAAATAGGCTGGGTGGCTCTGACCTGGCACTTCAATCCCAGGTGCTCCCGGAGAGAGCGCCCAAAGGTTTAACCACTAACATTTCAGTCAGTGTTAAAAATTTTTGTGTTAAAAGTTCTTAAATAAAAGCCATGTTTTCACACTTTAAAATAAGCAAAAAAGTAAGCAGTACCATTCAAATCTTATTATGGCTATCAAATTTTATATGATATTTGGTACCATACAAACATGAAAACAGGGGTTCTGAACACAAATGGTTAATCTTATAGACCATGGACCCCTTTGGCAAAATGGTGAAGCCTCTAAAGCCCTTTTCAAAATAGTACTTGTAAAGCATAAAATAAAATAGAATTGCAAAAAAGAAACAAACCCAGCAAATCAGTTATCAAATAGACTTTCAACAATTTTTTTTACTGAGCTTATTCAATAACTGAACCTGATGCGGAGGTACAACAGCAATCAGGATACACATAGAACTTCTCCTGATAGATATGTTATTCTTAGTAACACCTCTTTTTTAAAAATCAAGTATAATTAGCATACAATGTTGTACCAGTTTCAGGTATGCAATGACCCAACAATTCTATGTATTACTCAGTGCACATCACGATAAGTATACTCTTAATTCTGTTCATCTATTTCACTCATCCCCCCACCCACTTTTTATTTGATAAAAATATCAAAATATTTTAAAACAATTTTATGATAAAATTAGTGCTTTTTTATTAATGCATTAAATTGTATGATCTAGTAGCTGATCTAATAACTAATTTTGAAGTAGATAAGAGTATAAATGGTATTTCAAGATATCTCAACAACTGTAATATAATATAAAAATATTCATAATTACTATTGATAACAGAATCACAGGTATTAGTAGCACTACTGTGATTTCTGACCTAAATTCATAATTAAATGAAAAGCTAAATTTTGGCCTAGAGATTACTGAAATGAAGTATTTTCTATCCAAGTTCAAGGGCCTTATAAATTCTACTCCCAGCCATTTAATTATAATCCCCTACCTTCAATAAAGCATTGGGCATGACTCTTGTTAATTATACTGAATTCACAGAACTTCCGAAACACTGAGTCTTGGTGCCAGGGAGAGGCTGGGACCCAGACAGAATGTCTTTCTTTTTTTTTTTTTTTTTTTGTATATTATTTGTTGGAGTTCGATTTGCCAACATATAGCATAACACCCAGTGCTCATCCCTCAAGTGCCCCCCTCAGTGCCCGTCACCCAGTCATCCCAACCCCCTGCCCGCCTCCCTTTCCACCACCCCTTGTTCATTTCCCGGAGTTAGCTGCCAGACAGAATTTCAAAAGTAAGAGGAGCCCCGGGTTTTAAAAGACAGCAGGAACAGGATTGCATGGTAGAAGTGGGCCTGGTTAAAGGTACAGAGGTTTGGGGGTCATGCACCTGTTTGAAGTTACAGCAGGGTATTGACTGCAAACACTGGTGTACAGTCACACTGAGGCCCGGCTAGCAAGAGACCGAGATGATGGCAGGATAGCTTTCCAAGCCCACATAGGGTTAGAAGTGGGGATTGGATGGGGATTGAATGAGATGGGCTGGGGGGAGTTATAAATCCAGAAAAGACAACACAGAGGAGATCAGAGCCTTGCCTTGAGATTTACCAAATTTAGGTGCAAAGGCAAAGGCCTAAAGGCAGAAAAGCATGAAAGCAGTGAGTGAGAAATAGTAAATAGTTCATTCAGTCCAGGATCACCAGACCAGAAACAACCGAGTTTGAATCAGGGCTGTGGATTAACTCTGATATCTGATTTAAATAGACAACCTCAATCCATTACAATAAAAGGAATTTAACCTGGGCTGCCCAGGTGGCTCAGCGGTTTAGCGCCGCCTTCGGCTCAAACTGCAACCTCTGGTAAGAACTATATTTGTCTCCTTTTTTTTTTTTTTTTTTTTTTTTGTATATTTGTCTCCTGTTTAGTTTTTCTGTTAAGTATTGAGTCAAAATCCATCAAAGAGAAAGAAAAAGGCAGGTAAGGGAAGATAATATATCATGACAAATTCTATCTGACCTCATTACCTTCTGCCATTAAAAAAAAAAGAAATTGTAACTTCTGTGCCAAAAGCTTCTGTACAGGGACTGAGGAGCATAAAGATCAAGGTTAATAAACCCTTATTGCATTTGAGTGGACTTGCTAGCAAATGGAACCTTGGTAAACAGTGTAAAAGGCTACCGATGTTATGCCAACGTCCTGCATGTAATTTTAAATCTGAAAAAACTGAAACAAGTGCACTATTTATGATACTGTTTGTCTGACTTCTTCAACATGAATTAATCTTTGATTCCATCTGGAATTGACCCTCTGGTCAACCGTCATCAGCTGGGTAACTCTGAACCCCAACCTTCCTACTTCTTTCCACTTTAATTAACACATCTAAATCGTACTTTCTGTGTTCCTATCCCAAGCACTTAACAAACATAAATCCCTTTAATCATCATAACAACCTAGAACATAGTGACTCTTATTATCCCCATTATACAATGAGGGAATGGAGATCCCAGGAGGTTAAGTTGTCCAATATCACAGAACCTAGTAAATGATCAAACCAGGAATCATAGACAGGAAGCTTGACTCCAAAGTCTGTGCTTTTAACTACAGCATTGTTTTTCTGCCTCAAATAGCCATGTTTGAGGCAGAGAAGCATTCTCTGCTTTTAACTACAGCACTGCTCTGAGATACCCTATGCCAGAGAAAATGAATATATACAAAACATTATGAATGCCTCATCAACAATAAACCCTAAATTCACTAAATGCCAAGTTTTTAATGTTATTCTTATCCTAAACTCAATATTCCCATCCTAGATTGATATTACCCATTAAGTTACTAATTCCCTTATCTGTTAAACCAGAAGGACTATATCAAATCCCATTTGTAGGTAAGCATCATTGTTTGAGAACTCTGTAGCTTGGCAATTCAGAGTATTTTACTCCCAATTTTCTTGAAGCTACTCCTTGCAAGACAGTTACTTGATATATTAACATCATGGATTAGAGATCAATTTTTAAAATATCTTCTATCCAACTCTACACACTGCCTCTATGTAAAAACACAGTTTGGTTTTATATTTTTCTCTTGGATGCCCCATGGTCACCCAGAAGCAGTACTCACTCCTCATGGCTATCCAGAAGCAGTTCATGTACTCACCAATGCTCTGAATTACTCAGTTATGACCATATGATTCTGTGCTGAGCCTGGAGAAAAGGCTATCTTCATATGTCCCAAAAGAAACAGCTTTAGAAGACTGTTGGAGAGCTCTAGAGCTACGTGGCTTCAATAAAACAAAGCAAGGAGTACTAACATCACGTCTTCCGCAACTTTAGAGAAAGGCTTGGTAAATGTCTTAGTTCATGCAAACTGGGTGGCTTATAAACAGCCAACATTTATCTCCTACAGTTGTGCAGGCTGGAAAGTCAAGATCATGGTGCTAGCAAATTTGGTGTCTGGTGAAGACCCAATTCCTGATTCAAAGATGGCTGTCTTTTTTTTTTTTTAATTTTTTTAAATTTATTTATTTATGATAGTCCCACAGAGAGAGAGAGAGAGAGAGAGAGAGAGAGGCAGAGACACAGGCAGAGGGAGAAGCAGGCTCCATGCACCGGGATCCCGACGTGGGACCCGATCCTGAGTCTCCAGGATCGCGCCCTGGGCCAAAGGCAGGCGCCAAACCGCTGCGCCACCCAGGGATCCCAGATGGCTGTCTTTTAACTGAGTCCTCACAAGTAGAAGGACACCAAGGACACTAATCCCATTCTTTTAAGAGACCCAATCACCTCCCAAAGGTCTAACCTTCTAATACCATTATATTGGACATTAGGTGTCAACACATGACTATGGAGGGAACACAAGTGCTCAGAGCACAGGAGCAACTAAAAAAAAAAAAAAAAAAATTAAGCCAGATCATAAAACTAAAATGGTAAAAACTAAAGTTCACACATCTTTTTAAAATCCCTAATACACATACATCTAATTTGTTGAACTGTTATAACATTTTTTCTACTTGCCCTTGTGACAAAATAATGGTGTGTCACTCTATCAAGATAAAAATAACAAAGGTTATTTGTAGGTAACTGACATAATATGCCTAACAAATAGGTTAGGAATTTCAAAATGATTGCTACAGGGTTAGATATATCAAAATGTTTTCGAATAGTATGTTTAAAACTTCTCTTCAACCAAAGGATTTGCCATTTTACTGAAAATAGTTTCTCTGATTTTTTCTTTCTTTTGAAAAGCCACTTTGAGCCATGAGTCACTGGGTGATTTCCTTTCTTTATTTCTGAGTTGCATTTCAAAGACAAAAACTACTCTTCCTCCTCCTTGTCTTCTCACAGGTACCTGAGCTGCTATTATCCAAGGTCGGAAAGAAGCCAAGCTGGCTAAAACAAAAACTTATGCTTATTTGACAAGGAGCTTTATTCCATGGGAGTTTATATGCATGTCAAACATTTATGGCAATTTGAATTTTTAGTGTCTCCAGAGATGAAGCTAAATGGCTGCTAAAAACTAGCTTTTACAGCAGCTTTCATTTCTATTTAATTTATTTGAATAACAAGCATCATATTTAAAGTATCTGTGGGAGATGACCAGGATATTAAAATATTGTTTGTCTTATCTTTCAATATTGGACTCCTAAAACAAATATTCAGATTCACTATCATCTCCAGCTAGCTGATATTGAAAGACACATAATGGCGGACTGTTGCCATGACAACTCCTCTACAACTACACATTTTCTATGGCAACCCAGGCTCCATGGAATACTAATGAAAACCCATAGCAACAGAGAGTTAAAGAGGTGATGTCTGGAAACCAAAAAGCTCATCTAACATCTATTACAAATGTCATAGATGCTTTTGTATGTTTAACAAACAATAATACAGTTTAAAGACATATTAGCTAGAAAATTAAAAGGTATGTTTCAAGTATTTTCTGAAAAAAAAACACTAATATGGGACTTGAGGAATTCACATCAATATACTATTAAGTGTGAAAATATGTGCCTCATATTTTAAAATAGAGAACCCTAATTTTTAATAAAAATGGATATATTTTCCCAGTTGCAGAACACTTACATGCTATTATGCAAAGTGAACAGTAGAAATGACTCAGGAGCACTCTGTTTAAATCTCATTCTTTTCCTGGTTCTTCTTCTTTTCAAGAGTTCCAGCTGTGTAACTTTGATCACTTAACCTCTAAAAGCCTCAGGTTCTCTTTCACAAAAGGATGTTACATTTAAAGGCCACTAAAGCCTCTATGATTCCTAATCTGTCATTTACCAGCCAGTGAACGTGCACACGCCATTTAATCTGAGTGTCAGTTTCTTATCTGTCAAAGGGCATGATACCTGCCTCTTCCTCATTACCAGTTTGCTGCAAAATGTGCTAGACATACATAAGCACTCAGGGAAAACATTAAATTAATTGTCTTGGCTTAAAAAAAAAGAATTAAAATGTTCCTCTTTATATTTTTATTTTAAAATATTGAAGTTAATGATAAAGATCAACATAAAACTCCATGCCCATTATGAACCATTCCGATGTACAATCATTTATTGAGCACTTAATACACTGCCAGTTGTTGGTGTTACAGCAAAGAACAAGGTAGATATGTTCTAGCATATTATGTTCTAGCAGATAGTGTCAAAAAATAAATAAGCAAACAAAGGTGATGAAAGAAAGTGGCGCAGAGGAAATCAGCAGAGTAAAGTGAACAGAAAGGATTTGTGAGAAGAAATGGGCTAGTCAGCTCAGGGTGTACACATAGTCAGTCCTCCTGAAGGAAGGGACTATGAAATGAGCCTTGCAAGGAGCCAGCCATGGGCAGACAGGGACAGCCAAGTAGAGGGGACCGCCATTCTAAGACCTCAAATAGCAGGGGAGCCTGGCTGACTCAGTGGGTAGGGCCTGCAACTCTTGATCTCAAGCTCATGAGTTCAAGCTCCATGTTAGGGGCAGAGTTTATTCAGAGAAAAAGAGAGAGAGAAACAGACAGACAGACTTTAAATAGCAAAGCCTTTAATGTGTTGACAAAATGGCACAGATGTCAGTAGGACTGAATAGCAGAGAATGGGAACAGAATAAATGATAAAGATAGGACCCAAAAGGGAGGCAGGACTGAAGTAAGGCCTTGGTAAGAATATAAATGCGATGACTAGTACAATGGGTTTTACCAAGAGAGGCACATGTTTTATGACTGTGTGGAGAGTGGACTGGACAGGGGGACCAGAAAGGAGACTGCAACACTGTCCAGGTTAGAGAATGATGTGACTTCTACTTTGGTGACAGCAAGAAATGGATATCCCTGAGATATTTCGGATTTGCTAATAGCGATAAGTATAGGAGATAGGATGGGACTCCCAAGTTCCTGACACAAACAACTGGGTGGCTGATAATACAGTCATCTACTACAGGGAATGTGAAGCAATGAACAGGTTTGGGGTGACAAGAAGAGATGGACAAGATTCAGGGCTCTATTTTGTACTGATTTCCCTATTAAATGTTTTCCCTGGTCATAGTCACAAATTTCCTGAAAAATACTTAATAATTTGGGGGCCCCTGGCTGGCTCAGTCAGTGGAGCATATGACTTTTGATCTCAGGGTTGTGGGTTCAAGCCCTACATTGGGTATAGAGATTACTTAAAAATAAAATCTTAAAAATAATTATATTTGATTAATTGGTGCCTGTTATTACAAAACTTATAAAAATCCAAACACAAGCTCTTCTTTCAAAACATGCATCAAAATTATACATAAAAATTGTATAAATTTTTATCAAAATTGTTAAACTAAATTAGATTAGACAAATAATACCTATGTGATAATGAAAGAACACATGGATGAATATATACCTAAATATATACATTTTGAAGTAACTACCTTTCTATGACAAAATACAGATTCATTGCAGAAATTTTAGAAAATAAGGAAAAGTTTAGAGAAATTAACAATTACTTCTAATCCCATCCTCTAGCAATAAATCCTATTAATATTCTGGTAACTATAAGACTAATTTGTTTATCTTTGCATATTTAATTAGTTTTAGTAAAGCTGGAGAAATCTAAAATTCACATTTCAAAACTGAATGAATAAAAGGATAACATCCCCATGCCTATTATCAAGCTTCAGAGTTTAGTCTTGGCCATCAGTCTAATTCCAGACATAAAGATGGAACACACCCTTGAAGAGCTAGGTAGAGCCAACCGCTTCTGATGCAGATCTTCCCCACAAACAGCTCCCCATCACCACCTGCCACCTTTAAACCCTGTATCTACAAATTAGACATTCAGTTAAAATAAGGTAAGCTTTCTTTTTTTAACCACCTTTTTTTCTTTTTTCTTTTCTTTTCCTTCTTTTCTTTCTTTCTTTTTTTTTTTTTTTTTGAGAAAGAGCAGACTGGGAGGGCACCGAGGTAGAGGGAAAGAGAAAATCTTAAGCAGGCTCGACGCCCAGTGCAGAGCCCCACACAGGGTTTGATCTCACAACTCTGAGATCATGAACGGAGTGGAAGTCAAGAGATTTACCTGATTGAGCCACCCATATATCCCCTCAACCACCATTTAAACTTGGGTTTATATTGCTTTGTAATTCATACACCTCATATTCATTTATATGAAAGCCAAATTGTTCCTACACCAGCAGGACATTGACCCTTCAATTATGTTTTTAATCTTTTCTTATTTATTTGTCATACTTATGTATAGTATTTAAAATTCTATATCACAATTCAACAGAGTTCAAAATAATTGCTTTTTAAAAATCTTGACTATAAACAGGAGAAAATAAAAGTCTTAAAAAAACATAAAGCTTAAGTGTGTATTTTAGTTCAAGACTACCTAATGTTGCATGATAGTCAATTTTTATTTTATAAAAGTAAAGCTTTGGGAATTTTTAATAGTTTACTTTGGGATTATCATCTCTATTATTTCCAGACAGAGTAGTATATATAGATTCTATACTAAGCCCAAATTTAATAAATTCAAATAAAATCATGTTTAAAAGTTTCATATTATTCACATAGAATTTAATAACAACAAAAAACCAAATGGAGTTTCTACATAGATGAAATCCAGTTTTAGTAGTATGCAATACAGTACAGTCATCACAATATCCTTTAAAAATAATCATTAGCCAAAAAACAAAAAAGGAGAGGGGGGAAGGCACATGGGTGGCTCACTCAAGTCCAACTCTTGATTTCGGCTCCAGTCACGATCTCAGGGTTGTGAGATGGAGCCCTATGTCAGGCTCTGCACTCAGCAGGGAGTCTGCTTGAGATTTATCCCTCCCCCTCCCCCTCTGCCTTTCCCCCACACTCCCTCTTTAAAAAAAAAAAAAATCATTATCATTAGCATGATTAGTGATGCTAGTCAGCTTAAGATATTTATTTCAAGGAATAACTGCACATTTTAATATGAACTGAAAATATACTCCCCAGACCAAAAAAAAAAAAAAATTAAGTCATAGAGACTCCTTCAAGGTGATTTGTAAGTGCCATCCTATGGCTAGGAATAATTTATTTTTAAAAACAGATTGCTGGAGTTGTGGGGTTTTTTTTTAGCAAACAATGAATCGCTTTATTTTTTAAAATATTTTATTTATTTATTTATGAGAGACAGAGACAGAGAGAGAGAGAGAGAGAGAGAGGCAAAGACACAGGCAGAGAGAGAAGCAGTCTCCATCCAGGGAGCCCAATGTGGGACCCGATCCCAGGACTCCAGGATCACGCCCTGGACCGAAGGCAGACGCTAAATCGCCTAGCCACCCAGGGATCCCCAATGAATCACTGTAATCACAATTAAAAAACACTTACTAATTCAAAGAAAACAGTAGTGACTAGAGAATTTGAAAGCACATAAACTTATGCAATAGACATACACATTTAAGCAAATCTAGACAAATGTATACATTCAGATATAATCCAAAACATAGTCATGACCTTGCTTTAAATTTTAGCTGGCCAATCCAATGAAATGGAACAAAGAGAAAGAACTTGAGCTGGGGTGGGGATGGGTGATGATGCTCTAGCTCTCTGATATTCTGGGTAACACTAGGTGAGATTTACAAATGTACAGCAGGGTAAAAAACATCATTAGGAGACCAATGTCCTAAAAGTCTCTACCACCAAAGCATTCAGTTCTGATTCTCTCTAGCTTTTTCTAATTTCTAAATGTTCACTTACTCTTTAATTGAAATGCCCATGCTTTCCACTAAACGTTGGCTGTTTTTACCTAACAAATTTTGCAAATGTTTCCTGCCTTGGGGTCAAATACAAAGAACATAATTTAACATAGCATGAGCAAAGAAATAGAATAGGAGTCTCATGGAACTTGAATAAACTCTAGTGCCTGTATCTAAATAAGAGTTATCTATCTCAATGATCATATAATCCGCATTGAGTTCAATTATAACTACTTGAATGGGGAGTGGTGGGCTGCAATTTATTCACTTATTCTGCATAATAACCTATAATAAGCCTTACTGCTTCAGAATAATATAGAATCTTTGAAATTACTTTGGAGGTTTTTTGTTTTTGTTTTTTTTTTTTTTTTGCCTGCTATTTCTGTTTGGGTTTTGTTTGGTTGGGTTGAAATTTCTGAAGGCACAGGATAATTCAACAAGTAGAGGGAAATAGACTAAGACTGTCAAGTATTCCCAAATTCTCCCACAAACCAACTTTAATTTATGATTTGCACCCTGAGTAGATAAATCATCTAGTAAGGAATCTGATTATTTGAATATTAAACAGTTTTGTTATTTCGACACCTCAGGCATTTTTAAAACCTTAGTAACCCAGGGTTCATAGTGCAGTGGGCATATTTTAGTTTCCCCAACACTCCACTCTACTCCATGCCTCCAGAGATAGACTCAGTAGAAATACTTCTCATCACTCAAAATGGTGGTTACACCTAAATTCTGTTCACCTATCTATAGAGGGTGGTCTTTCTGAGACTTCCTCAGATTCTACCTCTGATTTCCCTGTAATTTATTTTTTTAAAAGATTTTATTTATTTATTCATGAGAGAACAGAGAGAGGCAGAGACACAGGCAGAGGGAGAAGCAGGCTCCATGTAAGGAGCCCGATGTGGGACTCAATCCCGGGACTCCAGGATCATGCCCTGGGCCAAAGGAAGGTGTTAAACCGCTGAGCCACCAGGCATCCCTTTCCCTGTAATTTAAATAAAACTTCAGTAACTGGAGTCCCAGCGCAAATTTTATCAGAAGCAGTCCATAAAAATATGAAGGCAGCAAACATACCTAAGACAAAAATCTGCACAATTAGATGAAACAGCTAGAAGAATAACAATTTAGGGCCACTCCTCATAAGGACTGGTAGACCTAAACCGCCTCAATAACTTCTGAATACCACATCAGTTTATTACCAATTTCACTGCCATTGACTCCAAATCATTTGTAGGATGTTCGGATATGCTCTCTGTACAAGCAGTCTCCACATTATGAAGGAGCATTTGCCCCAAACTCAAACACAAGTCTGTTATTTAGAACTGAAAAAAGGTTTCTAGTCATTAAAAAAAATGTTACAGTTTATGCCCAAAATAGTACACAAAAAGCCTATTCAAGACCAAAATAACTAAAGTATCAGATTAAGAGTACTTTAAACAAAAATTATAATACACAACCTCAAAGAACCTTCTCTCTCATCTCACGATGCAAGACAAGCAAAACCTCAGAATTACGGCAGAAGTGGAAATGGAGAGAAGCCATAGATGCCCACAACCAGGACAGCTATTCTGAGTTTAACTCTGGTAATTTGAAGTCTCTTAAAAAAGAACTGAATATTCATTTAAGCACTTTATTTTAACTATAGTCCTAGTGAAACATCTCAAGTGTAAGTATCTGCTATGCATCAAAGATAAATGAAGAGTAACCCAATATGTTGGTTAGATATTCCTCAGATATGAAACTAACACATCACGGTTAGAAGATAATTCATTAAAAAATTAGAATTCTGGGGGTGCCTGCATGGCTCAGTGGGTTAAGCATCTGACTCTTGATTTGGGCTCAGGTCATGATCTCAGTGTTGTGAGATCGAGCCCTTCATTGGGCACCACACTGAGCTGGGTGGAGCCTGCTTAGGATTCTCTCTCCCTCTCCCTCTGCCCCTACCCACCTCCTTCTCTAAAAAAAAAAAAAAAAAAAAAAAAAAAGAATTGTATTTATTAAAGGCCTTTGGTAATTGGGAAACAGAATATGGCTAAATGTTGCTTTTAATATAAAACAAAAATCTAATTTCTATATCCACAATGTATCTGAGTACAATGATAGGTTATCCTTTTAAACTTTTTTTTTTAATCCTTGCTTATACACTCAAAGTTTATTTAGAACTAGTAGAGAATGTAAAAGTCATTTCATTAATCAAGAAGCAGAGACCAAAGAGCTAAGTGACTTGACCAAGATCATTCAACTCAGTCACTCAGCCAACTGGAAACTAGGTCTGTCTCTGAAGTCCCTGATCAACTCTCTTCTTAACATTTCCCCACTTCTTCATTTTTGTGTGATGGCTGAACTTTGCTTCAAGTATCTTGGTTTTATAGGAGTGTATACTTGTGGTTTGCCTTTGTTCTAATGCAGCAAAAAGCCAAGATGAGACCTTCACCCTGAGGGAGCCTAAGTTAGTAAAAGCCAGCTCCAGAGAGGATACTCACCCAGGATAAAGAACAGATCATATGTTCAGCTCAAAGAAGACTGCTCCGAGCAAGGCTATGTCTGCACAGAGAGCAATGTATGCTGTTTATAAGACAAGAAAGAATCAAACCCATTGAGTTTACAAGAACAGACAAGGCCTTAACCTGTTCACTTAAGAAACAAACAGCAGAAGGTTGCTGTGGTATTTAGATGCTGGGTGTTAATCCTCAGGTGAAATAGGACTCATGGTTATGAAAAGGCTTTAGAAACCATTCTAAGAAAAGCTGTGTAGGAAAAACAAAGCCAACGGTAAGAAATTGAATTTTACAACATGTAAGGTTTCAGTACATCCATGAAATGTAGGAGATTGGGTGCGTGTTTCACTTTCTCAGAACCATACAAAGCCCTTCACTATCAGCTTTCCACCTCTAAATCCTTCATTATGTCCTTCTACTTTCTCACTCCAAACCCATACTTTAGTCACCTTAAATGTCTTATCAACCCTTCTTATGTTTTTTGTTTCCCTCAATGCAACCTTATTACAAACTGCCTATCCTCAAATATTTAATGAAAACTTCACCTTTGTGGGGTTTCCCTAGGCAAAAGTTGATCACTCCTTCCAAAATTCATCACATGGTGGTGATTAGTTTACGGTTTCTCTCACTCGCCTATGAGCACTCTAGGGAAAGAGACTGCACTTGATTCTTCCTGGCAACAGACCTCACACTGTAATGCATTCAATATGTGTTCATACAAAGAATAAAATAAGCAGTGCTGTTAAGGGTGTAGCAAAATGAAAGCCCTCATACAATGCCAATGGGAAATTGGCACAATCTTTCCAGAAAATATTTAGTGATACATTTGTAGGGTGTTAATACTCTCAAATCCTTCAACCCAATAGTTCCACTTCAAGAAATGTATCACAAAGACATAAATGAATGTAAAAAAATAAAGATTCATATCCGAGGATGTTTAAGAGAGCCTTCAATGTAGCTAAGGATGTTTAAGATAGCACCTTCAAATAATGGAAAACTAGACACAAGTGTAATATCATAAAATAGGGAGAGTTAAATAAATTATGGATCATCCTCAGGATGGTATGACAGGACGTTATAATCACATGGGGAAAATTTTATGACATAATATTAAATAAAATATGCATTTATAACATGAATGCAATTATATAATATTTTGCTATTCCTGCTTCCACTCTTGAAAGATTAACTGCTATAGTAATTTCCTTTCTGCTGTTATGTGGACAAAACACATGAAGCAATGTTTTTCAGATATCAAAAAATAAGCAGTGCTGAAATATGATATCTGAGTGAAGAAGGAAAAGGGAGTTCAGCCCTATAATGGCCCCAACTCACTCCCTGGGAACAGTTTTAAGCCACAGCACAGGAAGAGAAAATGCAAACACATCACAGAAGACTTACTAAGTGGAGGAAACACACAGCTAGAATTTTTGAGGCTGAGTACAAGAGAGAAAGGAGCTGCACAGAAGCTTCTGTAGATATGCAGCAAGGTTCAATGAATCATTAACAAGTATAGATCTATACAGTCACAGAGTGGGACTCCATGAAATCGAGGAATGAACCAACAGCCTACAAGATTCCTAGTATGTATGTAGGCCTGGGAATAGTTCATGATTCTACCAGCCAGAGTGGAAACAACTTGTAATCTATGGGGCACTGGGTAAGTTCCCCAGGGGGTTTCTGCCTTGGTAAGTGGGGCTTAGCTCAAGAATAAAGGTTACTCTGGACCCATCCAAACAAAGCTAAACAACAGCCTCAAAGAGTTACACTGATTTCTAAGTTACTTAACTACAGGACAAAACAAAAATTAAAGGAATACAACAAAATCCAGCACTTGATAATGAGAAAATCTTGATGTCCAATATTTAATCAAAAATCACCAGGCATGCAAAAAAGCAGAAAAATATGACCCACTACCAGGGGAGGAAAAAATCAATCAATAGAAACAGCGCCAGATAGGACAGATCTGATGGAATTAGCAGACAAAAATGTTAACAAAGCTATTGTACAAATATTCATATGCTCAATGACATAAGGAAAAATGTAACCATAGTAAAGAGAGAAATGGAAAAATATATAAAGGCCAGAGGGAATTTATACAGATGAAAATAGGCTGGATGGTTTCTAGAGTCAAAAATATATGACATAAGATTAACAGCAAAGATCAGTGAACCTGGAAGCCATCCAAAAAGGCACAGAGAGAAAAAAGATTGACAAAGTGAATAGAGCATCAGTAGCTGGTACAACTGTGGTAAGTAGTCTCTCATGTGTATAACTGGAGTCTTAGGGAAAAGATGAAAAGTACAGAATTACTGAAGAAATAATGGTTGAAGATTTTCCAAATTTGTTGAAAACTATGACCCTACAGATTTTAGAAGTTCAAGGGGCACCTGGGTGGTTCAATGGTTGAGCATCTGCCTTTGGCTCAGGTCATGATCCTGGGGTTCTGGGATCGAGTCCCACATCAGGCTCCCTGCAGGCAGTCTGCTTCTTCCTCTGCCTCTCTCTCTCTCTCTGTGTCTTTTATGAAGAATTAGATAAAATCTTCAAAAAAAAAAAAAAGTTCAAGGACTATCAAATAGAATAAACACAAAAACCCCACAAAGATACATCATAGTCAAATTGCCGATAAAGAGTGATAAATCAATAAAGAGAAAATTCTAAAAGCAACTTGAGGTTAAAAAAACATATTAAGTTCAGAGCCACAAGAATATGAATGGCAGTAGACTTCTCAGAAACTAAGCAAACAGAAGACAGTACAATGCTGGCTTCAAAGTTATAACAGAAGAGAACTGCCATCAAAACTCTATATCCAAAAAAATTAAAAAATTAAAAATCTTTCAAAATTGAAGGTCAAATAAACATGTTTTTAGACCCATCCTCCCAAAAAAGTACAGCTGAGAATTTATCACACTGGATCTTCTCTAAAATATGGAAATTTGGGGGGCGGTGGGGGGGCAGTGCCTGGGTGGCCCAGACAGCTAAGCAGCTTCCTTTGGCTCAAGTCACAATTTCAGGGTCCTGGGATGCTCAGCAGGAAGCCTGCTTCTCCCTCTCCTCACTGCTGTGCTCTTGCTTGCTTGGCTCACTTTCTCTCAAATAAATAAAATCTTTAATGAAAAAAAAATGGAAATTTGAATCTAACCAAAGGAATGAAGTACACCCACAATGGTAAATGTGTGTGTGTATGTGTGTGGGGGGGATTGTTTCTAAAATATTTTCATCTGTGACTGTTTAAAATAAAAGTGACCATTTAATAAAAATAATAAAAGTATAGAGCTTATAACATATGTAAAATTAAGATGTATGATAATAGAACAAAAAACTGGAAGAAATATACGGAAGTAGACTGTTACAAGTTTTTTACACTGGTAATATATTATTATTTGAAGATTTACTATGATATAATAAATATGCATATTATAATCACTAAATTAATAAAATAAGGTAAAACAAAATAAAGAGGTATTTCTTTCTTTTTTTTTAAGATTGATTGATTGATTGATTTATGATAGACTTATTTATTTATTTATTTATTTATTTATTTATTTATTTATTTATTAATTATAGACCCAGAGAGAAAGAGAGAGGCAGAGACACAGGCAGAGGGAGAAGCAGGCTCCAGGCTGGGAGCCCGATGCGGAACTCGATCCCAGGACTCCAGGATCACGCCCTGGGCCAAAGGCAGGCACCAAACTGCTGAGCCACCCAGGGATCCCCCTAAAGAGGTATTTCTTATAAGCTAATAAATGAGATAAAATCAAATCTTAAAAAATACTCAATTATTCTCCCAAAAAAAGGAACAAAAAAAAAGAAAAAGAATATATGTGTCAAATAACAAACACATAGGATCCCTGGGTGGTGCAGCGGTTTGGCGCCTGCCTTTGGCCCAGGGCGCGATCCGGGAGACCCTGGATCGAATCCCACCTCGGGCTCCCGGTGCATGGAGCCTGCTTCTCCCTCTGCCTGTGTCTCTGCCTCTCTCTCTCTCTCTCTCTGTGTGACTATCATAAATAAATAAAAATTAAAAAAAAAAAAACAAACACATAGCAAAATAATAAAAGCAAACCAAATCATATCATTATATATATATAACATAGGTCATGTAACATTCCAATTAAAAAGCAGGGATTACAAGTTGTACAAAAATAGAAGACTCAAGTATATGCTGTTTGTGAGAGATCCACTTGAAACTTATGGGCACAGGTTAAAAGTAAAACAAAGAAGAAAGATGTATCATAGAAACGCTAACCAAGAGAGGGAAAAAAAGCTGGAGGTGCTATATTCATAACTGTAAGTAGACTTCAGAACAAGGAATATTATCATGGGTAAAGACAGACCTTATTATAAAGTAATAAGGAGTTAGTGCATGAAGAGATACAGCGGTCCACAATGACTATGTATCCAATAACAGAGCTTCGAAATACATGATGCCAACTTGACAGAATTGAACAGAAACATAGAAAATTCAACTACATAATTAACACACTGCATAATATTTTTCTCTAGAATGTGAGCTTAGAGGTCATATGTTTTCCTTCTTTCTTAGACATTTCTGTATTTCCAGAATCTTCTTCAACAAGCACATACTAAAAAAACAAAAACAAGCACATACTCAGGGTTAACAAAAATGGTATCCTGGCTCCGTCCTGCTTTTGTCTCTCAATCCTTCCTTGATCTGGTTTCCTTTGGGATCTAATCCTTCTTACACAGTAGAGGTCTCAATATGAAGGCCTGCAACTCTGCCAGATAAAAAGTGTAACCCCAGCCCCATAGACCTGGTGATGAATCCACAAATGGAAAATGAGCCAACAGCGTTCATCAGGCTCCTTGTTCAGGAATGTGTATGTATGCTGGAAGACACTTTTCCCTATCTGAGGGTCCCATGAGCCTGGACCAAAATGAGCATCTTTGCCTTTTATGGAGAATACCTTCTGAGGACAAGAGCCTATCAAGAAGAAAGTCGTGCTGAGTATCAAAGAGACAGAAGCAAGTGTGACAGTAATACTATTTGAGCCCCTGTCTGCAGCTGTGCCTAGACCCATGCCCACCTGGACCTTTTAGTTATAAAGCTAATTCTTTTCCATTTTTTACTTAAGCTGATTTGACTGTAGTTTCTATCAGAGGAAACCAAAAGAACCGTTGCACAAAATAATGTAAAAGAGTTATTTCAACTAATTCCTGGTTTGCTTATATTTTTCTTTTGAGAGAAGAGTGGTGAGTTAAAAGATCACTTTTCTTGGTTTTGTTCATGCCCATCATGCTGGCATGGGATTATCTGGCATGGCCATTCTCTTGAAAGAAGCTCCCAGAGAAAACAAACTACCTCTAGGACTTACAATATGGCATTTAACATAACGACATGGTATCTACCAAAATCAATAAACATACAAGGTAGATTCTTCTCAATGTTATTTCAGCCTCTGGGGTGCCTGGGTGGCTAAATCATTTAAACATATGACTCTTGATTTCAAGTCAGGTTATGATCTCAGGATCATGAGATCAAGCCCTGTGTCAGCTCTCTCCTTGGCGTGGAGTCTGCTTGAGAGTCTCTCTCTCCCTCTGCCCCTCTCCCTGCTCTCTCTCTCTCTAAAAAAAAAAAAAAAAAAAAAAAAAAAAAAAAAGTCTTTAAAAAAAATAAAATATATTTCTACTCATTTGTTAAAAAGCTTTCATATAGCACAAAACAAGATTTTTTTTAAAAATTTCCATTATGGAGCCACAAAGATTTTTGCCCCATGTTATACAGATTTCTAAGTAAATACATATGCCACTAAATAAAAACCAGAAGGTTCGAAATTACTCTGAACCAAATGAAGGAATAATTATCTTTAAAACTACCACATTTCTCTACTGGAAAAAAAAAATGTAGCAAATTAATTTATGAGTCAATTCATCAGAACAGGGATCTGAAACATTGCAGCTTAGTTTATAAGATTGGTTTACACACTTCTTGGCAATTCTCCTACAGGCACATAGATCCTTTCTACCCATCCCCTCCCTCTTCTCCTAGATGAGATCATGGAACAGATTATGCATCTTATAAAAATGTGTAATTGTGAGTTGTATAGCAGGGAGGTATTCAATACCTATTATTCCAACAATTTTAAAATCAATAAGAAAAGCCGTGCAAGGAACTTAATTTAGACAAAAAAAAGAAAAATGCTTTCAGATTGAGACCTGAATTACTGCTGGTTTTACTTTAAAAAAAAAAATGATGATGAGTCATTGCTGTTCCTCCTTGGTGTTCAAATTTAGACAAAAACTCAGGTGTATTTTTAGAAGTAATTGTGGCCTACAAGGTTGATTAGGACTAAAATTTTATTTACCTTAAAAATGATGGGGCTTTTATACAAATAAATGCTCTTTTCATTTAATTTTAGAATACATCTGGAAGTGGGGGGCTAGGATAAATATAATTCTTACATATCTTAAATAAAACAAAACAAAAATACACTTTACCTAATAAAGGGTTTTTTTTTTTTTTGATGCCCAGGATTTGAAATCCTCTTTTATCACCTTATTATATTATCCACAGTTATAGACAATTGCCACACACACGCACACACACAACACAAGAGAAAAATCTGGTACGTATTCTATAAAAAAAAAAGAGAGAAAGAGATTTAATCCCCAAACAGGTCAAACTAGTAAAGTCACTTCTTAAAAGTACACTTGGTGTTCTTAAAAGTTCAGTTTAATGTGAATAATTTTCAACAAATTTCTAGTAACAATTTTCTTACCAAAGTTACTGATCTAATAAACTGATATATAATCTATAACAGTGAAAAGCTAAGTTTTAGAAATTGAGTATGGAATGTTTCAGAAGTTCCCAAGGTATTTATTAAATGCTGTATATTGTGTTTTACCAGCCTGGCCTGTTCTGGGAATTTTGTTATGAATAGGAATACAACAAAGTACCTAGTAATAACAGCTTACAGTCTAGGAGAGAACACGTTATTACATAAAATTTCATTTACAGAGTTGTCATAAAGGCTCTGAAATAAATGCAACATGAAATGAGAACTTATCACAGGAAGAAGACCCAATAGAGTCTTCAGGGACAGGGAGGAATTTCCTGGGGAAGAGACAATGAAATGACGCTGGGCTGGGGACCCTGAGAAAGAGAACCAGGCAGAGAGAGCCACCTGCACTCTTGAGCAGACGTCTGCAGGCAGGTAGAAATGGGAAATTCCTGTGGCTGGATTGCAGTAAGTGAAGGAGAATGGCTCAAGATCATGCCGAAAATGTAGTTAGGGCTGGCTAGAAGGTAGGCCTAGCTGGAGTAGAAAGTGCAGTGATAAGAATTGGAGACTTAACCTTCAGAGAGATGAAGAGCTTTGGGCACGTTCTCACTAAGAGAAGTGGGATTGCTTTTGGAAAGCTCTTTCTGGAGAAAGGTGGAGAAGGGATTGGTGGCAATGACTCTGGACAAAAGAAAACCAGTTAAGAACTGCCTGGGTGATGCAGGTGCAAAGGCCTCATGGCTTGGCCTAGGGTGGGGGGCACAGTGATGGAGAGAAGTTAGGGACTTCATGGAGAGACATGAGAGAAAGATATCAGACATGATTGCGACCTGAAAAAAGAGAAATTTAATGAATACTAAGCAGTTCCTGCTGGAAAAAAAAAAAAGGCAAACAGGGAAACTAGTACCTTGTAAGTCCAGGGAGGTCAGGGTGGGAAGCTGCTGAGAGCAAGGACGTGTCCCTTGGCTTTAGCAACATGGAGATCCCGAGTAACCTGAGCAAGAGCAGTACTGGTGGCGGGACGAGGGCAACCAAACTGAAGCAGACAACAGAGTCAATGGTAGGTGAGAAATGTGCACAACGCTGGCAAAGCAGCACTTCTCTTAAGTTCAGCTAAAAGCAGAAGAGAGGATAGAAGCAGAACACAGATGACTCACATATTAAAGTTTCCAATATAAAATTAGATTATGCAGCATGGTCACTAAGGTATATTTGTGTGTGCTGCATGTATGCATGTGTCTTCAAAGACAATATAGGACTTTTTAGGACTGTATTTTGAATAGAATGTATAATAACAGCAAAATATTTTAATCATTTTTGAACTAAAACATTCCTGATAAAGAAATTGAGCAATTAAAAAAAAAAAAGAAATTGAGCAATTATATGCTGAGCTCTGCACTGAACATTGTGGAAAGAATAGATAAAAATTACAGCACATTATTCCTGACCTCGGGATGATTGCTATCTGATAGGCAAAACTAATACTGAACAGCTGAAATCATATAATGCAGGTTATAAGCAAGGAAGGAATCACTTGCTTATAACTCACTTAAAAGCCATTCAGTCGATTAAAAATGAAGTTTTCCAAATGAAATACGGAGAAATCTTTTTGCCTTAATAATGCTAAATTGCAGCTGCAATACAGGGCTTCTGCGGAGCTTCACTTCAAGTACAAAGTCATACTGCCATCTACTGATTATTTTTTAGACTGTTTTTGACAGTTTTAGTCATCACTGGACAACTCTACTGACTAATTGGGGTTAAGATATCTAACAAATGCCATATAACAAAATTTTCAATGAAATCTTGCCATTTGCAAAGACATAGATGGATCTAGAATATAATGCTAAGTGAAATAAGTCAGTAAGAGAAACAAATACCATATGATTTCACTCATGTATGGAATTAAGAAACAAATGAGCAAAGAACAAAAAAAACAAACCAAAAAACAAACCTTTAACTATAAAGAATAAACTGATGGATATCAGAAGGAAAGTCAGTGGGAGGATGGGGGAAGTAGGTAAAGGAGATTAAGAGTACACTTATATTGATGAGTGCTGAGTAATGTATAGAATTATTGCATCACTATATTGTACACCTGAAGCGAATATAACACCATATATTAACTATAGTGGAATTTTAAAAATAAGTAAAATAATACATTAAAAATTGTTTTACAAAGTTAAACTCATAGATACAAAGGACAGATTGCTGGGTGGTTGCTGGAGGTGGCATGGGGGTTGGATAAAATGCATAAAGGAAGTTAAAAGATATTGACTTTATATAGTTATAAAATAAGTCATGAAAGAAAAAATAGAAAATAAAAAAAATAAAATAAGTCATGGGCATATAATGTACAGCATGGTGACTACAGTTTATAATACTGCCCTGCATATTTAAGAGTTGCTGAGAGAACAGATCTTAAAAGTTCTCATCACAAGAAAAAAACTCTAACTACATATGTGACGGATGTTGTCTGGACTTACTGTAGTGATCATTTTGCAATATATACAGATGTTAAATCCTCTTGTACATCTGAAACAAATATAATGTATGTCAATTATACCTCAATAAAAAATAAAATACTAATGGTTCTTTTAAAAATGGAGGAAAAATGGAGGAAAGGGACACCTGGGTGGCTCAGCGGTTGAGCGACCGCCTTCATCCCAGGTCATGATCCCGGGGTCCTGAGATCAAGTCTCACATCGGGCTCCCTGCATGGAACCTGCTTCTCCCTCTGCCTGTGTCTCTGCCTCTCTCTCTATGTCTGTCATGAATAAATAAATAAAATCTTAAAAAATAAATAAATAATTTTAAAAGTGCACCATCTCTATAATTCTTTTAATAATATAATTATTTTACCATAGAAATCATTTAACCTATTAAAGCATAAATAATATCAATATTTTTATAGTAATAGTATTTCCCATAACATCCTTGGTAATTCTCTTAAGATAAAGCACCAAGGGTAAGAATTAATATAAAAGTTCAACAAAGTAGGGCCCCTGGGTGGCTCAGTCAGTTAAGCTTCCAACTCTTGATTTCAGGTTAGGTTATGATCTCAGGGGGCATGAGATCAAGCCCTGCTTTGGGTTCCATGCTCAGTGGCAATTCTGCTTGATTCTGTCCCTCCACTCCTCCCCCTGTTCACATGTGAGCATGTTTCCTCTCTCTTTAAAATAAATCTTAAAAAAAAATCTTCAACAAAGTTCATTAACTGCTCCAAAAAGGACAATATCTAATGTGAAATCAGTTCAGCTCAATACACTTTGGGTGCACACCTTTGAAACCTAGAACTACCTCTTCCAACTGTGAGGCTGGTAGCCTTCTTTAAAATAGTCTTTCCAACTATAATCTATGGAGCTCTAGGAGGGCTCCCCTCCCCCACATCCTGAGTGCCTCAGGGTTCTAACTACCTCATCCCAGCTTCAGTCTGAGTGACTTTCATTTATATGTTTTCACCCTGTTTTACATTTTATCTGTTTTTTTTTTTTTTTCTGTTATCTTCCAGGAAAGATTTCTTGGGCTGTTCACAAATGGTCTATTTCTCTTCCTTCTAGGTTCATAATAGGACTGCACCTCCATTTCTTTTGAAGTTGGGTATGGCCATAGGACTTGTTTCAGGCAATGAAACATGTTACCTGCAGGTAGAAGCTTTAAGGAACAGTTCATGATCTGACATCTTCCCCTTCCTTTGCTACATGGGAACACAAGTCTTGATGAAGCCCCCATTGACCTGGGGACTTGAGTGTCTAAAATAAGCAGAGAGTTCCTGCTAATTCCCACTGGATAGAAAGTATGAGCAGAAAATAAACTTTGGTGGATAAAGCCACGGAGGTATTGGGGTTCTTTGTTACCCCTTATCATTCTGTTACAACTGCTAAATGATTTATTGAACCTTTGCTCCAAGGCAGGGATCGGAAAATGATGGCACAGGAGCCAAATCTTGCCAGCTACCTGCTTTCATAAGCAAAACTCTGCTGAAACATTGCCATGCCCACTCACTCACATGTTGCCTATGGCTACTTTCCAGCAACAAAGGCAGAGCTGAAGCTTTAACAGACATTAATATGGCCCACAAACTCTAAAATATTTACGATCTGGTCCTTTACAGGACAAGTTGGCCAACCACTGCAGCAAAGCCCCATGCTAGCCAGTACAGCAAAGAAAAGATGAGTAAGATCTATCTATTCTCTGAGAGCAGGTGCTAGGTCTGCAGAAATAAACATGGCAAAATATGTTCACAGTAGACCAGAGGCATCTGTAGTCTTAATATTCACAGTTATGACTATTGTCTGGCATCTGCTATGGACACTGTAAAGAAATGGAATTTTGTAGAGGCAGAACCTTGGGTTATAGTGTGGAGAAGCTGCTGTGTGGGAGAGAACAAAGCTATGAAGTGACCCTCCTTAGTAGATTGCTCATCAATCCTATCTCCTCACAACTTGATTTTCCTCTGCTCAGTGCAGAGATTTTCTTTCTTTTTTTTTAAAAAAAGATTTTATTTATTTGAGAGAGAGTGAAAGAGAGAGAGAGTGCAAGCAGAGGGAAGGGCAGCGGGAGAGGAAGAACCAGACTCTTTGCTGAGCAGGGAGCCTGACACAGGACTTGATCCCAGGACCCTGAGATCACGACCTGAGCTAAAGGTAGACACTTAACCAACTGAACCACCCAGGTGCTCCATGGGAGCCAAAACACAAAGACATTTAATTTGGCAGATTAAGGGCATACACAAGAAACACATTTAATTTTTGAGTAAAATGCAAAGCAACTTCTTATCCTATTGCACTTTAGCGCTAACACTGAATGCACACGGCTGTACTGCTGTATAATACAGCACAGGTTAGCAACTTAGGGAGAACGTGGAGCCACACTCTGGCTTCAAATGCCAACTCTACTATTGATTAGCTTTCTGACCTTGGCACATTTCCTAACTGCTCTCTGCCTCAGTTTCCTCAGTGGTAAAATGGGCACCTATGTTATTGGGTGTTCGTGAAGGCTAAATTATTTCTATTTGTAACAGTGCCAGCTTGGTGCCTGGCAGAGAAGGTACCACAAAGTATTTGCCAATTAACTGCCCCAGCAGTCCTTTCTGATGGAAGCATTTTAGCCTCACACATGAGTAAATAGACACTCAAAACATGCTCGGTTAAAAGCCCACTATTCTAAAAACCGGATAATAAAATCTTATAAAATAGAACACTCGTAGGAAGCCCGGGTGGCTCAGCGGTTCAGCACCTGCCTTCAGCCCAGGGCATGATCCTGGAGTCCCGGGATCGAGTCCCACGTCGGGCTCCCTGCATGGAGCCTGCTTCTCCCTCTGCCTGTGTCTCTGCCTCTCTCTCTCTCTCTCTCAAGAATAAATAAATAAAATCTTTTTTTAAAAAAATTATATATATATATATAAAACACTTGTTAAGAAAAAATGACTAGGATGTCTGAGTGCTCAGTGGTTGAGCATCTGCCTCTGGCTCAGGTCATGATCCCAGGGTCTTGGGATCAAGTCCTGCATTGAGCTCCCTGTGGGGAGCCTGCTTCTCCCTCTGGCTGTATCTCTGTCTCTCTCTGTGTCTCTCATGAAAAAATAAATAGAATCTTTTAAAAAATAAAATAAAAAGGGATGCCTGAGTAGCTCAGCGATTGAGTTGAGTGTTTGCCTTTGGCTCAGGGAGTGATGGCGGAATCCTGGGATCGAGTCCCATGTCGGGCTCCCTGCATGGAGCCTGCTTCTCCCTCTGCCTGTGTCTCTGCCTCTCTCTATGTGTCTCTCATGAATAAATAAAATCCTTAAAATAAAATAAAATAAATTTAATTTAAAAAACTCAAGAAAAGTTCTTAAGAAAAGAACTTAAGAAAATGACAGATTTGGCATCCTTCTATAAAAAAGTCAAGGGAGAAAAGAAAACATAGGCAGAGCCATAAGTGAGCGTATGATGGTATATACAGCATTACGATTAGAAGTATATTAGCCTAGCACTGAAATTCTTTATGAAAACAGAAGGTACCGGTTTGTTCCCATATTTTTGCCTGAGGGGTTTATTCTCATCCGGGAAAAACATACAAAACTCTAAGCTGTTCAAAGAAACAGGTCCTGACAGGTCCTAGTCTCAGGGCTTTGAGCCAGGAAGTATTCAGAAGTCAAAGCAAGGACAGTATCAAAAATCCAAGATATCAAAAACTACAGAACAGAAAGATAGGGCCGGGCTCCAGAGAACAAATAGGAGGTAGAGCCTGGGTAAGTTCCACAAATGAAGACCTCCACATGCTTCCACTTTCCCAAATCACTCATGTTGAGCATCTTTTCATATCCTATTGACCATTCGTTTATTTTGACTTGTGAAGTAACTGTTCCAATTTTTCTGCCACTTTTATTATTCATCTTGTTATTACTGACTTCCAGGAATTCTTTATATATTCTAGCTACAAGTCCTTAGTCAAACATATATATTGTAATATTTCTCCTTTTCTATAATTTATCTTTTAGTATATTTCAAAGAGCAAAAGTTTTTATTTTGATAATAGCCTCTTAATGAATTATATTCTCTTATGATCATGATTTTTTTGTGTCCTAAGAAATCTTTGCCTTTCCCAAGGTCACAAAGATATTCTACATTCTTCTTCTTAAAGTTTTATAGCTTTAGCTTTGATATGTAGAGCCGTGATTCGTTTTGAGTTAATTTTTTAGTATAGTATGAGGTAGGGGCTGATTTAACTTTTTTCCATGCAGATTTGCACTTGTTCCAGCAGTATTTCTTGAAAAGACTTGTCTTTTCCCATTAAATTACCTTACCATTCTTGTTGAAAATTGATACTATATATATTGATAATTATATATACAATAAAATTTTTTCTGGATTTTGCTACTAGTCCACTGATCCATACATCGTCCTTTTTCCAGTACCACCACGTCTTGATTACATGGTTTTATAGTAATCAGGTAATAGAACTCCTTCAATATTGCTCTTCTATTTAAAACTGCTTTGGCTATTATTGGTTGGAACTTTTGCAGGGACTGTGCCAAAACTATAGATCAATTTAAGGATTAAATTCAGTCTTCCAATCCATGGACACAATGCACTTCTACACTTATTTAAGTGTTCTTCAATTTCTTTCAGCAATGTTTTTGTACTTTTCATTGACAGGTCTTTTGCACAGTTTGGTATTTCATGGTTTTGAATAATATTATAAACAGAATTGTACTTTTATTTCATTTCTAGTAGCTTATGTTTATATACAGAAATATCCTTAATTTTATACATTATTCTTGTATCCTGCAACTTTGACAAACTCATTTCTTAGTTCTAGTAGCTTTTTAACAGATTCTTAAAAAAAAAAAAAAAGATTTAATTTATTTATTCATGAGAGACACAGAGAGCGAGAGGCAGAGACACAGGCAGAGAGAGAAACAGGTTACCTGCAAGGAGCCTGATGCAGGACCTGATCCCAGATCCCAGGATCACACCCTGAGCCAAAGGTAGACGCCCAACCACTGAGCCACCCAAGTGTCCCAGATTCTCTCTTTTTTTAATTAGTCTAGGTAGAAGTATACCAACGTTACTCAGGTTTTCAGAGAATCTGCCTTTGATTTCACTGATTTTCCTTTGTCTTTTTTTTTTTAGCTAATTTCTTTGGATTTAATTTTTTTCGTCCTTTTATAGTTTACTACTAAAGTGCAAAGGTGTGAGCTTTGGTCAATTATTTAGACTTTTTTTGTTTTGTAACACAAACATTTATAGCTATAAATATCCTTACTATAGCTGCACCCTCATATTTTATTTTTTCTAATTTTGATATGTTGTGTTTTATCATTCAATTCAAAATTATTCTAATTTTCTTTTTGATTTCTTGACTCATGAATGTTTAGCAGCAAGATATTTAGTACATAAGTATTTTGGGCTTTCCTGGGTGTTTTATGGTGGTTGATTTTTAATTTGATTCCATTGTCATCAGAAAGCATATTCCATAAGTTTTCAATCTTTTGGAACCTACTGAAATTTGTTTGATAGCCCAGTATACAGTCTATCTTGTTGAAGATTCTATATGCACTTGAAAATTATAAGTATACTGTAGTCGTCTTATATTGCGTTCTATAAATATATTGTGTTCTATAAATATCAATTAGATTAAGATAGCTAAGTACTATTTTGATCCTCCATATTTTTACTGATAGGTAATTGTCTCTCATTTCTCATTTCTAAGGGACCATTTTAACCTGGCTTCCTGGAATCTCCCTGACAGGTGTGTCCTATATGCGTACCTATATATACTTTCTATAGTTCTGTTGCTGCCACAAATTCCTCTTTCAATGTCCACATGCTTTTCAAGGCCTTATCTCTGATCCCTGCTACCTTTAATCAGTAAGGCTGCAGTATGCCATTGAAAGTTAACATCAAGAAAAAGGGCTATTGGCCAGAAAGTTACAAATTCACAATTCCAATCAGTTTTTTGAGATTAAATTTCCTTCTAGTTTTTGTCTGTTCTGTGATACTTTCCAGCATCGTTAAATAACTACAGTTTCTAATTTTTAATTATCATTTTACTCTGCTCTTATCATTGTTATCTGCAAGAGAGTTTGTGTGACCAGATCACTCCTCTCTCTATTAGAAGCTGTTGATAGTTGTACAAGGTTAGAACTCAAAGGTCACCTGGGTGGCTCAGTTGGTTAAGCGGCTGACTCTTGGTTTGGGCTGAGGTCATAATCTCGGGGTCCTGGGATCGAACTCTGCATCAGGTTCCATGATCAGCAGGAAGTCTGCTTCAGGATCCTCAATCTCTGTGCCCCTCCCCCACCCTGAAATAAATAAATCTTTAAAAATAAATAAATAAAACTCAAAAGTACACAATGGCTATTTGTCCCTTATAAAATGCCTGTACATATAAAATGGCTTAAATACCTTTAACAAAAAGAGTATAACCTTAGCATACCATAAATATAAAAGGATATGATAATCATTTAAGAGAATGGGGACTACTTTCAGGTACATTGTCATAAATATAAAATTAGTGGGGGGAAAATTAAGAGCAGAAAAAAACTAGATGTACACAAAGTCAAATTAACCTTTATAAGGAAAGCTTATAAATGGGGTGTAGGGGGAGCACCTGGGAGGCACAGTTAAGCATCAGATTCTTGGTTTTGGCTCAGGTCATGATCTTAGGGTCATGCACTCAGTGCCAAGCCTGCTTGAAATTCTCTCTCTCTCCTTCTTTCTTTCTGCCCCTCCTTCTTGTGCTCTCTCCTTAAAATAAATAAATAAGGCTTTAAAACAAAATCAAAGGGGGCAGAGGGTACAAAAAAAAAAAACTGATAACGGGTACCTTACATGTCCAGGAGTCTTTGCAGCAAATAAAATATCCCCAAATCTTCTCTCTGTTAAAATGTTAGGATTTGTTTCTACTTTTAAAATCTAATCAGTGATCTGCCTGTTCTTAAAACTTAGTCATAATGCAGATTACTTTTGTTATATAGATTGAAAAGAAGGTAGATGGATATATAAGTTGGCAAATTTCTCCTTCTGGACTCCTTGAGCTCCTGGCTTATCTCTCTCCCATGACATCTATTTTTCTGACTAGATGATTAGTTGTTTGCATATTAAGCTTTGAGCTGCTTCAGAACAGGGATCCTCATTTGTTTTCTTACGGACTGAAGTTCGTACCATATGCAGGCACTAAAACATTTCCTGAATACACATATCTCTGTATATCAAATGTTTACAGCAAAACCAATCTGTATATGGCATGGTTTATTTATTTATTTATTTATTTATTTATTTATTTATTTATTTATTTATGATAGTCACACAGAGAGAGAGAGAGAAAGAGACATAGGCAGAGGGAGAAGCAGGCTCCATGCAGCGGGAGCCTGACGTGGGATTCGATCCCGGGTCTCCAGGATCGCGCCCTGGGCCAAAGGCAGGCGCCAAACCGCTGCGCCACCCAGGGATCCCTATGGCACGGTTTTGAGATGCAAAGATATATCAACTAACAGCATCTCCCCCCTCAGTCTGGTGAATGATACAGTCATAGTAAACTAACTAAAATACCTATCTAGTCATGATTAGTATCATAACAGTAATCATATTTGTGTTTACCCACATATTTGACACTTCTGGTGTTCTTAACTCTTTCCTATGAATTCAAACTACCTCTTGTGTCATTCCCTTTCTGCATGAGTATAGGTCATACGTTCTCCCTTCTTTGTATATCAACTGGGTTGATACATTGTAGCAACTCCAGATTCAGTTGTGTTCTTCTGAAGATTATGGCAGAAATGCTATGAAGAAGGGAACATTTTATTAATTCTCATCCTGGAGTAGAACCAGGGAGGTTTCACAGCAGAGGTGATACTTAAGCTGGGCCTTAAAGCAGAAGTAAGATTCTTCTAGACAAAAAGGTAGAGAGCATTAGAGGCCAAGAAAATGGTATGAGCTGAGCAGTGTGAGCATTTAAGTGTTATTTCAGGAATCAGGACCTGGTCTTACCTTAAAATCTTTTGAGAATAGGGGCAAAAACCTTAGAGTATTATAACACTACACACATACACACACATACACACTCATACACATAAACACACCACAACCAACTGAGAAACTATACCAAGGAGTTCAGGCTTAGTTCTGCAGAAAATAGGAAACCACAAGAAAGGCTTCTGAAGAAGAAAGTAAAATAATCAGAAAAATGACTGGTGGTAAGGTGAAGGATGCACTATGAAGAGAGAAGTGGGGGGGTAGGGGTAGAGGTGGGGCAGAGAAATTGTTTTTTTCTGGAAGGCAACTATTGCAATGGAACTATAACCATTATCTAGGTTACAGTTTTATTTTCACCTGTCAAAATCACATACAAATACATAAGAAAATATTACTGAAATAGTACACCTACACTTCTAAGATCTTAATCATAAAACTAGAGTTTCCTAGAACATGATAGAACAAGGGCCAGAAATAAAACTACTATAATTTCTAGACATTCCTGTTTCCTTCTACCAAAATAATGCTTTCAAGGGAGCCTCTCTAGTCTACAAAAGATACTGTACACAAAGACACTGTTTATGAGGACCTAATCATTTGCTCTTCTAATTGCTTTCTTTTTTCTTGCCCTATAAAAACTTCATTGTTTTCACCTCTCTATTCTACACCTTTGCTTATGGATATGAGTTGATACCAGGGAGATTTCCCTAGTTTTTATCTTATCTGTTCCCATTGTCTCTTAACTTTGGATTTTGAACTCCCAGCATAGTAATGACCTGCTCATTATATGCAACCTTGCAAACTTAAAAGAAGCATTTCCCAGATGAATGGCAATTTCCAGGTGTAGCTGTAAGAAAAGGCATCCCAGACAACATCTACAGGAATAATGCCCTGCTACCTGCGGGGAGCCCCTTGGCACCCTCACCTTCCATCTGGCTCATCTGGGTTACAAAAGCATTATTACTTCTTCAGTTTTTTTGAGCTAACTCTAACACCTGTACACGCTTTAATCCCCAAATAAAGCCAGACTAAGAACTGAATCAGGTCATTTGGTCCCGGTCTTAGCCCTAAACTGCTATACAGGCTGTCAAGAGTAGGAACCAAAGCTGAACAGATAATCCTAAATCAATCCAGTGAAATTTTTGGATAAAATCAGTTATACCATCTCCTAAAAGAATATGAGTTATAAACAAATCAGAAAAATTGTGAACATAATTTTCACTTCCTTTTTTATTGATTGGCCTTTTAATTTGAGAAAAACTTTTAAAAGTAAAAGATTAAGAAAACTGATGACACAGTAGCCAAATTTAATCGCGGGATTGCCCTGGAAAGAAAAGGAATGCAAAAAAATTTCAACCGTCCCATTCATATATTGAGAAATAAAGCTCAATTACATTGTGCTTCATTCATACTTCATGAGTGTATTTGTTACACACTAAAAGATTAATGAATAACCTGGGGATTATAGAAGAATACAACGATTCCTTTTTAGTCTTTCTGCCACAAAATTCTGCAGAAAGTTGAAAAAGTAAAAGCTGCATGCTCTCCAGAATCAAGTCCTAACCACTGAATTTACTAGTAAACACATATATATATATATTTAGATACACATTCATTATTGTCATTCCTTCATAACATGTACTCCAGGTAATTAAGGTAAATATATAAAGTATACTGACAATTTCCTCAAGCAAGCTGTAATCAGAGTAAACACCTTTACCAATTAATTCCTTCCAAATGTTTATATCTATGTTTTCTAAACTGAGAGCAAGTTCTAAGAGAATAGGAATCTGTTTTGTTCATGACATAATTCTGAGTCTCTAGAGCAGTGTCTAGCATATAGTTGGTGCTCAACAAATATTTGTTGAATGGATAAACATATCTAGAGTACAATCCACTTCTAAATTAGCCCTTAAGATAAACTATTAAACTATGCCAGGACTTTCCTCAATGTTTTATTCATTTAGTCATTCGGATATTTACAGAACACTTGTGTAAGACCTCGTGACAGATACAAATAAGCCTTACATAAGGTTCTCAAAAAGTCCTTTAGAACAACCTACCTGGGGAAATGAGGCAAGTCAAATAATGTAAGAGTTCATGGTAGTACCAAGTCTTCCTGTATCCTCTTCCTTCCAGTAATGCCCCTCAGCAAGTTCCCCCAAATAAATGAGCAATCCATGTAAAAATAATGTGTTTGCTATGCAAATAGCATATATCCCCTTGCCCCCATCAGACTGCTGCCATTAAACCCTTCCTATACATACATACTTGGCTACCAGGAAGTTTAAAATTGTGATTCAAGAAGTTACTGTAAGCAGGATATGGGGAAAGAGCACTGATTTTCCTAGAAAGACCAAAGGGAGAGGATAGAGACAGATTCCACTGAAATGGCCCCATGTTTGAAGATACTGGTCCCTGGGCCCCTCATCTGGTGCTTCATCCCAAACAGCTCCACCTTTACCAATGTTACAGGGCTAACAGAAAGAAGATGACATGGAACCACCAAGCCACGACTTTCTTGTATGTATTCAGGACCCTTAAGGGAAAGTGGGCTGGGACAGTGGTCCAAAGCCAGGGAGAAGCTCTGGGGTCTTAACCCTGCATCTCCTGGCCTGGGACTGCAGCCTAGGTACCAAACCCCTCAGGCCCCTTCTTACCAGAATAGAGCTGATAATACTAGCATCTCTTTCTACTTCACAGCGGTGTGAAAATGTTCAAATGTGACCTACATGTAAAAACACTTTGAAATTGTAAAGATACTTTTTAACATAAATTACTTTAATTTTTTCATCTTAACTAGGTGACAAGTTTAACTCATTTCTCCAAATTAATACATAAAAATAATTTTCGTATTGGGGTTTAAATTTACAAAGCCTTCACAAACCATGTCTTATTTATTCTTGCAACAGTAAGCAGTGAGGTAGTTAGAACAGGGTAGATGCTACTATTAAGGAGGGAGGGAGGGAGGGAGGGAGGAAGGAAGGAAGGAAGGAAGGAAGGAAGGAAGGAAGGAAGGAAGGAAGGAAAGAAATAATGTGAGATTAAAGAGCTCACTCGGAAGCAAATTCATCTCAGGTCATCTGCCTTTGAAAGGCAGCAGTCTTCCCCCACCTTGCAAGGCCAAGCGGCAGTGCTGGGAACGTAGTGCAGCCTGACGCTTACCCACCCACGCAGCCTCCCACAGGCACCGTCAAGGAGGAAAGCAGAATAGGACACATAAGGCAGCACAAACCCTGACATAACTCAGCCTAAAATCCAATCCAGCGCTTCCAAGAACTTCTAAACTAGATGTTTGAGATTAATAAACAAGAAGAGTTTATGTCAAATTTCATATACTAATGCTAGCAAGTTAGGGCAAAGTACCAAAGAGGTTTTATTATGGCATGATTCTATAATTGTACTTGAAATGACAGTTGTCATCACATTCTGTGAAAAGAAGGAGCCAAAAACTAAAAAGCAATGGCCTCGTCTTAAATCTAAAATATGATCCGAGATATCCAGATTAAGGTATTTATATATGTACATTTATAGAAGAGAACATTCGAGAAAGAAACGTTTAATCAAATGAGTTGAGAATCGGTCACCTTGATACACCAGATGGTCCTAGTGTAAGCTTGTTTCATGCAAAGTTAGCCATTTAAAGTCTCAGAGCACAGAGAGAAACCAGAATAAACTAGCTTAAAAGAAAACGCTGCAGGCCAAAATAGTTAGCAGAATGCTCATGAATTCAGACAGACCTAAAATCTAAAAAATCACTGACTTCAGGATCCATTTAAAAGCATAAAATTCAAAATTCCAACAATGACCTTTGTTGAATAAGGTACCTATGAAATATTTTCAAAAGGCATTGCAGAGATATTTGCTTCATGACATAATGATAATGCGCAATTTCATCACAATGTAATAATTTTGATATAAAGTTGAAATATTTTCAAGTCCACAGAAGCCAAATGTTGATTAAAAATAAGAGGAGTAAAATATGAGGAATTTAAATTGCTTTTCTATCCAGTATGCAACTCACTCAAAAAAGAATATGCCTTAAAACAACCACAGAATCAATGATAAATTTTTATGGGACCATGTTATAAAATAGAAACATGAAAAGTGTTTCCCATCCAGAAGGAAAGAGTAGGAATGCTAATCAGAATGACTCAGGAGGCAACTAGAATGACTCCCAGTCAGGTGATCAGATTAACTCTGTGCAAGGTACCTAAGAGCTCCAAGCCTCTGTCTTCTCATCAGTAAACTGAAAAGAAAACTGCTCTGAGTACTGCTGGAAACTACAAAACACTGTCATAATTTATTTTTATGTTTATTGTTACCTAATGAAATAGGGGTAGTGTTGTTTTCTTTTTTTTAATTACCAGAACAGCACAAAACAACAAAAATACCAAAATGCAATTCTATTCAAAAAGCATCCTCTGAGAACCTAAAACATGCTCATCATCATGACTGAGGAACCCTGAACAGCATCAAAATTTGCTGATCCTTCTTTTGTGTCCTCAATAGCAACATGGTGCCCAACACTGCAGATGCTTGTGAAATACCAAATTCTTTGAGACATGATTCCCCTCCTTAACACTAACATATTGCCACAGCAGAAAGGACAGTATTTCAGACAAAACACCCATTCATGCTCAATTGTGGACTGCGTCTTTAGTATCTGTTTTTATATAAACACAGTTGAAGTTCTGGCAATTTATCAAAAACAAAATAAAAAAGCCATTCTATTAAGAGTATCTTGAAAGATTCTGAAAAAGCCATCAGACTTCTCCATCCTAATCCCAGGATAAATTTCTGCTGCCAACCAGTAAACCACAGAAGAGGATAGCAGTTGTCAACTACCAGGTAACAACACACTAGTGCACTTGCATCAAATAATTCATGCATGGGCAGCCCGGGTGGCTCAGCAGTTTAGCACCGCCTTCAGCCTAGGCCCTGATGTTGGAGACCGGGGATTGAGCCCCACGTCAGGCTCCCTGCATGGAGCCTGCTTCTCCCTCTGCCTGTTTCTCTGCCTCTCTCTCCCTCTCTCTCTCTCTCTATGTCTCTCATGAATAAAATAAAATCTTTAAAAAAATTCATTACCAAAAATAAAAGACTAAATTATTTAGTGACTTTTTTTTTTAAATAAGGGATGTCACCTCACACCCATTAGGATGGCTACTATCAAAACAACCCAAAAACTGACAAATGTTGTTGAGAATATGGAGAAATTGGAACCCTTGAGCACTGCTGGTAAGAATGTGAAATGTTGCAGCTGCTATGGGGAACAGTATAGCAGAGCCTCTTAAAAAAGTAAACACAATTACCGTATGACCCAGCAATCTCCCTTCTGGGTATACACCAAGAAGAACTGAAAAATCTTAAAGAGATAGACACGAGTACATCCATGTTCACAGGATTATTCACAATGGCCAAAAGGTGGAAGCCACCCATGCTCCTAGTCAATTAAAGACAGAAGGTAAAATGATGGAAGCCACAGTCTGGAGAGAGAGCAAGATGGGGAATTACTACTCAATGGATATAGAGTGTCAGTTTTGCAAGACGAGAAAGTTCTGGAGATAGGTGATGGTGATGGTTGCCCACTAATGTAAATGTACTCAATACCACTGAACTGTACACTTAATTTAGTTAAGTGGTAAATTTTAAGTTATGTGTGTTTCATTATAATTTTTAAAAATACACCAATAGGTCACTTATTATAAACTTAGAAAACCTGAAAGAGAAAAAAAAAGGTATCACCTATTCAAAAGTTGTATTATAAAAGATATAGAACGTCTTCAAGATTATCCCTAGAAGTATCTCACACATATTTACTGCCTTCTAATGTGATTCCTTGAGGAGTGAGTGAGGCTTCCTCTAGGAAAGTGTACATAGCCCACAGCCAATCTTAGCTAAAGCTGTAACTATTTCAAAAACTTTTAGTTTATAGCTGGGGGGCAATTTTGAATGACTGTAATGCTTAGACATTATAATTTAGTTACTATGAATTTAGGAGTGTCAGATAAAATACAGGACACCCTGTTAAACTGAAATTTCAGATAAACAATGAATAAATATGTCCCAAATTTTGCATAGGACAAACCTATACTTAAAAAACAAAAGAAAACTATTATGTATCTTATCTGAATTCAAATTTAACTAGGCACCCTGTATTTTTATTTGCTAAAACTCTCAAATATACCCCAATTTCTTCTTAATTTTATCCTGGTATAAAAATTTTAAGATGAAAAAGAAATTAAATCAACCATGTGCATGAAGTGATGCACATGCTCTTAAGGGGGCCACACTCAGCAAATCAAAGGCAGCACAGAGATGATGCAACACAACACTCCACTGATAGGGAAATACAGGAATCCATTCTTGTAGAATAAAACAAATCTACTTATGCACATTTCTTTTTTTAATAATAAATTTATTTTTTATTGGTGTTCAATTTGCCAACATACAGAATAACACCCAGTGCTCATCCCATCAAGTGTCCCCCTCAGTGCCCGTCACCCATTCACCCCCACCCCTGCCCTCCTCCCCTTCCACCACCCCTAGTTCCTTTCCCAGAGTTAGGAGTCTTTATGTTCTGTCTCCCTTTCTGATATTTCCCACACATTTCTTCTCCCTTCCCTTATATTCCCTTTCACTATTATTTATATTCCCCAAATGAATGAGAACATATACTGTTTGTCCTTCTCCCATTGACTTACTTCACTCAGCATAATACCCTCCAGTTCCATCCATGTTGAAGCAAATGGTGGGTATTTGTCATTTCTAATGGCTGAGGAATATTCCATTGTATACATAGACCACATCTTCTTTATCCATTAATCTGTCAATGGACACCGAGGCTCCTTCCACAGTTTGGCTATTGTGGCCATCGCTGCTACTTATGCATATTTCTTTAAGGCCTACTCTTCACTTAGGTTATTGGCCATGAATTGGATTTCTGGGTGTGAAATTAATCTAGATTTTTAAAATTTACATTGCCAAAGGTATTTTCTTTGACAAGTTACTGAGATCTTTAAAGATCTAATTTCACCACCTATGCACTTTGAAAATACTGTTAGGTGATCCAACCCTTCCTCTCCTCCCTGCTTAAAATAAATAAATAAGTAATAAATAAATAAATAAATAAATAAATAAATAAATAAATAAATAAAAAGCTGCTGCACCAGTTGTTATAAGTCCCTACATAATTGATGTGGGATGTGGGGTTCAAATCTGGTCACATCCATGGAACTAGGACATGCATGTGGTTATCACCCATTTTAGATGAGTGGAGGGAGTAGAATCAGCCCACTCCAGGGAGGAGCCAGATGTGGGAGACAAGAGAATTCACCTTCCCTACTAACAGGATGTAGGCAGGCCTCACCTAAGAGTCCTCCTGGTCAAAAAGAATGTTCTTAACTACAAATAAAGAAAATAAAAATGTGTTGCAGATGTTGTTGCATTAAATAAAACATCAACATGTGTGAAGAAACACTTTTGGCTGAACAGAATGGTTCTTACCATTTTTTGAGTATTAGAAAAGAAAACCAAAGCGATGAGATACAAAATTGTATAAAAATTAAAGCCCCAAAAATAAAAAATAATAATAAAATAAAATAAAATAAAAATAAAGCCCTCAGGATGCTTGGTTGGCTCAGTGGTTGAGTGTCTGCCTTTGGCTCAGGTCATGATCCTGGGGTCCTGGGATCAAGTCCAGCATTAGGCTCCTCGCAGGGAGCCTGCTTCTCTCCCTCTGCCTATTCTATCTCTCATGAATAAATAAATGAAACCTTAAAAAAAAATTAAAGCCCTCAATGAAGGCTGAAGACACATTGAAGTCTTAGATATGGAAAGGTAGATCATCTTTTGGAAATGTCCTTAATTCACATTTTTATCCTCCAGGAGCCTGCCATTTTTCTGTAACCCCTTCTCAAGCTGTCTGCTTCTCTGTCCCTCCCATTCACCTTCCCAGCATGCCTCCCTTCCTCCCTCTCCCCTTCCTGAGGACCAGGGTATAGGGGGGACATGGCCAGGGCCTCAAAGGAGCAAGTTCAGAGATTGTAGGTCTGTATTACTATGTAAGAATCCACCCTGGGCCCAGTTCTATATCCAGTCATTTGCACCCATTTTCCCTATTCTGGGAGGGTCCCCAGATCACTCTCCCGGGATGCAGCAGTCCTTCTCAATCTTTGCCTGGCCACAGAATCACCTGGAGAGCTTGTTAAAACCAATTGCTGGAAAGGTTTTGGTTAGAAGGAGGGGAAAAAAAAAAAAAGGCATTTCTAGTGAATTCCCAGCTGGCTATGATGCTGTCCTCTAGGGATCATACTGTGAAGACTCCTGCTTTAGGGAATGTGCACAAATCCTGCTCCGTCACCTCTCCAAGTAACTCTATTTCTCTTTCTAAAAAGAGGGTGAAAAAGGAAGCTCAGAGAACATGAATTCTCACTCTCTCTTCCGCAAGAGGGACCATCCGAGGAACAGAAATAACTCATCAGATAAAGGGTCTAACTTGAAGTCTGGAGTGTCTTCTAGTCCAATTACTCGTGAGAAAGTGCCCCAAGATGTAAGCGGGGAAGTAACTATTCATAGAACCAGGGACCACTTCAGCATGGCACTGATTATAGTACTTAAGGGACACTGCAATCCACGCAGACCCACCAACTCACGGATATAAATACCGCCTCACGAGAGAAAGATCCGCTGGACCATTTTCACATCATTGACACCGGGGAGGAGGACTTCTTGCTGCCAGGTGCCAGGAATTTCTTAATCACAGGGATATTACTCATTCCTGCTGGAAAGAACTGTGGAGAGAACACTGAGGACCTTCTATTTCACAGCAAAAAAAATAAAAAAAAAAAAGATTTCTAGCAGGTGCACCTCAGCCAGGCTCAGCTTGTCCGAGATTGTCTTCAACAACTCTTCAAACACAAGAAACGTGATGCTGCTGTGGCTTCAGGGGCCAGCGGTCCTGTGTTTCTGATCTCCTGGCTTTGAGAACGGGCCTCGGTGACCAGACTCGTGTTGGTGGCACAAATACGTCGAACAGGTTTTTCTCCTTCGAGCCACTGTGTAAATGGCCTGTACTTGTGGGCTACGTGCACAGAGAGGGGAACGGTTTGCTCACAATCGAGTCCACTCCTGACAGCTGTCACCACCCGCGAGTGCTCAATAACTTGATGAACCATTATTTTGTTTTGAAATCCACATTTCATGGGCTCCATCCTGCCTCTTCCAGGGGTCTAAGGTTCTCAGAGGCCTGCGCTCCCTATACAGCAGTTGGTACTGCCGGGCCCACTCACACTTGAACACCTCCCCCTCTGGTTCCCAAGCCGCCACGCCCCCACTGCCCTGAACTGCCCTTATCAAGGGCACCCCTGCCCTCCACATTCCCGGGCCTGACAGACGCCTCCTGGCCAGACCTTCGCCAGCCCCTCAGCGGTGAAACACCCCACCTTGCAGCCCTGACTCTCCGGGTTTCCAAGACACCACACCCCAGATTTCAACGGCTACAAGCACAGTGAATACACTCTGACTTCCTTTTTGAACTCCTGAAATGTTCAGTTAACTGCTTACTCGACACCTCCCACAGACATCTCAACCCTAACATACTCAAAACCAACCCCCTAATTTTCCCTCCACGCTGGCTCCCTGCCTGGTCTTCCTCATCTCTGTGATCGTACACGGCTCCCAGAGTTGCTCTAACAGGAAACCTGGATTTCATTCTTGAATCTTCCCCTTTCCCTTGTACCTCCCTTATGTACAGCCCAGATCTCAGCTCTGATGTACAGCTCGGACCCACCCACTGCCATCACCCCTGCCACCCACCTCGTCCCAGCCCATTATCCAGCCTCCGAACCCCTGTCCTGAGCTCCCCACCCCCACTCCTTCCCTCTATAAGCTATTCTCCACCATAAGCCAGAGGAATCTCTTTAAAGCATTATGTAGCTCTGGGTTTTTTGTTTTTTTGTGTGTGTGGTTTTTTTTTTAAGGATTTATTTATTTTTATTTATGATAGAGAGAGAGAGAGAGAGAGGCAGAGACACAGGAGGAGGGAGAAGCAGGCTCCATGCCGGGAGCCTGACAGGGGACTTGATCCCGGGACTCCAGGATAACACCCTGGGCCAAAGGCAGGTGTTAAACCGCTGAGCCACCCAGGGATCCCCCTAGCTCCGGGTTTTAAACCCTCCAGTGTCTGTGTCAAAGGCTGCTGGGCTGCCTACCCCAATATCCATTTTCCTTCCCCCTAAGTAATGGGGACATGACAGTTTAGTTGGGTGTTCCTCACCCAAAATAGAAGTTTACATTCTCCCTTACAACTGAAGAAGCCATGTAAGGCCTGGCCAACTGATTCTAAGTGGGAGCATCATGAGGGACTTCTAGGAAGCCCATCTGAAGGAACTGAGCTGGGAAGAGGCCCTCATTTTGCCTTTTGGACTTTCCTTCTTCTGATCTACAGCTAGGATGTACAGACTAGAGGCATAACTAATACTAGGCCATGAGGCCACCTTCGTGATGGAAGCAAGCCAGAAACAGCTAAATGAATAAATGAATCAGTAGGAGTCCAGGTCCCTGGATTTCTGCCATAAGATTCCTTTCATAGGAGAGAAAAAGGATAAACTTATATGGTTATAAACCAGTCTCTTTTTTTTTTTTGGTAGGGATTGGGGGGTCAGCTATATGCAGCGGAATCTAAATGCAGATATACCATGACATTGATATTAAAATCCAACTTCTTAGGATCTACCTGCATGATTCAGCACCAAGCTACCTCTTCAGTTGTGCATCACCATTCCTGCAACAGGCCAAATGCCCTCCTTCTCTAGGGTCATACTTACACAGGATCTTCTGTTTCCCCTCCCAGCCTTTCCTGTGATTGGCTCTTACTCATCCATCTGGTCTTGATTTACAGATCGCTGCATCTCAGGGGTCTTCTCTGGCATCCCCATCTAAGTGGGTCCCTCAGCCACACTCCAACTCAGTACCCTGTTTGTCTCTGTAGCAGCACTTTCTGCCATTAAAAATATTCTTTTTTGTCATTGGACTGATAGAGGTGTGTGCATATGTGTTCCCCTGGCTGGGCCATAAGCTGGTAGAATGGGAATATGTATTTGTGTACCTCTTGCTCACTATTATACCCCAGTATGGAGTCCAGCCCAAAAGACAGTGAAAATAAAGGAATATGCCTTACGAAGACAAGTCTGAAGACACTGCAGTCTCCATCTTACCCTGTCTTGGATCACTCACCAAGTGAGGGAAGTCAGCTCCATGTTACAAGGATACTTAAGCAGCCCAATGGAGAGATCCACATTGTGAGGACACTCAATCCCACACGGTAGGAACTACAGCCGCTTGCCAACAACTGGAACTAAGTTGCAAGGCATGCAAGCAACCTACTCCCAGTCAAGTCTGCACACAACCACAGTCCCAGTTGATATCCAGGCAGAACCTCATGAGGGATTGAAACCAGAACCACTTCTCTAAGGTGCTCCGGGATTCCTAACCCCAAGAATTTACAAGAGATCATAAATACTTAGTGTTTTAAATTGCTAAAATCTGGTGTGATCAGTTACTCAACTATAGACAACTAAGATCCACTTCTATCATTTAAATTTGGTAACAATCATTTTACATGCAGACAATGACCACCTATCTAAAATGTGTAACATTTCAAAGAGTTCACGTGACAGGATTATAAAATAATTGTTGAATCTTTTAAAAACGTATGCTGCAAGCATTTTTTGCTTAAAAATGTCTTTAATAGGCATAGAACAGAACAGGCACTCAGAAAAGACTACATGGCCCCATCCTTTATCCACAACAAAACCATGAGAGTAAGAAATAACTCCAAGAGAACAGGGATCTAATTTTAATTTTGACCTCTCCTTAGAAAATGTCTTAAAAAAAAAAAAAAAAAGAAAATGTTCAAATAGAAAACCAAAAGACTCCACCACAAGACTGCTAGAACTCATACAGCAGTTCGGCAGTGTGGCAGGATACAAAATCAATGCCCAAAAATCAGTGGCATTTCTATACACTAACAATGAGACTGAAGAAAGAGAAATTAAGGAGTCAATCTCATTTACAATTCCACCCACAAGCATAAGATACCTAGGAATAAACCTAACCAAAGAGGTAAAGGATCTATACCCTAAAAACTACAGAACACTTCTAAAAGAAATTGAGGAAGACACAAAGAGATGGAAAAATATCCATGCTCATGGATTGGCAGAATTAATATAGGGAAGATGTCAATGCTACCCAGGGCAATTTATACATTTAATGCAATCCCTATCAAAATACCATGGACTTTCTTCAGAGAGTTGGAACAAATAATCTTAAGATTTCTGTGGAATCAGAAAAGACCCCAAATAGCCAAGGGAATATTGAAAAAGAAAACCAGAGCCAGGGACATCACAATGCCAGATTTCAGGTTGTACTACAAAGCTGTGGTCATCAAGACAGTGTGGTACTGGCACAAAAACAGACACATAGATCAATGGAACAGAATAGAGAACCCAGAAATGGGCCCTCAGCTCTATGGTCAACTAATATTTGACAAAGCAGGAAAGACTGGAAAAAGGACAATCTCTTCAATAAATGGTGCTGGGAAAATTGGACAGCCACGTACAGAAGAATGAAATTAGACCATTCTCTTATACCATACACAAAGATAAACTCAAAATGGATGAAAGATCTAAATATAAGACAAGAATCCATCAAAATCCTAGAGAAGACACAGGCAACACCCTTTTTGAACTTGGCCACAGCAACTTCTTGCAAGATACATCTATGAAGGCAAGGGAAACAAAAGCAAAAATGAACTATTGGGACTTAATCAAGATAAAAAGCTTCTGCACAGCAAAAACAAACAAACAAACAAAAAAACAGTCAACAAAACTAAAAGACAACCTACCGAATGGGAGAAGATATTTGCAAATGACATATCAGATAAAGGGCTAGTATCCAAGATCTATAAAGAACTTATTAAACTCAACAGCAAAGAAACAAATAATCCAATCACGAAATGGGCAAAAGACATGAACAGAAATTTCACCAAAGAAGACACAGACATGGCCAACAAGCACATGAGAAAATGCTCTGCATCACTTGACATCAGGGAAATACAAATCAAAACCACAATGAGATACCACCTCACACCAGTGAGAATGGGGAAAATTAACGAGACAGGAAACAACAAATGTTGGAGAGGATGTGGAGAAAGGGGAACCCTCTTGCACTGTTGTGGGAATGTGAACTGGTGCAGCCACTCTGGAAAACTGTGTGGAGGTTCCTCAAAGAGTTAAAAATAGATCTGCCCTATGACCCAGCAATTGCACTGCTGTGGATTTACCCCAAAGATACAGATGCAGTGAAACGGCAGGACACCTGCACCCCAATGTTTACAACAGCAATGTCCACAGTAGCCAAACTGCAGAAGGAGCCTTGGTGTCCATCGAAAGATGAATGGAGGAGATCCCTGGGTGGCTCGGTGGTTTGGCTCCTGCCTTCGGCCCAGGGCGTGATCCTAGAGTCCCAGGATCGAGTCCCACGTCGGCTCCTTGAGTGGAGCCTACTTCTCCCTCTGCCTGTGTCTCTGCCTCTCCCTCTCTCTCTCTGTGTGTGTGTGTATGTGTGTCTCACATTAATAAATAAATAAAGTCTTAAAAAAAAAAAACAAAAAGAAAGATGAATGGATAAAGAAGATGTGGTCTATATACACAATGGAATATTACTCAGCCATTAGAAACGACAAATACCCACCATTTGCTTCAATGTGGATGGAACTGGAGGGTATCATGCTGAGTGAAGTAAGTCGGTCAGAGAAGGACAAACATTATATGGTCTCATTGATTCGGGGAATATAAAAAATAGTAAAAGAGAATAAAAGGGAAAGGGGAGAAAATGAGTGGAAAATATCAGAGAGGGAGACAGAACATGAGAGACTCCTAACTCTGGGAACGAACAAGGGGTGGTGGAAAGGGAGGTGGGCAGGGGGTTGGGGTGACAGGCACTGAGGGGGCCACTTGACGAGATGAGTACTGGGTGTTATGCTATATGTTGGCAAATCGAACTCCAATTAAAAAATATACCAAAAAAAGAAAAGAAAAGGTCTTCAATTTTGCCCTGGCCACAAGCATTCATTGTAAACTTACAGATTTTTGAGGACAAAGGCAACTGAAAACCTCAATCTTCATTGATTGCTGTTCCCTTGAATCCTTTTTTCTGTGCATTGTTCAGGTTACTCTCCTCTGTATCTTCCATGTGGCTACTGTGACTACTCTCTTCTCCCATGTGGCTACTCAAGGGGAAGGAAGGGTATTAGAGAATAAGAAGGCTGAGTTGGAATCAAGATGGCACGAGGGACTTAGGCTGTCTCTCCTCTTGGCACAGAGTTTTCCCTGCTTGTGCGTGGTCAAGTTCAGTTCACCTAAGTAGGAAACAGCATATGGGTTTGGGCCAAAGCCCCATGTAGTCATAAATGTTGTTCAGTGGCCTGGATTATCCTCTTTGTTTGTTTTTTTTGTTTTGTTTTGTTTTTGTTTTTTTTTTTTAATTTTTATTTATTTATGATAGTCACACACACACACAGAGAGAGAGAGAGAGAGAGAGAGAGAGGCACAGAGACACAGGCAGAGGGAGAAGCAGGCTCCATGCACCAGGAGCCCAATATGGGATTCGATCCCGGGTCTCCAGGATCGCGCTCTGGGCCAAAGGCAGGCGCCAAACCACTGCACCACCCAGGGATCCCATGGATTATCCTCTTTGATTGTGGGTCCCAAGCTATGGTAAATGGACCTATTCTGAGAATATGAAAATTCCTGTAAAAAACTTTTAACTAGGGGCACCTGGGTGGCTCAATTGGTTAAGTGTCTGCCTTCAGCTCAGGTCATGATCTCAGGGTCCTGGGAATCAAGCTCCACCTTGGGGGGGGGGAGGGGTTGTCCCTGCTCTGCCTAACCACACTTGTGCACAGGCAACTTCTCTCTCTCAAAAAATAAATAAAACCTTAAAAAAAAAAATTTTTAACTATTGTGCCTTTATTCCTATTGTTATCTTTATTAATATAAAATTTACATATAATAAATTCAAGTGTATAATTTGATGAGTGCTGATAAATTCACGCACCCATAAAAGTAATACCTCAATCAAGACATAAAAAGTTTCTATCACCCTAGAAATTTCTCTTGTACCCTTTTCCAAGTAATTTCCCCCTTAAAGGCAACTACTATTTTGATTTATATCACCATACCAATTACAATCTTTTAAAAATTAATACCAGTATCTTCTGAATCTTCTCCATAACTAACTACTGTGCCAACTTATATGCACAATCAAACTGACATCAGATAGCAATATATCAAATTGTGAGCTGATTAATACAAAAAAGAACAAAAGCATAAACAATACATTTGGGCTCTGGTAGGGAGGGCATGTTGGAATCAAAAGAACCTATGACATAATGGCCAGTATCATATTTGAGTTAGAAATGGCAATTTATTTGCTGCAACATATCATTATCATTGCTTGTGTCATTTTGTTTATATGAGATGTGTAATCAGTTTTGGGTTTTACACTTACACAAGAGTTATAAAGTGGTCAGGCCAAGTTTTGTGTTTTCACATATTTAAGTAATGTTAAATAAAAATTAAGTCAACACTGACAGGCCACAATAATTATTTTTTCTTTTAAAAACCATCATGACAGGCAGTGGCTGAGCGTCTTCCTTAGGTTCAGAGTTGCGGGATGGAGTTCCACACTGGGCTCTCCTTAGGGAGCCTGCTTCTCCCTCTGCCTATGTCTCTGTCTCTCTTTGTGTGTCTCTCATGAATAAATAAATAAAATCTTTAAAAATTAAACAAATAACTTAAAATAAAAACCACCATGATGTTACTCGTTTGAAAAACATTATTTAGTCTACACATGCATCCTGATGGATGGAATGTAACTATCAAGGATTTTTTTTTAATATTTTATTAATTTGAAAGAGAGAGCATGGGCAGGGGAAGGGACAGAGGGAGAGGGACAAGCAGACTCCCCACAGAGCAAGGAGCCCAATGGGAGACTCAATCCCAGGACCCTGGGATCATGATCTGAGTTGAAGGCAGACACTTAACTGACTGAGCCACCCAGGCCCCACTATTGAGGATTTGAGGTCATCACTAAATCTTTGCAGCCAGGCTAACACCACCCATTTCCTCCAGCTATCTTCCTAATCTTCTCAAGCCTAATTCAACCCAATGTACCCAAGAACATTCCAGCCCACAATTTGTCTCTCTCTGGGTGCAGCAGACAATATCAATTTGTGTTTCACTGAGAATTCCTGGCTTCATCATAACACCTAAATTCTATAACCTGTGCAAAATTGCTAATAAATATTTTTTGAGTGGATACACAGTAGTTCTACAGAAATGGGAAAATAACATACTAAATCTGGGTATTTAATCTCTGAAATTAAACAAATAGTGTCTGGCACAGGGCAGGGCTCCTTAAACTGGAGTTCATAAAATGCCCAGAAATGTATAATAAATTTTGTGTTTATAAACTTTGTGTTATAATATATTTTGTATTTTGGTTTTTTTTCTCAAGAGAGGGTCCATGGCTTGCTGTCTTCTGATCTCAAATGGAACTCTAGTCTTAAAAGAGAGTACGAAATTCTAAGAACATGCAAAGGTGAATTTGCTATCACACTTCTCTATACATTTGGGGCCACCACCTCCCATGACCATAGCCAACAAAGTGATTAAAATATTGAGATAATTGGGGAGAAAAAAATAATAACAACAGGGAATAATAACTTACAGTTAAATTGCACCATTTATATATCTAAACACAGGTTCAACTCAAAAACTAGAATATTCTACTTTTTCCTATCTTACGCGTACACTGGAAATTATTTAAAAAATGACTACCTCAAAAGGTAAGGCTTACTTAATTTTGACATAGAACCATCATGAGAGATGCCTGGGTGGCTTAGCTGGTTAAGTGTCTGAATCTTGGTTTTGACTAAAGTCATGATCTCAGGGTAATTGGATCGAGGCTCAAGTCTGGCTCACACTCAGCATGGAGTCTGCTTGAGATTCTCTCTTCCTCTCCTTCTGCCTCTCCTTCCCTCCTGCTCATGCTCTCTCTCCCTCTCTCTCTCTCTCTCTCTAAAATAAATAAATAAATCTTAAAAAAAAGAACCATCATGGAAGAGTCAATAAAATCAGTGAAAATGCTACATCAGAGCAAAATACTTGATGTTGCAATTTTAAAATGAAAAAATTTACTTGTCCAGTAAGCTAACAATAATTCTTGCAAGTAATTTGAAAATATTTTAATCGGGGATCCCTGGGTGACTCAGCAGTTTAGCACCTGCCTTTGGCCCAGGGTGCGATCCTGGAGTCCCGAGATCGAATCCCACGTCAGGCTCCCGGCATGGAGCCTGCTTCTCCCTCCTCTTGTGTCTCTGCCTCTCTCTCTCTCTCTCTCTCTATCATAAATAAATAAATCTCTAAAAAAATAAAAAATAATAAAAATATTTTTAAAAAAAGAAAATATTTTAATCAATAAAATGGAATGAACAAGTAAAAATTGGTTTAAGTGTATGTGTGAAAAAATAAAAATAAAAAAAATAAAAAAATAAAAGTGTATGTGTGTTCATATGCTCACTAAGACGATCATTTGTACATATAAGTTCATTATTCCACATTTTCTTTTGATTTAAAGAAAAAACTGCTAATAGCATTGTATATAGCATATGCTAATAGAATCATAAATTAACTTCTATTATACACATTTTCAGTAGCCTGTTTTCATGATACATAGCAGTAAGCCATTACATTTGTTAATGACTCCATCTCTGCATTTCTTTAGTAAAAGTCATATTCATTAATTATAAAATACTAACATAAGTTCCAAATCTCAGGCTACATTGCACTTACAGAATCATTAAGGATGACAAATGGTGATGAGTCACTCAGTGTCATAACTAAATAGGAAATGAGAGAGGGTACAAAATGTTAAGAACTAAAAAGCCACAATATGGAAGCAAACTAAGTGCCCATCAATCAATGAATGGATAAAGATGTATTATGGATATAGATATAGATATAGATATATAGACGTATAATGGAATATGACACAGCCATAAAAAGGGATTAGATCTTGCAGTTTACAATAATGTGGATGGACCTAGAAGGTATTATGCTAAGTGAAATAAGTCAGACTGAGAAAGACAAATGTCACTCACATATGGAGTCTTAAGAAAAAAAGAATAAACAAAAAGCAGAAAGAGACCTATAAATACAGAAAACAAACTCATGGTTGGTTGTCAGAAAGAAGAGAGATGGAGGGATGAGCTAAATAGGTGAAGGGGAGTGGGAGATGCAGCCTTCCAGTAACAGAATGAGTAAATCATGGCAGTAAAAGGCACAACATAGAGAATATAGTCAGTGATAGTGTAATAGCAAGGTGTGGGGACAGATGGTAGCTACACCTGTGGAAAGGACAGCATAACGTATAGAGATGCTGAATCACTGCAGGGCACCTGAAATGAATGTAACATTGTGTGTCAACTACATTTAAATAAAAAAAAAATTTTTTTTTAAAGAACAACAGGACCCTAACTGTGTTGAAAAAATAAAAGTACAGTGATCTTCTTTACTCAAAAGGTTAAGTGGTGGGACACCTGGGTGGCTCGTGGTTGAGTGTCTGCCTTTGGTTCAGGGCATGATCTTGGGATCCTGGGGTCCTGGGATCGAGGTCCACATTGGGCTCCCCGCCGGGAGCCTGCTTCTCCCTCTGCCTGTGTCTCTGCTTTTCTCTCTGTATCTCTCATGAATAGATGAAAAAAATCTTAAAAAAAAAAAAAAAAAAGTTTAAGTGGTGTCATTGTAATGCTTGCTCATGGCTGAGGCAGATTCCCAGTGCAGGAGCTGGCTGTGACCATTTCCCAAGAGGATAATGGCAAAGTTATAGTCCAGAGAAAAGAGATCAGCAATGTTCTTCAACAAATTAGATGGAAGAAGCAGTAACATTCCATTTTGTTCTTTCAAAGAACTGATCCAATAAAATGAGACACACCAACAAGGAGGCACTGAAGTGAAAGAGGTGGTCAGAGGAGAACACAAGAGAGTCTACATATATGTAGGTATATGGCCATAACAATGCAGCACATTTTTTCCAGATTTAAATCAGTGCATGTTACTATTCAAAGATATTAGTATACATTGTATCCTTTAAATGTTTAAAATCTACCAAAGAATGAAAATCTTGGGTTGGAGGCTGTGATATAATTTCTTAAAACTGATTTTAAATATTTCACTTAGTTTTTCTACTCAAATAAGCAGCTTACAAAGTTGCAGCTTATCACTCCAGCTTTCAAAGAAGGCTGTTGGGAATATCTGAATGCCTCAGGTTTAGAAATGGTTATAGAGGATTTGACATTATTTATGAAGGATAAAAGCACCAGCCTTTGCAACCAAGCATTAAGTTTGATCTCCAGAGACTCTCAAATGCCAAACTGTTTGTCACAACCTCATCTGGAGGCTGAATCCCAAACTGATCCCTTCCCAGCTACAAAAAGGAAAAAAAAAAAAAAAGACGATATCAAACACTACTAGCTTTTCCTTAACATGATGAAGCACAATACTCTTCCCAAAAGCCAGACTCTGCTAGGCTTCTACTGGTTCTTTGTCACAGGGGCTAAATGCCAACCCAGACATCCAAATCCACTCCGACTGCCCTACTTACAGACAGTAATCTGCCACACAACGTGAGGGAAGAAATGGAAACCAATCGGCTATCTGTGAGCAGGTGGTTTTGTCCTCATTAGTGGAGAATGAACGATGTCAAACTCAGGCTGAGGAAAAGGCAGTGTAACTTTAGAATAACTTTCTTACTCTCCATGAACACAAAAGCAACAATAAGAGCTCTAAGTTAGTTTTTAATATTTCAAAAGCCCTACAGAAATTGTATTGTAAAGTACATGAAGGTTGCAGAATCCAACAAGAAAATAAATTGATAAGGCTTTTGTGAGAATTACATTGTCAGCTTAGTAGTAAAATAGCTCATGCTGACAGTTATATATTGGCTTTAACATGGGGAAAAATGGAAAAATGAATGACTACTTAAACAATTTAGTGGGCGAAATTTCAAAACATTGGGTCAGAAGATTAAAAAAAGAAAGTCAGGAATAGCCTTAAAACCTCAACTCATGAAAGTATATATTTAAGCAAAGCACAAGACTTGCCTTATTATCTAATTAAACACTAAATAGGAATTTCTTCTTCTTGGAATTAAAAATGCATTTTTAAAAAATATTTAATTTATAGGGGCACCTGGATGACTCAGTCGGTTAAGTGACTACCTTTGGCTCAGGTTGTGATCCTGGGGTCCTGAGATCACAGGGGGTTTGCTTCTCACTCTCCCTCTGCTCCTCTCTCAAATAAATAAAATCTTTTAAAAGATAAAAATAAATAAAATATTTATTTTACAAAATGCCTATATACTAGAATATATATCTGTTATCATTCATATATAAAATCTATAAAATCTATCGTGGATGATGCTATCAGGCCACTTGCAAGTAATTATTACTTTATCTGTTTTTATTCAATATTTATGTAAACTATTCAGTTATGGATTATTAAGACACAATTAGGACTTCAAAGGTTCAAAAATATAAAACAGTTTTTGAAAGTGGAATCAATGCAGTGCTGTGATTTTTCTTCCCATACCATTCTGAGGCGTAGAGAAAGAAAAGAGGGACACTCACCTGCCTTTGGCTCAGGGAGTGATCCCCGAGTTCTGGAATCCAGTCCCACATCAGGCTCCCCACAGACAGCCTGCTTCTCCCTCTGCCTATGCCTCTGCCTCTCTCTTTGTATCTCTCATGAATAAAAATAAGAGAAAGAAAGAAAGAAAAAGAAAGAAAGAAAGAAAGAAAGAAAGAAAGAAAGAAAGAAAGAAAGAAAAAGAAAGAAAGAAAGAAAGAAAGAAAGAAAGAAAGAAAGAAAGAAAGAAAGAAGAAAGAAAAGAAAGAAAAAGAAAGAAGAAAGAAAGAAAGAAAGAAAGAAAGAAAGAAAGAAAGAAAGAAAGAAAGAAAGAAAGAAAGGAAGGAGAAGGAAGGAAAGAAAAGAAAGAAAAAAAGAAAAGAAAGAAAGAAAAGGAAAGAAAAGAAAAAAGAAAGAAAGAAAAAGAAAGAAAGAAAGAAAGAAAGAAAGAAGAAAGAAAGAAAGAAAGAAAGAAAGAAAGAAAGAAAGAAAGAAAGAAAGAAAGAAAGAAAGAAAGAAAGAAAGAAAGAGAACAAGCCAATCATAGGCCTAATCCAACACTGGGACTTGGCCATGGAAGTGGGTTAATGAGAAGAGCCCAAGAATGGGTTTTAATGGGTTGTTGCATGGCACATCACAGAAAACAGGCTGAACTGAAAAGCAAGAACAGAAATCACAGAGCAAAAGGTTTAGGGGAATAGGAGAGATGGTGGGTAAGGGGAGTATTCAGGGTAGGGAACTGTGAGGTTCCCAATTTGATACAGTTAAAACCCAGGTCTTTGGATTATATGACCAGGGCAGGTGATTAACTGAGTAAGTGCCATGGACTGCATACATGCAGAAATAACAAAATGATGCATGAGACAGGGCAAAGAACTTGGCCTAAGAGATGAAATAATCCAGGGATGTACAGAAGAGACACACCACAATAGAAGATGGGGCTTCCCCAAGGGCCAGGAAGAAGGCAATGAACACTAGGCTAGGCTAGTGATTTCAAGTCATGAAGGGGGTGGGGTGGGACTGAGTCCTTTAAAGCCAGTTATCCCATAAAAATGTCACTGAGTAACTATCTCACAACAGTCTTCTGGTTTCCTTCCCAACTGCAGCCTTGCCTAATCTCAGTCTTCTGGGAACAACTCTAGAATACCAGTGGTCCCAATAGATGTTCTCCTCCTCTTTGATTCCACCTCTTCTTCCTCTTACAGTTTAATTATCATGCACCAGCATATAGTTCCCAAATCTACGTGTGCAACCTAAATGTTTTGCTAAACTCCAAACCACTAGGCTTCCTCAATTTAGATGTCTTGATGGTGCCTCAAACTCAGCATGAAAAAGACTGAACTCCTCTTCCTCATCGATTCTGGGACCAGACCACCAGGTCATCTGGCCATGTGTTCTGGGGCAGATTGTGGGTCTCTCCACACCTTCACCTTTGTTTCCTCATCTGAAAAATGGGAATCAGGGCACCTGGGTGGCTCAGTTCAGATGGGCATCTGTCTTTGGCTTGGGTCATGATCTCCGAGTCTCGGGATCAGGCCCTGCGTCAGGCTCCCTGCTGGGTAGGGAGTCTGCTTCTCTCTCTGCTCCTTCCCACAGCTCATGTTCTCTCTCTCACCTACTCTCTCAATATTTTTTTTTTTTTAAATGGGAATCAATTCTAGTTCCTACCTCACAGAGCCACAGTGATAATTTGATGGTATAGTGCATGTCTAGAGCACACAGGGCATGTTTTAACCTGGGGAGTAAGTAGTAATTTTATTTCTCCCCTCCTGACATTCTCGGTCTCAGGAAAAGGCACCACCTACTCAGCAGATGACCAAACCACAAATCTGGACAACATTCTCCCTCTCCTCCAGTTTCTGTATCCAAGCTGTCACCCCACAATCTAGATATCTGCTGAAGATATTTACTACTTCTTTTTTCTACTATCACTGTTCTAGTTTGGGCCCCCTATCCTTTCTTGTCTCCAAACTGGCCTCCATTCTTGACCTCCTGATACCTGTTTGTCAGACAACACCGAGTACAAATCTTATCATTTGTCAACGTCCTTAAATTACTTCAGTGGCCTCCCACTGCCCTCAGAACCAAGTCCAAAGCCCTCTCCATGACTGGCCAGGGCTTGCAGGGGGTATCTCTGATACCATTCCCACCTAGGTTCTTACCATCTCCTACAAGTATACAGCTTGAACTTCTTTCATTTGCTGGAAAACACCATGATGTCTCACACCTCCGGCTGTCCACAAGTACTGTTTTCTCTCCCTAGAACATTCTACTCCCTCCCCTTCATTTGGCTAAATGCTAAGCATCCTTCCATCTCAGAAGTCCAGGAAACCTTCCCCACCTACCCAGCCCCAGCAGCCTCATGTGCCCTTCTATGCCTTCTAGTAGTAATACCCTCTGCATTTACCCTCATTGTTCTCACTACCATATAGGAAGCATCCCCAGTAAACTGGAAATTTTATGAAGGCAGGGAGAAGGGCTATCTTGTTCAGCAATGTGTCCTCGGTGCAGAGCAAACTAGTTACACATATTAACTCCTCAGTAATGATGACGGTAGATGGAAGGAGAGGAGGAAATAGGAGGACAGGAATCTAGAAACTGCCTTTAAAGAAAAGGATTATCATCTCCATGTTCTTCCTGAGAAAATAGAGATTTAGAAAGGTTAAATAATGTGCCCAAGGTCAAGGTCATGGGGCCAGATTCTACGAAACATATTATTAAGGTCAATGTCTTTTGGTGGAAAGTCCATGCAATTCTACATCAAATATCCTGAATTCTAACCTGATAACCTGATTCTGCCACTTAATACATGTTAGTCTCAAGTAAACAACACCTTTGTTGGCCTCTCTCTTTCTCTTTTTTAAATCAGTTAAATGGTGACCATAATATCTACTTAGGAAGGTCAGTGTTAACATTGAAAAACTGACAAATGAGAATTCTTGGCCTTCAGAAAGTACTCATAACTGGAAACTATCCAACAATATCTGGGACAGTTATCAACTTTGAGCAAGCACAGTCCTTTCTGGCAGGGTTATAGTGAGAGAAGCCAAACCAACCATATCAAACTTGCTAACTAGTGGGGGGCTAACAGCAGCTTATCACCCTTCCCATCTGACATAGTGTAGTGCCCTAGCCTCGTCTCTGAAAGGGGAAATGAACTAAAAACATGGTCTTGATTTTCACTCTGAAGACATTTCACAAGTGGGCTTTCCTTTTAGAAACACAAAGTTTGCCTTTTCCCAATTTCACCTTAAAATCCAGAAAGCTATGAAAAGTCTGTTCTGAATTTATAAAGGGCAAAATCCAGAATGCTCTCTGCTTTTATATTTTTCTAAACTCCTTTACACCCATCTCTTCATTTAGTTCCCATAAGCATCAGCCTCATTTTCCACATTAACAGACTGAGGCTCAGATCATAAAAGTGGCTAAGACAGAATTACACACCACATGTCAGTTTGCATATCAGTATTCCTTCCTGCACACTGCAATCACACTCTGTGATTCTTAATTAAAAAAAAAAAAAAAAAAAGATGGGATCCCTGGGTGGCTCAGTGGTTTGGTGCCTGCCTTCGGCCCGGGGCGTGATCCTGGAGTCCCTGGATCAAGTCCCACGTCGGGCTCCCTGCGTGGAGCCTGCTTCTCCCTCAGCCTGTGTCTCTGCCTCTCTCTGTGTCTCTCATGAATAAATCAATAAAATTTAAATAAAAATAAAAATAAAAAAGATATACTTACTTCAGATAAACTTACTCTTTAAAATTCATGGAAATACCCTAATTCTCTAAGAATATTTTTAAGTTATGTGTCATCAATGACTTCTGCCTATGGTTTGGCCAATGCTAACCGGCAGAACTATCAAGTCATTACATGGCATTCAAATAAATGTGCACTCACTGATGTAGCAAGAAAAGTATTCACACATTAAATAAAGAGAGAACTAGCAATTACTCTCTTGGAAGGGTGGAGGAAACAGTTGAACAAATATGAAAACCCTTAACATTGGCTAATACTCATCCTCATTATACTGTCATTCTCTTGGACAGAGTGTTGCCAGAACAAAAAACTCAAGATGCTAAAAGACATGGCATGGCTTTTAATGCCCTTCCTTCAATTATTAGAAAATGCTTATTAATGGTTTAGACTGAGAGTATGTTTTAAATCATTTAGATTTTTCTTGTCAAGATTGCTCAAAGACCTTATGGAGAAATGCAGCTGCTCCATCCACTTAGATAAGCAACAGCTGCTTTAAAAAGAGCACAAAAATGTTCTATCACCTTGAGGAGTGGACACACAAATCATGGCCTTAAGTATATTGCTTGTATTCTTCCTCAGTGCAGAAATTACAGAGATAGGTCTGAAAGTCTAATCTGTTTATGATACACCATAACCAAACACCCTTTCTAAAACCAATGAAAAGGCAGAGCCAACAACATCTGATGTCCAATTGCTTTCACTTCTCTTGCTAAAAGACCTTGTACTCATACCAACTGTAGTCTAAGAGGCTTTGAAGTATACAATCTTAAGTTAATAGCATTTGCTAAACATCTACTACATGTTTATTATATAAAATGATCCACACTAATGAAGAGAAACCTGACAAAACTTCAGCTTATCTAAAAAGTACTGATCAGATATTTTAGAATGAGCAATGTTATTTGTAATCAAACATGGGACTGGAAAATCGGGGCCTGGAATAATGACCTGAGAAGAACAGCAGAAGCTCTGAAGACAGACTAAAGTTTCACTTACAGAGAATGACAGCTGGAGCCATGACAGCTAATGAAATCTGTGAAATAGAAAATGTAAAAAAAGAAATGGCCTTCAAATGAAGACACAAACCCACCAATTAAATGAAGATACAAACCCACCAATTAGCCACACTACTCCAAACATATAAACATGACAAGCAATATATAAATAGAATTTGTAAGATGCAGAAGAAAATTATAATATAAATAGAGCTCAAAAATGACCTAAGTAAAAATTTTCTCATGGATGAGAAAATCTAATAGCATTATCAATTCTCCCCAAAATTGGTCTATAAATTCAAAATAATTCCAATCAAAATGAAAATAAAATTTTCAGGAAAATTGACAAGCTGATATCAAATTTTACAGAAGATCATCAAGAGCTAAGATAATTTTAAATAAAAGGGGAAGTTTGCCCTGGGTATCAAGAAGATTTATAAAAAAAAAAAAAAAAGAAGATTTATGAAGTCATAGTATTTAGTATTGAAACAGGAATACAAAGCAGGCTATTAAAACCAGACAGCCCAGAAACAGAGACAAATATAGGTACATAGAAACTCAATATGTGACCAAAGCAGAATTAAAACAAACAAGGGAAGAACAAACATGAATACCCAATAGAAATATATATAGATAATTGAGGGGCACCTGGGTGGCTCAGTCAGTTTAGCGTCGGACTCTCAGGTCATACCTCAGGGTTAAGAGATCAGTTGGGAGTCTACTTGAGATTCTTTCCATCTCCCTCTGCCCCCACCCAGTGCACTCACACATGCACTCTCTTTCTCAAATAAATAAATCATTAAAAAAATAAAGAAAAAAATATATAATTGAATCCTAACTCTACTCCATAAATAAAATCAATACCTGGTGGATTAAAGACTAAAATATCAAAATTAAAAACTTAATACCTTTAAAAAGAAACAGAGAATATATTTATAGCCTTTGATTAAGAAAGGATTTCCTAAAAAAAGAAAGAAAAACAAGAAAGAAAGAAAGAAAGAAAGAAAGAAAGAAAGAAAGAAAGAAAGAAAGAAAGAAAAGAAAGGATTTCCTAAGCTAGATTTTAAAAAGCACAAAACATAAAAAATTAAATCAACCATATTAAATGTTAAAATTCTACTCATCTAAAAAATGCTATAAAAAATCCTTAACTGAATGCCACACTTGAAAATACTTATGTGCAAGTCAAACAGAGAAAGGATGCAAATCCTGAATGTACAGACATCCAACAAGTCAATGAGAAAAACACAAAGAACCTTGCAGGAAAAAATGAGTCAAGAATATAATTTGGCGGGATCCCTGGGTGGCGCAGCGGTTTGGCGCCTGCCTTTGGCCCAGGGCGCGATCCTGGAGACCCGGGATCGAATCCCACATCGGGCTCCCGGTGCATGGAGCCTGCTTCTCCCTCTGCCTGTGTCTCTGCCTCATTCTCTCTCTCTCTCTCTGTGACTATCACAAATAAATAAAAATTAAAAAAAAAAATTAAAAAAAAAAAAGAATATAATTTGGCAATTTTAAAAGACCAAACTAAAATGGCCTATTAAACATATAAAAGTAGTTCAATTTCATTTGAAATCAGGGAAATTCAGCAAATTAAAACCACAGTGAGATTCATTTCACAACCAAAAACTGACAAACTTAAGAACCTCACAATGTAGAGTGGTAAAAGAATCTGAAGAAATTTTATCTCTTACACATTTGGGTGATAGGGCTTGTAAATGTAGTTAGCACCAATACTTTGGAAAGCAATATGGCAATATCTGATAAAGCTGAAGATGCACATACCCATCAAAACATCACACTGTGTACCTTAAATTTTTGTAAACTATGACTCATAAGTTAGGGGGGGGCACCCTTAAAGGCTTTAACAAAACAAAAGAAACAAAAAAAAACACATGCATTCCTAGTTATAGATCTAGAAAAAACTGAATCTCGAGGACTCAAGGGGAGATTTTTCAAGAACTTTTATTGTTGTGTATTATATTTTTATATGACAAATATCTATGTAGTATTTACTGTGTGCCAGGCAGGCATTATTCTAAGTTCTTTTTACAAATATTAACTCATTTAATTCTCTACAATTCCATGACTTAAGTACTCTTATTATTACTTGTTTACTTTTATTCCATATTTGAATCTCATGTCTATAACATTGGATTAATCAGTATCCCTTGTTCACCATACCATCTCCTCATATATTCATGCATGGCCTACTTCACCTTTTAGTTGGTTTGGTAATTATGTTATTGTGTGACAAGAACCAGAAAAAACTCTTCCTGAGTCCCTGCTTTTAGCCCCTACACCATGCTGTCAGTTTCTGAAGTGACAGGTAGAAAAAGGAAAACAAATAGTGTTTATCAACAGAGAATGGATGCCTATATAAAACTGTATTTACAAAATGAAATCACTCAGGCAGCCCCGGTGGCGCAGCGGTTTAGCGCCGCCTGCAGCCCAGGGCGTGATCCTGGAGACCCTGGATCGAGTCCCACGTCAGGCTCTCTGTATGGTGCCTGCTTCTCCCTCTGCCTGTGTCTCTGCCCCTCTCTCTCTCTGTCTCTATGAATAAATAAGTAAAATCTTTAAAAAAAAAAAATGAAATCACTCATAGCAGCTAAAAATGGATGAACTATAGCCATATATATATAAATAAAATTAAAAATTATGATGTTGAGCCAAAAAATTGCATAACTATATGTAGAGAATGAAGCCATTTTAATAAAATTTGAAACAATACTATACTATAAAAACACACTTAAAAAATCAAATACCAACTTTAAGAAACACTTATTCTGTGCATGCAATGAGAAAAAAGATTCAGATTAGAAAGGAGTAAAAAACAAATAACATATGTATATTTTTTTTAACTACCAGAACCAAACATGGCAAAAAAGAAAAGTAAGATTTCATAAAGATGATTAGAAGATTCACAGGTATCATTATAATATTCACTATGATTTCATATATTTAAAAAAATTTTTTTAAAGGAAAATTAGTTTGATATACTAAATATTCCCAACCTATCATAATCATTAAGGTAAATACATTATACAGACTTGAATTATAGTGTGATTTCATAGGTTGGATATTCTTTTCTAGAAACCACCTCTCAAAGGAATCAGTCACTTTCTCCAATGCAAGATTAATTATATTCTTCCTCTCAAGATATGCAATTCATATTAAAAATAATACTGAGATATTAGTATAAAGAAATCCAAAGTAGTTCTGATTGTACTAGTAATAATAACAAGAAATAATACAACTTTATGAGGACTTACTTACATGACAAGCAATTGTTTTCTAAAACTACTTTCATATTTTTTATGACATATGAAATAAACTTTTTCCAAATAATTTTTCAGAAAAAGCAAAAGGGAATGAGGACATTGTTGTCATTCAAGGGCTAACTAACTGGTGCCAAAGCACATTTTTAGTCTGCCTATTGGATAAGCCCAGTGCTGTCGCCCCACCCCCACCAAAACTCTGGTGAAAATAACCAAAAGATAATTAATTCAACCTACCAACCATGGATGACCTACCACCTCCTTTGAGTGATTTCACCAAGAGCCAGCTGCCTACTCAAATGTCTTTGGAAGCCAGGCACATAACAGTAGGCAGTTTCTAGGTCCACAGCAGCAGTACGGACTATTCATGGGAATACTCCCAACCCATGCAAAGGCACACAAATTCTATTTGTGTTTAAGTATTGTGTGGGGCTATAACATAAGGTTGTTTATAGAGATTTCCAGGTTAAATCTGCCCATAAGCCCATCTTTTAATAACTCCTGAATTAAATAAATCCACACAGATCTACTTCACCTTTCAGACTAACTACATTAACAATTTCATTCAACAGGTCAATTTCTTTCATGTATATTTAGTTCTTTTTGGTGGGAATGTAGTGATTTTATGGCATCTGCTCACAGATCCTTTAGATCAAAGTCAGCCCTCCTACACTCTTTGACAAAACCTCCCAATCTTTTCCATTTCTTGACACAGACAGAAGTAGTATTTAAACTAGCACTCTGGATAAGAAGAAAAGGCTGTGCCCTGAGATGGGCAAATTGGCTTTGGAGCTCCTGCCAACTCTGAGGCTAAGAGGATCAGTTAGTTTATCTGACCCCCATTCATCATGGTGTGGCACACAGATTCAGAAGCTGTGCTCTGTGCGGTTTTATTCAAATACCCGAAAGCAGTGTAATACAATGGTTAAGAGCAGAGACTCAGGAGTTGACAGTCTGTCTATGTTGAATCCTTGCCTCCCCACTAATTACAGCGTGACCCTGGGCAAACTAATCACACCATGTCCCAGTTTCCTTATCTATAAAATGGAGAGAATAAAACAGTATGAACTCTGTAGAGTTATAAGCACTCAATGAAAGGACCAATATATTTAGAATTGTACCTGACATGCAGAGAATGTGCCCTTTTTTCTTATTTAAATTACCAGCAGATCAAAAGCAAATTCTTAAGGAACATTTTGCCCTACTCAGGAGTGTAGTGAAAGATGTTCTCAAAAGGTGAAGTGATATAGCCATTCTCAGCGGCCAAAATATAGGCCAGGTTCTCTGACTTTTCAATATACAACGTCAATGATGATGTCTCTTGAATGTGTAGCACAGATGACTTTGCTAACACAACAGCAAATACCGTGCTGCATTTCAGTCCCTAACCCTAGGCCTTCACCCGCTATCTTCTTTCTCTTAAGAGCTCAACTGAGGTTTTTAAGAATGAATAATTTAAGGCAGTGGTTCTGAAATACCTTCTGCCAAAACATACACATTCTGCACTCAATGTACCTGCACGACAAACTCATTCCACCAGGAAAAGGGCTCAACCGTTTATCAGGAATAGAGGGCCTCAGCTCTAAAAAATAGGCCAATGAATCCTCTATACTTAAAAATTAGCTAAATTCAAGTAGTTTTCAAGCAGACTGCCAAAAGTTAAGTGACCTTCATTATTTAAGGTCCACATTACACAACAGAATTTAAAATCAACATATTGCTTATTTCAAGTTTTAATTATCAGAGCAGTTTTAGGTTTAGTGTCAGAGCAAAATGAAGAAGAAGGTACAGAGATTTCCCAATACCTCCTGTCCCAACACATGCAGGAGGCCTACATTCATACCTCCCACCGTTTGTTATAATTGATGAACCTACATGGACACATGTTAATCACCCAAAGTTTACACTTTACCTTAGAGTTCACCCTTGGTTTCATAAATCCTATGGGTTTGAAATGATATGTAATGGCACACATCCATCATTATGGTATCACACAGAGTATTTGCACTGCCCTAAAAAGTCTTTGTGCCCTGTTCATCTGGCACTAATTGTTTTGTCTCCATTGTTTTGCCTTTTCCAGAATGTCATATAGTTGGAAACATGCAGTATGTTGCCTTTCCACACTGGCTTCTTTTACTTACTTATATGCATTTAAGCTCCTCCATGGCTTTAGAAAGCTCATTTCTTCTTAGCACTGCATAATATTTTGTTCTGGATGTACTACAATTGACTTATCCACTCACCTACTGAAAACATCTTGATTGCTTCCAAGTTTGGGCAATTATGAATAAAATTGCTATAAACATCCAGTGCAGGGTTTTGTGTAGGTTTTTAACTCCTTTAGGTAAATATCAAAGAGCACAATCAATGGATTATATGTTAAAGTATATTTGATTTTTTTTTTTTTTTTTAGTATATTTGAACTTGTAGGAAACCACCAAATTGTCTTTCAAAGTTATTCTGGTAATAATGCCATTCTGCATTCCCACTAGTACTATACAAAAGTTCCCACTCTACACCTCTTTGTCAGCCCTTGGGTTGTCAGTGTTCTAGATTTTGACCATTCTAGTAGGTATATAATGACATCTCAGTGTTGTTTTATTTTTCATTGTTGTTTTAATTTGCATTTCCCTGATGATATATGAAGTAGAGTATCTTTTCACATGCTTACTTGCCATCTGCATGTCTTCTTTGGTGAGTGCATGTTCAGGTTAAACATTTTTGTTTTGTTTTGATTGACCACGTCTAAAACATCTTGTAGGGACAATATGGATACACCAGGCAGTGCTCCTATGTAAGCAATACTGATATGTATAAGTTTTCCGGAGCATAGCAGCACCATTCCTGCTAACCTCTGGCTGCTGTCTTTCTTTCTGTTAGACAGACCAATGTAATCCCAGGTATTTTCCCTTTTTTCATTGGCTGCCTAGAATGGGGGTCTTCAAACTGGGGCTATATGTACTCTACAAGGTTCAGAATAGCAAACTGGATTGTGGATATTTTTTATATATCAATGTCCAGATTGTCAAGTTCCATTTTTGTTCTTTCCTAAAATTGATCTGCTGAAGAGGACCAGTTCACTTCCTTTACCCCCTCTCTTTTCATAAAGTCTCTCCCCTCCCAATTTACAAAAAAAGGGGGGGCAACCATTTTCATACTCTGCATCTTTCTAGGGTGCATGGTGCCAGGCTATAAGAATCACCGGGGTTCCAGGGGTAAGCACGGTTCAAATTTTACTGCTGTCAATTCAAAAAAGTAAATGACCTTATTGTCTGATTAACAAAATTTTTGGCAATTGAGGTGATTTCCAATTCTTTCCTTCAAACAAAATCTAAGAAGGGCATAATCCAGTTGTCAACTGCTCCTTAAAAGCAATTTTTTATAATAAATTGCTATGCGCTTTTGGCATGTGACATGGAAAGTCAAAGAACTGAATCACCTGTTATAATAAAACCTCTTTTATTACCATCTATTATTCACATGAACCAGGTTTCTCAGGATTATAGCTATAAAAACAAAAGCAGAAGTGGAATTGTTGCCGAACCCTGTTTTATTCTGGTAATAAGTATTATTCACACAAGAAGAACTAAAATAAGTCTCATTCATCTCTCCAAGAAATGGCATTTCCAATAAAATTTTGCTTTTTAAATAAGTATAATGATTCTCAAATACTTTAATATGTTCATGCTATTTTGGTAAATTTTATACTGCTCATAGGTAATGGTAACAAGCCCCTTAAAACTTTACAGTCACAGAAAATTTTTAAATAATTACTTTCAATTTATAGAAATTTTTTTTAATTTTTTAAAAAGATTTTATTTATTTATTCATGAGAGACACAGAGACAGAAAGAGAGACAGAGACACAGGCAGATGGAGAAGCAGGCCCCATTCAGGGAGCCCGACGTGGGACTCAATCCTGGGTCTTCAGGATCACACCCTGGGCTGAAGGCAGCGCTAAACCACAGAGCCACCTAAACCACAGAGCCACCGGGGCTGCCCTATATGCATTTTTATTGCCAAGAAGTATGATACAGTGGTCAAAAACAACAAATTAGCACAAAAATGTATTTCAATACAATGTAATTCTATGCAGGAAGGGGAAAGAAATGCATATTTAGGGAGAAAAATAAGGTCAAATTTAGCTATCAAAGATCATGTTTATATTTCTATAATGCATGACCAGAGGTCTTAAAAATTCTGTTATTCCCATTTCATTGGCTACATTTAAAAGAATGATATAATGGTATCATTTTTAAGTGACACTGTTTACCATAAACAGGAAATCACATTATTTGTAACAGTTTATGGTAAAAATGTTAGATGTCAACTAAAAAATATGCAAGGAGGCAAATAGTTTCAAAATTCTTTTAGGGGATACAAAGACCTTAGGCTTAGGAGTTGATATAAATGTTAAATGTAACTGTAGACACCACCCACAGCCATGACTTCTGTACAACTCTCTCCTTCCCGTACCCATGACCTCTGCCAGTCAACCTTTGTTTTGTGTTTTTTGTTTTTGTTCTTCTTTTACTGAATCAAGGTGTAGAACTGTTTCCTAAAGACAGGTGCATTATAAATGACCTGAAGTAAAGAAGCTAAATACAGATACAAAAGATCTATTACTTCAGATACAATCAGTTGTATCAATAATTCCAATATATGGAAAACAAGTCATTATAGCAATAATCCTCAATATTTCTGCTTACTGTAGTAAGTTTTTTGAAATTTCTTATGACTTAAAGTCTTTGCACAATTTAAAATGTCCAAAACATGGGGTTCCGGGGTGGCTCAGTCAATTTATTCAATGGACTCTTGGTTTTGGCTTAGGTCATGATCTCATGGGTTGTGAGATCAAGACTGAGTTCCAGGTTGGGCCCCACAGTGGGGGGGGCGAAATCTGCTTGAAGATTCCCCTCCCCCCATGTGTGTGCATGGGCTCACACTCTGCGTCTCTAAAATAGATAGATAAATCTTTTTTAAAAAATAAAATTAAAAATGTCCAAAACTTAAGTAAGGAAATAATACAGACACACTTGAAAGTCATGAAAGCAAACTTGAACTAGAAATGGAAAACATGTCTTGGTTAGGAAGATTCAACACCACAAAGATGTTCAGTTCCAAGTTAATGTATTAACTTAAAACAATCCAAATAAAAATACCAATTCAGGTTTTTTTTCCTGGAATTAGACAAGTCAGTTCTGAAGTTCATCTTAAAGAGCAAACATTCAACAAAGACAGGAAAATCCTGCAAAAGAATATGAAATTGGGGTGACTAGCTGGAACACATTATATAGTCACTAATATTAAAACATGAATTGTTGGCGGGCATCTGGGTGGCTCAGCTGATTCAGTCAGCATCTGACTCTTAGTTTCAGCTCAGGTCATGATCTCAGGATTATGAGATGGAGCTGCCTGTTGGACTTGGTGCTCAGCATGGAGTCTGCTTGTCCCTCTCCTTTCCCTGCTGCCCCTCCTCCTCTGCCCCTTCCCCTCCTCACATTCTCTCTCAAATAAATGAATAAATAAAATCTTAAAAAAAAAAAAAAAACACAAATTGTTTGCATTTACATATGAAGAGGCAGACCAATCAGGCAAAATGAAATCCAGAATTACTTCCAATTACAAATACAAATGTAATATTTCATAAAGAAACCCTTACTTGGGGGGAGCATTTAATAACTGAATTAAAAATATGTAAAATTGGATTCCTTCCTCACATCACACACTAAGATGAATTCCAAATTCCAATTTTTTAAATGTAAAAATATGAATTCATGTAAGCACCAGAAGAAAACCTAAGTGACTTCCTGTATAGCCAACAGAGAAAACTTTTCTAATTATGACCAAACCCTAAAAGTAGTGAAACAGAGATAAATTTGATTGCTAGAAACAAAAAGAAAAACCCAAACAGCAAGAAAAATCACAAGTAAAATGACAAAATCATTTACAATTTTTACCACTAATAATAGGGATGACAGTTATCTATATAAAAATTTCTAAAAAAAAAAAAATTTCTAAAAATAGAGAAGAAAGGACCAATGATAATATAGAAAAATGAACTACAGAAAGAAACAGCTGACTGAAAAGTAAGTAAAATGTCTCTTAATCATATGGAAAAAAAGCTCAACATTCCTCATAAGCAAAATGAAATTAAAACCTTGTTAGATATGTGATTTTTTTACTCATTACATTGGTAAAAATATGTTTCATGACAAACTCTGTAGGAGAGGCTGTGAGAATATCATCATTCTCATATGTTGGCGAAAATGCAAAACACAGCAGCCTCTATGAAAAGCAATTTGGCAACATTCAACAAAATTACATATTCATTTGTAATTTGAGCCTCACCTTTGACTCATCTACCTGCTTTGAGACGTTTACTTCAAGGATATACTAGCAAAAACATGAAAAGACAAACATTGGTGAAAAAACAAAATCAAACAAAAGCCATGAGAAGACAAGGTAATTCATGGCAAAAAAACTGGGAACAATCCAAATGCTCATCAAGAAGGAGCAAACTAAATAAAATTATGGTACATTCACACAGTGGCATTCCCTGCAGCTCTGAAGAAATCTCATTATACCTTGCTAAGTAAAAAAAGCAAGATGGGGGAAGTGTGCATAGTTTGCTCCAATTTATCTAATAAAAGGGTGTGTAAATGTATATATAAATATATACCAAAAATGGCCTATAATGTTAAAATCAATAAAAAGATTAAACTATAAACTTAAAAATGGTTAATTAAAGGGGAAGAGAAGGTACAGATAGAAAGAAGACAAATAATTTGCATAATTATAAAATTAAATTAAATTTTAATGCAGGAATTCCTAAAAAATAATGTGTGGTCAGTTGGAGACCTAACTATACAGACAGAAACTATGGTAAATGATTTAAAACAAGTAATTTACACATCCCATGTGAGATACACACAAAGACAAAAAGAACTGGGGAAGGAAATATACTTGACAGTAATCATGTTGTTGGTCATAGTACTGGTATTATCTTGAGACTCAGTGCATACTGGGGAATAAATCAAAGGACTAATTATTTGATATTCTAGTCCTATCCCTATCCTCCTATTCCTGGGGGGCCTAGAAAACTGAATCTTGGAGTAAAAAAAAAAGAGATACAGATGTGAGACAAAAGGAGACAAGTGGAGACACCTGTGTAGTTCAGTGGTTGGGCGTCTGCCTTTGGCTCAGATGATGACCCTGGGGTCCTGGGATCAGGTCCCACATCAGGCTGCCCATGGGGAGCCTGCTTCTGCCTCTGCCTATATGTCTCTGTGTCTCTCATGAATAGATAAATAAATTCTTAAAAAAAAAAAAAAAGGAGACAAGTGAACTAACTCATTATTTTGAGAACTTTCTATGTGAACAGTACCAAAAGATGAGTAAATAGGGGATTTAAGGATTCTTCTCTTTATAGCAGTATTTCCACCAATAAAAGAAAATGAATTATAAATTTAGAAAAAGAGAATGAATTCTAGAATCGAATATCACCATTTTGCACTTCCTAAGAATTAGTGAATATGTGCACTTTTCTTCAATAAAGAGACAAACAAGCAATCATTATTTTGCAACCGCATGGAAGAACATACCCACAATCTATAAAGTTCTATCCAAAGAAAAATCTGAATCTGATAGAGCTGCTAAATTTAACTGTCAATTTATAGGATATAATATTCAATGATACTACTGAATGTAATGCAATCAGGGCATGCAGTCAACAAACAAGGACTTGGTTTCTTTAACAAATAAACTGAAAAAGAAAAACAAAACAAAGAAGAAACCAATAATAAGTTAAAAGAGATTCAAGAGACTTATCGACCAACCAATTACAATGTGTAGATCTTTATAGGATCTTGATCTATAAAAACAAAAAAATTATGATATTTAATAGACCATTAGAAATCTGAACTTCCTGATTATTTGATTATATTTAAGGGACTATACTATTGAAGTTTCAGGTATTATGTAAGATTCAGATATTATGGTTAGGCTAGGATTAATCTTTTTAATTCTTCTCTCTCAGAGATACAAGTAAAATACGTAGAGCTGAAATGTTATGGTCTCTGGGGTGCAGATGAAATCAGATTAGCCATGAATCCATGTTTGTTAAGGCTGAGTGACAGGTAAATAAGAGTCCATTCTACTATTCTTCCTAATTTTGTTTATGTTTAGAATTTCCCACTGTAAAAAGCAAACGAAAGCTTTCGGTTTCTACCTCAAAATAGCAAATTTATTTTTGGTGAACATTTTTTAGTTATGAGCTCTTCCTCAACACTAAAATGCTACAGAATCTTTATATATAAATATATAAATAATAAATATCTATATATAAATATATAAATAATAAATATACAAATATATAAATAAGTAATAAATATATAAATCTTTATATATAAATATAATTCTATTATGAAATATTTTTAAAGCACCAAAATTTAAAAATAAAAACACAAAAAAGCTATGTATGGCCATATACTGTAAAATATATATGTCAGAAATATAATTTTCTCCAATTATATTTCCCCCTCTGTCCACTTCTCCCTACCCTCTCCAAATAGAACCAGTACCTTGAATTCAGTGATGAATAGTGCCCCATATGGTAGCTACTCTTCAAAGCGAGCTCTCCAGTGAATGAACCCCCTCGGCGGTCATGCCCTCTGTAGGCGGCTGAATTTGGGTTAGCCCTAAACACTTTCCTTTTCATCAATAGAATGCAGTGAAAGCGATATTGTGTGATTTGTTAGAACAGGTTATAAGAAGCCTCACCACCTCTACCTGAGCCACTTTGGTCACTCCGTCTGGAGCCCAGTGGCTACACTGTGAGAAGCCCAGACCACAGGGATCAGAGTTCCCCACAGAAAGCCAGCACTAATATCAACTGTCAGTCACATAAGCCAGTCATCCTGGAAATCCTGCACATGTTAGCCTTCCAGTGACTCCAGCCCAGGGCCAGCCCCTGTCTAAGTAAAAAAGCTGAAAACCAGTACCAAGAGAAATATGAGAGATAAGAAAAAACTGATGTTTTAAGCCACAAAGTTAGTAAATGACCTTTTACACAGCAATACATAATCAGAATACCACACGTCTTATATTTGTATTACTTATTAATAAAATAAAGTACTTCAAAGGAGCAAAAGTTCATAGTAAAAATAACTCCTAGCATTTATGGATACTTTTTTACCACCACATTTGTCATATAGATAAATACCAGACCAGAAGTCCACAAGAAACAATGCAGGCAGCAAATGTGCCTCCTTTGGCACAACCCACCAAACTTAGAATAATTCTATTTTTTTAATTGATTGGAAAAAAATTAAAAAGAAGACAATTTTATGACACACAAAAATCATTTGAAATTCAAATTTCAGTATCCATAATAAAACTTTATTGGGAAGATGGTGTTAAAAAAAAAAAAAAAAAAAAAAAACAGGATCCCTGGGTGGCACAGCGGTTTGGCACCTGCCTTTGGCCCAGGGCGCGATCCTGGAGACCCAGGATCGAATCCCACATCGGGCTCCCCGTGCATGGAGCCTGCTTCTCCCTCTGCCTGTGTCTCTGCCTCTCTCTCTCTCTGTGAGACTATCATAAATAAATAAAAATTAAAAAAAAAAGATTTAATAAAAAAAAAGATTTAATTAAAAAAAAAAAAACTTCATTAGAACATTGGAATACTCATTCCTTTATATATTACCTGGGTGTATTGTCTTTGGCTGTGTTCAAGCTACAACAGAGTTGAGTAATTGTGATAAAGACACTTCAGGCTACAAAGCCTAAATATTTACTACTTGGCCCTTTTACTTAAAGTTCACCAACCCTTGTCATAAACTTCTTTATCAAATGCTTCCCATGCAAAAGAAAAACTCATTAAAGAAAATGAAGGACAATAAGTGGGCAAACCTGAAATGGACTCACAAGAACAAAGCAGAGACTAACCTCTAAAATACCATCTAAAACAAAGTCTGGTAAGGAAAAACAATCATTACCCTACCACCAAATAAATTTATCAACTGATTAAAAGAAAGGTGGAAAAAGGGAAAATGGTTTCAAGATCACTTGAACTCCCTATTCATAGGAAAACAATAGTTAGCATAGGTCTTACAGAGTATGTTAATAGGGTTTCCTCCCAGAGCAGAATGACTTCAAGTGAAAAGTAAGGTAAGGATGGTGGGAGGTAAGCAATGGGGGGGGGGGGGGGGGGCGGGGGGGGGGTTATAAGGATGGGGGGTAGGTACACTGGAAATCAAATCCATCTTAAACATGCCTCCTAAGTTACACAAAATGACTCTATGCATGAAGCATTCTGCAGCTTAATAATAAGAAACTCTTAAGTATCAAAACAATTATCCAAATATTTATATCCATTATCTGCATATAATTGTAGGACAGACATTACCTTTAATACCTGATTATTTCTTCACTATTAAAGGTTGACATTTCTCACATGAGCTCTTGTGAGGTTCAGGCAAAGCTCTAAACAATGTTGGTTTCTGAATTTAATCTGAATATCAGTGAGCCCCAAGAAAATGAAGTTGTTGTAAAAGTTTAAAATAACAACAATGGTAAAAACCAAAATACTATTATTTCCAGTGTATTGAAGATCAGCAAAATAAACTACTCAAAGTCATAGAACAAACACATGGTAGAGCCTGCCTTCCATCCCACACAGGCTGATTCCAGGGTTGTGCTCTCAACTCCTACAATTTATTGCCTCTCCAAAAGTTAACTGTGAACAGCCTCACTATAAGCCTAATCATATGGAGGTGGAATCAAAGTCAAACAATATGCCATTAGCCTCCAAGAAGTTTTAAAGTCTCTATAGGTAAATGTCAAGTACAGTATTTTTATCACTTCATTTCACTTCAATATTAGTTTTGTTTCTCTTTCTATACTACCTCAATTAAATACCAGTTGAAATAAAAAAACCTCAGCTCTATAATGCATTTTAATCAAGGCTGACTGACTACTTAGCCTGCATAAGTAGTAGCAATCATTATATGCCTAAACTCTGAAAGAAGTTTAGTGCAATTATACAAAAAAGTATCCAAAAAAGCAGAGCTTTTATTAGAGTAAAAGGCCTTTATCCTGAAACTCAAAAGAAAATATAATCTCAAAAAAAGCAATAGATTATAGTGGTGAAGTGAGAGAGATAGAAAGAATTTTAATAATGCTGTCCTCCTGACCTTCTCCAACAAAGAAACTCTACAAAGAGGAAGTACAAAGGTCATTTGAGGAAATGAGGGTGAATGAAAGAAGGAACACAGATGTATCCAATGCTTGTTGTTCCACTTAGATTTCAAATTTATTTTAATTTGGGGGATGTAGCTACCAGCCAAACATGCATTTTCCCCACAAAGTAGGGAAGTACGAGGAACACCAGTGCATCCCTTAGGGCAAGCAGTAGGTCACAATGACAAGCCATCACCAGTGCCATCATGGGGCATAACGGCATCTTCCCAGTTTTGTTTTCTAACAGAACTTCTTCCTTCCTGACTCTTGTAGAGTCTGAACACTGCTTTACACTGCCTTATATGGTATGTGTAGGATGGATATAATTGGATTAATGAAACGTTAGGTGTTTGTGAATAGTAAACGCATTTTTTTGTATGGACTTCTTTGTTCTCAAAATTGCTACAATTGCTGCCATTGTTTCCGGTGGACAAATCGTTCAAGTTTAAGACTTAATTAACAAAACTAAGTCAAACAACTTGTAGAACATATTACAAATACTTAAAGCAAATAAACTCAGGCCTGTAAACTAGTTTATACTTGATACTCATGGAAATATTTTTAACATAATTTGACTATATATATGTTTTTTTTTTTTAAGGTTTATTTATATATTCATGAGAGACACAGAGAGAGACAGACACATAAGCAGGCTCCATGCAGGGAGCCTGACATGGGACCCAATCCCGGGTCTCCAGGATCACACCCTGGGCCAAAGGTGGCACTAAACTGCTGAGCCACCCGGGCTGCCCAATTTGACTATATATTTGAAACCAAAGCAAATAAAAATTGTTGTGAGACTGGGGAAACAAACAAATGCAGTATTCATAGTAGTAAATATTCTTAAGTATGAATACACACAAGTGTGTGTTCATATACACATACATGTTTCATACCTGATAATATGCAAATGTGTTCAAATATGTAAGCAGTCCTTCACTGTAAATTTTAGGAGTTCACAATCGCTATTTTTTTAAGATTTATTTATTTGAGAGAGAGAATGAGAGTGCACACACATGCATGAGCAGAGGGAGGGGCAGAGAGTAAGGGTGAGAGACAATCTTCAAGCAGACTTCCTGCTGAGCATGGAGCCCAAGACCTGAGCCAAAATCAAGGGTCAGTCACTTAACCAACTGAACCACCCAGGTGCCCCATAATTAATATTTAATATAATGCCACTTTTGCCAAAGCAAAAAAACAAACAGTAACTGCTAATCTTCCAGTCATAATCACTATTATACAATAATTAGTCAGATTCACTATTACAAATAATTTGGAACATGCAAAATCTGATTTTAGACTACAGGAATTCTAATGTGAAATTTTTAGGAGACTACATTGAATTATTTCACTTTGTTTTTTTTTTAAGATTTTATTTATTTAGGTCAACTAATATTCGATAAAGGAGGAAAGACTATCCATTGGAAGAAAGACAGTCTCTTCAATAAATGGTGCTGGGAAAATTGGACATCCACATGCAGAAGAATGAAACTAGACCACTCTCTTTCACCATACACAAAGCTAAACTCAAAATGGATGAAAGATCTAAATGTGAGACAAGATTCCATCAAAATCCTAGAGAAGAACACAGGCAACACCCTTTTTGAACTCGGCCATAGTAACTTCTTGCAAGATACATCCACGAAGGCAAAAGAAACAAAAGCAAAAATGAACTATTGGGACTTCATCAAGATAAGAAGCTTTTGCACAGCAAAGGATACAGTCAACAAAACTCAAAGACAACCTACAGAATGGGAGAAGATATTTGCAAATGACATATCAGATAAAGGGCTAGTTTCCAAGATCTATAAAGAACTTATTAAACTCAACACCAAAGAAACAAACAATCCAATCATGAAATGGGCAAAAGACATGAACAGAAATCTCACAGAGGAAGACAGAGACATGGCCAACATGCATATGAGAAAATGCTCTGCATCACTTGCCATCAGGGAAATACAAATCAAAACCACAATGAGATACCACCTCACACCAGTGAGAATGGGGAAAATTAACAAGGCAGGAAACCACAAATGTTGGAGAGGATGCGGAGAAAAGGGAACCCTCTTACACTGTTGGTGGGAATGTGAACTGGTGCAGCCACTCTGGAAAACTGTGTGGAGGTTCCTCAAAGAGTTAAAAATAGACCTGCCCTACGACCCAGCAATTGCACTGTTGGGGATTTACCCCAAAGATACAAATGCAATGAAACACCGGGACACCTGCACCCCAATGTTTATAGCAGCAATGGCCACGATAGCCAAACTGTGGAAGGAGCCTCGGTGTCCAACGAAAGATGAATGGATAAAGAAGATGTGGTTTATGTATACAATGGAATATTACTCAGCTATTAGAAATGACAAATACCCACCATTTGCTTCAACGTGGATGGAACTGGAGGGTATTATGCTGAGTGAAGTAAGTCAGTCGGTGAAGGACAAACATTATATGTTCTCATTCATTTGGGGAATATAAATAATAGTGAAAGGGAATATAAGGGAAGGGAGAAGAAATGGGCAGGAAATATCAGAAAGGGAGACAGAACGTAAAGACTGCTAACTCTGGGAAACGAACTAGGGGTGGTGGAAGGGGAGAAGGGCGGGGGGTGGGAGTGAATGGGTGACGGGCACTGGGGGTTATTCTGTATGTTAGTAAATTGAACACCAATAAAAAATAAATTAAAAAAAAAAGGAATGACATACACTTTTCAATTAAAGCCCCTTAATTAAAAAAAAAAAAGATTTTATTTATTTATTCACAAGAGGTAGAGATAGAGGCAGAGACATAGGCAGAGAGAGAAGCAGGCTCCTGGTAGGGGGCCCCGTGTGTGGGACTTGATCCCAGGACCTGAGGATCACTCCCTGAGCCAAAGGCAGATACTCAACCGCTGAGCCACTTAGGCATCTCAAATTATTTCACTTTCAAAATCTAAGTTCTCAACAGTCATTATGCAACCCTCCATTTAAAAAACTATGTTTTAACCATTCACCTGAAAGTCCAGGTTTTCACATTTCAATTGATATAAGATCTTGTTTACCTAGAGTTAATACATAAACAAGTATGGAGCAGGAATACCAAAGGAAAGTATTCTCAACTTGCTAAAGTGATAATTAAGTCTAAAATCATCAAACAATGGACGCCTGGGTGGCTCAGGGGTTGAGCGTCTGCTTTCGGCACAGGGCGTGATACTGGAGACCCTGGATGAGTCCCACATCAGGCTCCCTGCGTGGAGCCTGCTTCTTTCTCTGGCTATGTCCCTGCCTCTCTCTCTGTGTGTGTGTCTCCCATGAATAAATAAATAAAATATTTTTTAAAAAATCATCAAACAAAAATGTTATAAAAATTATTAGAATGTGGCAGAATTGCAGATATCCTGATGGGCCAGCCTAGAACATTTTCCTGAAACTTAACAAAACACAATTCTGATAAAGCTAGACATAACTGGGCATGATTATAGAGTTTAAAATGCCAATTAAACAATATTCAAAGTGAGTACGTAATAATGTCTATGCATATTTTTTTTTCAAAGCTAGCAACCTGTACATTTTCCTGTGTTTCCTTTCCCAGGCATAAGCTCATCCCAGAAATTACATCATCTCTAAGTCTAACCCTGCCAATATGCCCAAGCTTTGGTCATGCCTAGAAGTCCAATAACTAACTAGAGTTTAGTTTTCCATCTGCCTTTACTGCTATTACATTTCAAAATCCAGCCTACCTACATAGGAATCCCCTCTTTAAGTAAAAACACAAAAAAGGACTGTAATTCAACACATTTCAGGTTTTTAGAATGCCAGCATTATTTACAATACCAAAGGTGACAAAAACATTTATAGAAATTATGGTCAAAACAGAAATCACAGGGAGAATGAATGCATTTGAGATAACCTTGAAGAATGAGTTGAATTTCAAAAGGCAGAGATGGAGCAGAAGCCGGACTTTGTAGTTAGAGATAATGACATAAACTAGGGCCATGGGGCAGACATCCCATCTTTCTTGAGAGGAGCACAATTACAGTGATTTAGAGCTTACTGTCTCGGACGCTATGCTTAATGCTTTCTATGTATCCAATTATGTAATGCTCACAATGACACTACGAGGTAAATTGTTATCCCAGTTGTATAGATGAGGAAGCCACAGCATGGAGACATTAGTAATTTCTTCACAGTGGTGTGGCTACGTGCGGGAGAGAGCCTAGAGGGGTGAAGTGGTTGAGTGAGTGAATCGTGAAAGAGTGGGAAAAGCAGGTGTATACTTCTCCAAGAAAGCCTGTGGTTACTTTAACCATAATCACTTTTGAGTCACAAGATTACTTTCTTTCTTTCTTTTTTAAAAGATGTTATTTATTTATCTGAGAGAGAGAGAGAAAGCACACACCTAAGTAGGGGCAAGGGGCAGAGAGAGAAGAGGAAGACACCCCACTGAGGAGGGAGCCTGATTCAGGACTCTATCCCATGACCCTGAGATCATGACCTGAGCTGAAGGCAGACATTTAATCGACTAAAGCACCCAGGCACCCCAGGATTACTTTCATTTTGCCTATAATTTATGTATTTTCCACAATGAAGTATGTTAGTCTACTTATCGAAACAAGGAAGGAAGGAAGGAAGGAAGGAAGGAAGGAAGGAAGGAAGGAAGGAAGGAAGGAAGGAAAAAGGAAGAAAAAATTTTTAACAGTTGTGACTTGAAGTAGAGTGATACAGTACAGAAAACATGAGCACTATTGAGTCTTACCTACAGCATAAATGAGTCCACATCTTTTACATCCCTTTCCCCCTTTGTCCTGTTAATTCCAGGTGGTGCTATATAAGCAGTGAAGAGAAGTGCTAAATAATTTACGAACATGCAAATTTTTAAAAAATAACTGAGGGCATTTAAGGTCTGTTGTTGGTTTTTTTCTTGTGTGGATTAGTAGAAATACTTGTTGTATATGTGGAAAAAGAATGTGGCATCCAAAAAAGAAAAAATAAGGATCTCCAGGCTAGGTTAATCTAAAAATTATAAATCCTAACAAATGTATTTTTATGATTCAGTCCCTATGTGTAATTAGATGCCTGGATTTAATAAATAATCTTTGTTTGTATACGTGCCACTCACATGTACTTTTTCTGTGTGATGAATCAGTGCTTCATTTTAAGAACTAAATTAACAGGTGTATAGTTTCTCCAAAGAGAGTCAAACGGAAGGAAGGAGACATAAAAACTGAACTAAAAACTGAACCACTTGTCAATATTCTCTGATTTCTTATTACATCAAGAAATTTAGTTTCATTTGTAGACTTTAACACTTCCACAAGTGCTAGTTTTGCCTTTCAAAAAAGAAAAAAGCAGTTCTTAGATCAAAGCTTTGAGCAAGCTACAGTATATCCATCTAGAATTTTGCAGCATTGTTTTATTTTCATCAAGATTTTTTTTTTTACTTTCTGGGGATCCCTGGGTGGCTCAGCGGTTTAGCGCCTGCCTTCGGCCCAGGGTGTGATCCTGGAGTCCCGGGATCAAGTCCCATGTCGGGCTCCTTGCATGGGTCCTGCCTTCTCCTTGTGTCTCTGCCACTCCCTCTCTCTCTGTGTGTGTCTCTCATAAATGAATGAATAAAATCTTTAAAAAAAAAAAAAAAAGATTTTTGTTTACTTTCTATTTCAGTAAAACCATAGTGATTTTTAATTTACAATACTAATGTCAAATTTCCTTTCAAAAAGAATTTATAGGGTACCCGGGTGGCTCAGCGGTTTAGCACTGCCTTCAGCCCAGGGTGTGATCCTGGAGACCTGGGATCGAGTCCCACGTCGGGCTCCCTGCATGGAGCCTGCTTCTCCCTCTGCCTGTGTCTTTGCTTCTCTCTCTTTCTCTCTCTCTCAGTCTCTCATGAATAAATAAATAAAATCTTAAGAAAAAAAAGAATTTATATTTATAAAACATGAGTTGATAAAGAATAATATTTAAGTAAAGTGGTTATGTGGATACAGGGGAAAAAAAATCATAAACCCTGGGATCTGAGCCAGACTGCCTAGGATTGAAGTTGAGCTCTACCTCTTAATGTGTGACCTTAATCCATTGCTTTAATCTCTCTAATCTTCAATTCCCTCATCCATAAAATGGGATCAGTAATTATACCTACCTCATAGCAGTGTTGTAAGAATCAAATGAGTTAATACAACTAATGATTTTAAAACCACAGTTGGCACATAGAGTTTCAGCAAATGTGAGCTCTTATTCAAAAATAGGGAGGGAAATGAGGTAAATTTCAATGAGCTATTTTTTAAAATCATTTTTCTCAAAAAAAAATCATTTTTCTCAATTGGAGGAATTTAAATATCTAGGTAACTATTTTCTTTCCTTGGAAAGCATACAAGACAGGAAATGCTACATTCAAGGAACACAAGAGAGGCCAGGAAAACAATGCACAAAATATAGTTACTTGGTGGATCTTGCACTAAAACAGTCCCTTAGCAAAGTAGTAGCCCAAATTCTGTACTGAGAGAAAGAGTGGGGCAAAATGAGATAACCACAAACCTGAAAATCTTATCAAATTGCTTCACATTAGATGCTTACTTTTATCTTCTAGTATTCCTAATCTAGGCAAGTAATAGTCATAGTCACACCTCAGTAAGGGTTGTGGGTAGGCTTGAGGGTTTAAAATTCTAACAGTCCCAGCTTCAATAGAGCCCAATCTCTTCATGAGTTTCACCTCCAGGAACCCCACCAGGTTCTCAGGGTAAAGACTGCAGAAAAATCCCCTTCCGTTTCTGGCAGGGAGAGGGGAGAAGTAGTCATTTTAAAACACACACAGAGCTCTGTTTTCCTTAACATAAGTATACCCTTGAGGGAAACTAATTTGTGAGAAAGCCTAACTGACTCTTGAGTTTTACCAGAGCCTAATGTACCTGGGTGAGAGAAAATGCCCAATGTCAGCATCCCTGAGGCTTTCCCTGAGGCAAAGTGGAAAAGAAAGGATGAGAAGTACTTTGAGGGTCACAGTCCAGGGGCCTCACTAAAAGACTCAGACCTAAGCAGTCTGGCTTCTGTATGGTAACAAGAGATTCTAGCTGCTGAACTGCAGACAACAAACCACAGATCCAGGAAGCTCAGAGAATACCATGCATGGTAAATACGAAAAAATCTACACCTTGACATACATTATCCAAAACTGCAGAAAATCAGGGGATCCCTGGGTGGCTCAGTGGTTTAGCGCCTGCCTTTGGTCCAGGGTGCGATCCTGGAGTCCCAGGATCAAGTCCCACATCGGACTCCCTGCATGGAGCCTGCTTCTCCCTCCTCCTGTGTCTCTGCCTCTCTCTCTCTCTCTCTCTCATAAATAAATAAATAAATCTAAAAAAAAAAAAAAAACTGCAGAAAATCAAATACAAAGAGAAAAATCTTGAAAGAAGCTGGAGGAAATAAACACCTTACCTAAAGAAGCACAAAAATAAGAATTATATCCAATTTCTCTTCAGAAACCACACAAACAAAAGAGTGGCATGAAATATTTAAAGTTCTAAAAGAAAAAAAAAACTACCTAAAATTCTGTATCCAATGAGATTATTTAACAATAGTAATGAGAAATAAAGACTTTCTCAGACCAAAAAATAATAATAAAAATAATAAAGGAACTTATTGCCAATAGATGTATACTGGAAGAAGTGTTAAAAAAATTTCGTTAAAAAGAAGGAAAATAATATAAGTCAGAAGCTCAGACATACATTAGTAAAAGAAGAATGTTAGAGAAGGAATAAATTAAGGTAAAATAAAATATTTTACTTTTCTTATTCTTAACTTACCTAAGAGATAAGTTTGTTCAATAACAAGTCTTATTCAATAGACATAACAACAATGTATTCAGTGATTATAGCATACAGATAAGTGAAATGAATGACAACAATGTTATAAAACATAAGAGGGAGGAAATGAAAATAACTGTATTATAAATTATTTGCATGACTTGTATATTTGATGATGTTATTTGAAAGTGGGCATGGATTAGCTGTAAATTAATATAACCAACTCTACAGCAAACACTAAAAAAATTTTTTTTAAAAAGCACAATTTATACCTTAAGAGAGGAGAGAAAATGGAATCATCATATAAAATGCTAAATTAAAACCAGAGAAGAAAAAAAAAATAGAAAAAGTAACAAAGAACAGAACAACAAATTAAAAAAATAATTCAGCCAGGGTACCTGGGTGGCTCAGCAATTGAGTGGCTGCCTTGCCTTTGACTCAGGGCATGATCCTGGGGTTTTGGGATTGAGTCTCCAATGGGCTCCCCACAGGAAGCCTGCTTCTCCTCTGTCTATGTCTCTGCCTCCCTCTGTGTCTCTCATGAATAAATAAATAAAATCTTTTAAAATAAATAAATTTTAAAAATCAAAATATGGTAGATATTAATCCACCTATACAAATAACCACTTCAAATATGAATGGTCTAAATACACAAATTAGAAGACAGAGACTATTAGAATGCACTTTAAAAAAAAAAGACCCAACTGTTACCTACCAGAATACCACTTTAAATATACAGACACACATAGATTAAAAGTAAAGGATGAAGGATTATATATCATGCTTACATGAATCAGAAGAAAGCTAGTATAGAAACGAATTTCAGAAAAAGTTGATTTCAGGGGTTCTTGGGTGGCTCAGTCAGTTAAGTATCTGTCTTCAGCTCAGGTCATGATCCCAAGGTTCTAGGATTGAGCCCTGCATCAGGCTCCCTGCTCAGTGGGGAGTCTGCTTCTCCCTCTACCTCTGCCCTTTCCCCTGCTTGTGATCTCTCTCTCTCTTGCAAATAAAATCTTTAAAAAAAGGGAAAAAAAGAAAAAGCTCACTTCATAGCAAGGAAAAAGATCAAGGATAAAAAGGAGCATTACATAATGGCTTAAAAGGTCAATGTTTTAAAAAGACACAAGAATCATTAATGTATATCTAACAACAGAATGTCAAAATATGTGAAGCAGAAAGTGCTAGAACTACAAGAAAAAACATTTAAAACAATAGAATCAACTATTATTTTGGAGACTTCAATACCCTTATCAGTAATTGACAGATCCAGCAGGCAAAAAATCTAATTGCCATTTATAGAATACCGCATCCAACAAGAGCAGAATACACATTGTTCTTGAGGTTACATGGAACATTTACCAAGACAGATCATTCTGATAAGCCATAAAACACGCCTTAATAAATTTAGACAAAAGAAATGATACAATGTATGCTCTCAGATCACAATGGAATTAAACTGGAAATTGATAACAGAAAGATAGATGAAAAACCTAAAATTAGAAATTAAACAACACACTTCTAAATAATATATCAAATCAAAGAAATCTCAAAAGAAATTTAAAATATATTGAACAAAATGAAAATACAACATATTGAAATATATGTGACATACTAAAAACAATGCTTCTTGAAAAATTTATAACATTAAATGCATAATTATAAAAGATCTAAAATCAATAATCTAAGATTCAATCTTAGAAAACTAGAGAACTAAGAACTATATAAGTCTAACGCATAAGAAAAGAAATAATAAAAGAGCAGAAATCAATGAAATTAAAAACAAGAAATCAACATTTGGGAAATTAAAGGAAATCAATAAAATCAAAAGCTCGTCTTTGAAAAGACCAACAGAGTTGGTCTTGGTTAGGCTTTAGCCAGGCTAACCAAGAAAAAAGAAAACACAAGTCACTAATATCATAATGAAAGAAGAGTCATCACTACAAATTCATAGACACCAAAAGGATAATAAAAAAATACATGAACAATTCTATGCCTACAGATTTGAGAACCTAAATGAAATGCACTGATTTCTTAAAAGATACTTTTATATCTATCAAAACTCATCCAGGGAAAAATAACTACACTGAATAGGCCTGTATCTATCAAATAAATTGAATATAATTAATAACATTCATAAACAGAAATAATAACATTCCAGAATTGCTCACTGATGATGTCTATATAATATTTGAGAAAAGAATTGTACCAATTTTCTACAGTCTATTCCAGGAAATATAAGCAGAGGGAATTTTTTTTTTTTACTTTTTATATATTTTTTAAAGATTTTGTTTATTTGAGAGAGACAGCACAAGCACGGGGGGGGGGGGGGGAGGGAGAAGCAGACTCCCTGCCAAGCAGGGAGCCTGATGCAGGGCTCATCTCAGGACCCTGAGATCATTACCCAAGCTGAAGGCAGGCACCTAACCAACTGAGCTACCCACATGCCCCAGAGGGAATATTTCTTTTTTTTTTTAAGATTTTATTTATTTATTCATGAGAGACACAGAGAGAGGCAGAGACACAGGCAGAGGGAGAAGCAGGCTCCATGCAGGGAGCCGACATGGGACTCGATCCCAGGTCTCCAGGATCCCACCCTGGGCCGAAGGTGGCACTAAACTGCTGAGCCACCAGGGCTGCCTAGAATATTTCATTATTCATCAAATGAAGCCAGCATTCCCTCAATACCAGAACTAAAGGCATCATGAAAAAGGAAAACTACAAATCAATACCTCTTATGAACATAGATACAAAACCCTTAACAAATTATTAGCAAATCAAGTACAACAATGTATAAAAATAATTATACATGTTAATCAAGTAAGATTTATTCCAAGTAACAAGACTGGTCTAACATTTGAAAATCATTTGCCAGGATACATCATAGCAACAAGCTAAGAAAAAAACAAACCAAAAAAAAAAAAAATGATCCTATCAACAGATACAGAAAAAGCATTTAACAATAGCCAAAATTCAGTTATGATAAAAAAAAAAAAAACCTCTCAGAAATTAGAAATAGAGAGGAATTTCCTAAACTTGATTTTAAAAGCATTTACAGGGTATCCCTGGGTGGCTCAGCGGTTTAGCACCTGCCTTCAGCTCGCAGCATGATCCTGGAGTCCCCGGATCAAGTCCCATATCGGGCTCCCTGAATGGAGCCTGCTTCTTCCTCTGCCTGTGTCTCTGCCTCTGTGTGTCTCTCATGAATAAATAAATAAAATCTTTAAAATAAATAAATAAATAAATAAATAAATAAATAAATAAATAATAAAGCCTTCTACAAAACACCTACAACTAACCCCCCCCCCTTTTTTAAGGATTTATTATCTCTTTTAGAGAGAAAGCATTCACATGAGAAAGCAATTGGGGGAGATGGGGAGGGGCAGAAGGAAGAGAGAGAATCTCAAGCAGACTTCCCATTGAGTGCGGAGCCTAACATAGGGCTTGATTCCATAACCCTGACACCTCAATCTGAGCTGAAACCAAGAGTCAGACACTTAAACAACTGTATCCCCCAACACCCCTAACATCATTCTTTTTTTTTTTTTTTAAGATTTGTTTGAGAGGAGGAGAAGCAGAGTGAGAGGGAAAATCTCATGTAGACTCCCCACTGATCATGGGGCCCAACAGAGGGCTCAATCTCATGACCCTGAGATTATGACCTGAGCCAAAATCAAGAGATGGACAACTTAACTGAGTGACACAGGCTTCCCCTACCCCAAACATCATTATTAATTGAGAAATCAGATCCTTTCTCTCTAAGACCAGAAACAAAGCAAAGATCATCACTCCTATTCAACACTGTACTAGAACTCATAGCTACTGTCTTTGTACTCAGATGATATAAATTGTTATGCAGAACATACTAAAAACAGAGAACTGACCAAAAAACAAACAACACATAAAAAGCCTCCAGGTGGGATGCCTGGGTGGCTCAGCAATTGAGCGGCTGCCTTAGGCTCAGGGCATGATCCCAGGATCCGGAATTGAGTCCCACATCCTGTTCCCTGCATGGAGCCTGCTTCTCCCTCTGCCTATGTCTCTGCCTCTGTGTGTGTGTGTGTCTCTCATGAATAAATAAATAAAATCTTAAAAAAAAAAAACCCTCTGGAATAAGCAAATATAACAAGGTTGCAGGATACAAGATAATTATACAAAAGCTACTTGCTCCAATATTCCAGCAATGAACAACTGGAATTTTAAATTAAATATACAATGCCACTTACATTAGCACCAGAAAGAAAGATTAAGAGGGAAGGAGGAGAACAGGATGAGTTAGGTATAAACCAAACAAAACATGCACAAGATACATATCAGTAAAAAGCAAAACTCTAATAAAAGAAATCAAAGAAGACCTAAATAAATGGATAGTTCATATTCATAGACCAAGAGTGTATTTGTTATTGTTGTTGTTGTTTTAGAGAGAGAGAACACAAGCAGAGGTGCAGAGGAGGGGCAGAGGGAGGGAGAGAGAGAGAGAGAGAGAGAGAGAATCCCAAACAGGCTCCATGCCCCACACAGAGGCCAACATGGGACTTGACCCCACAACCCTGAGATCATGACCTAAGCCAAAATCAAGAGTCAGACACATAACTAACTGAGCCACCTAGGCACCCCCATGGACCAGAAGATTTAATATTATTAGGATGTCAAGTCTTCCAATCTAATCTAGAGATCTGACACATTCTCAATCAAAATCCCAGTAAGTTACACCAAAAAAACAAATATTCCAATGTAAAAATGAGTAGAGGAACTAAACAGCCATTTTTCCAGAGAACACATACAGATAGCCAACAGACACATTAAAGGATGCTCAACATCACTAATCATCAGGGAAATGTAAACCAAAACCACAGTGAGATATCACCTTACACCTGTCAGAATGTCTAGTATAAAAAAAGACAAAAAATAAGAAGTGTTGGTCAAGATGTGGAGATAAAGGAGCCCTCATGCACCGTGGAGAAAAAGGAGCCCTCATGTACTGTGGCTGAAAATGTAAATCTGTTTAGCCACTGTAAAAAACAGTACAGGGTAAAAAAATTAGAAATACCACACAATCCAGTAATTCCACTACTGGTTATTTATCCAAAGAAAACAAAACCACTAATTTGAAAAGATATATGCACCCCTATGCTTATTGCAGCATTATTTATTATAGCTGAGATATGAAAACAACCCAAGTGTCCACTAACAGATGAATGGATAAAAAAGATATTGTACACACACTTACATACGCATAGGCACAGGAATATTATTCGGCCATTAAAAAGAATGAGATCTCGCCATCCATTTGCAACAACATGGACAGCCCTAGTATGGTATCATGCAAAGTGAAATAGGTCAGATACCATATGATTTCACTTATATGTGGAATCTAAAAAACAAAACATACACATACAAGCAGAAACAAACCCATAATTACAGAGAACAAACTACGTGTTGGCAGAGGAGAGGGTGAGAGGGATGGCAAAATGAAGGGGAGTGACATAGGCTTCCAGTTCTGGAATGAGTAAGTCACAGGGATGAATACAAGGAATAGAGTCAATGGTATATAGCACTATAATAGCAATGTATGGTGACAGATGGTAACTACTTGTGGTGAGTTTAGTCTAAGGCATAGAGTTGTCAAATCACTATGTTGTCCTAAAACTAATACTTCAATTGAAAAATAAAGTCCCAGCAAGCTATTTTGTGAATATCAAAAAAATTGGTTCTAAAGTTTATATGGAGAGGCAAAAGATCCAGAAATAACCAGCACAGTATCAAAGGAGTGACCTTAGCAACTTGAAGACTTACTATAGTACAGTTACAGTAATCAAGACAAGGTGTTATTGGTATATGACAAATAGATCATAGGCACAAGGAACAAAACAGAGAACCCAGAAACAGATCCACACAAATATCTTCAAGTGTTCTTTAACAAAAAAGCAAAACTGATTTAATGGAGAAAGGATGGTCTTTTCAACAAATGGTCTTAGAAAAATGGACATCCATATGCAAAAACATGCATCTAGACACAGACCTTACACCATGCCCCAAAATTAACTCAAAATAGATCACAACCCTAGAAGTGTAAATTCACAAAACACAAATGGATAAAACTTCTAGAAGATTGCATATGAAAAACTCTAGGCCTTATAGGGCATGGTGTTGAGTTTTACATACAATACCAAAGGCATTGTCCATGAAAGAAAAATTTAACTTGGACTCCATTAAAATAAAATAAAAAAATTTCTGCTCTATGAAAGACACTATTAAAAGAATGAGAGAAAAATTTTGCAAAGTACATATCTGATAAAGGGCTTGTATCCAAATTATACAAAGAATTCTTTAAACAATAAGTAAACATCTAATTTAAAAGTAGGGGGGAAATTAAATAAATAAAATAAAAATGGGCAAATGATCTGAACAGGAAATTCACCAAATAAGATATACAGACCCCAAATAAGCATATAAAAAGATGATCAGCATCATATGTCATCAAGGAATTGCAAATTAAAACAATAAGAAACTACCAAATAGGAATACCTGGGTGGCTCAGTGGTTGGGTGCCTGCCTTCGGCTCAGGTTGTGATACCAGGATCCAGGATCTAGTCCCGCATCAGGTTCCCTGTGAGGAGCCTGTTTCTCCCTCTGCCTATGTCTCTGCCTCTCTCTCTCTCAGTCTGTGTCTCTCATGAATAAATAAATAAATCTTAAAAAAAAAAAAAAAGAGGAAACTACCAAATACCTAGTAAAATGGGTAAGAATCCCAAACACTGACAATACTAAATGCTGACAAAGATGTGGTGCAACAGGAGCTCTCATACTGCTGATAGGAATGTAAAATGGTACAATGACTTTAGAAGACAATTAGTAGTTTCTTACAAAGCTAACTACAGTCTTACCATATGATTTAGCAATTATGCTCCATAATACTTATTCAAATAAGTTAAAAACTATGTCTACCCCAAAAAAGCACACATGAAGATTTATAGTAGCTTCACATATAATTGCCAAAACTTAGAAGCCACCAAGATGTACTTCAGTAGGTGAATGGATAAATAAACTGGTGGGCGGCCCCGGTGGTGCAGCGGTTTAGTGCCGCCTGCAGCCCAGGGTGTGATTCTGGAGACCCAGGATCGAGTCCCACATCAGGCTCCTTGCATGGAGCCTGCTTCTCCCTCTGCCTGTGTCTCTGCCTCTCTCTCTCTCTCTCTGTGTGTGTGTCTCTCTCTCATGAATAAATAAAATCTTTAAAAAATAAAATAAAATAAACTGGTACATCCAGACAACAGAATATTATTCAGCACTATAAACAAATAAGCTATCAAGCTACAAAAAAAAAACAAAAAACAAAAAAAAAACAAAAAAAACCATAGAGGTCACTTAAATGCATATTACTAAGTAAAAGAAGCCAGTCTGAAAGGCTACATACTGCATAATTCCAACTATATGACATTTGGGAAAAGGCAAAACTATAGACAATAGAACAATCAGTGGTTGCCAGGGCACGGGGGAGGGAAAAGGGATCAATAAGTGGAGCACCAGGGATGTGTACTATGATATGCAGTGGAGGACACAGATACTATACATCTGTCAAATCCCACAGAACTATACAACACAAAACCTGAATGCTAATATAATCTATGGGTTTTAGTTAATAATAATGTATCAATACTGTTCATCGATTGCAATGAATGTACCGTGCTAACTAATATAACAGTAAAAACTGTGCAGTTGAAGGAGAAGGTGATATATGGAAAATCTTTGTACTTTCTACTCTATTTTTCTGTAAACCTAAAACTGCTCTAGAAAATAAAGTCTGTTAATGAAAAATATATAATGATCCTTAGAGCAAAGACAGTGTTTTATTTGCCATTGTAAATCCAGTCTCAGCAGGGTCCCCTGGCATGAAGAAGTGTGTCAGTATAAGATACATTAAAGGTAGAATGCATAAAGGCATTCAAGCCCTGAAAACACACAGGCACACACATCTGGTGGTGGGAGAGACGGAGATACAGTTCAAAAAGCCTTTACAAAAGGGGTGATATTCAAAGGATGGGCATAAATTACAAGAGACCTTTCCAGGGTAGTTCCAGGTGGGGGAATAATACACAAAGAGAGAAGGATCTGAACAAAAGCACAGAAACAGGGAGAGGCTGTTTATTTGGATAATAGCAAAAGGGTAAGTTCTGGGGAGTTTTTGTTTGGATTTCCTTCTAAGGCAGAATAAAAGTTACTTTAGATACTAAAATTAAACCGTGGGCAGCCTGAGTGGCTCAGCAGTTTAGTGCCGCCTCCAGCCAAGGGCGTGATTCTGGAGACCTGGGATCGAGTCCCACATCCGGCTCCCTGCATGGAGCCTGCTTCTCCCTCTGCCTGTGTCTCTGCCTGACTCTCTCTCTGTGTTTCTCATGAATAAATAAATAAAATATTTTAAAAATAAATAAACAATAAATTAAATTAAAGAGCTATACTGAAAATACAAAATTGATAAAAGAGTAAAAAAAAAAAAAGAGAGAAATCTCACTAAAGTGGAGTCCATAGGCTAGCAGAGGGAACCTGTACCACCCAATGTCAATTACAGGAAGAACTGTCAATTACAGACCCCAACAGAAGAATAGTCAACAAAAAAAGAATAACTAATTATAAGCCCCAAAGGGGAAAGATGCACATTGCATCTCCTACAGGAAACCAACTATAGCAATTCAGCCAATGAGAAACCATCATCACCCGAACTCCTGCTTTTCTCTTCCTTTCGTTTATTAGACTTGTCTATAGTTTGACCATAGCTTGCAAGTCCCAAATTACAATTCTGTTATTCTTAAGTCAAATCATTTTTGCTGTAACATAGTTTTACTTTTAAAGATTTTTTACTTATTTATTTGAGAGAAAGAGAGCACACGCAGAGGGAGAGAAAGAGAATCTCAGGCAGACTCCCCACTGAGTGCAGAGCCTGATGTGGAGCCTTATCTCACAACCCGGCAACCATGACCTGAGCTGAAATCAAGAGACAGATGTTCAACCGACTGAACCACCCAGGCACTCTCCCTGTTTTACTCTTTAAGATTAACAACACTTTATGAAATTTATTCTTAAATTGTAGTTTTTTTTTTATATTTGCAACTCTGTTTGAACATGTATGTTATTTGTTTTCACTAGTTTTTTCTTTCTTTTTCTTTTTTTAATTCAAGCTTTGCAATGGCTTTCAGCCAGAAGATATTAAGGCTCTGATCTGAAGTACAGAGATTTGAAATTTGAGGACAATGTTGATCACATTAGCATGTCTCTATCCCTTAACAAACAACTGTCTCTAGTACCAGAAAAACTAGGAAAATCTATGTACAAATTAAACGAAATCTAGATCAACATTAGGAAATTTACTTCAGATGGTTAGTGAGGAATGTCATGTTTTCCTCTGAAGAAACACACACCATTGCTACATATAATACACATACTCAAATTTTTTGACACCCATTATAAGACATGAATATGACATGAAAATAGCAATCTTTATCAAGAATCATTAATACCATACCCTACAAAAATTTTATTTTAACACCAAAATCCAAGAAAGCTAGAAAATTTCATACTAAGTATTGAGTTCACTGGGATGCCTGGGTGGCTCAGTGGTTGAGCATCTGCCTTCGGCTTAGGTCGTGATCCCAGGGTCCTGGGATCAAGTTCTACATCGGGCTCCCCGCAGGGAGGGAACCTGCTTCTCCCTCTGTTTATGTCTCTGTCTTTCTGTGTCTGTCATAAATAAATAAACAAATAAACAAACAAATAAACAAATAAATAAATAAAATGTTTTTTAAAAAAGTATTGAGTTCACATTTTGACTAATTTTCTTGCCATCTTTCAAGGAAAATAAAAAAGCGTGAAAAAAGTGAACACGGCAATCTAAGTATAGCTTCTCATAAATAAAGCAAGTATTTGGAGAAACAAACCGCATGGCCAACGTAAACTACGCGATTAAATATCGCTAAGAAACAAAATGTCAAACATAGTATGGACAATTCCTTGGATCTCTAACCAGGAAAATAAGTCTCAATCTTCCACTCAAGTTAGGAGTAGTCCTCTAGATTCTCTTGCAAGTTCACACTCATCAATCAATATTAAAGAAGAAAAATTTCAGAATGGAGATTTTTATGTTGAATCTCAATTTAGTAACAGATCACACAACTATCATCAGAACCACAAAGTATAGCAGTGTAATGTGAGGCACTGAGCTCCCAGGACAAGTATAAATAAAGAGCAGAGCCCAACAGTAGCGCCTCACCCAGCTGGTGATTTACAAGGCTGTCAGGTATTAGTGCCCCTGCACTTCAGCCCCTCAGGATCTCTTCTGAAAGTTAGTACTCCATATTTCACTTTTATGTTGATCAACAATGTATAACCACAAAGTAAAACAATGTGGGGTCACTTTTCACCAATCATGTTCATGAAGGTAAAGAAAAAATAATGCTGCACTTGGAGAGAGTTTGGGACGTAGGCACTCATGTACTCCTTCGTGGGATATAAATTGGTATAATCTGTCATCTGAAAGTAGATTTGGCTGTATTCAAAAAGTAAAGGGGACATAAAAATGTCCACATCGTGTGTATACTCCACTTCTGATAACATATTGTAAGACCAACATAGGTCAGAAGTAGGGGGTTATTGATCTCTCCATCTTTAAGGCAATGAAAAAGGGCCGAGCGTGGCCACAGCCCCCTAGTGCCATCTGCATCAGGGAGCAGCCTGGTCCTTTGACCCCAGGGTGTCGTCATTAAAAAAAGAGGTTCAGAACAGCGTAATTGATATCTCTATATTGAACATGTATTACCTGCTCAGTAAAAACAATACTACATATGATACCTTTAAACACAGCTTACTTATTATAAAAAGAACTTACTATGAACCAAGTACTGACCTTTACAATTTAGTGCTAGCAACAACCCTACGGTGTGTTAATAGTGTTTATTAGTATTTATTACCATTTTCCAGATAAGAAAATTAATATATAAATCAACCAGCTCTAGAGATGAGTATTCAGATTTGTCTGTGCATTGCAAATGTTTTTAAATTTTCTATGTACTAATGCATCAACATCCCCACCAACAGGCCATGAAGACCTGTCCCAGACAACCAGACACGAGTCCCCTTTCCTGTCTATCCTTGACTGTGAACTAGTGATATTCAAATGCACCAGTGAAATCCCCTCCTGTCTCTGGCTTGTGTACTCCACCCTGATCTCTTGAAGCTCCTGTCATACATGCCGCAGCATGTTTTGCTCTGCCCCAGGGGCCCATGGAGGTAATATATCTTTCACTTTCATGGGCCTCTCTGTGGTATTACTTCATACCCATCCCCAAAAGATCAAAAAAAAAAAAAAAAACATTTTTAAGTAACATAATTATTCCATACAACACAATCTGACCTTCGTTATCACTCTACAGAAAATATGGGCAATGAACAGTTTGAAAGAAAGTCACCAAGGGATTGAGAGATTAATATCAAATGAGTGGGATTTACACAACTCTTTGCTTTGGAGGCGAGGAGTTGGGTTTGGTATTTACTTGACTGCATCTCTGATTTTTCAGGAATGAACAACATTTGTTCTTATAATTTAAAACACAAAGAATTTAAACTTTAACTGAAAGCAAAGCAAGAATTAAAAATGACAGGACCCAATGAGGCAAGGACTCTACTTACCTCGAAATAAAAAGGATGAAGCTAGGACTATCTCAATTTAGGGCATGAAAAGAAAATAAGCATTTTTAATCCCACCATCTAAAAACATGATTATGATATCGACATCCAAACAAAAATTCTATATAGCTCCAGCTCAGGCCCAAATATAATTTCTAAACAGTAGGCCTGTGCAAAGAAACCACAAATCTTAATTAGCACTAAGAAAACTTCCACAAGCACAGATACCAACCATTTTAGAGAACTGAGTTCTGTGACTGTGAATAAACAATCCTAAGATCAAATGTACAATAAACAATAGTATAAAAATGCATGCAAATAAAAGATTTCCAAGAGAACAAGGGTTTCTGCTTTTCCTTTAACCTAAATTTTTCTTTCCTTGATTTTGTTTTTGCTTTATTGGATTTTTTAATTATATAGTAGTATATGCTCATTTTAACATATTGAGTGAACAGAAAATTTAATAAATCCCCCTTCCCTCAAAATCTCATCTCCAAGGTAACCAAATCAATCAACAACCTCTGCTCAAATATTATGACTGTCCTTTCCCTTTCTTTTTGTTTTCAAAATTGGATCATGCCACACTCTTAATAAATAATGCACATCCTTCCAGTTTACTATGTGTAGCTCTTATTGTTAAATTACCTTAATGATTCCATATAATAGAGAAACCATAATACATTCAACCAGTCAGTCCCATTAAGATTTAAATTTTGTTTCCAGTGTTGTTGCTTTACAGACATTGCTGTAATAAGTACCCTTGTAAATATGACCTTACATACTTTTTTGTTGTTCTTGTTTTGTTTTTGAGGTTTTAACTTCTATAGCAGAAGTTCCTAAAACTGGGTTGCTAGAGCAAAGGGTAAGAGTGTTTTTATTTTATTTTAATAGATAAATAGTGTACCTAAGTTCTCCTCCTCCTCCCACCAAAAAAGTTGTACAATTGACACTCGAATCAGCACTAGTTAGAAGAGTCATATCCTCAACACTGTAAAGAGGATTTTCTTTTGGCCAATCTAGTAGATAAAATGCTATCAAATAGAAAGTAGTCCTTCTAATTTCTTAAGACTTGTGAATTTAACATCTTTTTACATGTTTATTGGCCAGTAGCTTTTCTTTTTTTTTTTTTTTTTTTGTAGAGAAGGTGACAGAGAAGCATTGAGAATTTTTTTTTTACTTTTGCTGTTTTTTATTGCTCAAAAAAACTTCATGTTTTTATTTAGCTTTCTGACTCTGTGCTTGTGCCTTCAACATTTTCACAACAATTTTCTGCTCAATAAAAAAAGCACACTTGATCCTGTCACGAACACACTTAGCACATCTGCAACCATCATAGGCCTGTTGATGTGTTTTCTCGTTTTAGACAATCTCATGAGGACTTTAGGTCTTCCAGCATGAACTCCTCAAAGTTGTCCTGGGCATATGCCACATGCAGATTTTGGTGTTTTCCCAACCTTCTTGATATAAAGGTAAATGATTCTATTACCAGGGGTTTGAGACAGCCTATTTTTGTTAAGAGGATATATTGTCGGACAGCCTACAACGGTATGTCAAATGCTGGACCATTCCGAATGTCTATGGACACAGTCCCCAGAAGTCAGAGAGAGAGAATCAAATGTGGGGCTTGATCTCATGACCCTGAGATCATGACCTGAGCCAAAATCAGGGATTTCAGCTGCTATCTATCATAGCAACAAAGATAGATTACCTTTATCTTATCATCAATTGACTATCAATAATCTCTATTTTTAAAAATCACTTTTTAAAAAAGGGTGAACATATGTGGGCCAGAACTGAAACTATTTGTACCTCATTACATGACAAAGGGAGAAAGGTCTCATTAATGACTCAGATTTCTAACTTAAGCAATGATCACAAACAGATAAAAGGCTTCTTCAGGAATCTGTGTACATTAGGTATTTACTCATCCCTCCAGAGTCTTCATCAATTTCTAGGCAAACCTACAGCTTGGAATTAGCACACCGGGAGGTTCTGCAAAATAACATGTACTAGTCTTCACTGAAAGCCTTACCACAGTCTGGATTTTAGAACATGGGAGACTCTTTAAGCAGGTAGAAATCCTAACAATTAAGAGGACACTGTAGAAGCTAAGCGATTTGGCCAAGCACATACACATTGAATAAGAGACTAAACCCAAATTTCCCAATTTAGAGAATAATTCATTACACAACACCTGGAGAATTTCAGGCTAAGTACCATATTTTGAGGGACTCAATGGAGACTTAAGTAAATATCCACACCAATCAAAGCCATGCATTTCATAGTCAGTAACAGCTCTGCAATCTAACCAGACTTTGCAAAATGCAGCACAGAGCTCCAGAATTTTAATTATCGTGTATGTACCTGTTCTGCTGGACCAACAAACAAAAATAGCAGTTTCCTGGAATTAATTAAAATTGCTGAAAATGTTTTAATGTTTTAATTAAATTTTAATATTTTAATCAAAAAATTGCCAAAAACTCAGAGACACTAAAGATCTCAACTTCTTAAGAAACCAACTTTAAAGTAGCAAGTCAACACTGCGATATTACTGGCTATCAGTTATCGCATTTACCTAGATGCTAGGTTTGTTCAATGGAATGCTATCATAATGAAAAGCAGCACACAGAAAAAACCACACCAATATGATCATAGGGCACAAAGCAATTTGAATTAAATAAATTACCTAATCATACAATTTGATCCTTACAACTCTGAGGTGGACAAAGTAAGCATTATCATTAACCCCATTTTGTAGATGAGGAAACTGAATTGCAGGAGAGCTCAAAATTACATTTGTGAATCTCATTTTGACATATCCTAACACTGAGCTTGTTTCCCTTCTATTACCTAGCAATGCCTCCCTCTTCTTGCTATTTTATTTATGTTGTTGAGAGAGACAAAACAGCATTGAAATCAATTCTTGGTTGTCAACATTTTATTACATGGTACTGCAGACGAAACTCTTACACAAGAACCAGGCCTCTGCATATCACCGGTAAACCTGAAACTCTTGTCTGCACACCATTCACAAGCAGGGGGACACTAGGAGCAGCAAGGATGTCATCCACTTCTCTCCAGCTTCTACACCTATCATTAAAATAATTGGGTGTCCTTCCTGTCTTAGCAGAGTTTGCCTACTGAATACCAGCAACGCCTCCAGCATAGTGACAGATGAACACTTTGAAAGGCTGATAATTTTGAGTCGAATGTTTAACCATTATGACTTTTTTAAACAGGACAGTTGCTAGAAAATTGTACAACATGTGCAAAACATAATTATAATCATTTTACATAACTACCTTTCAGAAGCATCACAAATAGTGAATAGAAAAGCAAGGTAAACTAAAAAGCAACCCATTCAAATTGATGATCAAAGTGGAGGTCAACATGATGCATAGCCAAAAGCCTCAGGCAGGCTCTAGAAGATAGAAAAAGTAAAGGATTCTCCTCTGGAGACTCCAGAAGGAACGAAATCCTCCCAACCCATTTTGGGCTTCTAGACTCCAGAACTACAATATAATAAATCTGCTCTAAGCCACCCTACCCCCACCAGAAAAGAGACTATCATACTTCAAATTTAACTCGGACAACAAATATAACAATAGGAGGTATATCTGTCAAGAAAATCACATTTCAACCCTTTAAAAATAATATACATGCAATCTTTTGAATCCATGAAGAATGATAAGGACAGTTTATCATTTTAGAATTAAACATTTAGTATATGATATTCTAATTCTGTTAAAAACTGTACCATATTACACATCAGTCTCTATTATCTAAAATACAAAATTTAAAAGGAACTTATTTTTTAAATCCTACCAAGACTAGCACATTACAAATCTTTATTACAAAAAAAAAGAAGTTGCTCTCTGTGAGAAATTTTACTTGAAACTTCAGAAATCAATCCAAGTTTTATTTCATTTGGAATATCTGTCCCACACAGTGTAATGATAGCAGGGTCACTCTGGTTAAGCCTAGTGGTGACAAAGATCACATAAAAGATATTCAAACTATATCAACATCCTGTTTTCTTTCGATTTTAACTTCACCATTCAGCAGGTTGAGTGAGCCAAACTTAATGGTTCATGGCACATTATCATTATTCTCTTTATCTATTGATTGATTCCTTTTTATCTCCACAGCCTACCCCCCCCCCCCCATAAGCTTGGTCCCACAGGCAGTCATTCTAATGTGCTTAATGAGTACTTTATGAAAGTGTTCTTACAAGATGTGTACTGCGCTATGCTTATGAATTTTTAATTCATATAAACAATATACCTTTCACTCTTACATTTTTCACCAAGCACTCTATTCTTAAGATCCATTCATGTTGCTTTTTGTTTATCTAATCTGTTGCTTCTAATGGCTGCAGACAACCCCATGCTGTGCACTCACAGCTTTCCCTCACCCTCTCCCAAGAGTGGTCACCAAGTTACCTCTCAATCCCCTCCCTACCACTAACACAGCAGTGAAAAACCTGGGACACGTTCTCTTGGGGACCTATGGAAACACATTCCAGTGTCCACCTGTAGGAATGAAATTGCTGGGCATAAGTAGCTAATTTGTTCAAGTAATGCCAGATGCTTTCCAGAACAGCTGCCCCAGTCTCAGCTCCCACCAGCAATACACAAGGCTTCTGATTTATTGCCCCCTTCTCTCATTTGCTTTGCCACTCAGGAACAAGTCCACCTCAGAACGTTGTCTTTCTTTTTCCTAAAATGAGACTATTTACTCCCAACTGCCGGATATGGTTGCTGAGATACCATTTTTTTTAAGATTTTATTTATTAATGAGAGATGCACAGAGAGAGAGAGGCAGAGACACAGGCAGAGGGAGAAGCAGACTCCCTGCAAGAAGACCAACATGGGACCCGATCCCGGGTCTCCAGGATCAGGCCCTGGGCCGAAAGCAGCACTAAACTGCTGAGACACCCAGGCTGCTCGCTGAGATACAAATTTGAAGAAATAAAGTGAAAATCCTTTTAAAAATATAAACAGCTATTTATGGATATCAGCAATTATTGTTGTGACTTTTGTTCGTGACAATTTCTAATCATCCTGCTCCCCACCCCCAATCCCGTCCTGCCAAATAGGAAGTGGTAATAAGTGAATAAACTTGAAGATTGGAAAATGAAACTTTATCTTAGATACCTAAACATTGAGGGAGACTAAAACAGCATACGTAAAATGCTTTTCTTCTTTATTTACTCATCTATGTATCCATTTAACCAAACATTTTATTCAGGACTATGTATCTAGCACCCCACTAGTACTAAAATACAAAAATTTATATAGCAAATATGCACATCATACATGAGCAAATTTTCCATCTGCCTTGGATTCTGTAATGTTATTCCTAGATGTGAATACTTCAAAGATGGTAGCTGCTGATATCACAGAATAAGACTGCCTATTTATTGAGCACCTACTATATTAATATGTCATGGATATTTCCTCAACCACTGACAACAATCCTGAAAGATGGATGTTACTCTAGTTCCTCATATAAGGAAACAGACAGAGTTAAGTGATTTGCCCAATACAAAAATTAAATGAAAGAGCCAGAAAAGCTCAGCACTTTACTCAAAGTGCATTTTTATTCTTTCCACTCCACCTCATTTCCTCTTAAAAGATGTGTCCAAGGGGCAGCCCAGGTGGCTCAGCAGTTTAGCGCCCCCTTCGGCCCAGGGCATGATCCTGGGGACCTGGGATCAAGTCCCACATCAGGCTCCCTGCATGGAGCCTGCTTCTCCCTCTGCCTCTGTCTGTGCCTCTTTCTCTCTCTGTGTTTCTCATGAATAAATAAATAAAAATCTTAAAAAAAAAAAAAAAAACAAAAAAAGATGTGCCCAAAGATATCCTTAGTAGAGGGCAGACTACTGAAGCAGTTTTAAGGATATGAACAAAATACCACAGAAATCACAAAAATGCAGACACAATTCAACTATAAACACTACCATTTGTTTAATATTCATTACAGACCAAGTGCTTTGTGGGCATTACTTATAATCCTTGTAAAAAAAAAAAAAACACTATAAAGGAAGTATCTTTATCTCTCGTCAAGGTATAGAAATTGAGATCTGGCTTACCAAGGTCATGCAATTGCTAACTAGTAAAACTCAGACTAAAACACAGGTCTTCCTTAACTCCACAAGCATGGTTTTTTTTACCATAAGTGAGCACTAGTTGGAGGGTAATAGAAATATTCTAAAAATTAGATTGCAGCAATGATTTTCTGACTCTGTAAACATGCTAAAATTTATTGAATTGTATATATTAGGTGGGTGAATTTTATGTATATAAATTATATCTCAACAAAGTTATTAAATTTATAGTTTTCTCTTTATAACTATACTTTCTTTCACAACCTTGTAAAGTTTTACTTACCATCAATTTTTTTTCTCAATATGCACCTAGTTAAAATCATATTTTCAAAAATTCTCATTTTAAGCACCTGTCAAAGGAAAAATTTCTCCCTGGACTTTCCCCTTCCCTCCCATTCGGATCTGAGATCGCTTATTCTTTAGGATATGAAGAAAGACATGGGTGGTCTCTTGTACAGTCAATTATATATACCTTCAATTATACACTACCTTCCCAATATACTACGTACCTTATATACTACCTTCAATTATATACTACTCTACAGTCCTACTCCCAGGTATTCAACCTCATTCACACATACACAAAAGGGGGGGGGGGAGAATATATGTCAACAAAGAGATATATACAAAAATGTTTATAGCAGCTTTATCCATAGTAACCAAAGCTAAAAACAATTCAAATATCTGATGAATGGATGAACAATCTGTAGTACATTCCATACAATGAAATACTACTCAGTTATAACAAGGAATAATCTTCTAATACGGATAACAGCATGGATATCAAAGACCTTTCTACAAAGGGAAAGAAACCAGGTACAAAAGAAAACAAAATGAATCCATGGTGAAAGAAATCCGAAAAGTACTTGCCTGGAGGATTGGAGGGAGTTTAATTGGGAAGGGACACAAGTGAACATAGGATGATCAATATTTTGTCATGATAGGGTACAATAATTGCACACTTAGCTGTACACTTAAATATGGTGAATTTTATATCTCAAATTATAAATTGTAAATGTCAAGTTATAAATTATATCTCCGTAAATGTACCTAATAAGCATGCATGCATACCAACACATATACAAGGGGAAGAAAAATCTAGTAGGCTTGATTTCCAAAGAAAGTGTTAAAAACCTTGTTTCACCATTTTAACATCTAATAATCCAGTTACAGACCTCAGTTCTCTTGCTTCCAATTCAGATATCTAAGGATCTACTTGATATTTACTTTGTTCTCAGTGGAAAACAGAGAGCTAATCAATCATTCTGTTACAAGAGCCCTTTCTTTACTTAAAAATTCATTTAAATAACTAGCTAAACTATGACATCCCGGAAAGTAAAAACTAGTTATATATCCCTGTATCTGCATGTATGCCTGATACCTGATAAGTGCCAAATATATTACAGACAAATCATTTAATCAACTCAAAAAATTCAGTGAATTTCACTGTATGTAAGTGGTGTGCTGCAACTAGCTGATACTAGCTTGTATAAGAGCCACTTTGGGATGCCTGGGTGGCTCAGCGGTTGAGCTTCTGCCTTCGGTTCAGGGCGTGATCCTGGGGTCCTGGGATCCAGTCCCACGTGGGGCTCCCTGCAGGGAGCCTGCTTCTCCCGCTGCCTGTGTCTCTGCCTCTGTGTGTCTCTCATGAATAAATAAATAAAATCTTAAAAAAAAAAAAAGACCCACTTCTGCACATGTCTTCCCAACTCCATGTTCAACTCCCACTGGCAGCTTGAAATCAGTCATTAATGGAAGTACTCTGTGATATCGTAATTTGTAAGAAATCTATATATTTGATCTTTGACCCTGTTTCTGGCATGAAGATCCTAAGATCTTAGAATTTCCTAAGATCTTAGAATTTCCTAAGTGATGAGAGGAGTAAAGGTGTCTTGTTATGTTAATGAGACGACTTTTTGAAAGCTCCTAAGGATGGGGACTGGCTGCCTGTGGAGTCAACTATGGGATTAGAGGGTTGGAACTTTCCATCCTACACCCCTGATTTCCAGAGAGGGGAAAAGTACTGGAAGTGGAATCAATCACCATTGGCCAATGACTTAATCAACCATGCCTGTGAAATGAGGCCTCCATTCAAACCCAAAAGGAGAAAGCTTCCAGATTGTTGAATAATAGAGATGCAGTAAGAGTGGCATTCAGAGAGAGAGACAGCATGGAAGCTCTGAGCCCTCTCCCCATACCTTGCCCTATGCATCTCTTACATCTGGCTATTCCTGAGTCATATCTTTATATATTAAACCAGTAATCTTGTAAGTAAAATGTTTCTCTTAATTCTGAGAGCTACTCTAGCAAATTAACTGCACCAAAAGAGAGGGTTTTGGGACACTCTAATTTTTAGCCAGTTTGTCAGAAGCACAAGTGATTACCTGGGCTTGCAATGGGCATGTAAAGTGGTAGGGCAGTATGTGATTGAGCCTTTAACCTGCGAGATCTGATACTATCTCTGGGTAGACAATGTCAGAACTTAGTTGAATGGTAGGACATCCTGCTGCTATCAGAGCACTGCTTATTCTGTAGGGGAACCATTGGAACTGGAGATCAGAATTCTTCTATTTACTTCACAGAAATGGGCAAATGCTATAAATCAGGGCTTTTTTTTTTTTTTAAGAGGCAGTTTACCAGCATACCATTAATCACATCTCAAATTTAAAAAAGAAAGAGAAGAAGAGGGAGGAGAAGCAGAAGGAGAAGAAGCAGCAGCAGCAGCAGCAGCAGCAGCAGCAAGCCTAAAGGCTCCACAGAGTCCAAGCAGTTATCCCAACTGCTCTCCACCTACCATATGAAGTATCCCTCTTCTTTTATACTCCATTCAAACTCCTTGTCTTTAGTGAACGCTCAGTTACCAACTCAAACTCACTGAGATGTCCTCTTGCTATGTCCACCCTGGAACTATTAAATGTCTTATACTCTAAGATGTCATCAGTTACAAAAAGCACAATTTCTATAAAATCAGATTTTCAGAGAAAAATAAATCATTTAAATTAAACAATATAAAATAAATCAAAAGCTTCTAACATTTGGAAAATTATCTTAATATCAGGAATGCCAAAATATGAGGGGGAAATGCTTCTGAAAAACAAGAGACTATATCACTTTATTATTAATTATCTATAGCTTTCTCTAAGCATTTAATTTTTAAAATCATAGACTAATTGAGCGAGAATGAACTTTACAATTTATTCCAACTCTCTCTTTCAAGAGAAACTCCAACTTTCTCTTACCAAGCCCAAGAGATGTTAAGATTTTGAGGTTACAGCATAGTAGGGGGATTAGAATAGGGACTTCATTCTTGGCCTCCTGATTTTATCATCATTGCCTTCTCACTGCTCAAGCAGACAGGAGTTCCAATCCAGCTGCAGCCCTTACCAAACTACAACCTGCATAGCCTTTCTATGAAAGCTCAGTTTCTTTGTGTATAAAATAGGTAATAATCATACCTACCCTGTGGTTTGTTTTGAAGTAGACAATATCCTCCATGAAAAGCACAAGAGATCATGGCTGGTACTACTAAAGATGTGTACATCTTCTCTATCCAACTGGATAATGAAATTTTTTTAAGTAGGCTCCTCCCTTAACATGGAGTCCAACTCTGGATTGAGCTCACAACCCTGAGATCAAGACCTGAGCTGAGATCAAGAGTCAGATACTTAACCAACTGAGCCACCCAGCCACTGCAGATTATGAACTTTTTTATGTATACTTATTTGCAGCATGGTCTATAGAGGTCAAAAAACTGGAAGCAAGATAAGTGTTTATTAATCTGGAAAACAGTAAATAAATTATGGTCAATCCACACTGTGAATATTAAGCAGCCATTAACAAGAATAAATTAGAGCACTTTTCCAGACAGTTCTCTATGCCTTTTCACACATTTCCATTCTGGGTCATTTTTCAGTGCAGAAACAAGAAAGTATAAACTCTCCATTCCTGATACCCCTCTCCTAAAATTCTTAGGTGCCTTCGTCTACATTTTCCCATCTTTATTATATACTATAGCCCAAACTAAATTGAGGCACACGATTAAGTGAAAATCTAGGCATGGAAAAATATCTGCTACTGGCTCTGTGTGATCCTTGAAACTCTGAGTAACTTGGATTATGAACTTATTGAGAGTGAAAGCCAAGACGTGCAAAAGAATAACTTTCACTTGATAGGAACTCAAACGTATTGTTCAAATGGTTAAAGCTGCCCCTAAATCTGATCATTTATCAGATATCATTTTTATCATTTATTTGATCATTTATTCAACAAACATTAGTTGAAGGCATACTGTGTGTCAAGCCCTGTATTTGACTCTAAAGAGCAGAGCTGCAGTCACAGAGCTCTTTGCCAGGTTTCATATAAAGTGTCATGACATGAACAAAAGGGAAAAACAGTAGCCCCACACTTGTATGGCAGACTCCTGGCATCAAGCCTTAACATTACCCAGAAGAGCTGCATAAAGCAGAAATGCAATTCCATGCTAGAAGAACAAAATAGCTACTAATGAACACAGTGTTATCTTTAAAACACTTCGGAAACCGCCTTTCCAATTTGGCAACATACAGTTCTTTATTCCACAATGGCATTTAAATTAACTTCCATTTTACCTCTTTTCTCTACCAGGGCAACTCCGGATATTCATCAGAAAACAAAATTAATGTTAGGGCCAATTTTCTAATATTTCCCTTTCCTTAATAGTTTCTGGAAATGGCAGTAACTAAGCATCATCTGATGAAACATCAAATAATTTCTCTTATAGTTTAAAGCTCTAAGTCCAAACACTAGTTCATTTAATCTATTTACTAATATATAGTATAAAGTACTAAAGATAGTTTATTCCAAAAAATTACTACCACCTATTCAGATCTGAAAACATGTAACTTTCCTGTGACTGCTTTCTTCCTGGCCAACATAAGATACTTGCTATTTAATCCATACAGGACCTTCCCAATAAAGGAAATTCAGGAATTAATTTCCATAGAATTGATTCTACTTGGGTGCCATTTCACTCCAGTGTAACAGGAACCTGACTGGTTCCTGGAAAAATCTTTGTCCTTTTGAATATAAACCCATTTGTTCATTTTCAAACATACTGAAACAAGTGTCTAGCAGTACTTAAACTATGACTATAGATTTTGAAGATGTTACCATATCCATTTGGGTCCAGTCAGAAAAAAGACACTCAGAGACTACACGTAACTTTGACAGAACTTTCAAGCTATAACTAATCACAGTTGGGCTTCTAGTACTCAAAAAACACATTTCATAGATAAAAATAATAAGTAAAAACTCTATATTAAAAATAAATATCTTTAAACGTCTAATAGAAAGTAGATAATATCAAATTAACCTTAAAAATTATATCACGGATAGAAGGTAACATAAAAATTCAAGCCGTTTTCACAAATTTAGGTTGTTGACTCAGGATGAAAATGAAAAACAGAAATTAAATGTCCCTATTCCAGATACTTTTATTGTTCCAGCATTAATCCAATATCAATCCAGCATTCACATTGGGAGATCCAAGAGTAGAGTTTTGTGATCAAGAGCCCAGTCAATACATACAGGGACAGGTTACTTCAGATCTGATTAGATTATTAGTAACCTTGATCTCAGAAGGGTAGCCTTTACTAAGTTTGGAGGTATTGTGGCAAGGCTAAACATTTCTTTTTTTTTTCAGAGATTTTATTTATTTATTCATGAGAGATACAGAGAGAGGCAGAGACACAGGCAGAGAGAAGCAGGCTCCTCACAGGGAGCCTGTTGCAGGACTCGATCCTGGGACCAGTATCATGCCCTGAGCCAAAGGCAGACGCTCAACCGCTGAGCCACCCAGGTGTCCCAAGGCTAAACATTTCAATTAAAAAGTGTTAACTCATAAATGTTCTTACATAAAAGTGTCAGATAGCTCACTGGTCTCATCAATTTCAAATATTTAGTTTATTCAAAAATGTAAAAATGCCACTTATATGGGCTAGAATTTCACATGATCTCCAATTGGGATTATACTGATCTAGAATTTCAGTAACATAGTCTACAAAAATATACAAACATAAGTTACTTATTGGAAATCAAGCTAAGAACAACCACTGAGAGTCCAGAACAATTATATTCTTTTCAATTACCAAAATACTCTTCTAGAATCAGGCAGGCTCACTTGTTTCATAAACACTGTAAAAGGGAGGAAAAATTTGAAATACTGAATAAAGGAAAACCACAGTCCTAATGTAACCACTGCCACAAAAAAGCAAACAAATTCAGAATCCACAGTGTTTCCTTGGATTCCAAAACATACCACTGGTCTTTATATTGTCTGAAGGACATTGAGCCACATTCTCTGCTGTGGAACCTAACACATCGCTGTGCAGGTTACGAAACAGATATTTATTTATGCTTTAACAGAAAGAATTCTGAGAACCATCATAAATGGTTCATCATAAATAAACATTTATTTAACTACAGTCCAGATTCGCAGCTCACTTATTCATCCTCCACTGATTTGAGAACTTAGAGGAAATCAGCCCCGGAGATATTAGTAGCTGGGGAGAAGATACTCAGTAGATTCCTTCAGTTTTTGTTTCAGAGTGGTGATTTTAATTTTACATACACTTTCAGTAGTGAAAATCTGCTTCCTTAAACATGTACCTGATTGAGCCCAGGTCAGCAGATTATAAGGATGCCAGAACTGCTAAGGCAGCAATCCATGTCTACTCAGACTGTCCCCCTCTAGTTTTCCTACTGTAGCCTTACCAGAGGTGGTCTACCCTCTTGGAATAAGGCCGGGCTATAACCCTAGCGTGACTCCCAACCGTCCTTTTAATAGAAAGTGGTCTCTTCCTAAATCAGACAAGCCACACTCATTCTCAACAAGCAAAATCAAAAGTCAGAATCAAGGTAGCCATAAAAACCACCAATTAACTTCGCCAAGAGGTAAGAGTCCTCTTTTGAAGACTTCTCTTGGACTCCCTGAGGATTCTGACAACCAAAGAAAGACATGATAAGGGCTAGATTTGTATGTTTCCAGCGCAATTCTACGTAATTTGAAATTTAAGTAAACTATTGCTTTCAAGGCTACTCGAACATACCTCATTTTTTTAAAGGTAGTATTTCTTATTTTTCAAGAATAGATCATCACACACGTTGTTTTTTTTTTAAAGGTCCCAAAAGGCACATGAAAGTAAGTCTCCCTTTCACTCGTCCACCCCCCCCCCCGCCCCGCGCAGGTGCCTCCCCAAGAACTACTGCGTCTTGAGGCCCTTCCCGTCGACCTTCTATGAACGTACAAACATACGCAAGTGTTTTAAACCAATTATCCCCTATTATACACTCAGTGGCAGCTGCAAAATTGCTGCTGAACGCCTCTGGGCGTAAAGGGGGCAATCAGCTCGGGCGTGCGGGGTGGAAGGGACGGAGATTTATCTTGAAGCTGTGGTTTCGCACACCGCGCGCCCGGCTGTCCCTCGGTGGCAGCTCTCCGCGGGGGAGGGCGTGAGACCCAGCACGAGCCACCCCCGGGGCTGCCTCTGTCCGTCCTGGCCTGCCTTTCACCTACGTCCCAATCTTTACGTAGATTTTGTATTCTTCCTGGAACAAGTGAAGTACCTCGACTCACCTTAAAAAAAAAAAAAAAAAGCCTGATTCTGAAGGTAACTTTCAGCACCGGGTGACCTCGTCCCCGCCAACCTGCAGCCTGCTTCCGCCGCGTCCCGGGAAGGGACCAGGAGCCAGGGATGGGAGCCCCGAGGGGCGACGGCGCCCCGAGCCCCGCGCCGCGCTTTCCTACACACGAATGTTCCCGAGCAGAAGCCCCAAGTCCTCGGGCGCCCTCGCTCCTCCCTCGGGATGCTCGAGCGGCTCCCGCCCCAGCCCCGGGCCGCAGCCCCAGCCCCGCGCGGCCGGACCCCCACGACCCGCAGAGATCGGGGTCCCCCCGCTCGCCCTCCCGGTGCCCCGCGGCGCCCCCAGGAAGGCGGGAGCCCAGGCAGCCCCCGGCGCCCCGCGGCCCCCGCCCTGCAGCCCGTGCGGGAAGCCACAGGTAGGGGGGCGGGGCGGCGCTCACCTGCGCACAAGGGGCGCCCTGGGCGCCGGCGGGAGACCCGGTGGCGGAGGAGGCCATGTTGCGAGCTGCTGCCGCCGCCGCCGCTCCTCCAGGAACTCCGGTCCCCCCTCCCCGCCCCGCTCCTCCTGCCCCCAAACGCGGGACTTCTGGGGGAAAAGTTCGGCTGCGGCTCGGCCTGGCCCGGCCCGGCGCGGCCCCGCGGCGCCCGCCCCGCGGCTGTCTCCTCCCCCTGCTGGGCCGGCCGCGGCCGCCAGGTGCCCGCCCGGGCCGGGGCGCGGGGGAGGGGGGGTCGGGCCAGGTGGGGAGGCGCGGCCCGGCGCGAGCGGGAGGACGGCCTCACCTGAGCGGCTGGGGCGCGGGGGGGAGGGGCTCGGGCCAGGTGGGGAGGCCCGGCGGGCGCGGGAGGCACGGCCTCACCTGGGCGGCGGGGGGGGGGGGGGGGGGGGCTCGGGCCAGGTGGGGAGGCCCGGCGGGCGCGGGAGGACGGCCTCACCTGGGCGGCAGGGGGCGGGCGGGGGGGGCTCGGGCCAGGTGGGGAGGCCCGGCGGGCGCGGGAGGGACGGCCTCACCTGGGCGGCAGGGGCGCGGGGGGGGGGGGGGGGACTCGGGCCAGGTGGGGAGGCCCGGCGGGCGCGGGAGGACGGCCTCACCTGGGCGGCAGGGGGCGGGCGGGGGGGGCTCGGGCCAGGTGGGGAGGCCCGGCGGGCGCGGGAGGACGGCCTCACCTGGGCGGCAGGGGCGCGGGGGGAGGGGCTCCGGCCAGGTGGGGAGGCCCGGCGGGCGTGGGAGGACGGCCTCACCTGGGCGGCAGGGGGCGGGGGGGAGGGGCTCGGGCCAGGTGGGGAGGCCCGGCGGGCGCGGGAGGACGGCCTCACCTGGGCTGCAGGGGCGCGGGGGCGGGGGGAGGGGGGGACTCGGGCCAGGTGGGGAGGCCCGGCGGAGGCCCGGCGAGCGTGCCCAGGCGGGCGCGGGAGGGAGGCCTCACCTGGGCAGCAGGGGCGCGGGGGCAGCCCTGGGGAGAGACCGAGGGCGAGTCCCGGGTCCCGCGGGCGTCCGAACACAGTGCCCGTAGTCGCCTCCATCATGAGAACAAAGTAAGAATATTCTCCGTTTGTTTGGCTAATTGAACTATTCAAGTGAATAAAGCCATCGAGCACTATGGCTTTGGCCTCTGTGCTAGTACGAACCCACGGCTTCAACCCCACAGAAGCAGTGTCTGCCCGGCGGAGAGCCTCCCAGCGCGGCCCCAGCAGCGCGCACGCTGCCTCGCACACCCCCGGCTACTTGTCCAATTAAGAAACAAACCCCCAGGGCCGTCCGGGATGTGAGGCAGGCGCTGAGCGTGATCTAGCAGGGAAATAGGGGACAGGACCTCTGAGCGTCCTTGTTCCTAGGAGCTTAAAGAGCAAGGCTTGCGGAGCTCCCGTCCTGGACCGGGCTGAGGGACAGAAGGATTCAGGACCCGACCCCATCCGACCCACCCCCCCCCCCCCGGAGCATTTATTATTCGGATCAGAAGTGAAGCAGGACAACCACCACCCCTCCTATAAGTCTCCCAAAGGGAGAGCCTCTCCCTGGAGTCGGGGGAGACTCCTTCAGTCTGCATCAGCAGGGCCAGAGCTTTGAAGGACAGCGAGTCACATCGGCCAGAAAGTTACTTCCTTTTCAGTTCTCTTTTGGGTTCTTCTGACTACTGCAGGAAGAAAGTATTCTGATAAACTCTCTATTTATCAAAGAGCGGGCCCCTGGCTCAAAGCCCTAGGTAAGCACTGGTACCTAACTAGAATTTATAGCATTGTTTTATTGTCATTGTTCAGTTTCATTGTTTATTGTTACTGTTACTTTCTATTTATGGCAAGTGAAAGTGTCTTCTATTTATGGTAAGGTTTCCTTTTTAAGCAAGTATATGTAAGGGGTTTTTTGCTTGTTTTGTTTTGTTTTTAGATTTTATTTATTTATTCAGGAGAGACACAGAGAGGCAGAGACATAGGTAGAGGAGGTAGAGGGAGAAGCAGGCTCCTGGCAGGGAGCCCGATGTAGCCGGATGTGGGACTCCATTCTGGGACTTCAGGATCATGCCCTGGGCTGAAGGCAGGCACTAAATCACTTGAGCTACCCGGGGGCCCCTATATGTAACTCTTTAAAAATTATATAAATATAGTAATAATTCAGATGGGACTGAGATAAAGCAAAATTCTAGAGGTAGGTAAGGAATAACTGAAATATACAACAGTATTTTCATCAATGAATGACAACAAAATGCAGGAATGAGTCTTTAACAGAAAGTAGTGACTTAGGTGTGCCTCTGATTTAACACCTAACTCACTTCCTCTGTAACACACATAAAGTTGAAATAACATTTACTGGCATCAGCTCTGTGTTGGGCTCTGTGCTAAGCATCTTCATATTATCACGTTTAGTCCTCCTAAAATCTTTGCAAGACAGGCAGTACAATCAGTAAGTTGAATCTCAGAAACATTATTTTGGACAAGGTCACAAACCAATAGAACATGAATGACTATTTGAAGTTTGAGCATCCCCAACTTGAGTTTTGAAAACCACTTCAGTATTTAACATATCCACACACACATAAAATTTGAAATTTTATATCAAATTCAACATCTCCAAGAGATCCACACGTGCTCCAAAAAGTTTAAGAGCCACTGTTATCATTACTTACAAGACAAGACACTCCCATATCTTGGGTTATAAGGTCCGTGGAGGCAAATGCTCTGTCTTCTTATGTCTTTACTATACCCAGCCTGGTGCTTTATCCCCTCAGGAATTGGTTGAGCTCAATCAAATTTGGGAAGCACACAATTCAGGCTACAAGAATGGGGTGAAGGTGGCTTGGGAAGAGCATTGCTTTAGTCAATCCTGAACACGCATGGAAATTTTACAAGCCAGCTCCCTGGCACCCATATAGCCATAAAAGTCATCTTAAACAAATGGCAAGCAGCCAACCAGGTAGCCAAAGGAGGCAGGAGGGTGCAAAAGCCTGGCTGGAAGTTAGCACAAGAAGCAGTACCTGGGAGATGATTCCAGAAAGTGGTGCTTTCCCACAGAGCTATTCCAGGGCCGTCTACTTCTGAGATGCACTTGTATTCAGGTTGAAGACACTTCTCCTCCAGATGCAGCTTACAGCACACTGAAAAAGCTGACTACAAGAAGTGACTGGGAGTCTGGCAGCACTCTCCTACCTTTAAAAACTAAAATTAAACCCAAATCTTTCCGTACCGCCCATTACCTCCTCTAACTTTGGCCTTCTGCTCTCTGTCCCTCCCTTCACAGCCGAGTGTCTTAAAAGGATGGTGGTCCCTTGCACACTCCTCTGTTCAGTCACTCTCTGCCCCTCCTCAGCTACTGAAACTGCTCTTCTCAAATCACAGTTAACATCTCATTGGCCATGGCCATTGTGGAGTTGTCCAGACCTTATCTCAGTTGACCTCCCTAGGGCACTTAATGTGGTCCCCGGTTTCCTTTCCTTCCCCTTAAGTAGTTTCTTGAATTCTGACTCCAGGCTTCCTTACTTCTGAAACCAGGCACTGTCTGTAATCTCATCCACAGTGAGGCTTCAGCTATCACCTAACAACTCCCAAATCCAACTAAGATCATTTCCCTGAGCCCCAAACTCATACTTTGTCAGGTCTAAAAGGGAACGCCAAGCAACAAAGACCTGGAAGCCAGGAGAGGGGGCTGGGAGGTTCTGGAGGCAGGGAGGCTCTGGACCTCCTCCCTCCCAGTCCAATCAGATATCAGAAATGGGGTCCTAACTAATTCCTTAAAATCACTCTAAATCGTCTCCTCTTATCCATCCCTGCCTTTAAGCCCCTCTACTTGCTACAAGTTATTGAGCAACTACTATGCACCAACCATGCCAACTTGCATTTTCTTTTTTTTTTTTTTTTTTAATTTTTATTTATTTATGATAGTCACAGAGAGAAAGAGAGAGAGGCAGAGATATAGGCAGAGGGAGAAGCAGGCTCCATGCACCAGGAGCCCGACGTGGGATTCGATCCCGGGTCTCCAGGATCACGCCCTGGGCCAAAGGCAGGCACTAAACCGCTGCGCCACCCAGGGATCCCCCAACTTGCATTTTCTCATCATCTCACTAGACAACGACAGTCACCTGAATTTTGTGTAGGGCATCAGTTGTGCCATCCAATATTATAGTTTTTCTATAATTTCAAATCTGTTCACATGACTACACACTGTTAAAATCTTGTAAGAGCATTCTTCATGCTTCAGAGTAAAGGTTAGATGTAGTGAGGTCCCTGACCACTGCCTCTACCTGAACTCAGCTGTTCTCCACCAGCACCTCCATCCCCTTGCCCTTCTCCGTCTCTGTCTCAGGCACACTATACACATGGCCATCCTGAATTATCTGCAGTTCCCCCCAAACACCAAGTCCATTGTCTTTCTACAGGCTGTCCCCACTGCCTAGAAAACCCTTACCACCATCTGGTAGGGGTTTACCACCAGTCCCCTGCCTCCTCTATGGGGTTAATTCTTATTCATCCAGCAAGACTCCATTCGGATAACACATCTTTAAGGAACTCTTTCCTGATAACTTTTTCTTTTTCTTTTTTTTTTTTTAAGATTTTATTTATTTATTCATGAGAGACACGAGAGGCAGAGACATAGGCAGAGGGAAAAGCAGTCTCCCTGTGGGGATCCCGATGTGGGACTCTATCCCAGGACCCCAGGAACATGGCCTGAGCTGAAGGCAGATGCTCAACCACTGAGCCACATAGGCACCCCGCCCCTGACAACTTTTTTTTTTTTTTTTTTTTTTATTTATGATAGTCACAGAGAGAGAGAGAGGCAGAGACACAGGCAGAGGGAGAAGCAGGCTCCATGCACCCACCAGGAGCCTGATGTGGGACTCGATCCCGGGTCTCCAGGATCACGCCCTGGGCCAAAGGCAGGCGCCGAACCGCTGCGCCACCCAGGGATCCCCTGACAACTTTTCAATTAAAATGTGGTTCAGGGTCTCCTGGCTGGCTCAGTTGGTAGAGCTCACAACTCCTGATCGTGGAGTCTTGTGTTTGAGCCCCCACGCTGGGCATAGAGATTACTTTAAAAAATATAAGATGAAATAAAATTATTAAGAATGTAGGGGATCCCTGGGTGGCTCAGCGGTTTCGCACCTGCCTTTGGCCCAGGGTGCCATCCTGGAGTCCCGGGATCGAGTCCCGCGTCGGGCTCCCGGCATGGAGCCTGCTTCTCCCTCTCCTCTGCCTGTGTCTCTGCCTCTCTCTCTCTCTCTCTCTCTCTATGTCTATCATAAATAAATAAAAATAAATTAAAAAAAAAGAATGTAGTTCATCACCCTTTCTTTGTTTTTCCAAAAGATCTTGCAGTGTAACTGTAGTTATTTTAAAGACTATTTATAGTCTTCATTCCATTTAGTGTGAATAGTCACATGTTTTAATTGCAGGGTACTACCCCAGACCCTTTCATGGGTGTTATGCAGTATATAGTATGTGCACCATATTAACATTGTAAAACTTCAGAATTGTGAAACACATATACCTTCAAATGTTTCAGATAAGATGTATAGATCAGTATAACCATTGCTTTCCTTGTCTGTCTTCCCTTATAACGAAAAGCTTCTTGAAGCATCCGACTCTTTTTCAAGTCTAAATCTCCAGTATCTAACAGAATGCCAGACTCAACAAAGGCTCGCTGAATAAATTCAGAATATATTTGTGAACTTGGACAGTATTTCATAGGACAGGTTCCCAAGGTCGAAACCCGATACCTTTCCTTGCTTCCCTCCAGCTTTCCCCCCTCTGGGCTACACTATACCTTGCATGCACATCAGATTTCTCACTGTATAATCATTGTTTGCATAACTGTGTCTGCAGTGAGACGGAGCTGGTTGAAAGCAAAGATGATGATGTATTAATCTCTGTATTTCTGTGTTCGCAGTAACCAGCACAACGTCAGACCTTTTACATCCTGGCTCTGTACACTCCGTTGAATGATAGAGGGTAGAAAAAAATCAAAGAAAGAGAGAGAAAAGAAGGAAAGATAAAAAGAAGTTGGAAGAAGTCTGGGTGAAGATGATTTAATCTCTCTCTTTTTTAAAAAAAAAAGTCACTCTACTGGGGGGCAGGAGCCAGAGCCTTTATATTTTCTCCCAGAGGATAGCATTTTGATATATATTTTAAGATTTTATTTATTTATTCATGAGAGACACAGAGAGAGAAGCAGAGACACAGGCAGAGGGAGAAGCAGGCTCCCCACGGGGAACCCCATGCGGAACTCGATCCCGGTACCCCAGAATCATGCCCTGGGCCGAAGGCAGGCGCTCAACCACTGAGCCACCCAGGTGTCCCTAATTTAATCTCTGAAGAGAACTCTAATAGAATATTCTGAACTCCTCACCTCGCAATATTTGTCATGTTCGTGCATCACCTTTACTGCTTAATATTTTTATTTAAGTTAACTTACTTTTTAATCTTACAAACTTATGTGTAAAAGAAACAGTACTGGGATGCCCAGGTGGCTCAGCTGTTGAGCATCAGCCATCGGCCCAGGGCATGATCCTGGAGTCCTGGGATCAAGTCCCACGTCGGGTTCCCTGCATGGAGCCTTCTGCCTGTGTCTCTGTCTCTCTCTGTGTCTCTCATGGATAAATAAATAAAACCCAAGAAAGAAAAGAAAGAAAGAAGAAAGAAAGAAAGAAAGAAAGAAAGAAAGAAAGAAAGAAAGAAAGAAAGAAAGAAAGAAAGAAAGAAAGAAGAAAGAAAGAAAAACACTACCTTATTATGTTAATGGAAAATCACTTTCACTTGCATTCAAATATTGTAAATTCTTTGATTTATTCTGTATTGTGCCTGAGGCCCTCTTCTTCAATTAAAAAAAATGTAACAAGGGTTAAGAGGACACAAACACTAGCACTAGGTGTAAACTTTCTCCTCAGTGTTAACAGAAGGAGTGAAAAAGAACTGAAAAGGGAATATCTTATACAATATTAATATTTATTTAATACCACGTCCTTAAGCCACCTAAAGTTACTTCAAGAACCACCACTACAAGGACTATAGGAACTTTCTTCTCTTACCCTCACTCTGCTTATACATTTATATATACATTTATATATTTCTCCACAACTTCAGATAGACACCTGGGTGGCTCACTTGGTTAAGTGTCCACCTTCAGCTCAGGTCATGATCCCAGGGTCCTGAGATCAAGCCCCACATGGAGCTCCCTGCTCAGCGGGGAGCCTGCTTCTCCCTCTCTCTTTGCCCTTTCCCACCACTCATTCTCTCTCTCTCTCTCTCTTTCTGTGTCTCTCTCTCAAATAAATAAAATCTTTATTTTCCTTCCAGAGTAATTTCTACTAAATGAGACTTTAACTCACAATTGTGTTTACACAGTAATTTCCCACTGGACATTAGCAAAAAACAAAAGTCGATTTTTTACATGCAATAAAGAGGAAAATAAGAGTACTACAGAAAGTTTGTGCCTGTGAGAAAACTTTTTTTTAAGTTTAGGAGATTATGGTTAGTGAATATGTGTTTGTTTCCTAAGATCAGCAAGTAATAGAAAAGCATTTTTCAAATAAAAGAAACATATTTGGTTACCACTATCCATGGGGTCTGTGACTATACATGGGAATATGTCCCATAATTTGTCAATTTTGTGAAAGAAAACAGCTCACCAAGCACAAAGTTGAACCAAAATGTTTTCTCTCTTGTGGCTTATGGCCTTTCTCCCCATTTATGGTCTCAACTGGGTTAGAAACTCATACTTCTAAATATACGATAAAGATCATGGCTTGGCAATACTTTATCAAGGTCAATTGGAATGAGAAACAATGTTTATTCATTAAGTTTTGCAATCCTGTGTAGAATACGGTTAAATAACTTATTTTAGTGTTCACTTCCATTACTTAATTCCTTAACTTTCATAAACATTTGAAAGGAAATAGAGATTATTCAAGTATCTCCTATGGAATGAGAAACACTGTCTGACTCAACATATTTGAGATAACTAATTATTGATTTTAAAAACCCAATCACATGGGGTGCCTAGCTGGCTCAGTCAGTAGAGCATGTGACTCTTGATCTCAAGGTTGTGAGTTCAAGCCCTATGTTGGGTGTAAAGATTGCTTAAAAATAAAACCTTAGAAGAAATCACAAATTAGTTTACAAAATGGGATAATAAACTTCATAGTGATGGGACACCTGAGTGGCTCAGTGGTTGAGCATCTCCCTTGGGGTCCAGGTGTGATCTTGGGGTCCTGGAATTGAGTCCCACATCCGGCTCCCCTCAGGGAACCTGTGTCTCCCTCTGCCTTTCTGTGTCTCTCATGAGTAGATAAATAAAATCTTAAAAAAAAAAAACTTCATAGTGGTAATAAGCTTCACGATCATAATGAACTTCATAGTATAGTTACAGAAAAGATCACTTTCTCTCCACATGCTGAGTATGAAAATTTTTCATCAATTCCTCTACTTTGGTCCAGGATTTCAAAATCACAGAAAGTGATGATAATATGAACAACAATAATATCAATCCTCAAAAGGACATATAAAAAGTTTCCATAAAGCAAAACGAATTAGCAGTGGGAGGTAAATTGGTAACTTTCAGCCCCAAATTAAGAAAGAAAAGCAAATTTTTCTTATTACCCTTGCCTGACTTCCCACTGAAATGAGCTGTGTTGGTCTAGTTGAGGACCTGAGGAAAAGAAGGAAAGGAAAGGGAAAGGAAAGAGAAAGGGAAAGGAAAGGAAAGGAAGACTTGGAGTTGTTCACTGACGTGGTACAAGAAGAAATGAATAAAATGAACAGACTTTCCTTTAAAATGTTTTCTTGTCCCCACATCTTCTGTTTTAGTTTCCTCTTGCTCCCTTTGCCCTCCTCCATCCTGTTTCAGCTAAGCCAGGACCAAGTTCTCTTAATTCAGGCATTTTCATCCTTGTCTGAAGTCAAGGGAAAAAATAACCATGAAGCTCCTTGACCTACTCCACGTAAACTTTGCTCAGTGCCCAGAGAATGGCCTGTTTCAGTCTTGTGTTTTATAAAGCTATGTCTAGTGGCCTTCTGTGGGACTCCTGCATCGAGGAATTCTAATTGTACACCATTTGGACTTCAAATCTGAGTTTTGAAACACAAACCAAACCAGGAAGGAAATAAATAAGTTCGATTCGATGAAATGGAAACACACAGCACAACTCCTCAACACAGCCCCCAAACCAGCTGCAACCTCCCAGAGCATCGAGAATTTCTGGTCACTAAGACAGTCCTATAACTGACCATTTAATTTTGCCCCCTCTTCCCCTTGTCCACTCTTTCAAGAACAGTGTGTGTGTGTGTGTGTGTGTGGCTTGCTTAAATTTTAAATTGAAAGTTTTAGAGAGCCGTATTAAAATCCTTGTGGACACTCAGGATCCTGATACAACCAGACTTGGGGAATCACTGACTTAGTTAAAACTGTTAACTACAGAAACTGTCTTCACAATCTTCAGCTCAGGCCTGTCCCTTCTTTATAATATAATCATCACTTTCCTCTTCTGAAGACTGGTGCTTCCACATGAAATCGAGCAAGTTTCTCCACTACAAAAGGGTGCCACACCCAGGTGCCATTCCCATCACAGTTACGCTAGAGTTGAGTATTCATGTTACATGGTTTTGGCAGACAACCCTAAGAAAACCACTATATTTAAAAAATATTTCCTGCAAATGGAGATACGGTGTCTTAAAGAAGAAGAGGGTCTACCTTTCTTCACACAGAGGTAGTCACCCGCTTCCAGAGGTCTTCCCCAAAAGGGAACATCAAACTCAAAGTCCTGGGAAAGCAGGAAATGGTGTTATATCCACCACCATAGATCCCAGCACCTAGCACTGGACCCATGCTAAATTAATGCTTGTTGACTGTCTGAACTATGTATGTTAGGTACGAGGCTTCCAATTCATTGAAATATACTTTCTCCTCTCCATCCCTTTTATCTTCTCTTACACTAAATTTATAAATCCATAGTGAACAATTTTAACAAAACTTTTTTTTCAACTTCAATGCTTCTGCAGTTATATTTTAAAACAGAACAGGATGATCGATATCAGGTTTCGTGGCTTTTGTGTTTCACAACATTCAACCGAAGTCTGCCTTTTGAATTTTATTTTGTAAAATGACATTTACATGATGTAGAATGAAGCAATCAATTCTTAAGAAGTAATGACAAGAAACACAAAGAACAAAGGCTAGTGCGCATAGATTTTCACTTTGTAGACTTGTCATCACACTCCCTCTGTTTGTTGTAGTAATAGAAAGTTTGTCTTTTCTCTGGAGTTTCTTCACATAGCCTGTCTCTGGCCAACGATCTACCATAGAAACTTGTTTCACTTGTTTATATTCGATTTCATTCCTGTATCCTGCTTGCTGAAATCTGTACATTTTCTCTCTTCTGACCAGTTTTTGGCACGACTTACTGATTTTGGTTTCATGTCAGAACTAGCCATGGCTATGGAAGTCTTATTGCCAATTCTTTCTCCTGGCTGTTCCTGGCCCACCTTCCACATTGAGGCTTTGGTTGGGGCTGCTGCCCTCTGCCTGTCATAGTCTTGCTCCATTTATCCCCACCGCTAACAACTTCATCTTGGTCTTTTATTAATGTCAACAAAACTATTGATAAATAGAATGGAAAGATATATAAAGATATATGAATGCTACATGTTGTTACTTGTTGATTTATATGACAATGACATAAGAAATTTATTTCAAATACTTTCTTTTTGGGCAGCCTGGGTAGCTCAGCGGTTTAGCGCCGCCTTCAGCCCAGGGTGTGATCCTGGAGACCCGGGATCGAGTCCCACATCGGGCTCCCTGAATGGAGCCTGCTTCTCCCTCTGCCTATGTCTCTGCCTCTCTCTCTCTCTCTCTCTCTCTCTTTCTGTGTCTGTCATGAGTAAATAAATAAAATCTTAAAAAAAAAATTCCTTATCCCCCCTGCAAAGCCTGGCCCCTGCCTGCCTCTCTAACCTCACCTCCTGCCCTATTACTCTTTCTCTGCAAGCTCCAGCCCACCAGCCTAAATTCTGTTTCTGAAATGTGCCCAGACCCTTCTAGTCTCGTGGCTTCCCTACCTGATGCTCCTTCTACCAGAATCATCTTCCCTGCCCTTCCTCCAGGTCTTCTTGCTACCTCTTTCTTAATATTTAGGTCTTGGGCAGCCTGGATGGCTCAGTAGTTTGGCGCGGCCTTCAGTCCAGGGCCTGATCTTGGAGACCAGGGATTGAGTCCGGCATTGGGCTCCCTGCATGGAGCCTGCTTCTCCCTCTATCTGTGTCTCTGTCTCTCTATGTCTCTCATGAATGAATAGATAAAATCCTTTAAAAATAATTAATATTTAGGTCTTAACATCAAGGTCATTTTTCCCCAGAAGCCTTCCAGGATCTTCCAGTCTTGCTTCATCATCAATCGTGTTTTTCTTTGCACAACATTCATTACTATGTGAACTCTCTAGTCTTGTTCATTGCCTGTCTGTCTCACTAGAATATACGCTCTATAATCTTTTTCCCATTTCTTAACTGCTATATCATCAGAGCATTCAATAGTGCATGCTCAAGAAATATTTATAAACATCTACTTAATGAAAGTTTATTAACAAAACTCCCATGCTCCTCACCACAATTTACTGCTTCCCAGGACTGGCTGAGCCTCTTTCTCATGAGTCACATTATAACCAGGGCACCTGGGTGGCTCAGCTGGTTAATCATCTGCCTTCATCTCAGGTCATGATCTCAGGGTCCTGGGATCAAGCCCCTCATCAGGCTCTCTGCTCAGGGAATCTGTCTCTGTGCTCTCCCTTCCTCTCTCAAATAAATGAATAAAATATTTTTTAAAAAGTCACATCACAACAGTTGGTTGGGAAACCATTTCATTTGTGTTGTTCCATCCATATTCCTTAACTTATATTATCACCCCAGAAGCATAAGCAGACAAAAACAAACTAGACCAACTGTGCTGGCCAGTTAGTTCAATGCAAAGATGATGCTATGCTCCATTTAAAGAACAATACTGTTGAAAATGACAGCCTCACCTTAATAGGGCTAAAATTCTGTTGCTTAGATAAGCAACCTTGCCAAGTGGTTTACCTCTGAGAATGCTATTCTTCAAAGATCTCATTAACAATGAAAAAGTGGGGGGCACTGGGTGGCTCAGTGGTTGAGTGCCTGCCTTTGGCTCAGGGCGTGATCCCAGTATACTGGGATCAAGTCCCACATTGGGGTCCCCACAGGGAGCCTGCTTCTCCCTCTGCCTATGTCTCTACCTCTCTCTCTCTCTCATGAGTAGATAAATAAAATCTTTTTTAAAAAATGAAGAAGTTGTGGTCTATAAGGGAAAAAACTTCCATTTCACACCAAGTTCAGGGGAAATCAACAGGATTTTTTTTCCATAATTACGTCTTGCCATGAATATAGTCATATGTATTTCTATTCATGACTAGATTATAAATTCTTTACGAGTAAGGACTATGATTTTTGCATTCCCATGATGTTCAACATAGAGGTATTTAATAAATACTCAATGTCTTAAATAAAGTATAAGAAAGGGGAGGAAACAGTGGAAGTGATTGATTTCAAAGCAGTCGAAAGCCTTCTGAATCTGGGGCCCCTCTGTGGCTCAGTCAGGTAAGCATCTGACTTTGGCTCAGGTCATGATCCTAGGGTCCTGGGTTGGAGCCCGACATTGGGCTCCCTTCTCAGCAGGAAGCCTGCTTCTTCCTCTCCCTCTGCTTCTGTGCACATTCTCTTTCTCTCTTTCTCTCTCTCTGATAAATAAATAAATAAATAAATAAATAAATAAATAAATAAATAAATCTTTTAAAAAAAAGAGAGAAAAGAAAGCCTTCTAAATCCCTAGCCTGAAAAAAATAAAATAAAATAAATCCCTAGCCTGTTAAAAGGAAGTAATAAGCATTTGATTTGCAATACTGAAGAGCACAGTTGTGGTAAAAAGTCAGGATCAGGATTCAGAGAGCCAGAATCCCTGCCCCCTTACAGGTCCTTATGGCTGGACTAAGAATCAAATTGACAGGAGATACACTAACAAGAGGAAAATAAAATGTAATAGGCATACATACTGGGAATCCACACAGACATGGAATGCCAGAGACAGGCAGGCAGGGATATATATATCATTCTGAACTAAGCAGAACGAGGTAGGGATTTGGGACCTCAGAGGAAAGGAATGCATTTCACAGAGTGAGAAGAAGAGCAGATGTTTGGTAATTAGATGTTTGCCCTGCCATACAGATGGGTCACTCAGATAAAATTTATCTCTGTTAATAACCCTTATCTGTGAAAGACCTCCGGTGTGGATTCTTCTGTGTAGTTAGATGAGAGACAAAGTTTCTCTTGAATCCACAGGGTCTCAAGTGCCTTTAGTTCAAAATAATCCACATGTCAAAATTCCACATTCAGAGGGTGAGGGGGTCTGAGCCCCTTAGCCCCCTCATCTGGAACTTCTGTGGGAGTTTCACATATTATAAGTTGAGCTGGTAGGTTGTCTTGTCTCATCGATCCACTAACTTAGTCTTGACAATAGATGAGTTAGGTCAAACTCGTTTCAGGATGTATGATATAGGTATATTATCAAAGTTAGACCGATGATTCAAGTAATCAGGTATTAAATAAGGGGCATTTCTGTGGAAACAAAAGAAAAACAATGGTAAATGATTGGATCAAATATTAAGACAGTTTCTGAGTTTTGAGGGCAGCCAGCTGTGAGGATATCTAGTTGTCAGACTTCAAGTATCTTGAGTGAGGATAGGTAATGCAATCTTTTTTTTTTTTTTTTTTAAGATTTTATTTATTTATCCATGAGAGACACAGAGAGAGAGAGAGGCAGAGGGAGAAGCAGGCTCCATGCAGGGAGCCCGATGCAGGACTTGATCCAGGATCACGCCCTGGGCCAAAGGCAGCCACTAAACCGCTGAGCCACCCAGGGATCCCCCTCTAGTGATATTTTTGAGTGGCCCATAAAGCAAGAGCACAAAGATTGTCTGTGCCTGAGCTGTTATGGTGATTTCTTTGCATCAAGTCATTTAGCTTGTGGAGCTTCAGAAAAAAGGGCAGTTTTAGTTCTCAAATGATTCCAAGTTAGAAAGATAGGAGAAAAATCAAAATGTTAGATGGAAAGCTATAACTAAGCATTGAAGAACACTAGAAGAAATGAGGATTTAGTTCATTTTATAATGAATAGTATTAAAATATAATATCTACAAAAACATGCTATTCAAACATTTTCTCTATATTACCACCTTAATTTTTACCAAAGATAGCCAAATTAACATTAATTTGTTTGCAAAATAAGTCTAGTTGCAAAAAACCCTCAGCCTAATTATTTATGTAAATGCAGCAAGAATAGAGATTGACCAGGGACGCCTAGGTGGCTCAACGGTTGAGCACCTGCCTTCGGCTCAGGGCATGATCCTGGGACCCCTGGGGTCCCAGGATCAGGTCCCACATCATGCTCCCTGCATGAAGGCTGCTTCTCCCTCTACCTATGTCTCTGCCTCTCTCTGTGTCTCTCATGAATAAATAAATGAAATCTTAAAAAAAAAAAAAAAGGAATAGTGATTTACCATATAGAGTCTTTAAAACTTGCTTTGGGAACACCTGGGTGGCTCAGTGGTTGAGCATCTGCCTTTGGTTCAGCGTGTGATCCCGGGGTCCTGGGATCAAGTCTCACATCAGGCTCCCCATGGGGGAGCTTCTCCCTCTGCCTCTGTCTCTGCCTCTCTCTCTCTGTGTGTCTCTCATGAGTAAATAAATAAATAAAGGGAAAAAGGGGAGGAATAAAACTTGCATTGTTGGAACTTTTCATAAGGAATCTCTAGATTGAGCTTTTAATAGCCTCTCAAGGTCAGAAACCAAGCCAAATAATTGCCATCAGATTTCACCTGCAATATCTATAGATTTGGGTGAGTTCTTCCCTTCTTGAGTTCCCCAAAATACCCTGAGGTTCCTGCACCTGCCAGTAGCTGACCTTCACTTTCTTTGTAAGGCTGCTAGGAAATCTATAAGCAAGGTATCAATCTGACATTTCTAAGGGGGCTTTATTGGCTCCATAAAGCCAAACTTAGTTCCTTAAAGCTGTCTAGTTACATCTGAGCCTATGCAGGTCCTTTGCAGATATGACATTCCAATCAAACCCTTAGTGATATAACCAGCATTTTCATTTGTGTCTTCTCATAAGGATAATGGATCCTTATTGAACTTATGCAAATAAAGATATTGCCATAAAAATATAAGAATACTCACTGAGAGTTTCTGAATTCTGGAAGGATCTGGAAGGGAGAAAAGATAAATGTTTTAATTTGTTCACAAAAGTATGTTTGATTAAATTGCTGTAAGTCAGTTATCTTAAGAGAAAGTTTTCTTAACTCTGGGAAATTTTTTTTTTAAAGTCAGCAATGTTTCAAACAAAAGTCATTAAAAGTATAATTATCTTCCTCAATTCAGTTAGTCTCATATTATTAATTCTTGCTCTATGTAAATCTAATTTTTCCACTACTTCTGGAAATTTTTACCCAGTTCGGTTTTATGATCTTAATCTTATCAGAAACCTGTAATCAGAGTTTTTTTCCATGAGTCTCACTGAAGATGAAGCACATTTGCAGGAAACTTTTATAGAGGAATCTGAGTAAAAGTATAACTGTCTGTAAGTGATAAAAGACTTAAAAATAGCCATGGTAAAAGATAACAAACACTATTATGTTAACTATACCAGAATTAAAATTTTAAAAAGGTTAATAACAAAAAAATACATATACTACACACACTACACACACAATTTGCATATATACCATGCATACTTCATACACAGAACACAAATACAAAGACACACACACACAGACCTCTGATTTGAGTTCATTATAATGCAACTGACAAGGAAATTTGTAATTTTTGTGAATACAACACTTCAAAATAATAGCATACCAGCCAGGAGTGCCTGGCTGGCTCAGTCGGTTCAGCCTCCAACTCTTGATTTTGACTAAGGTCATGCTCTTAGGGTCATGAGATCGAGCCCCCATGTAGGGCTCTGCATTGGGCATGGAGTCTGCTTAAGATTCTCCCTCTCTCTCTGCCCTTCACCCCCCAACCTGGTATGTGCAACTCTCTCTCTAAAAAATAAAACTATAGGGACGCCTGGGTGGCTCAGCAGTTGAGCATCTGCCTTCACCTCAGGGTGTGATCCTGGAGTCTTGGGATAGAGTCCCACATCAGGCTTCCTGCATGGAGCCTGCTTCTCTGCCTATGTCTCTGCCTCTCTCTCTCTCTCTCTCTCTCTGTCTCTCATCAGCAAAGAAATAAAATATTTAAAAAATAAAAATATAATAGTAATAATAACAATAATATTAATAGCATACCAGGACATTAGATTTCTAGGAGTTTCATGTAATTTTAGAACACCCGTTTTTATAACATCTCTATGTAAATATAATCTAACAGTGTTTAATACCACTTATTTGACAATGCTTCCAAGTAATTTAACGTAAGCCTCATTAATCTAATTTTTCACAAATTTTTTTTTTTTCTCTTGAAAATGTTCTAGGGGCCCTGGAAAATTTCAGTTAGATTATGGTGAAAAGACTTCTTTTTATTTTTTTTTTTAATTATTTATTTATTCATGAGAAATGGGGAGGGGGCAGAGACACAGGCAGAGGGAGGGGGCAGAGACAACGGGCAGAGGGAGAAGCAGGCTCCATTCAGGGAGCCGGACGTGGGACTCGATCCCGGGTCTCCAGGATCAGGCCCTGGGCAGAAGGTGGAGCTAAACCACTGAGCCACCCAGGCTGCCCAAGACTTCTTTTTAGAATTTGATGTTGGAAACTATGTCAAAAAAAAAAAAAAAAAAAATCAAAAGATTTGAACATTTGATTAAGTAGAATCACAATCATTAGGAAACAATATTTAATTATCCATTTCATCAAAGTGACAATAAGAAATCTCAAAGGCAAATGCAGAAGGCCACATAGTTGTGAATAAAATTTAGCTTTTAATAATCGTAAGACTTAGTTTTATTAAGTAATCAAAGACCTGATAAATATGGGAAATTATTTCGGTAAACATTGAGCCATTGTTTTTTAAGCAGATAAAAGGTAAAGAAAACTTTTCTTTACAATTTCTTATGAAGAGCAGACCAATAGTTTAAGAAACTTTCTATTTCTAACAAAGAGAAAAGCTGAATCTCACTCTTAAACCAGCATATTTTTAAAACTCTTCCAATTCCAATCTTAGTCCTGATCATGCATAAAATTATTTTTCAAAGATTTCCCTTCACAAACCTTCCACAACTTTCATATTTTGTCCTAAGCCTTCTCTAAAAACCAGTCTCATTTTAGGGCAAAATTACTTTCTTTTCCCTCAACAAAAATGTATTCCCATTCCTCATACCTTTCTTATCAAAAACACATCTTATTTTCCTTGCATACAGAGTTGCTTACTTTATCATTCATTACATTTGTAAGAATATTAATTTTAGGGGTGCCTGGGTGTATCAGCCAGTTAAGCATATGCCTTTAGCTCAGGTCACGATCCTAGGATCCTGGTATTAAGCCCCTCAGGAGGCTCCCTGATAGCAGGGAGTCTGCTTCTCTTCTCCTTCTCCCTCTGCCTCACCCTTCTGCCTCCCTCTCCCTCTCATTCTCTCTCTCTCTCTGTCAAATAAATAAATAAAATCTTTAAAACTAAGTAAGAGTATTACTTTTAGAAACTTTGGTCTCCAGTGAAAACTAAATAACCAATTTGTGAACTGTTTCTTACACTAGAATTCTCTAAGATGCACAGATTTATTGATATGTTTCATTTCATAATTTTTAGAAACATGAATGTTTTTCATAGTGAGATCTTCCAGTAAAGTATAAAACATTGTTTATTAACAGACCCAAATTCATCCATAGTTTTTCTATAATAAGACAAAAGTAGATAAATAGATAGTAGATCATGATCAGTACTCAATGTTTCACTATTTTGTCTTATTCAGAAATTATCTAAATTGTCAACAAACTTTACTTATCATTTAACTTAGCAAAACTCTAAATTATTAGGTTACCAAAGATTTTGGAAGCTATTTAGAAGCTTGGCTACAAACCTTTTTATTTCTTTGTATCTATTTCATTTACTTGTTCTTAACAATTATGCTTAGACTACCCACAATAACTTCATAAGGCATTAGACATAGTCAGCCATTATTCTAAAGTTTTTTCCTAACAAATTTTGCAACAAAAATACCATGAACTTATTTGACTTCTAGTAAACATAAGTAGAATAAAAGTTTGTACTCAATGCTGATAACTCTAAAGACATGTCTATTTTAATTAAACCAACAACATTAAATTAGCTTTAATAACAAATATTTTGCCAAGTCATGTGAGCTCGAAAAACATTTGGGTTAGTTTCTACCTTTCTGAGCTTTAGAATGCCCAATCCTTAGAAGCACATGTCTTCAAACCAACTAAATAGAGCTCTTTTACATATTAATTTTAGCAGTACCATCTGGAGGTAGAGAAAATATCTCACATTTACTACATACATAGACACACATGACAGGAACACAGACACACAAACTAAGACAAGATGTAAACAAAATCTTAATTTTGTTTCTACTAATATTTGTGGAAAGGACAGTATAGGCCCAATTTTTTAAATCTTCCCTCTATTCACTTATTTATTTTTAAGGAAAACTTTTCCTTAAAGTTTGCATGTCAAAGATTGGCTCTTAGATCCTAGAGAAGGTATTTGTATCAAAATTTATATTGAAGGCAGAGAGAATATCTAAGTTTTTTGCAAGGTGCATGTTTGTAGCATATCTGCCTTGTTATCAGAGGTGCTGGAATCTGGGGATAAAAGCCCTTTCAGTAGTTTGTATTTTTAAAAGGCCTCCTTCCCTCTTTTTTTTTTTTTCCCTTCAGTCTCAGGAGATTGTGGGTTATGTTTACATTTCACAGACATGATAAGATTTATAATTTCAAGGAGTAGAGAAAGAAAGTAAAGAAAAAAATCTTTCAGAGTTCCGGGTAATTGCTATTTAAAATTTACCCTTCTTTTTAAAATACAGAACAATTTTGACCCAGTATCCTGATTATTTTTTAATAATATCCACAAACTTCTTGAGAGAAACAGGCAAAGTTTGGAGATTAGTAAAGATGGATAGGCTTTAACTTGTTTTTAGGGTTGTAGTTCTGGTTTTGCAGAGATTTATAAGGACAGTTGTTCCTAATTCCCCAAAGAACTGGATTAGGCCTTGAATATCAAAGAATTAGCCCATCTTTTTAATGAAATTCACTTTTTTATATCAGGGAGAATTTTAACTAAACTGAGAGCCAAAAGATTTATGCCTTTGTAAAGTCTGTATAAAGCATTTTAACAAAAGCCTTATTTCTAGATGCAGTTTCACCTTGGTTTCTTTTAGTCCCTGACTACTGGCCTTGTGCAAATCAGTTGTAGGAGGGTCTAGGAGAAATGTTGGTCATCTATTTCCTCAGAAGGAAGGTTGTGAATATGGCCAAATAATCTTTCTAATTACTCTCTAAATTTAGGAGGATCTTTTGAGAGGTAAAAGGGCTTTAAAATTTAAAAGCTCTCCTAGTGTCCAAAGGACATAAATTTTTTGTGGTGGGGGTCTAGGATACTCCTACAAAGAATATTGTATAGGAATGACTGAGGGTAGACAGAGCCTGATTATAGAGCTCCAGAAGATAGGAGCAAAATGAGTCAATCTCAAGTGCTTTTGTTAAATTCATTTTCTGGCTTTTAGTATTTATGTGAGCAATCTCTACACGTTGAACCTAGAGTTTAGGTCAGAGCAATCTCTATAAATCTTGTAGGCAAACAAGCTAAAACAGACAGATGCAATCAGATTTTAATAAGCGGAATTTATATTGGATGTGGACATTTCTTTTTGTCTGATGTCTAATTTCTGTTTTTTTATCCTGTCAAGGGAGTCCCTGAGGCTAGCCATTATACTAATAAAACAATTGAGAACTCTTTGTAATATATATATACCCAATTTAAAGGATCTATTATCTGGCCAATAGTGACTCAAACCAATAAACCTTTTAATGGCTTAATCAAAGATGTAAGCGGTGTTCAGGCATAGATGATGCAGCCTCATGATCCAAAAGTTTACCCCTAATATGAATCTAAGAAAGCAAAAACCTTCATTGCACAGGTGGTGAGGATGGTGCAGTGAAAACAGTGTATCCGGTCTCCCACAAAAATGTGAGATGCCTCCAGTCACAGACTCACTAATCTGCAACACCAGACAGGTGCTCTTGAACCTTTCTAACACTAACAAGCAACACAATTTCCCACGGGCTGGAAACTCTCATGACAAATGCCCCGAGAACTGGCACAGCCAAACCCAGAGAGAAACTAGAATCCCCAGTTTATTTGTTTGATCACCAAGGTATACCCCATAAGTACACTCTCCAAATGGTGGAGAACAAAAAGAATAATCTCACTGGGGACGCCTGGGTGGCTCAGTGGTTTAGCACCTGCCTTCTGCCCAGGGTGTGTTCCTGGAGACCCGGGATCAAGTCCCATGTCGGGTTCCCTGCATGGAGCCTGCTTCTCCCTCTGCCTGTGTCTCTGCCTCTCTCTCTCTGTCTCTCTCTGTCTGTCTCTCTCTCTCTCCGTGTCTGTCATGAATGAATAAGTAAAATCGTAAAAAAAAAAAAAAAAAAAAAGAAGAAGAATCTCATTGTTCACAAAGCCAAGCTCTTAGGACATAGAACAAGACAAAAGGAAAAGTCTAACTCTTTCTTTGGGTCTCTCAGAGTCACACTAATACCCAAAGAAATGTGCCGTGGGGTGGGAGGCTGTGTCTTATTATTATTATTATTATTATTATTAAAGATTTTGTTTATTTGAGAGAGAAAGAAAGAGAGCACACAAGCAGAGGGGAAGGGCAGAGGAAGAGGGCGAAGCAGACTTTCCCCTGAGTAGGGAGCCTGACTCGGGACTCAATCCCAGGACCCTGAGATCATGATCTGAGCCAAAGGCAGGCTGAGCCACCCAGGTATCCTGAGACTGTGTGCTGTTTTACAGTGGACCTCACTGCACAGAAGTTTTCTTAAAGTTAGCAAGTGACCTAGTGTTAATCTAACCCATTCTGTGACCAATTTACCTATCACAGGAGTCTTCTTGAGGTGATAAACCCTCTAACACCTTTGAAGTAGTCAACTTGTGCCCCAAAATTTTGTGGCTTTAGCTTCCAAGATGTCTCTTAGCAACAAACAGATGACAAACCACATAAAAGACACAAAGGAAACAGAGACCATCTCTGGGAGGAAATAGATTAGTAACCAAAGAGTACTCTGCCAAATTTAACCAAAGAGTCACCAGACTAGTTCCACAAATATTCTCTCCTGCTAATCTAAATTTAGAAAGAGAGAAAATATTCTTAACCACACTCGCTTCAATGGAGTCTGCAAAGAGAGATTCCGGGAGACTGACATGGTAAGAAATCTCACCTTCTATTGGCTGCATGTCACATGTCCCAGGATCTTTCAGCTGCAACAAGGTCTGTGCAAGCCATGTCCAGTGACCTAAGTATCCTACCAACCATGTCCACTGTCGGCAGCAAGAATTCCTTTCCCACACAGATCCTTCTGGCTGGACTAAGAATCAAATTGACACAAAATACATTAACAGAAGAAAAATCAAATGTAATAGGCCTACATACGGGGAATCCACAGACATGGAAATGCCAGAGACAGGCAGGCAGAATGGGGTATATATGTCATTCTGAACTAAGCAGAACGAGGTAGGGATCTGGGACCTCAGAGGAAAAGAATGCATTTCATAGGGTGAGAAGAAGAGCAGATGTTTGGTAATTAGATGTTTGCCCTGCTATACAGATGGGTCACTCAGATAAAATTTATCTCTGTTAATAACCCTTATTCTGGGAAAGACTTCCAATTTAGACTCTTCTGTGTGATTAAGGAAGGGACAAAAGATTCCCTTGAGCCTGCAGGATCTCAAGTGCTTTTAGCTCAAAATAATCCACATGTCAAAGTGACACATTTCAGGGCCTAGGGCAGGGGTGGGGGTGAGGGGAGGTCTGTCCTAAACCCCTTCACTACTCTGAAACCCTAACGTCAACTTTTTCAGCCTTCATTCCCTCCATTAAATATGTAATCTAGGGCAGCCTGTGTAGCCCAGCGGTTTAGCGCCACCTTCAGCCCAGGGCCTGATCCTGGAGACCCAGGATCGAGTCCCACGCCAGGCTCTCTGCATGGAGCCTGCTTCTCCCTCTGCCTGTGTCTCTGCCTCTCTCTCTCTCTCTTTCTGTGTCTCTCATGAATAAATAAATAAAAATCTTTAAAATAAATAAATAAAGTAATAAATTAATCTTTAGGGTCCTTTCCAACGTTAACAATCTGTGATTTCACCAAGACTTTAATCTCAGCAGCTGAAAAGATAAGCCTGAGATTCAACTAAATAAGACACACTGCAATTAACACATTTGTACAAAAAATATAGAAACAAAGAGCAACCAGAATATTTGAAGATACTTGGACCTACATTCTTCATTCACTCATTTGTACATTCATTCATTCAAAAATACATTTTTAATACTCACCGATATTTTACTAGATGTAGAGAGAGGAATGAATCCTACAGATATTTTTTTAAATACCCAATACATTCTAAGCTCTCTAAACAAGCAGAAGAGAAAGCACACAGCTTGGAGCATATATACCTGGCTGTAGTCCATAAAGCTCAGAAAGGAACATTCCTAACTTGGTGCTCCATAGAATCTGCCCAGTTTCCCTTGCCAGGACATGATGGGTCAGCCACATCACTTGATATTTAGATGCATCCTTCCTAGAAATAAAATTTAATGCTATGAGGACAGTGGGGACAATTTGGTCAATGAATGTCATCAATTATAAGATATTAGACACTGCACAGGAAGCTTAAAATGCCCTGAAATCTGAGAGGTCATATATGAAAGAAAATTGATAGCAGTTTTCCCAAAGTGGGGAACACCCCAAAAATTTATAGGACATTACCAATAATTAGTATGGAACCAACAAACTTTTCTAAACAATTTCAGATCAACCTAAAATAAAAACTGAATTTTTTCCATTTTCCCTATAGAAAATTTTACAAAGCTGCTGTCAGGGTTCCATCTTTACAAAATCCAGACTCTCCTCAGGATTTATCAGTAGGAGAAGAATTAGGGAAGACAAACATCAAAATAATTCGAGAAGGCTTCCCAGAGTGGGTAGGATGGGACATGGGCTTTAAAGGATGAATAGGATTCAGAACTTGTTAAAGGGTGAATTCAGAATTCAGAAACTGTTTGAGTTAATTCACAACTCAGGAAGAGTCCACAGAGCACTCCATCTTCAAAGCCATGCTATATTCCAGGCATGCCAGATGATTGTCTTGCAAGGTGCCATCTCCAGTTGATTGGTGTGGGTTCAATGGAGAAGAGTGCTGTGATCAGCTGGTGATGAGATCAGAGACAGGGGAAAGGGGCCATGTGTGCCACATGCTTGCCTTACCTGCTCACATCTCTCAGGGACCTGTTTTTCACATCACAATGAGAATATTTTGTCCCAATTCAAATTTTATGCATCTTCTCCTCAAGTTATGCCAATGCTGACTTCTTCAAAGTTAACTTCTCCTTAAGTTATGCCAATGCTGAGGTGTTCTAGTAGCAAGATGAGAGAAGAAAATAAGAAATGTTTGTTTTCAGGAAAGAGTTTTATCACTTTCTCCCCAAATTTCACTGCCCTTCACATTCTCTGTTTCCCAGACAGCAGGATGTGTGTAGCTGAAGGTGAGAATGTGGAAGTTTCAATATTGTGCCTGTAACACAGGCATAGAGGTCTATAGGATGGCCACTAACGGAGGGAGAGGGAATCAATGTGGCAGGATGCCAGGTGAAGAGGGGCTCAGTTGAAGGGCCTCTCTGTGTATACATTGTTTTCTCCACTTATTCCCCTTTGGGATGTAGCTCCTTTGTTTTCTCACTTGTAGAAAACAGTGGGATTTATGAAAGAGGGGCATGAAGAAGCAGAAGAGCATCTGTGTGGCTTTGATGCCCTCCGGGGACATGAGTATGGAAAGGCCAGAAAAGTCCTCTCATCTCCTGGGTCTTCAGCCACCATGTCTCTGGAGCTGCTGTGCCCCATGTACACGCCAGCCGGCCCTTTACCATATGCCAAACATATGCCATTGTTTCTTGTGGTCAGAAACAATATAACCAAATGGAAAGACTCTGGCCTCAGGCAGACCTTGGTTTGAATCTGACCTCCATCAGTGATCACCTGTAGGATTTGAGTTAAAATTATTCATTTCTCAAAGTCTCAGTTAACCTACATGTAAGAAGGTATTACAATAATATCTATCTCACATTATTGCTGTAGTGATTAGAGAAACTGTCCCCTAGTAGTCCCTCCATAAACAGGTATTAGCACCCTCATGATTATTATTATCATCAATAACTTCTGGTGAGAGAGCCTGTGGGAAAGGATTGTCAGCTGCCAGGGGCAGCAAGGCCTAAGAAGGTCCAAAAACAGTATGGACATGGGCCGTATTTGGAAGTGTCAGAGGATTACTGTGGGAGTGAGAAGAATGGTAGAGTCAGGCATGAATGGTTGGGCAGCTTCCCTTGCAACAGCAACACAAAATGTCCTTCCAGGGCCTTGATGAGAGTAACTGTTCCTGGGTGGCCTTGACAGGAATTCAGAGAATGCAGGAAGTAAGCTTGGACAAACATTCTACTTCCTTCCAGACAATTCCCTCTCCCTCCCCCCAGCTCTAGGTCCTGTTTTCATGGAGGACATGACTGCGCTTCGCTGCCAGTCAACTCTAATAATATGCAGGAAGTACCCACAATATGCCAAGTCTTGGGCTAACCTTATTAGTGACCAAAGCAGAGTGCCTGTCAGAGACACTGCAATTTGAATACAGAACCAGGAAACTGTATTAACTAAAGAAAGCCAGCTCTACTGTCAAAAGGCAGGTAAGCCTGCAATTTACCACTTGTGACCAGCAATGTCTGTCAAAACCTTCCAACTGGGAACTAGCTGAGCAACATACTGGCCTAAATCCAGTGTATTAGTCTCCTATGGCTGCTCTGTAACAAATAATCACAAACTTGATGGTTTAAAGAGCATAAACTTATTTTCTTAGTTTTAAAGAACAGATTTTTGAAATGAGTTTTATGGGGCTGAAATCAAGATGTCAGCAGGCAGGTTCCTTCTAGATGCTCTAGGGGAAAACATGTCCCTTACCTCTTTCAGCTTCTAGAGGCTGCTGACATTCCTTGGCCTTGAGTCGCATCACCTTTTCTCCCCTCACTCTGGCCTCCTCTGTTGTCATCAGATCTCTCCTTGCCTCTCTTTTATAAGCACACTTGTAATTACATTTGGGGCCCACCTGGATAATCCAGGACAATCTCTCCATCTCAAAATCCTTTAACTTAATCACATCTGCAAAGTGCCTGTTGTAAGATGATGATCACAGGTTCTAGGAATTAGGATCTAGATATCTTTGTTTTGTTTTTTAAAGATTTTATTTATTTATTTATTTATTTATTTATTTATTTATTTATTTATTTATTCATTAGAGACACAGAGAGAGAGAGAGAGAGAGAGAAAGAGAGGCAGAGACACAGGCAGAGGGAAAAGCAGGCTCCATGCAGGGAGCCCAACGTGGGACTTGATTCCGGGTCTCCAGAATCAGGCCCTGGGCTGAAGGCAGTGCTAAACCGCTGAGCCACCCGGGCTGCCCAGGATCTAGATATCTTTGAGACCATTTCTCAGCCTACCAGAGTTGTTATGTTTAAAAAATGGCATGTGCTGCCTCATTTTTAGGTGTGATACAGTAGAGACATTTGAGCCAGCAAGGGAGACAAGACAGATCCCTTGGCACATTGAGTTAGGTGTGTTTCAACCCTAGGGCTAGGATCTTAAAAGTTCCTGTGTAAGGAAGTGCTTCAGGAATCATAGCAGTGCAAAGGCCTTCTGAGAAGAGATGGAGTTCCCCCATCTTAGAAATGAGAAGACTATTTGCAAAATGCCGTGAGGTAACTTGCCCAGATAATTCAACCAGACTAGAGCCCACATGTTTACACTCTAAGCCTCATGCTCTCTCTTCTATTTCTTGAGAGACCTCTGAACACAAATCGTTTACTTAATAAATGTCCAAAAGTTTGCAAGCTAGCAAATGTTTCTTTCGTGGAAGGAGTATGGGAAAACAGCCCTCTGAAAGCCCATGCAGGTAGAAATTCACTTTCTGAGCACCTGAAATGCATATGAATTGTAGTGCTGTGTTTTTTGTTTTTTTTTTGTTTTTTTTTTGAGCCCACTTTTGTTCCCTAAGGTCTGGAAACTTTCTCATAGGCCTTTTCAAGTTCAGCTGGCTTTGCTCGTGGGATAGAACTTGTCAAGAAATACTGATCTTTGCAGGGCGAGAGGAAATAAACCAGTGGCTCTGTGCAAAGTGGACACCCTACCCCTACCAGATTCATTTGAAGGACTTTATCTTCTGTCATCATACCTTATGCTTCTCAAGGAATGCAGGGTCCGGTGCAGAAGCATCAGCATCACTTGGGATTTGTTAGAAATCAAATCACTGGGCCCCACCCCAGATCAGTTCTGAAATCTGGAGTTGGGGTTCCGAAATCTATGTTTTGGGGCACCTGGGTGGCTCAGTCAGTTAAGCATCTGACTCTTGATTTGGGCTCAGGTCACCATCTCAGAGTCCCTGGATTGAGCCCCACCCCATGCTCCATGCTCAGCAGGGAGTCTGCTTGCCCGCCTCTCTCTCTGCCCCCCCACCCTGCCCCAAACAAATAAATCTTTCTTTTTTTAAAGAAATCTATGTTCCAACAGGCCCTCCAGGTGATCCTGATATAAGCTAAAATAAGAACCATGTCCTTAACATAAAGTCAGGCTTTTATAGGTGAAGGGGATAGTGGGCAGGAGAAAAGAGTAAGAGCAGGGATCCCTGGGTGGCGCAGCGGTTTGGCGCCTGCCTTTGGCCCAGGGCGCGATCCTGGAGACCCGGGATCGAGTCCCACATCAGGCTCCCGGTGCATGGAGCCTGCTTCTCCCTCTGCCTGTGTCTCTGCCTGTGTCTCTGCCTCTCTCTCTCTCTGTGACTATCATAAATAAATTAAAAAAAGAGTAAGAGCAGAGTTTGCTTCTCAAGTTGAGAATGACCATGGAAATTATGACGGTTAAGGATGTGTTTTCCTAATAGGTGTGTTGGGGTAGAGACCTCTCTTCACCGTGATCGACAGGACAAAAAGAATTGACAAAGGACTAAATAGTGTGGATAACACCGTGGGAAAGATTCTAGAAAATCCAGGAGTGTAATTTGGGGCGACAGCAAGAACAATTTCAATTTCAATCAGTATGATAGGGAAACTTGGAATACATAGAAAAAATGTCTTGCTTTCCAATAGCCCAGAGACCTGAACTTTTTTTTTTTTTTTTAAGTTCTGTCTTTGAGCAAAAGAGTAAGGAAAGAAAGATGGATTCTCAGCAGCAAAATCATTACCAGACAAACTGACAATTTACCGGATGACAGGAGCAGAAATTTGTTTCACTAAGAAATAATTTTGGAGCCTCCTATGGGAGGCAGCTTCGGTCCAGATTAGTCATAGTGGGGTGTGAAGTGAGGTGGAGAAGGATTCTTTTCTCCACTTAGGTCAGGGTGTGAAATATGAGGATATATGATACTCTTCAAACTGGCAAGGCGCAGAACTTCCTCCTAACACCTGAAGGGATATGGATCTAGGGCAGTGGTTCTCAGCTGGGGGCTGTTTGTTTCCCAGGGCACATTTGACAACGTGGAGACATCTTTAATTGTCACAGCAGGTGGGGCTGCCACTGGGGCCTAATGAGTCAAGGCCAGGGGCCCAGCTGAATACTCGACACAGCACAGGATGGCCCCCCACAAAATTATTCTGTTCCAAAGGTCAAAAGTGCCAAGGTCAGGAAACACTCCTCCAGGGTAAGGTGCCCCGCAGACCCCATCTCAGTCACACATTGGGTATCAGGCTTCCTAGTGAAAATCCTTATGTTTGCAGGCAGCAAAAGTTGTACCTTTGAGTATTTAGATGGAGTCAAAGTGAGAATAATGTTAAGTGATTGGGAGACCTGAGGGTAGGGACAGAGAAAGCGGTAGAGACTGATGGCTGGACTCACAGAGGAGAAAATCAAGTGAACAGATCAAGGAGACACCCCCATCTTCTCCATCGAGAAGCCACCTTCTCCTAGCCCTTTCCCATGAGTGGGTAACGGCTGCCTTCACATCAGCAACTCCAGCCTTGCAAGGGGGCGGGAGTGGAGGATACATATAACTTTGGGACGGGAACTGTGCTATTTATCTACTCTGAACACCAAACACAAATTACACCCATCCTGAATCACCAGCACTGATTCATCATTTAACTAGTGAAAGTAAAACCTTTTCATTATAAAAGGAACCCTATAATGAACTTCTCCATGACCTTGTGTGATGAAAGATCCAAGAGGCTACTATTTCGCACTTAATGTGTGCCAAGAACGCACTGTGTATTAAACATGAAGATCTGTCCGCTTCCCATCCAGAATCACCCAAGGCGACCAGATGTACGATTAATAGAGATTTGAATACAATTCACTAAAAGTAAAGAAGAAATAGAAATCTGATTTTCTACCCACCTCTGGCATCTTTCCTCCAAACTACTTGTACTTAAATATCCGCCCTCTTTTTTTCTGGTCTACTTAATTAGATAGTGATAATGTAAAAATTTGCAGGTAAAATATAAGTCTGTTGAATTTTTGTTGATTTTTACTGCTCTTCTAATTAGAGTTGTGTAACATTTCTAAGTTTCTCTTAATTACTTTTTAACCCCCTAATTAAAATTGCCTGCAATTTAATTAACTTCTAATTAATTCATCCACTTCACAAAGTGGTCAAGATAAAGAAATTTGGGGTATAGTTTTCAATATGTAAATTGTAATTACAGCAGTTGTAGGTTTTGTTTTGTTTTTTTAATTGGGTGATTTGACTAGAAGACTAGATTTGACAGTCTTCTTTCAGGACATTTTGCCTGATTCCCCACCTATCAGAGCACTTGGTGGAAATTTTGCTTTGGCCTCAGGACCTCTGGAAACCATGAAGGATGAGACCACTAACTTCCCTGGTTCTTAAAGAAACTTTTAAGGGCACCTGGGTGGCTCAGTTGGTTAAGCATCTGCCTTTGGCTCAGGTCATGGTCCCAGGATCCCCGGATTAAGTTCCACCTCTGGCTCCCTGCTTAGTGGGAAGTCTGCTTCTCCCTCTGACCCTTCCCTCTCTCATGCTCTCACATACTCTCTCTCTCAAATAAATAAATAAAATCTTTTCTAAAAAAAGTTTTTAGAATTGGAAAGAAGAAATGTCATGAATATACTTGGTTATGTATTCATTCAGTCTGATAAAATCACAAGAGTTAAATTCTTGCTGGATAGAAAATAGACACACTTAGAAGCTTGTTAATTTTTTTCCTGGTCACTGAGTAATAAAGAATAATGAGGAAATTAGTCTGGCTCTGCACAAGGGCTACCAGAGTCAGGGAGAGGAATTCATGTGCCTAAGCCAGAACGGAGGGGACAAGCCTCATCACAATTAATGCAATTATTGTTAAGAATGTCAGAAAACAAAGACATGATCTGAAATAAGATTTAGTTTTCTACTAAATGGAACCATTCCTTTTTTCTCTGATCTCAAACTGTGATAGGCTTGTCTGTATGCACATACGCATACACTTCCTACACATAATTTGTTTTGTTTTGTTTTGTTTTGTTTTAAGAGCTTGCTCGGGTAGGGTTGGGCTCCTTACAATTGTGCAGCCAGTGCCTGGGACAGATCCTGCTACATGCTGGGTACCAATACCAGTTTTATAAATTTTTCTTGACAGGCCTAGTGATAGAATGAAAATCATTCCTCAGCTCTACAGCACAGGAATGCATGACTACCAAGTGCATGGAATTCACAATAGCGACATCGAAGAGAACCAATTAACATGATTAGAAACTGCCACAGTCGATAAAATTCAGGGAGTTGCTACAATTGAACAACTTACTCAGCTTAAAATAAATTCATTCATTCATCCAATAAACATTTGATGAATGTTGAAAGCCAGGGGCTGAGCTCCTTTGCAGGGAACCAAAGACTAAAGAGAATGTAAAGGGTGCCAAGACTGTACAGTTATAACAAAGTGAGATAAGACTCAATAAAGGTGCTTGTGAGATGATGGCGGTGATAAGGTCAGAGGCTCCAGACTCAGAGTGTCCAGATTCTAGACCCTCATCACTGGTAGTTACAATTCAGGCGGCCTAGAAGGGTATTTACTCTACTAAGCCTCCTGATCCTTACCTGTAGAATGGAAACATAGTAACTCCTGCCTTATATTGGGATTCTGATTATTATTATTATTTTTTGGGGGGGATTCTGATTATTAACCAATCCTTCTAAGGTACTTACAACAATGCCTGGGACATAATAATAAATAAATGTTGGCACTTCTGCTACTGCCACTACTTCAATAGTATAAAATATGGAAGGAGGGGGATCCCTGGGTGGCTCAGCGGTTTAGCAACTGCCTTTGGCCCAGGGCCCCATCCTGGAGTCCCTGGATCGAGTCCCGCTTCGGGCTTCCGGCATGAAGCCTGCTTCTCCCTCTGTCTGTGTCTCTGCCTCTCTCTCTCTTTCTCTCTGTGTCTATCATAAATAAATAAATCTTAAAAAAAAAAAAAGAAAAAGAAAATATGGAAGGACATGCTACTTAATGAGAGAGGAGACAATGAGAGGTGATTTTTAAAAAACTTTTATTTAATATACAAAAAACCCTTCATTACTTCACCACATTAGAACAAAAAGTTTAAACTAAAATCACCTGTATTCTTAAGTGAACTTTTTTTAAAAAGACTTATTTATTTGTTCATGAGAGACACAGAGAGGGAGGCAGAGACACAAGCAGAGGGAGAAGCAGGCTTTCTGTGGGGAATTCAATGTGGGACTCCGGACTCTACCCCGGATCCCAGGATCAAGCCCTGAGTGGAAGGCAGATGCTCAACCACTGAGCCACCCAGGGGTCCCTCAAATGAACATTTTGATGCGTATTGTTCTACAATGTTTTATTTCCATACGTAGAGATACTACTATACATACTATTTTGTGTCATATTTTCCCACTATCACTGTCCATAAATATATATTTACATCATAACCATTAACAGTTCCATGTGTTCATTGTATAATTGCATACTATTGTATTCAGATACTTGTCTGAGTTATTTTTCTTTGTTCTATTAGTAACAACACTGTAATGAGTATTTCCCTCTCCATCTCTCTCTCTCTCCCTGAGTTGTCTGATAATTTCTTTCTGATTTATTTCTAGAAGGTAGCAAATATACAGCAACAACTAAACTTATTTTATTTTTTCAATAGATAAAACATTAGCATTTCCAAATACAAAAAAATATGAAAACCATAATTAAGATATCTTACTAACACTCTGAATCCATTCATCTTTTTTCCCATTTCCTTCCATCATAGGAAACCATTATAATTAGGATATTATGGAAATGTTTAGTACTGTTATGCAAATATTAGCAAATTCTCTATATATATTTGTATTTTTCCCATTTCTTAAACAAAAGCTAGCATAATATACTCAATGTTCTGCATTTTCCCCCCATTGGAGATAATACCATTTTTGTACATAAAAAACTTTTTCTTTCCTTCCCTCCAACTTTCTTTTTTAAATAGTAGTATAGATTACATTTTGGGGAGATATCATTTAAACAAGTTTCTTATACATTGACTTCCTGCTGTAATCCCCAGGTTTGGATAAATTTGACCCTGTCCTCTTCTCCCCACCATCCCCTCATCACTAAATAATGGAAGGATGGGAAAAGCACGTCAGTGAGCAAAATGCCTGGATTGTTCCAAACCCTTGCTGGACAGTTTCTACCATTTCCCCATCTAGGTTCTTGGTTTCTGGGGTTTCCTTTCAAACAGAAACTTGCGATTAGACCATGAGAGACATTTGCAACCACATGCTTTATGAGTTTACACTGACTCTGACCAAAAATAGTGTGGAAAACACAGGTGTATGACACCAGAAACCTCTCCCAGGCACAGGATCAAGTTAATTCTGTATTTATATAAACCATTTTCTTACCCTCCATGACTTCATTCTTTGTTTACAGCACAGAGCCCTCCCAAAATCACCCCCTGACACATTTCCAAGGAATGGTAAGAAGTTCAAGATTCCTAATTGCTGTTTATTTCGTTTGCATGTATATTTTCTAATTATGGTACAATTACCATCAGATGATGATCCCATGGCCAGGTCAACAAGAACTGGAGAAGAGACAATGAAACTTGAACTAATAACTATTTCCTCTCTTTGCCTCACACCCTCAAAGCTTCTCTCTCTCTCTCTCTCTCTCTCTTTCTCTCCCCCCTCCCCCCAATTCTGGTTGACCTTCAGTTTCTCTTGAAATTACTGAATATATTGCTTCCATTTCTACCAGCCAAACTTGAGGCCTTTCTGCTCTTCTTACTAGCACCTTGGCTGATCCTTATCACTGAACGAAATGTCAACAAAGCAGATGAGGTTTCAGATAGAATGTAATGGGGGTTGTCAGGAGATGTGATGATTGGATAGCTTGGGATGGTATTGTGACAAAAGTGGGTAGTTTGCTAAAAGGCTAACTAAGGCTTCATTATCTCTATGATGGAATGCTCCTGAATAATTTTAAGGAAAGTCATCATATGGCTGTGGAGATTGACGAGACACCGGAGGGAGGACAACCAGCTAGGCATTTATTGAAATGGAAGACTTAACAACTGATGAGAGCCCAAACTAAAAAAAAAAAATCACAGTGACAATGGAAATAGAGGAAAAGGTAGAGTGGACTTGTTGAGTTAGGTGTGGTTGGAGAAGAAAGTGTCAGGATTAACACTGAAACTTTGGACTGGGTAGAAATGGAGAGATGATACTTGATTGGGGAAGATAGCTGAGGTTAAGATGTCAGGAGGAAGACAGGGTGGAGCTCTTCAGTAGAGAGAATGCGGCTCAAAGGACAAGTGGGGATTGGCAACGTGCACCATTATAGAGGTGGTAGCCATGACCTTGGGATTCCACAAGACCACTCCAAAGATAATGGAGTGAGAAGAGAGTGCCCAGGATAAAATCCTGGGAACCATGAGAGAGAGAAAGACATCAGTCAATGAAAGACATGAGGAAGCAGAAGCCATGGGTAAGACGAAAACCACTTACCACAAGGAGGCTGGTGTTAGGAAGGATGTATCTTTTAAGACAGTTTCAAAAGAAAAAGTTTTGCCAACAGTATTGAGTGCCTCATAGAGATTATGTAAAATTATACTAACTAAATAAGTACTTTTTTTAAATAAGTACTTTTTGTCTGACTTTTCTGCATGTGTGAATAACAAACTAATTTGTTTCTGTTAAATAACCTAATGAACCTAATATTTTTTTTCAAAATCCCTGTATAGCCTTCCCTTCTACCTTCCCTCTTTGTTAGAGAATCAATATGTATTTGTAATCAGTATGTAAATACCATCCTTGTGCCACCCCCATCACTATTTATCACTATTTCACTACAAAAACTATTTATTGGCCCCTTACCATGTGCTAACCCTGTCCTGTCCCTGTGGCTTCAGAGAGAAACAGTCTCTGTCTCAAGGCTTACACAGTCTGTATTCTTGTCATCCATTCTTGTCACCTTACACTAAACAAGTAGAAATCACAAGCAGGCTGTGGGGGAATGCTGGACCAGAGGGCAGCACACAAGCGCTGGGCAGGTGGAGAGCAGAGAAAACAGTGGGAGCCAACCTGTCTGGGATATTTGCTTCCCCACTGCTTCCCCTTGACACTCCCCAGACTCAACTACCCAGGCTAAGGGTTACTTCCCTTGAAAGCCCATTCATCCTGCCTTTCATGGAGAGAGAAATAATTAATTGTGATGTTCTTGTACCTGGGCTCTCTACCCTGGGGCTTACCCCACTTCCCAGCACCCACCCAGTCAGGGACTGGGTGGACTTTGGCATTTCCCAGCACATAAGGCAGGCAATTCTTCCAGGAGAGGAGGACTTCACAGGCTAAAATAACCAGATACCTATTTAGAAAGAAAAATAACTTAATGATCACAGATTTCCTTAGAAGCACGTGTTAGAACAAAAGACAAAGAATTTAGGGATTCCTGGGTGGCTCAGCGGTTGAGCGTCTGCCTTTGGCACAGGTCAGGATACTGGGGTCCTGGGATCGAGTTCCGCATTGGGCTCCCTGCATGGAGCCTGCTTCTCCCTCTGCCTGTGTCTCTGCCTCTCTGTATCTCTCGGGAATAAATACAGAAAATCTTAAAAAAGAAAAAAAGACAAAAAATTTAAAGTCAGTCTAAAATATATACATAAAAAAGATGAAAAAAGTAACAGTGTAAAAACAGAAATGATTTTAAAAAGAAAAACAAGTGCAAAAAATGTTATGGGAAATAAAATAGATTGGATAAATATTAAGAGGATCCAACTGAGGAAATTAGCATATTGGAAGATGATATTGAGGAATTCTCAACAAAGGAAGGAGGAGAAGAAAAAAGCAAAAGAAAATATAAAATATAAAAAATATATATTGCTTCTTATATAAAGCAAAAGAAAATATAAGATGATTTTAAAATATCATCTTAAAAGCTAGATGATATGAAAGAATATAATTGTGGGGTACCTAGCTGGCTCAGTTGGTGAAACACATAACTCTTGATCTCACTATTGTGAGTTTGAGTCCTACATTGGATACAGAGATTACTTTAAAAAATTTTTTTAAATAAAAATCTAGAAAAAAGAAAAATATAATTGCTAACATATGAGTACAAATAGTCATCAAAGTAGAGAAAAATAGAAAGAGGGAGGAGTATATATTTGAACAAATATTGGAGACAAATTCTTCAAATAAAACAAGGATAAAAGACCTAGAGTCAAAAAGCCCATAAAGCCCCAAAATAAGAAATTAAAAAAAAAAAAAAAAAGACTTTTCCCTGGATCTATTTGAAATTTTAAAATGTCACATGAAAAAGAAATTCTAAATCTTGCAGAACAGCAATATATATGTTTTAAAAAGGAAAAAGGATTAAGGACCTAGAATTTTTTAGCAACTGAAATATGAGGACTTGGTAAAAAGATTCTCAGATGTTTAAGGCCTCAGAATGTTTACAACACAAAGACGACCCTAAAAACAGTTTTAGATAACATACAAATAAAAGGAAACAAGTGTAAAAAGTATGAGATATATGAAGATCTTCAAATGTTTGGTAACGTTTGTGTTTACCTTAAAATATCTGTATTAGTTTTCTCTTGCTACTGTAACAAATTAGCACAAATATAGTGGCTTAAAATAACATAAATTATTTACAGAATTTACAGAATCTTACAGTTCTGTAGGTTAATAGGACAACACCTGTTTCACTGGAATGAAATCAAGGTGTGAGCAAGGCTGCATTTCTTTCTGGAGGCTCTAGAAGAAAATCCACTTCCTTATCTTTTCCAGCTTCTAGAAGCTGCTACTCCATTCCTGGGTTTGTAGACCATCTCCAAAGCCAGCAACCTTGTTTCTCTCTAACCATCCTTCCAGCAAGTCATATTTTCCTCTGACTCCTTCTTCCACTTTTAAGAACATTTGTTAAGGACTGTTGATTAGATTGAGCAAACCTGGACAATCCAGGATAATCTCCCCATCTCAAAGTCCTTAAACTTAATCACATTTGCAAAGTCCCTCTTGCCACACAAGGGCAAAACATATTCACAGGTTTCAAGGATTAGGATGTGGACATTGTTGGGCGGTCATTATTCTGTCCACTATAATATTTATATACTAGGGAGGGCAAGAGAAAGCATATCCATAAATACCCCAAACTTAATAGTTTAAACATTAAAGGCACGTGAGAGCATGCCAAAATGGCAAGATATATAATGATAGGGTTAAAAGAAACACAAAGAAAGGTAGTAGATTTTGAAATAATTAGTTGCAATTATAGAAACAGATCATTTTAATAATTAATAATTATAATAAATGTAAGTGAACAGAACTTGGCAGTTAAAAGAGGTCATCATATTGTATAAAAGCAAAACTGAAATCTAGAAACCTTGTTTAATCAAATGTAACATGCCATCAAATCTAAAATGTATATTATATTTTGTAAATCTAAGTGAAAAAGAAGAAATGCAATCCATTAGATCATAACAAAAGCTTTCTGATCACTTAGACTTTAGGCTAATTTAAAGAGCTCTTTTAGATTTAGACACGTAATTTATCATACATAACTATTATGTGCATATAAAAAGTAAAATAGAAGCAAACTAAATTGATTAAAGTGTTTCCAAAATTTTATCACATTAAAAAAAAATGTTTTTTATCACATTCACTCAACCCTTATGAATCACCTTTCCATTTGTCAATATCCGTACAATACTATGGTTTGTGCCATCAAGAGCATTGGTGATTCAGCACTTCCTAAAATAATCTAAAAAGGAACTGAAAGCCGTGGTCTGGGCTCTTAGGATAGTTTCGCAATTATGTAGAGCTGATCTATTTTGTTTACTTTGATTTTGTGAATAATGCCAAACATGTTTGACTCATACTTTCTCTACTCCTTTCTCACAAACATTTGGTTCTTAGGGGCTAAGAGAGAGTCCACTGTAGTTTCGTGGAATTTTTTTTTTTAAAGATTTTATTTTTTATTTATTCATGAGAGACACAGAGCGACAGAGAGGGAGGCAGAGGGAGAAGCAGGCCCCATGCAGGGAGCCCGATGTGGGACTCCATCCCGGGTCTCCAGGATCACAACCCCGGGCTGCAAGTGGCGCTAAACCGCTGTGCCACCGAGGCTGCCCAGTCTCTCCTGGAATTTGATTCTGAGCCAGTTAGCCAGCGACATTCATTCTTCAAGTTTTGATTCAGATACTTTCTTCCTTTTTTTTTTTTTTTTTAAGTAAGCTCTAGGCCCAATGTGTGGCTTGAACTCACAATCCCAAGATCAAGAGTTGCATGCTCCACCAACTGAGCCAAACCAGTGCCACGATACAGGTAGTTTTGATGCTTACGCATGTTTAGACAATGATATTCAGACCACCTGTCTGACAGATTGTTAAGGCTCTATTGATTGTAAGTCAAATTCTGATTTCAAAGTAGTTTAAATACCAGATTTTATATATATCTTAACCTCTATAAAACATTGCATATGGCTTTTACAAGGACACAGGGCTTATGAATACAGAGTGTTTCAAAGTAAAAGATGAAAAAAGAAGCAACAAACAAATATTAACCAAATGTAAGCAGGTACTCTGATGTAGACCTGCATGTCCAGTATGGTAGGCACTAGCCACATAGGGCTACTGAGCACTTGAAAAGTGATTAGTCTGAATTGAGATGTACCATAAGTGTTTTATATACACCAAATTTCAAAGACTTACCACAAAAAATAAGGAATGTATGACACCTTGTTGATATTTTTTTAAGATGTTATTTCTTTGTTTTGAGAAGAGAAAGGGAGAGGGCATGAGCAGGGGAGGGGGGCAGAAGAGGGAGAAGCGACTCCCCTCTAAGCAGGTAGCCTAATGATCCCAGAACCCTGGGATCACAACCTGAGCCAAAGGCAGGCACTTAACCAACTGAGCCACTCAGGTCCCTCACTGATAATTATTTCTATTATAGTTTAATTGATAAATTTTTAATATATTGAGTTAAATGTATTATTAAAATTGATGACAAAAAAATAAAATAAAATTGATGTCACCTATTTCTACTTTTTTATTTATTGTATTTGTTCTTTTATCTTTGTTTTTTTTTCTTTTTTTCTATCTTTCCTTTCAGTGTGACCACTAGAAAATTTGAAAGTACATGTATTTGCCACATAAAACTTCCATCAGACGGTTCTGATAATAGACTTTGAGAATAAAAGCATTGTTAGGAAAAAAGTATTGTTACTGTATAATGGTGAAAGTTTCAACTAACCAAGAACATATAACAAATATGTAAGTATATAATAAAATATCCCCAAATAAGATGAAGCAAAATTTGATACAATTGCAAGTAGAAGGTGTTAAATCCAACTATTGTATTGAAAGATTTCAACACATTCATCTCAACCATTGATACATGGGGCTATCAAAAATTCAAGTGATTAAAAAGTCAGATAAAAAAACACCATTAATGAGCCTGAATTTAATGAATGTATATATAAATCTACATCTAAGATTAGAGAATATCCAGCTTCCTTTAATTCACATAATACATTTACAAAAATTGACTGTGTACCAAGCCAATAAAGCAAACATCAACAAATTTCAAAGACCAAATATCATTTAAAAATAGCTTTTCTGTTTTGTTAAAAAATTTACTTTGAAAATGATAAACGAAAAATCCTTACATATTTAAAATTTTAAAAACACACTTTTAAATAACTCCGGGTTAAAGAGAAAAATCACACAGGATATTTCATTTTTTTTTAAGATTTTTAATTTATTTATTCATGAGAGAGAGAGAGGCAGAGACACAGGCAGAGGGAGAAGCAGGCTCCATGCAGGGAGCCTGACGTGGGACTTGATCCCGGGTCTCCAGGATCACACCCTGGGCTGAAGGCGGCGCTAAACCGCTGAGCCACCCAGGCTGCCCACACAGGAAATTTCAAAATAAAACCTAGAACACTGTAGAGGCTTCTTCATGGCAGCTTGAAGTAATAGGTACTGAATTTGTTCTCCCACCTAAAACATCAAGAAATAATAAAATATTTTCTCCTCTCACCAAAATATATGAGACAACAGTTTTCAAAACCCTGGCCATCAAGCAACTTAGAACGATGATTCATGAGAGATTGGAATCAAATGGGATGAACCCAATGATTGTTCCAGTTTGCTGCCTTGAGAGTTTCTAGTCTGTGGTGCAGGGAAGAGAGGAACAGATGGAGGCTGTTAGACTCCCTGAATTGAAGAGGCAAAGCTGAGAGCTCCCAGAGTCAAAGTAACACAGCTAGCATTCACAGGGCCGAAGCCTTGGGCAGAGGACATGCACAGAAAACCCTGGAAATCTGCCCATGGTCTCCCTCAAGGATTGAGGAGAGTATTGATAGCATATGCAGGTGTGGAAACCATAAAAGGACAGGACAAGAACCACTGTGATGGTTAACTTTACGCATTAACTCTATAGGGCCACAGGCTGCTCAGTATTGGGTCAAACATTATTCTGAGTGTGTCCATGAGGGTGTTTCTGGGTGAGGTTAACATTTGAATTAGTGAACAGAATATGGCAGATTGCTCTCCCCAATGTGGGTGGGCCTCACATAATCAGTTGAAGGCTTGAATAGAACAAAAGGCTGACCCTCCCCCAAAGGGGAATTCCTTTCCTCTGACTGCCTTCAAGCTAGGACTTTGGTCTTCTCCTACCTTCAGACTCAAATTGAAACACTGGCTCTCCTTGCATCTTGAGTTTGCCAGCTTTCAACTGGACTTTACACCATTGGATCTCTGGGGTTTGTAGCTTATGGACTACAGATCTTGAGGTTTCTCAGTTTCCATAATCATGTGAGTCAATTCCTTATATTAAAATATAATTACATAATATAAAAATATAATTACATAATATAATTATAATTCCTGACAATAATTATATAACAGTACATATAAACATCCTATTGATTCTATTATTGTATTATTACTCTTTATTATATAATTGTATTATTATTGTGTGCAATAATACATATATACAACTTATTGGTTCTGTCTCTCTGGAGAACCCTAACACTGCCGTCCAAAAGGATCAAAGGGTTAAAGGTGCTCACCCAGGGCCTGCCAGACTAGAAAATCTCATAATTTCTGGGACAACAGGAAAAGTAGTCAGAGGGACCTTGCCACAGTAGTGGAGAATAATTAGCCCCAGACTAAACACTGCTCTGGTCTTGCCTAACAAACCATAAAACCTCTCCAGCCCTGGAGAGGATCAAACTGTTTCCAAGGAACTTATCTGCACCCTAGAGCAAAACTCAGGAATATTTATAAAAATACAAAAGTACTGAGACCCCAGCAATGTAATATTCAAAATGTCTGACAGTAAAAAATTACCAAGTTTGCCAAGAAACAGGAAAATACAACAAAAATGGAAGAAAAAAATAAACTGACAACAAAGTAGGACACAGATATTAGAATTAGCAGATGACATTTAAAGTTATTTTTACTGTATTCTATATTTTCAAAAAGTTGAAACACTATATATCAAAGCTTATAGGATACAGAAATGATATTATGAGGTATGATTTTTTTTAATTCTAGTATAATTAATCTACCGTGTTATATTAGTTTCAGGTGTATATATGAGGGACATTTTATTATTTATTTATTTTTAAATATTTTATTTATTTATTTATTCATGAGAGACACACAGAGAGAGAGGCAGGCTCCATGCAGGGAACCCCATGTGGGACCCGATCCCCGGACTCCAGGATCACGCCCTGGGCTGAAGGCAGACACTCAACTGCTGAGCCACCCAGGCGTCCCTTTTATTTATTTTTTAGAAGATGTTATTTATTTATTTATTTATTTATTTATTTATTTATTTAAGAGAGAGTACACAAGTGAGGGGAGGGACAGAGGGGGAGGGAGAAGACTCCCCACTAAGTGGTGAGCAGGATGTAGGGCTTGATCCCAGGACCCCAATATCAGGACCTGAGCCAAAGTCAGACACTTAATCAACTGAGCCAGCCAGGTACCCCTGAGGGACATTTAGGTATTAAACTTGTATTAGAAAGACCAGGTGCTAAAAGTTAACGAGTTAGGAAGAAAGAAGTAATCTAAATAAGGGCAGAAATCAAAATATAATAAAAAGATTAATAAAGAGCTGCCTGGCTGGCTCAGTTGGTAGAGCATGCCACTCTTGATCTCAGGGTGCTGAATTCCAGCCCCAATGTGGGCTGGAATGTGGGCCCAATGTGTAGGGATTACTCTAAAAAACAGAGAAACAAAAAAACCAGAATGTTAAAGCCAAACATCAGTTCTTCAAAAAACAAATTAAATAGGTAAGCCTCTGAGATTATACCAGAAAAAAGAGAAAAATCACAACTAGTACTGTGAATTAGAATAATCTATAGAAATATTGGCTATATAAAGTATCATAATAGAACACTATTATCACCTATGCCAACAGTTTAGAAAATTGGACCCAGTGAACAAATTCCTTGAAAAATGCAACTTAATAACCAAATCCGGGACCCCTAGGGGGCGCAGCGGTTTAGCGCCTGCCTTTGGCCCAGGGCGCGATCCTGGAGACCCAAGATCGAATCCCACGTCGGGCTCCCAGTGCATGGAGCCTGCTTCTCCCTCTGCCTGTGTCTCTGCCTCTCTCTCTCTCTCTCTCTCTCTGTGTGACCATCATAAATAAATAAAAATTAAAAAAAAAAATCCTTTTCTTTTCTTTTTCTTTTTTCTTTTTTTTTTTTTAAGAATTTATTTATTTGGGGATCCCTGGGTGGCTCAGCGGTTTAGTGCCGCCTTCAGCCCAGGACGTGACCCTGGAGACCCAGGATCAAGACCCACGTCGGGCTCCCTGCATGGAGCCTGCTTCTCCCTCCGCCTGTGTCTCTGCCTCTGTGTGTGTGTGTGTGTCTCTCATGAATAAATAAATAAATTCTTTTTTTTTAAAGAATTTATTTATTTATTTGGCAGAGAGTGAGCGAGTGCTCAATCAGGGGGAGTGGCAGGCAGAGGGAGAGGGAGAAGCAGGCTCCCTGAGGAGCAGGGAACATGACCAGAAGGCAGACATTTAACCGACTGAGCCACTCAGGAGCCCTTAGTAACCAAATCCTGACAGAGGATCCACTTCCAAGGTCACTTACTAGCAGTGCTTCAGTGCTGGCTCTTAGGCAGAGACATAGTTCTATCCATGGCCTGAGTGTCCCCATGCCATGTCAGCTAAAGATGGGGAATTAAGATCTATCCTCATGAGCAGAAGACTATCCAAAATTTGTGGACATATATATGAATGGAAAGGACTAGAATTTATCAAAGAAATGAAGTAAGCCACCTGTATCATGACCCTCTTGATATGATGCAATGTGAAGTAAACAACTTCATTATGAAGTATCCTTGCCAAAAATGTTTAGCCTGAATTTAATCAAGCTTCTAGATCTAACTGCCAATTACAGAAGATACTTTATCTAATACAGGGAATACTGGAACAAGGTAAATGACACCATGAAGAAACAGATGTATTATGTGGACACTGTCTCAGGACAGCTGGCTTACAAATAATACCATCAAAACCAAAATAAAACAATATGGAAAGAGCCCAGGTGTACATCGACAGATGAATGGATAAAGAATATGTGGCACAGGGGTGCCTCAGTGGCTCAGTCTGTTGAGCATCTGTCTTCAACTCAGGTCATGATCTTGGGGTACTGAAATGAGCCCCACATTCAGCTCCCTGTTCCATTGGGGGCCTGCTTCTCTTTCTCCCTCTTCTGCTGCTTCCCCTGCTTGTGCACTCTCTATTTCTCGCTCTGTCAAATCAACAAACAAACTAGTCTTTAAAAAAGATGCAGTATATATACATACAATGGAATATCACTCCATCATCAAAAAGAATGAAATCTTGCCATTTGCAATAACATGGATGGAACTAGAGGGTATTATGTGGAATTTAAGAAATGAAACAGAGGATCATAGGGGAAGGGAAGGAAAAGTAAAACAAGATGAAAACAGAGAGGGAGACAAACCATAAGACACTCTTAACTATAGGAAACAAACTGAAGGTGTTATTGGAGCAGAGATAAGTGGGAAGATGGAGTAACTGGGTGTTGGGCATTAAGGAGGGAATTTAAAGTAATTAGCACTAGGTGCTGTTGGAAATGATGATTCACTGAACTCTACCTCTGAAACTAATAATACAATATATGTTAATTAAATTGAATTTAAATAAAAAACAAAATGAAACAAGAATAGTGTTAGACTAAAGAGACAAATATAATTCCTACATCTTCATTGTATTTCAGATTTTTTTTAGATCTTCAAAAGACATTTTGGGGAAAATGATAGATATTTGAAAGCATATAGCATATTAGAAAATATTATGAAATTAGTGTTACTTTCTTTAGATGTCACAATGGTGTTTTGGTTATATAGGAAAACATCATTCTTAAGAGTTGCATGGTGATGCATTTGGGGTAAAGTCATGATATGTGTGTAATTTACTTGAGAATGAATATTTCAGTAAGGGGGGAGAGAGAGAAGGAAGGATGAAGGGAGAGAAAAGAGAAGATAAAGCAAATTTGGCAAAATGATAATTGGTGAATCTAGGAGAAGGGTATATGGGTTTTATTACTATTCTCAACTTTTTTGTAGGTTTAAAATTTTTAAATAAAAAGCTGAGGGGAAACACATAAATACATTTTTGACACTGTATAGATAAGATAAAACCAAATAAAAATACCAGCAATGGAATGATGATTAAGGATGGCAGTTACCTGGGGTTGAAGTGGTGGCAGAAAAAGAGATGGTGCAAAGAGGATCACATATGTGCAGAGTTTCAAGTTTTAAAAGTTGGGTTATGGTTTCATGGATGCTTAACACATTATTACTATAAATTACTAATTATATAAATAAAGAGGGTCATAAATGCACCAATGATGAGACTGTGTCATGAACGAAGCATTACATTATTTCACTTCTTTATTCATAAGTCACCACCAGCCTGCTCCTCTGGGAACACCCAAAATAGCCATGTATCTTGAGTGGAAAATTCTAGTGATGGGAGAAAAGCTGGACCTACAGCTGTTTGAGAATGAGCTCTGAATTTTTCATCCCTTTCATCTGAAGCTAATAATTGTGGTGTTCCAAGAATAATGAACAACTATTTTAAATACTCCACCATTAACCAATGATTCAACCTTGCTTAATCACATTTTTATTTAAAGAAAATGATACACTTCTGTTCTTTAAGGAGACATTACTGAGGATGAAATTATCATGAAGATGTGCAGTATAAGAAGACAAAATATATAACTTCTATTTTACAAAGTTAGCGTTAATAATATTTCCAATAATTTGTTATCTTAGAGTGTTTGTTTATTTTATTGCTTCTAAGTGGAAGATTGCATGGTGGTAGAGAAACTGTGCTTTGGTGTCAAAAAGCCTTGGGTTCAAGTCTCCATTCTTCCTCTTATTAGTTGTCTGACACTGGGCAAATATTAGGCCTCTCTAGAACTCAGTTTCCTCATCTGAAGCAAAATATTTACCAGTAGGATTGTTCCATCTTTATAGATAGTCCATTTAAGGTTCTTAGCACAGCTCATGGCATGGCTGAATGTTATAAAAGACAGCTATTATTGCCATATGAAACATTTAAATTGGTTTACTTTATTTTTTAATTGATTTACTTTAAATATTGATCTATACACTCAGATATTTTAATATATACATATGTGTATTGCCTACATACTGGCAAAGTTACACCGTTTATTATCAGGAACTTAATTAAAATAAGTATGTGAAACTCTGAACATTGGATAAATGTGAACACTTAATCTCCTTAACACTCTGTTCATTTCTCATTAGATGATCTCTAAGTCTCCATCAACTCTAACATTTTACCATTTATAAATTCTATGATTATTGCCTTTACAAGTAACTAGAAACCATTAAGATGAAGATGGGTTTATTTTTAGTTTGGGAGTTTATGTTTTTAAAAATGGAAGAGGATGTTCAACTTAGATATTTTCTGACTGAGCAAGTCTTCAAAGCTTCTGCTCCATCCCAGGACTTGTCTATTTGATACTGATAAATTCCATTTTATTTATTTATTTTTATTTAAATTCAATTTAGTTAACATATAGTGCATTATTAGTTTCAGGGGTAGAATTTAGTGATTCGTCAGTTGTGCACAACACCCAGCGCTAATTACTATAAGTGCCCTCCTTAATGCCCAGCCCCCAGTTACCCCAAGCCCCAGAAATATTTTGTTTGTAGATACAATAGCAGGTATATTCTAGAAGTCTCATTTTAGTTTGTTCCTTCCTCCTTCCTTCCTTCCTTCTTTATTTTTTTTTAAGGTAATTGAGAGTTATTCTGATTAAAGGTTTACTATATAGTGATCTTTACACTGTGAAGCTTTGAAAAGTGTTAGTTAAATGGCAATACGTTAAAATTATAAGTAAAATGATAATGGCAGCATATTCTTCCCTTTTGGTGTGTGGTCATTGTAAAAAAAACATAAAACTAGTTGAATGGCAATGTTTTTAAATGACCCTGGATTTCATTACCCTAAGAGAACAGTCTGTGTCTATTTCCTTCTTATGCAAGTTCATGCTCTTATAAACTTGCAATCACAGTGTGTGTTGTCTGGGTGTGTGGTATTTGATTAAGGGAAATATCATAATTTAGCTATTTAACCATTTTCCAATTAGACTTCTAGGTTGCCGCTAAATTTTTGTTATTATAGAAAATGTTATTATAGCATAATAAGTTTTTTTTCCAGTATATGACTTATTCATATAGAATTATTTACTTATAACAAAATAATGTTAGAAGAGTAGTAAGTTAAAAAAATAAAACTGTATGGGCATTATGGCTCTTCATTGCTGTACTACTTTCGAAAAGGAAATGTGTCTATTTGTGAGTATAAAATATGGCAGTAGGGGGCAGCCCCGGTGGCGCAGCGGTTTAGCGCCTCCTGCGGCCCCGGGGTGTGGTCCTGGAGACCCAGGATCGAGTCCCACGTCGTGCTCCCTGTATGGAGCCTGCTTCTCCCTCTGCCTGTGTCTCTGCCTCTCTCTTTGGTCTCTCTGAATGAATAAATAAAATAAATCTTTAAAATAAAATATAGCAGTATGTATTTTAGGATTTTATCTGAAAATGAGTATAACCAAAGATACGCTTTTTTCAACTTAAATTATCTAACCAAGAGTACATATCAAATTTAACTTTACCAAACATACTTTTGTCTTCTTCACCACTGTCATCTTTTCTTTTTTTAGCATAATCAATTAACAGACTTGTTTGTACTGTTCAGGGTTCAATTTAAAAGAAGAGTTTCCATTCAAGGCCATAATGAGATATTGGTTATTGTAAAAAGGCTAAATGCCAATTGGTTTTCTGGTCTGGCCATTTCCGCTTTATTGCCTTCTGAGAATAGATTTATTGAATTTATTAACTTGTCTAGAGCTACAACCCACTAAATGTACTTGTCATATTTTTCTCAGTCGTGGGATAACTGAATTAAGCTGGAACCATTACAAAATATAGACAGGAAGAAAAATACTAGGTTCGTAGCAAGTAGGGATTAGACAGCTTCACCTATTTTACCAATTTGTCTCTACTACCCTCTAGTGGAATCATCGTCATAATATCCTTAACAGCATTGCCTCCAGATTACTAATACACCACGTATATAGAGATTTATAAATTTCACCTTTATAGAGTGGATCCCAGCAGTAGATATGATAAACTCGGGGGGGGGGGCGGGGATTAACTTTCTGCTGGCATTCTTGCACCTCTTTCTTCCCATATTCATCCTCTTTGTATAGTACTGCCGGATTAATCTGTTTAAATAGAAAATGCGATCTATCATGCCCCTGCTCAAATAAAAAAACCTTTAGTCCTTCCTTTTGGATTGTTTGAAGTACTGTAGGTAAACTGCCCCACAGTGACTTCTAAAACTCTTCACAATAGGAATCTAACTCTTCTTTCTCCTCTTTTCTTTACTTCCTATCCCACTTTACTTTCCTGCCAAATCCCACTGCCAGATGTTCTCCAAACCTGCCCCGTTTTTCCTCTTTCTGCCTAGAATGTCTCCCACTTAATAATTCCCACAAACATCCTTTTTCCATTTCTCTTTGCCAAAGTTGGGCTTATATTTCAAGAATTAGTTCAAATGCTCTCTTTGTTCAGCTTTACCAGGCTCCCTTCATCAACCTTGCATGCTGGTGCCTCTTTGCCACTGTGCTGTCTGTTGCATATGCTGTTTCCTTCCCAATGTTCTGGCCGGGCTCCTCTCCTTCAATTCCCATTTAAATGGATAACATCAGGTTTCCTTCCCAACCCAACACAAGGGTCATAGCATTAATGAAGTCTTTCTTATCTGCCTCCTCCAGAGTTTCCCCTGCTTCGCCCCGGCTCCTGTGACCCACAGCAGTGTATTCAAGTTTCTGTCCCACTATTCACCACCAGAGCAATTTTTGTGATAGAGAGTGATCGATATGATTAGGAAAAATCACATGTGTGAAGTGCTTAGTGTGGGTTACGCACTGATCTAGGGAAATGTTAGATGTATTACCTCATTTTATACTCAAAACGACACAACCAGGTACTATTAATATCTTCATTTGAGTTAAGTGAAGCACAAAGAAATAAAGTGATTAGCTCAAAGCCACAGATAAATTTAGAGGGAGAACCAAAATTTGAAAGGACTTGAGGCCACATAGTCTCAATCCTGAACTTTTTTTTTTTTTTTTTTTTTTTAGAGAGAGAGAGAGAGAGAGTGAACACACAAGCAAGGGAGGGCCAGAGGAGAGTGAGAATCTCAAATAGGCTCTGACTGCCATTGAGCAGGGAGCCTGATGTGGGGCTCAATCTCAGCACTCTGAGATCATGACCTGAGCTGAAGTCAAGAGCTGGCTGCTTTACCAACTGAGCCACTCAGTGCCCCAATGATCCTGAACTTTTAACTACTGTGATGGTATAGCTATTACCGGAGGGCTTTTTGTTGGGACAACAGAGCTTCAATGGTTCTCTTCCTGCCTTGTATTTTTTTTTTTTTTTTTTGGCCACCATTTTTAAAAATTTAAATTCAATTGACATATAGTGTATTATTATTTCAGAGGTAGAGTTCAGTGATTCATCAGTCTTATATAACACACAGTACTCATTACATCATGTGGCCTCCTTAATGCCCATCACCCAGTTATCCCCTTCCCTACTCCTCTCCACTCCAGCAACCCTCAGTTTGTTTCCTATGATTAAGAGTCTCTTAAAAAAAAAAAAAAAAAAGAAAGAGTCTCTTATGGTTTGTCTACCTCTCTGATTTCCTCTTGTTTTATTTTTCTCTCCCTTCCCCTATGCTCCTTTGTTTTGTTTCTTAAATTCCACATACGGGTGAAATTATATGATAATTATCTTTCTCTACTGTATGTATATACCACATCTTTATCCATTCATCTGTCTGATGGACATCTGGGCTCTTTCCACAGTTTGGGGGTATTGTGAACATTGCTGCTATAAACAGTGAAGTGCAGATGCCCCTTCGGATTAAACATTTGTATCTTTGGGGTAAATACCTAGTAATGCAATTACTGGGTCATAGGGTAGCTCCATTTTCAATTTCTTGAGGAAGCTCCATACTGTTTTCCAGAGTGGCTGCACCAGCTTGCATTCTCACCAACAGTGTATGAGGGTTCCCCTTTCTCTGCATCCTTGCCAATATCTGTCATTTTCTGATTTGTTAATTCTGACCAATGTGACATTCCATCTCATTGTGATTTTGATTTGCATTTCCCCAATGCCAAGTGATGCTGAGCATTTTTTCATGTGTCTATTTGCCATTTGTATATCTTCTTTGGAGAAATGTCTATTCATATCTTCTGCCCACTTCCTGATTGAATTATTTGTTCTTTGTACGTTGAGTTTGATAAGTTCTTTATAGGTTTTGGATACTAGCCCTTTATCTGGTAAGACATTTGCAAATATCTTCTCTCATTCTGTTAGTTGTCTTTTGGTTTTTATCAATGGTTTCCTTTACTGTGCAAAAGTTTTTTATCTTGATGAGGCCCCAACAGTTCATTTTTGCTTTTGTTTCCTTTGCCTTTGGAAACATGTCTTAGCAAGAAGTTGCTCTGGTCGAGGTCACAGAGGTTGCTGCCTGTATTCTTCTCTAGGATTTCGATGGATTCTTGTCTCACATTTAGGTCTCTCATCCATTTTGAGTCTATTTTTGTATATGGAATGAGGAAATGGTCCAGTTTTATCCCTCTGCATGCAGCTCTCCAATTTTCCCAACACCACTTGTTGAAGAGACTGTCTTTTTTCCATTGGATATTCTTTTCTGCTTTGTCGAAGATTAGTTGACCAGAGAGTTGAGGGTCCTGCCTCACATCTTGAGTTTGTGGTTTGGGATTGGCTGTGGAAAGACTCCAATATGATCGCTGGAGTAGAAGAAAGTTTTTGTTTTTGTCTTGTTGAATAAAACAATCTACTTCCCTCTCTGAATTTTTTTCTTTTACATGTTTCCCCATTTGGCACTGAAGCTTTGAAGGGCAGGTTTGGGCCCGATTCCTGTTTGTGTATGCCCATTATTTAAACCAGCACTTGGGACATTATAAAGGCTCCATATAGTTACCAAATGTTGTTGAAACAGCAGGTATCTTTGCCTTTTTGTCTTATCTGGCTGTGACATCATTTCACTTTGTATTCCTTCAGGACTTGGTTCTAAGTATCAGCTGGGAAGATATTTAACTAGTTAGCCTAAAGGAAGTAGAGTCATTTGATGAGTTTTTCTTATCTTGGCCTCTCCTCTCAAGCTCAAGGAGGACAGACAGGCTAATTCATCTTTGTATCTTTAGTAGCCCCCAAATAATGCCAGGTATTTGGTGAATGGAGCTGAAAGAGTTTAATTTCCTGTTGTAACTGAAAGTGCCTATCTCATTTTTGAAAAAAGAGTAAATTATGTTTCATCTGTATCATTTTAACAGTAGGAGCATGTCCTTTGGAATCTGTCAATTATAGCATTTAAAATGAAGCAGAATATTCCATGTGAAACCTCAGGCCTGTATCATCTAGATGATGGTTTATGGAGTTAAATTAGAACTTCGTTGGGATGTCTGGGTGGTTCAGTGGTCGAATGAGGCTGAGGGCGTTATCCTGGAGTCTTGGGATCCAGTCCCACCTCTGGCTCTCTGCAGTGAGTCTGTTTCTCCCTCTGCCTATGTCTCTGCCTCTCTATCCGTATCTCTCATGAATAAATAGACGAAATTTTTTAAAAAAATTTTGTTTCTTTAACATCATTAGAAAATGAACTTGTATATTCATTCCTTAACTTACTAAAGATCCAGCCATAATCCATTGCCCTGGTTCCCTGAGGCAACTTTACAAATATAAAAGTCTTAAAGAATTACTTCTTGCTGTAAATTTTCAGTTCTGGCAGAAGGGCCTATCTTAAGCATCAGCAGAATGTGATAAAATTTAAGGAATCCATTAAAAAAATTATCAAAAACACCTCAGAGATTCAACTAAAACAATACCCGTGATCATCTCAACAGTCCCTATCACTCCTTCTGGCTCCAATTATGTTTAAAATTGCGGTTTATCAGACTCACTGTGAATCTAATGAGGCTTAAATACCAGGATCCTGCCTTAGCACAGACCCCTTCCCAGGCTCTGAAGAGGGGTGTTCATATAATCACCTGTTTTTGAAAAATGCCTAAAACAAGGTCGTTTAGCCACAGGTCTTTAAGACTGTTATTTCTTTCCAGTTCAACTCCTCACCAGTCACATTTCCCCACCTGCCCAGCGACAGTGGTGGAACCAGAGCATTGTGGGGATTCAGCTCAGGGGAAGTTGAGCTGAGGACACATTTAGTTGAGGATTAGTGATATCTAGTTATTCATCCCCAGCACTTCCAAGTCATTACCAGCAGTCCTAATATAGCAACAGCTCCTGGAAATACTCTTTCTACCCATTCTCTGAATTCTCTCAGTATGTGGAAAAGAAGGTATAGGGTCAGTGATCTTATCTGACCTGGAAGTAAGTAGGTAGTGGATAACAGAGAAGAAGCTAACCTGTGGGAAATTCTTCCAATTAGCAGATGTGTAAAATTATATCATTACCTCCTCCGAACTGAACTCCTGTGTCAGGAATATGCTTATTAACACAGCATGAACAATTATAAATGCATCACAGAATTTTTGGAATCTGGAATTTAGGATCATACAAATTAGAATTTAGCATAATACTGTGTAGAGCATAAGCTTAGAGCAGTTGTACAAACAGCTCATATATGAAAAAACTTGATTAAATGTTTTCTCAAATTTGATGGAAATTCTAAAAATCTAACCATGATGTTATCAATAATGAAGTAGGAAGTCATAAAAACTTTTTTGAAATAATCATAACAAGCCAATTCAGATTAACCATGTTAAAGGAATGACTGAATTATCTTTTTTTCTCTTCATAGTAAATATTACAAAATTGTGATTCATATAGAGACAAAGATAAAGAATTTGCCAGCTGAAAGAACCAATAAGAATTTAAAATGTGGATTCCAGGGATGCCTGGGTGGCTCAGTGGTTGAGCATCTGCCTCTGCTCAGGGTGTAATCTGGGAGTCCCGGGATTGAATCCCACATCAGGCTCCCTGCATGGAGCCTGCTTCTCCTTCTGCCTATGTCTCTGTCTCTCTCTGTGTCTCTCATGAATAAATAAATAAAAATCTTTAAAAAATGTGGATTCCAAAAATTATTGCCTCCCCAAAATATAGGATACATTGTAAGGATATGTCAGGCAACCAGGCAATTAATAAAAATATAATTTTCTATGAATTTTGTGATTTTATGGTACTTTTCAACTTTAAAAATTTTGTAATTTGGGCAGCCTGGGTGGCTCAGTGGTTTAGCACCGCCTTCGGCCCAGGGCTTAATCATGGAGTCCCAGGATCGAGTCCCATGTCGGGCTCCCTGCATGGAGCCTGCTTCTCCCTCTGCCTGTGTCTCTGCCTCTCTCTGTCTCTCTCTCTCCCTCTGTCTGTCTCTCATGAATAAATAAATAAAATCTTTAAAAAAAAATTTGTAATTTTATGATTTCTTATTCTCGAACTATATTCCCTATCACACTTAATCTAGCATTCTCTTTCTTTCTTTCTTTCTTTCTTTCTTTCTTTCTTTCTTTCTTTCTTTCTTTCTTTCTTTCTTTCTTTCTTTCTTTCTTTCTTTCTTTCTTTCTTTCTTTCTTTCTTTCTTTATGATTTTATTTATTTATTCATGAGAGACACAGAGAGAGAGGCAGAGACTCAATCCTGGGACATTGGGATCATGCCCTGAGCTGAAGGCACATGCTCAACTGCTGAGCCATCCAGGCGTCCCTGGAGGTCTCTTTTATTATTTTTTTATTTTATTTATTATTTGTTATTATTATTTTAAAGTGTTTTTTAAAAATTATTTATTCATGCGAGACAGAGAGAGAGAGAGAGAGAGAGAGAGGGAGAGACATAGGCGGAGGAAGAAGCAGGCTTCATGCAGGAAGAGTGATGTGGGACTCGATCCCAGGCCCCCAGGGTCATGCCCTGAACCAAAGGCAGATGCTCAACAGCTGAGCCACCCAGGGGTCCCTTTTTTTCTTTAAAAGGGCCCCAAATGACATATCCTTCAAGTTTTATAGAACCTACATCTGTCTTTGGCCATCTGTGGCCACATGGATGTTATATTGGTAGCTCACAATCAACATTCTCAAACCAGCACCACCCCCTGCCCTGCCATAGTGCCTCTTAGCCTCTCTCCAGAACTGTAGTGGCACCAGCCCATTGTCAAACATATATCCTAGTCATCTCTGATGACCCTTTCTCCCTTAGTCAATACATCCAATCCTGGGCTTACAGTTCGAGTTCCTCAAAATATTTTATCATCATTTACTCCTCTTCAAACTGACTACCATTCCCCTAGTTCAGCCCCTGTTGGGATAGTTGCAGAGCCCTCTGCTGGTCTACTGGCTTGGATGCTACCTCATTGTCCCTCCTCAGATCTCCTATGCAGTGACTTTTCACTCCTAATCCCACATCTGACTATGTCACCCTCTCACTCACATTTTTTTTTTTTTTTACACATTCCATCCTTCATCCAAATCCTTTAGTGGGATCTAAAAGGTCCTATGGATATTGCTTAACTCCACAGTATCATTTCTCTGATGCTTTCTCCAGCCCACAAAACCCATTTATGTTCCAAGAATACTGAATTAATTTTATCCATCAAACATGACTTATTATTTCTTCTCAGTGGACCAGAAATCTCTCCTCATGCATGTGTCTGCTTGGAAAACTCTTTATTCCTCAAGACTTAGTTTAGAACCTACCTCTGCCACAAAGCCTTGCCTGACCCCTCTGCCCTCCACTACACTCACGACTACTCCTAGTAACCACCATGCTCTGCACAGAGCAGTCTTTACTTATTACACCATAAGCATCTACAGCCTTTACCTATTACACTGTAAGCATCTGCTCCCCACCTACATTGGGAGACACATACCTGTTCACCTGTTGTCTTTGATCCTCATTGGTTGATGAATGAATTTCTCCTCTATACCCTATCCCCAGTTCCTGAGTTTCCAATAAAGATTAAGATAAGTTGACACATGTGCATTTAAAGTATGGATGCCAAAAGCTTAACCATGATTTCTCTTTCTGTCTCTTTTGTTGGAAGAATGAGGGTGGGGGCATGGAAGGTATATATGACAAATTTTTATTATAAAATTGTTTGAACATTTTACAAAAAAACACCTTCATAATTTGAAAAAATGCCTAACTCAGGAACAGCCATAATAGTTCCATGTTTTCAGGTGTAATTGAAAGATCTTAAAACTTCATGTCTTGCTTTTTTTCAACCACTTTACTTTCTGAATTATGCAAAGGGAGATCAGTACTCTCCTTTTGAGTAAAATTTTCAGCAATTTCTATGAATTTTATCCAGTAGCAAAAAGAGGCCTTGGCCTCTTTCATCCATCCATCCATCCATCCATCCATCCATCCATGCATCCATCCATTTTTGGGCTAGGTAATATACTCACATGGTTCAAACTTCAAAAGATATGAAAGTCTCCCTTTCTAACTCTGTGCCCCAGGTACTCCTCCTCCAGGCACATTGCTATTTGTTCCATCTTCCTCCAGGCTATTTTATGTATTTACAAGCAAAGGTTTCTTTCTTTTCTTTTTTTAAAGATTTATTTATTTATTTATTTATTTATTTATTTATTTATGAGAGAGAGAGCGAGAGAGAGAGAGAGAGAGAGAGAGGCAGAGACACAGGAGGAGGGAGTAGCAGGCTCCATGCCGGGAGCCCGATGTGGGACTTGATCCCGGGACTCCAGGATCATGCCCTGGGCCAAAGGCAGGTGCTAAACTGCTGAGCCACCCAGGGATCCCTACAAGCAAATGTTTCTTAACTTTTTTAGCTGAAAAAATACTTCATAGTCAGCTTGGGCTGTCATAACAAAATAGCATAAACTGGATGGCTTACACAACAGAAATTTATTTCCTCACAGATCTGGAGGCTAGAAGTCTAAGATTAAGGTGCGGGCTTGATGGGTTGTGGTGAGGCTTCTGGGCTTATAGATGGTACCTTCCTACTGTGTCCTCACAAGGTGGAGAGAGAGTGACCCAGCTCTCTAGTTTCTCTCCTAATAAGAGTACTTATCCCATAGTGAGGCCTTCACCCTCATGATCTCATTTATGAGATAACCAAATTATTGGGGTGCCTGGGTGACTCAGCCAGTTAAGCAGCTACCTTAGACTCAGGTCATGATCCCAAGGTCCTATCCAGGCCCTAGTTGGGCTTCCTTGCTCAGTGGACAGCCTGCTTTTCCCTCTCCTTCTGCTGCTCCCCTGCTTGCATTCTCTCTCTCTGTCAAATAAATAAATAAATAAAATCTTTAAAAAATAAATAAATAAACCAAATTACCTCCCAAATGCCTTATCTCCAAATACAATCACATTGAGGGGTGGGCCTTCAATATAGGAATTTAGGGTGGAGGGAGACATAATTCAGTCCACAGCAATATTTCTTTTTTTTTTTTTTTAAAGATTTTATTTATTCATGAGAGACACACACAGAGAAGCAGAAACATAGGCAGAGAGAGAAGCAGGCTCCCTGTGAGAAGCACGATGCAGAACTCTATCCCAGGACCTCAGGACCATGGCCTGAGCCAAAGGCAGATGCTCAACCACTAGCCACCCGGGTATCCTGCAATATTTATATCAAAAAAAAAAAAAAAAGAAAAAAAAAGCTTATATGCAGTGCCAACTGATCTTTTCCTTTTTTTCTAAATGGAATTCTCTGAAATATAAATATGCTACTTTTTGTAGCACATGCCTTTCCATCCTCTCTTCTTTCATTGTTTTTTCACAACTCCTGGAGAATAGTTCTAAAATAGTTCTGGGGCACTTGGGTGGCTCGGTCAGTTAAGCATGTGCCTTAGACTCAGGTCATGACCCCAGGGTGGAGGATCTCCCCCTATTGCCTGCTTCCTGCTCCACAAGAAGTCTGCCCCTTCTCCCAACTCACGCTTTCTCTATCTTCCTCTCTTTCGGTCTCAGATAAATAAATAAAATCTAAAGAAAAAAAAAATACTTCTCTTGTGCAGCCCCTTAGGACATTATTCAGGGCTCTTCAAGATTCTCATTCCAAACTCTCTTCCCTGCTTCACATCCCAGAGGCCCTGCAGCCTCCAATGGTCGCCTGCCTGTGGACTCCCTGTACCCTACAATTGGAGGCATCCTGAATTATTCAGATAGATTTTCAATGCTTACTGTTTGGAAGCCCCACTCCACAGTTCTTTCTCCAGTGTCTGTTTGAATTTGGTGATTTACCTCTCTCTGTTCTCATGTCACTTTATAGCATAAGTTACAACATAAGTACCATCATAAAATTCTAATCCTGTGTTCTCCCACCCCCAAGCCTAAGCAAGAATTGTATCTGATTAATTTTCTGTCCATAAAGTACTTTAGAGACCCTAAATTCAAGTTGGCCCAAAGAATTAATAAACTGAATTTGCTAAGATGCTAGGATGAATTTACAATAACCCCTTAAAGTTTAAAAACAAAGATAATTGAGTTAAAACGAAAAATCTAGCATCACAGCTATAGAAGCTTGTGATCTTCATGTTGAATGTAAAATGGATATAATGAATTATAAGCTGTTATTAGGTGCTATAAAGTGAATGCCTTGTTGAGGCCTCCCAGAGAGAAATATCTACATGCACTCATTAAAATCAGTACCCTGAACTGGCAGAGAACAGTCATCTTCCCTAGAGTACTTCTCTGGGGTAGTCAATTTTCATTTAAAATGTGAACTTGGGTGTTGAAAAGTAAGTTTTACAAGTTCTTAGGTTCAGGCAGAGATTTCACAACCACCTACCTCCAATGTGAACCCCAAGTGCTCTGTCACCTAGGAGCACAAAATTGTTAAGACCATGTGTTGGTACCACAAATGGTGCCAGATGACAGATGCTTCTCACTGTGTAAAAAAGGTACTAAACACTTACATGCATGTGATATACTAGCTCATTGTTTATCCTAATCTGGGTCTTTTTTTTTTTTTTTTTTTTGGTATATGGAACAGTTCAAGAATTTGTGCGTCATCTTTGCGCAGGGACCAACTTAATCTGTTTTGTTCCAATTTTAGCACATTGCTGTCCAAGCCAGCACCTAATCTGGCTCTTCTGACAGGTCTTTGTAGCGTTCATGGTAATCCATCCTTGTTCTACATTCCATTAAGAGCAGCCCTTATTAGGTGACTCTTATCGCCAGTTCTATTTTATTTTTTAAAGACTGAAAGAATGATGTTCAAGTGCAGACATCTCTCTTAAGGTTATTGTGGAGGGCAGTGAGAGAGAGAGAGAGAGAGAGTTTTTGATACTGAGTTATTTAAAGTATAATTTAGGTCTCCCCCCCTCCCCCAAAGACTTGTGAATTTTTGTGTTCTAAAAAACTAAAATTCTGTTGTGAAAATATTTAAAAATCTAAAAATGTAAAATTTTGTCTTTCATTTTTAAATACATGGAATTTTAAGTAAATGGAAACTTTAAAATTCTAAAAATAAAGTAAAAACAAAGCATATATGCGTGTGTGAAATGGATTCCTTTGGCCCAGCCGGAAAATCACCCACTTAGAAAAACACCATTTACGGTAGCTTTAAGTATTAGAAGTGAAAGTGATGGAATCTGAATGTCAATGTAGCATCGCTTTTGTGATGAGAGAGCTGAGTGCAGTACGTTTTAATTGTGCCAATACTGAACAGGGAAGAACCCGACCCAGGGCCAACAGTAGATTTCCGACGACCAGAAGCAGTAGGACGACGCTCCCCAGCGATGAAAGAAAGCGCCTGCGCTGGGACTCAGTTGGCGCCCGCCCTCCTGCTTTTTCGCCAGCCGCCGTTTCCACCCTCTTTCGCGCTTCGGCCTCCCGGGAAGCCCAGCCCCGAGCGTCGCTGAGCTCCGATTGGCTCCTTTGAAAGTCTACGGGCTGCCTGATTGGCGGGCCCCCGGCCCTTTAGCGCGGTGAGTTTGAAACAGCTCGCGCTCCGCTTCAAAGCTGGCTCTGGGAAGTTGAGGCGACAGCGACGCGGACGTGGAGGCGGCCGCTGCTTTCGCCGCGGGACAGTAAGGCGGGCGGCCTCGCTGAGGTCAGGGTCGTTCCTGCGGGGCGTCTGCGCCGCGGGGCCCGGCTCGGAGGCCGCGGCTGGTGGTGGGAGGCCGCGGGGGGCCGCGCGGGGCCGGGCCGGGCCGGGCCTCCGGATCCTAGGCCGCGCCCTCGCTGGGGCCCCGGGCCCGGCCCTCCGGGGAGGCTGGCGGGAGCCCCGACGCGGCGGGCGCGCTCCCGGGCGGGTGAGGCCGCCGGCCGGCTGAGGAGGCCGTCGGGGCGTGGCGCCGGCCGGACGACGCCGATTGCCGGGCTCCGGCCGGGGCCCCGCGCGCGCCGCCCTGCTCCCTGGCGTGGCCGGCCAGACCCCACCTGGGCCAGGTGCCCGCGTGGGAGCGCCGGCGGGCCCCGCTGGCCTGTGGGCCTCCCCGGGGTTCCCTGCGCCCGCGGCCCTGGCGCGCCCGGAGCTGTGGAGAGACCCGGCCAAGGACAGAACCAGAGGAGGAGGAAGCTCGGGGTGGCCCCTTGACTCTAAGCTGTTGTATGTGCTGTGCCATCGGCCCACAGGGAAGGCTCGGAAACGCCTCGAGAAAGCACATACGCGTGTGCTCAGTATTCCTGATCGGTCTTTGTTTAACACTAGAGCTCCCCATGTGCACACCTGCTTGCTTGCTTCAAAGACCTGGAGGCCTCTGGGTAGGAGACGAAGCTGTGGTGTCGCGGTGCCGGGCCCCAGGGGCAGGGCCTCCAGAGGCTTTGTGAAGCCGCGTCCTCTCTGAGATTGTCACAGCAGCGACACGGAGAGCCGGCGAGGCCTAGGAAACCCAGCTTTGAAAGGCTTGCTCAGAGCGAGCTCGACAGTTGGATTGTTCGTCAGGCATGTTAAATCTGGGCGTCGTAGAAGGGATGATTACCGTTCTGTAAAATTAAAAATGTCTAAGATGGGAACTCCTAGCCAGTGTAGTGCAACTTCGTTCATTTAAAAAGATTTTCTTGCTTCTACTTCTGGCATGACCCCGGAGACCAGTGCGAGCGTCGACTACCCAGTGACCTATGTACGTAATCTTATCAGGGATGAGTGTGTTAGAAAGTCAAGGTAATTCTACTCTGGGCTCCTGAAGTGATGATTTCTTTGGCAAACTTCTCAGCTGAGGACGTCTTGAAGGTCTTGTCAGCCTCTCAACTGACGTTTAAGCAGTCTTGCTGATGGTGGTTGATTATTACGGCCACAGTAGCTCTATTTGTGTCATTAAAACTTTTTTCCTTTTGAATTTTCTTAGAAAAGGGGTACAAATTCAGTCAAATAACATTTGTGGAAATGGCTGGGTATAACTGGCAGAAATTGATGCTCCTTAGAAGTGTTACATAAAGAAACACACTTCTGTTTTTTTGTTTGGGAGGGATAGATAAGTTTGATACCTGAATTTGAGGGTTAATCTGATTGCAAGAAGCAAAGTACTACACTGGCTAAGATATACAAATCCAATGTTTTAAGAGCTAAAAAAAGGTGGAAAAATCTTATTGCAAAGGTCCCTTCCCTTGTAAATGTTTTAACATAATTAGTATTTATGGGAAATTAATACTGCAGTAGACACTGGAAAATGCTTTATACTATCATTAAAAACTTAAAACCATCTTTTGAGTTAGTGGCATATGATCAAATTAATTTTTTCTCTCATTTTAGGATCCTACCGTATCTGTTGATTAACTATGGAAGATTATACCAAAATAGAGAAAATTGGAGAAGGTGAGTGGTTTTAATAATAAAAGAGTTAAAAAATGGTTTGGTAATGCTCTAATATCTGGGACATGAAAACCTGTAAATATTTATTGAAATCCAATCTTTAAGGTGTCCTTCAGTGCTAATGTGCCTTGATTATATGTTCTTTACATGGTAACATAGGAACAAAATGTTCAGATTTCAAGAAAATTGAAATTATTCTGATAGGATTCCCTGCCAACCCTCTCCCATCCCCCTAAAAATCTTATATTTTTTAAGTACTAAACACTTAAAGCAATATTTGTATTTTGAAAACACTATTGAGATCTTGTGTTATGTTTTGGTGGGGAGAGGTTAGGGAAGTAGAATTTTTTTTTTTTTTTTTTAAGATTTTTATTTATTTACTTGAGAGAGCACAAGCAGGGGGAGCTTCAGAGGGAGAGGGAAAAACTGGCTCCTTGCTGAATGAACAGGGAGTCCATGCGGGTCTGTATCCCAGAACTCTGGGATCAGGACCTGAGCTGAAGGCAGACGCTTAATCGACTGAGCCACCCAGATACGCCTAGGGCAGTAGAATTCTATTAAGTTTAATAGTGTACTTTTAATCATGTACAATTCTTTTTAAGTGCTTTTACCCAAACTTTCTAAACTAGTATAATAGACTACTAAACCAATTTATTTATTTATTTATTTATTTATTTTTTAATTTTTATTTATTTATGATAGTCACACAGAGAGAGAGAGAGAGAGAGGCAGAGACATAGGCAGAGGGAGAAGCAGGCTCCATGCACCAGGAGCCCGATGTGGGATTCGATCCCTGGTCTCCAGGATCGCGCCCTGGGCCAAAGGCAGGCGCTAAACCGCTGCGCCACCCAGGGATCCCTATTAAACCAATTTAAATAAATTTTTTAATTTCCCTTGATTTAAATGACATGTCATGTATACCTGCTTAAGCAATTCTAAAACAACTTTTTTTTTTAAAGATTTTATTTATCCATTAGAGAGAGAGAGAGAGAAAGCAGGGGGAGGCTCAGAGGAAGAAGCAGGCTCTCCACAGAGCAGGAACTTGATATAGGGCTTGATCCCAGGACTCTGGGATTATGACTTGAGCTGAAGGCAGGCACTTAAACAACTGAGCTACCCAGGTGTCCCTAAAACCAGTAACTCTTGTATATGATCATTCCCCTCTGTAGTACTTTCATTGAAGTTTTTAAAGAATGTTTATATGGCACAAGTGGAAGGGTAAAAATCCCTTTACTTTTTTTTTTCCCCAAAAAGAATATATAAGTTTCTGTATAAGAGTTGGTATTAACGTTCTAAACTCTATAGGAACAAATGGTACACCTTTATGCAAAGCAATTTGCTATTAGAGTAATTTATGTAGGTCTGTTTGAGGGATATTTCCAATCAGTATATTTTTAGTGTGTTTCAAAACCGTATTTGTACAAGGAATACTACTAAAAGTCTAGGGGCGGAGTACTGGAAAGAATTTAGTAAGATAGTAATGAATAACTTTAGGTAGTGCATGGGTTAGAGATACATTCTTTTTCTTACCAATACTGTATTTTTTTAATCGCTTAAATACTTTCTTAAATCCTCTCAACTAAATTTTGTTTGAGTTGAGAATAAGTTTTGAATAACATATCTAATGTCTTCTACTTTGAGTTTTTCTTAATCCCCAGAGAATCAAATGAGTGGTGATTTTGTTTGTAACAAAAAGTTATTCTTAAAGTGTAAATGTGTTTTCCTTTAAAACTCTGGAACTCCTAACATGCAGGAGGCTACGTATTTGACTTTAGTTGAAATAGAAGCAGTAAAGAATATAATTTCAAATGTTGCCTCATTTCCTTGAGTTAAATGATTCCCATTCTACCATATGATGTCCTCTCAAATTCCCTGTAGAATTTTGGCCTCTGAGCTTCTGACAATTCTGAGCTTCTGGCTGTTCTTTCACATTGGAAAGCCACTCTGCTGCCTTCATTTTCATCTCATTGTTCTAGTCCAAGTGTATTTTGTAGTTCCCTATTTGTTACCCTTAACATCCTTTTTCTTTACTATACTGCAAGTAAGCTTTCTGAAGTTTGGGATTTTGTCTTGTTCACAACTGTTTGAACAGTGCTTGGCAGTAGTGTCTAGCACTATTGGAGATATTCAAATATTTGATAATAGCAGTATCTATTTTTCTATGTGTGTTTTTCTTTGTTTCTTTTTCTGGCTTGTATTGTCTGGACTACTCCAGTGCCTGGCTGTTTTGGATTATGTTGTGGTGGGCATTGTTTTTGAAAAAGTAAATTGTATCATAATACTTTCCCATGGTATTTTCTTTTGCTTTTTGCCAGATACTTAATCAAATTCTAGCACTAAAGTTTTGATATAAAAAGTTAAATTTCTTTCTCTCGACTTTGATTATTTCCAAACATACAGAGAAATTGAAAGATAAATTCAGTGAACTTGTAATACCTTTTGCCAAGATGTTAATTTTGTCACATTTACTTTATTATGTGTGTGTGTTTAGCATTTTTTCTTTTGAGTCACGTAAAGTAAGTTGTAGGGATATGCTTTATTTCTAAATACTTCTGTATGTACTTTCTGAAGAGTTAGCTAATGTTACGCATTCATATTTTTAAAGATTTTATTTATTTATTCATGAGAGCAGAGAGAGAGGGGGGAGAGAGAGGCAGAGACAGAAACAGGCTCCATGCAGGAGGCCTGACATGGGACTCGATCTCAGGACCCCAGAATCACGCCCTGGGCCGAAGGCTGGCGCCAAACCTGCCACCTTAGTCTTTTTAAATTTAGAATAATCCTCTTGACTTTTCCACCTTGACACTTGAACTTTTTGACAACTTGATTCATGTCTTAAATACATCTAGACTTTTCTTGTTATCTAGAATTTTCAGTTATTACAAAGATGTTCTCTGGTTTCTTCTGAATTACAAAGATCTGAGTATTGTCACATTCTGTCATAAGAAAATGTTTTTTTGGATCATAGAGAGTAGCTATCTATATCCGTGATGTGGGACCTAACTTGGCCTTCATTCACTCACTAAACATTAAAGTTTTTGTGCTTATCATTTAGTCTCCATAACTTGATCATAACTAACATTTTTAAATTTAATAATATGTAGTCCATTTCAGAGTATATACTATGCATTTTCATAAATAATTTTTATTGCTTAACCATTAGAATCATTCTGCTTCGTTTAGAGCTTTGTATGTGTAGTTATAAAAGTAATGGTTCAGAGTGCGAAAGAAGAGGCAGAGCATTTGTGATGTCTAAATTGAATAAATACTAAGTGTTATCTATCAGTTAATTCTTCTGAGTAAATTTTAGGCCCAGATGAGATTGTACATTTGAAGGAGAGAGGAATGAATACTAAGGGGAAGAATTAGTTCTGAATTTACCATTAACTGCTTATTAGACGACATCATGATGTATTTGCATGCAAATTACAAATCTTTTTGAGTTTGCTTTAACAGTGTGCCAGATAATTATGCTACTGACTTACCTACTTTTGTGTTTTATGATGCAAGTATAATTGATGTCCAAAAAATGGACAGACTTTAAATGAACAGAAGGTTACTTACTTTTAAGAATGGTTGTGAAGATCAATAAAATAGAGTTTTTAAAAAATCTGGTATAATTTTGGTTATCCAAAAGTCAAACTAAGGGGCACCTGGATGGTTCAGGTGGTGAAGTGCCTACCTTTGCATCAGGTTCCCTGCTCGGTGGGGAGCCTGTTTCTCCCTCTCTCTCTCTGTCAAATAAAGTTTTTTTAAAGAACAAAATAAAACAAAAGTCCTACTTAATCCAAATTTAATCAAAATAATGTAAAATGGCTTTTAGGTCAAATTAGGTCTTTGAAATCACACCAATATTTAGGAAGACAGACTATTGTATAGAATTTCTCTATTTAAAACAAAATTAGAATAAAATTTATATAACATCACCAAACTATCCTTAATATTCTAGTTAAGCCAGTAGATTATTTATTTATTTATTTTTAATAAATTTATTTTTTATTGGTGTTGAATTTGCCAACATACAGAATAGCACCCAGTGCTCATCCCGTCAAGTGCCCCCCTCAGTGCCCGCCACCCAGTCACCCCCACCCCCCTGCCCTCCTCCCCTTCCACCACCCCTAGTTCGTTTCCCAGAGTTAGGAGACTTCCATGTTCTTTCTCCCTTTCTGATATTTCCTACCCATTTCTTCTCCCTTCTCCTCTATTCCCTTTCACTATTATATTCCCCAAATGAATGAGACCATGTTTGTCCTTCTCCGATTGACTTACTTCACCCAGCATAATACCCTCCATCCACGTGGAAGCAAATGGTGGGTATTTGTCGTTTCTAATGGCTGAGTAATATTCCATTGTATACATAAACCACATCTTCTTTATCCATTCATCTTTCGATGGACACCGAGGCTCCTTCCACAGTTTGGGCCAGTAGATAATTTGATAGTAGTTCTTAGCCTTTTTCTAAATATTGCTACCTTTGAGGAAACTGATAAAAGCTACAGAATAGATTTCCTTAGAAAAGTGCACTCTAATCACTTTTGAAGTTATACTGATGTTCTAGAAAAATAGGTCATTCAAAATTTTATGTAAAGTCAAAGGGTTCAAGATCTCCTATTTTCTAACCTCAGTTTAAAGATTTTGTTTAAGATTTTTTTTATTTTTTAAGTAAGCTCTGTGCCCAACATGGGGTTTAACCTCATGACCCTGCAAGGTCATGCTCTACCTATAGAGTCAGCTAGGCATCCTTCCAACTTCAGTTTAAAAAGCATTTACCTGGGAACTGAATGGATTCTGTATATGAACTTTTTAAGCTAACTAGTCTATCTCCCTTAATGTTGGCACTTCTGTTCTTGGTATCCACCGGCCTCCTGCCCAAGATCCCTTATATTGACATTGTTGCTCATTATCTGAAGCTTTTATATCAGAATCTCTGTTCTTGTTAACTTCCAAATGGGTGTGAGGCTTTTGTACTGTATAGTCGATATTTTGAACTTTAATAGATTTAATAAATATTTAGTAAAATGTTTTAGCCCCACTCTTTTCTAGATGAGGATTATTGACTATTTGAAATGCATAAAGCACTCTACACAGTTTTCTGAAAGTCACAGTGCCTCTGGTTAATAATTTCTCAGCCCAAATCTTTACTATTTGACGCTGCTTTATTGTTGGATGGGGTACTTGAGAAGAGAATAATTCCAATCTGCAAAGGATTCATTTTCTTCTCTACAATGTGCTGGGAAATTATTGGTTATTTAAATTTAAGGGAAAATTGTAACAACTACATGAATTTTATTTCTAAACTATAGACACGATAGGTTGTAGTTGCCCTCAATTTCCTTTTCGAAGTGATGAGGGTATAATTATGACTAAGATATTTCCTATCTGGTCACAGAGACATTTCTATAATATGACACTTTATGGGATTCAGTCATTTTTTTAAAATCTTAGTTTGTGGAGGGTGTCATATAGTAGACATTTACTTTGTCTATTTCAGGTACCTATGGAGTTGTGTATAAGGGTAGACACAAAACTACAGGTCAAGTGGTAGCCATGAAGAAAATCAGACTAGAAAGTGAAGAGGAAGGGGTTCCTAGTACTGCAATTCGGGAAATTTCTCTATTAAAAGAACTTCGTCATCCAAATATAGTCAGGTATGGTATATCTGAATTTAAACCATTTTCCGCATACCAGTTCAAATGTGAATGTCAATGTGGAAATTTTTACATTTGCTTAATATCTGGTCTAACTTTGCTGAGCGGAATAGGAGCCTACTATTTTCGTTAATTGAAAAGGTCAGACATAGGAAGATTAGGCTTAAAGCAGGAGCAGGGTCAGAGGAGTGTGATGATAAGAGATTAGTATTGGGGGCTGGAAAATCAAGGTAAACTGGCCAAGGGAGAAAAGGAAATACTTAATACTTTCTTGTAGGCCTTTATCACCTGTACTGATCTGAGCTCTGGTCCTTGAAGACCCCCAATCAGATTCCTAAGACGGGTAGCTAGGTCAGATGAAAAAGAACAGTGTTGGACTGGTGTTTGGGGGTTTGTTTCCTAGTAGTCCAAGTTAAGGTTTAATTACATTTTTGTGGGACTGGAGATAGCTACTATTAAGGGTTCCTAGTAAGTTTTAAATTTTAAAATTTTTATAATTCACTGAAAAGCTCTGAGCAACAAGTAATTACCCTAGAAATTTTTGTTTTTTAAGAAATTTTCTTTTGAAATATAAGTGGTTTGGTAGCACCTTCAGCATAATAAACTTAATTTTCAGGTGCTGCCCTGAGTATCCTTTCTCAAATTCTAGTTTAGTACTAAGGTTTTCACTACTAGGAAAGCTACCCATCTTTTCTTTGCCAAAACAGTATGTATTTTTTGTTACAGAAAATTTCTTAACAGCCCTACTTTTTGTGATAGCCACTGCTAAATTTATGGATGTTTTATTTTGTAAGAGGTCAAAAGTATTTGGTAGATTTTTTTTTTTCCACAAAATTATTTTATTCTCCAGTCTTCAGGATGTGCTTATGCAAGATTCCAGGTTATATCTCATCTTTGAATTCCTTTCCATGGATCTCAAGAAATACTTAGATTCCATCCCTCCTGGTCAGTTCATGGATTCTTCACTTGTTAAGGTAATAAGCTTACTTAATTTTATTAGTATTTATCCACTGTGTCTACTGTATAGAAGTTCTGTATTTTGGGGACATATGCTTGGAAAGAGTGTAACTTCAGTTAAATTATAAATGTAATTTTTTAAAAAGCATTGAACTCTAAAAGTAGAAGTCTTAACTGCCAAACCACTCCTCAGATAGGTAGCCATTATTAGTTTTTTAGTAGTCTTACAGATACTTGTGTGTCCTTTGGGTATACACACACAGTTTTACAAAACAGCCCCTTTTTTTGTGAGACATTCACCATAGAGGTTTTGCCTGTCTATCAGTGTTTGGTCTGTTTATTTATTTTTAAAGATTTTATTTATTTGAGAGTGAGCATGAGCAGGGGGGAGGGGCAGAGGGAAAGGGGGAAAGCAGACTCCCCACTGAGCAGGGAGCCCAAGGTGGGCTGATCCCAGGACCCTGAAAGCACATGATCTGAGCCCTTTGCCAAAGGCAGATGCTTAACTGAGTGAGCCACCCAGGCACCCCTGGATCTGATTATTTAAACCAATTCCATACTGATAGACATTGAAGTTGTTTTCCAGCTGGTGATTCATGCTGTCATGAATCATGCTGCAGCAAATCCTTACGTTTATTTATCTTTTGCAACTTTATAGAATAAATTTTTTTAAAGTATTTACTTACTTATTTTTTTGAGACAGAGTACCAGGGAATGTGCAAAAGTGGTGGGAAGTAGCAGAGGGAAAGGGGAAGCCGACTCCATTTTGCACAAGGAGCCAGATTTGGGGCTCAGTCTCAGGACCCTGAGATCAGGACCTGAGCTGACACCAAGAGCAGAATGCTTAACCGACTAAGCCATCCAGGCGCCTCTAGAATACATTCTTATAACTTGAATCAGTGGGTTGGAGATGTATTTAAGTAATCTCTACACACCCAGTGTGGGACTCAAACTCAAAACCCCAAGATCAAGAGTTGTACTCTCTTCTAACTGAGCCAGCCAGGTGCCCCAGCCTATACGTGGTCTTCACTGACATTTCTATTAGGGTATTTTTTCACTGGTCTCTAAGGTCCTTTCTGCTAACACATTGATAATATTCCCTTTATTCCTTTATATATGCCATTAATAATTTTTATAATATATTTAATCTTGTACATGACTTTTGGACTTTAAGCTTATATGTCTTAAGTCTCGCTCAAAGATCATGTATATTAGAACATATCTTTCTAGTAAGTTGCCACACCTCCTTTTTTGTTTTTTTGTGTGTGTGGATGGATCAAAGGTTTATTTATTTTTTATTTTTTAAAGATTTATTTATTTGAGAGAGAGTTTGTGGGGAGCAGGGGGCAGAGGGACAGAGAAGGACACTAAGGACACTCCCCACTGAGTGTAGAGCCCAATGTGGGGCTTGATCTCATGACCCTGAGGTCTTGACCGGCCAAAATGAAAAGTTGGATACTTAACCAACTGAGCCATCTAGGTGCCCCTCAAAGGTTTATTTTGGTATAGGAATTAGGGCTCTTGATTTTTTTTTTCCCCCATAGGGCTAGCCATTTGTTCTAACTTTATAAGTCAATACGGTTACTATGTATACTTCATATTTCTGTAATACCTGGTTGCTTCAAATGATAATTACATTGTTTTGGCAACACTTGTACAATATTTTTTCTCTGAGCTAATCGCATATTATGATAATTGTCTCTATTTAAATATATAATCATAATATTCTGTTTGTCTTTTTTTTGGAATCGTGACCAGTACTACCAAAGAGAAAATTAATATGTAATGATAAGGAATAGAAATGGACCAACCTTATTCAAAATAAAAATAGAGTTGCTATAAGCATATATACAAAAGTTTAAAAAACTATTTGTATAGACCTTATGAGTTAAGAATTGGGGACAAAAAAATAGTAGAAGACTAAATGAGTTCAGATGGATGTGTCCATAAGGAAAATATCTTTGTCTCAAGTGTACAAACAGGATGCTGTATATCAATTCGCTTCCCACTCCCAAATGCTGCTTGTCAGTCTCAAAAACCTGAAAACTTTTGTGTTAAATTATTTCCCTGCATTATAATTTCTTAGATCTTTGAAATAAACTCACCAAGATTATTTAGAAAATCACTATGTGGGACATTTAAGTTTCTAACTTACTTTCTTCTTCCAGAGTTATTTGTACCAAATCCTACAAGGGATTGTGTTTTGCCACTCCAGAAGAGTTCTGCACAGAGACTTAAAACCTCAAAATCTATTGATTGATGACAAAGGGACAATTAAATTGGCTGATTTTGGCCTTGCCAGAGCTTTTGGAATACCTATTAGAGTATACACACATGAGGTATGTAGAATAGTGTTTTGTGATGGCTGGTTTATTTTCTGTATTTGTTCATTAAGTCAAGCAAGAATCCATGAGAAAGATTTCCATCCTGCCAGCATGAATTTATTGCCTTTCAGCTCCGAACTCACCCTTCATTGCATGGAATGTGAACATCTTACTGGTACCTTTAAATATTCTTTGCCAGCTGGTGTGATGGCAGTAGAAGGTGCTAGAGAGGCACTTGCAGGAAGGAAAGGATTTTCCTTGCTACAGTTCTAAGAGTTATTTCTTATTAGTGTCTTTTTCTAACCCTCTGTTATTTAATAATTCTTTTTAGTAAACTTTCCCCATGCAAATCATTGCATGTGGTTTCTGTCTTCTGATTGAATCCTTTCTGGTATACAATCAAATTGGTTAAAGGTTTTGTTGCTTAAGGGTTACTGTTTCAGATACGTTTTAGAAGCTACTAAATATAATCAAGTTTTGTCAGTGTTCTACAGAGGACTTGGCATTTCATTTGTTACTTCCAGAGCCAAAGGGAGTGTTGACTTATATAGTAAGGGACTGCTGGAAGACGGTTTTCTGTGTCATTGTCTATCCCTGGGCCCAAAGACTGTCTCAAATCAGAACTTATAACAGTGCTCATTTGGTTAGATGTCTTGGCTTCTTTTTATCATTTTTTCCCATGGCTATATAAAAAAAGTAAAGATTATTTGGTTCCTATTGGCTTAAGCAGATGCTACTGATCTCATTAAGTTAGAGATATTTTTTCCAGCCTGATAAATTATGGATACTAAAATAGTAGATCAGCTCTAGACCACTAATAAACTACTATTTGACTTAACTCATGTTTTTAGCATGTAAGCAGTATACATACATGCAGTGCAGTGTCATGCCCAAATCAATCATCAGTGACTTTTTTTCTAAGTGAATGCTTATTTGACTATTTTGATTCTTGCACTATAATGATTTGAAAAGCTAGAAAAGGGCTGATATGCTTTTATGTTTTTTTAATTCCCTTGTGACTAGGACTTACAAATGAAATATTTGTCTTCCATTTATTTTGTGTATAGTTAATTGACTTTCAAACAATATTATCAGAGGCAATCATGGAACTTTTTAAAGGACAGCCATACTGAAATATAAATATTAATATTTATATTTAGTAGTTCAATGCACTGCATTTATTCATTGTAAAAATTTGCTTTGTAACAGGTAGTAACACTGTGGTATAGATCTCCAGAAGTATTGTTGGGGTCAGCTCGCTACTCAACTCCAGTTGACATTTGGAGTATAGGTACCATATTTGCAGAGTTAGCAACTAAGAAACCACTTTTCCATGGGGATTCAGAAATCGATCAACTCTTCAGAATTTTCAGGTATTTTTGTCTTATATTTAAGCTTTTAAGAACTTTCAAATGAAATAATAATGAAGGCAATGTGTATGTAATACTAAGATTATATTTATGCTTTAGCTAATATTTTTTTGTTTTGCTATGGCCTTTTAGAGCTTTGGGCACCCCCAATAATGAAGTGTGGCCAGAAGTGGAATCTTTACAGGACTATAAGAATACATTTCCCAAGTGGAAACCAGGAAGCCTGGCATCCCATGTTAAAAACTTGGATGAAAATGGCTTGGATCTGCTCTCAGTAAGGAGACCCTTTATACTGACTTCAACAGTATTGATTCTGAATGTACCTGGGAAATAGAAAACTAATATACATTGAGCTAGGCACATAACTATTATGCCTCTTATGTTTAGTGTATTACTGGCTCCATTTTAGATACCAAGAAACACTAGTGGTTTTGAGAGGTTTTAGCCTTAGTTGTTGTTTCATTTTTTTTAATCTTTTAGGTAGCTATAGATACTCTGAAGGAGAGGCCAGGGTTAATACACCTTTACTTTTAAGTAGCTGGTTTGTAGTAGCCTTCCTTTATAACTATTTGTCTCAGTGTTTACTACTTTATAGTTTATCTGAGACATAGGTGTTTTCATTATTGCTTGATATTTTTATTTATTTTTTTTAAGATTTTATCTGTTTATTCATGTGAGATCCAGAGAGAGACAGAGACATAGGCTGAGGGAGAAGCAGGCTCCATGCAGGGAGCCCGATGTGGGACTAGATCCTGGGACTCCAGGCTCATGCCCTGGGCCGAAGGCAGGTGCTAAACCACTAAGCCACCCAGGCATCCCTATTGCTTGATATTTTTAGTTGTTAAACCCTTTTACTGCATGAACTCTCATTTCCCACTTTGTGCCTCATTTCTACATCAGAAAGGTTAGAAGGATTAATGTAATTCTTAAAAAAAAATTTTCCCCTTTACTAACTTGTCGTTCCCAACTCATAGTTGTTTTCTTTAAAAACAAGACAAAAAAATCTATTAGGATAAAAAATTGTCCTAGGCCTGCTTTAAGAAAATAGTTGTAGAACAACGTTTAAATATTGAGCTTTTTAGACAGAACTAATTTTTATGAATCTCAGTGAATATAATTACAGGGAAAAAAATAAGGTTTGGGTAGGTTTCTTTTTTTTTCTTTTTTTTTTTTTTTTTGGGTAGGTTTCTAAACAAAAAATAATTTCTGTATTATCCTGTAAATCTTCTAATTGGTCTTTGGGCTCCTTTCAGCATTTATAAATCATTATGCCACCAAATTCAGCTTGGATTTCCAAGTGGCTTGCAGTGAAGTCCGAAGTCCTTTATCTGTCATTCAGATGTTTATATATTGATATTGTTGATTTGACTTAGAGGGTCTTCCATATCCTGAGCTGAATCTGTCTTTTTCACATCTGTAATTCTTGAACACAGAGAATTTCACTTCAGTCAATGAAACAAAAACCAAATACTGTGAATCATGGTTCCTTAGTCTAGCTAATCTTGACCTCTTTGACTGGATCATGATTTGATATTAGGGGCTGTCCTGTACATTGTAAGATATTTTAACAGCATCCCAGTCCTTTGCCCCATAGATAACAGGAACATATTCCTCTCCATTGTATCAACCCAAAATGTCTCCAGACACTGCCAGATGTTCCCTGGTAGGCAGAAACCCACCCAGATGAACCACTGCTGTAAATCATCAGACTTTGTTTCAGAGTTAAACTCCTTAACTATATAAGAACTTGAGCAAGTTATTTAACATCTGAGTCTCAGTGTCCTCGTTGTAAAATGGGACCAGTACATAGCTTTTGTTGTGAGGATTAAGGAACATAGTATGTCTGCCAAGCACTTAATATAGTCCTTGATACATGATAAGAGTTCAAAAGGTTACTAGAGGGTAAAAGTATATCTAGTCCGCTTATTGATTTGGTTTTCTTTAAGATAAAATGTAAAATCAATATTAAGCTTTATGTAGTCTTTTCTGGTGATGTGTAAATTAAAACTTTAATACTAGATTGTCTGACCATAATTTAGTGACTCATTTTAATTGTGTTTATAACACATTGTGCTCTTGTTCTGTTTTTATTTGGAACTTGCTGGAAGCTACATTAGAAACCACTATAGTTAATTGCCACCATTTCAAGAATGTTATAAATAACTCTAATGGCCATTTAATTCTCAAAGTAAATATAATTAACTAGATATCTTTCTAAAATTTATGTCCTGGTTTTAAAGCTATTTCTGAATGCTTGTGTCTTAAAGCATAATTTGTAACAAAAAGAGGTTATTGAGATATCTATATTTTAAAAAATAGGTTATCTGGAGCTAGAGGGTGAAGTATGGCGAATGAGGCATTTATGTGGTTGGTATTGAACTAATGGAAATGCTTCTGTAGTAGTTTTTTATTAAAAGTATTATGGGTTATTGGTAGAAAAATTAAGGATTTATGGAGTTTTTTTTAATGGTTCATTTCTTAAATAAATAACTTTTTTTTCTTTTTATCTTTCCCCTTCAGAAAATGTTAGTCTATGATCCTGCCAAACGAATTTCTGGCAAAATGGCATTGAATCATCCATATTTTAATGATTTGGACAATCAGATTAAGAAGATGTAGCTTTCTGACAGTTTCCATGTATCAAGAACAGATAGTTACATTTTTACTGTTAACTTTGTCTATTTTTGTTTGTGTATTTTTCTTTGTTGTAAACTTAAGCTATACTTCATCTTCTGATTTCAAAAGTGTAACTTAAAAATGTAAATATTGTTCTATATGAATTTAAATATAATAATTCTGTATATGTTTATAGATCTCACTGTAACAACTGTTTGTTACCATAATAAAACTATAAATCTAGTATTGATGTCAGGAATTTAAAAAATTTTGAGTTAGCTTAAATCATATCAAATCTTAGAGATTGGTTTTCCTGTAGTTAGAACCACTAAGATTTAGGAAAATGTGCTAATTTCAAAAGTTCATAAAGCTTTGAAGTCTTTTGATGCTCTGTGTTTAAATTTTGTCAGTTGCTTGCTTTGGAGGGGTAACTGTACACCTGCCTAAAGATAAGTATTTTTCTGCTGGTATTTCAATTTGTGACCTAATGTTTAAGCATTCAGAATGAGAAAACTATCCAGATTTGAGAAATGATGCTAAATTTATAGAGGTTTTCAGTAACTTATAAAACTAACATTAGAGCATGCCAAAGTTTGTGAAGTTTTACAGTCAGAGATCAAGGGCTGCTCACAGCAGGGAAGAACATTTAGAAAATTTATGAACTAGCCTATTTTTAGGTAGGTTTTGAAAGCTATTTGTCTAAGTGAATTCTTTTGCCTTGGCCAGAGGTAATAACTAGAAAAAAGAGTTGCTCATCTTGGCTTCCAAGTCTGACTTGAAATCTGTTTGTAAATTTTGACATAATTTTTGCCTTTTATCAGCCTTAGAAGATTCTAATTTACAAGTATTTAGCTAAAATCACTAGCCTTAAAATTGTTAAATTAATAGTCCTGCTTATTGTGATTCCTATCTATAAGGAGCCTAATTTAAATTACTTGTTATAGCCAAGAGAAATGTCTATGGGAAGTTTTATCCTTCCTAGTGTACATCTATCTGTTATCTAACCATAACCCTCTTTTTATCCTGGTTACCTATGGCTGGAATGGGCATTCCTGTGTTGTTGGTTGCATAGGTAATGTGTGATCAACCTAATCTACATTGTCTTGGAATTTTTGCACTCTAGGAGAAAGTGTGGGTTATTTTCTTTGGTAATGGGATTTGTAAGATGAGAAATTTGTTGGCCTTGTTCTAGGTCCTTTGGTAGAAGCCAGCCTGCTATTATTAAGAGAATGCAGAACCTAGAAATGGAAGTTGTTTGGGGTCACAATGTAAAGAGTTCAGATTTCATGGTGGGAATTTGGTAAATGAAAGGTCACACAGAAGATTTCATTGAGATGGTGAAATGACATATCTACAGACTTGAATATTCTTACCTATAAAGCGGAATGTTGGATTGGTTCTGTTTTTCAAATTGTGGATTGCAGTGGCTCAGGACCCTCCTCATCCTCTCCCTTCCCCGTCTCCAAAGAAGACTGGAAACTCCATGTATCCTCTAGAATAATTTCTTGGTACTTCTGTTTCAGTAATGTATAGATACATGAGAGTTACAAATGTTTAAGGCTTTCTGGATTTGGTAGAAATTGTATGCAGCCTCACGGTGATTGCTCCATGGAGTCTAATTTGAAAAGTCAGAAAGGCCTCAATTTAGAGCCTACCTTGTGGACCAGGGAAATGAGATGGTAGAGCTGATCAACTGCTGTAATGAGTGTCCTACTTATTTGTGGAGTCCTTATCTCAGCTTCAGTGGCTGAGTGAAAAGTTACTGAATTCGGTCCCCCCTCATCTTGTGCATATTTTTAAATTGGCTTGTGCTATGGTGCTTGGGAGTAATTTTAAAATGGAACGTGTCTCTGGGCCAGTAGCTCTTAAATATTTTGTACGCTCAAAACACCTGAGACTAATTCTAACATTTCTGAGCAATTCTGAAGTTGAAAATTGGGAAATGTATCCTAGGAAACTATTTTTTCAGAAGTTCGCCAAGCTGATGCTGATGCATCCAGTTATCTGTTGGTGATGTTTAACAACTTTGGACCTACGTCTAGTATTGTCTTAAAATTTCATGGCATCAGGTAGTATCTTTAACTTGTTCTATTTCTGTTTCAGTCTGTATCCTTTAGTGAGGGGAGGTGGCTATATATTTTGTCACCAATGTAAGACTTTCATATACACTTGAGTATAGCACTGTGACAATTGTCCTATGTTAGCATTGTCCCTAGTCTATACAGGAGGTTTTTTTTTTTTTTTTTTTTTTTAAGTTTAAATATAAAAGCAGTAATGATACAGAGGTTAACACATAATGTATAATCTTGACTATATAGCATATGTAGATGTAATGTTCTGAAAAAAATAGTATTTTAGAATTGAGTTAATAAAATGGCCTAATAAAAGGTCCTTTGGGGACTTAGATTAACAGGCTTAAATAATTTCTAATCAGCAAAATAGCTCTTAACTGGAAAACTTGGATGGAACAAACTTTTTTTTACATCAGTGTGTTTAGCAAACTGCTTTATAATCGGTCAACTGCAGTCCCATCTCTCTAAGTAATTGGCACATTCACAGGGGTCAGTGGGGCTCCTAGGACCATAGAGTCATTTTGCATGTGGATGGAACAGAGACACTTAGGAATGAGTGTGAAGAGTCATTTAAATAGGTTTGGGACAAAATGGGTAGAGTATTGAATGACTAAGAAAAAGGAAAGGATGGAGGGATAAAAAGTAAAAGACCTTGAAGGGGAGGGATTTCTGACTTAAAAGTAGCATCTAATAGAAGGTAGAGGTGGGGTAGCAATGGTATTGGCAAGCATTGTCGTTTTAGTTCGTTCAGTGAAGTTTAACGATGTGTTTGAAAACAAAGGTAGATATTTTCAGTCCTGTGCCTTAGTGTAAATTTCAAGTTTCTAAGATACCTCAAAAACTCCAGAAGAGGAGGGGGAGCCTGGGTAGCTCAGTTGTTTAAGCATCTGCCTTCGGCTCAGGTTGTGATCTCAGGGTCCTGGGATCCAGCCCAGCGTCGGGCTCCCTGCTCAGTGGGCAGTCTGCTTCCTCCCTCCATTTGCCCCCGTCCCTGCTCTTGTCCTCCCTCAAATAAAATCTTTTGAAAAAACTTCAGAAGAAATGTATTGTGAGTTATGCACTTGGTTGTTGAAGAGGAGAAAAGGTCTCACAATATGCTGAATGTCTGCTTTTCCAATTTGCATTAGGAACTCCTGGAGAGCTAGTTAAAACATTTCTGGTCTATGCCCAGCTTCCTGTAGGTTTCATGTGGCAGGGAATATGCTTTCTTAACAAGTTCCCAGGTGATGATGCTGATGGTCCAGGGACCAGAGTTTGAGAATCACTAATGAGTAGTTCTCAGAATTCCAGAGAACTGAAGAGAAGCTCAGCTATTTGGCCAACATGTTGGGTTTGTTAGGGGGAAGTACAGGAGGTGCAGGAGAAATGGGCCTAAAGTCAGAGATACATTTAAAGGTCAAACTGGAATTTCAACCTAAACCTTCCATTGTTATTGTTGAGGAAAGTGAAGGTGTGATGTAAAGGTTCAAGGCTTTAGAACCAGAGAGGTTAGGGCTTGGCTCCAGTTCTGTCATTTCTGTCTGTGACCTTGTATAAGTTACTCAATGTATGTGAGTTGGTTTCCTCATTTATACAGTGGAAGTAATAGAACTTATTGTTTATATAAATACATGTAATGTTTATATAAATAGAGAGAGGATTGTAGGATTGTTGTCAGAGTTCGTTTTGCCAGGCATCCTGCATATATAGGACATGTCCATTTTTGCCAGGATTCCCTAAATGTCCTTTTTTCAATATATTACAAAAAATTGAGCAGTTAGTGCTATTTTTCTGCTATAGTAATTGGTGCTTAAATCCATTAAATAGCAACACTAGATGGGAGAAAGAGTATAGATAAGGTTCCTAGAACAAGGTAATTTCATTGCACCCTTAGTTTTTCTCGTTGTCTCTTAAAGCACTTCTTTTACTTTGTCCTTCACTAAAGTTGTAAGTCTAGTGAGGGCGGGGACCATGTCTTGTTCTTTCATCCTCCCAGCCCTTGGTCTAGTACCTCAAGCATTTAAGTTTGCCCCGTGGTAGTGGCACCTCACTTTCAGTAACAGTTGAATCTGAGTTGTGAGCAGCCACTTGGTTTAAGTGTCTATCCTCTGTTTTCACAGCAACTTTATAATGGAACAGGCATTCGTTTTACAGATGATGAAACTAAGATTTGTAGGATCTTAGTTAACCTAGGTAACTAAGGTAACCTCCCAAGGATCCCAAGGCTAGTAAATGCCAGAGCAAGGAAGGATCTGGGCTTTTGCTTCTAACTCTGGTCTTTCCATGGCATCATGTTGGTTCTTAAGATAAATTCATAAAGTTTCTAGTAGTTAAAGCTTAAGTGTATCAAGTTTCAAAAACTTAAGAAGAAAGAACTGAAGAATGCAGGCAAAGAACTAAAGCCAAGGCAGTTCAGATGCCAAGGAACACCAAGCTCAGTGTTGTCAAAACCAACATGACAGGCCTACAGGTCTCTTAGCACCAAAGCTCCTGACACATTATCAGAAACCTCCACCTCAAGGTTGAAAGGACCAAGGTCACCAAAGTAAGAACAGTTTTTAGACTAGTCCATTTCCTATCCCATTTTAGGTAGCAATATCCCTTTCTCCTGGGGGAAGCCCGCTACTGCATGCAGTCTTTTTGGGCTTCTTAATTCTGGCTCTCCACTCCTCGTTGCTAAGGATGACTGAGATTGGATCGGTCACAGTATACCACAACCCAGCAGCAGTGATTGGTTCAAGAGGACCTAAACAAGACCCATCAGGGTTCTTTTTGTTACAGAAATCTTGAGAGAATGAAGTCCTCTTTCTACTGATATTGTTAACCTGAGAACATGACTACCACCCTAACTGGAGCTGCCTAAGCTGAGAAAGTAATAGATTCCTGGAGCTGTATAATGTCCCTGGTTCTGGTCCTGAGGCCCTGGTTCCTGCAGTGCTGCTTTAAAATTGTATAAGCTACTCAGTATTCCTGGTAGGTGTAGGGATTGTGGGTTTTGTTTTGTTTTAGCTTAATCTAGTTTGAGTTGGGGTTCTGTTTAAACCTCAAGAGTCCTGACTAATTCAGCTGTCAGTATTAAGACAATTGGATGAATAAGTTTAAGTGAGCCCTTAATTTAAGCACCCTTGTAGTTATAAATTCTTACACAATTAAGTATCTTCCTTCTTTGAAAGCTCTTTCTCATAATCATAGTTTTCACTGTAGCTTCTAGTACTGGTTGTGTAGAATGGTACTGATAAAAATGTATGCCCATTGACCTTTCAAAGAACCTAAAAACTTTGGGGGAAATGTTTGTATTATGGATACTTATTCTATCAGGAGTAGAAATCTGTAAAATCCACTTTTCTGCAGGCAATTTCTTTTCCTCGAGATAGGATTTCACAACCATGCTCTACTTCTGTTAAGAAAACAGTGCAATAAAAGAGTAGAATGTATTTGGAAAATTTATTTGCTAATGAGTATTAGTTCTTTATATTTGCAAAGAACTTTATCGTAATTAAGTAGCATACGCTATTTCAGTAGACAGAAGCTTCCTATACTATAAAAGTGTCTTGAACTATAAAACCACAAGAATAATTATACCATAACACATTCTTTATAATACAGAAAGAAAAGATACACTTCCCAGCTGAACATAGCCATTTGTCTCAGTGGTTCTGGTATTATGACAAACATATTTATGTGCAAGAAAATATAAATGTGTTCTTCATGAAGTGTGTTCACTGCTTCAAGGATCCAAATGGGAAGCAGAGCATTTGCTCCATCTTAAATCTTGCTAGAATTTGAACATAGTTTTAGAAGTGCTTTTTGGCTTATTTGAAATACTTCTCATGCACAAGCACTAATGGAAAACGGCTCAGAACATAAAAAGATTGCAAATTTCCAGGTGAACACAGAATGTTTTTTTTGACCCATCAACATCAATTTGAAGCCCCATGAACTGGATGACAAATGTAATGTGAATTATATGTTGGGAACTCTTAATTAGCCATGCTTCTAGAAGGTCATAGCAGGTTGGATAACCTTAAAGAACAAATGTCACCTTTCTTGCCCCAGATTTTGGCATTTGCTGTGTGACCCACCCACTTAGCAATAAATTAATTAGTGAAATTGTAGAATTGAATGGAATCTCCCAGACATCAATTTAATTCTTATTTTCCCAGGAGGAACCTATGGATTTCAGCAACAGAGAGAAATTAGAACCTGGATTTTCTGATTTCCAGTTTAAAGAGATTTCTACTCTGCTTTAGATTAGCTCTGACAGTGAACTGGGGTCAATACGAAGTCAAGAAAGGAATGTATTTTAAGGATGAAATATTCAGGCAGAAAACTCTAGTGATGAGAAAAAAATAGTAGATCAGAGAAAGTTATATACATTTTTAGTTCCTAGAAATAAGGGAAAAAGCCAACAATGCAAGTAACACATTCATGCCAGTCACATGGTACAGGATAGGAACTGGGTGTCTTGTTTGCAAAAGCAGTAGCAGTTTTCATTCTCTACTCCCCTTCAGAGGATGATCTGGAACTTAAGTCCCAGATGCTACAGGTATTTTTAAATAGACACTTTCTAAAAACAAAAAACGTTATCTCACTGCAATTTAAGTATATATCAGATAATCAACATTGTGCTGGTTAATATTACCTATTCATGAAAGTCTCTGGCACTGGAATAGCTAACATTAGCTGACATGTATAATACAAGAAAAAGGCAAAGAGCTCAACTTCATCTCTATCACTTTTCAAGAGAAATTTCTCATGTGTTAACCATGTTTGTAATATTTCCTAACATGGCCCAGAAATGAGGAATAAACAAGTCAATGTGCCTAATGGCAAAAAATAAAAGAATTATTTGCAAACAGAAAACTGGACTTTTGAGCAGATGTTTATTTAAATCCAAACAGCAACTCCTACTTTTCCTGTTATCTCCAATTATGTGATGCAACATATTTACCAGAAGAAGCACTTTTTAAAAACAGCCTTCCGGGGAGTGAATAAACAATACTATATTTGGCTAACAGCTGCTTTTGGAAAATGAGATGTCAGCAAAGCTGAGTGTTGTTTAAAGAAAACTAATTATCCAAATACCTTTGACTTGGAGCAGAGTAAATAAAGCACTTCCCTATTTGCACTGAAATGTTTTGTCTAGGATTTAAATATTAGGTATTAGCTAGATATTTTACTTCCTCCTTCTTTTGCCATGTGGAGCAAATGAATTTTAAGAAGTATTCCTGTGTTTGATTTTGCTGCCAAAACCACTTTAGGTCATCTGGTGCTGTACAAAGCTATTGCTTCTTTGCTTATTCACTGTCCACTATTTATGGTGTTCAGTTTAAAGCAGTGTTTATGGATACATTAAAACCCAGATAACCTAGTGACATGCACTGTGGTTGCATTTGTGTGAATTTAATTATGCAGATGTCAAATAATATTAAGTTATGTTTAAACTCGTGTGGAATTTGAAAATAATGCAAATATCCCCAATTTTTGAAAATTGGTTTTAAGGTTGGCAAGCTTAGTAAAATATAAAACTGGTTTATGCTATTGCTGCACTGCACTTTGGCTGGTAGTACAAAAATACGCGCAACCCTTTGTTAGTGTTTCGTGAGCCAGACTGTGGTCTCCCTGAATTAGAACTCCTGCAGGTGGTGGTGGTGGTGATGATGCTGTACTTATTTTAGCATTTACTCTTTATAATTTGAAATATTTTTACATTCTGAAGCAATCTCATCCGAGCACTCATTAAATGGGAGTCCATTGCTGGCGCTGAAAAATAAGCCTGAAAATTAGGCATTTTGGAATGAACTTGAGACCCGCTTTAATGTCACAAAGAAGGCCAAACAACTCCCATGGTACATTTTCGAGCAAGTATCCCATAAATTGTTAGTGATACTATCGAGAAAATACAAAGCATTAAAGCAAAAATACATATTCATTGTAGATTTTAAGAAACCATCTTCTTACTTTACACTTATTTCTGTGGAAAAATCAGTGTTGTGTTATGCAAGTTCTTCAAGAATATATCCTGTGTATAAAATCTGGCCTATGATTTTCACATAAAGTTATTAGATGTAATATTTTATTTATTTTTAAAGATTTTCTTTATTTGAGAGAGAGGGAGCATGAGCAGGGGGGAGGCGCAGAGGGTGAGAGAGAAACAGACTCCCTGCTGAGCAAGGAGCCCTATGCGGAGCTTCACCCCAGGACCCTGAGATCATGACCTGAGTCAAAGCTAGACGCTTAACCAACTGAGCCACTCAGGTGCCCCTAGGTGTAATATTTTATAAATGTTCAACAAGTATTTGTTGAACATACATTATAAGCCCGATACTGAGCTAGGGACATGAGCACACAGTATTCAATTTAGTGGTCTTTACATTTCCTTGTAGGAAAGATCAATTATAAGCTAGTAGATAGTGGAATGGAACACGAGAATGGGATTCTTCCTTCCTGGTTTGACTTAGGGCAGTAAGATAGCTATCAGCTATCCGAGTGGTTGTCAGAACTCCTTCTCTGATAGGCAGATTTACAAGAAAATGGCTCTAGGAACCTGTCCCACAGCTCTCAGGCCCAGGATAAGCTATACAATTTCTGGGGCCCAGTGCAAAAGGAGAATGCGGGGTCTCTTGCTCAAAAATTATTAAGAAATTCCACCCAGCAAGAGCAGAGCATTAAACCGAACACAGGGCCCTTTGAAGTGTGGGGCTCTGTGTCACTGCACAGGTCACAGACCCGTGAAGCTGGCCCTGTTTAGATCTAGCCAAAGAAAGAGTACAAAGGCTTAGAGTGGAGAAGAGAGATTTGGGGATGATGATTTTGGAAGGCTGTGCCATGCTTTGGGATTGCTACCATCCAACCCAGGCCTAGTGGAGGAGGAATGCAAAGAGACCTCTTGAAGAGCTCTGGAACATGTTTCTTGGCGTCATGAGGCAGAGTCCGTGCCTGAATGAGGCCTGAGAAAATGAAGTAAACCGACTGGGGGCTTAACTTCTACCTGGAATATCTGCACTATAGTCAGGAGAATACTAGCGATGACCTGCATGTCTAGAGCTTGCCGGTGGGAGGGTTGATTGTCTGCCTCACTGGATCGGGTTCAAGCAGGAGACAGAGCCGGAAGGGGGTTTCTTGGGCCGGTGTTGAGAACGGCATCCAGCCCTGCCTCCGAAATAAACAGAATGGAGTGTCCTTCTGCAGCGTAGATAGCCAGCTCTATATTGCTCATACTCCAAACTCCTTTGTAAGACTAAGATTTAATGTATTGTGAAATATATATATATATATATATATATTTTAAGATTTTATTTATTTATTCATAGAGACAGACAGAGAGAGAGGCAGAGATACAGGTGGAGGGAGAAGCAGGCTCCACGCAGAGAGCCTGACGTGGGACTCGATCCAGGGTCTCCAGGATCACGCCCTGGGCTGCAGGCGGCGCTAAACCGCTGTGCCACCAGGGCTGCCCTGTGAAATATTTTTTATGTAAACGATAAGCAGCAATAGGCATTGCCTCATGTATCCATCACCCAGTGTCATTACTATTACATTTGAAACCTTCAGAGTATCTCTTCCTATTCACATTTTCCTTTCTCTCCACAAAAGATATATTTCTTTATACTTCTTCAACTTTTCTTCATGCCTGTACAACATATCTATCATCATCATATTGCATGCTTTTATGCTTTATATAAATATTAAAGATTCAAAAATTTATTTTGTTTGGCTTTGTGAGATTTATCCATGTTGATAAATGTCACTATTGTTCATTTGCTTTCACTTCTTCAGACTATTCTGTTGTGTGACTCTACTACAATTTATTCCTCTCTTCTCTTAATAGGCAATTATTTCTCATGTTTTGCTTTTATGAACTATGTCACTCTAAGTTTTATTATATATGTCTCCATTTGCTTGTGTGCAAGGGTTTTTGTATTTTGTTTTGTTTTTGGCAGATCCATTCTTTGTCCTTTCTCTGTTCTGCTCTGTATCTCAGGGACCTGATCCACATAGGTTGACCTTGCTCAGCCTCCTGTGTCACTTGCCTGCTTTCTGGTTGTAGCCAGTGGGAGACATGAATGAGAGAGTAGGAAGGAAGGGAAGAGAGAAGTCAGAATGCTCATCTCCCTCTTGCTCAGAGGGGTTCTCTTCTGCTCCTCAACTTCCATTGCACATGTGGCCAGAGTTCTCGCTTCTGCCCAAAGACTCACTAACTCCTGCTCTTTGGTAGCTCCTCCTGTTCACCTCTGTATCCTGGGGTGGTAGTGGGTTCCTGAAGTTGCTTGTCCCTAAGTTCCTCACTGCTTTTTGACTTCTCAGGACTTTAGTCCCCAGGTAACCAATTCCTTAGATAAAATTCCTTCTGTTTCAATACTTGGAATAGTTTTTGTTTTCCTTTTACATCCTAATATGTAAGTTGTGCATATCTTCAAATTGCTCTCCAAAGTGGGTGCACCAATGTATACTTCTAACAACAGTGTATGTGTTTCCATTATTATAATCATTCTTTTAAAAAATATTTTATTTATTTATTTGACAGAGAGAGAGAGAGAGTGCACATGAGCACAAACACAGGGAGCAGCAGGCAGAGGGAGACGGAGAAGCAGGCTCCCCACTGAGCAAGGAGCCCAACATGGGGCTCAATCCCAGGACCCCAGAATCATGACCTTAGCCAAAGGCATACACTTAACCAGTGAGCCACCCATTGTTAAATCTTAACCAATATTAAGTATTGCCAAGCTTTTAAAAATTTTTCCAATCTAATTCGTTTGAAATATTTCCCTGAAGTTTTAGTTTCCTTTCCTTGAGACTGAGGGTCTTTCTACATAGACCATTCAGCTTTTCCTTCTGGTGAATTGTTTACCTATATTTAGATTTTTCAGTTCTTATTGATTTATAGAAGTTGCTTATGTTGGCCTACTAATTCTTTGTTGGTTATGAGTGCACCAAATATATTTCTCCCATTCTTTGTCCCATCTTGCCATTTTTCAGTGGATGGGTTTTTTTCATGGACAGAATTTTCTAATTGTAATGTAGAAAGTTGAAATATTTCTCTGAGCTGCTTGGAATAGTAGACCCACCTTGAAAAAGAAAAGGAAAGAAAGAAAAGAAAAAGAAGAAAGAGAAAGAAAGAAAGAAAGAAAGAAAGAAAGAAAGAAAGAAAGAAAGAAAGAAGAAAGAAAGAAAGAGAAAGAAAGGCAAGATCCACCAATCATGAGCTAAGTTGTACTACCAGATGACCTGTAGTGACAAACTTGTACAACCCAAATCCCTCAGTCAGGGCATGTGCAGAGCAGTGGCTTGTAGTTGGCTAGTCCAAAACCACACCCAGTGTTTCCCTTTAGACCAAATGGATGGACTCAGGAGAGTAGGTGTGAGGGTATATTTGCTGCAGACTCTAGCTAGAGCATGGAGAATGTGGGGCTTCGTTGCGGGCACCTTCCAGGCTTTTCTAGCCCAACTGTACTTCTGACTCAATTGAACACAGACCTAGTCTCTTTCAGTGTATACTGAGCCTGGCTTGGAAAGTCTATTGGACAGGGCAAGTCCCTGAAATGTAACCAGCAATGTTCAACATCGCCAATTCGCAACCAAGAGCCATGCTGGGTTGGAACAGAGAACACACAAACAGTGTGGAGCTAGAGTCTCACACTGCCTCAGGAAGCAGATAAATCCAAGCACGACTACTCAGCAGGCTGAGGAAAATGAGCTCACGATCAGCCTGGCACTTCCTTGGCCACACAGGCCTGCACATTTATCTCTCCACTGGCAATGGCAGCCTCTAGCACAAACCCACTGTGAGGACTGACTCCCCAAACAAAGGTCAGGAGCTCATATAATACTTGTATTTTAGAATAGTTATTACTTGCATGTGGTATTTTAAAAATTCAAACAATATAGCAAAAAGTACATAAAGTCTTGTTTCTTATCCTCATATTGGGGTTCCTACATCTTACACACCTTACCACCCCCTCCCCAAACATTTCAAGCAAAAATGAATGTATGTTGTTACACTTCCATTTTTACACAAAGATAGAATATCTATAGTCTTTTTTTAAACAACAGATCTTAACAGATTTTGATCAAGAATTTTTTTTATGTATTTATATATATTTTAAATATTTTATTTGTTTGACAGAGAGAGAGCATGAGCATGGAGAAGGGGAGAGGGAGAATCAGGCTCCCTGCTGAATGTGGAGCCCAAGTGGGACTCGATCCCAGGACCCTGAGATCACAACCTGAGCCAAAGGCAGACGCTTAACTGGCTGAGTCACCCAGTCACCCCTTAATCAAGAATTTTTAAATCAAATTTTAATTTAATTAGATTTTTCCTACAAATTGACTATGTCATTTTCATAATTTTTTCCTTACTTTATACTCTTACCATAATTTTTTTTCTCCTACCACAATTTTAAAAGTCTGTGGTCAACCACCACAGATGTTTTTTTTTTCTTTTTTAACATTTCAGAATCAGAAAAAAAAAAAAAGGTTGTATGTTGTGTTTATTGAAGAAAATTTGGAGAACAGAGAAACATACGAAGAAGAAAATAAAATTTAAGAGTAATTCTACTACCCAGTAGCGTTTCAATGACAATTGTAGTGTTTGAGATCCAATAATTTTATAATAGATTATCACATATCCCAATAAAACACAAATGCAATTAATATATACTTTAAACTATAAAAAGGAAAAGCATTCTTCAATACATGTTTATCTACCTTAATATCATAAAGTTCAAAATTTTCAAGTTCATTACTGATAATAATGTATTGTTGTTTTGTGTATTAACTTGATCTCTATTTTAAAATTTTCTCTCTCTATAGATGGTATTTTTAAAAGAAGTCTTCAACAGAGGCACATATTGATTCTGTAAAGAATTATTTCTCCTCTCTATTCGAAGCATTCCAACAGGTATTTATTCACTACTTGAGTTACGATTGTAATTCCTTACCTTTATATACAGTATCACAGTTTGCAAGTCTTGTCTGTTCTTCTGAACATCCCTGTGAGGCAAGTAGTGCTATTCTCATTGGCTGGCTGAAGAAACCAGGCATCATGGAGGTGAATGCCTTGTCCAAGGCCATCTAGCTAGTTAGGTAGGAGAGTTGGAAGTTTGGACACTAAGTCTAGTTTGTATTCCATCAGACCATTGTGGGGACAGAAGAAGAAACACCCTACATTCCCAGACCTCTTTGGGTTCATAATGTAGCTGATGAGACATGTTGCAAAACCATTAGACACCCACAGAAGAAAACACCTGGCCTAACAGGTACACATGGTCACCCTCATTTGACCTTCTATGTGTTCCATTTAGCCAGTTTCCACTGCTTCTCACTGTTGCTTTGGCTGCTCTTCGGGGGCATCTGTGGTACCTGCCTAGGCCTTGAAGGCCTTTGAAGAGAGCTCTTGATTAGAAGTTAGAACTTTAACTGCGTTAAAGGCAGGGCAGAAGATGCTCATTCCTCCAGTAATGGAGATAGTTCACTGACAAGTGAGAAGTATACCTTAATTGTACTTGTCCTAGTGGCTTAAAAATGTTTTTCCTGCACCCATTTGATTTGTTCAGTCATTTACTGATTCATGGTTGAATTCAACAGGCACCACTGGGTACCCAGCATGTCCTCAGTGTAAGACACCCTGCAAGCCCTAGAGGAGGACGGATAAATAAAACATGACTTACCCCCTTAGGGAGCTCTGTTTCCACACGATTCTTCTGGTTACTCAGGCAACAGACTTCGGTAGATAGCACAGAATCCACACTTTGAACCTAGACACAACTAGGTTGTAGCTCTGTAAAGCTATCTCTTAGCTCAAGCACAGGCCAGGAGGCTTTTGTCTCTTTTTGATACCACAGTCACTCTTGTGAAGAGAAGGTCTCTTTTCTGGGACCAGCATTAAAGGTAACAGTATCCAACATGAGAATGTAAAAGACAACCCATTTGGGGCACAGAAAATAAACATTTTGATGTATACTTACAACATTTCTTTTACTGGGTATGTGTTTTATACGCTCTAAGATGTGTTAGTATCATACACAGTGGCTCACATACATGCTTTGTGAATCAATAAATACACATATGTGCCCGGCAGGATTTTATGGATGGGGCAGGTGATCAAGAATTTGGGGTTCGGGACTCTAAAGCCACAGCTACACTGCTTCTCCTTTCTGTGGAAAGGCTCATTTGGGAAGCTTTCCAAAGTCATTGAGTTTGATTTTGCCCTGATGGCTGAGAAGAGAATTCTACAAGGTTTCTAGAGTATAAAGTTCAAGTGAGTTCCTACAGATTGTGCCAGACTGTGTCTCTAACACAAACAGAGGAGAGATGGATTTCTTCTTCCCTGAATAAGCCCTTCCTTCCTGTCAGGATGCTGAGCTTGAAGAGCTGGCTTTTTCCCCCCTCATACTTGGAGGATCCTCTTTGTTTGTTGTTGGGGCCCTTCCTATTTTCCCAGATAAACGCTTCCACTCCTTGTTCCTCACCTAGCTGGAGTTGGAGGAGAATCACTGGAGTCCTGAGTTCTCAGGATTCTTCTATTGCCAGGCACTTAGATTTGGTAACAGATGTCCAGCATGATCCCCCATGTGTCAATTCCAGAGCACTCTACCAGCTTCACTGACAAGTGTAAATTCTCATTAATCCAGTGTCTGCACACAGAACACTCTGCCTGCTTTCTGGCCCAGGAATCCTTTCTGGAATGTAGATTATTTTTCACTTTTATCTAAGTGTTCTATTTTTTCTTTCTCCATCCCACCTCTGCTTGCATCTTGGGTATCATTGAAGTCATTGACAGCTTATGCAAAATATAGATTGCTTTTCACTAAAAGGATTATGAGTCTGTGATAATTCAAAAAGTACTTAAGGAATGTGGGTTGAGATTGTTTGAATTGCAGAAAGATCTTTAAAGACAGATTTTTTTTTATCTCCTTGACATATGATCAGTCTGATAAAAATTTCAATTTTGTTTGTTCCAGAAACCCATCTGTAGCATAATATGAATTTTACTCAAAGTATCCTTTTCCTCCTGTTCTGGTGTTTACTAAAGTCCTTGCATAGAATGTCTGTGTTTTGAGATGGAATTTGGAAAAATTGCTCATCTACATCAGAGATAAACCAGATGAGTCTTGCAAACATCCACACCTGGCTTCAGATAAGAATTCTGAGCTTGTCAATTACTAGGGCCTCCTGAGGGCAAAGGCAGGCTGGCAAAATAGTTTTTGGATAAGTAGGCCATTCTGGAGGATCTTTTCTTCCAAAGCAAATGAGAGATTTCTGTCCTTGATGCTAGTATCATGACACGCGGATGACATCTATGCCTAGGTAGGGAAGGCTAGCTGCTGTAAGAGACACACCTTATGGTATATAATGGCTCAAACACGATAGAAGTTTATTTTTTGCTCTGATGGCAGCACTGGGTAATGGGAAGGATGACAGGACCACTATCATGAAGACAATCATTCAGGGATCCAGGCTCACAATGCTCTCGTATTTTCAACTCGTGATTTCCAGAATTGCCCTAAGAGGCGACTCCATTCAGCCATCCAGAGGGCACATTCAAACATGGAGAAATGTGTGTGGCTGGGCCTGGACGTGGCACATCTGACTTCTCATACCCTGTTGGCTGGAACGCAGTCACACAGCCATGCCTAACTGTAAGAACAACAGGGAAGTGAGGGCTAGTTGTGCATCAGAGAGGAAAAGGAGAATATAGCATCAATCTCTGCCACCACATACTTACCCTTTGTCTCATAGAAAGATTTATTTCAGAGGCCCCCTTTACCAAGCCGTGAGAATCAGTTGTGTATTCTGGGGTAGCTCTGGAATCCCTCTCTCAGGCAAGGGGTAGCTCTGGGATCGCTCTGTCTTGGAGCCCTGTCATTTTAGAGAAGGCGATGAATTCCTCCTAATAGAGTTAAATGGCACAGAGTGGATTTGGGTGTTCTGCAAAAGGTTTTTGGATGATCAGCAAATCTCAGCTGGAGGAACAAGCAAGGGTGACCTCTCTGGAACTGGACACACAAGTCTGCATATCTAAGTCCTCTTTGGCGTTCGCGACCCAGTGTTTCCAAGTGTCTGAAAAACTGATACACACTCCCTTTTCACTTGATCAGGGGAAATTCTGGCCATATCTTTGCAAATAAAAATAATTCTTCCGCTGAAATTGCCTACTTGTTATCTGCAAAGACAGCAGGGGTTTTTTAGCAAGAAAGGCCCCAGCAACCTGCCTGGAACATGGGCCAATTGATGGTCTGGGCAAAGGCTGGGAGGCTTTCATCTTTTGAAGGAATTAATACATAGGGCATCAGCTGAGTTTCCATTTCAGTGCAACTTAAGCCTGAGTGATAAAGGCAGCCGTGTTCTGTGAATCTTGTATTACATAACCCTCATGTGATCGAGGGCTGCTATTTATAGTTTTCCATTGTGTGGGGCTCTGGACTGGGTTACAGGATGCAGCTTCCTTCTTCTCCAGCCTCCCAGAGGAGGTCAAAATGACTCTGCATTTATCTTGAACTTCCATCTAGCCGAGGTCTTTTAAAACTGCTCTTGTTTTATTGTCAAAAATAATTTTGGCTTCTACCTTAGCCTGAAGTTCACTCGTTTGTTCATCTTTCATCCATCTATCCATTCATTCATTCATGTAACGTTGAGTGAATGCCTTTCAGGCACCAGGGATACACAGTTGAGTGAAACATGTCTGGAGTGGGGGTAAGAGGTTGAAAATTTTGATTCTTAGACTCCATCCTAGACCAATTAAAATGCAGCCTTTGGGGGGTGAATTCTGGGCATAGGTATGTTTTATAATCTTCCCAAGAGTCCAATATGCAGCTAGGCTTGATAACCACTAGAATTTGTAGGCACTGCAGCCAAAGTAATGTATAAGGTTTAATATGCCAAGAAAGGGACCAGAAAGAGAACCAAATAAAGACAGAATCCAAAGTGGGTAGTGAGAACAGTGTAGAGAGAATTGGAAGTTGTTAGATATAGAGAATGAGAAATAACGATCCATCTGTGGTAGATTTTCAACCTTTCTACGTTTTAGCTTGTGTTGTTGGACAACATTTAACCACTCTGAGCCTCTTCTTCCTCATTTTAAAAGTGAGGATAGTAATAATCTTTACATCCTAGGATTGCTGTGACCATTTAGTCAAAGTGCCTGGTTTGCAACAAATTGGTTATTTTTGTTATTATTTGGAATTCAGGAGGAAATATCAAGCATAAAAAGGTGGGTAGTTAAAGACTTGAGTATGTTGGTGAATTATACTGAACATTCAAAGAAAATTTAATACGTCCATCTCAAACTCTTTCAAAAAATTGAAGAAGAGAGAACACTTCCAAACTTATTTTATGAGACCAGCATTACCTTGACCAAAATGTACAAGGATACCACAAAAAGAAAGAAAAAAAATTATAGGTCAATATCCCTGATGAATATAGATACAAAAATTCTCAACAAAATATTGACAAACCAAAGTCAACAATACATTAAAAGGATCATCCACCACGATCCAGTGGGATTTATTTCAGGGAAGCCAGGATGATTCAACATTTGTAAATCAATCAATGAGACACTGTATTAACAGAGTGGAAGATAAACACCATGTGATCATCTCAATTGATGCAGAAAAAATCATTTGAAAAAATTCAACAGTCACTTATGATAAAAACTCTCAACAAAGTGGGTATAGGGGAAATGTACCTAAACATCATAAAAGCTATATATGACAAACCCCACAGCTAATATCATTCTCAGTGGTAAAAAGCTGAAATCTTTTCCTCTAACAGCTGGAACAAGACAAGGATGCCAACTCTTGCTACTGTTATTCAACATAGTATTAGAACTCCTGACCACAGCAATTAGGCAAGTAAAAGAAATAAAAAGCATCCAAATCAGAAAGGAAAAAGTAAAACTGTCACTCTTTGCAGATGATGTGATACTAAAACTTTAAAGACTCTATCAAAAAGCTGCTGGAGCTAATACGTGAATTCAGTGAAGGTTTAGGATGCAAAGTTAATCTACAAAAATCTGTTTCCAACACAAATAAAAAACTATCAGAAAGAGAAGTTTTTAAAAATTTCATTTACAGTTGCATCAAAAAGAATATAATACCTAGGAATAAATTTAACCAAGGAGGTGAAAGACCAGTACACTGAAAACTATAAGACATTTACGAAAGAAATCGAGGAAGATACAAATAAATGGAAAAATATTCTGTGTTTATGGAGCAATTAACTTTTTAAAATGTTTGTACTACTCATGGCAGATTCAATGCAATTCCTATCAAAATTCCAGAGGCATTTTTCACAGAGCTAGAACAAATCTAAAATATATATAGAATCTCAAGAGACCCCAAATAGCCAAAGAAATCTTGAGAAAGAAGAACAAAGCCAGAGGTTTCACATTCCCTGATTCCAAACTATACTACAAGCCATAGTAATCAACACAGTATGGCATTCACGTAAAAACAGACACATAGATCAGTGGAACAGAACAGAAAGTCCAGAAATAAACCATGCATATATTGTCAGGTTACAACAAAGGAAGTAAGAATATACAATGGGAAAAGAACAATCTCTTAAATAAATGGTGATGGGAAAACTGGACAGGTACAAGCAAAAGAATGAAAATGGACCAGTATCTCACATCATACACAAAAACTCAAAATAGATTAAAGACCTGAAACCATGAAACACGTAGAAGAAAATATAGATGATAAGCTCCTTGACATTGGTCTTAGTGATGTTTTTTTGGATATGACTCCAAAGGCAAAGCAACAAAAGCAAAAATAAACAAATGGGACTACATCAGACTAAAAAGCTTCTGTACAGGGAAGGAAATCATCAACCAAACAAAAAGGCAACCTAATGAATGGGAGATGATATTTGCAAATCATCTATTCAATAAGGGGCTAATATCCAAAATATATAAAAAGGTCATCAACTCAACAACAACAAAAAATCTGATCAAAAAATGGTCAGAGGATCTGCATAGATGTTTTTCCAAGGAAGACATACAGATGGGCAATATACATGAAAAGGTGCTCATTAGTCTGTAGCAAAATGCAAATCAAAAGCAGATGAGATATCACTTTGCACCTGTCAGAATGACTAGTATCAAAAAGACAAGAAATCACAAGTGTTGACTACGATGTGGAGGAAAGGGAACCCTTGCACCTTGTTGGCAGGAATGTAAATTGATGCGGCCACTGTGGAAAATAGTATGGCAGTTCCTCAAAAAATTAAAAATAGAACTATCATATGATCCAGTAATTTCACTTCTGGGTATCTATCCAAAGTCATACCTGGGTATCTGGTATGAGGAGAAAAATTAAAACACTAATTTGAAAACATATATACACTCCTAAGTTCATTGCAGCATTATATACAATAGCCAAGGTACAAAAACCACCTAAGTGTCCATTGATAGGTGAATGGATAAAGATGTATGTGTGTGTGTGTGTGTGTGTGTGTGTGTGTATAGTGAAATATTACTCAGCCACGACAAATAATGCAATACTGCCATTTGCCACAACACGGATGGGACTTGAGGTTATCATACTAAGTGAAATAAGTCAGAGAAAGACATACCACATGATTTCACTTGTAAGTGGAATAAAAAAAAAAAAAACAAAACTCAGACTCATCCATACAGAGAACCGGGGGTGGGGGCAAAAGTGATGAAGGAAATCAAGAGATACACACCTCCTATTATGAAATAAATAAATCACGGGGATGTAAGGTACAGCATTGGGAATATAATCAGTAATAGTGTATTCACTTTGTATGGTGACATATGGTAACTGGACTTCCCGTGGTGACCATTTCACAGTGCATGCAAGTGTCAAATCACTATGTTGTACACACAAAATTAATATAATGTTGAATGTCAATTATACTTCAATAAAAATTCATTATCAAAAAATATGTGAAAGAACAATTAGATACTCAAAAAAATAAAGATCTGAGGACAGATCTTAAGTGATTCTCTGATGCTGCCAAAACTGGGAGAAAGCTCAGATATCAGTGTATCTGGGACCTCAGCTCCATATGCTGCATCTTCCTTGAGGAAAGAGGAATAATTATATTCATCTTAAAAGTAATGCAAATATGTCGTTGGCTAGAATGGCAAATTTTGTCAATTAATTAAGATTAAAATAAAAGTTCATTTATTTTGAAAAGCACCCCCTTATTTGGAGGACACCTTAGGGAGTGCTCAGGCCTCCCTGTGGGTACCATTCACATCTCTGCTACTAGTGTTTCCCGATCGTTGGGTGGAAAGCACAGCTTTGAGCATCATGAAAGTCTCATCATTCTGAGTGAAATGGGACACTCAGGAGGTCATTTTTTCTGGATATTTATGTAACCACCGTCAGCGATTTTTCCAGTGATAGACTATATAAACATGAGTAGATTTATATATTCAGTATATTCCTTTTTTGATTTGTAGCAAAGAAGATAGCACATTCCACACACCATTTTAAGCCCTGAATTTTACTTTAACAATATATCTTAAAGATTATTGATATCAGCCTATAGTTTCATTTTTAAAAATTTTAATTTAATTTTTTTAAAAAGATGTTATTTATTTGAGAGAGCACACATAAGCAGGGAAAGGGACAGAGAGAGAAGGAAAAGGAGAAGCAGGCTCTCTACTGAGCATGGAACTGGATGCGAGGCTCAATCCCAGGACCCTGAGATCATGACCTGAGCTGAAGGCAGATACTTAACTTTTTTTTTGAAATAGTTGTGCAAGTGGTCTGATGTAGTATAATTTATTTAACCAATATTCTGTTGGTATTTTCAGCCTTTTGCTATTTAAACATTGCTACAATGAATGATGTGCCCATAAGTCATTTTGCATATGAGACCATATTTTGTTCTAGAAATTCTTTTTTTTTTTAAGATTTTTATTTATTCATGAGAGATAGAGAGGCAGAGACGCAGGCAGAGGGAGAAGCAGGCTCCATGCAGGGAGCCCGATGTGGCACTTGATCCCGGCGGGATCATGCCCTGAGCCAAAGACAGATGCTTAACTGCTGAGCCATCCGGGCGCCCCATGTTCTAGAAATTCTTGAAGTGCAATGACTGGTTTAAAGAATCTCTGTATTTGCAGATTGCCCTTCACAGGAGTTGCTCTAATTCCCACTTCCACCAGCAATATAGGAGAATGCCTGCTTCCCCATACTCTTACCAACCGAAGTTGGATTTCTGCCAATGGACTAGGAGCATTCCAATAGTGTAGTAAAGTGTATCTCTCCCACTGTGAGTGACATTGAACCCATTTTCATATGTTTTTAAGACTCATTTGGCTTTTCTTGGTGGGGATAGTTGGTTCTTATCATTTGCCTATTTTTCATTTGGGTCATTGATTTTTTCATTATTGGTTTCTGGGAATTCTTTATATATTTAGGTAAACCAGCATGGTGCCTTTTGCAAATATCTTTTCCTTCTAGTTCTGTCATTTGTCTTTTTTTTCCCCATGGAGCATTGTGATTTCTGTGTTTTATGCATGTCATAAATACAAAGGCATTCTGCACTCTGAGATTTTTAAATAATTCTTCCATGGTTTCTTATGTCAATTGTAATATGTTATTTTTTTAAACTTCCACATTTTTGTAACACTGGGAATTTTTAGATGGCCATCTAAAACCTAAAATTGAATAATCTATCAATCGACCTAAAGCCTTTAACTGAATAACTTATCTTTTCTCCCTTGATTTGAAATATTATTTTTAAAAATATATTAAATTTATTACATACTCAATTTCCAGATGTTATTAGGTCTACTTCTGAACTATTTTCTTTCATTGATCTCTCTATTCAAATATCAGTACTATACATTTTTTAATCACCATAGCTTTATAATAGGCTTTAATTTTTGATTTGGAAAAAAATCTGGTGATTATTCTTTTTCAGAATTTTCCTGACCACTTTTGCTTGCTTATTTTTCCATCTAAACTTCAGAATCAACTAACTTAAAGTTAAACTTAAGTTTGAAAAGATAATATATTATTGGCTTTGTATAAAACACTGATTAACATAGAGAGGACTAAAAAAAAAAAAAACCCATAGAGGGGACTAATGGCTTTATGTGTGTTACCTTTGTAGTACAGTGGTCCTGCCCCTTGGTTAGTGTGATCCAATGGATGTCAGACTCACAGATATCACCAATCAGGTATAACACTACTCTGCCTATGGGGTTGACTAAGTGACGAGGAGGAGAAGCAACCAGAAGTACTTACCATTCTTTCCTGGGAAGTAGAGCAGGAAACCTCTCCTTCCATGGAAAGATGAGAAACAAGTGGATGGATAATGATGTTTGCCATTAACAGTGGGATTTGAGGGACACCTGCTAGGGATTCCTCTTGGGATATCTCAGTAGCTCTATTTTTTTTAAGGTTCTATTTATTTATTTATGGGAGACACACAGAGAGAGGCAGAGGCAGGTAGAGGGAGAAGCAGGCTCCTCATGGGGAAACCAATGTGGGGCTCCATCCTAAGATCCCAGGATCACACCCTAAGCTGAAGGCAGATGCTCAACCGCTGAGCCACTCAGGTGTCCCTATCTAAGTGGCTCTTAAAGGAGTTTGGTCTTGTGATTCTGGAGATCAGAGACACTAAAGGTTTATGTGGAGTTATTTCATCTGCTGAAAAAGATGCTGAGAGGCAAGTGTAGGATAAAGAACATGGACTTTAGAGCCCAAAGAGACTGAGTATAAACCCCAGCCTGCCAGTTGTATGATCTGGAGCACTTAATTTCTCCAGCTCTCATTTTTCTCACTTTTATACCTTACAGAATTGTCAGTATAGAGTAATATATGCCAAGATTCTAACACAGCACCTGGCATACAGTATATAGTGAATATATAGTCTGATGCACATTTTGAACCAAAGACAAACTTCAGTTTCTCTGATGGTCTTGGCAAACTTCTCCTGCAGCAAGTGGCCCCAGACACCAGAGAGGGACCATGTTCCCTTGGCTCCACGGAAAAGGCACCTTTAAGACTGTTTCTGGAATTCTAAGCATTTCAATTCTTGCTCTTGGTTTGTGACCCACTGACTCAGGTTCTCTTATCTCAGTGCATTGCTATGCATCTCACTTCACAGGAATTTTTTTTCATGCTTCCAGGTCATCCTCAAATGGAGATATTTCACATATAAACAAATAGAAACTTGATCTTTACGAAGAAGGGCTGATTATGATTTTAATATATGTTTATTTAAGAAAAAATGGAAAATGGGGAAAAACATAAATATTATTTATAATGCCATAAAACTGAAAATGCTTATTTGTATATATATTTCCTTCTGGGCTTATTTCTATGTCTACGCCCTCCTCCATGGACTTGATATTGTATAGACATGTATGTCCATGCTTGTGTAGACATGTACACCCATACTCACACTCATATGTAATTGGATCATAGTTCATATATAATCTGGCATCTTTTTAAACATATTACATCTTTCTTTTGTGTTTTGGGAAGTTTGTGGTCAGTATAATTTTTTACTGCTGCATAATGTTTGGTACTTTTTTCTTTTAAAAGTCAAAAATTATGCAAGCAAATTTTATCTCCATTGACACTATTTAGGGAGAGGACACAAGGATTGGAGAGTTACCGTTTATACATTTTCATTTAAATACTAAACAAGCGAAGTGAACAAACCATCAGTTGGTTTTTGAAAGCTTAGAATAATAAATAAAAGCCCATTTAAAATCATTGTTCCTACATTGTTTTTTGTCCCTTTTTTAGGAAAAAGGTTTGAATATTTTTCAGGCTCATTACTGAGTAGCTTGCGCAACACTATTTTTACAAGGGGCCCAACAGAAAGCCAGGGTTACGGCCTCCCTTCCCTTTCCAGAACACAGAGTGTTTATCTTTTCTTTGGGGGAAAAGTTGATATTTTCCGTAAAGCAAAACAACCTGGAAATCTAAGATGATTTACTTGAGCCAAATGGTAAATAAAAAGCAAATAAAGTAAATTAAGGAATATTTGTGGGAGAATGAACTAGATCGGGTCTGTCATTCTACCATGACCCCTTTTTGCTGTGTCTCTGGTGGTTGACCACAAGATGTCACTATGGCTTTTTTAATCCTAGTAATCACGTAACCAGCTGGGGGTGGGGAAAGAGCAGGCAGAGAAAATCTTACAGTTATATGCAAAATGGAATAGTATTTTTTTTTTTTTCCTGGCAGCCAGCCAGGCTAATAAAAAAAAAATGTTTTTAAAACCAACACTAGGAATTCAAAAGGCTTTCAAGAAACATCTGCACAGTGAAACTGTTAACTCCAAAGAAGTCCAACATTGTATTTATACTGTATAAATTAAAATGGAAAATAAAAACCCATTTGGGCCAGTGTGCAAAAACTCCAAAGCAAGAGAAAACTACTTCTGAAGTAGTTTTTATTTGTAGAATGATGGCATTCAATACGGAGGAGGTAATAGCTGAAAACAACTGAAATCCTGCCCAGTGAAGCTTCAAATAACCAGTTTCCAAAAACAAATATTGTTAATTAACCAAATTTCCCTTCATGGACTCAAGTTTTAGGGGAAAGAAACAAATCTTTTTTTTTTTTTTTTTTTTTTTTAATGCAAGCTGCTCTGATGTTACTTGGGTAAAATGGTTTGCACATAGAACTAACACAGTCTGCAGTGCCCCTCTGTATAGCACATCTGTAGGTAGGCAGAGGGGACCCGGTGTTCCGGATGGGGTTCTGAAGAACTGAGAGCTCCTGAGTCACCAAAAGATTACATTTCTTTATTTACATAGAAGGCAAGAGAGTGCTTTAGGAATAATAAATAAATAAATAAATCCAATAAATCCTTGGATGTGAACAGCCATCGATTGGCTGGTCTTCTGGGCCCCCCACTTAGATGCAGGTGTCCACATGCATCCCTTCAGCCACATGGTCATAGTGTAGCCAGCAGCCTGACCCAGATCCCTAATCAGGAATTTGGGATTGAGTCAGTTGAGTCTCTTTGCAGATGACCACACAGTAGCATGCACACTCTGGAACTGTTGGTCACCATAGTTTCCATCTTGTCAATGGAGAAGTGAAAACATAAGTGTATGGGGAGAGAGAAGTGTGAAGGGGGCACTAAAGAGCATTGACAGATAGGGAGCTTTGATGGCATCCAGTTCCAACCTGTCCTTGAGGTCCAGAGTTAACTGTTCTTTAGTTTCCAGAGAAAGCTCTGTATCCTCGAGGTAAATAATCATTTTGTTCAACCAAACCACTCTGGTGGTTGTAATTCATTTCAATGCAAAGTGTCTTAATATACAACTTTTCAGGATGATTTGGAGCTCAAGTCATAGTAATTTTTTTCTCTTTGCACTTGAAACCTTCTCTGCTCCTCAGTTGTCTTCTGTCCCCCATCATTTATCAGATATTTAGGTTCTGGGCTATTTTATTTGTTCTTTGTTTTTATTTTTTTTATTTTTATTTTTTATTTTATTTTATTTTTTTATTTGTTCTTTTGAACCAACTCTCCTAGCTTGCTGAAGGATAGTGTGCATCACCTAGAAAGGCCTTAAGGAATGGTTTGAAAGATGGCTTTGGTCTCTGTGATCTTTGGCTGAAATGGGCCTGTACATTAGTTTTCTACAATAGCATTTCTTCAAATTTGTTCTTTAGAACATTAACCCTGAAATTGTTAAGGAAACAAAGGAAGTATTCCAAAGTAAAATAAGTTTGAAAAAAAATGCAGAGTAAAATAAGTTTGGGGGAAAATGCAAAAAAAAAAAAAAGTCTCTTGAAGGCTTACAGTTCACATTAATATATTACAGGCTCTGACAAGTCCTGCAATAGAAAAGGAATCTAAATTTGTTTAGCTCAAGATTTTTTCTAAACTTAGGAGATAATAGATTTCTTTTGCGTGTATGTGTGTGGAAGACCATGGTTAATCCTTACTGACAACACTTTAGAATGTTAAGATGCTTTATAGCCAAACTGAGTTTGAGGTGGGCTCACTTTGGGAATTTTTATAGAAAGGCCCTGGAAAGGGGCACCTGAGTGGCTCGTTTGGCATAGGGTTGCTTTCAGCTCACTGCATGATCTTGGGTTCCTGGGATTCAGCCCTGAGCCCCATGTTGGGCTCCCTGCTCAGCAGGGAGTCTGCTTTTCCCTTTGTCTCTGCTCCTCCCCTTGCTCACTCTCTCTTAGATAGATAGATAGATAGATAGATAGATAGATAGATAGATAGATAAAATCTTTAAAAGAAAATCTAAAAAAAGAAAAAAAAAGGCCCTGGAAATATCTCAATCCCTCAACCTCCTACCTCCTAGCCCTTAATTTTTTTGTATTTTTTTTTATTGGAGTTTGATTTGCCAACATATAGCATAACACCCAGTGCTCATCCCCTCAAGTGCCCCCCTCAGTGCCCGTAACCCAGTCACCCTATACCCCCGCCCACCTCCCTTTCCACTTCCCCTTGTTCGTTTCCCAGTTAAGAGTCTCATGTTCTGTCATCCTCACTGATATTTCCCACTCATTTTTTTCTCCTTTCCCCTTTATTCCCTTTCACTATTTTTTATATTCCCCAAATGAATGAGACCATATAATGTTTGTCCTTCTCCGACTGACTTACTTCACTCAGCATAATACCCTCCAGTTCCATCCATGTCGAAGCAAATGGTGGGTATTTGTCGTTTCTAATGGCTGAGTAATATTCCATTGTACACATAGACCACATCTTCTTTATCCATTCATCTGTCGATGGACACCGAGGCTCCTCCCACAGTTTGGCTATTGTGGACATTGCCGCTCTAGCCCTTAATCAATCAGGCAATTAGTCTGAAGGCTAGGGAATGGCCCAGACCTCCAAGTGCTGTAGGAGAGATTGCCTTATGGCCTTTCTTGCAGCCCCTACATTTCCCAGAGTCCTGATTTTATGCCTTCTTTTTATGCTTTTCACAATATAATATACACAAAGTACATAAATCACAAGTGTATAGTGATGGATTTTTGCAAACTGTTTCATACACTACTGTAACTAGCACTAAATTAAGAAATGGCATCACAAGCTTCCAGAGAAGCCCCTTCATGCTCTTTCAGGTACTTTTCCACACAAGAGTAACTGTTGTGTGACATTATGCCTTCTCTTTCCAAATAAATGGTGACATTATGGAGGATAGGGAGGATCCTTGATCTCCTTGTATCCTTGCCCCATCTCGAACAGGATTTAGTGGAAGTTAATTCATTGGACAAACCATAAAAGCACAAGTGCCCACTAGCCTCCTGTAGGGGGGGTGGTGGAAGGGCCCTGCAGTCAGCGTGGCTGGGTTCAAACCCTGCATCCGGCTGGCCTTGTATGAGAGACAGGTAGAGGGAGATCTGATGTCCACCTACAGAGGAGGAGGTAAGGTGAGAACGGACAGAGAGATTTGAAAATGTTGGCCTTGAAGGTTGGAGTGAAACAGCCACAAGCTACAGAATGCTGGCAGCCACCAGGCTCTGTAAGAGACACAGAGCTGATTCTCCTCTAGAGCCGGGGAGGGAGTGTGGCCCTGCCAACACCTGGATTCTGGCTCAGTAAACTGATTTCAGACTTCTGGCTTCCAGAAACTAAGAGAATACATTTCTGTTGTTTTAACCCATCAGGTTCGTGGCACTTTGTTAGGGCAGCCATGGGACCTAATACGCTTGCCACGTGACAGGTGTTGGGCGATAGCAATGAAGAAATCACAGCCTCTTATATTCTAAGGTGGAAGACAGACAACGGACAGACACACAGATGCAGAATCTAACGCCGGGCAGTGATGCTTGCTGTGTAGGAACAGGAGAGCAGGGTGGGGGGAGCCCAAGGAGCCTCCCTAGAGGGGAGAGAGAGGTAAGACAGGAGCTGGGCGGTGGGCAGGACCCCGCAGGTGGTGCGCTTCCAGGTATGGCTTTGGGATTTTTCACTGTGTTTGGGAAGACCGCGGGCTCCTCTTCAAGGTGTCCTAAAGGGGCCCGGGACTGGGGCCAAGTTGACTGCTGTACCTGTGCCCTCAAGAGGTTTCTTTAACCTCTCTAGATTGGGATGTCCTCCACGCAGGTAAGAGCGGCTAATTCGTAAGACTCTTGCTCTCAACACAAGAAACCACCGCGCACAAGCCCGTCCTGCAGGAGGCAGGTCACCAGCACGGTGCTCCCGGGCCGGGCCGCTGCCCCGGGGCCCTTCCATCCCTCCCAGGGTCTGCTTCTAATTATGCAAAGGGCTAGACTCTTAAGCACACACGTTTCGGCCAATCCTAGATGGCCGGGGCTGCTTCCCCACCCGCAGAGCGGCGGAGCCACGGGCGACGCTCCGTCAGACCAGGGAAGTGGAACAAAGAGTCACGGATACCGGGTCCCACCCCGCCCTGTGCTCGGGAGCCTCCCGGAACCCGCAAGCAGCTCCCGTTCAGCACCCTCCGCCCAGGCCCCGCCCCGCCCCGCGCCCAGGCCCCGCCCCGCCCCGCCCCGCCCCAGGCCCCGCCCCGTGCCCAGGCCCCGCCCCCGTCCAGGCCCGGCCCCGCCCCCAGGCCCCGCCCCGTGCGCAGGCCCCGCCCCCGTCCAGGCCCGGCCCCGCCCCCTCGGCGGTCCTAACCCCCCACGGCTCAGCCCCAGAGCGGACGCTAGTGTCTTTCTAATTTCTTCCCAGAGTGATTTGACAATCACTCTTTTCTCGTCAGGGTCCTAGTCTGAGGCTGGAGAGCCGTCCTCCCCCCACCGCATTAGAGTAGAAATAGACCTCTCAATTTCAGGGGTCTAAAGACCCTTTCAAGGGATATTACAAAGGAAGGGGAATTTTGGAGACATTCTGGATGCATATTCTTGAAACAATAAAAGGATGTGGCAATAACCATTAAGAGACTTTGCTTTCTCCTGTTTAAGCCTTCTAGCCTCTAAAGCAGAAGCTGAAGAAGGTGGAGTATTAGGAAAAGATTAACTTATGTATTCAATAAACTCTTTTCCCTTTAATTCCTTTTTTTTTTTTTTAATTTTTAAAGATTTTGTTTGTTTGTTTAGAGCACAAGCAGGGGAGGGGCCGGGAGAGAGACCATCCCAAGCGGACTACCGGAGCAGGGGCCCAACACAGAACTCAGTCCCATCAGCCCGAGATCGTGACCTGAGCTGACACCAAGAGTGGGACACTCACTCAACCACTGAGCCACCCAGGCACTCCCCCTCCTTAACTCCTTATTTTGACTTAATTTCTGACTAGAAGAAAAGTCATACAAATAATGCAAAGAGTTGCCAAATTTCCTTTTCCCAGATTCCAAATATTAGTATTTTACCATGTTTGCTTTTTTTTCTCTTTTCTTCTCTCATACTGTTTCCTGAACCATTGAGGGTCAACTGAATTGATACCTTTCCCCTCTTCACTGCTCATTTCCTTACAACAAGAATGCTTTCTTACATAACTGCTGTGTGATCAAAACAATCAAAATAGTTTGTTTTGATAATATTATTTTTTAATTTACAGACTTTATTCAGTTTTTTCCAATTGCCTTTTTTTATATAGGAAATAAAACCTCCCAGATGATATGTGGCATTCACTTGTCATGTCTCTATAGTTTCCTTTAAGCTGAAATGTTTTCTTGGTTTTGCTTTGTCTGCCTTGATATTGACATTTTTGAAAAGTAAAAACAAAATATTTGGTAGAGTGTCAGTGTTTGGCTTTGTTTGATATTACTTTATGATTAGATTCAGGATGTACGTCTTTGTTAGGAATACCATAGCAATGATGTTGTGGCTTTCTCCGTACACTACATGGGGAAGCACATGATGTTGATTTGTTGTATCGCTGATGTTATTAACTTTGATCGCCTGTTAGGGTGGCAGTAAGCTTGTTATGAAAGCTATAATATATAGGTCATATATATCATATGTAAGCTAAATATAATATAATAATATTATATGTGCTAGGCTAGTGGTTCTTAAACTTCTGGTCTTGGGAATACTTTTCACTCTTGAAATTTATGGAGAGTTTCAAGGAGCTTTTGTTTATTTTAGTTGTAGCTAACAGTATTTACCATATTGAAAAGAAAAATGAGACATTTAAAAATATTGACTTAATGTATTTAAAAATAAACCTGTTATGTAGTAACATGAATAAAACATATTTAAAATAACTGTACCGGGACACCTGGGTGGCTTAGTGGTTGAGCACCTGCCTTTGGCCCAGGGCGTGATCCTGGAGTCCTGGGATCGAGTCCCACGTCGGGCTCCCTGCATAGAGCCTGCCTCTCCCTCTGCCTATGTCTCTGCCTCTCTCTCTCTCTCTGTGTTAAGTGAATAAAATCTTTAAAAATGAATAAACAAATAAAATAAAATAACAGTATGTTCTCCAAACAAAAAATTAATGAATTGAATGTCATGTTATACATTTTTACAAACTTCTTTAACGTCTGCCTTAATAGAAAGCAGCTAGAATCTCATACCTGCTTCTTGAGTCAACCTGTGGCAATATGTTTTTGGTTGAGGTATATGAAGAAAAGAAATGCACATGTAATAGGAAAAAGAAGGCATATTTTAGTAGCTTTTTCACATGATTGTGGATAATCTTTGATACTATACCAAAACTCAATAAGTGGTAGTTTCCTAAAGGTTAGCTGCAGTGTAAAATCTAAAACCATTATCAATAAAAATTTTGTTCTCCATTATAGTAAAATCCACTGGTTCATCATGCGCTCTGAATGGATCTTTTACTCATGCATGCTTTTGTTAATATTATACACTAGTCACTTGAAAAGTATTGGCTCCCAGAAATACATATATCTTCTAAACGTTGCCATTTCTTTATAGAGTAACAACAACAAAATCCCACATGTGAATACTGATCATTTGAAATGTGACTAGATCTAATTAAGATCTTTTGTAAATGTAAAATATATACCAAATCTTGAAGGCTTCACATAGAAAAAAAAAATGAATGTAACTATCTGGTTAATAATGTTTATATTTGGGGCAGCCCGGGGGGCTCAGCGGTTTAGCGCTGCCTTCAGCCCAGGGTGTGGTCCTGGAGACCCAGAATCGAGTGCCACGTCGGGCTCCCTGCATGGAGCCTGCTTCTCTGCCTCTCTCTCTCTCCCTCTTCTGTGTATTCTCAGAAATAAATAAAAATAAAATCTTAAAAAAAATAATGTTTATTATATGTTGAAGTGATAATCTTTTGGATATATTAGATTAAATAAAGTACATTATTAAGACCACTGACCTCTTCAGAAAACTGTGTAGATACTGAGATGCTGTGAAATTCACAGTGGTGGATACAAATTTCCCAAAATTTGGGTCCCCCTCCCTTTCACTGTCAACCCATACCCAACACTTACTTCCTGGGACCAGTTACTAAACAGAGTAACAAAGCCTCCTGGGGCTCCTCGTGGTTCTCTCAGGGCAGAAGGAGGAAAGAATTACCACTCCCAGGGAGTACCAGAGAGAAGGCACAAGTTTTTCTGGGGGGGAATGAAGGGTGCAACTCTTAACCTCTGAATAATCAAAGAGGCAACCAATTTACAAATGTGTGCAAACATATTCCAATGTTTACTATAGAAGGAAGAAAGAGCATGGCTTCTTTAGAGGAAGACTATGCTAGAAGGCAGCTGGTTAGGGTTTGGGTGGTGGGGATGGAGGATTCTTAAAGCACACAGAGTGTCTTTTGGAGGTGATAAAAGTGTTCCAAAATTGATTGTGGTGATGGCCGTATATACCTGAGAATATGCTAAAACCATGCATTGTACACTTCACATGGATGAATTGTATGCTACAGGACTTATATCTCAATAAAGCTTAAAAAAAAAAACAGATTTCCCCAAATTTGAGTTTTCACTTGAATACTCACATTTTTATTATTGACAACAAATACCATCAGTTGTTTTCTTTGAAGTGACAGGTGTACTTTGTTTATTTTGAGAAAATGCCCGCTAAATCTCCAATTCTGAATAACCACAGTTTGTCTGTCAGTTGTTCTTTCAAGGAAAAGTGCTGTTCCATGAAAAAAGCCACTGCTTCAGCTCACAATTCAGACACGGGTGCTTTTCTGGGAAAACAAGTAACAACATCTGTACTGGAGTGTGCAGCAGGGTGCTTTATGCATGCTTCCCTTTAATCATGGAGAATGTTAAACAGGGAAGCATTCAGGGATCAGGGGTTAATAAAATTAATACATTGTACTGCTTAATCAAGGACATTTTATTTTATTTTTTTAAAGATTTTATTTATTTATTCATGAGAGACACACAGAGAGAGGCAGAGACTCAGGCAGAGGGAGAAGCAGGCTCCCTGCAGGGAGCCTGGATGCGGGACTCGATCCCAGGACTCCGGGATCTTGCCCCAAGCCGAAGGCAGACACTCAACTACTGAGCCACCCAGGTGTCCCCGTGCAACATTTTAAAGTAAAACTTGCACTTCCTTTAAACGGAAAGTGGGTGGCACTGAAGATTGCTGTGACTATTGTCAAATATGGGGCTACCCCCTTGGTTTGTGCTAAGGTGTCAACAGTTTTACACACTGTTGCTTTTGTAATTTGTGCAAGTGTCAACATAACGAAAAGGCAAATAGTGTCTTAATATTAGTACAAAAATATTCTGAGTTTAAAGTGTCTCAGGGATTCCCAGAGTCTGCAGACCACACCTTGAGACGACAATAAAACACAAACGTCTATAGGGGCACCTGGTGGATTAGTCAGTTAAGGGGCTGCCTTTGGCTCAGGTCATGATCCCAGGGTTCCGGGATCGAGTCCCGCTTTGAGCCCCACATCAGGCTCTCTGCTCAGTGAGGAGCCTGCTTCTCCCTCTCCCTCTGCTGCTCCCCCTTGCTTACGCTCTCTTGTTCTCTCTGTCAAAGAAATAAATAAAATCTTAAAAACAAACAAACCCACAAGCATCTACATAATATACATATTCTGTCCTCCATGAACTTAACATCTAATTGCACCAGCCGACCAGCTGACAAGAAGCAGTACTAGGGAAGAGTTTATAGGCATATGTAAGTTATTGGTAATATTTTAGTTCTTGTTTTGGTCCTGCGTGTGTGGAGGCTGGTTATATGACAAATCTGTGCTGTCTACTGGCCGCATGTGAATACTGATCAGTTGAAATGTGACTAAATCTAGTTAAGATTTTTTGTAAATGTAAAATACATACCAAATCTTGAAGGCTTCACATAGAAAAAATAAATGTAACTATCTGATTAATAATGTTTATATTTATTATATGTTGAAGTGATAATCTTTTGGATAAATTAGGTTAAATAAATTACATTATCAGGATTAATTTTATCTGTTACTTTATACTTTTTAAAATGGAGCTGCTAGAAAATTTAAAGCTATATAGGTGGTTTCCATTATATTTCCACTGGGCAGTACTGTTATAGATAAATATATACACAGATAAAATTGAAGACTGATTATAAAACAAGGTCAAGCATAGACCAGTGATGATAATGCATTGCAAACCAAGAATTATTTTTCAAAGGATTCTGTGCATATGAGGTCAAGGGCAGAAGAGAACTTTATTTAAACAGGGTAATGAAGATTATCAAAATCATTTGATAAAGATTCAGGCTGCTAAGAGAGCGCAAAGGAGGGGCGGGCAGCCAACCCAGCCTTGGGAAGAGCACAGAAAGACCTCTTCCCAGAGAAAGAGATGTCTCAGCTGCAGCTAAAGGAATATTAGAAAATTCTCAACCAGCACTCTGAGAGCTCCAAAATTGATAGGGGCTATTGTAATGCTGTTACATCACCACCTGCTGCTATTTACATAAAACTCCATTTTCCCTGAGGCACTTCTATTTAAAGGGGAGGTTTATTTTACTTTCCTGCATTTCTCCAAAGAATCATGAATTTAAAATTATATATTTCAAAATCTGGGAAACATCTCGGCTTATACTAAGAGATGCTTTGGAATTACTATTTAGTTTTATAGACACACATGGGGTTTTGCTTATCCACATCTTGCCAAAAATGTGACCTTTCATATCCAGGATAGTAAAAACCTGACTCCAGGATACATAGAGCCACACATGGCTCTCGGCAAGAGGAAAAGTAAAAAAATACACGTCTGCAAAGACATAAAAATGATATTATGGTTCATCCTGCAATGACATTATATTGACATTATGGTTAATGCCAAACCGAGCAGTGGGATCCCAGTGTCAGGACCTTGATAATTAGCACTCTTCCAGCCAAATTGCTATCATATTGATTGAGAGAACAGGAGAAGAGTGGAGACAGGATTTAAACTGTGTTTAGGGGGAGCCTGGGTGGCTCAGTAGGTTAAGCGTCTGCCTTCGCTCAGGTCATGATGTTAAGGTCCTGGGATTGAGCCCCACATGGAGCCCCATCTCAGGCTCCCTGCTCAGTGGGGAGTCTGGTTCTTCTTCTCCCTCTGTGGCTCCCCCTGCTTATGTGCTATGTCTCTCTCTCAAATAAATAAATAAAATATTAAAAAATAAATAAATCAACTGGTGTTTGGATCTCTAACTTGACCTCTCCCCTCCTTTTCCTTAGATGGAAAATGTGTCTGAAGTCCTCAAGCCTCTGGGTCAGGCAGGTCCTGGCACACATGGTCCTCACTGCCTCTGCTCATTTGTTGATGGTCCACTGGAGTGTAAGTGCTTTGAAAACTGGGGCCTCAAAAAAAAAAAAAAAAAGAAAACTGGGGCCTCATCTGCTTTGTTGGTACCTGTTGCTTCCGTGCCAGGGACAATGTCTGGCACCCAGGGGAGAGGGGGGCTGCTGTCCTGCTTACGTGGCTCAACCCACTGTGTCTTTCTTGATGGGAAACCTACACAGAAATTGTTCTGTTGAGCGTCGTTGAGAATGATAATGTGTCTCCTCACCACGGATGCTCTCTGTCCCCCAGGAGGCTAACAGGGGACAAGACACAGTAACAAGTGTTTAGTGGTTAAGCCGCCTGCTACTCGGGCAGAGCGGGAGCTGGGAGGAAGAGCCCAACCATCACTCTCCCAAACTTTCCTGCCTTTCACCTCAAGGTCACTTCCATGGACACAGTGCCTTTTCTGTGCTGTGCTGGCCACTTCACAAACATCATTCCCAGTCCTTACAACAACCCTACAAGATGATGGTTATTAACATTGTCATCATCTCCATCTTGCAAACCAGAAAACTGAGGCTGCTTGCACGAGTCCATGCTGTTAGGAATAATGAGCTTAGCTGGGATCTGAACCCTCCTGCTATTTCACCCCAAAGTCTGGCCTTCCTCTTCCATCCATAGGAAGTCTGGTCTTAGGGTCTGGAAAGCCAGCAGCTCGAGGGGAGAATGAGTGCTTCTGGGGCACCTGGAAGAAAGTGCGAGTGAACAGCAAGTACTACCTGTGGCTTTTAATATTTCCCGACCATTTGTCACGGCGAGGCCTACACCAAACACGTTCCTGGTGTATCCCAATTATCTGTGGGTAAGATTTTTATAGAAAAAAGGAATCTCAGGCTTGAAGAAGTCACAAATTTGTGCTAGGTCTTAGAGCTAGTGAGTGGCAGAGCCAGAGTACAGACCTTTCTGAGCCTTAGGTCCATACTCTCTTTTTTTAAAAAGTAAATTTTTGGAGCAAAAGGAACCCTCCTGCATTGTTGGTAGGAATGCAAATTGGGGCAGTCACTGTGGAAAGCAGTGTGGAGGTTCCTCAAAAAGTTAAAAATAGAGCTACCCTACAATTCAGCAATCGCACTGCTGTTTACCCAAAGAATACAAAAACACTAATTCAAAGGGGTATGTGCACCCCTATGTTTATAACCACTTTATCTACAATAGCCAAATTATGGAAGTGGTACAAGTGTGCACCGACTGGTGAATGGATAAAGAAGGTGTGGAAATATTACTCAGCCATTAAAAAGAATGAAATCTTGCCATTGGCAATGACATGGATGGAGCAAGAGTATTATGTTAAGTGAAGTAAGTCAGTCGGAGAAATACAAATACAGTAAGGTTTCACTCATATATGGAGTTTAAGAAATGTGGGATGTCTGGGTGGCTCAGTGGTTGAGGGTCTACCTTCAACTCAGGGTGTGGTCCTGGGGTCCCTGGATCGATTCCCACATCAGGCTCCCCGCACAGAGACTGCTTCTCCCTCTGCCTCTGTCTCTGCCTCTCTCTGTGTGTCTCTCATGAATAAATACATAAAATCTTAAAAAAAAAGTTTCACTCATATGTGGAATTTAAGAAACATAACAATGAGCATGGAGAAAAAAGAGAGAGACAAACTGAGGAACAGACTCTCAACTATAGAGAACAAACTGATAGTTACCAGAGAGGGAGTGGGTAGGAGGATGGAGGAGTACACTTGCTGTGATGAGCACCGGGTGTTGTATATAAGTGTTGAATCAGTATATGGTACACCTGAATACACTGTATGCTAACTGGAATTTAAATAAAAACTTACAAAAATGTAAAAAGTAAAAAAAGTAACTTTTATCTGAGTAGGCGTTAAATCCATGTGGTTCAAAAACATCAAAAGGATATTCGAAGGTATGCAATTAAAAAGTTTGCTTCTGTGTCCAGCACCATGCCCTCTCTTCCTGTAGGTAACCACTCTCACTAGATTCTCATATATCTTCCCAAAGCTGCCCTCTAAGAAGAAAAGCAAATGCAAATACAAGTTCTTATTTTCTGCCATTTCATACGCAAAAGGTAGCATATTATGCATCCCCAAATGTTGCTCTTTTCATTTAATGGAATATAAAAGTAACTAGGGAGCTTCTCTGCTGTGTACCAGACCCAGTTCTAAGCATTTGATGAATATGAACACATTTAATGCTCTCATCAACCCTATGAGGTAAGAACTATAATTATCTGCATTTTATAGATGATTATATTGAGACACAGAGATGTTAAGGACTTGCCTAAGATCACACTGCTAGGAAGAGTGGAGCCAGCTTCGGACCTGGGTAGTATGGCTCCAGACGGTGTGTTTTTAACCTCTAGTCTGGGCTGCCTTTCTCATATTACATATGAAGAAGATGCATCATGAATATATAACATAGATCACATATTATAACAAATCTATTCTCTTTCACATAATATGAATTGTGTATCCTCTGTGTGTGGTGTTAAATATCTGCTATAGCAGTACGTAGAGGGATCTCCCACTTTTTAAACATCTGCATAGTATTCTCTTATGCCAACGTATTGTAATTCATTTCACCAGTCTCCTACTGATGGATATTTTGGTTATTTTAAATCTTTTCTGTAATATATATAGTATATATAGGATATATACTTATATATAACATACAATTATAATACATAATTCAAATGTAAATTAATACATAGTTAAAATAATATAAATGTACTATAAATATCAAGCTCGTGTTCATTTCCTATGTGGGCAATCTATCTGTGGGATAAATCCCCGAAGTGGGATTACTGAATTGAAGGCTATTTGCATTTGTAATTTTGATAGATAGTGCCGAATTACCATTGAAGGAACTTGTACCCTTTTTCATCCCATCAGCCATGGAGCAAAGTGCCTGTCTGACGATGGCTGCACTCACTCTGCTTTGTCATGAGGCTGGTGTCCTTAGGCCCGGCACTCTACTGTCTCCTGAGAGCACGGTAGTTTGATTGGCTGTGTGAATCTAAGGAAAACTAAGTTGCGTAAGAAAAGGTCAAAAACCTGACCTCAGTCAAATGTCTGGCCACAAGTACTACAAACCAGAAGCCAAATGGAAGGTGCTTAGTAACTTTCCTCAAGGGAAACAGTATAAAGACACGTATGCCAATAACTGAGCTCCCATTCTGAAGGGCCTGGGTTTCTAAACTCTCCCTTCCTCTGTAGAGAGAGGAAAGTAGTTGAATTCCTGGAAATGCCACTGGATTCTGAACACAGACAGGAAGTGTGCTATCTTCTAAGTGAGGACGAGGAGGAGGAACTAACTGCTGGTCTGGGCTTCCCAAAGCCTTTGAGCTTACATGGGATAAGATCATCTTTTCTGGTTCCAGTTCTGGTGACCTGATTAAATACAAATTTCTGGGAGCTGATCAAAAAGGAAAAGGCAGGCCCCAGCTGCTCCCCAGGAGCTCAAGATGAGGGGATGGGGTCCTCAGAAGCCTTCAACCAAACGCGTGGAGTTGGTGATGCAATCCTGTGGTGATTTTGTTTTTTTCTTAATGCTTTTAGAGGTAATATTTTCCAGATTTTTATTAGGGAGCATATATTACTTTTACAATCAGGAAAATAAACAAAGGTCATTAAAACGAAAACAATTCTATATCTCTCCTTTTTTTCCTCCTCCAAAACAATTCTTTCAAAACAGGCCAGCAGCCTTCTATGTGGGGAGATTCAAGAGCCCCGGGAAGTTCCTGGCTGCCCCCAGGCCTTTCATCAGCTTTATAGCTCCTAGGAATATTGCAGATGCAAATCCTCTCGAAAATGAGCTCACCTCCCCTTTTAGCCATTCCTTCCTAAATCTGGCTCTAGCAATTAGCGGCTTACTGGAGTTTGCAGGTCCCGTCGGGGTTCGGGGTTGGGGTGGAGAAGGCAGATGCACTGCAAACCCTGAAGGAGAAGTGGGTACAGGGAGGCAGGTGAGAGAGGGGTAGACGTGACTGCATGGACAGGAGTGAACAGCGAGGGATGTGGCACCATGGACATACTTCTTTAGCTTCTCCAGATCATCTACAGCCAGTCCTGTATATCACAATTGAAAATAATCTGGAAGAGAAAATCTTAATTGAAAATAGATCGGTGGGAGAGCATGGGTGGCTCTGTTGGTTAAGGGTCTGCCTTCAGCTCAGGTCGTGATCTCAGGGTCCTGGGATCGAGAGCCATGTCGGGCTCCCTGCTCCATGGGAGGCCTGCTTCTCATTTTCCCTCTGCCTGCCACTCCACCTGCTTGTGCTGTCTCTCTCTCTCTCTCTCTCCCTGTCAAATAAATAAATAAATACATCTTTAAAAAAAAGAAAAAAAGAAAATGGATTGATAACCCCCCATTGCTGGTAGGAGTAGCAATGAATCCAACCTGTAGAGAAGTTTGGAAGTACAGAGAAAGATTGTAACAATATACTCCTATTCTCAGGAATTTACCTTGAGGACATAACTTAAAATATGCAAAGAGTTGTTTACTGAAAGATACTTACAGCATTATTAATAAATCTGAAAAAATAAGACATAACTTAAATGCCCAATAATAGGGAACTAATTATATAAATTAGGGTACGTACACACAATGCAATATTATGCAGCCATTAAAGAATTGAAGTTATAATTTTAAATGGGAAGCAATGTGCAAAAGTGATTTACTTTATGATTAAAATTATGCAAAAATATGTATAAAAAAGAAGACTATAAGGAAAGGCACTAAAATGTTAAATGTTAGTCTTTGTGTAGTTGGGAATATGAAATGTTTGTTTTTTCTTTCTAATTTTCCATGAGTACGAATATTTAAAAATTAAAACAATATACTTATCTAAAAATATAAGTAGGTTATAGGTTTAGCTAAGGTGAATGTACGATGTGTGCATGATTAATTGTACTTTGATGTATGTACATGATCAATATAACTGTGTATAAAAGTGGGTTAATTTTCTGCACCTCCAGTGAACTAGCTAGAGATTGACTCTGAGTTCAGTATATAGTCCCTAAAGTCAGTACCAGGTGCCAATAAAATGCATCATGGGGGCTTATTGGAAGTATTTGAAGTAATTGAAGATTTGCTTTAATCAGTATAATTTACATATGAACAATAACAGATTCAATAAAACCCTTAATTTTTTCTTTCCGGCTAAGTAGGTTATACAAGCTCCCACAAATTCCATTTAGGCTGTTACTTTGCTTGGCAAAATATACACTTATAGAAGACTTATAGGTCAGATACACACTGGACCAGACCAGCTGTGGTTAAATAATCTAGTAAAATTTTATTATTTATATACCTGTGCTTTTTCTAAAACTTTCTAAAATTTTTCTTGCTGTAGTGACAGGGCATCCAATCCTATAATCCGTACACCTTACATTTTGTTAACTATGTTTGGTACCATTTGCCAATGGCTTTGTAAGTGAGATCTTACCTCCTTGACTTCCCTGGAAGGCCAGGATTTGATGCTATTTGAACTGATTTTAACCAACAGCCCAGTGCAAGGCAGTACTTGGGATTTGTTAGTTGGTAAAATGAAAAAAAAAAAAAAAAAAAAAAGAGTCAGGAACATGCTCCAGAACACGGCTCATTTATAAAGTCAGAAAAGCAACAGTTCAGTATTATTCATTGAATGCCCATGCTGCTTATCAGGGCTCTCTAGGTGTTACAGGGATGCAAACACAAATCAGACGTGGCTCTTGCCCAAGGTTGGTTGTTGCTTACAAATTCTCTTATGCTCCCTTGTGCATGTGGCATTGGGTAGTAGTGGCAATTTGGAAAGGGCTTCCCAGGTTGAAAAGCTTTGGTTGAATCTTTTTTTTCTTAAAGATTTACTTTTATTTACAAGAGAGAGAGAGAGAGAGAGAGAGAGAGAACAACACTGCACCAGTGGGGGGTGTGGTGGGGGAGAAGGAGGGAGAGAATCTTGAGCAAACTTCCTGCTGAGCATGGAGCCTGAGCCGAAATCAAGAGCCAGAAGCTCAACCGACTGAGCCCCCCAGGCACCCCATGGTCAAGTCTTATCATTAGGCCCTCTCAATTCAAAACAGGTTATCAAAATGGACTTTCACATAAAATGGATTTTAAAAAGGTTGTCAACTAAAGTTTTTAAAAATGTTGTCACTTTCTTGTGATGAGCACTGGGTATTGTAAGTGATGAATCGCCGAGTTCTACTCCTGAAACCAATACTGAACTCTATGTTAACGAAATAGAATTTAAATAAAAATTAAAGGAATGCTTAGGTGGCTCAGCACCTTGGAAGTCTGTCTTTGGCTCCAGACATAATCCGGGGATCTGGGATGGAGTCCCACATCGGGGGTCCCTGCATGGAGCCTGCTTCTCCCTCTGCCTATGTCTCTGCCTCTCTCTCTGTGTGTCTCTCATGAATAAATAAATAAAGCTTCAAAAATAAATAAATATTAAAAAAATTAAAGCGCTGTGACTTTGAAGCAAACAAACAAATTCCACTGGACCACATTAGGTATGTGAGTCCCGTAGTATAACTTTGTCTGAGAAACAGTCCTGTTGGATGACAAAACACTTCAAAATGTGCCTAGTTGCAAAGTGATATGCTGATAATACTTATCTCACAGGCTTACTGAAATATTTAAAAAGATACTGAGTATGAAGTACTTGGCCAATGACCACTCTTAATTGTGATAAATTGATGATAAAATTCATGTGTCAGGGATAGAGGTAATGAGAAGGTGGGATGACAGAGCTAGGGAAAGTCCGTTTCCCAGAGGGGCTGATGCATAAGCATTGCTTTTTGTAACAGCTTTATTGAGAGATAATTCATATGCCACACAATTCACTCCTTTAAAGTACACTGTTGAATGGTTTTCAGTATTTTCATAGAATTGTGCAGCCACCACCACAATCAATTTTAGAATACTTTCATTACCTCCAAAAAGTAATTCCATACTGGTTAGCAGTCACTTCCCCCTGCCCCAACCCTTCCAGACCTAGGCAAACACTCATATACTCTGTCTCTATAGATTTACCTATTCCAACCATTTAATGTAAATGGAGGGGTGCCTGGCTGGCTCCGTTGGTAGAGCATGCGACTCTAGGTCTCAGGGTTATGAGTTTGAGCCCCGCATTGAATGTGGAGATTGCCAAAAAAAGAAAGAAAATTAAATGGAATCTTGTATAATGTGGTCTTTTGTGACTGGCTTCTTCCATTTTCATGTTTTCAGGATTCATTTATTTTTTTTAAAAGATTTTATTTATTTATTCATGAGTGACACACAGAGAGAGGGAGAGGCAGAGACACAGGCAGAGGGAGAAGCAGGCTCCAAGCAAGGAGCCCGACGTGGGACTCAATCCCGGGTCTCCAGGATCAGGCCCCGGGCCCAAGGCAGCGTTAAACCACTGAGCCACCCGGGCTGCCCAGGGTTCATTTATGTTGTAGTATGTATCAGTGCTATATTCTTTTTAAGTGCCTAATAATATTCCACTGTGTGGATATACCATATTTTAATTTATTTATCAGTCGAGGGACAGTTGGGTTTTCAGTTTGGGCTATTACGAATAAAGCTGCTATGAACATTCATGCACAGGTTTTTATATGGACATGTTTTCATTTCTCTTGGATATATATCTAGGAATGGAATTGCTTGGCTAAGCGCTGCTTTGACTGATAGATAGGGTTTTAGGATGAAGAGGCAGGGAGAGTCAGAAGAGGGAGAAGAGATGGCTGAAAATTAGGGAGGGTATTTTTCATTTTGAGCCAAACCATTTATAAAATAAAAAGGTGTAAGCAGGAAACTTAAAGTGATTCTGTATAGAGAAAATGGTGGGAAATAAGACTACAGAAGAAGGAAGAGTTTAGGGTATGGGGGAGCTTGTTGGTCTAGACTTTCTTATGAAGGTACTAGAGTACTACTGAATGGCCAAAAGCAAGTCAGGGGAAAGATCATTCCAGAGGCCTGATGGAGGGCAGATTTGGTTTCACAACTGGACTCCTACCTGGCAGGCAGCTCTGATCAACATCTTGCTACCTGCAGAGAGAATTTTGCTCCTCAGAGCTATCCACATCAAATATTTGGATTGGCTTCTTAAAACCAAAATAATGTAATATGGATTTGTGATATGTGATATATTTATAAGGGAGTTTTAAGATAAGCTCTTTTATTGTCTTAAATGACATTGCAAAATTGGGTGAGGCTTATTTATGTTGGTACCAAAATGTGTTTGGATTAGGTTTTTGAAAGCGTATGTGCCAATTTGCTTAGATTATTCTTTTTTCCTGCTGTAAAAAAATATTCATTTTAACCAATCAGAAGTATACCAGGATCGTGATTGACATGGAGAAGGTGAGTCATAATTTGAACTTGAATCTTCTGAAATTAAAATTCCTTCTGCACTGGTAGCTTTGAACACGAGGACATTCAGAGGGTGCTCCTTGATTACCCAGGTTGGAGGACAGGAACCTGAATTAAGATGTTGTCATTCACAGTGAATGTTATCTGTGTCCCTACGCCATGGGAATTACGAGGCATTATTAAGAATGCTGTTATGCATTTCCTCTTTCAAAGATGCTAATATAAGGCTACGGTTGATTCTCTTCTAAGTTTTATTTAACACATTTTCCAGTCCTTTTCGGTCAAGAGCCTTTGGAAATAAGATTTCTCTGTGCTGATTCCAAATTGAATTTAAGTCTGATTATTAAAACAGCTTGTCGTTGCTTTTTAAATTTCCTTCCTCCTTTGGTAAACAGTAGAAGAGGAACAATATGAAAGGACTTGGAGAAGTTATATAAAGTCTTCTAGTTTCCATTTACTAGTGTTTCATTTATTGGATTTGCTTCCTCCCTTTTGAAATTAAATACAAGTTGGGAAAGTTTAAAACACTACCTGTATGTATTCAGTCCATGAGTATGTAATTACCTATTGTTGTCAGGCTGGATGGAAGGTTTGGGGGGTAACATGATCAAGATAAAGATCCCTGCTGCAGGAGATAAGAAACACACAAATGGCTCTGCCAGGAGCCTGAAGGGAACAGGGCTTGGGAGTGACGTATCTGAAGAGCATAGGGTGAAGCCTACTTTTATGGGTGGTGATTTAATAAGTGTTGTAGAAAGGGGGCCTGTGATCAAATATGTTGGGAAGCCCTGGGATAAGCAAAAGCAAAAGGGCAGTGTCGTGCAGTGGCTAAGAATATCTGTGTTCAAAGCCTGAATCTTTCATTTACTTTTCATGTGATTCCAGTCAAATTAATTAAACCTAGAGTTTCCTTATCTATAAAATCAATGGATTCTGTAGAGTTAGTGGTGAGGGTTAACTAAGATCTCGAAAGCATTTAGAAGAGCCTTATCTAAACTCTCAGTAATGATCTTTTTTCCAGTACAGGACTTCTCAGAACCCTAAGTGCTAATACACATTCTGAATTGCAGAGAGAGAGCAAGGCAGGGGAGGGAGAGAAAACTCAGCATCTTCTCCCCAAACCAGAACTTTTTATTATTATTTTTTTTCATTTTGATAGCACATCTCAAGGAGCTAGTGTTGTCAGGAACAGACTTTGAAAGCCCAGGGACAGGGAGACGAGAGGCAAAAAAGATAAGCTGGGCTGGGCCTCGTGAGATGGGAATGCCTTGGTCAAATAATGTTGGGGTACAGGATATTCTAGGCAGAGCAGAGCAAAGGCAGAAACCAAAGTTATTAAAATTGAGGCAGCAAAATAAAATAAAATAAAATAAAATAAAATTGAGGCAGCAAAAATCTTTTCTAGAAGATATATTTATTCATAGGGGAAAAAGGAGTCGATGGAAAGGCTAAAAGCCAGATGATTATAATAGACAGCTACAGTTTTGGCCTGCCAGCATCCATTCCCCCTTCTTCAGAAAACTGCATCGGAATCCCCCTTGGGTCCCACCAGGGGGGTACACCGTGCAGCTCCTGAAATTTCAGCCTCCAAGCCTGTCATTTGCGCAGGCCCCTCCCAAGGCTCTGTGAGGGGCCCCAGAGACTTGCCACCAAGTCACACATGTTGTAAAATATGTAAAAATGAGATATTTAACCTGCAATTGGTTCAGACCACAGTCTCTTTTCCTTTTGCCCTTCCTCATTCACACTTCCCCTTGTGTTCAAGGTATTAGAAGAGATGTAGACATATTTTTGCATCCAGTTAAGGGGAAGTTGAATTGGAAGGAAATACATTTAGTTTGTGTTTCAATGGGTGTATTTTGTGGTTCATAGTCAGTCATGATTCTGTGTTTGCTGGCATCCTAATGTGATCTCTGACTTCCAGGGTCACTCCTCCTGCCCCCTGTGGTGATTGATGCCCGGGCAAGAGGACAGTGACACGTCCATTGATTGATGAATGCATAAAGATGTGGTATATGTATACAATGGAATATTATTCCACCATAAAAAGAATGAAATCTTGCCATTTGCAACGATAATGGATGGAGCTAGAGAGTATTATGCTAAACAAAATAAGTCAGTCAGAGAAAGACAAATACAACATGATTTCACTCTTACATGGAATTTAAGAAACAAAACAAATGAGCAAAGGGAAAAAACAGAGACAAACCAAGGAACAAGCTCTTATGTGTAGAGAACACACTGATGGTAAATAGAGGAGAGGCAGGTGGGGGGGTGGGGGAGTTAGGTGATGGGGATTAAGGAGAGCACTTGTGATGAGCGCCAGATGATGAATGGAAGTGTTGAATCACTATATTGGTACATCTGAACCTAATATAATACTGTTTGTTAACCAACTGGAATTAAAAACTTTTAAATAAAGGACATTGACAGCAACTGGTAGTGAGTGTCAACATTCAGAGTATTTTAGATGAGTTATATTTGGATAAGAAAAGTTGAAATGTCTTGAAACCATCCAGCTGATATGTTCAAGAAATTTGAGAGAAGTCCCAAATCTGGCAAAAATCATAAAAATACACAGAGAATCACTAATAACACACTATGAAGCTAAAGAACATTTTAAAGCTATTGGTGATGAAAACAACCCCAAGTATTGATCAACCGTGGTAGAAGTAGGACTGAATTATCTTTCTATTTTCCTTAAAAAACAGTATTTTGAAGTTATTATTGTATGAAGAAGTGATCAAAGGGTATTCAGCCAAAAAGCAGAGGGGAAAAAAACAATTACAGAGATATGTCAGGAAGGATTTTGTGATGATTGTGGTATCTCTTAACTCTTTGGGGTTTGGGATTTATTACTTCTTTTCTCATTTGAAATATTTTTTCACTATCTAATTTTGTTTTTTTTTTATTTTTATTTTTATTTTTTTATTCATGATAGGCACACAGTGAGAGAGAGAGAGAGGCAGAGACACAGGCAGAGGGAGAAGCAGGCTCCATGCACCGGGAGCCCGATGTGGGATTCGATCCCGGATCTCCAGGATCGCGCCCTGGGCCAAAGGCAGGCGCCAAACCGCTGCGCCACCCAGGGATCCCTCACTATCTAATTTTGAATTCGTATTTTGTCTATAGAATTAAGATAATATGAATTTTAAGAAATTAGCAGTTTGTGTATTTTCAAAAAGTTATTTTGCTCTTAAGATTTTAAACACCTATTAAAAGAAAACCAAAAATACATAGTCTAGTTAATATCAAAAATTGTATCAAGGATATGTAAATATTACTTAAATTTAAAATTAATTTTGGGATATTAATTAAATCTGATTAAAATTTTAAAAGCCTATTCACAATTCTAGTGTTCAGTGTTCTAGCTGTACTGTGTTAAATCGGGATCCTATTTTATGCATGTAACTATCTAGACCCATGTGTAAAAACTTGAGTAATATGAATTCTTCAGCATTGTAAAATGTTTTTCAGCTGCCGTGGGCAAACGTTGCAAATACCTCTCTAATTGTTGGCTTTCTTTGTAACTATAAATTGGGACATGAAGAAATGCATGAAGAAAGAATGCTTGCCGTGTCTGGGAATTAATACTTCATTTGGAAGATTTATTGCATTCATACCAATTGAAAGAAAGTATTTGACAAATTGATTAACTCGTCTTTTCTCTCACCTAAACTCTTCCTCCTCTTCCATCCTCCCCACACCACTGCACTCAGAGTGTCCCTGTCTGACATTGTCAGTAGGACAACCCGCAGAATTTCATGGCATTCAGACTCAGTTAATTTGAAGAAACGGAACAAGAGACGGGGGGGGGGGAAGAGATGGGGACATGTCTTTCCTTGGGTCCTAAAAGTTGTGATGCACAGAGAGGACACTTAGAATGTTCTTTACTGAATGTAGATGACCACCCCTGCAGTGCTACCGAGATTCCCTGGGACAGTGTCTCATATTCACTTGCCACCAGGGCCTGGAGGGGGAAATGGGGAGAGTTGTTAAGTGGTCTTCCCCTCACTTCCCCTACTCTCAAATGCTGGTTTCCCCTCTCTCCCTTTCTCAGGAATAATTCGTATCTCTTTAACAATTTCAGTATTTATTTTATTTTATTTTAAGATTTTATTTATTTTTTCATGAGAGACAGAGAGAGAGTCAGAGACATAGGCAGAGGGAGAAGCAGGATCCCCATGGGGAGTCCCATGCGGAACTCGAAACCAGGACCCCCTCATTATGACCTGAGCTAAAGGCAAAAGCTCAACCACTGAGCCACCCAGGCACCCTCAGTATTTATTTTATTTAATTAATTAATTTATTTATTTTTATGAATTTATTTTTTATTGGTGTTCAATTTGCCAACATATAGAATAACACCCAGTGCTCATCCCGTCAAGTGCCCACCTCAGTGCCCTCACCCAGACACCACCCCCCCCACCCACCTCCCCTTCCACCCCCCCTAGTTCGTTTCCCAGAGTTAGGAGTCTTTCATGTTCTGTCTCCCTTTCTGATATTTCCCACTCATTTTTCTCCTTTCCCCTTTATTCCCTTTCATTATTTTTTATATTCCCCAAATGAATGAGACCATATAATGTTTGTCCTTCTCCGACTGACTTACTTCACTCAGCATAATACCCTCCAGTTCCATCCACGTTGAAGCAAATGGTGGGTATTTGTCGTTTCTAATGGCTGAGGAATATTCCATTGTATATATAGACCACATCTTTATCCATTCATCTTTCGATGGACACCGAGGCTCCTTCCACAGTTTGGCTATTGTGGACGTTGCTGCTAGAAACATCGGGGTGCAGGTGTCCCGGCGTTTCATTGCATCTGAATCTTTGGGGTAAATCCCCAACAGTGCATTTGCTGGGTCCTAGGGCAGATCTATTTTTAACTCTTTGAGGAACCTCCACACAGTTTTCCAGAGTGGCTGCAGCAGTTCACATTCCCACCAACAGTGCAGGAGGGTTCCCCTTTCTCCATCAGTATTTATTTTAGACAGACTTTGACTTCAGCTGTCTTTCTGTTTCAGGGGTGGTGGTGGTGGTGGTGAGGAGACAATCTCCAAGACAAGGAACTGTGAAGAGTGTGGCTATCTGCTTAAAATAATAATAGAGATGGTTACAGTTAAACAAATTAACGTCTCAGTAAATTATCCTGCTGCCACAGTGGCCTGGCTACTGGCCTCCCCCGTGGTGGGAAGACTAGTTTCGATGTTACCATCAACCCATGAATGACAATGGGGGCCCTTCTGGAAATCACCTTTGAAAAGCAGAAACGGATATTTGAGGTATGACCTGCAGGTCCCCAGCACTTGATAGTGGACAGCTGACAGGCCTCAAGGTGGGCCCAGATCAAGATGGGGAGGTCCTCGGTTTCCCCCCACCCCCAGGGCCTCTCCCTGGAGTGCCCAGTGACAGTTTGGCTCTGGGAACAGGTATTAATAGGCTAGTGACCACCTTAGCCAGGTGGTTTTTTACCAAGCCCAGTGTGAACAGAGGGGACGCTTCCCATCAGATTGGGCAGGCATAATTACAATATGGGTTAGAAGAGAGGTTAAAAAAAAAATTAGGCCCAGAGGAAAAAATATCAAAAGTAAATTGTAATTTTATGTTGTGAGCTAATTGGAAGCTTTAAATGGCAATTGAAATTCTTTCTGGGCCTCGGGGAGATGAGGCGGCCTTCTGCAGGATGTTTGAACTTCATTACCAGGTGCAGCAAGAACCCGAATGGATTTTGTAAAATTACTTAAAATAGTCATGTTGGGCACCAGAAGTGGTTATATTTATCTAAAGGCCTCAGCATACCTTTCAAGTTGAAAGATAATTTATATCATTGGAAATTTAGTAGAATTTTAATGAGATTACAGATGAGTGAGAGAATATTTGAAAACTGTGGTCTGTACCCTGTCAGAAATTCATTTGGGTTTAAAAATGCATATGGATACTCCTTTGCTGGTATACTGGCAGCAAACTGCTTTTGTATTCTTAAAAATATTTTTAAAAGGTAAAAGTAATATAATAATATTACAAAGTTTTAGGAAAACAACAACAAAAGTTCATCTATAATCTTACCAAGAACTCATCTTTTTATCATCCTTTGTGGGCATATGGTTTTCATATTGTTATGCAATTTTTATTATGCTCTTTTTTCCCCTTATTATAAAATAAGTTTTTTCTTATGTTGCTACATATCCCACATTTTAATTTAAAATTTTAGTGGTTACATGGTATTCCTTCTAGGAGATGTGCCAAAATTTACTTAACTCTAGTCTGTAGGCTAAACATTTAGATTTTTCCCAATTTTTGCCATTAAAAATAAAAATGCAATAAACATATTCATGTGGCAAGTACCCCTCCTTCATCTCTTGTCCTGGTTCCAAGCTTTGAATTACTTCTAAGAAGTGGGATTAATGGGTAAAAGGGTAGAGGACATTTTCTTGGCTCTGGATATATATTGTTAAATTACTTTACAAAAGCATCCTTCCAATGGAATAAAGTGCTACGATGTAGCAGACTGGCACATCCATTGTACTCGTCAGCATTTTGTCTTTCTTTCTTTTCTGTCTCTAATTTAATAATAGCTGTCTTTTCACTTATGTTTATTTAATTGTGAGCAGAGCTAAATGCTTTTTTCTTGTGTTTGTCTTTTCTTCTATTAGGTATTTAGGACTTAAAGATTAACCCATCTCATGTGAACTTAAATTCAACTGATGACAAATTCATGACAAGTTTTTGAAAATTAGTTGGAAGAAAGTAATTATACTCCTAACCTAAGTGAACAAAAATTTTAGTTATATTTGAATTAAAAATGGAATGTTTCTGATGTAGGGTATTTACTTTTTTTCTGGTACATGCTTTTTCTGGTTACTTCAATCTTAACCAAATTTCCTTCACAATGTTAATAAGAACTCTTAGAAAGGAGTTCCATGATCAAACGAGTTGAGACAGCACTCCAGGAGGTGGTAGGTAAAAAGAAGAGCCCTTCCTCTGATCAGTGCTAAAGGAGTCTTAGAAAAATTGAATCCAGAATCCCATGTTCCCAGTTTGTATGATTCCCAATCTCTATTCAAAGGGAACCAGACTCCAGTCTCCTCTGGGCGCTTTACAAAGCACATATCCACAGGTCTGTGAGGTCCTCTGCTAAAGAAATCTGTTAATCAAACCACTTGATCATACTATTAAATTTTTTCGTGGGTGTGATCATGAGAGATACCAAGGACCTTCTTCCTTTTGTTTTTGTTTTTTGTTTTTTTTCCTTTTGAAAAGAGACATTTTTCCTCGTTGTCTCTGTTGTTTCCTACCAAAGCCAATTGAAGGAGCAAAGCGGGCGTGGGAGCAGGGATTGTTTACCTGGGTCTTAGAGAGAAGGCTTCATTGCCTTGGGTCCATGTAGTCTTGCTCTTACCATTAAATGGTAAGACCTACAGTAGGGTACTGGTTGAGAATGCTTGGGGGTACATAAGAACGTCTGCTGGAGCTTTAGAAGAGTGTACCAGAACCTCTAATTATGTTTATTTTTATCTTATCCTTTGGATATATTTATTTCTATGGGTGTTTTATAAGTACAGTTACTTATGTCTTATGTTACTATTTATTTGTTGTGTCTACAACAAATAAATATGTATTGGGATACATGCTCAAGTTTGATCTAAAATAGCTAATAGGTTGTGAGTTTTAAAGGAAATAAGAGGGTGTATATTCATTAAAAAAAAACCTTCTTGGGGTGCCTGGCTGGCTCAGCCCATTAAGCATTGGCCTTCAGCTCAGGTCATGATCCCGGAGTCCTGGGATGGAGCCCTGTGTCTTGCTCCCTGCTCAGTCCTGCTCCTCCCTCTTCCTCTCCCTCTGCCGCTCCCCCTGCTTGTGCTCTCTCTCTCCCTCAATTAAATAAATAAAAATCTTAAAAAAATACTTCTTGAGCAAATACTGAGTGTCAAACCTCTTTGGCATTGAGGATATTATAATAAACAAAGATCTTTACCTTTGAAAGAGGACTCCAGCTACCTCCATTTGACCTCAAACTTACTAATTAAGTTCTTCCTTCCAGTTTATTTCTTAACTCAGGCAAAAGACCCTGCAGGCAAAGCATCCCCTGATGGGAACCCCTATCCCCTCAAGCAATAAGGACTGCCCTGAGCCAGCAACAACACCCTACCAATGACAGTGATCACTGGACCTTCACTGCCCACCTGCTGGTACCCACTAAGCTTGGTCCCACATTTTCCTTATATAAACCAAGAAGTATTTTCAGGACTTTGGGGACAGTCTTTTTAAAAAAGATTTATTTATTATTTATTCATGAGAGACACAAAGAGAGAGAAAGAGGTAGAGACATAAGGAGAGGGAGAAGCAAGCTCCCTGCTGGGAGCCACATGCAGGACTAGATCCCAGGACCCCGGGATCATGACCTGAGCCAAAGGCAGAAGCTCAACCACTGAGCCACCCAAGCGTCCACTTTGGAGACAGTCTTGAGAAAAGAGCCTCCTGTCTTCCTGGTGGGGGGGCCTCACTGAAATAAGTACTTTCTTGTTTCACCACTGCTTGTCTCTCTGCCTTTAAATTTTGTCAGTGGTGAGTGGCCAAACTCAATCTGTGTCCCCTGGAGCCACATGTTCTTGCACCCCTGCACCCCAGCTACACCTTCATAGAGATTTTTCTGATCAAAAAAACAAATCCCGAGGGGTGGGAGGGAGGTGAAAAAAAAAAAAAAACAAATCCCGGTACCTCACATGTAATGAATATAGCTCATCAGACAACAGTGGGATTTGGAGTGAAGGAGAGAAGTATTTGCCACCCCGAATATGCCTCTTTGATATAAGGGTTCCTTTAGGCTGATGACGTTTAAGAAACTGCAGACCTAGGAGAAGCTCTGAAGACCAAGTAGAAGTTAACCTTTTGCAAGAGACATTTACATTTATAAGGGAAATCTCCATCTCTAAGGGGTCTCCCTGCCTGTACCAGGAAGAGGAGGATGACCAAATGTCTCCAAACTGATTAATGGTGAAGGCAACTGACATAAATTTGCTTAAAACCACCTCCTAGTTTACCTCCCTTTTCCTGGTATAACTGGACCTTCTTGCCCCTTTTCAACCATCTTTCTTTTTCCCTTAGCTGGAGATGGTGTTTAAGGTGGTGGCTTGGCCCATTTTGGGGAGTTTTGCAATTTTCCTGGGTGTCTCTCATATATATAGGAGGTTTACATGTTATTAAACTTCTGTTTCTTTTTCTCCTGTTAATCTATCTTTTTATTACAGAGGGGGCTCACCCAAGAACCTAGAAGGATAAAGGGAAAATTATTTTTCCTCCCCCATGGTTGCAAACTTTTACCTGGAGTATTTGTCTCTGCATATATTCATCTCCAAACTGCCGACAGCCAATGCCTCACGAAGAATTTGAGACTGCTATTTCCCATTCATCTCTTTCTGTATCATTTCTTATTGAGGATGTGATGATTCTGAAATCTGCTTTTCAAAACAGGGTGCACTTTGGAATTAGTCTAGCTAACGGGTTCATCATTAGATGAATCATCCAGTTGGTTGATAGCAACTTGGGGTCCTGTGATACCGTGTTGATTTCCTAGGGCTGCTGTAACAAAGTGCACCAAGAAAGTGCCCTGAAGTGTCAGTGGATTTGGTTTTCTTTTGAAGGCTCTGAGGGAGAATGTGTACCATCCCTCTTTCCTAGCCTCTTGTGGCATTCATTGGCTTATAGACTTATTCTGATTTCTGCCTTCGTGTTCACATGGCATGCTTTCTGTATGTGTCTGCCTCTGTGTCCAGGTTTCCTCTTTTCATAAGGACGTCAGTCATTTTGGATTAAGGCCCATCCTTAATGACCTCACCTTAACTTGATCATCTGCAGACACCCTACTTCTGAAAAAGGTCTCCATAGGTATTGAGGGGTTAGGATGTCAACATCTTTTAGAAGGACATGATTCAACTGATAATAGATGGTTAAGATGAACTGGGAGATGAAGGATGGCTTGACAAATGCCACCATGAGATACAATGATTTTAGAGTACAGTATTTCATATGTTAGGTTTAATCAACCTATCCTCTTGTCCAGGACCATTTTGTTAAATATATAATTCCAATATACTTAGAAACTAGGTGTTAACATGATTCCAGTTAAGACTATGCAAAACTTTGGGATTATACCTATTTGGTGCCCATAGTAAGACAAAAGGCTGCGTTGAGGCAGAGCTCATGGCTCCTACACAATTCACATTCATGCAGAATGGAGTCTGGTCATAATTTGGGGCCACATTACTTACCTGACACTGTCACTTCAGACTTCACTGGCCCTCTCTACATCCAGGCAACTAGTTCTGTTAGCCTTACAACTTAATCTTTGAGTTTTATCTACCTGTTGGAGGAATTCATAATTGCTTCCTCTACCCCAGCCTTTATATCATCCCCCAATTTTTTGAGTCTTCACAACACGCTTGAAAGAGATGCTTGAAGAGATACACACAGAATAGCATGCCATCTGATAATATGGTTCCTAAGTCCTGCTGTGTGGATTGGGTGCAACAGAATCACTGAAAGGAATGAAAGCACAGATTCCTGGCCCCACCACTAGAGGTTCTGATTCAGAATGCCTGGGGTTGGGCAGAGCAATATATGGTGCAGGAACCAGTCCTCTAGGAGATCCAGCTTGCTTACTTTCTGCTTCCTGCTTCCTGCTTAGCTCCTCTTCGTGTCCTACTCCATCTGAAGGTTCTTTCATGCATACTGGGATTCCTAAAAGTTCAGATTCTAGACTCCAAGTTGTAGAAACAGCTGAGAATCCCCAGGGTGGCAGTGTGGTGCACTGGTTCAGAGCCCGAGTGATGAGTTCTGCTCCTAGCTGGGTGACCTTGGGCTTGACTTCTCTGGGTCTTGGTTTCTTCATCTATGAAAGTAGTGAGTGCTACCTCACAAATTTGTAAGCTGTAAATGAGTACATGTATAGTACTTAGGATAGTGCTTGGTATGTAGCAATCTCTCAATTAGTTTTGCTAGTTACACAAATACGACAATGATTATTTTCCTTCCCATCTAAGTTTCAATGTCTAACTTCTAGTTTCCTGTCTGAGAAGCCACCTCTTTCTGGGAGTCTGACAATGGGAATGACTCACTTGAGTTCAAATATCAGTCCTTGCCACTGGACAAGTTAAATTATCTCTCTACTCTCTAGCCAGGAGTAGCTAGAGAGTACTTATCCCAGAGTAGAGACAAGGAAACCATATCAAAATATATAATCCCATGCTGGATCTGGAGTCCTACTCTGAACTCAGGCCATATGGCTGGAACTCATGTCACTTAAGAAGTCTTCATGATCTTGCTCTTTGGGATGATGGATCTTATCTTGGACCCGGTCCTGAACCTACTGGAAAAAATGCACTAAGACTAGGAAACTTGGGGAGTGACGGGAACTGCAGAGGATTGTTGGTGCCTTCTCAAGAGATTTGGGAAGTTATGTATTATTATAAAAAATGTGATAGATACAGAAAATGCCACAAAAATATATTGCCACCATGAACATAGAGGTGGCATAAAATAAGACATATATGTAAGTGATGATGATTTTTATCTTATAGGGAATGTGTTACTCAGTACCTTCTGAAATTGTCACTACACTAAGGATTCTCTGGGGAATCCTGATATTCATGACCAAGGATTTTTTTTTTAAAGATTGTATCTATCTATCTATCTATCTATCTATCTATCTATCTATCTAATCTATCATCTATCTATCATCTGAAAGAAAGAGAGAGTATGAGCTGGTTGTGGGGAGGCAGAGGGAGAAGCAGACTCCCCACTGAGCAGGGAGTCTGACTTGGGGCTTGATCTTGGGATTCCAGGATCATGACCTGAACTGAAGGCAGATGCTTAACCGGCAGATGCTTAACCAACTGTCCTATGACTGAGAATTCTTTTTTTCATATGCCGTACATCCCGTTATTGCAGGCCTTACTTCACTGTGCATTTGTTTACCCTTTCAAGACTGTGAGGCCCTCAACGATTATGTTCTTACCACCTGATCGAGTATCTGGCATTTAGTAGGTGCTCAATGAATGTATGCTAAATAAATGAAAGATTTAAGTAACTTTTTATTAAACGACATGATAAGGGTATCAAAAATTAAAAATAGCAGGGACACCTGGGTGGCTCAGTCAGTAGAGTATGTGACTCTTGATCTTGGGGTCATGAGTTCAAGCCCCACATTGGGCATGGAGCCTACCTTAAAAAAAAGGCAAAAAAAGAAACAAACCCAAAAGAAATAGTCAAAGTCAGAGAGTGTATATGTTAGACTTACAGGACTAAGACAGGAAAGACACAGATCCACATATGATCTGTGATATCTGTTTAGTAAACTAGTTTTTATTCGCTTTGACAAAAGTATCTGTATTTATATTACAAATGTCTGTATGTATTTTATGTTCTGGGAGAAATTGATAGACTGCATTAAAAACTAAAATGCAAACAAAGACATCCTGCTCAAGAGTTGTGAAGGCTGTTCTTATGGGGAATGAAAAGGGGGCAGGATCATTCATCACCCAGGGTGAAGTTAGAAGTGTATCTCCAGGCCCATTGGGCCATAAAAGGAACCCTCCTCTGGCTCACCTGTCACATCGCCTCCTGGGAAGAAGCCCACCAGCCCTGGGATGACCCTGTCAGCCCAGCTCGAGGCTCACAAGGAATAGCAGCCGCTTACAATTTTGTTGTGTTCTCCCTGTCACAATCCGAAGCGCTGCCAGGACAAGAGCTCTACACAGAATCGTCCCCATGTTGTCCCCCCGAAACTGACTCCCCCAGTGTGTGGGCAATCTCCAGGGCAGGAGTAGAAGACCTAACAGAGCTGGGCCTACGCACAGCAGCTTGTCTGAACACAATTTAAAACTTCAGGCTAATGATTTCTTGTTTAGAAAGAAAAAAATTATTAGATTCCTAAATAAAGGCTACTGACACATTTTGGGCTAGCTTAAGGGAGGGGGGTGTTGCAGAATTGGCCCCAACAGGAAGATGAGGACTGGACTGGAAGCTTCTGAAGAGAGAGGTAACCAAGGAGAGTCAGAGCCGAGGCTAAATTTACACTCATATCTAGGTCACACTGACCCGCTTGGGAGAGGGAAGTTGAGATGGGGGCTGAGTGTGAATGGAGAGGCAAACACAGAAATAGAAGTGGCTTAGGTCAGTGCTTCTCAGACCCTCTTGTGCCTGCGCACTGCCGGGGGCCTCTGGTTGTGCACAGAGGTCTGGGGGGGGGGCTGGGGGTCTGCATTTCTAAGGGGCTGCCAGGTGATAACGATCTGTGGGTTCACTGACCAACCACACTTCAGAAGTGAGGGCTTGGAAGATGGAGGGGACACAACCAGGGCCGCGTGGGGCCCAGAGGAGTGCGGTTGGCTTCCTCGTCAGAGCACAAAAGGCCAGCGGGGACTTCCTACTGATAGAAGAAGGGGTTTGATTAAGTGGGAGCCCACCTGTCCAAGCCGGCAGTCTTCGGGAAGCCTTGGTGGTGTGGTGGAAAGGAGATCAGGGCTCTGAGTTGTGTGGACACGGGTGTGAATCCCAAGGAGCTCGGTGTTGATTCTGTTAGGGATGCAGAGGCTTTGAAGGGTTTAAGTGTCTACTGGTCAACTCCTTCCTTGGCCGCCTGGCTACATCCCTCATTCGTGCTTGAGACATGGCCAGCCTTCAGTGGAAATGGCCCATTGCCACCTCCTGGCCAGGCTGAGCAGCTCCTCCTGCCCAAAGCTGCTTGTCCAGAAAGAGAGAAGGGCTTGAGAGTCCAGACCTCCTGCTGTGGTCAGGGTACATGGTGGGTCCTCAGGCCCTTTCCCATAATAAGATTTCTTATTATGTGTCATCTACACTCTCCCTACTCAGTGTCTGGTCCACGGGCCGCAAGCATCTGCACCTCCTCAGCATTGCACAATCTTTGACTCCATGTCAGACCTTCTGATTTAGAGGCTCCATTTTAACAAGATCCCCAGGTGATGTATGTGCGTATTAAAGTTTGAGAAGCTCTGCTTTATATAACTCTTCCTCCAGCAGCCTTCTGTCCAGGGAAAGACACTCAATAAATTAAACACATGCTCACACGGTCTTACTCTTGGCCAGGCAACATTCTGAGCAGCTTTCAAATATTAACTTCTAATAACCCATCAGCCACATCACTGCCCTCTTCTGGCCTGATGCCTGTGTCAGGGCCACCCTGCAGTGTCCAGGAGCGGGGTAGGCGCCCTATTATATGGAGTCCCCACACCAGCCTGGCTACTTGGAGATGACTGGGACCTCTTTCTGGGGCTCAGTCAAAAGCAAAGCCTGGGGGGGGGGGATTCGGATGTTAGGGAGCACTCTATCTCGAATAGTCCTTTCTGAGGATCTTGGAAAGCTTTCTGGGCTCTGACAGTGATTGCATTTCAGAAATGGGGTTGGTAGGTTGGCTTCCACCCTCTTTCCAACTGCTCTTCAACCTCCAGAGGGAGGGAGAAATTTGCTGTTTTAAATTTCAAGTCATCCAATGGGATGAGTCTCTGGAGGGGAAAACCTGAGACGGCCCTGCCCACAGTTCCTTGTCAGAGTGTGGAACTTGCACTGTGCAGAGCAATGGTTTAAAGCTTAGATTCTGGAATAAGGCTTCTTGGGTTGAAATCTGCATCCTGATTCTTGCTAATGGTATGGACCTTGGGTAAATTACTTACCATCTCTGTGCCTCAGTTTCCTATCTGTGAAAAGGGCATATGAAGTACCTACCTTATAGGTATGTGGTGAGGATTGGGCGAATGAATACATTTAGTGTACTTAGGCACTCGATGTTACCTGTTGTAGCTCTGTCCCGAATCAGACTTCTGTTCTCCATCCTGACAGGGTTGAGTGGCTCTGCTATTCAATAGGGCCAGAGCCAAGCTGGGAGATCACAGGGCTCCTCCAGAATTTGAGGAAGACATTGGTGGGTCTTTCAGGGTGAGGAGGGATTAAGGGCTCTATAGTTTCCTGTTGCTACTGAACAAATTTAGTGACTTAAAACAACTAAGACAAATTTACTGTGTTACAATTCTGGAGGTCAGATACCTGAAATGGGTTTCACCAGGCTAAAATCAAGGCGTCAGCATGGCTAAGTTCCTTCTAGAGGCTCAAGGAAAGAATTCATTTCTGTGCCTTTTTCATTTTCCAGAGGGTTACCTGTATTTCTTTCTTCATGACCCCTTCCTCAGGCCTCAAAGCTGGCAGCCTGTCATCAGCCAGTCGGCTTGCATGACTCCAATCTCTGTGTCAGTCATAGCTTCTCCTTTTCTGACTCTTACCTCCCTGCTTCTCACCTCTAAGGACCCTGGTGATTACAGTGGGCTCACCTGGATAATCTGGGATAGCCTGTTCCTCCTCACAGTCCTTAACTTCATCACTTCTGCAAAATCTCCTTTGCCATGTGAGGTAACATGTATAGGTTCTGGGGAATTGGACATAGATATTTTTGGGAGAGGGGCCTCTCATTATTCTGCTACCACAAGGCCCAGAGGTTCAGCAGCAATTTCCTTTGCTGGATCAATGGAGAAAGCCCTAGTTAATGCCCAGAAGAGGTTGGTAAGAAGTCCTTGGCAATCCGAGGGCACTATCTACCGGTACTGGGGGCAATCGTATGGGCCGAGTCCCATTGCAGGTACTCCCATGGTTTTACCATTTAATTTGTACACTAGCCTGTTTTGTAAATGAGAAACAGAGGTTGAGAGAGACAGGGACACTTCTGTGGTGGCGCAGGGCTGGTGTTTGAACTCAAGTGTTCAACTCTAGTTGCAAAGCCCATTTTCTACCCCCCATACTGTCTTTTATTCAGAGGAAGTTGAGCCCAGCGAGGCATGCCTATTCGAAGGCTTAGCCTCCTCAATGGAATCCATTTATACAAATATTGTTTGGATATTTCTACAGCTGAAAGCTGGCCAGAGTCGAATTTGGCAGTAGCCTTTGGAGTCTCATTACCCTGTGCAGGCAAGGGCATTGAGAACCCCTTGGGGAGGAAGCTTCAGCTTGCTACTACTCCCCCTGTCCCTGGCCTCATCTCAAAGCTCCATGGTTTTCAAGACAATGTGGCTCAGAAACCCAATGCCCCGCACTGCCTAGCCCAGCTTGACACCTAGCCCAGGGTAGGATCCTCTCAGATAAACTAATGAGTATCTTATAGCTTGCAGAGCACTCTGCAAAATCAATTTTGCACCTTTTGGCATTAAGAATATTGGAAGGGTCAGGAATAATGGAGATCACACTAAATGGCAGGGGAGAGAGAAACATGGTTTGGCAAAATATGGTTTTGTCATCACAGCCTTGGAAGTGGAATATTCAAGAGCACAGGCAAACTTGGGCGAGGACCCTCCCCATTGGGATTATGGGCAAGGGGAGAAGGTCCTCTTGTTCTGGCAGGGGCTGATGCTCTCTCCATAGGAACCGCGGAGCCTCCCTATATGGCACCCCTGGGAGCAGCACTGGGAGAGCCCAGTGAGCAAACAGGCTGGAAGGGGAAATGGTAGAGAAGCAAACTTCTCCTCAAATGAGAGGAAGAAAAAAAAACAAAAAGAAAAAAAAAATGTGAGGAAGAGCTTCCAGCAGCGTGAGCTGCCCAAGAATGGGATGGATCAACATACAGAGCAGTGAGCTCCCTGTCTTAAGCATTATTTAAGGAGAGGTCACATGGAAACCACTTAGGAAGCATAGAGAGGGACTATCTACCTTGAACCCTCGCTGTGGGTTATATTTGAGCTTCACATTTGATAGGTGAACCTGTAGAAGTTTCCCAGCTTATTCCCAGGAGTCCCTATGTGTTGCACATATACTCAAATCTGTCATTCTTAGGTCTTTTGAATCACCTTGCTTGTCGATGTCACCTGCCTACCAGTTGTTTGAGGACACACCTGATACCCGTCACTAGGAGTACTCCACGATGATAAGGCTGACGGACTCGTGTTCTATGTGCCAGATGTGCTGAATTCCCAAAGAATGGGGAGAAATCAGCAGAGTGCTGGTAAATGTGTAATCACGTGCTCTACACACACATACACACACACACATACACACACATGGCACTGATTTGTAAAGCCTCTGATCTGTTTTCTAATTTCCGTGGCATACACACTCCCATACTCATTCAAGCTATCAACTTCTCAAATGGCTTGCAAAATTCCTGAAAATTGAACAGCTGATTCTCCTACACTGGTGTGGGTCAGCTCCGGCACCACTGGCACACAGTTCCCATTTCTGGTTGTCATTCAGAGCCCCTGCTGCTTGTGACCAGAATGTATCATGAAAGCAGCTGCTTGGTTTCTGCTTCCTCTTCCATGGGGTCCCTAAGTTCTTAGGGCAGGCTAGGGGGTTACGTGCTCTCGTGTTTACTTCCTCCTCAGCCGCATCTCCTGCTCCCTATGCCTGTGCCGTATGCAAGGAAGCCCTCCTGGCTGTGCTCTGTGTGCTCTGTCTGTGTTTCTGCCTTGTGATCCCGAGGAGCTTGACTGATGGTTTGCAGTTCACCTTCAGTTTTAACTCTTCCCAAAGTCAGGATGGCAAACACTATACACCAGATTCCCCAGTATCACAGCTGGAGCTGGAGAACTCTCCAGTGGTTCAGAGTCTTCACCCAAAGTGACAACCCAGACCACAGGGCCTGCTGGGAGCAGAGAAGCCTGGAGCTGCCAGGCTGTCTACTGCCGTATGGGGGTGTCTACTGCATCTGGATGCCTCCTGAAAGACTAGTGGTTGGGTTAGCGCAAAAGTGCCTTCCATCTTCCTAATTTCCCTATCTGCTGCCAACACAGGGAGGGCAGGGAACAGGTTTTCTGTGTCATCGTTCTCTCTCCCGACGAGGTGTTTTTAAAGCAGGGGAGGGCAGCCTGGATGGCTCAGCGGTTTGGGGCCGCCTTTGGCCCAGGGTGTGATCCTGGAGACCCGGATCGAGTCCCACGTCAGGCTCTCTGTATGATGCCTGCTTCTCCCTCTGCCTGTGTCTCTGCCTCTCTCTCTCTCTCTCTGTGTCTCTAATAAATAAATAAATAATCTTAACAAATAAATAAAGCAGGGGTGCCCAGAGAAATACTGCACCCTGCTTGCCTCCTGCCTCTCCAGAGAGCAAGGCCGTGGCCCATGTCTGGGGCTCATCTGGTACCTGCACCTGCAGATTAGAACACTGGTGAGCTTTGGACGACTTCAGAATCCCGTCACAGGTTACACTTTAGCCAACCAGCCAGGTAGAAACGAGACGCACATCTCATTCAAAGGCTGCTGGAACCTAACACCCGGCTGTCTGCACACAGTGAGAAGAGGGCTTCGTGGGTGTGAGGGACAGTCTGCAGATGCAAGCCCGAGGAGAGAACAGGAGAGTTATCAGGAGGGCGAGGGGTGACCGGGCCATTGCACGTTCTCTGGCCCTCGGGGGCCTCACGAATACATTTCTCAGTTTACATAATTGAAACTGTCCGTTGTTTCTTTGGTTTCCTGAAGACTGGAATCAGCCATAAACGTTATCCCCCTCTCCAGAGAGTCACCCACAGTTTTGTATTAGTTCTATGGTTAAATTTGTTTTACCCAGACCCGTGAAGGTAAAAATGATGTGGAAGTACAGATGTATTTTATTTTTTTCTTTGCGAATGGCTGCCCATTGTCTCAACACTGTATATTACAAATTCTATCCCTACCCCACCCATGTGAAGCAAAAACTTTAATCACAGGGCAAACATACTCTGCGTGTGTTTATTTCTGTCCTTTCTATTCTGGGCCACCTTTCTGTCTGTTCTTGGGCTGGCATTAACTGCCTGAATTGTAAAGGCCCCTTAGATATTTTAATATCCAATAAGTCTATTCATCTCCTATTTTTTTTTCTCCCGTTTTTAGAGCTCTCATGGTATTTTAGTCCATTTGGGCTGCTTTAACAAAAATACCACAGACAGGATGGCTTATAAACAGCAATTCATTTCTCATGGTTGTGGAGGCTGGTCTGAGATCAAGGTACCAGCAGATTGTGTGTCTGGTGAACCCCTTCCTTGTTCATAGACCCCTGTCTTTGTTCTGCATCCTCATGTGGCAAGAGGGCTGAGGGAGCTCTCTGGGGTCTCTGCTATGAGAGCACTGATCTCATTCACAGGGCTCCACGCTCATGACCTCATCACCTCCCAAAGGCATCACCTCCCAATGCCATCCCATTGCGGGGGGCATATTTCAACTTATAAATTTAGGGGAGACACGAGCATTTGGTCTATAGCACAAGGCCATTACTATCTTTTAGAACTTTAGAATAAATTTGTCTAAATCCAGTAAACAAACCAACCAATGGAAGGCACCCATGGAAAAAGTGAAGGAGTACTGAGGTGAGTTAGAATCCCTGCTCTGGCACCGAGTGTAGAAGCTCAGGAAGCTCTTTAGCCTCTCCGGGTCTGTATTCTTATTTGTAAAACAAATGGGAATCTGATTGGCAGAGCCCTGCCGAATGGATTTCGGAATCAGACAGACTGGGGTCCTATTCTTGCCAGGTACTTACTGACTTTGTGATCTTGGGTAAGTGATTTCTCCTCCCTGAGCCCTACCCTCCTCACCTTGAAACAGGTTGGCAGGAGGAGGGGCAGAACTGTCATGAGTGGTGCCATGTTCTCAGCAAGTGGAAAGAAGAAAAGGTAGTAGTTGTGTGCTTGGGGAGGTCATATAGTCCTCTCTCCCTGCTTCCCGGCTCTAACCAGTGAAGAAAAGGTATAAGCAGCCATAAGGTGATCAAGGTCTCAGCTCTATTAGTGGGGTCAGCTCTCTACTAATCCTGAATTTCAGGATTTCCTGGTGAAGCTGGATTGGACCCTTGTCTCAGGCCTTGGGTGGTGTGAGGGCCTTTTGGTCCTTCTCAGGTCCATGCCTTAGCCACTATCGGTGGAAGCCAGGGCCTGCTCACATATCCACTGCTGGCAGAGAAAGGAAAGGCCCTGAGAATATGGCGGCCTGCAGACTGCCTCTCAAAGTCTTGACCCAGAAGTTCTCTCTGTTGAGCAGGGAGTATAAGAGTCCTGGCCCTTCCTGCCCTTCCTCGAGGCAAGGGTGAGCCAGGCTGAGCAACCCTGTCCAATGAGTGTCACACTCCCACCAACAATGTGGCCACTGCTATAGGGGAGGTGCCAACAGAGGGTAGAGAGAAGCTCAGGAAGTGTTGCCCCAAGACTCTACCATCATGGAGAGTGATGTGAAAGTGCTGCTCAAACATGGACAGGAGCTGAGGGTTCCCTTCTAAAATGGTTGTGCCTATGGTAATGAAAGACCATTAAGCCATTGCGAAGAGCTTGGACTCCAGGTGTTTGTAAGTCTGGCAACTGGATAGTTCCAGGAAACCTGTTGGGTGAGTATCCTTTCCAACCCCTGCCTCAGACACAGTCTGCCTTGCTTCCATTCCCCTTGGATGGTCTGAATATCAGTTCCTATTGAAAGTTTGTGAAAGCAAGTGCAAAACATCTGGAACTTTCGAGTGCCAGATGCCCCAAAATACGTATGAGTTGGTGACTTTGATGAAAAGAAACAGGATGCCTATTTTTGGAAAGGTTACTCTGGGGGAAGGGAGCCCTTTGTTCTCACTGGCATTCCCCGCCTCTGGCTCCCATCACTGCACTGGGCCTTCTAACTGGTATCCCCACTGGCTGCTGCTTCCCACTCCACTCCTGACATGCATATGGCTTCCCTCAAATCAGAGAGAAGGAGCAGCACAAGGTGACTGGGGTTGGGGTTACAGCCAGGCCAGAGGGTTTGGTCGAAGGTACACCAGTGAGTTCACCTAGAAACCATCAAGGGGCTGTTTACAGAGAAGGCGACAAATAGGGGGCGGAGTAGTCACTGCTTCTTTGCTCTGATGATAAAACAGACAAGTGAGCAACGGACTTCAAGGCTGACTTCTTTTCCAACTATAAGCTGAGATGGCTGCTTTTACTTCCTTGAAGATGGATATCCACATAGATAGAAACTCAAGGAAGCCGCTGTGGTGGGGCATCTGAGCAGAAAGAGTGCTGCTTCTTGAAGCTTTGTGGTCCTGGTACAGGTCCTGGAATGGTGGAGTGACTCAAGCAGGTACCTGGGGAAAGAACAGGTTAAGGAACAAGCATGTGCAAAGCTCACAGTGCAGGAACACACTTGGCCTATGAAAGGCACATCAAGAAGACCAGTGGGTCTGGAATGCAGTAGGCAAGGGGAGGAGCAGCAGAAGTGGCCAGGAAGGGAGTCAGGACAGAGCACATTACAGTCACCCAGTGTGGTTTAAAAACTCAAGATGTCCTGGCACCACCCCATTGGTATTTCATGTTGACTTTTGGGCTCTCTGGTTTCTTCACTGAAAAAGAAGATTGTTGTTGCTGCCGTTGTTGTTTATGAAGAAAGATTTGCTTTTTGAACTTGTACCGAACAAAAGGCCATTAGTGCAAGAAGTTCAGACTCTCCCTGGAGAGTTTGTGTGAGTATAATGAGAGGGCATGCCTTTAAAGAGGTTGTTTCTTATCTTGGGGGATCTAACAGGAAAATAGCTGGGCCTCCCGGGGCTCAGTAATCTTTGGACGGTTGAAGCTGTTGAAATACGGTGGCTGTCCCACTTGGAGAGGTAATCATTATGATGAGCTTGGGTGAGGTGGAGGCAGCTCCTGTTGGTTCCATGAGCATGGGTTCCTGTAGAAGTCAGGCAGGAAAGGTCAGAGAATAGCCCTCGTGGTAGTTTTGATTGTGAAAGATGTCAAATAATAAAGTAAGTGGTGGCAGAGCTTTTCCTCCTTGCTCTGAACCCTGACCCTTTCTTTTCCCACTTTGGGGCATAGGGTACGCTTCATCTTTTTGTCTCCTCTTTCTCACTCCAGTCAAATGGCAGCTGTGGTAAGCCATCAACTCTTTCACTTTTGGATATTGTGTCAGATGGCAGCAACAGTCTCTCTGACTCCATAGGTTGCTCTGACAAGTTGACCATGGCAGTCCTCCCATTGGGTGGTGGAGTGTGTGCTTTATCCCCTGGAACTTGGGTAGACCTCTTGACTGCCTCAGACAATAGAGTATAGTGAAGAGATGCAACATGACTCCTGAGGTAAATGAAAAACATGCCGTGTACTTCTACCTTCTTCTTTGGGGACACTCACTCTTGGAACTCAGCTGCCACTCTCTAAGAAAGCCCAAACAAGCCCAGGCAAAGAGACGCCATGGAGAAACCCTATATAGGTGTCCTAGTGAACAGCCCTGCTGGGGTCTTAGTCAAGTACCAGCATTAACCACAAATATGTGAGTGTAGCTACCTCCAGATGATTCCAGCCCCTTGCCATTTATTGACCCCTGCTTCCAGGTCTTAGCTGATGCTCCAAACATTGTGAAGCCATATTCTATCCAAATTTCAGAGTCACGTAGTTCAAGCCTCTACTTAAATAATATACCTCCTTGGAGAGCACTTCCCTGACTACTTTTATCTAAAATGGTATTTTTTAAAAATTGAGAAATAATTGACATATATAACATTATATTGGTTTTAGGTGTATAGCATAATGATTCAATATTAGTATGTATTGCTAAAGGATCACCTCAATAAATCTAATTAACATCCATAGTTACCATTTTTTTTCTTGTGTTGAGAACTTTTAAGATCTACTATCTTAGCAACTTTAAAATATAGAACACAGTATTATTATTCATTTTTTCCTTTTTAAAATTTATTTAAATTTAAAATCCCATACAGTTAACTAACCTACAGTATTATATTAGTTTTGGGTGTGCAACACAGTGATTCAACACTTCCATACAACACCTGGTGCTCATCACAACGAGTGCCCTCCTTAATCCCCATCACCTGTTTCCCCCATCCCCCCCCATCCTCCTCCCCTCTGCTAACCATCAGATTGTTCTCTATAGTTAAGAATCTGTTCTGTGATACCTGGGTGGCTCAGTGGTTGAGCATTTGCCTTTGGCTCAGGGTGTGATCCTGGCGTCCTGGGATCGAGTCCTGATCAGGTTCCCTGCGGGGGGAGGGGGGGCTGCTTCTCCCACTGCCTGTGTCTCTCATGATTAAAAAAGTAAGATTTTTTTTAAGACTTTATTTATTTATTCATGAGACACACACACACACACACGGAGAGAGAGAGAGACAGAGACAGAGACAGAGACACAGGCAGAGGGAGAAGCAGGCTCCATGCAGGGAGCATGACGTGGGACTCGATCCCTGGTCTCCAGGACCAGGCCCTGGGCTGAAGGTGGCCCTAAACTGCTGAGCCACCCGGGCTGCCCGAAATAAGTAAAATCTTAAAAATAAAGATAGAGTCTGTTCCTGGTTTCTCCTTTACTTGTTTTATTTTTTCCCCTTAAATTCCTCATATGGTATTTGTCTTTCTTTGACTGACTTATCTCACTTGCCATAACACTCTCTAGCTCCATCCATGTCATTGCACATGGCAAGATTTCATTCTTTTTGATGGCTGAGTAATATTCTATTGTGTACAATGCAGTATTTTTAAGTCTAGTCACCATGCTGTACCCAGCATCTCCAGGACTGGCTTATTTATATTTTATAGCTGGAAGTTTGTACCTGTTGGCCACCTTCACCCATTTTGCCCTAAGACGTTATTATTAATTTCTGTCTTCTTCTTTTTTCCCTTCAGAGTACTCATCTGATAAAATTATGTATTTGTTGATTTCCACTGTAGGCCTCCCAAAGTGGAATGTAGGGACATTGGTACTTAGATGTGCCTACATGCATTGGATGGGTATCTGTGCAATAAATGTTTGTGGAATAAGTAAAACGTCATGATTACTACTATTTCATTCTCCCAGAGTTTTGTCAGATACTGTTAGGCAGCCCCAGCACTCTCTGCCCTGGAGCCTGGATTGTGCCTAAGAATAAGTCACAACACAGTCATACATTACTGATTGGAATTAGCAGATGAGATTAATGCCTGTTTTCTATACCTGATCTACAGCATTAATTTTGACATGTTCATTTATTATCTTATTGTTGTTATTTGGGTGTGTCCAACCAGACACTGGATACTCACTGGGGCCGTACATTGAGTCATGTACTATTTTTAGCACATACTAGAAGTTCAAAAAGTCCTAGCTTATTGGAATAATTTGTAATAATCATCAGATCCAGCCCTTTACGAGGGTAGGAGGAGGACTTAATCAGAATGTGATCACGAAGCTTCCCAAGGTAAGAGGTAAATACTTTGCACCACAGCAGTACAAGAAATTTTGAAGACTGAATGAAAGGAAGCGACTCTCTGGCAAGTATGGTAGATGAAAAAGTCAGTTCTGATGCCAGAGATTTGGGGCTACAAAGCGTTCAGAATGAACCTCTGTAGGATTTGAAAAGTGGACCTTTTTCACCTAACCCACCACAAAGCATCCAAACCTTCATTTGCATCATCTGGTTGCTTTTGGTCTGAGCTGGGGCAAATGGAATTTCTACATGGCCAAACCTAGAAACAGGGGTCAGGCTTGGGGTGAAGGAGGAGGTGGGGTGGAAAAGTGGGAGCTGTAATGCATTCCTCCAGACTCGGAGATCAAAGGAACCCTGGTGACAGATTTTGCTGGGAATGGGTGATCTGTTTCAGGAGAAATGAAATCTGGAATAATCCTCAACCTGGATGGCCCTGAATTCCTGGGTGGATTTTGGGTCAAGACATTCTTAATCAAAGCATGTTTTTGTGGCTGTCATCTGAGGGCCTCACTCATGCCAAGTGTTTTTAAGACAGGAGAGCTATGTCCTAATCCATAGCTTATAGATGTGATCATTTTTGCTTCAGGACACACATAATAGAGAAGAACTGAAACTGAGGACAAATACCAGTTTTGGAAAGAGCTAGTATCAGCAAAAATTAGCATCATGCATAGAGATATCGTCTACCCCTGTGACCAATATATCTGTCCATCAGAAACAACCCAAACTATGAAAAGAAAACAAAAAGATATGCCATGGGGATGAGCTCAGGTATTTATCCCTTCCATACCCCAGTCTGGTGAGTTGCAGGAAGGTATATGGATCAATAAAACTGTTTTCTTCCCTGCAGAACTGTTGGAATAAAACCAGAACGATGATCCAGAGGTAGACGTCGCCCTATGGATACAGCTGGAAGGGTTGCTTAGCATTTGGGCCGTTGGAGGAATGCTCTGTTAAACTTAGGAGGTGTTGCTCTTGACTTCTCAACCAGGGTGGGGAAACTAGGAAAATGGAAGTTTCCTATTCAATTTGACAGATTCTGGAGAATTCAAGAGTCATGAAGAACCTGGAAGTTTCCCAGACAGTTTGAACAGCCTATCAAATTTATACAAGCAGGTTACTCTTTCTTTAGAATTCATGTGATGTGAAATTAGAAAGCAACCTTCCACGTGTGGAGACAAGCTGTCTAGGGATTCTTTCAAGGCAGAAGATTGGGAATGTTGGTGTTCAAGGGACTCTTGAGAAGCCATCTTGTCTTCTTGCCCTTCATGAGGGTCGCAGGACACACAATGGCAGAGCCAGAGGGGACTGACTCACTCATCCCAGCATGCAACAACCTTCACCATCAGAGAGCCTCTCAACGCCTCTCAGGGGGCAGGGAGTTAAGGTCCATTTCTCTTCTGATAGACTAGAGGACAGCCAGTCTCTGGGCTGAATGAGAACCTTTCAGGTTTTTGAGTTTTGAATTCTATAGAATTGTATCAGTGAGTCCTGGGAGCAGGGAAGGATTTTCATCCCTCATTCCACTCACTAGTGAGTTCCCACATGTGGCCATCAGCTCACGGGCTTTGATTCTATACATCTGGAGTGAGTCCTGGTTTTTTTAGAGCTCGACTTCAGGGTGTGTGCAAGGAGGTTCATTTGCAGTGCCAGGGAATGAGAGCTGACCAGGGTTCCCATCACCAGTGGGACTGGACAGTGAGATGTGGATGCAGTCTCAGGAACACTAGGCAGCCACAGGAAGTACGGGGCTGGATGCAGAGTCTTGTGTGGTAGGTTTCCAAGACAGTGTGGAGTCTGAGAAGCAGATCAATGAGATTTATTATGTAATGATCACACACCTGAAACAACACTGTTTATTAGGATATCCACACGTGGAAAGTTATATATTGAACCTGTAATGGGAGTGGATGTTATGGAGGAAGGAGGGCCTGGTAGGACAGAAGCTGATGATGCTCAGCACTCAGGGGTGTTGAGGAGCCTGGCTAACTAGACTCTTTGCATCCAAAAATAAGAAAAAAAAAATGGGAGGAATGAAACATAAGTTCTCCAAATGAATCTGAGGCTCTGCCAAATTTGGTCTTGGGGTGGTGCAGCCCTTACTCCACAGAGACACGGTGGCCCAGGGAGGGGGAAGCCCTCTTGGGAAGTTAGCACTGTGCTCCCTCCTCTGTGCTCCCACCACCTGCCTTTTCTTTCTAGCTTGTTTTTTTTTTCTTTTACTTTACTATAGCTCTTATTTTCTAATTTTTGTTTTATTTTCTAATTTTTAAGTCACTGTTATGAAGCATGAAGCAGCAAGGTGTGCACTTGTCTTAAGAGGAATGAGGAAAAGCCCACATTGTTCTGTTCTGTAACACACAATGTTGTCCTCTCTTGGATTTCTTACACTGATAGTCAACACACTTAGTCACGGGTTCAGAAACTGAGTGCTTACTATATGCCAGGCGCTGTGCCGAGGATAAATCCTCTCATTTAATCTGCACCAAAAACTCAGTGCAAGCTATTCCGGTGTTTTAGATGATTAAAGCTTAGAAAGGTTGTGTATCTTTTCACATAGAAGTTCAGCTTAACATCCCCTGGGTAAATACCCACTCTGATCTGAACTACCATGAATCATGAAATGACAAGGTTGTTTCTTTTTATTAGATTGGGAAGTAACTTTCAAAATTGCCCAAACTTTGGTTGTGTCACCCTTAAAAATAAAATAGCTAGTTATTTTATTAGCAAAATGAGTTAGTTTGGGAATAACAGAGGAGTTGCAGTTCAGAACATGTAAGTTCTTTTTTTTTTTTTTTTTAAGATTTTATTTATGTATTCATGAGAAACAGAGAGAGAGAGAGAGTAGAGACACAGGCAGAGGGAGAAGTAGCCCTATGTGGGACTCAATCCCAGGATCATGCCCTGAGCCCTAAACCACTGAGCCACCTAGGGATCCCCAAGAATATCCAAGTTCTGATGGATCATAGGCAAGCCGGAAGAGATAAAGAAGGTCAGCCTTTACTAGGTTTGGAGGAAACTGAAGTGTTTTATTTATTTACTTATTCATTTAAAGACTTACTTGTTTTTAGAGAGAGCACAACTGGGAGGGACAGAAATCAAAGGAGAGAGAATCTCAAGCAGACTCCACACTAAGCCGAAGCCCAAAGCAGGGCTTTATCTCTCGAGCCTGAGATCCGGACTTGAGCTGAAACCAAGAGTGAGTCGCTTAACCCACTTTGCCACCCTGGAGCCCCCAGGGAGCCTTGGTTTAAAACTCTTCCTCAGGGAAGAGCAGGATTTAAGGTTGTGGTGGTTTCTCATTGGCTGCAAGTGGGAGGTTACTGCGCTTGTTGCTGGGGCAGAGAGGGATCTTCCTTGCTTTTCTTAAAAGTGGGAGAGGAAATTCCCATGTGAAAAATGTCCTCTCTTACCAAGATAATTCTATTGTTTGTGTAGGCTGCAGATCGGTACGTGCGTGAGAGCGCCCCCTTCAGGGCTTCCCCTACTCCATTTCAAATGGTCTCCTTTATTTTCACAGTGGGTATCCAAGCAGAGAGATGTGAATCAAGTTCTCTCCTCACTGATTGCTGCAAAATCTAACCATTCTGGTCTCTGAGACTGAGAATGTATTCAGACTCAAAGAATTTAAATATTCTTTCCATGGGACCACATTTGGGCACCACCCATTACATCTGCATTCCACTGGCTATCGTGTCACCAAGATGTTGTGTCACTAGAAATTTCAGTGAGAAACAGGAGTGATTGCTGACAAGTCGCATCATGTCTCCTACCGTTGTTTCTACCACTTTCATGTCTGTGAATGTACAACTACATGATTGATTGGTTTTCACCCAAGAGTTACTGCTCCTACGTTATTTCCATATTTTGTAGACTATGGTCTGATGGTATCTAACTGATGAGGTGCCTGCACAGGAACCCAGTGAAAAACCATGCACCAAATTGCTTAAGTAAAAATACCCTGATTTAAAGGCACTATCAGCACGAGAGAATTTTCTAATCTAGCCAGCTTTTCCAGAAGTGCTGCTTTTACAGATCACCAGTGCCTTTTCTTGTTGCATACATACATCACCTGCTTTTTTTTTTTTTTAAAGTAGGCTCCATGCTGGCAGCCCAACACAGGGCTTGAACTCGAGGCCCTGAGATCAAGACTTGAGCCAAAATCGAGTCGGATGCTTGGCCAACTGAGCTACCCTGGGGCCCCTACATTGCCAGTTTAAGATTTTATTTATTTATTTGATCAGGGGAATGGCAGAGGGAGAAGGAGAAGCAGGCTCCCCACTGAGCAAGAGGCTCGACAGACAACGATGATGTGGGACCATGGAATCATGACCAGAGCCCAAGGTAGATGCTTAACCAACTGAGCCACTCAGGCGCTTCCATTGCCTGCTTTCTAATCAGAAATTCAAGAGAGTAAAGTCTTCATCTGAAAATAAATTAAGTCATGAGAGATGGAGTAATCTCAGAATTTAGCATTTTGGAAGAAAGAGAGTACTCTGTATCTCAGAGTGCTTAATGAAACTTCTATGGCTTTGGTCAGTTGCCTTTCTTGCTTTTCTTTCTGTTTTTAAATTGTCCTTAGCTTTTTCTTTTCTTTGTTGCGCTGCTTCTTCCTTACTTATACATATAACACAAACACATTCTCCTTGGATAACTTTTAACTCTATGTTTCTTATGCAATGGTCATATTCTTTTAGAAAAGAGGACTTATTGATACTTGTCTAGTAGTGTCCAATTAGGATATTTGATTAAAGAAATACCCAATTAAGAGAAAGCCTGGTAAATCTTTAGCTTGCAGAAAAGCATTCAATTCAGAAATGCTGCACTCATAAAATATTTCCCAAACTCAGGATTCATTTCATTTTATCCTCTGACTGGTAGAAGTGAATGTCACAGTGATGAAATTCAACCATACAGTGAAAGCAAGTGTGAAAAAAATTCTTAGAAACATTGGATTCTTGCTTTTGAATCTCCATAAAGAAAATACTTGAGTTACCTTGAAACCAGTAGGATTTATGCTTTTTTATCCTTTCTATAATGCCAGTATAGAATCTTGAAATCTTTGATGATTTGCCAGGCATTGCCGTGGGAGAAACTTAGACCAGTGCTTTCTTTAGGTAAGACTCCACTCGTACGCATTATGTAACCTGTGCCATGATCTGCACCACTCATTTCTGAAAGGTGTGGGAAGATGTTGGAAATCTCACTGTCTTTTCTCAATTATTTTCTATAGTTGTCAACCCCCTTCCATGGAGTTACAGGGAATATGCCTCTCAGAAGAGTGCCCCTATGACATCTCATCGGATGTCAATCTCGGTCCAGAGATTGTTCACAGATTTTCCCAAATGCTTTCTTAGACCTGCCTCTAAAGAAAAGATTGATCTTCACGATCTTCATGAACTACAATGCAATCTTTCACTAATTTCTGCCAGAATTGTCCAAAACCAAGATTATAATAAGCCCATTAGGCTATGGACACCATTTGTATTTTTTTCCAATGCTCTACTGTATCTAGTGATATAACTGTATTATCCAAGAGGAAAGAGCCAGATCTCACATCTACATGGTGGCATTGGAAACTCTGCTGACAGTATAGAAAACAGAGAGGACAGTCATTCAAGGTGCCTTGTTATGGAAGCACACGGATCCCCCATGACCAGCACCTCTAAAGTTTTGATAGTTTTCAGAAAAAGCTATGAAAATCACACACACGACATTTTGGTAGTCCTTAAAAAAAAGGAGGCATTTTATAGCTAAACAATTTTATTGGCTTTTTGTGAAATAAAAAACACGAAACAAACCACCATAGTTAAAGGCCATAATCAGCATCAACCAAATGAACCAGCCACTTGGTTACAGTAGCTGATAACAAACACTAGTGGATATTATTGCTTATACCCCAGGTTCATTTATGTGTCCATTATGTTTTGGCAAGATTACAATCACATGGGAACTTTGGTTGTATAAATTCAACTCTGACCACTCACTAAAAACTCAACTTCTATCATTTTAGGATGGGATATATGTCAATTCTTCCTGAGTCTTGACATTTATCCTCTCATTCTGTCTCCTTTCTCCTCCTGTTAATGATTTACAACACTACGGACCAAAACTTAAGGTAGATGCATTTACAACCATCCATTTCTACTCTACTGCCCTCTCCTTTGCCATGAGGCGGTGATGCATTTCTGAGCCTCTCCAAAATCTTGGATCTGGTGTGTATCCACTGCCAGTAATAAATGTCCATCTGTAATCTGGATAGATTTTCAAATGCGTATGGTTGTCAATAGTGGGGTTTGGACTCAACTATCTCTTTTCCAACTTTCGAAAGCTAGAAAAAAAAAAATCAACAGCCTTTAGCATCCTCTGTTGACCTCCCAACAAAATCAGCCCCAGCCCCCACCACACCACATCCCACAGCAGGTATGGAGCTGTGGCCTTAAAATGCCCCGTATGAGTGCTGTAGCATTTTAATGTGTAGAGAAGCAACGGCTGCCTGCTTCTCTGAAGCTCCCCTGCTCAATACTTTCCATTTTAACACTGAAAACTCAGAACAACAAAGGGTCAAGACTAACAATAGCACCATTTCCTAGACTCTTGGAATAAGGTTCCTGTCTGCGTTGGAGAATGCAGGGACCCCAGACGACCCAGCCTCCAGCATTACGCCTTCACAGGCCCCGCTGACCTTTGGCAGGGGTGGGTGGTCTGCCTCAGCCTGCTTCTACAGTGGCATGAATTTTCCCTGGGAAGAGTTAAAAATGCGTGTCTTACAAAGTGAAGTTGGCTGCAGGTAAGAGACCTGAGAAGCCTGTTTCCGTGGGTGAGATGTGACAAGCCTGCCGACGATTGGGACAAAGTCTGGGGATCCCTTCCCTTGCCCATCTCAGTTCAAGTCATTGAAGAATCTGCACGCAGAAGCATGGCAAGACCCAGGGACACCAGGAGACGCAAAGCCTCACACAGCCACTCAGACACTGGTGCTCTGAGGGCGTCTCGTGTGTTCGGGTCCCCCGGTGGGTTTGCCCTGGATACTGCTGGGATTTAATAAGCCCTTCTAATGATTATAAAGATTATCCTTTTGAATCTGGACATTTTAAACAACAGAAGACTTGATATCACTATATTTTACATGGCACATATAACCATATAATTACTAGCACTTACACGGCAAATATTGTAAATACACAGTCTTGGAGCTGACTTGGTAATTACGCCAGTGTTATTCGGCAGAACAAAGATTAAACACTCTCTAACTTGCGCTTGGGGGAATTTCATTCCAACCCTGCACTTCACAACGAGAGGATAACCCTCTCATTATGTAATAATGCCTGGTGGTCATGTGGGCAAAGAGAATCACAGGGCGACTTCATGGTTAATTTGTGGCCTGTAAAATAAAGTAATACACAGTATTTTCATTTCAACAAAATACAAGAGACCATATAAAAATATTTTCCAATTTGGAATTTGAAACATGAAAGCTGGATTTTTTTTTGTCTTCCTTTGTATAAAAAGAAACGAAGTGACAGACTAAAGTTTATTAAGCCTTCTAACAAAAAACATACATATAAGTTTAAGGAATGCCGTGAGTGTCAGCTTCCCTTTTTTGTCCAGGCTCATAGATGGGGAGCTTGTGCTTTGATCCCAACAAGGAGAAATGCACGAAAGTGGAGGAAGATCAGTGCCTGAAACCTGAACTACAATTTATCTCTAATAATAAGACTAATTTTACAGTAGTGCTTTTAACAAGTGGTGCGTCAGATTACTCATTTTTATCTCTTCCTCCTCAGGCGACTGCTGGAGACGAATTCCAGAAGCACCACTTTCGTCTTGAGTGATGTTTGTTTAGTGCAATGTCTTCCTTCTCCCGTTCTCTTTTCACTCGCTGGTAGTGGTCTTCTTCCTTCAGGTACCACACGGGGGGCCAGCGGTGCCGCTCAAAGTACTCCTGGTTGTCTGGTGAAGGAAAGATGCAGATGGTAACACCCGTCATTCGTGGATTGCTTCTACATTCTAGGTTCTGTGCCCAGCTGCTTCTCGTATCTGCTCTTGGGCACCCTGTCCCGACAACCCAGCGTGGAGGGATTAGGGTAGGGGTAGGACCATTTGCAGATTGCAAGGCTCCAGTTTCGAGAGTTAGAATCACTTGCTAGAAGTAGCTGTGCACAGAGCACCTGAGCCCACGACCACTCGATTTCAGAGTGTGAGCTTGCCCTCGGCATGCCTCCTCGGATAAGGGTGAGCCCAGTGTGCCCTGTGGCAGGGAAGCCTGAACCCCACTCCACCCAATCCTCCAGCTATGAAGCTCTTCAAAAAGAGAACCCCAAACCCACAATTCTTTGGGTCATGCCTAGGCGTGTGACCACGAGCCTATTTTCCCTGAGCTGCCTGCTGCCCACAGACCTGCTCAAGGGCACAGAGGGTCAATGCTTCGTCCAGAGGCCATGAGAACAGGACAGCTGGGAACCCACAGTCTCACCTGCGGACTTCGATTTGATCTCCTTGCGGAACTTGGAACAAACACTGTTGTAGTTGGTGCAGATGTGGTGCAAACACCAGGCGGCCAACTGGTGGGCGTTGTGGAACTACAGGGAAGTGACCAAAAGGGAGTCAGACTCCTGCTTTCTAAAGGGGGGCCACCGAGAAACAGTAAGCCACCGTTGGGGTGACAGAGATAAAGCGCCCGCGTGACTGATTCCATCAACCTCTTGTTTTGACTACACTGTTTTGACTTTGGCTGTGGCCCTGACACCAGCCAAAAATAGCGTTTGGCACACTTCCTTACCCCTGTGACAGGTGTACCCAAAATACTCACTGTATCAAATCAGGAGCTGAAAGCACTCCTTGCCTCCCAGCCTCCCCCTGCACTGGCCCACTAGTGATAAATGACCGTGGCCTTTGGAAGGTGCCAGCCGGCAGCAGAGCAGCGACACTGACTCTGGTTAAGGGAGCCTCAGCCACAGAGCACTCCGTGTCGCATGTCAGAGCTTGGCTTGCGGGGGCCAAGGATCTGAAAGAGGAGACTGCGGACCGTATGACCGTCCACGTACCTGTCCTTCGGTTACATAAGAGCGGGCGGTGTGGGCAGGGTGGCAGGGACCCGACGCTCCACAACATCTCCTTTCTGAGCAGATGCTTGGGGAGGTGGCAGCTGAGGCAGCCGTGACCAAAACAGACTTGGTGCTCAAAATTCAACAGTCACGTCCCATTCCTCCCCAAATTTGGCAAGTCTTCCCCCACCCCACACTCTGTCCTGTCCTTCTCAGACATCCATTCAGTGTGTTGGTCCTGAGGTTTCTTTGATCAGGTGGAATCCTGATAGCTCACAGGCTGCTTCCTCTGGGGCCCAAATCTCTGCTGAACAAAGGCCCATATAAAAGCTGAAGTCCTCAGAAAATAACTCAAGAAGCTCTGAGAATTGCAACCTCGACATTATAGACAATTTTTGCTGATCCTTTCAATCTCTCTCTTTCTCTCTCCTTTAAAGAGTTTATTTACTCATGAGAAGTGTTTCTTCAGAGAGAGGCAGAGACATAGGCAGAGGGAGAAGCAGTCTCCCCATGAGGAGCTCAATGTGGGACTTGATACCAGGACCCCAGGATCATGACCTGAGCCAAAGGCAGCCACTCAACCACTGAGCCACCCAGGTGCCCCACTTCCAATTTCTCTTGATATCAGATTTCTTTCTGAAAGTAAGATTAGGGCATTGGTGTCCCGGAGTTGGCTTGTACCTGCCCAAGAGAGTCAACTGTGCACCCATCTTCCCTACTCTGAGGTCAGCAATTTCATGATGTTAAAACTGGTCAGACAGGGGTATTTATACCATGAAACTGGAAAATGCAACAGATCAGGGTGCCACTGTCCCCAACCTGATTGTTAACTAAGCCCAGCATGCCACTAGGCTAAGGTCTAATGAATGAGCTAAGACATGGGAGGCTCCATCTTAAACTCTTCCTGCCAAGGCTTGTCAGGGCAGGGACCCAGAGCAAACAGACACAACTGCAAATCATTGCCTCAAGTAGACTGGCCATATATGCAATTCTGGGTCATTTGCTTTTCTCCAGGAGGAATACTTACTGGAGAGAGCACAAGTCATGAACTGGGCCCCAGACCTGTTTTGAAATACCTCAAATTCCAAATGTGGACAACCAGCTTTGATGGGGCCTTTTGCTGATCCTACTGTAATAGGTGTTCTTTGTTGTTGGTTTTCACTGTAACCTCTCTTAAGGTGTTTTTCACACTAGATTTTAATAATGTTTGTTTCTATTTCTCTCACTGTCTATGATTGCCCCAAGGGCAGAGAATCTGCCATTTATAACCATGTGTCCTTTTGTCTAGCACGGTGCTGGATGTGTGGGGAGAAAACCACAAATACTTGTTGCACAGTAAGTCAAAAAGAGCAGGTTGCTATAAAGTCCTCTTCAGCCTTTTCCCCTTTTGAATCCGAGCCATTCCTATGGCCATGGGTGGAATGGCAACAGGGCCTACTACTTGCCTCCCTCCTCTCTCTGGAACTGAGAAAGATCCATTTAAATCACCAGATCTAAGACTTAGTAAACCACAGCCCTCGCAGAGAGAGAGAACAAAGACAAACCCAGTGGGCTGGAGAGAGAACTGAAGAATTTTTTTCTTCATTCCTTCAGGGTGTCACCTCATTGTCAAGGAGTCTATGTCAGGAACGAAGTAAGCATCCTGCACCCATGAGACGGCTTCTACTCTTCCCTGCTCTTTCTTTTTTTTTTTTTTTTTTTTTTTTTTATTGGTGTTCAATTTACTAACATACAGAATAATACCCAGTGCCCGTCACCCATTCCCTGCTCTTTCTTGAACATTCTCTCCCACTTGATTCTCAAAATAATCTGTAAGGTTGACAGGACCTGGGTTATCATCTCCATTCTCTACAGCTAAGGAAGCTGCGGCAGAGCTTAGCTTTGTGCCTTGAGTAAAGTTATTCGTGACAATGCTGAGGCTGGATCTTGGGGCCTCTCTGGAACAGTGCAAGGGTGTGCCGCGATTATGGAATCACAATATTGATATTAACAAATACTGATTTTGGAAAAGCCCAAGAGAGCTGCAGTGAGATGGAGGGTATTACAGAGCTTCATGGAGTTCTAGAAACTGTCTGATCTTGGCCAATATGTGTCCAAGAATTCAAACAAGGAGAGACAAAACCTTCCCCTATCATGCCCCACATTGTTCTCCCACATGTGAAGCTGGTGCCTCGGGGGACAATGGGGCTGGCGTGGGGTAGGGTCCTTGTTGTTTTCTCAAACGAAGCCCAGCAGGGTGAATGGTGCATGAAACGTGAAACTCTCAGATCTTCTCAGTGTACACAGGGCCCTCTGTGACTCAGTGGTGACATCTTTATTTAGACAGATGCAACAGCGGAATGTTTTATCAGCATTAAATGAACTGGTTGAACACATTTAAAAGGTGAAAGGCAAATTGTTACAGACCTGGGCCAATTCCAAATACGAGAGCACTTCCCCATCAATGCCCACACCACTCATCGCAGCCTTGGTCAGCTCCTGAACAGCATACTGCTCTAGGGAAGAGAGAGAGAAGAGGAGAAAGTTGAACCATATCCTTGTAAGCCAGACCTCTCACCTAGAGAGTCTGGTCTGGAACCACCTAAGAGGGGAGGAATACGGGAGCCAGCTCTGGCCGCCATCTGAACTGAACTCAGAGCCCATTGTGATGGGTGGCCTTTCAGCATGGAAAGTTCTGGCCACTGGCCATTGAACCAATGACTCTGGGACACTTGTTCACACTTTTGAAATAGCCAGAGCCCTCTAGATCTTTACTGTCTAGTACAGGAGCTATAGACCACATGAGCTGATTGAAACTTCACTTAAAATTAAATAAAATTAAAAATTCATGCCCTCAGCCACATTAGTCACACTGAAGTGCTCAACAGTCTCATGTGTATTGGGCAACACAGACACAGAACATTTCCATCATTGCAGAAAGTTCTATTGGATGGTGCTGCTCCAGACCGCCAGTGCCTAGAGTCCTCGAAATTCCTTAGTCTCTTCTTGTTTGACAGTTTGCCCACTCATCACTCCAATTCTCAATAATCTCTGACAGTGGAAGGACTGAGTAACAGATGAATGAATCCATATGGGGAATTACAATTGTGAATACAGATGTCTTTCTCAACAGCTGCAGATGGGTAACATATTGTTCAGCCTCTTAGATTCTAGAAACTGGGGGGAACTTCAACCAGAAGTAACAAAAATCTAGTTGGGAGGGACACTTCTGCCTGGGAGCTGTGTCCAAGGCTCCTAAGCTGAACTTAAATTATGGTTCTGAGACTGAGTGGTCTCTTGCCTCTGTGTGGGCCGTCCCCGCTTCTAGGATTGACATCTGTGGGGACAGGCTAGGCCCACATTCCTACCTCCTTGAGGTCAAGGCACTCTTTTCACCTCTAGCATTGTATCTGTTGTTCTAATCCAGTACATTGTCCCAGTCCTGCTGACCTTCTTCTGGTCTACGCACCTGCTAGTCAACACGCCTCTATCTGGTCAATACGATATCTAGATTTAATGGTTTCTTTGGCACAGCTTTCTTCAGCTGGATTGACAAAGAACTATTTGGAACCACATTTTCCAAAGAAGTCATTGGGCTTCTTAATTTTAGGTAACAACTTTTCTTGTTATTCATTTAACACTTTGGCTTGCAAAAAAGATTTTTAAAAACTATGTTCTGGGCAGCCCCGGTGGCGCAGCGGTTTAGCGCTGCCTGCAGCCCGGGGTGTGATCCTGGAGACCCCGGATCGAGTCCTGCATCGGGCTCCCTACATGGTGCCTGCTTCTCCCTCTGCCTGGGTCTCTGCCTCTCTCTCTCTAGCTGTGTCTCTATGAATAAATAAATAAAATCTTAAAAAAAAAAAACTATGTTCTGATTAAAAACTATGTCCTGAATACTCTATACTTACCAAACACTATAAATAATTAAAGGGATCAGCTTAGGCAGCTGCATATTCATCACAGTAGTAACAATAGCACTTAATAACAAAAGGAAACATACATAGAGGTCTGCAGGGGACAAAAGAACCTCTCCTTGGTTCAGTTCCTTTCACGAAGTCAGTCTCATGTTTTTATCACCATATTTAATATTTAAACAAAAATGGCACTGAGTTCAATCACAAACCTTGTTCAACAGATTTGGCTCCAAATTGTTTCTATTAAAAAAAATCAAATTCATCCTCTCAAAGGATAAATACTTGTACAAGCTGGATAGACCAATGGATCAGAACCCATACTTCTGAAAAAAGGAACTGCCCATCGCGGCCTCTTAGAGTTAACATTTAAAAAGCTGTTTACTCTTCTGGATCTGTGACTTCGGGTGTTTTGGTTAGTAGCATTTTAAAAAAAGTCCATAGCAATGCTTCAATGATCTCTTTCTATCCAATGGGGGAAGTGGTAAGGCAAGAAGAGGACTTTGAGCTCCAGTTGGATGAGTGTAGTAGAAACCTGGAGTCCAGAGAAATACCTTTTTTTCTAAAGACACTGCCAAAAGGTCAAGTGCAGATATGACCAGTTGGTTTGTTCAAACATTCATTTTCATTTACTTAATGATTCAACAGTTACTTATTGGGAAGCTAATATGCTCAGACACTTTTCCGTGTGCTGGGGACAGGTAGGCCAATGCACAAAACTGGCACTACTTTTGCTTTCACGGTTAACAGGGGTCAGAAAATGCAGTGACAAACACCCAGATTGCTAACTGACCCCTCTGGTAAATGAAGGTGAAGTTTTATATTTAAGAAAAAAGTATGTGAATACACATATCCTATTTAGACCTGCTTCAGCTTAACCACTGAACAAATCCAGAAATGATGCATAAGATTTTGGGAAGTGAAGCCAAGTCCCCCTTTTTTCTGTCTCCCAAAATGCTCTTGACAATGTCAGAACATTTTCTAAAATAGCTTTAAAAAAACCACTTACATAATGCTTACTAGGTGCCAGACACTGTTCTGAGAACTTTATATATATCTTAACTCCTTAATCTTTGTAACAACTCTACGGTAGAATAACATGATCCCCATTCTAAAGAGAGAGAGCAGAGACAGAGTGGTTAAGTGTGAAGTCATCCAGCCAGTAAATGGTGGAGTTGGGATGTGAACCTGAGCAATCTGGTTCTGTAGCCTATATTCTTAACCACTGCCTCCTACTGTGTCTTTCTTGAAGACTGGGTCCGAGCACACATTATGGGGATAATATGGACATAATAGTTTTATTTTAAATTCCATGGCCCACAAATGAGGCAGAGTGCATAGACAGAGCATGGGTCTCAAGGGCAGGGGTCATGCATTATTCATCGTGATAACTGCATACTCCTACAGGGCCTACCACAAAGTAGCTGCTTAAGAAATATTTGTGGAACTGAATTGGGTTGTCTGATACATTTGATCAATTCATATCACCCTGCACAAGACATCCTCTATTGGGTGATAAAAATAGTTTTTTATTTCCTGGAAATGTTATTTTTGTTTAAATGTGATTTTGATAAATTTGACAGTCAGGCAGTGCATGGTTCTGAGTCGTCAGACTTACCTGCAAGGGCAACCAAGTGTGGCAGGCAAAATCTGTTTGCCAAGGCAATTAATTCCAGTGGGTCCAGGTCCAAGTTAGGTGACAACTGCTTGGTATAAAGATAATCCAATACTGCTTGCATTGACATCTTGTTTATGTTCGGGAGATATACCTGAAATGTTATTTGAAAAGCTAAGTTCTGCAGAAGAAAGCAGTGGGTACATTTTCAAGCTATACTGCTTATAAATATCCCAACCGTACGATTTGATATTGGCAAGTCTGGGACACCTGCTTTGAGGCTGCACGTAGAAGTCATTCGCTATTTACTGCTTTAAACATAACCATTTGATTTGTAGATGACAAAAGAGTGGGGCTGCCTGACAAAGCCTGATTTGGAATTTTTAAATGGCTATTTGGACTTATAAATCAGACAAATGGGCTGTAAATGTATGATGACATTATGGGCTCTCCTTGCCAAGTACCTTCTAATATTCTATTGTGGGGAAAGAAATCTCCTGGGCAACATGACAGGTGTTGGGGGGAGCTGCAAACCCCACTGTTGCTGACACACGATAGAGCCCTGCTCTCTAAGATGTCAAAACAGAGGATGAGCAACCACCTCAGTTGCCACACTGACTGGCTTGATTCCAACGTTCTATCAATATATGCAAACACAAGATACACACTTCATTATTTTTCCTATGGTTGTGCCATAGATTCCAAATTTTTGGAATATTATCAGGTTATCAGTAGATTCTGAGAATCCAAAGAAATCTTTACCTGTGGGGGAACAGTTGGTTGGGTATGATAAACTCTCCTTTATAGGATTTACCTAATCTTGAGACCTCCTGAGCACTTGTAGTTCTTGCCAATATTGATACATGCTGGAGTTCCCTAGAGCCAGGGATGGATCAATGAGGATGTACACAGATTAGCAGCACACGGACTCAAACTAACCCCACAAGATGGGCCCTTGTATAGTACAGAACAGTATCGTTGCCATTGACTACTGGGATGATGATGGTGATACGGTAACCTGAATGGAAGGCCTATATACGAGGTACTGTGCTAAGCTTCCCACACACATTATCTAATCTGATCCTTACATTCTCCCTAAGAGGAAAAACTATTATATTTGCCATTTTACACATAAGGAAATTGAGATTCATGGAGGGTAAGTCCCATGTTCAAGGTCATAGAGCCAGTAAGTGGCTGGGATTTGGACCTAAGGAGTATAATTCTAAGGTCTATGCTCAGAATCGCTGTGCAATACAAGAAACCCTTCATGGCAAGGAAGCAGAGGTTTGGGTCACAGTACGATAAAGTACCATATTTCACTAACAGTTTTTAAGAATTAGATTTCTAAGTTCAAAAGAATGAACAGTTATTAACTTCCTATTTCTGGTACTTAATAAACCTCCATACACCATATAAAGATAATAATCTATGTATTATATTTGATTATATCTGTATCACACATGATTACATCTATATTATATATCTAATCTTTCTCATTACATATATATTACCTCCACAATCTACATGGGGCTCATGGCCAAGGCATTCTAGTGTCATGGTTCCAGAATCATTTAAGCTATAACAATCTGTATCATCCTCTTGCACAGCCACCAGCCACCTCAGAAAGAATATCCTTTCTTTTTTAAAAAAAAGATTTTATTTATTTATTCATGAGAGACAGAGAGAGAAAGAGAGAGAGAGAGAGAGACATAGGCAGAAGGAGAAGCAGGCTCTATGCAGGGAGCCCGATATGGGACTCAATTCCGGGACTCCGGCATCATGACCTGAACCAAAGGCAGACACTCAACTGCTAAGCCACCCAGGTGACCCAGAATATCCTTTCAGATAGAGATTTCTATTAACGTATCAAAGGGAAGGCCTCCAAACCATCCTAGAAATAGTAAGAAAATCACATACCCACCTCCTTTCAGACATAGTCAATGAAAACAATTATGATTTGGTAAATAAGCTGCATGGGTTATTACCATCAAGGATTTAACAACTGTCATCATTTCAAGTTTCTAGCATGACCTTGACAATAGACAGAACTTGGCAAGTAGAAACTCTTACTGATATTATTTTAAAATAAAGAAGCCATAGTAGTATAATTAATTGCTAATCCAGTGAATCTAATATCTGTTATACTTGCGTATATGCTTACATACACATAGATTTATCTTATACAGATCATGATTGAGTTAGTAAAATTTTCTAGATAATTGGAGGTTAAGTTCTGAAACTTCAAAATTTGGAACATTTTGATAGTGAAAGTATATATATTTTACAAAGTTGTAAGTGCTAGTGATCATAAATATAAAATATCCCAGAGCTTTCTGTGAACACCTGCTCTCTCAGCTATGGGGATATCTGCTGTTTTGGAAAATAATGGCTTGGCTGACAAGGCCAGAGGCTGGTGCAGGCCCAGGGGCTTGTCACTAAAATGAGTGTGACCTTTGGCAAATCATTTACTCTCCCTGACCCTCAGTGTCTTCATCTGTTAAATGGTGTGTGCGGTGGGGGATTTGGAAGAGGTGATACCTACAGCCTTTTCTTCTTCACTAAGACTCTGGAGTTTGAAGATATTAGCATTTTTTGGTAAGAGTATGTTCTAAGTCATGGTAAAATGAACATCCTAAGTGAAAAGAAATGATTTCTGGCAGCAAAATGACAGACTCCTGTAAGCAGCCTTGCCCCAATACTTCTAATGTCTTTGGAGTGTTCTGATGTTTGTAATCCTTCATGACTTACTCTTTCCACGTTGTATAACATGATGCTAACAGTTTTTTGAAGGACAGCTTTCTTGGGTAAATAATGCTAGGGGACCTTTACAGTGAATGAGAATAAATTAATACCACATTCAGAACCTGCACCTTTTCTCTCATTTTCTTTTTAAAGTCTGTTTCTGTGATTTCAATGTTATGTATAACAATGGAGAGACGTTTCATAGAACTTTGAAAAATAATATAAATAAAGCTACATAAGAGATAGAATTAAGAATTGGCATCCTACCTGCTGGATCGAGCTTAAAAGAAAAGTCAGCAAGAGAATATAATGCTATCCTAAACAACGTTCCATATTCCAGTTTCGTTGGTTTAAAATTTTAATTGTGAAGATCAGCTCAGACTATTAGGCTTATAATTAGAGACGGTCTCATAGAGAATGAGAAAGTATTTCAGATCCAGAGCATTGCTTACTACAACCCAGGCATGCATTTTTAATGAACCACTTGCTGAGTACCTCTGGGGAGAGAATATGCTTACTGCTACATTAAAAGTAATGAGAAAAATATAAGTAAGATACAATGGCTTCTTAAATGACAAAAAAAATGTTAAAGTAACATCAATGTATATTTTATTCCTTTTTTAGATATGCATGAGAGTTCTATTAATGCAAAAAAAAAAAAAGGGCTGAATTTTGAGGGGAAGTCAGATTTTCACAGGACTGTAAAGAGTTAACAGATGCCCTAGAAAGGACAGATCCCAAGTGCCAATACAAGCCGTTTCAGTCATGGAATATTTACTGAGCATTTAACTGATGTTCCTCCCCACCCCCCATGACCCCTCTAACCACACTTTGCTAGTTTAGGAAGGGAACTGGGGGCTTTTTAACTTAGGGTTTTCAGAGGACAAAGATTTTTAATCCCTCATGGAAAGAATTTAACAAGAATTCTTCAGGACAACAGTCACCAATATTTCTTGAGCTTTGTATGTTCCAAGCAGCAAATTCTATGTTTACACATGTACTCTCATGACTTATCTGCCCTTTGAAGAAGGTTCTCTCATTATCCCCATGTTACAGAGGAAGGACAGAAGGTTGGAGAGGATCAGTTGCTTGCTCAAGGTCAAGCCGAGACTAGGGTTCATAACAACATAACCCTTATAGTCTACATGGGAAATCCAGAGAAGGGGCAGGCAGGGGCACACATGTCAACAGCTCATGGCATTCTTGATACATTGGCTAAAGGAATTTGGCATAGACCTTTGGTTGCTTGGGTTCCATTGTCTTTGTCTTCTAAGCTGGGTAGAAGCTCTCCATACCCATGAAGCCTTAGCTACAGTTCTAATGCCCTAGCCTTTCTAGGAGGGAGTGCTAAACAGGTGGCCTCTCCAGGAGAGGCTGTTAACCATATATGTGTGCATTCACATTCGCTGCCAAGTTTTTGTTTTGGTCACCTCTCCTGCACATTTTAATCTGGAGACGATTACGGTCCATTCTGGGAAGGGATAAAGGGGATTAGCATTTGTGAGGTCAGCTCTGACAGTGTCCCTTTGTGCCTGGGTTCCTGACCTTGATCAACTTCTCTGCTGGTTAACGGCAAAGCACTTGCCGCACAATGAGCACACATTTCAGTGAGCTGGAAAAATAAGGGAAGCAAGCTTCCAGGCCCTTTATCTCTGGAGATTACTCAAGTAAGTGAAATGCCATTTGGATGAAGTTTTATTAGTCAGTGGCTTCCCCAAAATTTCTCGGAAGTAAGAGTGAAAGAGTAATAACACTACTAACATCAAAATAAGACGAATGGAGGCTACATTTACTTAATGCTCATGGGGTGATTTGCAAGTATTGACCTTTACACCTCACTACCACACTGTGGGTTATTATCATGCTTTCCAGATAGGCAGACTGGAGCTCAGAAATGTGGTTGCTTGCCCAAGACCACACAGCTTGGAAGTGGAGGAGTTGGGACTTGAGCCCCACATCCTTCACTGGGCAGCTTCCACTGTGTAGGCAGCTGTAGTCTCAGTGACACGGCGGCGCTGAAACCCGTCTGATGGCACAGGAAAGAATTCGTTAGTTACAGCAGAGAACCTCCTAATTCATAAAGGCTGGTAGACACCAAGAGAGGTCATAGGAATAATTCTAACACTTTTTGCCTCACACAGCAGCCAGCCTTTTGGTGGGGGTTGGTTTAGGAGCAGCTGCAGTTTGTTCTGGAAGCAGGAGGTGGCCTAGTGACCTGCTCTGCCCCAGCCTTCCCTGCTTGTGATTCTGCTTCCCTACTTGGGGATGCAAATGCAGGCTCCTGGGTCACAATGGGAGTGCTCAGATTTCTGGTGTGAGTGCCCCTTTCGAAAAGTTAGCTATTGTTTTCTTTATTTCTTTTAAAAGTGTGGAGAGATGCTGAGATATGCAAAACAAAGCTCTTAGGACAATAAACTTGATGGGGTGTCCCCGTGTTTTTTTAAAAAAAGATGGTTAAAAAATACTTTCGAAACTGAACAAAAATGCTTGCTCTTCTAGACTAAAGTTAGAAGTGCTTGATTGGAATTTATCTTTCTTTTCCAACCGAGTTTGTAAAAAAGATGAACATGTAGGGTCTTCAAGATACTGCTCACTCTGCTCTAAGAATATCCTTCCTCTGGAGACAGGGCCAGTGTCGGAGAAGTGGCTCAGTGGCTTCCACTAGACTTAAGAGAGGAGTGTTCAGAGGAGTGATCATTTGCTCCATCACTGTTTCCTTCCAGGTAACAAACCCTTGGAGGAGGCAAGTCAGGGCAGAGCCTCAGTGGGTGTTATAGCTCAAGGAGACCATCAGCGCGTCCCTGTCCCTGACCGGGCAGGGCAGAGGAGAAGACTGCGGCCAAGGATGTGGCTTCTTAAGGTCGTTGTCTGGGCAGGGGCTCAGCTGAGCCCAGGACTCCCATGATTGAAGAAGCTTCTGGAAGACAGATTCTGCCCCTATTGTATATGATTTTGATAGTATCTCGCTTGGTGACATTTGTTAAAAGGTAGAGCTGATCCTGTTTTACAAATGAAAGCGGTGAGCAACAGTCAACAGCTCCTTGTAACTGCAAAATTAAGAGGCACTTGATGGGATGAGCACGGGGTGATATGCTATATGTTGGCAAATTGAACTCCAATAAAAAAAAAAAAGAGGCTAACTGACACTTCAACACTGCCTAAGGAACTCGTTCATGGAAACAGTTGAAGAACTGAAGTCATCTGGTTAATTAAACACACACACGTTCATGAAGATACCACTTAGGCTTTTCAGAAGGCACATACCTCGCTGTTGGCGCTTTCCACAAATGAGCCCCCAAACATGGCAGCCATCCACCTGCAGCTACAGATCAGCAACGGTTTGTGGGCGCTGATGGCTCCATCATCCAACCTAAATGTCACATCTGCCCAAGGATTGAGGAAACAGAACCGTGAGCCAGCTCCGCTGAGTCTGCCTTGTTCATCAACCTACATCTCCTGCTCCTCTCTTCCGTATCTTTCCTTCGTGATTTTGTATCAACCTCCACCTCTGGAACTGCCAATTCCTTCTATGCCATCCAAGGATCAAGGGGTAAACATTTAAAATTGCACCTAAGATCCCAGCACAAATTCTCTGAACCATACAGTAACACAAAGGAAAGGAATATTTTTCTTTCTCCATACTCTGAAAAATTTCAAACATAATAAAAACAGTGGAAGAAATAGTACATTGTTAATATTTTGCCTCATTTGCTTTAGCTTTATGTGTATGTGCGCATTTGTGTGTAGATAGTGAATACGTGTGCATATGTATATATACATGTATATTTGGATATATATATATTTGTGTAGACATTTTTTTTTTGTGTAAACATTTTTTAACAGCATTACACTTCAAACTATCAAGTTTTCTAAAAATAAGAGCATTCTTCTAGATAATCATTATCACGTCTAAGAAAATTAGCAATGATTCCCTAATATCATCCAATATCTAGTTCATATTCAAAATTTTCCAGTTATCTCTAAATTGTATTTAGTTTTTTTTTTTTTTTTTAAATAGACAATCCACTTGAAGCTCCACACTGTATTTGGTCATTATGCCTTTGCATTAAGGGGAATGTGATTCAATTCATTTCCCTTAAGGTCCATTGTTTAATTTACTGCAGGTTTGTAACACTGCTTTTCATTAGCTTTCAGGATGGCTTCTGTTTCATGATGGTCAACGTTTCAAGTAAATATTATTTATAAGCTTTAAAATTATTGAACAGACTCAGTAACTGATGACTAAATGTATAGTACTAAATGTGTATTATGACAGGCATTATGAAAGATAAGGGATGAAAGAGAAGTGTCCGCATAAGGAAAAGTCAGAAAGTTAAATTTTTACAATGAAACACACACACACACACACACACGCACACACACACACACACACAAAGGCAATTTCAGAAGTTAGTAAAAGTCTGTAAAGCAATTATGTGAAGATGCTGTGGGCAGTGGACAACATCGTTATCAAGGACAAAGAAGAGGAGAGGAAAATATAGAAGAGCAGGGTAAGGGAGTGTGGGAAAGAAAAGGAGGGGAGGTGGACAGATGAGGCACTCCCGATAGCAGGAGAGTTGCCAAAATCACTTCAAGGATTTCCAGGCCAAAGGGTCAGTGGAGAGAGTAGACTTGGTCAGGGAAAGGACCCTGAAGGGGAATTGTGAGCATCAAGCCAACTGGCTCTGGTGCTGGCTCTGGCTCAGGGGTCGTGTGGCCTAGCTATGAGAAGCACTGGTGCTTTAGAGGGGAGCTTGCGTGCAAATCCTGGCTCTACCGTTTACTACCTATATAACCCGGGGCAAGTTACCTAATCTCTCTGTCCTTCAGTTTCCCCATCTGCAAAATGGAAAAACATCTAGCTCTTAAATCTGATGAGAATTAAATAGGTGGATATGTGCAAGCTAGAGGGGTACATGAAAAAAATAAGGATTTATACATGTTAGTGATGGTTATTCTGTCCCCTACTCGTGTATGGCTAATGTTTGATGAAACAAGACCAAAGGGATCGATGCCTTTACCATTGGACCCACTTACCTGAGAATGTCCCTTTGCTGAGACACTCTTTTATCCGATTGGCCTTCCTGACGTGAAATGCTTTGGTAATCTCCTGGTTCATGAAGGCTTCCTTGTTCATGATGTTTTCCACCATCATCCTCAGATCAAACATCTCTAGAAGCTCTGCAATCTGAGCCAGGCCCACCAAATCCTTCTCCTTCTCATCCAGTTGTCCTGTATAAAGGAACTGGAGCAGGGTCCGAAAAGGGCCTGGCTGGACGGATGAGTCCATTCTGACCACGGTGATGGAGCTCAGCCGCTTGGAGACAGGATTGACTTGCATCTCCTTGTGCATGTCAAGGAACCCCTTGCTCCAGCCTGACAAAGTCTGCATCTCTGGAATTGAGCTCTCAGCTTCCAGCCCCAGACTCTCCTGTTGGGACAGGCTCTGGCTCGAGGACTTCCACTGACTGGTCTGAAGTGTCCTTGGGGCACCTTCCTCCCTTTCCTCATCCGGGTTAAGGCTCAATGCCTGCCCCTGGAAATCCCGGCTCTTCTTCTCTTTCTCACCAGCTCCTTCACTCGAATTTGGGGTTTCTTCACATTCCATTAAAAAAAGATCATAAAATTTGGAAGAGGAGGTAGCGAGGTAAATTCGATGTGCAAAGATGTGCTCCTGGTCCTGAAGGATGAACAGGACATCGGCACACAGAGGATTGTCCAGTAAACAGGCAGCTTCGCTCGTCCCCGTGGAGGGACATTCTGGAACTTTGATGACTGGTGGAGGGGCTTTTGGAGGTAGGAATGGTGCCTGAAGTAAAGGTTTCTGAACTTTCTTTAGGTGAGATTTCCAGAACTGCAGGTGTCGGCGAGAAATCAGCGCTGCTCGGATTGCATTGTCAAACACATCCTTGATGCCGAACTGGTCAAATACGCTTGTCTCATAGTATGGTATGCCGAGTTCCTTGGCAACCTCTCGGCCTTTTTCTGGGGGCAGAATATCCCCTCTCTTTATGGGCCTAGAATAGAGGATTTAAAAAATTATAATCAGCCTCATTTTATTTTATTGTATTTTTTTTTGTGGGTGGAGGTGCACCGTTCCGGGAAGTACTGCAATACCAGGTCGATGTGCGGAGTGGATGGAGCAAGCTCCTATTCCATCTCCCTGCTCCAAAAATCCATTTAATATGTTGTCCTCGGATAGAGGATGTATCAGATACTAAGCTGATAAGAACAGATACTACACTTGATCTTAGCCAAAAGGCCGGGAATCAATAATCAGCCTCATCTTAGGGAAAAAATGGCAATGAGGGCCTATCAAAGTACCTGATTGAACTGTACCTTTAAAGTCCTAAGCATAGTTTAAAAAATTTTTATTTGAAGATTTTTATTTATTTATTTGAGAGAGAGAGATGGAGTACGAGCTGGGTGGGGAGGAGCAGAGGGAGAAGCGCACCCCCCATGAGAGGGGAGGCTCCATCCCAGGACCCCGGGATCATGACCTGAGTTGAAGGCAGGTGTTTTACCAACTAAGCCACCAGGTGCCCCTCTATGCAGGCTTTTAAAAAGGCTCTTGAAAAACCTATCAACCTTAAGTCTTCCAAATCTAAAGGATTTCGGCCAGCAGGAAAAGAATGCTTTCAGCAGTAACTACAATAACTGAAGTATCAGCCATTTACTAGCTATATGGTCCTGGGCACGTTACTTAAACTCTTTAAGCCTCAGTTTTCCTATCTGCAAAATAGGAATAATAATAAATATCCACATTTTAAAGGGCTCCTGGGTAGTTGAAATGAGACAATATGCTTAGCATGGTACCTGGCCCACAGTAAGCAGCTAACAAATATCAGCCGTTCCCACAATTACCACCATCACCACCTTCATCTTTGTCACCAACACCTTATGCTTACATTTTGCTTTATAACTTTGTGACGAATCCATATGCTTTTTCTCATTTGAGCCTCACAATAATCCTACAGGTGTGATTTTTCATTCCACCTTTGGAAGAAACTGAGGGGGTTTAAAAGGCTTGCCTGAGGTTACATTTGCAAGTTGCCGAGAGGCCTGTCAAGCAATTAGGGTCTAGAATCCCTTAGTTCTAGACTGGTTAAATGGTCCACATCCAACAGCCCATTAGGTCCCTTCCATCACATCTGTGAGCCTCCTTTCACATCTAACTGCTTCTCTTCTCTTCCATGTCTGCTGTCTTACCCTCATCCTCTTTTGCTTGGACTAGTGCATTAGCCTATCTGTCTTCAGACTCTGCACATTTTAGCTCACAGAGCTCACTGCTGCATGGAAAATCCTTACATAACACAAGTATGACTTTAGGCTGGGATTCTTTTTAAAGATTTCCTCTGGATCCACAAAGCCCATGGAACAGTCTATGGCCTTTAGGCCGGTACACAAGGCCCATTACAATCTAATCAAACCCAAGGAGGCCAAACCTTTGGATGCAGTGTAAGCAGAAGAGTGCCATGACTATAGTGTAACATGGTAAAAGACAGGTTCTGGAATATAAACAAGATGTGTCCAGACACACTCTGGATTCTGGAAGACGCAGAGGTGACAATCCATTCTGTAGATTAGCTCTGAGATTTCATAAGGAGGCGGTATTTGAGCTAAGCCTTGAAGAGTTTCACCACTTAGTGATTTTCAAGTCAGTCCCAGGAACCAGGAGCACAAAATGCCCGGAAGAGCCAATCTGGAAGTTCAGCCTTTCTCTCTGCACACCCATCTGCTTTTTCCTTGCCTTCCCTCCAGGTCTCCAAGTACAAATTCTAAACAGTCTTATATTTCTCCTAAGACCAGTCTTCCAGAGCCCTAACTCTCCTCCAGCTTTCCACATGCCTGTGGTTGTGAGGCCCCACTATCTTAGCCTATTCTTTCCCACAGAAAGTTCTGGATGCCAGGGCAGTCTCTCTTTCACCATGAGCCTCCCTGTGTGGCTTCTAATATGCAACGCCTAGTCTACACATTTAATAGGACTGTGAAAATTCAGTTTTCAGAAAATTTATCTGAAATGCATCAAGAACATCAGAAATTGTCAAAAGAAAGTACCATTTGCTTTTGCTGTGAGTGTAAAAAGCTGTCTCTACGAAATTTTTGTAATAAGCCTATTAGGCAAACATCAAAGGAAGGTATTAATATCAACATTTTTGGGAAACCCATGCTCTTCAGCAAAAAATTTAGTAAAACATAAAATATATATAAAACTATTTTTTATGAAGGGAATATGGAGGGGGTATGGGATTTTTTTTAAAAGATTTTATTTATTTATTCATGAGAAACAGAGAGACAGAGAGGCAGAGACATAGGCAGAGGGAGAAGTAAGCTCCGTGTGGGGACCCTGATGTGGGACTCAACCCCTGAATTCCAAGATCACAACGTAAGCCAAAGGCAGACGCTCAACCACTGAGCCACCCAGGCATGCTGGGGGCACAGGTTTTTAAAAACTCTTATTTCCCCCTCAAATTGGTACCCACATTTTCTACAGAGTCAAACAAATCCTTAAAGGTGATTTTTAAACTTGTGACCCTTTAAAAACATAACTAATAGAGACATTTATAAAACAGTGTTGCTGTTTTGCAACTATGGGTCCATAGGATTTTTAAAAACTAGACACTGGGGTTTTGGGAATGAAATATTCTCAGAGGTTGGACTGAGGAAAATGAGATGACTAGGATGTGTTTATTTGTATGAACCTGATATTGCTGGGGCCAGGAACTGTGGCTAACGCATCCCAAATGTTCATTAACTTTATTATAATAATCATAATTTCAAGAATGACATTATAAGGAGTAACCAGTATTTTGTTCAGTGTTTTACAAATTTCAAGGCACTTCTATTCATACCATGTCACAGTGGAGGAATTCGCTTCCAGCACTGGCCAACCATTTTACAAAAATGGGTTCCTTACCTAAGAGGGGATGGGACAGCTAGCATGAAAAGGGTCAGGATTAACAAGCACATGGCTGATTGATGGGATCCCAGAACCACTGAAGAGCACAACCTGAGGCTACAGAGACATCTGTTACCTCTGAATTTGAATTTGGCGAGCACAGCAAAATACTGAGTCCCTTGGCTTACCTCGCTAAAGGGCGTCTGGCTCGATTAACAGCTTCAAGATCAGCATAGCGGAGATCTAGCTGGCAGCCAACTAGAACAACAGGTGTGCGAGGGCAAAAGTGCTTGATTTCTTGATACCACATGGTTTTCACATGATTTAGGGAATTGGGATTAGCGATCGAAAAACAGAGGACCACAACGTCAGACCTAAAAGGAAATCACAAAAGAAGCTGGATTGCCTTAAAACTTTTTTTTTCTTTTATCATTATGGTTCCTCCCCTCCCCCATCCATCTAAGGCTATACCATGTCACAATAAACAAAACAAAACAAAACAAAACACGGGTATTAAAATACATCTCGGAGTCATGCAAACAGCCTGAGAAGCCCCCACATTCCAGCACCAACACAGCCTGAATTTGTTTTCAAACTGCACTGCAGAACACCTATGTATTGAAGTTTCCAATGATGTTATTTTACAAGATAGATGATTACCCAAACTTGATTCAGTCCTGAAGCCACAACATGCTGAACTATTTCTGTTTGTCACAAGAAATAGTTTCAAGATAAAGTAAAACAATAAAACTACCTTTTATCAGTTTAAACGTAAAGGCAATGATGACTCAAACCCAATGAGATAAAGCAAACAGTTTAAACATTACTGAAAACATAACAAGTATTTGCTGTACAGGGTCAGCAAATACACAGAAGGATTTCTGCCCTTCTTCCCACTTCAGTATACATGTAGAGAGCACAACCACTTATCTGTTTCTGAAAAGAAAATGTCCTGAATTTGCAGGGATTTTGACTCTCTACTAGGTAGATGGCAAGAAGGTCGTATTTAACAGAAAGCCAGCAAGAGTCAGGTGGATGACTAATAAGAGAATGTTGGAAGCAGATTTCTCAAATGTTACATATGACACACAGCAGGTAAGTGGAGAAAAGAAAAAAGTACTTTATAGTCAATTTTGACATAAGGATCTTCTATTTTTATATAATAACTTACCATTCTAGAAGCCAAAGAACCGTTTTACAAAACAGTTGTTCAATTATGGTGTTTGACAGCTGCTAAATGGTATCTTTAATAAGAATTACAAGCCAATCATTCTAGGTCAAAATATGCTGAATGGTGACTTTGAAAACATTGAGGCAGAAGAACATAAAGAATAGGAAAAATTATGCCCAAGGATTCAAGACTATCTTGCAGCTAAATTCAGAAATAAACTCTTACAATATTATTAGATGTTAATTTATTGCCTTTATTGTTTATGTAATGAGAAGAATCAAGTCGATGAATCAAAACACCTTCTTTTTAAATCATTAATGAGCTTTCCCCCCTACATATCAATGAAGACAAACAAATATATCCAGGCAACCATAAAATTTCTAAAAATAATCATTTGCAATGCAGAAAACTGCAGGGTGCTTACATTAAATGTAATTCACAAGTTGAATCTTTAAATTTATATCCCAGAAAAACTGCACCAGACCACAGCAAATAGAGGGGAAAATCCTGAGATTAAGATATTTACAAATTATAAAAGAGGACCTAGGACTCAGAGTAGATGAATGTATTAATCTGCATGTTTAGAATGTCCTTGAAATAGATATTATCAGAGATTCGTAGACACTGGAAAATAGATTATGTGTAAAAATATGCATAAATATATAAATGAAAGGGAAGCATGTCTTGTCTTCGGGATTCTGATTTAGTTAGTGGAATATTCTGTGCACAGCCTTACTTCTAATCAGCATAAATAACGGTACCCAGGAAAGCCAAGAATGCTTTGAATTTTACATTTTTTAGGAGCTGAGTTTTCTATTATTCATAATCCTATTTATATAGGATATCTGATGCAGCTCCGCTCTAAGCTTCATCCTGATCATAAAACAAAGCCACCATGAATTTTGGCACAGTGAGATTAACATGGCAATCTGTGAGGTTCAATATTATAGAGAAAGAATTGAGGAAATGTATCCAGCACGTAAATGTGGGATAGCATGTATATGCATAAAATTGTTCTAATTGGTGCCTATTTCCATATTGAAGCACATGGCTATAAAGGAAATATTCTCAGAGCTTAATTTATATGACAGACATGTAGCTAAATGTCAATTCTGTTATCTAATTTTATGATACAGCATGTGAGGTTTTGAAATCAGAGCTGGCTCGGTTGCCAAGGTTACCGTGATAACACTCATGCCACTGAACACATACTAGTTACTATTCAGCTGACCTGTAAACAAGTACAGACAGGACCTTGGGGGTTGGAAAAAATGAAATCTCTTGATGGTAGTAGCATAATGCCATCACACAATACAGGTCCGGAGGGCCCAACCTCTAACTGTGTCGCATCAATATCTCAATGCATGAAATGCTGTTGGAAAACTAGAAAAATAATTCAGTGTTCTGTAAATATTTTGCCTCAAAAGGATGACAGTTAAAGAAAGAGAAGAGGCTGTATTGAGAGCAATACTACCTCTGAGGCTAGAATAACGTATTGAGTCAAAATTCTATTTGTATTTTCCTTTTATTAATGCTCATTTAGGGGCTCTGAGAGTGCCTCTCCATTGGTTTACACTGAAAGCAGCTAAAAATTAAGATCATATTTGACCTCCTAACTTGCTTCACTGTCTTCGGTTTAACCTTGTTGGTCTAAATACAAATGCAAGTGAAGGAAACATGATATACAAATTATGGAGAATCCCATTTTTCGGTCCTACCCTAAAAATATAGTACTCTAACCCTGATTCTAACCAAAAGGCTGGGAATCAATGGATGTAGTGACGGATGCTGTTTTGATACATTTCTCCTTATCCCAATATTCTTTTCTAATCCCTAATTCTCCACACAGCAGGATCCTCTGCAATATAAACACCTTTACAATCAAGTGACTATTCTGAGAACGCCCTGTATTCCCTCTCGATTTTGAGCTGCCTTTTTTTTTTTTTTCTATCTAGTCAAGGAAGGCACAAGACCTGCAGCTAAGAATATCTCCGGCTCTAGGCAGAATTCCAAGGAACTAGAGATATTAAATAACTTTTAATCAAAACATTCATTCCTGTGTGGAGACTGTTCAGTGTCTGACACAAGCTCGTGTTTAAAAATGCCATTCCTATGAAAGATAAAAAGGAAAAGGCAGGTTCTAGCATTTCCACTTCTGTGGCTCTGTTACATTTTTTTTATTTTTTTTTTACTCTGAAGAGTTGAGTTTAAAAATAATTGGGAGGGGGAGGTGTGATGAGGTCGTTCTCACATACTATGCAGCAGGGTTAGCCTAGAAATGACCTCAGGGTTCCTATTTCAGCTGTAAAAAGAATCTGGTAGGGTTTAAATGGCGTCCTACAGCTATTTGGAGTAGAAAGAACAGGAATTTGAGAATGCAGAAGCAAAGCACAGAGTGGTCGAAACTCTGAACGCCAGAACTTAGAATATTGAGAAGGGGTAGGAAGAGGTTTAGATTTTTTTTTTTTTTTGGACCTGGAGAAGTGGCTTTTTAAAACAAAGCCAGGATTACAAAGGATTTATGAGTGCAAGGTCTCAGTTGCTTGCCTATGGAATGTTTATTTTGGGGAGAAAAATGTAATTTCTTTTCCTTAAGGGGAAGATATTAATATAAACATTTCTCCAGAGTACAAACACATCAAATAATGCCAGTGGAGTAATATTTTGAGTAGTTGAGTCAAAAAGAATCCACGGTCAATCTCTGTGTTGAAACAATTGGGAATCTCACTTCACAGAGAGGTGGGAGGTGGGGAGGGGATCAGAGAGAGCCCAAGTCCTCCCAAAATGCTGGAGTTGATAAAGCCAACCTCAGCTGTATTAGTTTTTCTTTAGATATTAAACAAATAAGACAGCATGTTTTTTTCAGTTATCTTTCAAGGAGACCACGGACCAAAGATAGCATGTAAAAAAATTGCAAAGATATTTGGATAGTATAAGGAGTGTGTGCAAAGTTGGGGACAATCTTTGTTGAAGGATGAAAGAAAAAAAGATCTGAAAGCAGTGCATCTTACCCACATATCTTAGCTCAAGCAAGACTTGAAACAGCAAAAGCCATACAAGTTCCCAAGGCCTCTGTAATGTCTACAGTGAAATAGAGCCAACCAACATGGTGGGGAATGGTCAGAGGAGCAACCAGAAGGTAGACTGCTTTTCTGACGTGAAATACCAAATTCATCCTTTGAAGAAGTGGTTGAAAAGGGTAGAGGGTAATTGTGACACTGCGTTGTTAAGAATGGACTTCCCAAGTTCTTTCCTGTCACAGAAGTGCCCTCATCCTCCTTGGTTTATCTCGCCTTTTCTAGTGCCATCCACCCTGCCACCTCTTGGTTAATCTTGTCTTTCCTAGTGCCATTCATCCTGTCACCACTGTCCAGCTAAGGAGCTGCGTGAGGGTCTTGCATTTCCTTTACCTGAGAGCCCAACACTAGGCAAATCTCATGAACCCTAGTGAAGGTTCGTGGTTCCAGCTGGTCCTCCAGATAGCTGTGAGTGGGACTGCTGAATGCCCTTCTGCCATGGGCCAATTCTTGCTTTGTCTCTTGCTGACTAACACTTGGTGACCCATAGTAAACCAATGGTTTCATTGTCTTAAGTTTCACTTGGAAGTATCTCCTTGTTAACATACTCTTTAAAGCCTTTTGTTCTATGGTAGGATCCTATCTCTTTACACATCAGTACTGCCTACCACTTCATTTTTTTAGTAGAGACTCCTATATCCTTCATACTGGTAGAGATCATGATCACATTTTTTGAAGATTTTATTTATTTATTCATGAGCAACACACACACAGAGAAAGAGAGAGGCAGAGACACAGGCAGAGGGAGAAGCAGGCTCCATGCAGGGAGCCCGATGTGGGACTCAATCCCGGGTCTCCAGGATCACACCCTGGGTTGAATGCGGCACTAAACCGCTGAGCCACCTGGACTGCCCAAACCGCTGAGCCACTCGGGCTGCCCTCATGATCACATTTTAATGGGCTTCTTTCCTTTGTCAGTGTACACAGGTTCCCTTCTGGCAAAGACTCAAGTAGGAGACTCTGACCTCCCCCTTTGAGGCTTCAAGCTTCCTTCTCCCACTATAACCTCTGTAGGTTCTTTACAGAAACATTTTCAAAACCATTCATGTCAACAACACACCTTTCATGCATATAGTCTGACAGCGCTATGCAAACAGATCAAAACAGCACAAAACAGCTGGGAGCATGGCAGAAAAAGGGAATGTGTAACACGTGGCTTTGGAAAATTTTAGTAGGGAAGCAGCCCGGTGTGTATGAGATGCAGAGGGAGTTGTCAGTGATCGGTGAACATAACCATCGGGAGATGAATGGCTCTGTAAGCTCATACTCATGGAAGATGGAGAGGTCTGTAGGGGAGCGCCTGGCAGGGGGTCTGGGGAGAGCAGGGCAGTACCATGCAGTGCCCTGGATGTGAGCAGAGAAATCAAGTCAATACTTTACCAATAGCAGTGAGGCTTCTTAAGTACAGATGTTATGTGGGGAAAACTGTCAAAACACCCTGCAATATATCCAGATTTGGGAGTGATTAGCATGCGCAACTATTTCTTCCAAGCCCATAACTGCATGTTTAGTAGGAAGCAACATTTTAAAACAGTCTTCCCCCACCCTCCAAAGCTGAGGCCAAAGCAGTGCTCACTCTTATGTGCAGGAAAGCCGTATCAACATCCCACCAATGCCACCAAACCCTGAGAGACTCAAAACTTGAGTCTTAAAAAATGGTTGGTTCTTCTATATCACGATACAAATATCATGGAGGACCTTGGTCCTGCCATAGAAGGTTGTGGGTTATCATCCAATAGGAACTGGCTGTTTTTCATTCAACTCACCCCATTTTCTATACTTAGCACTCTATGGTCCCTGTAATATACTCTTCCATCTCTCACAATCATCAGAAAAAGTTGAATGCATGTGAAATCGGGTGAAGCACAAGTAATTTATTAGAAGAAATAGCTTAAGCAACCTTATTTAACTCCTGGTCAATGACAGCAGGAAGCATTGACATAAAGAAGGCTTGCTGAACAGGAGGAGGAGAAACTGTGGTAATAAATTCCCTCCTAACACCATCTCTCATCCTCATTCCTCTTTGGCTTTCCCTGAAGCTAAATGACAGAGGAACTTCCTGCACTGTTCACTTTTTCTTCTGAGAGCAACACTAGCTGTAGATAGAAGAAAGCCTCCCTATCAGCTTGAATGCCAGATGGAAGGTCTCTGGGATTAACCTCCCTGACTCTTCTGAAACAAATGTAATTAGCAAGATCATTCCACCCCAACAGGAAAAGGAGTTTACCCAGACTGCTTGGCAATCCTCTTTGAATCTATAAAGGTACAAGGACTTGTCAAGTCACTTATCCAATAGTAATAAGCGATCATTCAATCATTTCTTCCAGCAATATTAACTGATAATGTACTATGTATTGGGTACTCTCCTAGACATTGAGATATAGCAATTAATTAAAGATACAAATCACTGTCCTTGTGCTTATTTTGTATTCTAGTGGAGAGCAGAGACAATAAGCAAGAATAGAGTAAACTATGTAGTGGGTTAGGTACTGACAAGTGCCAAACAAGGAATATAGCTGGAAAGGGGGGACAGAAATATTAGGGACAGAAGATGCTTTTGGAATGAGGTGACCAGGGAGAAGGGAAGTGAGGGAGCTAACATGCTATCTGGGGGGAGAAGAGAAGTGAGGGAGCTAACATGCTGCTATCTGGGGGTGACATGGGGGGTGGGGAACACTGTGGAAAAGGAAACAGCTGGTGCAAAGGCCCTGAGGCAGGAAGTCTCCCTGAGGGTGAGGCGATGGGTGAAAAAGCAGGAGCTGAGCTCAGGGAGGCAAAAGTGGACCAAGGTAGGAGGGCCTCATGGGATCTGGTTCTTATTTTGAACAAACATTAGGGGGTTTTGAGCAGAATGACAAGATATAAACTATGTTTAAACAGGACTTCCTCACCGCTATAATGAGAAATGACTAAATGGTGTGTGTGTGTGGGAAATGTCAGGGGGAAGATGCAGAAGGATGGGACCAATGAAAAGGTAATCCCAGGAGAGATGATATGACTTTAACCTAGGAGCAGCGCAGGTGGTGAGAAGTGGCCACTTTCCATATATATATATATATATGTATGGGGTGGGGTGGGAGGAGCCAGCAGGATTTGCTCATGGACCGAGTGTGGGACATGACCAAGAGGTATCAAGAATGATGTCAGAGTATTTGCCCTGAGCAAGTCTGTCTTCCCTGCTCCTGGTGCTGACATGTGGAGTTGAGCATTTCTAACACCGAATTGTAATTATTTATATTGCTGACTTCCCCACTGTACCATAAGTTTCATTTATCAGGGCTTCTGTCCCCTTCCTATTGTGTGCCACACAGTGCTTGTGACAAAAAGAAGCCCCTGATGACTGTGTATCAAAAAAAAAAAAAAAAAAAAAAAAAAAAAAAGGCCTTATAGATACTGAAGGATAAAGGGCATAGATGTAAATGTGTCTGTAGTCCTAAAATCTAAAAGAAATGAGTTTAGGTCTAAAATAAGTCAGTTCAGGAATATGTTAGGGTTTTAATAAGGAGTGAAAACAGTATGTGAGCTATTATATTTCTTCAGACAATTACTGCTGAAAGGCATATAATATCTCTGGTATACAGCAGAGAATAACCAGTTAATATACATTTTTTAATTATTGGAATTTATCTAAAAAATCCATTTACCCCATCTAATTGGATACTTTCATAACACCAAGATAATTATGGATTAATGATCTCTTCATGGAACCAGATTATCTCTAGGAGCAAAGGAAGTGGAGAGAAACAGGCAGGTTACTTTCGGGAAGTAACATAGAATTAAGGCTGAAGGGAGTAAGTACCCTCCATATCACAGGTCATCTTATTTTTTATTTTTTGTTTCTTAAAGATTTTATTTATTCATTTGAAAGAGAGAGAACATGCGTGAGCAGGGGGAGGGGCAGAGGGAAAGGGAGAAGCAGAGTCCCTGCTGAGCAGGAGGCCTGATGCAGGGCTGGTTGATCCCAGGACCTCAGGATCATGACCTGAGCTGAAGTCAGACACATAACCATCAGAGCCACCCAGGCACCCTAACCATCATGTTTTTAAAAAAACATGGCAAAAACTAAAAAAATTATAAAAACCCAAACCCCCCAAAACAAGACAACCCCCCCCCCCAAGTAAAGCAGAAAGATAGCCAAGGTGATAAGTTGAAAAGACTATTTGCTAATTTTCTTTATCTTTCTATAATTCAGCACTCTGTCCTTCTGACTATATTCTCTAGGCTGGGGGCATAGGGGGGTTTCCAGGGAGAGAAGAAAGTGGTGGAATGGTTTTGGACACCTAATGAAAGGCCAAAATTCAAATTGTTGATAAGATTCACTAAGAAAAATATCTGTGTAAATGTCCTGTGAACCCTGCATACCAATTATTGTCAGACAAACATGACTGTGGGTTCCAAAGTCACCAAAGATGTATCTTGCACGTTGCAGCTAATAAGAATGGCGGAACATTCTCATCAAGGGAGGTTTTCCTTTTGGCTTCCCAGCTTGTGTCCTTTATTGAAACGTTAACTGCTGAAAGCTAGCGATAGAATTATCCCCTGAAGACACTGCAGAATTACTCCACAGTCTCTTTCTTCTTACCACTTAATTTAAAAGGGAAAACTGCACTGGCTGAAATATATTTCTTCATCACAACATTCCAGTATAAAAACACCACAAACTGATGAAAAGTCAATGCACTTAGCTATTACTTGACCCAACTTGTCAAGCTTGCAGCTATTAAGCAGTAATAGGAAAAAAAAGGTAAAAAGAAGGCACAATGCAAGACATCAATAGATTGAACAATGCATATGTCCCTTATTCTCTCTACCCATGTCAGTGGCCTCATTATTTATGTTTCTATGGCACCTTGTGGGACATCAATGCTTTTCCGGCCTGAATCACGAGGGACTGTCTTTCCTAGCCATGTGACCAATGTTTGGGCAGCAGCCAGCCTCCTTCCAGGTCCTGGAGCATGAGTGACCCCAGCCATCAATCCAAGACCTGTTGCTATCTCATTTGGCACTGCTGTTTCACAAGGACAAATTCATCCTGGGGACAGGGCTCGGTTGGATAAAGAAATCCCAGTTTTCTGGCGTTTTGTCTTCTGGTCACAATACAAGATGGACCAGTTCAGAGCAGGAAGGACAGTGTGGGACAGCAGGCCAAGGGTGGCACAGAGCATGGCTTATTTTCTGTGTGCCGGATGATATCACTGCAATCCTATGCTGATTGTTTTGGTGCAGAATCTATACATTTCCACCACATTTAAGTGTTTGAATCATTTGTATGCATTTAGTCTAATGCATTTTTGTTCATCTGTTTTGAGTAAGCCCAAAGCAGTAATAATGCACCTTCAATTTTTCTACTTAATGCCCTCGTCTTTGGGCAAATGGACTTAAAGTGAGCAAATATGTATACAGATATATCTATATACATATTTTATAAAAATATATTTATAATAGAAATAAATAATTATGTATATTACAAAATGATTCATGTAAAGATCTTGAAATGACACCCAGAAAAGAAACAACCTACAATGGGAAAATTGTTAGTATTAATACAAGTTATCTTCTGTTTAAGAATACTCATTCAACCAAGGCTTTTTGAAAAGAACTTACAAATCTAAAAATCTGAGGGGAAGAGGTTGTATTGGGGATGTGGCTCAGAGTACCTCTCTCCTTTTTCTCCTGGCCTTACAGCACATCTTTTCATTTGCTAATTCATTAAGGAGAGCCTAGGTACCAGTGTTTTCCATCCTTACCACCCTCATGGTGGTACATGATTTGTGATTCTTACTATAAAAAAGTGCAAATATAATATTCAATCTAGTAGAATAGTTTGGAGTTTCGTTACAGTGATATTTCCTTGTAAACGCCTTAGAAGATCCTGCCATGTATAAGACTGATTGATTATATACATTATAATTGTTAGCTAACATTTATTAAGCTCTTCTCATGTTCCAGAACCTTGGCATTGGAGAGTAAACATAAAATTCCTGTTCTACAGATACTAGGAATAACAGCATATGGGCAACAGAAGAAGATGATGAAGGAGCCCATTTTCAAACAGTGTGAGCATGGCTATGGTAGAGATTTGCCAAGATGCCTGTGGAACATAAAGGAGAGACATTTCACCTGGATTCCAAAAGTGACAGGGAGGGGGAGAGAGTATGGAGGGAACTTCTGGGAGTTTGTGACTCTTGTTCTAAATTCTTAGAATAGTCATGGTAATTAACTAGGTAAAGAATAGGTGGGTGGGGGTGTAATTTCCATGTGGATGTAGTGTGTGTTTGTGGGCCTACAGGCTACAGAGAATGCAGAACTGAAAAGAGTCTGTTGTGTCTGGAGCAAGACATGAGGCTGGACAGGCAGGCTGGGACTCAGTCCAGGGAAACCAAGCGGGGTGGAACCTCGAACCTGACAGGCAGCGACCTAAAGGACACCCCTAGCCCACCTCTGCACCCAATTCTCAGCCAGGGTGACTGCTTACAAAATGGACAAGGTCATTTGTATACTCCCACAGGTTATCACTGTACTCTCCAGTTCCAGAAGGAACCAACTACAAAAGCCCATATTGTTACTATTTGAGGGAGAAACAGGGAAACAGAAAACTTTCAGGGAACATGGTGTCCTCTATTCAGCTGTCACAGGGCACCTGGTCCAATGTATCTTCTCTGAAAAAGATACAAACATAACCACGGCCAAAGTCACAGGCCTCTTGGTCAGACTGATGCACACAGCTGAGGGCTTATCTCTGGGGAAGGGGAGTCAGCATGATTTGGGGAAAATCTGATAGTGTTCCATCACTGAGCTTTGAGATTCTAGAGCCATTCCATTTCTCACAGTCATCTCTTCAGGAACTGGTCCCAATTTTTTTCCTCCTAAGTTCACACAAATGATTTGTATTTTCAATATGAATTAACTTTAAGTTCTTTAAATAATTAAAACATATGTTGTCTACCATGCACATTTCATAAATTACTTTGCCCATAAAAATACCTTCATTAAAAAAAATACTTGAGGTATACCATTTAAATCCAATAAACCTTGTAGACTTAAAGGGTCCAGTCTGATTAGTTCTAACATCCATGTGCACCCCAATAACTATCATCCCAATCAAAGCAACAAACATTTCCATCACCTCCAAAGTTTCCTTGTGTCCCTTGGTAATCCATCTGTCCCCCTCCCTCTTCTTTTCCAGGCAACCAGTGATCTACTTTCTGTCACCATGGATTGCATTTTCCAGAATTTTATAAATGGAATCACACAGTCTGTGCACCTTCCCTCTGCTTTCATTCACTCAAGAGCTCTGTCTCTAATCTTAAAGAGATTCTTCCCTTTTGGCTGAGGTTCAGTAAACAGTGTTATAATCATGATGATTCCATGACAGTGTGTAACAAAGCATGGCTTGTGGACCACCTGCTTTATAATTATCCAGGGACTGGCTAAAATTTCCTGCTTTACCTCTCCCTAGAACTCTGACATCAGAATAACCACCATGGGCAGGCATTCTCAAACCTGTAGTTTAGTCTAACCTCTTGGGGAACAGCTATTCCTGATCCTTGGTCTAGCTAGCTCTTCTCTCCTTCCAAGTCTTTCTACTTGTTTTTTTTTTTTTTTTCTTTTCTTTCTTTTATCTTTAAGTGGGATGTTTGGGTTACTTTTCCATGTATTATGTACATTGTAAACTTTTGTCCTTATGCTGCTTTGCTTCCTATTTCTCAAGTCCACCATTGGGGCCAGGACTTAGGTGAAGAGAATACTGAGAGTGAGTGGGACTCTTTTATCTCAGATGCAAAATTCAGCGAGGTGCCAAAAAATTGCAAACCAGATGCCTACTTTATTTTTCAAAGAATGAATAAGGCAAAAAAAAAAAAATCTGTGAACAAAATGTCAAAATTTTAAATAAAGTCAGGACCAGTCACAGTGCCATGCTGAGCCATACTGAACTTGAAAGAAAAAATCAGTGATCCTATCTTTTAAGAGTTATTACTATTTTTATTTTATGCCCAAGGTGAGAGCTCGTTGCCTCAGCCTAGTCTTGGCCCAGGCCCACCTCTGCTTGATAGATTTCCCCGTCCAATAGGCTTTTTGCTGTCCTGAAATCATCATTAGAATGTTACTTCTGGCCCAGCGTTTATAACGTGCTGTGGACAAGAAGAGCTAATTCAAAGCACTCTATGTAGACCCATTAGATGCTTCCTACTTTTCCCCTTTCCATTAACCACAAGTACAGACAATCCTAGACAAAGACAAAACACTGGTCGCTCACAGTCGTGAATTTTTAAAAGAGCCTCAACCGACCATTCAAAATGGAATGTATTCGTGGTATGTCTGATTACATGTGCCTTCAACGTGAAACTAGACCTATCTCACCTAAACAGACACACAGAAACCATAGCTCTGATTAATGTTATCATTTAAAACATGTACTGTACCTCCCATAGGAGCTAACAACATTTGAGAAAAATCAATGTGGAAGAATAATCTGTATTAATAAATGAGTTCCAACTGAACAGAAAATATGTCTAGAAACGGTGGGGTATGAGGGTAAGGTTCTGGAGACTTTAGTTAAATGTTTAGGGGAAAGCATGCCATGGAGAGTACTCATGGCTCCCACTCACTTTCAAAAAGTTCACTTGGATGTATCGTGTTTACTGAAAGTCAAGCACTTGTGTTTAGCTAAAGAATGAAGCCATTTGTTATGTATTAAAGAACTTAAGGGCCACAATGGCACACAAGAGCTGGTGACAGATGGGGAATGCTGGTCTTCACTGTCCACAGAGAACAGCATAAGAATCAGACTGGACCAGGAATAAATTCAAGGTAAGTTTGTCATTAGTCATCATTTCCAGCCATAACAGCATGGTAGAAAGGGAAGTTATGGGCTCTGGAGTCAGAGAACTAAAGGAAAAGTTCACTTCTAGTCTTTCCTAGCTGCCTGACCTTGGCCCCTTCTGCGCCTGTTTGCTTAAATGTGAATGAGCCTACTTTGCAGGGTCACCAAAAGAATGAAATGGTAGAGCATCGGACACAGGCCTGGCTCATAGGAAGCCTTGATCAAACTGTAGCTGTTATCACCACCTCCAGCACTGTAGGCTGTATGACGTATTTGAAGGTTATCTGATCCGGAGAGAGATCAACGGTGGAGGTTTTCAAGGAAACAACGAAATTTGTAGTTATTTATGTGTGGTGTGACTACAGGAGAGGGGCAGAGGGCCCAGATGTCCTGTGGGAAGCAGAGCCCATCCTCTCTGTCTGCATACTCCGTGCCAGGTATGTAGCCTCGAACATTTCATTCTTATAATGGGCCTGGGGAAAAATATCTGGAGCCATAGCCCTTTAAAAAGAGGCAGTCTTCTTGCCAAAAAAGAGCAGTTAATCACAGTCATGGTTACTAGGTACAGTTTTGTTCTTGATATTTTAAAAGATCCAGAAAAGAGCTTCAAAGGTTCATCCAAAGTGGGCAGAAAGTAGGTGGTGGGAAGGAAGGCTACAAGGAATTGGAGTCATTCACTCCAGGCAAGAGAGGGTTTGACAGATGCCAGATGTGTTAAGTGTTAGGATGCTCACACTGCTCTGCTAGCTCTTCTCTCCATTGAATAATAGAAGGACTCCTATGCTCAATGTTTTTCCTTGGTTGGATGATTTCCCTTCCTGAAGCAAAGGGGTCAACCAGGCGACCTTGTGAGATCTCTTTTAAGCCTTTGCACAAATATGGAGAGCAAAGAGACACCCAGCTCATCGATGCGGGGGTGGGTTCCAGCTGCCTCTGTGTAAAGTGAGGTTGAGGGAGCTTGGCACAGAAAAACGGGTGGGAGCCAGGAGTCAGGCAGAGGTGGGTTTGACTCTGCCTCTGAAACTCACTCTTGGAGAAGTTATGGTAGTAAAAGAACTCAACTCTGTCCTCAGCTGTAGCTGGAGATAATCTCTGCCTTCTAGGGTTCCTGAAAGGATTAACTGAAATAATGTTGGCAAAGCACCTAATATTTTGACTGGCACATGTAAGCCTTTGATAAATTGGAGCTGTTATTCTGGTTGGTTAAAAAAATGGGTTGAAAAAATAATGCCCTTCGGCTTATAGTTATATCATGCTAGGATAGTTACAAATTCAGGTAGGCAGACCAACACCATGTTGGCCCACAGGATCCATGCTGCCAAGTAGAGCCTGTCCATTCCAGAGGATGTTTGAGGGGACACCTTAGTAACTACCCTGGTGCTAAGAAGCAGAGGACGCTGAAGACAAGGTCTTAGGCATCTTCCTAGGGCTCTGGTTTCGATCACTGTCATCACAAGAATCAAAGGAATTATTTTAAAGAGATTCCAAATACATTTCCTACATTACCAGGTCTAAGTAATATACCATGTCCTACTGACTTGTCATTCACATCAAACGCAGTAAAAACATTCATCAAAAAGCAGGTTTGCAAACCAAACTGATTGTCAAAAATGTAATTAGTAGGATTTTTTTCCTTCATGAATGGTACAAAGCTAAAAATGGAAGTCACAAAGAAGTTAACCAGCACTTGCAAAACAGTGAAATACAGTGGCCAGCACGCTATACCAAGTAAAAGGAACTCCTTTTATGATCAGACTCTTCTACAAAATGTAATTTCTTGGTGCTACATCAATGTGTAATTACATATTTAGTGTTACAGAAAGATGCTGGAGGCTGAGAGAGAACGGCTCTGGTTTCTGTTCTTGACCCGTGGTGGGGTCTGTGGCAGGACGCCTGCAGGCTGTGGAGAACCAGAGAAGACAGAGGAAACACAAGGTACAAACAAGCACAGAAACTGAGGCCCATGGAGAGCTCAACCAGAAACACAGGAGTGTTTCCTGAAGCCCCTCTGTGTCACAAGGAGAATCGAACTTGGCTTGAAAAACGCATCCTGTTTCCATCAAAAGGGGAACAGGTTAGAGCTGATAGAACCAAACACCACAGACAGGAGAGCAGGACAATGCAAGTTGAACTGATGGAGTCGCATGAACAAGCAGCTTATTTTTGTTGGGAGTGAACAAACACAGGCATGCCACGTTGTAAAATGACTCCAGATACATCAGGGAGCTGGCTGGATGAGGCCTAGTGGAGGTGCCTGTCAACGTGAGATCTATGCAGGCCATCGTGCCATTAAATCAGTCCCAAGCAGGAATCTCAAACAATGGAGCAGCCCTTATATAACCAAAAGATAAGAGTTACATTATGGGGCCAAGTGAAAACTCGTTCTCTTAACTGCATAAAATTCAAGTGGCAACAAGCCTCTGAGCTGGTTACACAGTCTGTAGCTGTTAAACCCAAACACCTCAGTAAGTTCACCACCAGGTCCATTGTTTTCAGAGAGCTTTTTAAAAGTGAGGATACAAAATGTCCACAGAAATCTATTGCATCCATCCTTACTTTGCTTGAAGTCATCATTTTATGCCGCTTTCTTACAACCGTAGATGTTACAAATCCGACTGCATGGTACTTACATACATGGTACTTTATCACAATTTTGGGTAAATGTGGAATAATAGGGTAAAAGAAAAAAATAAAAATGGCATCAAACAGAAGAATCAAGAACACCACAGAAAGAAAAGAAATGATAAAACAGGAAGTTCGAGGAGAAGAAAAATATCTACAACACTGGATATTAATTAGCCTCAAAATCCTCACTACCAAGGGGGCATTAAAAGCAATGTTTACTTGTCATATGCCTCTCTCTGAGTCCCCATGAACAAACTGGTCTAAATGGCAGATTCTTTCAGCGAATAACTTCTCAGGAATGGGACTAACCCTTTCCTCAAGTTTATGCAGTATTTTAGACCATGTGGACAAATGCCAATAAAAGTCCATTCAGAGCCCTCAGAGAGCTACCACCTTGAAGAAAGAGAGATACCTTTAGAAATGCTTATCTCAGTATGGAGGAGGAACTCATGGGATGGAGTATCTAATCCAATCCTGTGAGGCAGCATGACATTCGATGTTAACAGGGGGCAACTTATCCATGACATCTAAATCTAAACTTAAGATGAAATGTGTTCATCTACAATTAAGTGGTAAGAACATCTCCTCCTTATCTGGATTTTGATAGCTTATAATACATTCACCAAAAGAGATCTTAAGTTACGGTGACAAAAAGAAGTTGCTAAGTATTTTAAGGTACTTTGACATGTTCCTAATCATATCGGTGTCCTTCTAGATTTACTACAGGGATTTCACCGGATTTTTCCTTCTTCTGGGTTTTTACTTGATTTTTCATGTAAAATAGACAGCACTTCGGTTCATTTTGGAAATGTGCCTCATGAAGGATTTCAGAGATATTTTTCTTTCTTTTTAAAAACGACCTTCAAATAAAAATAATAGACTTTTCAGATAACAAAGCCCAAAGCAAATAACATCATACTCTGCTAATATGGTCATGAAAAGACCAAAGAGACCTTCTGAAGTGGAGTGGGCAAGTGCTAAAATAACTTAAAACATTCTAGCAAAACGTAAATAAAGTACCATTCAGGAAAACAGCAATCGAAGCAGCCCAGGGCTAGAGAGCACACCAGAATTCTCCAAAATCTTCCCAAGTTAACTAACAGTCGTTGTTTTAAAGGAGGGACTTCCTGGGAGGGACCTAGTGTCAAGGCAGACTGCTTTTTTTGACATCAGAAAACAATACCATTTTTTCCCCTTTTTTTTTCTTAAACGCAGCTGCAGAACCCAACACGTTTCAAGGCCATATGATGGGACTTTCTTTTGTTGATTATGAAGCAGCTGCCGGTTTTGGAAAGGAAATTGTACTCAAGCTTAACTGCACTGAACTGGTCTTGGTTTACCTGCCATATGCAAAACGCCTGTCTTTGTGATGATCTCCAAAAGTGTCCCAAAGCCTGAGAGAGACGCTCACTTCATCAACAACATCCCGGGAACGCTCCAGGACCTGCAGGAGAGACAGGGCATTCCTGCTCAGTGACATTCAGAGGCTCCTCAGGAAAAAGACACTCAGCACCTTCAACCCCACTTGTTCCACATGCATTTAGTTTTCCCCCTTCCTTCTAATAGGACTTGAGCTAAGTCCTAATTCTCTTCCTGGAATCACATGACTCAAACCCTCCTCATTCAGGACACTGCACCCCTCTTCCCAAGTGTGCATTTTGCTTTTGTTTTCTCTTGTGGCAGTGAAAACACCAGCTTCATTTTGTGTGCACAAATCACCCCTACCCCCTTTTGAAATCAGACTGGCAATAGCAGTGATGTGCCCTTGGAAGTGAAACTCAGCCCATCTTACCTCCTGGCACACTCGGTACTGGTCAATCGCCCACACGGTAGGCACATGGGTAGCCAGCAGCTGATACTGCGTTAGCGTCGTATTACACGCTCTGGCACAGATCAAGCGTGTCTTCCCCACGGCGTTGTCTCCCACGACCACACACTTGATGGTTTCAACGTTCGGTCTTTCGTAGTCCATGTCAGTGTCCATTTATAAAACTCTGTAAGAAGAGAGCGACAGAGCAATCAAGGACGGGAGGGGTCCAGGCCCTTCTTTGGAGGTACCCAAGCATAAGCAAGAAGTTTGGAAGTTCATATGAAACCTAATTCAAAGTCAAGTTTTCTATTTATGCCTCACACAAGTACAAAAACATCGCCGGACTGTTATTTTGACCCCAAACGGTTTATTCCGGTTAACATGTTATTTTCTCCTTGGTTTTCTCTAAACACAACCTGCCTACTGAAAATCCATCCAGGCAAGTCAGGACTGCTGGCACACATTTAGAGCTCACTAGCTACTCGTGTTGACCCACTAAAGAGACCGGTCACCTGCAGGTTTAACTAAGACATTGGGGCGTAAGCAATATTAGCGTCCCTGACAATATTAGCACCCACACCATCACAGTCTTCCACTGACTCAGTATCGCCCATTGAAAAGCAGTTTACTGTAGGTTCTACGCTATCATGGTGACTTAGAGGAGGATCCAAGGTGCAAGCAGAAAGGATTACTTGGCTTTAAAGAAGAGTAAACTGTAAAACTGAATTTTGATACATTCATAAAATTAATTTATATTTCTTCATCTATTTTTATTAAACAAATTCATAAAAACAGTATCCTAAAGTGGGGCACCATAAAGCAATATATTTTTGAATTCCCTTTCTCTCTGTGTTTTCATCAAGAATTCTGGAGCATATGGCAAAGAATGATTTTACTGGGATGGGAAGCTAGTTCGGAATCCTCCTGAAACCATCAGAAAAGGTTTAAGAGGGTTTGAATGAAGGGTCAAAAGGAAGAGAGAAAGCTGCTGTCAGTACTGTCTGCCCCCCCTTCCCTGACCCCACCCAAGGGCAGTGACCTCCAGAAATGCAAAGCAGAGTGCTTCCCCGCAGCAGCTGGAGGGGTGACCAACCATGTAAGACTTTTAAGATTTTAATGAATTATAATTGCTATTTCAAGGAAGTCTATTGTTAAACGAAGAAAACGGGTTAGATGGTCAGTTTTCTAAAAGATTTATTTATTATTTTAGAGAGAGACAAAGAGCTTGTGTGTGAGCAGGGGAGGGGCAGAGGGAGAGAAGCAGACTCCCTGCTGAGTGTGGAGCCCAATGGGGGACTTGATCTCAGGACTCTGAGATCATGACCTGAGCTGACATCAAGAGTCAGAAGCTTAACTGACTGAGCTACCCAGGCACCCCTGGATGGTCACTTTTAACAAGTTGATAGTGATTTTAATGGCCATAATGGTCAAGAAACTGTCCAGAGTAGGGCTTAATACATAACTGGGATTCAGAAAGTGTTTAAATCACCTGATTTGAGAAAACTGATAATTTGGATAATATGAGATTAAAGAGTATAGAGGGAGAGACAGAAAGATTATTAAATAGAATGAGTGCTTTTTCCCAGTTAGGACCACCTGAACACGAGATTGTCTCCTGTAACACCATCACAGGAGGTGTTAAACCTGAGGCTAGAGACTATTTGGCAAGAATTGAGTGAAATGATTCAAAGAACAGATGTGTGGTGAGGTTAGGATCTGGTCTGTGGTTCGAATGCTGCAGAGAGGCTTAAAATAGATACCTGTTCCCCACCTAGCAAATGCAGACTCTGAAGGTGCTGGGTGGAGAAAGAGGCTTAAGAAAAAAACCTTCAATTCTGATGATCATCCAGGTGAAGTGAGATGACTCCTCAAATTGATCTCTTCAAAATCTGGCCTGTGGTTTACTAGTTCCTGATTTCATCATATAATGTGGAATTAAGCCTGACTTTGGCATTAGATCAGTGGTCCTTAAATATCTGCCAGAGAACATTTAGCAAAGTCTGGTTGTCACAATGGGGTTGGAGGAGTGCTACTGGCTTCTAGTGGGTAAAGGCCAGAGATGCTTTGAAACACACTACAATACAAGGGACAGCCTCCATGACAAAGAATAATCTGGCCCCAAATGTCATAGCGCTGAGGTTGAGAAATCCCTGCCTTACAGGGGATGTGGGTTTGAATCCTGGTCTCCCCGTTTTCCAGCCCTTTGCCATTGGGCAAGATATTTGCATATTTAGCCTCAGCTTCCTCATCTGTTAAATAGGAATTCTAGTACCAGTCTCCTCAAGTAGTGAGGGCTAGGTGAACTGATGTACCTGACATAAGGATGACCCCAAAGATGCTAATCATGAGGGTGAAGGCAAACACTTTGAATTGACAAGAATGAGTTCAGGTGAAAGACCAGAATTAGATGCAAAATCATAAACCTAATAAACAGACATCTATTAAGAAAGGATACATTTTTAGTAGAGCAATTAAAGAGTAATTCATTGAAAAACAAAGAATGTTTAGTACAAGATGGAGCATAGCTGATGTTATGCAAAGAAGGCAGAAAAAGTTCTAGGTGGGAGTTGGACCTTGTTAGCTAAATGACAATGCAGTTGGGAAGGTAGGTTAAAAATAATTTTCTAGGGTATTTCTCAGTTCTAGAATAAACATGGTAACACTTGTTATTGATAAGAAACTTGATATGTTTTTGGTGATACTACTATGGGGTACCCTGTGTCAGAAAAACAGGATCTGTTTACAGCCCCACAACTCTGGAGGTGGAATATTTTGATTGTCCTAAGTGGTGGAAAACCCTTCTCTCTTTTTTTTAATTTTTTTAAGATTTTATTTGTTTATTCACAAGAGACACAGAGAGAGAGAGAGGCAGAGACACAGGCAGAGGGAGAAGCAGGCTCCATACAGGGAGCCTGATGTAGGACTCGATCCCGGGACTCCAAGATCATGCCCTGGCCCGAAGGCAGGCTCTAAACGGCTGAGCCACCCAGGGATCCCCTGAAAACCCTTCTCTTTTGGAAGCGAATTTTATCTTTTTAGGTAGATAAAAGTCATAGGGAGCCAGTCCTTAAAACTTGGGGGCATGTTTGGAAATAGACACACAAAAAATGTATGGTTGGTTTTCTTGTTGGCTTGCAACCTACTTTGGAAAGCAGCCTCCCAAAAGGAATCCCCCAAATAATTTAAATCATGGCAGTAATGGTGGCATAGCTGTGTAGCTTTCACAGAAGACTACTTTGAAGGGGATAAAAGCCTTCGGTTTGATATGAAGACTATGATTACAAAAATATCATTACTTATTTATAGACACATCTCATGAGTAGTCCTAAAAAGAATTTGTGTGTCAAAGGTGAGAATAACATCCGTGGATCCTCTAATTTTTAGCAATCGGCTCAAAACCGAAGTGGCTGCCAAAGGTGCTGAGCCTTGCAGAAAAGGGACGACAAGTAAGGGAAATAAAAGGCAGGGCTGAATTCAACACTCGTAGCCCAGTTCACCCACTTTAGACATGGAAGTTCCAGGAAGGGTTTTCTGGATTTCCAAAAGCTGAAAAATCTCGACTTTGGGGTAGAGATTTTATTCTGTGGTAATCTAAAAATACATCTACATGTGTATTGTGAACTGATTATCTGCTACACATAAACAAACATGAAATTGCGATAATTATAAAAGTATGCAATTTTGTCCTTCTTTACTTGTTATGGGCTCTAATTTATTCATATCTAGCACTCTTATGGTTGAATGAGCTCTGAGGACCATCTGCTTAATGATTATCTGGTTTCTGATTTTTATTTACCTAGAATGAGAGCAATAAATATTATTCATTTAACACTGTTACTAAATTTCACCACTATGGTAGATACGCATTTGTCTTTAGGTATCTATCTGAGGAGACAAAGAAAATAATAAAAGAAAAAGTCAGAAAGGACTGACATTGGTAACCTGTTACTATGGCAACTTTGTAATCTTAGTCAAAACTGACATGAACATCATTTCATACTTTCACTGAATCCTCAGGACATGGATGCTGACCAGTAAGTGCTGAAGAATGTATCAGCACATTCTGGACGTCAGAAGTGGGACATTTATTTAAGACTGGCAAACTGAACAGGACAATGTGGGGGTGTGGGTGGGAAGTGAGGACTTGGTGAGGTGGCATAGGGTGGCTGCCCCCTGGGGGCTGGGGCCACCATCCACCAGCTGCTTAGAGACTGTGGCTGTCCAATCACCCCACATGCCCACGTCACGATTACTGTCATCTTCTGGACTTCAGGTCCCTGCTCCCTGTCACCACCAAGTCGGCCTTCCTGCTGCGTCCACAGGGTGATGGATGCATCTGACACTCTAGCCTCACAGACCCTCCACCTCTTTGGCACCAATGACCTTCCCCACACACTACTTGAGCCCTGCATACTTTTGGTCACGTGCTGGATACTGTCAGCCAGAAACATTTTACCTTGGAAATCGTGTGTTTCAAAATCCTTCTCTCAAAGTAAAAACTCCTGTATCTTCACAGCCTGTGCTAGGAGAAATGTGGTCACGACAGCAACTCTCATCAGGAGATGGAATCTATTTCCCTTCATCTTGAATTTGAGCTAGCCTTGTGACTGTGTGGCCCAATCCCAAAGAATGTGGTGGTGATGTTGTGTGAGTTCCAGAGTCGGGGCTTCCAGAAGCCCTGCAGCTCCACCCTCACGCTATTGGAATGCTATCCTGAGGCTGTCATGTAAGGAAGCTGGCCTAGCCTAGCAGAGGAATGGAATTCACAGTGAGAATAATTGAGGTCGCCTTGCCTATGGCTTCACCGCATGCCATATAGTGGGCTACTTGAATCCTCTAGCCCAGACAACTCTCCAGCTGAATGAAGCTTTTTGAGTGAGCCCGGGTGAGGAATCCCCTAGCCAATCTCCAAATTTATGATTATTGTTTTAAACCACCAAGTTTTGGGGTGATTTGTTATGCATCAGCAATTAACGGAAACACATCCATTATACCTTGGGAAAAATCACCAGAACCTTGACTCCTCCTATTTTTTAAAAAATATCAGATTATAGGTCCCTTTTGGGTGGATGATCTTTCCTACCTAGGGTTGATGGATCATGCCAACTTTCTCCTCACCATCATCTTCCACACCTTTATTGTGTGTGTGGTAGGCAAAATAATGTCCCTCAAAGATGTTCATGTCCTAGTCTTTGGGATCTGCAAATATGTTCTGTTACATGGCATGGAGGAAATAGAGTAGCAGATGAAATTGAGCTGCTAATTGGCTGACTTTTGTATAAGGAGGTCATTCTGGATTGTGTGGGTAGGTCCAATGCAATCACTCAGGTTCTTTCACGTGGAAGAAAGAGGTAAAGATCAGAGTGTGAGAAATATATGAAGATGCTACACTGCTGGCTTTTGAAGGTGAAGGCAAGGGCCATGAACCAAGGAATGCAAGTGACCTCTAGGCATTGGAAAAGGAAAGAAGACATATTTTCTCCTAGAGCCTCCAGAAGGAATGCAGCCTACCAATATCTTCATTTTAGTCCAATGAAGCTCATTTTAGACTTTTAACCAACAGAACTATAAGATTATTTGCTTTAAGCTACAAAATTTTTGGTAATTTTTAAAAAAGGTTTTATTTATTTATTTTACAGAGAGAGAGAGAGAGAGAGAGAGCGCGCGCGCATGGGCACAATCAGGGGGAGGAGGGAAGGGAAGGAAGAGGAAAAGAATCCCAAGCAGACTGCTCCCTGAGAGCAGAGCCCAACTCAGGCTGGAAGTGGGGCTTGATCTCATAACCCTGAGATTGTGACCTGAGCCGAAATGAAGAGTCAGATGCTTAAGACTGAGCCATTCAGGCACCCCAAATTTTCGGTAACTTTTTACAACAGCAACAGCATGCTCTTGCCACACAAAATGGCCTCCTAAATTCTAAATGTTGTTTGCTACCTCAGTGCCTTTACACAGACTATTCCCCAGCCAAGTCTCTACCATTCTTTGCCTGGCAAATTCTGTTCATTGCTTAAAACCTTATTCAGATCTTACCTCCTCCAAAAGAGTCTTCCTATTTGCCCTGCCTCCACAAAGACTATTTACTTACTTCCTCCTCTGTTTCATAAATGGTTCTAGTAGGATCAATCACAATCAGAAATATCCATATAGACTCAATTTTTTTCTATATTAGCAAACTATAGAATGGTGGTTTGTGAAATTTTTGTTTTTCCTGTGGCTATACCTTCAAAGTGGCCATCTCATGCCCTTAATGAATCATCACGTATTTCTGAGGTACTACTATGTGCCAAAGTGCTTGGAATATAAGAGCATACCATGCCCTGCTTCTGTAAAGCTTTTTTTGACTATTCACTCAGGTCCACAGGTCCCCAATTTATTTGTGACTCTCTTCTAGGGACAGTCATAAGCCAAATAGTGACATAGCCAAATGTGAGCCTAGCTGCCCTGGTCTCCTGTTCAAATCATTTCTCTTCCCAGGGTGGTACTCTGTTCCCACCTTCAGTCCTTGAGATGATGGCCTTCCTGATGTCCTGTTCCTCTTTGAAGATACAGGCTCTTAGGAAGTGTCAGGCACAGCCACTATGGCTCCATCACACTATGGCTAGATGACCATCAGAGTCTTGTCTCCATAATTCAGTAATTGTGAGGCACTGTGGCTGAGGAAGTGCATGATATTCTTGTTTCCCCTGGATAGGTGCACTTTAGTACAGAGACATTCTTTGAGTCCAAGTGAGTGTGTAAGTCCCTTCTACTATGGGAAATTCAGATATCAGGAAGGGTGGGCAGGGAAGGCTTATCACTTGTTTACGACATCTTACTAGGCATCTTCTAATTCAAATCACCCCACCACTGGAATATGCCATCTCTAACCATCCCCTGCATTGTGTTTCTTGTTATGTTTGCTATTTGAATCAAAGCATGTGAGCAGTCTGCTTAAAGACAAAACTCTAAGGTCCAAAGAGAGGCCTTTGTACTTTCAGTTCCATTCAATTGTTCATAGATGGTTTGAATAATGCATTGCACTGCCGCTAAATTTTCTGGTCCTTTAGAAAAGCATGTAATCTGAACTTTAAGAAATAATTTAACCTGGTCGTTAAAAAATACTAGTGGAACAAATTTTAGTGTATTTGAAGAGTGAGCTCAGAAAGAAAAACTGGGAATTTTATAATGACAGAAACAAGAGAGAAATATTAAGAGTTGCATAATAACCATAGCCAACAGCCAAGTTTCGACTGTGCAGATTTCATTATCCTGAGCTCTTAATCACCAGTCCTAGGCAGGCAGGAGCTGCTCTGTGCATAATATAAACATCTCAGCTGGAATGGAGAGTGGGTCCAGATCTGGGAAGAGACCATCAGGGTTGGGCTGCACTTCCCTAAATCAGAAGTTTACAGAAACGTATCTCCAGGATAAAATTGCCTTTCATTGTTCAATCAACAATATTTTTTTCACCTGAGAGTTTTGATTAAAACAGAGAGTAAAAGTGTCTGAGTGACAGAAAGGACAGTGAATATAAGCCCAGGAATACAGATCATACAGAGGTACTTTTTAAAACATCCACTCATTATTCTCACCAGAGCCCTGTGATAATGGAGACCTATGCAAGATCACACTTTTCAATTTTTTAAAAAAACTCAATGTCAGTGGGGGAGGTGAGCCAGGATTAGAAATAAACTTGCTACATATCCATTGCTCTTAATAAATGCTGCCCCAGTTGAAAAACAAAGAACAGATAAAAAAATCTTAGCTTAAAAGATGCATAAAAATTCAAGATAGTTTTAAGAACCACCATAAGAAAACTATGTGCTACATTCTAGACATACTGGTTGACTTTTATCTACAAATTGCCAGGTTATGTCTCCTTTGGTGGCTTGACTCATCACTCTGCTCAGATGTCCTTTCTCATGCCCCCTGATCTTCCACTGAAATTGTTCTGCATCTTTAGGACTCAGACAGTCTTAATTAAAGAAATAATAGTCTCAACACCTAGTGCCAGGCCTACTGTACTGGTGTTCAGTGGTAAGCAAGCCAGGTGTGGTTCTTGCTCACTAGGACCTTGCAGTCAGGTGGGGAGAAACAGGTAGATGTAGTCATAAACTTGATTGAAGTTCCTTGAAGAAAAGCAAAAGGGTTATGAGAGAAAATAATGGGTGGCAGGTCTGCAGGAAAGACAAGGAAGGGAGACCTCTTTGAGGACGCCCCAGTTTCTTGATATCTGAAGAAGGAACAGGGCCCAGTCATGTGCTGGGAAAGAAGCGGGCCTGAAAAAGCTGGGGCCAGAGGAGCTGGAGACAGGAAGGTTAGAAAGGAGGCAGGAGCCACATCACACACAGTCTTATAGGCCAAGCAGGGAACTAGGGTTTTATTCTAAATGCAATGAGAAGCCACTGTGACATTGCAGGCAGAGGAGTAACAAGTTCTGATTTGCTTTTTAGAAGCATCACTGATACCACTGAGACTGCTGTGTGGGGAGCAGCAGCAGAAAGACCAGTTAGGATGCTCCCAGGTTCTCGGCGGGGGTGTGGGGGGTGTTGGGGAGGGGAGGATGCTTGGACCAGGAATCAGCAGAGATGGAACAAAGTAGACAGACACAAGTTATGCACTTAAAACATTATTCCTTTATACCACCTCCTAGGGTATTTACCAAATTTTGATTTGTAGTATTGACAATTATGCTTAAATGCATCTATTTTCTTCTACCTCACTAAGATTATACATTTTTGACAACAGAGACTGTTAATTCACCTTTAAACCCTCAAGTCTTTTCAATGCCTTGGCCATATGTGGTTTTCAATTAATATTTATTCAACAGGATATAAAAGTACAGCCATTCCACCTTCCTCAGGAAACCTTCCACCTGGATCTGGCAGTGAACTTGCACTCAGCTATCTCTGGTGACTGATCACTAAGCCTGTGGCCTCGAGAGCAGCAGCATGTGGCTAAGCCCGCAGTCAGTGAGAGGAACACCTTGAGGGACATCTGTGTGGCCCATCATGAGAGCGGTATTTGACAGATGGCATCACACCAGCCGTGGCTCCCCATCAGGAAGAGCATCAGTAACCATGGGAACCACCAGGGACCAAGGTCCAGGCCCCTCCACCAAATGATAAGGCAGGGGGCAGGAGGGAGTCCCAATATAGGCAGGCAAGAGCTTACAACTGAAATTGATTCAGGAAAAAAAAAAGGGAATATGATCATTTATTGTGCACTAGTGCCTAGAGCCAATTTATGAATCTTTATAATATTTACATTATAAGAGTCTCATAAAATTCCCACCAACTTTTGGACTTTAACATCCTCATTCAAGGGATTTCTAACTCTTTTGGTGAGGTCACTAATTGGCTGGGAAAGAAGGGAAAAATGGAGGCACATGTACCCACTCCCTATGGAGAAGGATTTATCATCGAAATGAAAGTGAATCTGGAATGAGGAAATTAAATCTCTGCTAGAAGACATCACAAGAGCCAATTAGTTGGACTTGAAGGAAGGACAGCATTGGAAGATTACATGCCTTGGATTCCCTGCTACATGGTCTTGCTGAAATTAACCTTATTCTCCACGAATTAGCAGACCCCATGACAGTACCAGAATATGGATAAAGAGTAACCATATATTAGAACTGGAAAGATTTCTGCCACATTCACTTCCATGGAGCCAATTGAGAAAGTCACTGAAGCCCAGCAGACTGCCCATGTTGACAGGGAAAAGAGCTGGGCTGGGAGGTAAGCAGGATGTCCATGGTCTGGAGTAATGGGAGCTGGCTTGACTTGGGACCGAGATGGGAGAAGCAGGCTGTGGAGCCCCTGGAAAGCCATAAGGCACCTGGTGTGCTGTCCTCAGAAAGGAGTGATCCCAGGGATTGACCCCTTACTGAAGACAAGCCAGGTAGACAGCACTGAGCAGGGGAAAGACTCATTTTGTTTTTCTTCTGCTAGCCTGCTTAACTAGACGGTTTCAATTTCAATGCTGCTACAGAAGTGATGGATCTTGTGAATGTGCGAGGGATGGGGCAGGAGTACAATCGCTAAGGATGACCACTGGTACATCTTGGCGGTGATATCCCTCACTATTGTTCTTATGTCAAAGCTCCACAGTTCCCTGGGCCTGTACACTACTGAAGAGCGTGGCCTATCCACTCTGGAACTGGGTGGGTTCATTACAGAGCCCCAATTTGGTCTCCAACAGAGCCCTGGAGATGCAAGCATCAGATATAATTCAGCCCTTGGCCACCAGAAATCTGTCTCTAGATGGATGACGTAAACAGAGACCATTTAACATATGATCTATTAAAAACCCTGACATGTAGAAAAGGACAAGCCGTTTAGCTAAAGACTTAGAAGAAAGGTCTTCTAGTTAAGTAGATGTGCTATAAGAAATAGCAAAAGAAAAAAGTTTTTAAAAAATATCTGAACCATGCAGTTGATCCTGCAAAAGAAGATAATGCAGTTGTGTAAACTTACAGCAGATGAAGCTCTAAGTACGCAATAAGACCAGATAAGTAAAGGCCACGTATACATGAGAAACAAGATCGCCAAAGTAAAAGTCATACTGGCAACAGTAAATAGCCTTGAAGATGTAGTAAATTGGATTAGCGAGGCACAGGCAAAACATGAGGAACTCTAAGGACAGAAGGAAGGCTCTAAGGACCATCTGAAAATGATGTCATGGAAGATGATGAGGAGGCTGACAGTAGATAAGCAATCCCCTGGATGCTATGGCTTCTAGGGGGAACTCAGGGAGTAAAGTGCGGCTGAATAGACCAAATTGTCCCAATACAAAAAGGAGGATGGGGCGCGGAGAAGAAGGAGAAAGTAAGAAGATGACTATACATGTCTCTATTTTTCAGTAAAATGTTTAAATATCGATGCCAGAGAAACTGTATAATAATCCTGCAAACACCTAAGCAAAACATCCTCTAAGACTAATGGCCAAAAAACATTTTTTTATAAAGAAATAATAATATGGATGACCACACACTTCACCAATACACTACTTTAAGACAAGAGAAAAACACATAGCCTTCACAGAAAAAGGACATAATAACAAGTTTCTGAATCTGGTCAAATTGTTATTTATGTAAAAGGATCATAAAGCTATTTTTAGATATCAAAGACTCAGGGAGCAAAAACTCAGATTTCTTTAAGGAATTAAACTGCTCAAAGATACTTGACAAAACACCCAGAGATAATTCAAAATTAAAAAAAAAAAAAAAAAGAGGGTATTTCAGTTTAAAAGGACTATGGAAACCAAAGCCAACTGAAAATATAAAACTAGCCTTCAATGTTATTTTGATTTTGGTTTCAAAATGGCATAGAAAAATTATCTGTAAATGATAATTTGGAAGGTAAAAAAGAGGGCAATTCATAAAATCATTACAGTAATAACGAACCTTCACAAACCAAAGGCATACAATAAAAATGAAGAAAACCTCTATAAGGAGAAACTAATGAAAATAACTGACATGTATGAGATAAAAAACCAGAATCAACATCAGATTAAGAAAGCAAAAACGGGTGGGGATCCCTGGGTGGCTCAGTGGTTTAACGCCTGCTTTCGGCTCAGGGCGTGATCCTGGAGTCTCGGGATCGAGTCCCACGTCGGGTTCCCTGCATGGAGCCTGCTTCTCCCTCTGCCTATGTCTCTGCCTCTCATGAATAAATAAATAATCTTTAAAAAAAAAAAAAGAAAGCAAAAATGGAAAACAACACATGGAGGCCTTGAATAGCATAAAAAGTAGTGATAAATGAACAGATCCCACATTAGAAAAAAAAAAAAAAAAAAAAACCTGAGAAGAGAGTGCACTTTCTTTTCAAGTGTTCTTGGCACACTTACAGAGGTTGACTAACCCACCAGAAGGACAAAAATCCCCCAAAGCAGAAGTTGTATCAACTAAATTCCCTAACCACAAAAAAATAAATGAAAAAGTTAAAAGGAAAGGTTTTATTAACAACAACAGCAACAAAAAACCTCAACCACTCGGAAATTTTTAAAAATATTTTCTGATACATCCACCTAAAGAAATGACTTCATAAACAGAAAATGTTTTAAAAGCAAATATATTTATCACATCTTTATTAAGAGTAAGAAAAAAAATGAAAACCACCCAAATCTATGACAAGTGAGGGAATAATAATTAAGGCCTTGCTAACTGATCTTGGGCCAATTACTTAATCTCTCTAAACTTCTATTTCCTTATCTGTAAACTGGGGATAATTGCCTCCCTGGATGCGTTGCTGTAAAGATTAAATTAGATAATGCTTGTAAAGTATTTTAATCACTATACCTCCCATCAAGAGAATGTCCAACAAGTCTTCTCTATTAAGATTGTAATTATTTAAAATCATGTTTATGTTGAGTTTTGCAATCATATGGAGAAGTGCTAATGTTACACTATCATGGGGCAAGTGCAGGATAGCAATCTAAAAAACACTGATGAAAACTATATAAAATAAGCAAATACATGCAAGTCAAATAGAATTGGGCCTCCTTGTTCTTTCACTCTAAGTACCATCTAAGCACAGTGACACAGCTAAAAGAAACATGAATGTGACTTTTAGAAAGCCAAGAAAAAACGTGGGTACTTAAGATTAACAGAGGGATGTGATTACCATGACCTTTCAGGCATCTTGCAGCAAAACTCCTGACAGGGCTGACTATGGCTCTCTGCTTCTTTCACTTCTATCTCCATCATTATTCCCTTCCATCATCTAAGTGGATCTCCCGTGGACCCACCCTTTTTTACTTTCAAGGGGAGGGGCAGAATGGATGGATATTAATATGTGAATACTTAAGATTTAATAGTTGTGTCTCCGTTATCAAAAGGGAAGCTGTTCTTCCTGCAACAGCAATATATGAAAGGTAAACTGGAAGGAAGGACACTCAACAGATAACAGTGACTGTTGTTGGTAACAGGGCTATAACTTGTCATTTTTCCACTTTTCTTTAGTTTCCAAATTTTCAATGATGAAAATATATTACCTTTTAAAAAAATGAGATAAAAGTCATTGTCAGAAAATACACCCTTTTAAAGTATACAATTCCAGGATTTTTGTTATGCCTACAAGACTATACAACCCTGTCCACTATCTAATTCTGAAACACTTTCATCATCCCAGAAAGAAAACATTGTGCCCATTAGCAGCCGACCTGTTCTCTCCCTTCAGCTCTAGAAACCACTAATTCGCTGTCTCTATGAATTTGCCTATTCTGGACTTTTTTTTTTTTTATTTAAGATTTTATTCATCCATTTTGAGAGAGAAAGAGAGAGAGAGAGAGAGGGCATGAGTGTGTGTGTGTGTGTGTGTGTGTGCGGGGGGGACAGAGGGAGAGGGAGAAAAGCAGGCTCCCCGCAGAGCAGGGAGCCCGATATGGGGCTCGATTTCACACCCCAGGATCATGACCTGCGCTGAAGGCAGACTCTTAAACCAATGAACCACCCAGGCACCCCCGGATATTTTTTATAAGGGAAATCATACAATATGCAGCCTTTTGCGTCTGTCTTCTATTGAGCACAATGCTTTCAAGTTCATTCATGTTACAGCATGTATTCGTGCTTCATTACTTTTTATGGATGAATAATATTCTTAAGCATATTCTTTAATTGGAGAGATATTTTGGCCTTTTAAAAAACTAATGAGTACATAAGTATAACCATTGATTGTGAATTCTAGTAAGACTACAGATACAAGACAATAATAATAAATGATTTTTTATGATGTATGAACTGTTCTTTAAAATCATATATTTATAAAGCTTGTGATGCTGTTAAACTTGTTTTTTTCTGACCCAAGGTCTCAACTAAAAAAAAAAAAAAAAACCCATAGGAATCTAAATGATAATCTAGCCGAATATCAGACAAAGAAATTTAACCATATAGAGACAGTGGTAGACACCCAAGACACCTTTATATTTCAAATAGAAGATAAAAAAAATTCTTGGCTTTTAAATTTTGAGTGTTCAGAGGAAATACTTATAGTAACAAAAATGAGCAATTTTAAGAAATTCTTTGGAACCATATCATATGAAATATTCTATGATAATCAATTGTAGTTAAGATACTTTAAGCTTGGGTCAATATAGTATAATTTAGCTTTACATTCATTAAAAGAAAAAAGAATTTCAAAATCTGTTTTTATGCATGCGGTATGTGTATTTGTATACCTGCAAATCACAAACATATAAATATTGATGCATGTTCAGTGCACAAATTTAATGTTATAATCTTTACTTGGAGAGGCAGATTCTACATATTTTTAGTTACAAGGGAAATAGCTTGATCAAAATCACTGCAGCTAGCTCTTATAAAGTTAAGGGTTCAGTGAAAAATCAAATTCTGTAAATGAATGACTTACCCAGGACATAAATTTGGAGCATTTCAAAGACACAGAGGGTGCAGTGAGGTGGTAAGCAGAAATGGGATGCTTCTGATATCCACTTCTTGATCTAAGTGCTGGTTATATAAGTATGTTTGGTTTTCACAAACTCATCAAACTGTATACTTGTGATCTGTATACAATTCTCTTTTATGTTATACTTAAATATATTTTTCTAAGGTTACAAGAATTGAAACAACAGAAGATACTATGCATTGATTTTGGAGGGCCCATGCGTGAACCTCAGCTAAGGGCTGGATCAGGAAGCTTTGTCAAGAATTAATAATTAAATACTGGTTAAATCCTCAGAGACATGTCAAAGTTGTAAGTGCTCATTTGAGAAAGCTAATATCAAGTCTGTAGACTAGATATGCTTAAAAATCCATCCTAATGAAGAAAAGTCTCTGTAGTGTTCTGTAGTCACTTGTTCATTGAAAGCATTCTCTAAAGATGTCACTGGGTCAGCTTCTGTAGTACCAGAGAGACCACTAGCTGTGAAACCTTCACATAGGATGACAATGAAGCAATTGCATTTAATCATTTAGGAGACTATAATATGCCAGTTAGGATTAGGTTATGCTCTGATTCAGACAAATGAAGAAAATTGTCTCCCCTACTCCCCTCCCAGGATTTCTTAGTAAAATTAGACCATAAATACAAAAGTGTTGGTGGACAAAAAAATACTCTTTAAAATCTCATATTTTATTGGAGGTTTCTGGCTGACATTAATGCATAGATTCCAGCTAATAATTTCAGGACATGTTCCTATAGCCTCCAACTCTAGGTAAGAGTTATTACATGAAAGATTGTACATTTTTAAAAAGCAGAATGAGAAACTGTTTGTGGGAGTGGAAAGTAATACCATTATTCTGTAGTGCACCTGACACTCAAAAGACTTTAAAATGTCCATAACTTTCATCCAATTATAAGACTTTATTCCTAGATAAATAATTAGGATATACAAAAAGATTCCATTAAAGGAATGTTATATCACTATTTGTGGAAACAAGATATTGGAAACAATTTTCGAAATCCAGCCACACAGTGGTTAAAAAAACCCCACAACACTAAATGTCCACAAAATAGGACAGTATACAGCCAACAAAAAATGTGTTATAAGTACATTTTTTGTCATATGTTCATGATAAACATTTAAATGAAAAAAGATCACAAAATAATATACAGAATAACATCATTCCTTAAAAATTATTTACCTAAACACATACTGCAACATTTGGGATAAAGAAACATTAAAATATTAATGCCAATTAGGATTATAAATTGATTTAAATTTTTCTCCTTTTTTTCCTATCTTATATATTTCATCTTTTCTATAATAACGAAAGAATTTTATAACAAAAAAATTTACAAAAAAGTGAGGATGGGGAGGGGATAGGAAAACCAGGGACTAGAATATTTGTGTGCAAATACATTCTTCCTTCATTATGTGGAATTAATACCTCCTCTCTGCATACCTTGAGAGCTTTATGTGAAGTGCCTTTCAGTGCCTGCTGCTCCTGGAACCTTTCTTTAAATACTGAGCAGCCATCTCACTCATCAACAATATCATCCTGCAGCTCCTGGTCATTCAGCTCCCTTGACTGAAATCAAAGGAACTAACATCTCAATAGACCCAAATGTACACACACAGAACTATACAGCCACTCAGCCTAGAACAATGTAGCAAGAATACACCTGCTGATCCCCAGGTATAGGAACAAGCCAAAGGGAAAACCTTCTCTAATCTTTCCAGATCAAGTCATCAGACTTTGGGAGATTTCAGTTCTCTTTCAGATGAGAGTTGCTGGTCTACTTCAAATAAATGGATTTTTAAAAATATTAGAATCTGAAATATTCAAAGGGTTCACTGTTGATTTTTGTTTGATATACACAAAAGGAAACAATTCCCCTTCTTTGAAGCCTCTTTCCAGGAGCCTTAATGATCAGCTGCCAAATTTAGCCTTGGCTGCATCTCCACTGTATCTATTATTCCTCTGTGCTATTGATGTGAGGCCAAATCTCATCCCTATTTAGAGTGCACAAGAGCCGGTGTCTTGATGAAAGGGGGAGTTGGTGAACGTAAATTGAAAAGAGCCCGGAGAACATACTGTAATGAATGGAAACACACAGCTTCATGGCTTATGGTCCTAAAATTACATTCACACAAAAGAATCAATAGCCTTGGTCATATTATATGAGAAATAAGAGAGGAGGGGGAGTTGTAGAGAAGGCAATCAAGAGATCAGATGCTTATTAAAATTATTGGGGGGATTTGTTTAGTTTTGCTTTAAGTACTGCTGCCTGTACAATAATATTCTTTTTTTAAAAAAAGGTTTAATTATTTTTTTAGTAATCTCCACACCCAACGTGGGGCTCAAACCCATGATCTCGAGATCAAGAGTCACACACTCTTCCGACTGAGCCAGCCAGGTGTCTCAAGAATATTCCTGACAGCACTATTCATAATAGCGAACAGCTGGAAACAACCCCCCAGCAGTAGGACGGATAAATAAATAATAAATTGAGCTCCAGGATACTACGCAGACTATAACAAAATGGATGAACTCCTGCTACATACATTATGAATAAACCTCGCAAACATAATATTGAGGAGAAGAAGCCAGACACTAAAGAGATTTTGTTTACGTAAACGTTCAAAAGCAGGCACAATGAGTCCATCGTATTAGAAGCCAAGATAGTGGTTACCTGGGTTGGGAAATGACTGGATAAGGATTTTAAAAGAGTTTCCGGGCGCTGGTGATTTTCTGTTTCTGTGCGCAGGTGCTGCTTATGTGTGTCTGTTCAGTTTGTGAAAATTCTTTTAAGTTATATACTTCTGATTTTTGTATTTTTCTTTAATAAGACACATGTCAATAAAAATGTTTTAAATTCAGATTCCTAGGCCCTAACAAAAATCTACTGACTGTAGATTATGGTTTTCCTGGATGTATTCCGATGCAAAGGTTGAGAATCACTCAACTGGATGATCTATATCTAGCGTTGTGCTGGAGCCAGCCCCCACTAGCTCATGAGAACTAGTTGTTAAATTTTCAGGATTTTTGCAAGCCTGTTAAAGCATAATGTATGGAGCTGTCAAGTCACTATGTTGTACACCTAAAATTAATGTAACATTTTGTGTCATTGTACTTCAATAAAAAATAAATAAACATAAATAAAATAGGGTCAGTATTAAAAACTAAATTATATAAAGTTTCAATTACATAAATTATACTAAAGACAAAGGTACTACTGAATACTCAATCTCATCTTTTTCTAATTATTTTATTGCATTTCACTGTTACCTACATTTTGAGGTTATTGATCCCAATTTTATTTGTATGGTGGAAATAGTATGCAGCAGTGGGCTACTGGGCCATCTCTCCCCAGCTTCACAATCAGTCACAACAATAGCTTGAAATTGGCCATGGTGGGAGTCTTTACACCACAGAAACTGGCAAGCAGTACAATTCAGGGCTTGCTTTGTTGCTTGTCTTGATTTAAGAAAATGATTAAAAAATGTTAACAATGCAGATTAATCTTAAAAGTGTATTACATGTGGAGCTGTTATATTGTCAATAGAAACTTTAAGGAGCTATCTTTACACTATTCAGAAGCTATTATCTCGTGCAGCAGAGAAGAGTCTATCTTTGATAAATGAGTAGAGTTCCGACATGTCTTTGTTGTTAAACTTTTATCTTGCTCATTAACATAAGGCAAAACATCAACCAACATTTATATGGGAATTACATCCCTTCATCAATTGTACTGCAGATAGGTTATGGATAAAACAGTTCAGCAAAACCCAACAAGCATTCGGTAAAACCCAACTGGCTTTATGGAATTTACAATAAAGAGTATTGTGTATTTTTTTATTATTTGCAAAGTGTGTGCTACATACATTCTTTATATCAGTAAAATTTATAATCGACTTATGTATGCACATAAATGCATTTTTCCCCCCAGAGAACAGGTTGATTTACTAGCACACTGCCGTGTACATCCCTTCCATGTTTAAGATTCCAGGACTGTCTATTATGATTTAAGAAACAAGCAAACAAAATAAGGTGGGAGTCTAACAGTCTGTAAGGCATGAGTTCCAGCATAGGCTATAGTAACACCTATACTTTAGACCTTCACTACTCAAAATATGGTCCTCAGACCAGCAGTTTTGGCATTGATGGGTAGCTTGTGAGAAGCGCATTGTCTCAGGTCCCACCTGAATCAGAATCTGCATTTTATCAAGATGCCCCAGTGATCTGTATGCACACCGAAGTCTGAGAAGCACTGCCTTAATAATAAACTCCTCGATATGAACTGAAATTTATATAACCAATCTAAGACTAGCAGTCAGGCTAGGGGCAATCTAGCAACTGGTCATCTCGAAGCAGCTAGTACCAGTTTGGCCACTTCACAGCATAGGAGACAACACATAACTGCCAGCCCTAAACCCAAAGAAAAGGATATACATCTTGCAATTTACCCTCGTCAAACACTCAGAGGGAAAGACTATGTCACTAGGAAAATAAAGGCCATCCTGGGCCACTTGGGATTATAAGTTTTTTAAAAAGGGGGAGAAAGTACAAGTAAGAAAAAACCACCACAGTGGCTTTCCTCCATGTATGTGACGAATAGGATGTGCTGCCAAAGACTTGGTTCCAAAAATCTGAAGCAGGGCAGCGAGTGCCACATGACACAGCGTGGCAGCTGGGGAGAGGAGTGTGATGAAACACTTCCCAGAGATGTAATTTAGGCCAGGGTAGTTATCAAGCGCTGAGGGTGAAAGGGGAAATTGTAGTGCTTATGTTTTTCCTATCGATAGATCCGTCAGCAACACACGACGAAAAGACAGGGCCAGAGCACAGACAGTACTTAATGCTTGAGTTAATTGAAATGACGGTAGGCAAGTCTCACGTATTTTGAAATTAAAAGCAAGAATGTTCTACTGGCAATAATATTCTCTGGAAGTATTTCTTAGTTACTTGGCTGAAAATATAGTAGTTGCTCTGAGATGCAAGGGTCTACCTGGAGAGCATGTCGGATACTTCAACAGTGTCTGGAAGGAAATGGGAGCCACAAATCTCCAAGAGGAGCCTGGTGTTACTTTGGTGGCAGATACTGAGGCAATTAAAATTATTCAAGTACATTGTGGCAACCCTAGAGCACAAGGAAAAAAAATGTCATTGTGACTGGGCCACTGGTACCCCAAGAGACCACTGGGCATGTTTTTTACCCAGGAAAAAAAGGTTACTCTAACAACCCCTTACAATATCAGAATTCAAACAGCTCTAGTTCATTTAAGGGGAAAAAAATGATAACATTTTCCTTTGAAATACTAGGAAGGCTAAGAGGAGAACTATCCCTTACTAAGTACCTACTATATGCGGTACATGTATGATTTCATAACATCTGTCTGAACAATTCTCTAAAAGACGTGATATGGTCCTTACTTTATAGGTTAGAAAAAAATGAGGTCCAAGAAGTATTTCCCTGTCACAGAGTTAGTGAGAAACCAGAGCTCCACAGACAAATGGAAAAGCTCCATACTTAATTAAGACAGATGGTTCACGGAGACAGGGTGGAAGGGATGGGAGTGGGGCTGCTTTAAGTCAGCAGGAAGACTGCTCTGCATCCACGTCAATGCAGAGAAGTGAGCTTTTTCTCGGTGCTCACTGTATCTTTACACTGTTGGAATCCTCTTATCTCCCATTTCTGGATGTATCTTAGGTTTCTGATGGATTTCATACTTGATAGTTGTAATTTTGGCTACGTGGGAGGGTTTGGAAGACTTGGCACTTTTCAGGCAATGCTTTATATTAGAATCAAGTCCTGCGCTGGGACTTGGGAACCTGGGTTCACTTCCAGCTGTGTCAGTTACTAACTAGGAGAGTGGGTAAACTAGATCACTTCTCTGGGAGGCAGTTTTTTTCACTTACATGAGGTCGTCTTACGTATCTCTGAGGACCTTTCTGGATCCGTGATTCCACACTCTATGACTCAACTGCTTAAGATTTGACTTCAGTCAAAATATATTCGAAATGACCTGGAGAGTTAACAAATTTGTCCAGACAAGCCTGCTACGTGGTTCAAGTTATATTAAAAATAAACAAATAAACAAACAAAAAACAAAACGAAAAACCCTCAGTAAGAATAATTATTTGACTCCTGCACTCCACCATCTGCAAAAGTAACCTGGAATGAAATGGTTTAAAGTGTTTCTCTCCCTTGCCCCCCAGGAGTTCATTTAAAGCAAATATGTATTCAAGTTCTTGGGCTGACCTGAGTGCGAATCTCTTTCTAACTCCTGTTACCTCTTTGACCTTAACATATCTGAGTTCCATTTTTTGCTTCCATAGAATTGGAATGGATAATGATAATTAGTTGAAATGCAGTAAAATGCCTGGCATCTAGTAGGAGCATAATAATCGCTGGTTATTATTCTTCCAGCGCTCATTAGGGGCTTGGACTATGGATGAGTAACAATTCAAAGGAACCTTATTCACAGAGGGATGGAGCCTGAGATGGTAACCTCATTAGCACTGGGAACTTGGCATTAACCTGTGTCTATGCAATGAATAAACACAGGTGCAGAGTGGAGAAATGTAATTGTTTCTTCTGGACCTGCTGGCATCTCTTTCTTTATAAAACTTCCTAATTCACCCCTTAGTGGATAAAACCTTACCAGAGATATGATAATGTGCTTGATGGGACAGCTGGAGGGAACATTTGGAGATAGAAGTGTCCTAGGACATCTGGAAACAGTGGCTGCTATACCCAGTTCATTTCAGTTTTTTTATTTGCCTATTTCCCAATTTCTGCCATGTGCACAGGGAACACAGGATTTCAGGAAGAGTGGTGATGACTTTGTTTATAAACTAAAAAAAAAAAAAAAAAACTTCTGATGCTGACATATAATTAAACAGTGTATACACATCCCGTCCATTAAGTAACTGCCTCTTGGCCTCCCCTGCCCACCTCTAACACAACAAAAGCCACTTCTTCTGACTTCATTTTCTTTCCTTCTTCCAGTTTTCTTTTGGTGTTGTGAGGTTTGTGGGGAGCCTGAGTGGAGTAAAGAAGATGAACACGAAAACCAAATTCAGATTACCTGTACTCTTTAAACCCTATTACATGAAGCCAGAGTGAGGCCTGCAAATAATGAGACTCAACTGCCTGTTTTCTAAAAGAACAGCAATAGAAAAGATTCTTAAAAATTCTGCTGTTTTCTATAGGCAAACTTCCTGAGCGAAAAACAATGAAATTTCAAGTGTTTCCACCCATGTTTCAAGATAGGTCAAGCACATTAATTAACCAAAGCCTTCTGAAGTTCAATACAGCAAACGGATGATTGCTAATTAAATTATTATTAGGGATAACATGCTAATTATAAGGTCTTGTTAACATATGACTCACAGTATAATTTTACTTTTTATTTATTTATTTTTAGATTTTTTTTTTTTTTAGTAAATTCTATGCCAAACATGGGGCTCGAATTCAGGGCCCCAAGATCAATATGCTCTACTGACTGGGCCAGCCAGGTGCCCCTAATTTTGCTTTTTCAATAATTACAGGTTTAGAGTTGCTATACTGATATTTTTATGACATAGCACTGGCACAGCTAACCAAATATCAGTTGACGATGAGGTCTTAACCTGCAATGGGATCTTCTCAGTGTTCTTAAGCTCTATTCTGTAATGATACACTGTGTAACAACTTGTACAGGACAAACCTGTAGTAGGACAGCTTATAACAACCCCTTAAATGCTTAAAAGTATCTCTTAGCTAAGTAACCTTTTAGGGCTATTAGCTTGAGTTGGGGATATCAGTACATTTTTTTTTTAAAGATGATATATTAAGGTTTTCTTTACTAATTTGTTCCCCATTTCATTTTCATATTATTCCTTTATATAATACCCCCTAAGAAGGATTGAAAAACGTTAGAAATTATTCTACAAAAGGTAGGCAAGATAGGAAGAGAAGGCCGTCAAGGTGGGTAAAAACTGAAAATGTCCTGCTTAATCTTTACTGGCCATTTTCAGGACTTTGGTTGGGATTTATCTATTATGCATCTAAATCTATCTACATGGCACATTTTAGACAAATTAAAATTCCAAAAGGAATTGAGTACTTTAAAGTATCATGCTAAGTAGTAATGTTCTCAAAGATGCTGTCCAGATTCAAACAGCTCACAATTTTGTTACAATGCTTTTTGAAGCAATAACATCTTTGAGCTTTGAGATACTGTAATTTAGCAGTTCTAGATGACTGCATAATCTCTCCCTGTTGGGTTGAAATTCTACCTTCTGTCTTTTCCTAAACTCTCACTCATTTGTCATCTATCCAGACAAAATATGTGCTTGAAATTTCTTCTGTGCATACACGGAGTTGCAAAGTAATCCCATGGAGTGGAAAATGCAGAACTTCTTGTAAACCGTACCATTGACCTTCCAATTCAGCCTTTTGTCATGTATGATCTTGATTTATCCTTTAATTTTTCATACATGAATGTTTAATATCTTGCCTTTTAAGTCTTTTTGTAAGATTTTAGGATGGGAGATCCCCTCATAAAAACTTTCTTAAATCTTAGACAGTGTTATGCCAGAAAGTACACATGAAAGCTTATTATCACACTGCTTTATTTAAGAGAAGGGTATTTATTCTTTGCAACGGTTGGGCCATTTCATGTTATTATATGAGCTGTAATTACCAAGTTATCTTATGCAAATCACTTAACCTTTCCTGGCCTCAATTTCCCTACTAGAGAAGAATTTTTCAACTAGAAAGTCTAGGTTTTAGTGTAAGAATTTTTTTTTTAAATCCTATTTCTTCCATTTCCTAAAAGTAGGAATTGAATATATTATCTAACCTTTCTGAATTTCTAACGCTTCACAAGTCTTTTGGGCATCAAGAGAGTAGTTAAACTCCACAGGGTTTTTTTTTTTTTTCTTTTCCAGATGCACAATGAGAACATAAATGTAATGAATGCAACACATTTTCCCAACTTTGATTCATGCTAAAATATATGCGCTATTATTAAATCAAGTTTCTTCCAGCTCTAGAGTGCCAAGATTAGGATAGAAGTAAAATCTTAATTATCAAGCACCCAGATCCTCAGCATCCTTGGTGATTCTGGCATCTCTTTGATCCCCACACCCCTCAAAAAGTCATAAAGTACAAACTGATTCAAGGTCCATTTTAGTACCATTTTACTCACAGAGTAAAGAAAATAATTTTATTAATCATTGAACTTGTGATGTTCATAACTGAGTCCATGAAAAGACGGTAAAGACAAATTGTTTTAAGACAAATGACTGGGAAATCTGTTCTGAAATCCATGTTCAGAATTAGATACAAGGTGTCATCAATCGGTCATAGGTTTGCACAGAGACACTGACCTGGCTTTCTGGAAGTGAAGAACAGAACACCCTGCTCACAGCTGGACTTACCTACATAAAAAAGAGAAACACCTGTTAAGTCCTACTGCTGCCCAAGAAGGAACACGTAGGGAGCCACTAAAATTTTCACCGCACATTTTTTTCCCCCTCCACCTCCCAAAGGGCAAGAGTTTGCTTCACTTTTGCTAAATACCAGTGTTAAAGTGGCATTTCTTTGGGTCAAATACATCCCGAAATAGCTAGGTTAACATTTTGTAGCATTTGTGAAAATATATTTCTGAACATTTGGGGATGATACAAAAAAAGCACTTGGCCCAGACCCACGGAAGGGAAAAAGGAAAAACTTCCAGGCATTTTACCATGCAGAAGTCAGAGAAGTGGACACACTAACCTTCCAAAATAACATTTGGGGGCAATATTGGCTTAAGCGAAAGGTCAAACGGTTCTAGTTTTTCCTATTAAATTCTATGTGTATAGTTTACAAGTTGTGTTATTGGGCCAACAGCATCAGATTACCTGTGCTTCTATTTTCACCTCTGTGATCACATACAGCCTTATGTACTTAAATTTACACTACCTTCAGAATTTGGGAAAATAACCACCAATGGGCACATTTAGAAGAACGTTGACCATGATTTTATTGCTTCCCAATGATTTTTTTTCAGTGTTCCACACCAAGAGGAACTGGTTAAACCCCTTTCCCACTAGTATGCCTAAATAGGATCCAGGAATCTCAGAGGCGACCTAATATAACAATTTGCTGCCTACTCCACCTGCAGAGCAGTAGGCAGACCTTATTTACACCGAAAAGAACTTGTGTTTATTTTCTAGCAACCAGCGACTCTTAGGAATCTACAGAGTTATTGGAAAGGAAATGTAATCCCAAAATTCTAAAGAGTGTTTGTAAACAAACTGACGAATGTATGTTTAGAAAAGCCTAGAGCTTGCCGAGGTCACACAAACACAGCCTATTGGCTATTTATATCTGGCTGATAGTGAGAGGACTTTATACAAAGATGAAAACTACTGATCACGATATTCCCTTCGGTTTAGAGAGGATCCACAGTACGGTGGAGAGTATGCAGCACAGCCCTGGTTGAGGATGGGGGAACCCCAACCAGAGAAACCTCAAGTTGAGCATCTGGCCGGGGTCCAGCAGAACTGCATGAGCAGCACAAGTTGGGGCGAGTTCAAAGTCAAAAAGCCTCTTCGTGTCTTAACTTCCTAGAGTTTCCTGGGTCTGGGTGCCTTTGTATATATATCAACCTTCATGCATTTTCTTCTCCCCCCCGGCAAATGTGTACAGTCAGCTCGAAAGGCACAGCTTGTGTGCTGACGTGCAAAGCCAAGTCAAAACCCTGCGCTTGGCGCTCCCTTCTAACTTTCTGGCTTGTCCAAGTCTAAATATTGACATTGCTCCTCAGTTGAGATGTTTGATACTGCTGAGGATAGAAAAGGCGCAGCTAAAAGTAGGATCTAATGATATATTTTTGCATGGTTGTGCCTTCCTTCCACTTCCACTTCCTTTTCTTTTTTCTTTCTTTTTTTTTTTTTTTGGAGAGGGCGTTGGAGTCCCTGGTCTGCAGCATCTCCCCTCTCCACCCCTCACCCCATTGTTCTCCCCGAGCACACAGACACGCAAGGTAAGGTGTTTTGCAAGCCCCTCGCGGCCGCTCCTCCTGTTGTCACGGCAACTCACAACAGACTCGGCGCACACGGGGCTGGGGGCGGGGAGCGCCCGGCTGCGGCCGCCCAGGCGGCTCCCGAGGGCGGGTGCAAGCGCCCCGGGGTCGCTCCCCACCGCTCCGGGCCGGCCGGCTCCCCGCCACCGCGCTCGGTCCCCGCGGCCCCTCCCCCGCCCGCGGGGCATGTCCTCGGCTCCGAGGAGGGGCGCGGCTGTGCGGGCGCTGCAGGGAACCCCGCGGCCCGCCCCGGGTGCGGGTGCGAGCGCCCCGGGCCCGCGGGGAGGCGCGGGCGGCCCCCACGCGGCTCGGAGCCGCTGCTCGCTGGCTCGGGGCGCCGCCCCTGGGGCCCGGGCGCCGGGGCTCCGCGGCCGCTGCTCCGGGAAGAAGTTTCCTAGCACAGCGACTCACGACACAGAACCTACCCTGAAGCCGAGCGAGACGCGAGCTCTCTCCGCCTTCAAGGGTTGGGGGGCGCGGGGGTCCCCGCCACTCAGCAGCAGCCGCGACTGCGCGGGGCCGCGGGCGTGCGGGACCCCTGCGCGCCGCGTGCCGCCCGCCGCCCAACTTTGCACAAAGGCTGCATGGCACGGCCCGGCGCCGCGGCCGCCGGCTCCCCGCTCGCTCCCCGCCGGCTCCCCGCTCGCTCCCCGCCGGCTCCCCGCGGGAGGGGGCGCGCCCCGGCCCCCCGCCCCCGCCCTCCCGGCCGCTCTCGCCCCCGCCGCGCTCCCGGGCGGGCCCGCCGGGCGGAACCGAGCGCCCGCCCCGAGCTCCGCCGCCGCCGTGGCGGCCGCCGCTCGCTCCGTGACGTTAGCAGCCTCCGCGGCTATTTATATCCACACGCTTGGATTTCATTCATGAAACCGCGGCCTGGCGAGCCCGTGCGCCGGGGCGCGGGCGGCGAGGGGGCCCCGGCTTCGCGCAGCCCCGGGGACGCGCGGCCCGGGGGGGGGCGGGGGGGACCTCGCGGGGCCGCGGCGCGGGGGCCCCGACCCTCCTCCCGGGCGCTCGCCGCCCCGCCCCGGCCCGGCCCGGCCCCCAGCTCCCGCCCGCACCCCACAGCCGCTGGCCCTCGGCCCCAGGCTCTGGAGAAGTAAGTTGGGCACTAACCGGCTGGGCGGCATGGCTCGCTTCCCCCCAGGAGCTGACCGGCCGCGGACTCCGAGGGAGGACATTGGCTTTTGTTTCAAAAGCGAGCCCAGCTGCTGACTAAGGGCTGCGTTAGCCCAGCCTCCTCCTCTCCTGGGAGGCTGCACGTGCCGGCGGCCCCCCCCCCCCCCCCCCCCCCCGGGTTACCTTCCTCGGTGACTTGGGGTCCCGCAGGGGGCAGGGGGCGTCAGCACCACAGGCCGCACCCCTCCCCTCCCCCCCCCACCACCCGTGCGAAGAGGGGATTGACCACCTTCTGCAAAGGGCCGAGTGAGGAAGTAAAATTGGCTTCGGGCGCTCATGGCTTGAGAGCCCAGGACCGTCCATCCCTCCTGGTGAACTTTTCTCCCTCTTCTAGGCCGACAGTGACCTCTGAGGACAGGACCCGGGGTCCTTTGCACGTTTGCATGCATTCACACAACAAATACTCATTGCTTGCCCGCCTGTCAGGTACCCTGCTGAGCCCTAAGAAGGGGACCATGCACCCAAGCAACCCTTGTCCTGGCCCTCAAAGGGTTTTCAGACAACCCGCCAAAATTACTGTGCCTTCAACCTCCTAACCCCCAGCCTGTATAAAGAGGCACCTGGGGCATAAAGGTATGGATGTGTCCAGCTACCTCAAGGAATTCATTCATTTAGTGAACCTGTGTACAGGCGGCTGTGTACCAAGGGGCTACACAGATGGCAACAATGTGTCCTCAGTCCCCGAGGAATTCTCAAGGACTGTGTTCCTGAGGTGTTGGGGGGCTGGAGAAAAGGGAGCCTTTAAAGGGCCCCCTGGTTGGGTTGTCATCCCCACTGAACTGTCTTTGGAAATGGGAGTTATGGGTCCATCCTCTTTGATGCCCAGGAGACGATAGTGAAGAGGCAATCAGAAAGGTCTACTCTAAGAACTTCAAGACAGAGACATGAGGGGGCAATCATTTCCTTGGTGCAAAACAAACTTCTCTTGGTCTATTTAAAAGGTGACCCCGTTTTAAGAGGTTTAATCAATATAGATTCTTTTCAGGAACACATTTCTTCAGAAAAGTTAATTAACCCTGTTCATTCCCAGCAATCACTCCTTTTTATTGCAAGCTATTTCTCTTCAAAGTGCCCTGGGGCTAAGAAATAGGGTAGAAACTCAGAAGAAATGGGAATTATTGGGACGCCTGGGTGGTTCAGTGGTTGAGTGTGTCTGCCTTCGGCTCAGGGCATGATCCGGGGTCCTGGGATCAAGTCCCACATCGGGCTCCCTGCATGGAGCCTGCTTCTCCCTCTCTCTCTGTGTGTCTCTCATGAATAAATAAATAAATAAAGTCTTAAAAAAAAAAGAAACGGGAATTATCATAAATTGTGGCACTCACATGTGGCAGGCAACGGTCTAGGAGGTTTAAAACAATCTTCTCAATTAATACAGCAACTGATGAGGTTCCTGCCTTTCTTCACTTTCTTTCATTTCCTCAGTTATAAATTTAAAAAGAGTTAAGTGGCATGCCTAAGCAGCAAGCAGGTGCTAGGATCAAAAAGACACTTCTACAAATACCCATAACTGGAAGGCTATCCTATGCCATCCACTCCCACGGAGCACCGAGAGGCTCAGTTCTTTCAGACGATGCTGCTTCTGTAGGGCCCAAAGAACAAACTGTCATCATGGAACTACCCAGGTTGATGCCTATATCTGAGGGACACTGACAGGATGAACTTTTAGGAGAATAAAGTGGTGTAAACGGTGATCCACATAAAGCAGAGGAAAAGTCACTGTTCTACAAAGTCCTTCCAAACAACAGTAGTGGTCTGAGGAATAGATTGTCTCAATGGTGCTTTGTAGCCCCCAAATATTACACATAAAACCCCTGATTCTGGAAAAGTGGAAGAAAATGAGCATAAAGCACAGAGTCTATTATGCCTACTGGAAAGGAGAGAAAAGGAATAATACAAAGAATCCCCTGAGTCACTGCCACAAATGTATCCTTGTTCTCATTATTACCGTAAAATAATCCACATTTGCATACTCAAATTGTTGCAAGCTAATAAAATCAATACCATTAGCTTTTAATAAATATTCAAAATTGGTACTTAAGCTTAATTAAACCAACACTGTATATGTAAACACTTTTGGGATTGTGATGTACAAAAGCAGCGTAGAAACTTTTGACTAGCTTTTATGGTAAATATTTAGCAAAGTCATAGTACTAAAAAAAAATTCCCACAATCAAGACACAGGACTGTTCCATTATCACAAATGAACTTCCATCCATATGCAATCCTCTTTGTATTTGCAGCCCCTCAACATTAATCTGTTCTCAGTCTCCAGAGTTTTGCCATTTTGAGACTGTTACATGAGTGGGGAGCACACAGTTGACTTTTTTTTTTTTTAACTAAGCATAATGCCCTTGAAGTTCACCCATGGTGTGCTTGTATCACTAGCTCATTTGTTTTTATTATTGAGTAAATTTCTATTATATGGATGTAGCAGAATTTGTTCATCCATATATTCATCGAAGAATGTGTTTCCAGTATTTTGCTATTACCAGTAACATTTCTGTAAACATTTGTATATAGATATTTGTATGAACATAAGTTTTTATTTCTTTAGGATGAACACCAAAGAATACATTGTTGGGTCATAGGCTAAGAAATTGTCAAGCTATGTCCCAGAGTACCATAAACATTAGTGGTGGCACTAATGTGTGAGTGGTCTAGTTTCTGCATATTCTCACCAGCATTTGTTATTATCACTATTTTTTTTTAAATTCACTTGCTCAGTAATTTTGCAGGGACAACTCATTGTTTTAATTTTCATTTCCCTAATGGCTAATGATTTTGAACATCTTTTCTTGTTCTTTTTTGCTTAGCCACATCTCTTTTTGCTGAAATATCTGTTCATGTCTTTGGCCTATTTAATAATTGGATTATTACCTGGGTGTTTTCTTTTTTGTTTTTGTTTTTGTTTTTACTATAAGGTTTTGAGAGTCCTAAAAAAATATATCCTAGGATCAAAGAATTTTCAAAATGCAAATTAAATACGACCTCGAGATAACTCTATTTTCAATTCAATACTTGTTCAACATTTCTGTTGCCTTCAGTTTTAACGAGAATGTTCTCAGACACATAAAGCATCCTCAAGTACTTACATAAAAGTCCAATAGAGAGAGCGTTTTCAGGATTATTTTATACACCTGCGTTTCAGCGGTGGCTGCAGCCCCCCCGGGGGGGGGGGGCGAGGTCTCGCCTCCGCGCAGGCGCAAACGCTCCTCCAGGGCGCCTAGGCCGCAGGCTTGTTCCACAGGCCCCACGGAATAGGGCCACCTCGGTACTGGGTCTCTTCCGCTTAGGATGCAGAATTTGGTGTAGTCGTTGGCTGTTTAGAGGACAGTGTCCTGGGTGGCGAGGTCCACGGGCAAGCACGACCAAGGCTTGAGCACGTGGAAGAAAGTAAGTTCAACCATGTGCCCGTTTTGAAGTATAGATGCATTTGCTAGAAATCTGTTAAAACACAGCTGTTGGAGCAGATTCCTGAAGTTACCAAGGTGGCTTCTGTACAGATGCAGTGGGTGGAGGCAGAATTGGTCTGCTGGCCCACCCTTTTTTGGGGTTTTCTGGCTTTTACAGAACCCCTCCTGGACTCTAGAGCAGAATGAGGGCTCTGGGCCCTGGACTCAAGCAGTGGTTGGTGGCGGCTTGCTTGTGCAGACCACCTCGCGGGCCAGCTCCAGAACTGCGGCCCCAGCTCCTACCGCCGGGCAGCGGGGCTGTGCCCCAGCTAATGGTGACAGGTAGGTGAACTGACTCTGTTCTGGGGCTCTTCATTCATGCTAAGCATTGAAGGTTCAAAAAAGAAATGACCTGACCCTCCTGGGACCTCTGTGTCTCCTGAGACATGTCCTTGTATTTGGGTATTCTGGTGCTGGGGTAGCTGCTTCTCCTCTTGGAGGAGTTCAAGACTACTCTGGGGCCAGATGTTTTCCAGCATTCCATATGCAGAGGGAGATAGGGCCCTTCCCCAGCTTCCATGTAGTTGATATATCAACAGCATGGAAACACCTGCCATCATGAACACTTTCTGTCCCAAATATGACAGGCAGGCAGGCTTTGTGTGAATCTGTGTGTTTATAGCTTTTTCACCTGGGTAAGACTGAAAACCCTTAAGTCCAACTGATGAAACTGTGTGGGTTTTTGACTACTTGGGAATTTACCTTGGGTGTTACTCAGACCAGTTCTTGAGATCTCTGAAACTTCTCTTTTCTGTTCACTACTGTTTTGGGGACACCTGAGCTAGTCTTGATTGTCGGAATCAACTGAAAGAGATGTCCTTTACCTGAAAACAATAAGTGGATAGGAACTCCTAGTTGTAGTTCAGTTATCACTGTCAGTCCTGATTTAGTCTATATGAGAACCTTTTTCTAAAGCACCATTTAAGTATAGATAGATTTAGAAAATATGGATAGATGGATGGACAGATGAATACATGGATACTCAAGATAATGTAGTGGATCCAATCTTGGGATTCTTGTGATTAGCCTTTTTTTTTTTAAATAAATTTATTTTTTATTGGTGTTCGATTTGCCAACATATAGAATAACACGCAGTGCTCATCCCATCAAGTTCCCCCCTCAGTGCCCGTCACCCAGTTGTGATTAGCCTTTTAAAGGCAAAAACACTAAATGGTGTGTGCATTTTAGTTGTTCTATGATGGCAAAAAGATTTTTCAAATTGGAGTTCCTATTTTACCAGGCACTAATGGATATAGGCTCTGTGCTGGAAATCTACACAAAGGCATTCTTTTCTTCTAGTAAATGTATTTGTGCAGGTTTCCATAAAAAATATTTTCTGTATGGGGCGCCTGGGTGGCTCAAGGAATTAAGCATCCTGCTCTTGATTTTGGCTCAGGTCATGATCTCAAGGTCCTGAGATCAAACCTCGAGTAGGGCTCCATGCTCAGCGGGGAGTCTGCTTGTCTCCTTCTGCCTCTCCTTCTGCCTCTCCTTCCACCTGCTTATGAATTCTCTGTCTAAAATAAATAAATAAATCTTTAAAAAAATCCTTTCTGAATAGAACCATTTCATTATGTTTTCTGTTGGATTAGGGTGAGTTTGGTAAAAATGTAATTTTGCAAGCTTCACAAATCTAGCTACATTCTTCTTCCTATCAAAATTTCTCTTACCAAGATGGTGTTCCACTGGGCTAGCTTAGCATGTGTAAGGGAAGGTAGTAAACAGCTTTTATGGTTACCCACATGTTTTTGTTTAGTATGGGGTTACTAATTGGAAAACATGTGTCATACCTTTAGAAAGAAGAAAAACACAACAAACTAATGCACAATGTTTATCTTTGATTTTTAAAAGTAAAATATGATTTTTAAAGAGAAGTATAATTCTTTCATAAAAATATGAAAACATATATCATACTTCTAGAAAGAAGGAAAACACAGCAGTCTAATGCACAATGTATATCTTTGATTTTTTTAAAAAGGAAAAATATGATAAAGAAATCTGCATGTGAATGGGACATTTGTTTCAGGAATAAGCTCTATTCCTGATATTGAAAATGTGTTAATTTTATCTAATTAAAAATAAGTGACAAGATTTATGTATCATAGCATATTTAAGGCTATCTTGCCTGACCAACTGTTTCTTACAAAAAATACCAAACTGTTTTTCTCTTTGTGAAACAGGTGAAAAAAAAAAAAAAAACTCCTCAAAAAAAAAAAAAAAAAAAAAAAACCCAAACACATTAGGTAGTGGAAACGGTAGGAAAATAGAATTGTATTTTGGTTACCCCACTAACTATATAATTTTATAAACCATGTAATTCTGTGCTAGTCCCTTAATCCATTGCATCTCAACGTTCCATATATAAAATGAGGCTAAGAATCATAACTTTCTAAAATGTTGTTAAGAGGACTAAATGAAAAAATGTTTGTGAAAAATGTAAACTATGAAGCTGTACACATGCTGGTAAATGTGAAAATGGACTCATTATGAGGCCATTTAAAAATACTGTGCCCCATGGGTACCCCTTGATTTGCAAGTATCAAAGATCAATCATAGGGGAACTATATCATTCCCATAACTCATCTCCCAAGTGCTGACTCTAAGTATTATACATAATAGCCTCCACCAAATTCTGTCTATAAGATAGAAAGTTTAATATTTGAGATTTGACTTTTTTGCTCTGCCAGTGACTTGCAATTGCTGCATTTTCTCCCATCTGTAGAAGTGAGCTAAACTACATGCAGAAACTAGAAAAATAAATGGAGTAAACACACACACACAGCCCATTTCAGAAGAATAATTCCACCTATGTGCATATCACATTTTTCTGCTTACCCAACATCTCTAATCTACGTGTCACCTAATCTTCATGACAAGCTTGGGAATTATCATCTCAAGTATGGGAGAAGGAAAATGAAGTTTCCTAGAGAGTGACTTGCTATCTGTGAGTAGAGGGAGAGCAAGAATTCTTTCTAACCCAGACTTCTAACCCTGATTGTCAGACCATATGAGAGTAACTATTCTGAGGTAATTTAGTGCACGGTACACTAACTTATGTATAGATACCCACTTTAAAAGGAATATGATTATTTTAGAAACACCAGTGACCGGAAGTCAACTCACTAGTCAGCTTCTAGGAAAAAGCTGGTATTTTTTTTCTTAGTTGGTATCAGCTGCCTTTTCATAATGGTTCCTTATCTGAAGCACCGAGGGGCTGACTTTTTTCCCTGGAGACGAGAACATCTGTCCTCATGCGCACAATCAAGTCTCTCCTGAGTTCTGTAAATATTTAGTCCAATGACCTTTAATTTACCACATGGTAAACCCTTTATGGACAAATAGTTAGCTGCATCACATGTGAGTGAAATAAGCAGTAAAACAGGTTAAGATCAATATTGAAGGAGCGCAAGCCCTGAGTTTATAAACATACCCTGAGGACTCCTGGGGTCAGGCACAAAATCTCACTTCCTATCCTTGTGTCAGTCTTAAAACAAAACAAAACAAAACAACACAAACAAACAAAAAAAACAAAAAAACCAAAACTGAGGTGGTGCAGATAGGCATAGAAGTGTCATTGTGTTTCCATCCCCACAGAACGTGAACAGCAGTGTGGGCAAGAAAGCCCACAGTGGAGGATTTTTAGTGATGATAAATGATAAAACTTGTACAAGACACCTTAGTTCTTACTTCTAACTACTTATATATACAGGCCATCTAAGTTACTTACAAAATAGCTGCAATTTTAAGGGAAAACTATTCTTCACGGTTTCATTTGTTCTACTGTAATCACTGCCAACATTCATGAAAAGGCGCTTTGACATCATGAAAATATTTTGCAAAGATTAAAGTGTAATAGTAAACAAGGAGGGTACTAGCATGCACAAATAACAGTAATAAACACCAAGATCGCCACTAGACATTTTAATCAATAATTGTATTAGTGAGTAGTGAGTAAGCACCCACTATGTGTGGAGCATGGTGCTAAATGCTTTCACTCTCACATTAACTCCCTACAATGACTTTATGAGGGAGACATCACTATCAGCTCCATTTTATAGAAGAGGAAACTGAGGACCCAGAAAGGTCAGGTCTTTTGGCAGAGGTCAAACTCTTATTTAAGTATTACTCATTTTAAAATAGAAACTCCTGATAGAGAAAGATTCTACTTTCATATAATTAGCACATCACACTTAGGACTCCTTATTCATTCAGAGTAATGCTGATTACAATGTAAGACATTGCATTGTGTAATTGGAACACTGATAGATTACAGCTTCTCTAAACTTTGACATCAAACTCAGGTAAACTACCTCAATACTTTGTATTTTAGAAACCCCTCGTAGGGGATCCCTGGGTGGCGCAGCGGTTTGGCGCCTGCCTTTGGCCCAGGGCGTGATCCTGGAGACCCGGGATCGAATCCCACATCGGGCTCCCGGTGCATGGAGCCTGCTTCTCCCTCTGCCTGTGTCTCTGTGCCTCTCTCTCTCTCTGTGACTATCATAAATAAATAAAAATTAAAAAGAAAAAAAAAAAAAGAAACCCCTCGTAGGTTAAAGGTTGAGTAGAACTGAAGAGAGCTCATTTTTATGAGATGACAACTTTGGAATTCACGGGGTCCTTGGCCAACACCTGGGGGTCAGGTGTCTATGAGAGATATGACCTCACCACCACAATGTCACAGAAAGCACGTAATTTATGGAAAAATACACAGTGCAATCTCTAGTTCATTTCTTGATATTTCTTGAAAGTAAATTATTGCTCTGCTTCCTAATGGAACATGCCATAATGGTTTCACCCTGTGCCAGCAATGTCATGTTGGTGAGATAAGAAGAGAAGTTTATATAGAAGAAAATTCAGCCCATTTTAACAGATGATGTGATTATGAAGGATGATTTAGATATATGGGTAATACAGATAAGGCAGAGACTTAGGCTTCTAGTGAGCATATCATTCTCAATTACCAAGTGATGTTGATGTTTGAATATCCACATCTATCTAGTGTGGATATCTATCCTCCACATCTATCCATAAGAATTCATTAGTTTGAAAGTAATACTTCTTTCTTCCTAATTCCTAAGTCTAGAATCCCTGTTGAAGACCCTATGTCCCTCACTTGTTTCTCTAAGTTACATGACGCCTGAAGGGACAGTGGTATTTGTGTGGGGTCCAATCCAAACAACATCTCTTTTTACCAGTAAAGGTGATATATCATCTATTGTGAATATAGGTAGTTCTGCTTTCTATAATACAAAATTATTGCTCTTATGAGCACTACTGCTTGTACCATTAGATTATTGCTGGGCTTGAAGCTTTGTCCCAAGAACGCACTTGAGGTGGCTTATGGATGAAAACAGGCATATGTATCCTGCACAATAGTTTATAAATAGAAACACTAGGCACACAAAAGACACTCTGGTATTCTTTTTAAATTTGCACTCTTGCATACTTACAGTAATGGGAGACTGAGACACTGGGAAATATTGAAGTGTCTTCTGAATGATAAAGGAAACATTAACTTCTATCTAGTATAGTTGAAGCTTTAAATATATTCTAATGTATTCCATTATATTATGATTTTATTAAACTTCATTACTAAAATGTAGCTAACTTAATTAGGTAAACTTAGATAACTATAAATCAGAACACTTGATTAACCAGTTCGTCATTTTTTTTTTTTTTTAGCACTGCCAAATATAGTGAGGAACAGTAAAGATGGCCTTGTTGTGAGTCCAGTCCATTGGTTTTGGAGTCAAGTAACAAGAATTTCAGACTATAGTTAATCAACTCTTTGTGGGAAGATTTCCTTGGGCAAGGCAAGTAACCTCTGTCAGGGCTCAGTTTCCTCATCTGCAAAATCAAAAGTCTCAAACTGGGTGAAAGTTTATTTTAGTCTTGAGTTCTATAGTGATTCCACTATTCATGTTGAAATTATTATGAAAAGACCAAAGTTATATTTCAAGAAACATATTTGGCAAGCATCGCATGACTTCCTTGCATGTATTTATTATTAAATTAAATTGAGTTTTTTAAATTGCTAATAGCCCTCATTTGGCTCAGAGTTAGGGTTGCCAGATAAAATACAGGACACACATTCCAGTGTGTTATGCAATATTTGGGACTTACTTATATTAAAAAATATTCATTGTCTGAAATTCAAATGTAACTGGGTCTCTTGTTTTTATTTTAATTAATTAATTAGCTAAATCTGGCAATGTAATGGGTTCGAAAGGGTGAGGAACAGGGAGAAAAATTAGATGGAAGGAAAGTAGACAAAAGCATTTTTGGAATTATCGAATAGTGAATTTAATAGTAAATAGGAGATAAATTAATCAAGCAGCATTTCCCAAAGTATATATATTCCTATTGGACCAGCCCTGAGTGAAACTCTGTTAATAAAGGGGACTAGTCCTTATTTAGTTATAAATGATCAAGTAAGTTTGGGAAATACTTTGTATTTTATCCTCTTCTTTAAATTACGGTTCTTATTGCAAGACTTCTCAGGATGTTTATGTGTGACAAATAATGTATTGATAGGAGGGAAGAAGTCTGTGTTGAGCTGTCCATACTTATTTGATGAGGGAACCCTTCTTTTGATACTAGAATATCAACAATCCACAGTGTTCCACTGAATACAGTTTGTGAACATCACAGTAAATAATAGAAAACAGTGGGTAGGATCGTTCATTCCAAAGAACTTAACTTGGAATCTTCCTTCTGATTAGGCAGACATGTGGGTCACTGTGGTCAATTATTCAAGGAGTAGCTGTCCTGGGTTACCCCAAACCACAGATAATTGCCAGCTACCATTACATAGCACAAATAAATTCATTGAAACTGCCAGTCCAGTGTATGCCAGCAGTGCTGATTATAAAACATTGCAATTATTTAGGGAAGCATAGAAGCAGTGACCCAGCATCAGAAAGCATTCTTAGTCTAAATTTGTGGTCGATAACTTGTGGTCAGTGATAGATACTCAGAAGGGTCTAGTTTTTGATTGCAAGGGAGATAGGAACCCATATGTGCACCAAGTTTGTCTGTTGTTTGAAAAAGAATGTTGCTATTTTAAACATTTAAGTGCATGTTATCATGATTGATGCAGTATTTTTCATTTAAACATGTTTTTAAATTCATAACAGTTTTTAGCCATTAGTTTTCTCAATGGACACACTGAACAACTCTCATGTGGGATTCTACAAAAGTTTTATAGTTGGGACTCATTTGTTTATAGGCTGGCAGTTCTCTTTTGAGTGACTTCAGCTGTTCCCAAACAATTTGGTGCTGTGGTGTAATTCTGTCCTCCTTGCATCTTCAAAGCCAACTGGAATCAAATGCTAATTGATATTGAGAATGCTAAAATGGAGGTCCAAGTGAGTAAGCAGGTAGAAAGGAAAAAAAACACCACAAAGTTTTTGGATTGTCACAAATTTAGTAGTCTAGTTCTGAGTAACGGAAAGAATATTCTTAATTTGTCCAATGGTAATAACACAACAGTATTTATTGAACGTTTACTCCATGGCTACATACTGTTCAGTAAACATGCTTTGTCTCATGTAACCCTCACAGCAATCCTAGGAGGTACTATTCTTCACTTGTACAGGTGGGAAAGCAGCAGTATAGAGAGGTTCAGTCACTTGTATAATCATGTCCCTAGGAAGAGGAGTTGGAAGATTGACACTCTAAGTCTAAATTCAATCCCAAATTTAAAACCGTAGTATAGTATTGCTGCAAAGTAGGACTTACTGTGAGCAGACACCACTTGTGAGTGTATTTTCTGTGCTTTGCCAGACCAGACACAGATTTCACTGTTAATCGGATTAAAAAGTCGGTAATTGGATGCTCAGAGCATGTGGTTAAAAGACTCAGTACAGGGAACAAAAAGGCTAATGCCAAATTAAAGGAGGTGGAAAAGTCAAGCACCTCTGAGGAAGAAATCATAAGGAACTTGACTTGATTCCATTTTTATAAGCATAAAGCTGAAGTCTGAAAGCATTTAGTTTCAAGCACAGTGTATTACATATTATAAAGAATGCTAATGCAATCCTAAGTTTTCTGAAAATGTTAAACTCTCATTTCTTTTAAAAATCAAAATTTCTGAACTGGCCATCTTGCAAAGGAAACTCAATAGCTCTTAGTTTTAAAAGCATTTGGGGCTTTGATATTACACAGGTCAGAGGAGCTACATTATTTTTATTTGATGAGTAAGCATAACTAGATCTTTAAGGCAAACCTTGGAATTGAATATTGTCTAGATATGGATTTCTAAAATACTTTTTTTTCAGAAAAATCTCACAAAATATCAACCAGTGACCATATCTTCAACAGAGAAGGGTGGTAGTGCCTACTGAAATGGCAGCACACAGAAGGGACCACTCCTGTCTCTGAGTGGGGGAGGGCATCAGAATCTTCTAAGAAATGTCCTAGAAGAAGCATCATTTATGTTAAGTCTTGAAGGATGAAAGGAATTCTTGCCGATGGAGAAAGAGGTAAGCAGGAGAGTCATTCTGTGCAGAAGGAAGAGCATTCGGAAAGTTCTGACAATATGAAAGAATATGATAGTTTTAAGTAATTAAAAGTAGTCTGTGTGGCCATGGTGCAAGGTGAAGTAACAAAAGATTGCCCAGCTATCCAAGCAAACAGAAGCCTTGGCTGTCACTCTAAGAATTTTGCTTAAGGACACAGAAGCCATATAAATGATTTTTTAATTGTACTTAAATGAGGCATAATTTACATACAGTAGCAGGTCTACAACTTATGTTCAATTACTTTCTTAGAAAAGATTTATTTATCTGAGAGAGAGAGTAGGGGGAGGGGTGAGGAGAGAAGGAGAGAGAATCTCAAGCAGACTTCTCACTGAGCATGGGGCCCAACTCGGGGCTCGATCTTACAACCCTGAGATCATGACCTGAGTAGAAATCAAGTCACTGCCTAGACGACTGAGCCCCACAGGCACCCTTACTTTTATTATATGTAAATACCCTTGTGACCACCACCTGAATCAAGATGAGGCCAGCACTAATACTCATGACAAAACCTGATAGGACATCCTGAGCACAGACCCACATATCCTGAACAAAATATTAGCAAATCTAGCAATTTAACAAAGGACAATAATACATCAAGACCGAGTGGACAGGAATGCAAGGTTAGTTTCACATTCAAAAACCAATAAAGTAAATGACCATATTAGTAGAATTGAAAACCATAAGATCATCTCAATAAATACAAAGTAACCGATAAAATTCAATACCTATTCATGATGAAACTTTTTATCTGAGTATTTAAAGTAAGGGAAAAGCATGGCCAGATCAGTGTTGTTAGAAGACTTTTTATGAAGCAATCACAGTTCTTGGCCTCGGAATAGGGAGAATGACATTTTCTAGGAGAAGTTTCTAGAGATATGGGAGAAGCAAAATCTGCAGACATTCAACTTCACCATTTGAGGAACTGTGCCAAATGCTGACTGCCAAGTGAGCAATAGATTTACTCCAGACCTCTTTCAGAGCTATGTAGACCAGCATAGGACTCAGACAGAGTCCATTAAAAATGTGATTGCTCTACACATCACAGGCAGCAGTGCTAATGGATAATGCTTACATGTCTCTGAGCTTGGTTGCTGCATGCTGAAACAGAGATGAGACAGAATAAAAAGCTGAAGAGCTCAGGTCTATAGTGATGGCTCACAGCAATAAAGACTCAGTGCAAACCTGAGTCCTGGTTTTGTCCTCCACTCTTTAGCTATGTGCCCTGTAGAAAGACAGGTTCCTCCTCTAGGTCTGTTTCTGTGTCTGTGAAATACATGGATTAATCTACGTAGGGCCACAGAATACTTCAGATCTAGGTGTCAGTCCTGACTCTAGCCTTTACCATCTCTGTGACTAGTGCCTCAGTTTCTACATCTGTATCATGAAAAGAAACCTCAAAGTGTTTCTCTGGAGATTAAATATGCTCATGTAAGTGGAGCTCTTAACACATTCACTGAACATATTGAGCTCTCAATAAAAGTAGGTGTTATTAATGTTTTTAAGAATTAGCTATTAGGCTTTAAAATGCCATAATGATAAACAGGAGACTGGAAATACTAATTTGTTCTGACATGGAGATTGGTAGGTGTTGTGGAAAGCTTTGAAATTCTGTGTAGCCTGCCTGTCATCACAGGTGGTATGGTAAGAAGCTCGATAATTTTAGCAGGAAGGAAAACAGAAGGGTAGATATGCTTTCGTGATTTAATCTTGGTAATGTACCAATGATTTCATTACCATGTGCAAAAAACTATGATGGCATTTCTTATACTCTGATAAGTACTAAGTGAAAAATCTAATTAAATGATGCATCCATAGCATTTCCATAGAATATAATTAATGTGACAACCAGAGCCCCCTATTGATTATGGTGGTGAATTTAATCAAATAGTATGTTTACCTAAGTAATCCAACAAAGTTTGACATCCATGGACAGACATGTGGTTTTTGCCCAGTTGTAAGTAAGCTGCTCACAAGAACTAGTTCTCTAAGGAGAACTAGAAATTTAATGATCTGCATTTGCAACTTCACATACTATATCAAATAAATGACTGCTTTTTCTGAGAGTCATTTTCATAGTGTCCATCTGAGAGTTTGCACTGCTTGGTTGGACCATCTATTCAAACTGAAAATATTCACAAGAGAGATTTAAATAATATTACTTTTGGATCATGCCCCTATCATACATTGGATTCTTTCTTATTTATAGGCAGTCGTAGCCCAAGTCATGAAAAACTTGTGATGACTACAGTTGGATGGCATTTTCTGTGGTCTTTTGGGCAGTATAGGTGGCTTGGCGATTTCCACAGGCCCGTACCTTGGGTGCTGTTGGCTCCTACTCCCTTGCTTATCACTTGCACTGACCATGAACTTGCCATTTCAGGAAGACACCCTGTCACCATCATGTCCAGGCTCTGAGAGCAGGATTGTGGAGTCTTTTTCAGGCTTCTTTCTGTAGCCCTTCCTCATTTTTTTATTGACTTGGGATCGGGTTTATGGGTAGGGGAGTCATAACTCTGTTCTGTACTCAGAGAGTCGAGTGTGCTTTACTCAGGCCCTCTTTTTCTTATAACCCTTCAGTCAACCCAAGAACGGGGAGACGCAGCTGCCTTTCTTAGAAGGCCCTGGGGCTTCCTAGTAATCCAGGAAGCCCCAGGGCCTTCTACTCCTAGGCTTTCACATGGTTCACAGTTGCCACGTGATGGATGCGAGAAGAACTTGTTACTATGTGGTATACACAAGCAAGGTACAACTGGAATCATGAAATTTCAAAAGTGAGCCTTTGGGATCCGTGGGTGGCTCAGTGGTTTAGCACCTGCCTTTGGCCCAGGGCATGATCCTGAAGTCCCAGGATCAGTCCCACATCGGGCTCCCTGCATGGAGCCTGCTTCTCCCTCTTCCTGTGTCTCTGCCTCTCTCTCTCTCTGTGTCTCTCATGAATAAATAAATAAAATCTTAAAAAAAAAAAAAAACAACTAGAGGACTTCAGTTGTCCTCTGTCAATGCTCAAGGGGCACTGTGCCATGCCATGCAAATTACACTCAAAACAGCACACACCTACATCATTTGGGGCATATAGGAAACCTTATATTCAATGAAAATATGCAACCGTGAGGCAAAAGTCAGCATGGAACTGCCTGACAGAGTTTTAAAGTAGAACAATTAGGGATTGAAAAGCCCAGATTAGAATAGTAGTAGCACTGGAAAGAAAAGTGCTTTTCTGGCAGCAGTGTGACTTTGGAGCTGGACACACCTGGATCAGAACCCTGACTCCACCGCTCACTAGCTGTGTGATTCTAGATGTGTTGTTTGGCCTTGCTGGGGCTCTGCTTCCTCCTCCCTAAAAAGGAGACCCATGCGTTGCCTGCACAGAGTACTAGCACTGCTGTGTGTGTGTGTTACATCAACATACAGGCTACCTTGTGAGAAAATGAATGCAACCATTAAATGTAGTGATCATTTATAATGTTTTTAAAAGAACTGGCCATTTTTCTGCACCCGAGATCCAACGGTAGGACTACTGTGAATAGAAACTTTCAAAATAGCCATGTGGTAGAAAAAGTCTGCTGATTATATGCAGTTAGTAGTCTAATTCTTGTTGGAGCCAACATGAAAATCATTCAGTTATCTCTGGCATCCAATATAACTCTTCCCAATAGAAAAAGGAGACAATTTCCTACAACAGATAACATATCAAAATATACACAATGGTTATACGTTCCGTTTAAACACAAGCACACAGAAAGAGCGGAGGAGAGAGAAATGATTAATGTTTACCAGTAGCCATTTTATAGACTCCTCTCAAACTGCAAATGCAAAATAAAGTTAGAAGTCTAAATTGGCTCTTATACCTACTCTTTCTACAAACAGTTTTTTTTTCCTTTTATGGGAAATTTCCACACCCTTGGGAAGAAGCAAATTACATAGTGCTCTTTCTCCTCCTCGTAAAATGTCTACTGTAAATGTCTAGATCTTTTTCAAACAGTTAAAATTTTCTGTTTTCTTCTAAAGAAGTTTTCCACTTGACAAGTATTTAGAAGCTTATCTGTCCTTTGATAAGGTCTTAAGATGATTTACTATAGCTCTGGAAATAACAGTTTGCTTAGTCAGTTCTGGGCAAATAGAAATAGTTTTAAATATGCTATGGTTTCTGGTCCAATTCTAACAGTTTTACTCCCTTCCTGGGTTGGTCATGGCTTCATCATCCTACCTGACAGTACTATGATCCCGCTACTTTACCTCTTCAAAACAATGTCACTTAAATATCCACCAGTTTCAGCGTACTTAAACAAATTGTCCTTCCTAATCTAGAGTCAGAACATCATAAATGATTATCACACATTGTTAGGACTAAAAGTCCATTTTCTGATATCTCAATAAAGTCTTGGTTGTAATGCAGACCACAGATACAGATATGATGGCAGGATTCTCCCAGGAAATATTGCAAATATGTGTAATTTCCAGCCAAAGTGATCTGCATGAACAAGCAATCACATAAACCACACCATTTGTCTCCCTAAAAGTTACGGCAAGAAAGTTCTCAGGGCCACTCACTGCTGTATAGGTAGACAATTTGCATTACCCTCTGTTCCATACAGAAAACCCAAATGGCTCAGCAAATATTGACTGAATTATAATTCTGACATCATTAATCTTTTTCTTCACATACCTGAGGTGCATGTTGCTCCCAATTTCACAAGATGAAAGTGAATAAATAAGTTTAATCAGCAAATAATCTGAATACAATAAAAGAGATCCCAGAAGATAGATTCACAGGTATTATAAGAGGCTTTTAGGGAACCTTGCAAAAAAGTCTCTTTTGAAAGTTGCACCCTTTGCATAAAAATGTCTCTGAGCAGAATAAAATATTTAAACAGCAACATTAACTAAAAAAGAAAACTCAGCATCAGAAAAGTGCACACTCAGGCTCTCCCTCCCTCCTTGTTTAGGAAGCTTCCTGTGGTTCGTCATCACCTTTTAAACAAAAAGTTATGTGTTCTGTTGGAACAGGACAAGGATTTCTTCAGACCTGTGGGCCTCCAAAAGGAATCCAGAACATTTGTAAAAGGAGCAAAGATTTTTATGTTGCACAACGGCCAGGGTTCGTAGCTAGTTGGGTACATTCCTGTGTCATCCTTCCCTGTATCACGTAATTTAGTATCCCTTTCTTAATTATAAGTTCCCTGCAGTAGTTTCTCTGTTCCACACATTATTAAATGCAGCATCTGATACATGGTTCTTACACAGTTGGTAACTCCTGAGTGCATAAATGAATGAATGAATGAATAGGCATTCAGCAATACTGTGGTTTATTTCAAACCAACTAAAGGAAAAAAACTTTGACTTCTTAACTTTGACACATCTTATGATTTTATCCCAACTGTCTCAAGCCATTGTCCACTCCAAAATGCATGAAAGATGCATGAAAGGACAGGATGAGTATGTGTGTTAAGGGACATGCTCATTCTTTTCTTTCAGTTTGTGCAAAAATATTACTTCATGCAACGTTCTTTCCTAATATGTAATGATTTTGCTAGTTAGGTACTCAGAAATAAACACTCAGAAATACCACTGCCAACTGGCTGACAGAAAACAGGTCTGTGAGAAATGGTAAAGGTAGTGGAGTTCAGGCTGGCGCCAGAGGGGATACGGGACTGATGGAAAAATCCTTTCCTGTTTGGGCCACCGCTGCCCTCTAGGGGACACATGGAACATGAGCAAAGTCTCTACAGCTTCCAGAGATTTGAGAGGACCTTGGAAAATCATCTCATCCATCCACTTTTTATTAAGGAAGACATAATTAAAAACTAATTAAAGTCACGTCAAGGATAGCTTTATAATCCTAAAAAGATGTTTGCGCTGCATGCTTTTCTAGAATTACCTGAGTTAGAGTTACTTTCAGCAGATAAGAAATTCTTTTGTCTCTCCTAATTCTCCTGCAGCATTTTAAACATGTTATTTCTTGTCCTATTAAGAAACAGCTGCTTACTATGACTAACATGTTAGTCACTGTTTATACTTGCAGCTTTTGGGTTTCAATGCCACAGAAACCAGAAACCCCAGCTCCTTCAGCCCTTTTTTATAAAGTTAGTTTGCTTGGAGGAGAATGTGCAAACATTTCCAAAGTTGTGAAATGGTTACTTATTTCTGGACAAAGAAGCTTCACTAATTCGAAGTGAAGAGCAAAGACCAACTTGTGATTTTTTACATGGCAGGTCCAACTTAAAATTCTCTCAGGTCATTCAAGCTTCTTTATTTAAAACTTGAAACATTGGGGATAATATCTATTATAATCCTACTTTATAGGCAGAAATTAATCTGTTCTTTCATTTCTCAAACTTAAAGGAGAATTTACATGATTAATGCTAAAATGAAATTTCTGGAAGTAAGTATTCTGCTTTAAGAGAGAATTTCATCATTTTAGGGCAATATTCTGGAAGAATTACTTGTAAAACATCTATTTGTCATGTAGTTGACATTTGTTGAGTGCTCCATTACTCATAAGATACTGCAGTAAGGATTATAGGTGTACAAAGAAGCGTACCATTTAGTTGAGAGTGTAGTTAGAACTACACTTAATGTTATTCAACAAGTACTATGAAATGCCTACGTAAAGTATATTTTGTACTAGACATCAGGTATCTTGAGAATAGGGAATTTTGCTCATCTTTGGATTATAGTACCTTGGATGATTTAATTTCTTTTTTTTTTTGATGATTTAATTTCTTAAGTCTAATAGTAGTCCTTTAAGTCTGTGTTATTATTCTCAGTTTATAGACGAAGTAAATTATTCAGCAATTTCTAAGCTGGCACGTAGTAGAGATTTGAACCCAAGTGTGTCTTGTATCTGTGACATTACGATTCTTTTCTGCTTATGTGACTAGCATAGCACCTGGCACCTAGTAGGTGTTCGGTAACAATCTGCAAAATAATTAATTGGTGTGTTTTACCTCAGTAGTGTACAATTGACAACACAAGTTTGAACTGCATGGATCTACTTAAACATGGCTTTTTTTTTCAATAAGTATAGTACTGTAAATGTATTTTCTCTTCCATATGATATTTTTAAATGATTTCATTTATTAGAGAGAGAGATAGAGATAGAGATAGAGAGAGAGAGAGAGAACAAGCAGGGCAGAGAGGGGCGGAGGGAGAGGGAGAAGCAGGCTCCCCGATGATCAGGGAGCCCAATGCCAGGCTCAGTCCCTGGACCCGAGATCATGACCTGAACCGAAGGCAGATGCTTAACTGACTGAGCCATCCAGGTATCCCTCTGTATGATTTTCTTAATAACATTTCCTTCTCCTTAGCTTACTTTATTGTAAGAATATGGTATATAATAGCTGTAATATACAAAATACGTATTACCTGATGATGTTATTGGTAAGGCTTCCAGTCAGCAGTAGGGTATATGTGGTTAAGTTTTGGGGAGTCAGAAGTTATATGTGGATTTTTGATTCTGTGGGGTGTTGGTGCCACTAACTCCTGTGTTGTTCAAGGGTCAGCTGTATCCTTTGCCTTCACTTTGGTATTTCAAGTGCTTCAAACAGTATTTGGCACATAATGGGTCTTCAGTAATTAATTGCTGAATGGATGAGTAAATGAAGATTTCTTAGGCAGTCTTTTTTGAGCATTTTCCCACTTAATTTCCCCTTAATTGTTATGGTATATCCATAACGGTATAACAGTCCTAAGACCAAAGGACAAAGTTATTTTGTGAGATACTATATTGATGGTAGTCTTTCACCAGCTATCCTAGAATTCATTTTCAGGTAAACTCAGGACATCTGATAGGTTATTGACCTGCTTTGTTGGCAATTTTATTGTCTAAAAAAATTGAGAAAATGAATGAGGGAACTGATATTTCAAAAAAGTCTAATTCATAAGGGGGACACTTGCTGGCCATGCAGAAGTAACAGGAATTTTATAGAACAATAAAAATGTAGTTTTAAAAACTGTGATGGGGATAGAAAGCCTGAAAAGTATCAGACAAATATGTCAAATTTATGAGAACAGATTTTTAAAAGTTCAGAGAACAGATTAGAAGAATTCTACAGCATAACAATTTGAAAGTGAAAATGCTTTGAAAAGATTAAGGAGCTTGCAGAAATTCTAAACATACCTCAAACTCTCAAGACCAGTTTTCTCTAGTATTAGGATTATGAGTAATTTCTTTTAAATTTTATCTCTCTATATTTTTAATTTGTCTATAGAGTAATTTTCAGATGATCAAAGCAATTCTGATTATATTATAATCTATGAAATAAGGTTTATTTTAAAACATGCCATTTCTATCCTGTAGAAATGAGTTGTACATAATTGCGCAACTAAAGATGAAAGAAAGTTGGAGAATACAAAGAAACCACCACTCTGGTGATTTTTAGGTGGCCTTTTTTCCAATGTCTGTATTTCTGTCACTTCATTCACTGGGCATATATTTATTGAGAATCTTCTATGTAGCAGCACAGTTCTGGGCACACTGATGTGACCAAGGGGAAGTCCTTGTTCTCAGAGGGCTTATATTCTAGTGAGAGAGAAGGACAAATAAACAAATTCCAGGCAGCAGTGGTGCTTTTAAGACAAATAACGGCTGAGCAGGAGAGAAAGAGCAACGCAGTGTGGTTTCTTCAGGGAAGTCAGGCAGGCCCTCTTTGAGAAAATGGCTAGTCTTGATCAGAGGCTCAAGTGCTACGAATTGGCCTTGGGAAAAATCAGGTGAAGAGTTGTCCAGAGGAGGATAGCAAATATGAAGGGAAACCCGATCATAAATAAATAAAAATTAAAAAAAAATTGTTAAAAAAAAAGGGATCCCTGGGTGGCGCAGCGGTTTGGCTCCTGCCTTTGGCCCAGGGCGCGATCCTGGAGACCCAGGATCGAATCCCACATCAGGTTCCCGGCGCATGGAGCCTGCTTCTCCCTCTGCCTATGTCTCTGCCTCTCTCTCTCTCTCTGTGACTATCATAAATAAATAAAAATTAAAAAAAAATTGTTGAAGGGAAACCCGCAGATAACCTGAGACCTACTGAGAAGAATGTCAGGAAACATGGTTTCTGTTTGTTTGCTTTCTTGTTGTTGTTATTGTTGTTTTGTTGTTTTGTTTTTGTTTGTTTGCTTGCTTCTTAAGCTCAAGGAGCATATTGTTCCAATAAAAGATGGATCCACAACTTAGAGGTGATGGTAACACTGATGTATCAGAAAGAGAACAGAATAGTAAGACTTCTATTTTCTTTGTGTCAAGGAGAAACTGGAAATGATAGACTACTGTTGCTGAGAGGGAAGAGAAGATGAATAAGGAGAGGATAAGAGGTTGCTGACATTCTAGATGTTTTCAAGGATTCTCAGTGGTAGGAGCTGAGTCCCTGCGTATCACCTTTTTTCAATCCCTTAGAAATGACTGCAACCTTGGGGTAAAGAGATAGTGTTGGTGTTTTTATAATTTTTTTTAAGATTTTATTTATTTATTCATGAGAGACAGAGAGAGAGAGAGAGAGAGAGAGAGAGAGGCAGAGACACAGGCAGAGGGAGAAGCAGGCGTCTCGCAGGGAGCCCGATGTGGGACTCGATCTCAGGAGTCCGGGATCATGCCCTGAGCCAAAGTCAGATGCTCAACCGCTGAGCCACCCAGGAGTCCTATAATTCTTTTGAGTAATCTCAATTAATTACCAGGATTTTATTGAAATGTGAGATTTGGTTATCATCACCTACTTAATAAGCTTGTTCCACCTGAAATTCTCCTTTCCTTGTGGCTTAAATTTCATTAAGGAGTCTGATAAAAGGAGAGGTGTAGGTTATATTATGCTAGTAGAGGAGGGACCAGGTCCTAAGAGAATTGACCCTGGTGGAAAAACAGGGAGCAGAGGAACAGAAAAAGGGAGCAGTGCTAAGGGAGCAGAGGTATGAGGCCTCAAGGAATCTACTTGAAAACATCCCTCCCTTCCCCAAAGCCCTGCTTCACCTTCCTCTTATAATTTTTAATGTCTCCACCCGTTTCTCTCTCCCCACCCCCAAACAATTCAACTATGGTTTTCTCTGAGCCTCAGCAGGAATACTCATGCCCGGATGTCTCCAGGTGAAATCCAAAGGGTCCTTCTGGAAACCTGGGGCATGTCATTTAAAATCACAGGAATAAAATTTGGAGGGGTGTTCAGTAAGTGTGGCATGTGAGTCAAAATTCTGATGTAATGTATAAATGAATATGGTCTTGAGACATATGTGATTCTTATTTCAGAGTTTTATTTTTTCCTCTTTTTAAAAGATTTTATTTGAGAGACAGAGAGAGAGAGAGAGAGAAGTGAGTGTGTGGGGGGGGGGAGAAGAGGGAGAGGGACAAGCAGACTCCACGCTGAGTGCAGAGCATGAAGTAGGGCTTGATCTCATAACCCTGAGATCATGACCTGAGCTGAAACCAAGAGTTGGACGCTTAACTGACTGAGCCACCAGGCAACCCCCATTTCAGAATTTTAAAACATGAATATAACCACCAAAATACCAAGTTTTGAGTGCTTTTATTCTTGAAAATAGTAGGATTCCTCTTATGTTCTAGACACTGTGCTAGGTTCTAGGGACAATGAATAAGCTGAGGCCCCTGTAGCAAATTAAACCTGCAAAACCACTGTTGACCATTTTTGAGGGACTGCAGAAAATAGGAAAAGTGTAAGTTGGCAAATTGGCAGAAACAGAGGATTGGCAAATATGGATCTGATTTTCAAAAGGGGAAGGGGGCAGTTTCTTAAAACCTACATTTCAGTGAACCTCAAATAACTGTGGTAAGGCTCACAGCCAGATTCCAAATGATTTACCATGGAACAGAAACAAGATCATATAGATAATGAACATCATTTCCTTCTCTGAAGGGTTAATGGACAAACTGATGGGGGTAACTAGGATATCTGCTGAGGCATTGCAGAGCATCTGTGTCGCTAAGATGGAGATATATGTGCTAGAAATCCAGGGTGTTGGCAATTTGTTGAATAGCCATACCTAGAAGGTACAAATGAATGATCAATGGGTGTCTGGAAAGACATTTCTAATGGTGATGCCTCAGTCCTTTTATTGTCAACATTTAAAAAGATAGGTATTAAAATAGAGAATATGGTAGTCAGGTTTACTGATGACACAAGTTAGGATTTTACATAGTGAGATGACAGGATTAGAATACATTCTCCATTCCAAATGAACAAAAAAATCAAAGTTGATGGGATGGAACAAATTTGGTGGTGTAACATTAAAGGAAATAAATGTCAACTATGATGGTCAAAAACAAAGAGACAAAAGCCCAGCTACACAGGTAGAGGATGGGGTGCATGTGATTTTGCTTAGATATTTGAGAAGCACTTAGGAATTTTAAGTATCATTCTGATAGAGTTGCCACAAAAGCAAATTCAGTATTAACAGCAAGACAGTGCTTGGAATAAGGCTATTTATTGCTAATTGTATTTTATTCTGTGCGAGTCCGGTCATACCTTGAATTTGAAAAATATTAAAAAAATTAGACCATGTTCTGAGGAAAGTGACTAGGGCATTCAGGGAGGAAACCAAAGGGAATGAGGAAGCATCGGAAAGGAGCTTCTTGGGGTATCAAAGAGGACATAAACATTTTGTTAGTCTCAAAGGTTACATCTAGGGCCAATAAGGGAGATTTACAGCCACAGTAGAGTAAATGTAAGGACTTTCCATCAACCAAGGCCATTTGAAGTTGGGAGGCCAAGAGATTCATTCCTATCATCAATGGTGTTTCAACATCACTTAAGTCATCAGTGGAGTATAGGGTCATTATGTATGACCTTTAAGGTTCATCTCAACCTTGGGAGTCTTTAGTTCTAGAGCTGCTTGCTAAGTAGGAATTTTACAATGACATTGAGTTAGCTTTTTTTGCCACTTTCAGGCTTTGCCTTTAGAAGCTGGGGAATCGGAGTAATTGAGACCTTATAATCCCTTCCTGCATCCCAAGGTGAAAGCCCCGGAGAGCAGATTACAGGACTTCCAACATTTTAAAGATCTTAGATCTGATATCATCGAGGAAAGAATTGGAAAACTAGGGTAACTGCTTGATTGATATACATAAGGCCAACTGGGTAAAACCATCGCCCAGAAACTGCATTTCCAGCGTGGTCTCCAGTGGTATTTGGCGCAGGGATTATTCAGTGCAATGGATGAAGCTTGTTGATTACTATTTAGCAGAATGGCATGGTGATCTACGTTTGTTTGCCTGATACAGTAAATACCAACCGTTCTTTCATTGCTATTATCAAAAAGCCCCAGAGGTTGTGGTTATTGGCAGTTCTATTCCAGTTATGCACATTGCATGAAAAATGCTTTCCACGTTTGAATAAAGTGAGGTTTAGGTGATGTGAGTGGTGGTCATGGCTTATATTTGGCACTACCAAATGCTACCCTCTTTAGGTATATAATCCCACTACTCGATGCATGAGATGTATATTTATTTAAGACAAGAAATATGATGATGATAATATAGGGCTTAGGGCTTTTCCTTTTTAGCACCTTATATCAAATATTTGCTGATCAATACAATTCAGGTACATACTGAATATTTATTCTATATTTCTTGCTTCTTAATTGTAATTGTATAAAGTTCAGTACTGCCCATTTACTGGAGGAACTAATGAATTTTTGTAAAAATAGTTCACTATGAAACTTGAGGTTTATTTTGGAGTCTAGACTAGTTCTTTTTGCACTTGTACACATAATAGAAAAACTACCAAACAAGAGTTAAATATTTCCTAACAATACTAAGCTCAGAAAAGAGCTTACATAGCACTTTTTCTGCTTGCTTTACATTTATATTTGTGTCACAATACAAATAGGGCTTTTACAGTCTAAGATTAATGCTATGGTTTTCTGTGTTCATTCTATATCATCCAAACTGCAGTTGGACCAAACAACAACAAAAAATAATCAACCAAATGCTGAACAACTCATTGTGAAAATATTCATGGATGCTCCCAGTCAATACCAGAAAAAAAAGAAAGTCCCAGAATATACGCATAAGTCACCATTTTTATTTTGGTAAAACTTCAGGGAACTGTTGTGATGATTCTCTATAAATAATCTATGGACAGCTCTGTCAGAGATTAGCTCCAGGCAGCTAGTTTTTATGGAACACTTTTATCATCATCATTAGTAGTAGTGGTAATGTAATTAATAATATTAGCACCTGAATCTAGAGTCAAGGAGATCATCCATTTGATATGGGAGAGGGCTGTTTTTCAGTTTACATCTAAAGTTTTCCACTGGTTCTGAAACAGCTGATTAAAAAGTAATGAAAACTAATAACCTAATTGCTCTGCCTCCAAGTATCATCATTGGCTTAGCACACACAACCAGTAGTGGGAGATTAAATGGCAGGCTCAAGGTCTGTTTAATCTAACTACTGCTAATCTTTACTTGTCAGATGTAATTTGCTCTATGGCAACTCTGCTCAGAAAACCACCTCTTTTGGAAGTAAAATGTCTACTGGTGTTAACACAGGTCTCCTTTTTAAATAGAAACAACTGTGGTACAGAAAACAAGAATGATTTTAGGTTTAAGAAAGTAGAGTTCATGAATCCTTTAACCATGTCGATAGGAGTAAATGTTTCCAATGCAGAGCAATAAAGGCAAAAGTCAAGAAATAAATTGCATATCGTTATATAATATGTCTGCTAATTTTTCTTTTATGATTTTCTTTGGATTTAATGATTCAATATAGGCTGCCTTGAATATAAATGTAAGCAATTGTTAAGAAAATTACTTCCAAGAAAACAAGCAGAATCTTTCCTCCATTAAAAGGTTTTCATCTGTTAAACACTCTCATATCTTAAGGCAGATTAGATTTTAGTGTTACAAGAAAATGAGATGCCAGAAGCTAAGATTATCACAAAATCACAGGGCTGGGGGATCATCAAGAGGTCATTTAGTTCATCTTCCTGTCTCCATTCAAAATAGCATCCAAGAGAGAAAAGTGTTCATCCTTTTGTTGAAAATTTTCAGCATAAATTGCATTTGAGTCTTGTCTGACCTAGCCTTCTTTTGTTTGCCCTTTGTTTTTAGTAAGTACTTCATTTCTGGAGGAATTTTGAAAAAAATTATTTAAGGGTTATATCCTAGAAACATCGGAATAGTGAGGAGGACAACACCCTTTGGGTTTTATACCTAAAAGAAACTACCCTGACATTTGCAAATACAGGGAAACATAAAGAAAGGAGGCCTGGGTGAATGGGAGAGAATATGGCTTCAAACCAGCATTAAAGGGATGAAAAACCAAAAGTAGGGAGAATGACTTGCAGAGGAGAAAGTATGGGCTGTTTTGGGAGAGACTTTACTTAAATATTAGGAAGAGTTTATTCAAATTGAGGAGGTGTCCTAAACACTGAAATGAATTCCTGTTTGTGTTTTATAGTGTCAGTCTTCAGTGATGGTCTTTTCTTAAAGAAAGGTTTTCATGTTGGAACTAGTTTAGGCAAAATAGTTTACTGGAAAATGGAGGATAGCCTCATTAAATGAAATCAAACTGACCTAATAAATACCATTTGATACCTCTGATTCTTTAAGATGAAAAAAACATCTCTAGCATTTTATATCCATCTTCATAACAGGAAATATGATACTCCTGATACCTAACATGCATGGTCAAAATCCAAAATATTTCATCTGTGTATCACTAAGCTCCTAATTAGTTAGGAGTGCCTTTGCCTCTAACCCTACTAGCTCCAATTAAATGGGTTTAAGACCTTTTTTCAGATGAGTTCTAGGTAAGTAATATAAATGCATACTTGGAAACAATTAAAACTGTATTTCAATTAACAAAATATAATTATGGGAACTGGGCTCATAACATAGTTAAGAGCCAGACCAAATAAAGAGGTATGAATAGACAATGAAAGACAGCTATGACACTGCTTGGTAAACTAATTATCATTTCTCTTTGCTTTTCCAGGTCCCTGGTAGGAAGTATATAATGAATTTTTAAGTTTACTATGAACAAATGTCTTTGTGTTACATTAATTTAAAAATCTGACTCCAAAATACATGTACAGCTAAATTATCAGATGAGGTTTCTCCACATGTCCACGAAGATAAAAGTGCCAGTTACAGAACGCTAACTTCTTGGGCGTGAGATTGGAGTTTAGGCCTATTTAGAGGGAATAGCCAATAGGATCAGTGTTTATTCTCAAGCAGCCAGTGGACATTTATCTGCTTCTAGTTAGGCCTGTGTTGCTATTAGTGGATTCTAAGTAAAGACCTAAGTTTAGGGGATCCCTGGGTGGCTCGGTGGTTTAGCACCTGCCTTTGGCCGGGGGGGGAGGGGGGCGGGGGGGGTGATCCTGGAGACCCAGGATCAAGTCCCATATTGGGCTCCCTGCATGGAGCCTGCTTCTCCCTCTGCTTGTGTCTCTGCCTCTCTTGCTCTGTGTTTCTCATGAATAAGTAAATGGAATTAAAAAAAAAAAAAAAAAAAGACCTAACTTTAGTTAAGGGGCATTTGTCAGACCTGAGTTTTATCTCTATTACTTACTAGCTGGATAAACCTGCACAAGTAACTATTTCTCTGAGGATAGTGTGTAAGACTAACATTTCTCACAAGCATTAGTTCCCTTTCCTACGGGGTGGGGAAGGCACTGTGATAGCATGTATGGGAGTGGCTATATTTCAAAAGCAAATATGGATAAGAGATGACTCTCTTTAGTCTCATGTTCCAGAAATGGAATTTTTCTACCTTGCTCTGTGTGGCTGAGAGTTTTATGATTTTAAAATGATCTCATTGACAATATTTACATTAATTAAAAAGCTTCTTTATTGCAAAATGCCAATATATTAACTTATAGTAAGAAATACATTCATGAAACTAATGAGTTATATTGACTCACTGCTGTATTTTCTCCCTGTAGATCTAGATAGATAGATAGAAATACCTGGCAAAAAGGATTCTAATCAGTGAACTGATTACCAAGTGAATTTGTGTTCATAACTTGGAACATGTAACTGGCTGTTGTTTCAAAGCCATGACAACCTAATGGATTTTTCTGTCTTCAGGGATACATTTGCTGCATGGTCTAGAGATCTGTGTTCTTAGGCCAGGATCCTCACCCACTTAGGGCTGGAAAGGCACCTCCCATATTTGCCCTTCTGATTTTTTTTTTTTCTGTACCAACTTCTGATGGGCAAGAATGCTTACTTGTAAGAGTTTTTACTTGTAATGTATAGACTGAAAGCTGAAATTTTAACTTTAGTTTTCATGGAAATGCTAGATAATGATTGTATAAATGCTGTGTTGATTTTATCTAGAAGCAAGATGGAGTTTTAGCAACTTATCCATATATACAATTCTGGAAAATCACGATATTTGGTGAAAAGTTCTCTCTTTAAAAAAGAATAAGTATTTTTACTTAGCCTGAGCATTATTTTTCAGTTTTTTCCACATAAGAATCCCTCCTCGAAATGTTTCTTTTTGGCAAACGATAACAGAATTACATAAAAAGATGACAATCGATGAAAACAGAAACACCATAATAATGGATTCTGGGATTACAAGACTGAGAACTGGGAATCAAGCCCAGTTCAACATTTACAATAATGGGACGTTCACTTGTATTTCATGTCCTGTGAGGGGTGGTGGAAAAACGAGGGGGTGTGAGAGAGTCTTCTCTGGTCTTATGCTCATTTAGTTCATTGTTGCATCAGAAAGTGATATAAATTCACTGTTCTCCTGTAAGGCTATGGGAGGACACTGAATTCTCAGGGGAAAAGGATATATCCAAATTAGAAGCTGCAATATGGGGCAAATAAATGTAAATGGGAATAATAAATGCCATCGGAAAAGTCTTGGACTGGGAAAAGCCATGGGGTGTTAAATATTGGAACTGTAGCATGTAAGGAAAGCTATAATAGCATTTCATTTGGATATTTTATTAGTTGGAAGGATTTTTAAAAGGATGGAATTTCTATACTTCATACATTTAACTTATATTCTAGTATTTGGAATGTTTCTTTTGATTACACATTTTTTTTCTAATTTTATAGCAGAGAAGATGGCTAAAGTCTCTCAATTTATATGTATGTATATACATCACGTTTTCATTATATGAAAATAATCCACTCTGCTCATTTAAGGGCCAAGTGCATCTAACTCTGAGTTAGGAAGCAGCACACTGGAGTGTGAATTCCTTTTCTAACTGGTCTATAAGCAGGAAGCCTGAGGACAGTATTTCAATATAGATATTCCTCTATACAAATGCTCTTTGTTTTATTTATTTATTTATTTATTTATTTATTTATTTATTTAATTTTCTTTAAAAAAGATTTTTTTCCATTTATTTGAGAGAGAGAGAGGGAGTGAGAAAAGGACAGTACAAGTGGGGTGAGGGGGGAGGCAGAGGGGAAAGGAGGCTCCCCACTGAGCAGGGAGCCTGACATGGGGTTCGATCCCAAGACCCTCGAATCATGACCTGAGCCAAAGGCAGAGCTTAACCTACTGAGCTTCTTGTTTTAAAACATTTATTTTTAAAATCTCTGCCCTGATAAGTAGACACTGTTTAATAGACTGAATAACAAATCACACAAATTAAAAAATATTACCTCATAACATATTGTCTTACTGGTAGATCTGATGTGATGGAGTTTATATTTAAATATGTACAAAATATTTAATAATAAAAATATTTTCACAAAATTGGTATCACTTCCTGGATCTTTAAGTACACTTTAATTTTGAAAGAGATTCTGGAAGCATTTAAGTGCCCAACATACACAGTGTGTTTTAAATCATCTGCCTTTGACAGCTAACATGCCAATATTTAGACTTTATCAGAAACTTTTGCATGTGAAATTAGGGCTGGAATCTTTGCCATGAATTTTAAAAATTCCTAGCTTTATCGGCTACGTTTAAGAGTCTTGAGATCAATCAATAAGGGTAAATTATATGCTATAAATTATCATGAAAAGAAAGTCTATTTCTAATTAGTTAAAAAATTTGACTTATGAATGAGTGAACCTTCCAATGCTTTGTCCTCTATGGGATTGAAGGATGAAACGATATTAGAGGGGCACTCCTGAGTCAGTGCTGAGGGAGTGTTTTGAGAACCTTGGACTTCACAGACCACAATCACTGAGAAGCAGTTTTGCTGACATCTCAGTAGCGTGCAGTTTGAAGAGTTAATGCAAATGATAGAGTTGTAGAGACATTATCCTTTTTATTCAATCTTAACACATACCTCATACGCGGTTATACTTCTCCATACTAGCAGCCACAATCACCATTTTAGTGACGCAAAAACTGATGAAATGATGGGCATTAAGGAGGCCATGTGATGTGATGAGCACTGAGTGTTATATTCTATGCTGAAAAATTGAGTTTAAATTAAAAAAGAAAATGAAAGGAAGAAATGAAGGCAGATAAGAGAGGAAGGAGGAAACAGGCAAGACAGCAAGGCCACCACTGCACAGCTTGTTCGTTCCACAGGCAGATAGAAATAATCGGATTGGTTTACTCTGCCACTTTTGCCAAATGTAATTATAAACCTTTGGGTTCTTTATTTTACTGTTAAGATTTTAAGCTCTGAAAAATCTCAACACATCTTTTCCATGTCGCTGGACGAGTGCCACGTGATCATTTTTAGAAGGGCCAGTGCTTACCCACATGGATGAGAGCAGGAGGGAAGGGGGCTGGTTGATTTAAATACCCTCACTCAGAATTTACTGTGGATTTAAAATCTCTGACTTAATGTTGCATTAACTACCGGTGGCTGCTTTACTGCCTTTAAAACATGCATATATAATTGGATACTGTAATGCTTTGTGGGTAAAATAAATACCAACTCACACTAAAATAAATACTCTGCATGATGAAGTTCATGCAGACATAAATTAATCATTTACCAGTTAACCAATATGCACAAGAAAGAAATAGATCACTTATTAAAGGTTGCTTCATCTATAAAATGGGAAAAATAAAATGCTGATATATTTTACAGTGGTGCTGTGAGGGGAAATATATAAAATTATTGCTAAGCAGTTTATAAACCATAAAATGCAGTATGAACATTAAATTAATAATATTTGTACTAATTCAGATTCAACACCCTCTGCATTAAATATATCTTTTTGCCTATTGAAGCATACACAAAACCAAGCTGAGGCTCTTTATTTAATTTTTAATGTCTCTTCGGAATTCTGCAAAGCATTGCAGAAGTTATTGGTTATGTTAAAAACTTTTTGGTGGCTCCCACCATTTCTAAGATAAAGTTCTTGGCCATTCATATCCACAATTCCATTTTTAAAGCCCCTTCCCAAAGAGCTTTATGTCTTTCACTTGCACGGACATAATAGTGATGAAGAGAACACAGGCTTGAATTTTATAATCAGGCGAAAGTTGTTAACATGCTCTTTGCTTTGGTTTCTTCTAAATTATAGGTTGAAATAGGGAAGCATTGTTAAACTGGGTGGAGGACGAGTCCATTGGGTCTCTGCATATTGCTAACCACAGTGTGATCCTTTGCTGGGAGAATGGTGTGGCCTCAAGTAGCAGGGTCTCAAGGCCATCATTTTGCTCAAAATGTTACAGGTTCTAGAGATAAATCAAGTTTCTGTTTTTCAGTTCAAGTCCAGAAATATCATTCAGGGACACAAGGGAGAACTAAGCAACATAGAACATAGTTCCTTTCTTCTTCTACTGCTTTTTTTTTTTTTAAAGGAGTCTTATTGTTTAGAAGACCAACTTGTACAATACCTGTAATCTACTCAGCACATTTTTAACATTGTCAATGTTCCTTTGACTCTCAATGATAAAACACATCAGATGTTTCTTCACTCACTTCCTTTTATAGGGGCTGTTAATATAGAAATACCTCCTCATCTTCCACTATGAAATGATAAATGGCTGACTAGAGATGTCTGAAATATTGCCAAATCTCCCCGATGTATCATGTGTCACCAGCAATAATAAACAGTGACTAATCTTTGGTCATGAACTAACTATATTTATGACTTTCTTGTCATCAGGAAGTATGTATTTTCTTGAATCAGGTTTAAGGATCTAATATTTATGCTAGGAACATGTGTGCTAAGAAAAGTAGACCTAGGTCCAAAGGAAAATAATTCTCCACATTTTCTTTCAAATAGCTATTTATAGAGCTTAGCATTTCCATCTGTATCTCTCTCTCTCCTTTCCCCTCCACTCTTTATTTTGGATCAGGATTCACCCAAGAGTGCTCTGATCAGGAATCTAGTTTATCCCACTCAGTTCACTATTTTAGTGATAAAAGTCTCCTCATCTAATAGGAAAGGAATACGGCTAAAATGCAAACTTATCCCAGTTACAGTTTATCGGTGATTAAAGGGAAACACAGTAAAACTGTTTCTTCCACTTCCAAAATCTAGCTGGGGTTTGGGGGATCAAAGTTTTCCTAAAGGAGCTATAATGGCAGAACAACAGAAGATAAAGGCTAATAGAAGGAGAATTAGGCTTTGCGGGAAATGCAATAAGGTCAATAAGTGTGTAATTCTACTTTAACTCATTTAATTAATGTATATCAAGTGCCTGCCAGATACCAGGCATTGGAGTAGGTGCCTTGGGATACACCAGTCAAAACTAACAAAAATTGCTTCCCTCATGACACTCGCATTCTCTTGGAGGGAGACAGAAAATAAATAAACAAACAAACAAATAAATAAATAAATGGAAGTATTAGAAGATTACAAGTGTTATGGAGAAAAATAAATTAGAGAAGAATGTTAAGTGTGGGAAGGGACTGAATTTTTAGAAGGCTGGTCAGTTATGGAGAAGTTGACATTTGAGCAAAGACTTGAAGCAAATCATGTGGATTACTGGGGAAGACAGTCTCAGACAGGAAATAGCAAGTGTGAAGGCCCTGAGGCAGGGCTACGTCTGTGTATTGGCAGAATTGTAAGGAAATCAGAGTGATGGGAGTATAGTGAATGCGAGAGTCTGGGCAGGAGATGGTGGTCACGGTGGGCTAAAATATATATGGCTTTGAGGACAATTATTAGGCTCTAGCTTTTAATCTGATTGCAATGGATCTACTGGAGAGTGTTGAGTCAAGGAACAAAATGATCTGACTCATACTTTATTGAAAATTGACTGCAGGAGGAAACGGTGAAAGCAAGGAGATCAGTTAATTAAAATGAAAAGTTCACCTCTTCTCTCTGCATACGTTTAATGGATATGAGCCAGAAATTAATGAGAGACAATAGTGTACAATTATATGCAAGCACATTGAAGTTATAGCTACACAGAGTTAAAGCCAGTTGCAACAGAGAATTCAATAAAGCAATCAATTTCATTTCTATAGCACCAGTTGCTGAGTTTGAAAACATTTTAAATTAAGGTCATGAGCAACTAATGATAAAAAGTAACCATTAGGGTTTTGGAAATTCACACATCTGTTGCTAAGGAATAGACTAAAAAATCTCCCTTCTTAGCAGATCTGGGTTGTGGAATTAAGCAAGTGTGGATTATGACATTGAGATGGTCTCCTCTCATGCCTTTCAGTCCCTTGATTCTTAGGAGTTGGAAGTAAGGGAACCTGGAATTAAGAAGAAAGCAAACCACTAAGAAAATGAAGGCAACCATAGTTTGGATTATATGTAAACGTTTTCATTTTCACATTGAAAGCATTTGAATGATGGGAAGATTAAAAAAAAAGAGTTCAGTCTTCTCCAGGGAACAAAGAAAAGAGAAAAATAAAAATACTAATAAAAGGTGAATTTAGCCTTATAATCAACCTTCCTGGCAGTCAGAATTATTAGGTTATGAAACAGAGCTCTCCCCATCTCTCCTGGGCCAGTTAGGCTTAGAACAAATTGAACCTGAAAAAGTGTCAAAATTCACAGTAGGAGCACCCACTCAGAGCTCCATTTCTCTCTCTGAAGTAGGTTACTACACTCACCTAGGGAAATTTCTATTGAATTGTAATTAGGTGGCTAATTAAAAAGTAGATTACCAACTATATTAAAATATGCCAGAAAGATGTGCCCATCATTCATTCTTTAATTTAGGAAATCCACCTTTTCCTTAAAAAAAATTCTCACTGGGAAATTCCAGATATAATATGTACCTTTTCTTTTTTCTTCTTACATCACTTTTATTGAAGTAAGTCTAAGATTTTTTTTTGTTCATTGAGGCAATGGATGTATTTGGAGCTTTCTTCATTAATAAAAAGTACCTACACATAGTTATGATTCTTACAAGAACCAACAGCTATGATAAGAACCCCAAGGCAATGCAGGGTCTCCAGAAGAAGTAATAACTACCATTTATTCACTGCTAATATATGTCAAATGCTTTATCACTTAATTCTCTCAATAACTCTATGACGTAATTGTCTGCCTATTAGACAGATGAGGAAGCTGAGGTCAGAGAAGGCAAATTATTCAAGGTCACACAGCATGAAGGTTATAAAGCTGAAATTCAAACTCAGGTCTGTTTGACTCTGCATTAAGCAAGAGTTTTCACTCTCTAAACTGTTTTAACATGAAGCTAAAACCATTTTGTTGCATTCAGTTGATTTGAAATTGATAATATTTGTGGATGATATTGTCAAGATCTTATGTTAATCTTCCTTTAACCAGAAGACCATATTTCCTAACCATTTGTCCATATATCAGTTTATTTTCTAAAGTAAATTATCATCAGGAGACTCTTGAGTCATTTCTAACAGTAGGAGTTAAAAAGTAATAGTCACCTGTTACTTGTAGGTTACTTTTTATTCAACTCTTCCTATTTTTTTCCTAATTTCTAAGAAAGTACATGAACTTTTGTACAATCTTGTCCATTAGTTTGGTAGACCAGTCAAGTATTAAGTGGGTCAGTCCATTCCTGAAGGCACCTAACAATTGACCAGTCCATCTAGATGACCAAGCAGATAGGCATGACTGACTATCCTTGCAGTGGGCTTACTGAATTGCTTACAGGACTCAGGCCTGATACCATGAGGGTGATTCAGAGTTCCTTGTCAAACAAATGACAGCAATAACAATGTAATTATACAAATATTTTCTGAGGGCCTCCTGTGTATCAGACATTATGCTATTACAGACATGATGTCAACATACTCCAGGGTTTCTTAGCCTTGGTACTATTCACTTTTTGGACTAGAGGACTGTGTTGTGGGGGTCTGTCCTATGCATCTTGAATTGCAGCATCCCTGGATCCTACTCCTCAGACATCCATATCACGCCCACTGCCTCCAGTTGTGACAGCCAAAACTATCTCCAGACATTACCTAATGTCTCCTGGTGGTGGTGGTGGGAGTGGGAATCACCTCTAGTAGCTACAGATCTTTCTTTTACCTCCTTAACAACTCCAGGAGGTTGGAACTATTAGACTAATAACATTATTGGTGAGGAAACTGTGGCTCTACGAATTTCAAGTAAAATGCCTAAGGTCTCACAGGAAGGAAATTACAGAGCTGGAATGCACAGAGACTGCCTGCCTCTTTGAAGGCTGTTACAGTGTGATTGGAACTCACAAATGTGAGATTGGAACTCTCCCACCCTCCTCACTTCTAGATCTCATCGTGGGGGTACAGCCCAGGGAAGGAGGAAGGCATGCACATGACATAGTACATGGAACTTTTATTGTACCATGGCCTTTTATTTGGCAGAATAATTCCATTTTAATTGGAATTCTGGAAACTAATGAAAAAAAATTACCAGTGTTAGATGGTCTTTTCTCAGGGTTTTTGAATCTGTCTGATTTAATTCTAACCAATTAGCATGCTATTATGGAGGAGTATTATGTTGAGAATCAATATTACACTAAACACTAATATTTTATTCAGTATTAAAAATTTATACAAGTGGTAATACAAGTGCTTTATTCCTATTTTGTCTAAATGAGAAGAAATGCTTCCTTAGGGCGATTCTAGCTACAAAGAAAACGTTATCTTTTTAGGATACTATTGGCATTATACTTTACATAGATCATTGGTTAAGTGAATTAATAAGATTTAATTGAATGAAATTTGTTTATTTTATTATAAATATATGAGGTTTTCAGTGTATCAAAACGTTTTCCATTTTATACTCGTATCGCATGTTAAGAGGTCAACAAAAGTGCCTTATTGTTTAATACTGCCAAAAAAGGTCAAAATAATTCATACTCTTCCTGGTTTTCAGATACCCTTCTTCTTTCTCTCCCTTTCTTGCTTCCTCTTCTTTTTTCTCTACTTGGATACTCTATCCTTTTTTGATTCAGATATAATCTTAGGCTGGAATTAGAACCTAAATGTATCCAGTCTCGGCATTCTGTATTTTTTTTTTGCACAGAGGAACTAATAAGCCTAGATAAATTGTAAACTAGATTAACATCTAATAATCACTAGAGATAGCTCAGTTAGGCATGATTTCAAAACTGGATTTCAAGTCAGCTTTCCAGATGGTGCCCCTGGGTGCCTTTCCCGGCATCTGGCCTTGCCCTGCGCTTTCGTTTTAGACTCTGGCCTACTGTGTGGATCCCGTGGCTCTCCCTGGCATCTCTTCTGTATACTTATACTCTCCTAAATTCAGGAGGTTTTTCAAGCTTCCAAGCCAGGGCAGCACTGGAAGATTTCTACAGTCTGGATTTAGTGGAGATACTTAGTTTTTATCACTTATGTACTTTAATTCACAACTTCTCAAGTATTTGAAAGCTATGGAGAAAATGATACTTTTAAAAATATCCCTCACTTTGTGAATTAGTATACTCTGTTCTCCAGTATTAGATTTAGCAAAGTTTTGTTTTGTGTTTTAGGGATCTACCCACTGGGTTGGCAAGATCAATCAGTTAATATGCACATACCTTGAAAAAGTTAGTACTCTTTGGGAAAAGGTTGCTTGTAATTCTAAAGGCATATTAGAAGTTAAAAAACTGCCATGCAAAATCAAAGCAAAAAAAATCGTTGAATAAATTAAGCTAACCGAAAAATTAGAAACTGGAAGTATGTTCAGCATAGTAATCACCATTACAAATAGGAAAATTTAAACTAAAAAAAAAAACATTAAATGGGTTGACTTTTCTAAAATATTGATTGGATTTCATTAATAAGCATTTTATGCATATGGCTATTCTGAAAGTTCCTTTAAAAATGAAAGACTAATGCCTTAATGAGAGGTATTATTACATGAACATATTTGAATCTGGCTTATGAAAAATAGGACTTGAGAATTTAAAATGTGTGCATAAAATGCAAATGGATTTAATTAACTGAAAACCCATAAGACAGAACTTCTTCAAATAAGCAATTACTTTGGGGACTAATAGAGTAAATAGGATCCTGATTCATTAGCACAAATATCCATATGAGAGAAGGATCAGCAAATTTTATTCTTTAAGTTATTTATGCACACATGGTAATATCTCATTAATTTACGGCTTCAGTAAATTTAAAATCTTTTGATAATTTTTTCATGAGCTGAGCCGACTTTTACCTTTGCTTTGCAAACACTTTATTTATAGGTAGATAATATATGGTGTTTTAAACATTTATTTTCAATCTTGCGTACACTTTTCAGACACAGAATAAAGTATTTTCAGTGAACCTCAGGCACTTTACAAGCTCCTACATACATCCAATCTATATGCTAATAACGAAATGTTCATATGATTTATTATTACAGGGTCTCCTTAAGGATTTCTACTTTGTAATGTTTTGTTGGAGTTACTATATGTAGTTTAAAGAATAAAGCCCACATTTGTTTGAAAGTTATCTATAATTCAGTCTGCCCACAAATTCAGATATGCCTACTTTTCTAATTTGTTGGAATAAATGAAATTTATTAATGAATATTCACAGCTATACATACAGAATTTTTCTTTTCAACATGCATTAGAACATATATATAAAGAAAAGTAAAATACAGTGAAGAGTGAAAAAACAAATGATCTTGGGGGAGAACAAAGGAGTGAACTGTCTGAAATCATTTTAAGTCCTTCAGGCATAATATCCTGGTGAAAGAACTTAATAACATCGCCCTTTCTTTAAAAGTGGATTTTGCTCACATGGGGTGACTCAGTTCTAATCATTTGCAAAGTGATATGTTTTTCTAGTTAAAGACAGTTGGTGCCCAGGCCAAAAGGGGTGGATGCTCCAAACTAGGGCTTCTGGAATGAAGAGAAATGCCACTACACAGCAATCTGGCATTTCTAAATCTTCCTTTTATGTGTCCATGACTTTTCAGAGTCCACATGTCAATTTGCACCAAAGAATTAAAAGGGTGTATAAAATGAGTAGAAGAGTTATGTTATCAAACTCATATGTAGTTCAAAATGACTCCAATCCCAAGCCAGATAAAATCTATTAAACTGGAGTTTATGAAAATCACAATTGTACTAAAAAATGGAATATTCCCCTTTTCAAGGAAATATTCCAAAGACGGATCTGGATATTATTTATAAATCATGCTACCTTCACACCAGAAACATTTCTTTTGTAAATATTGTGAGGAAATTAAAAGGAAATTAAAAGGCAAATCCGTTACCCAAGTTAGTAGTTACTTACCATACGAAGGAAGAGAACAGGCTTCAATTCCATTTTCATAACTTAATCAAGAATACTTGATGAGAGAGGCCTCTTTCATGTGCTTCTTGAATGTTATAAAATCTGGGGAGGAGATAGAAGCATGGACTGTTTCATCGTCAAGAAGAAAACTGCTCAAAACAATACTAGTTTCTAATGTCAGTGGTTAGTTCTCATCTGGACAAGAGCTATGACAGCCAACCATATGCCATCTAACCATCAGCCTGCTGCCAACAAAAGTTTGAGCCAGATAGGCTGAAATGACCGCTGCCCCTAGAGAAAGAAGACCCAAAGGTTGACTGCCACTCAGTACTTGTCTGAGTGAACTTTATGTCTTTAACTTCAGTGAGACTTTGTTGCCTCGTGGCTCCTGTGGGAGTAATAGTACTAGATAGTCAGTGGCTTGTTCTAGCCATCATAGGAGATGATGTCTGGAAAGACTTTTAGTTAAGAGTGAAAGTATTATTTATTTATGCCCTGGCTCTTCATCTTAAAGATTCGGGGTGGCTTCCAAATAGAAAAATAATGAAATATGAATAAAAAGAACAGGACTGAGAGTAAAAAAACGGAGGAAGTTCTCATGCTGCCTATATTGGTCGACAGTTGAAATAATTGAAGTTACCATTTGGGTTGGAATTTTTGGTAATTTAGGTAAAAGGCGAATACAATTTCTTCTATAACTTAGAAAGGAGAAAATGCATTACTTCCCCTAAAGAAATCTTCCTGATACAAAATTAATAGGGAAATTTTTCATGGACAACATAATATACGGACAGTGAAATAAAATGAACTATTTCACAAAAGTGGGGCTGACTGCCTACCTGAAGCTGAAGGGCAAAACAGTGTTTATTTTTGGAGGTAGTTATTATCGTCATAAAATTCTATTACTCCTAGAGACAAACATGAAACTTGAATTAGGGAAATACTATATATAAACCCACTGACTCCCAATTAACAAATCATCCAGCACTTCTCCCTGATTGTGCACATGCGCACATGCAGTTCGCACATTCACACACATGCAGTTTCTTTCCTTAAATCATGTTCAGTAGTGGGGAGGAGCTTCCGAGGGAAGTCACTGATGGTGACTGTAGGCTGGCCACCGCTCGTTCATAAGTAGAGGAGAGAGCTGCAGGGAGGAAGTGTGAACCTAGATATGATACAGAACTGACAGCTGCACCCCTTCCATGGGGCCTATTCAAAAGGAAAAGGAAGGGAAAAGGAGATACAACCAAATGATTATATGGCTGACCCTTGAACAAAGCAGGGGTGAGGGGTGCTGACCCCTCAACAGTTGGAAATCTGCATATAACTTTTGGCTCCCCTCAAAACATAACTATTAATAGCCTGTTGCTGACTGGATGTCCTACTGATAGCATAAGCAGTTGACTGACACATATTTGGTATGTCCCATGGATTATATACTGTATCCTTACAAAAAAGTGAGCCAGATAAAATGTTATTAAGAAAATCATAAGGCAGAGAAAATACATTTATGGACTGTACTATATTTATAAAAAATCTGCTTATAAGTGTACTCCTGTGCTTCAAGCCCATGTTGTTCAAGGATCACCTACATAAGTGAAACAAATCACAGTCCTCATCCTTGAAATCCACATGTTTTTTCATGACTTCTTTGAGATTTCACTTCCAATCTTGCAGGAAATTCCTCTCAACTTTCCTCTTCTCCCTCTTCTTCTCCCTTCCTTGAATGTGGGCCTTCATCAAGGTTCTTCACTTTGCAGCAATTTCATTTACACCAATGGCTTAAATGTCTTAAATTAACACCTTTTTTCATGCTTTCTGGGCTAGATCCTTATCCCCATCATGTCCTGAATTTGCTTTTCCATACCTAAAATCAGTGGCATTGTCACTCTCCCTGGCTTGAAAATATGGCATCCCCTTCATTCTCCCCCATCACTGCACCTTCCAAACACACACAAATAACTGACTATGACCCTTTGTGCACAAGAAGCTCCACTTCCCTTTGACATGTCCAAGGCCATCATGATGGCAGAAACTAATCCACCGTCCACCATCTCCCATCCAGGCAGTGGCCTCCCATCTCATGTACTCCCTGCTTTCAGTCCCCATCACCTCCCAGCTCTCCTGATAATCCCGGTTTTCTTCCTGAACCCCATGCTTCTCCACTTGCTTGAAAACTTCTGATACTTCCAGTCAGTGTAGGATCGAGTTTAGGGACTCTTTGGCAGAGCTTCCCAAGATCCCAGGTTGGTGCATTTACTACTTTCCATATAATCTCTTTAAATATTCCAAACCATTTCTCTTCATTCTTCCTCTTCTCCAAGTGATTTCCTGTCTCTGTGATTTTGCTTGCTAGCTTCCTCTTGTCTGAAATGCTCATTTTTTAATGCACAGTTCAAATACTACCTCTTTTAGGGATTTTCCTGAATTCTTGTGTAAGAATTTAGTGTACCTTTCTCTTCAAACCCAAGGATCACTGCAACCTTACTACAAGAATCCCATTTATAGTAAACTCTTTCTTTTCTTTTTTAAAAAAAGATTTCATTTATTTATTTGAGAGAGAGAGTGCAAGCAAGAACAGAGGGAGGGGCAGAGGGAAAGGGAGAAACAGACTCCCTGCTTGGGGATGTGGGGCTCAATCCCAGGACCCTGAGATCATGACCTGAACTGAAGGCAGAGGCTCAACCAACTGAGCCACCAGGCTCCCTTGACTTTATTTTCCAAAGCTCTAAACACAGCAGTGCCAAAAGCCCTCATAAAGCTTACAGTCTAGCTAGGGAAGCCCTGATTTATTCACATTTCTAACTTCCTTGGGGTAATATTCTATATTTCATTATGTAGGTGCTCTATAAATTATAGATTAGATGATTTTGAAACTTCAATTAGCACTATGAGAGGCTCTGAATAAAGGATTAAGAACACCATTCTAGAAAATACTTTCTGAATAAGTGACAATAGCAAGACTGTCCAAATTTGGGACACTAAAGGAATGAAAGGAAAGAGGATGAGAAAAAGAAAAGTAGATGTGGACTTGTTATTTACCTCTCTTTTATTTTAACACAGATTTGATTATTTTATAAAGCAAGTAAGGTTTGTATCAGAAGGAAGATGCTGCATTTGTTTCAGTGAATCAGATCGCAAAATATTTAGTCACTATGCGCTTGAGATTATCACATGAAATCTCTTATAGCAGATCGCCCATGAGGGCTGGAAAATATCTTCCTGGTACCTCTCTTAGTGCCTGGCATATATATTTTAGTATTTGTTGATTGAATAAGTGTTTTTCTCCAGCTGCCCTCCAATCTCTTGCTTCCCTTTTTTGTAGCCAAACTACTGCAAATAATTACCAATAGTCATCTTTCTTTTCTTACCTCCCATTGGCAGCTCACGCCTCTGCAGTCTGAGCTTTGCCTCGTCACAGCGCTCGCTGGCTAAGGTATTAACTTCTACTCTGCCCTTCCCCTTCAGACGTCTGTGTCGTGGCAGGTGCTGGGAGGGAAGTTGAGGCTGCAGTTCACCTCAGAGGAGTTGCTGAGAATGTGCTGTGCAATGCATCAGCCCACAGCCTCCTCCTCTTTCACAGATGCCAGCAAGTGGGTGAGGCGGGTCAATACTGTTTCATGAACATCTGGTTTATTTACCCTGGTCACACAAGCACCACTGGGTGGAGGAACACGCAGTGCTGTGCTCATAAAATTCCTTGCTGTCAGGTTCACATTTTCTCTCCAGTTCAGGCCACAGGGCCTCTCTGCTCAAAACCCACCCCAGTTCTACTCTATACTGGTCACAGACATGCCAAAATGGCTTTCTTGTCTATCATGCCAGCTCCCCAAGTATCTTTGTTAAGAGAGATGTAAAATATGAAATGTGAAATATTCTCAAACAGGCACGGCCCCAAATAGAAGCAGTTAGAACTCTAGTTCCCATACATACCACTTAGCGATCTCTCTTTATTTTCATTCAAAACAATTCTCTCCTGATTGGTGCTCTCCACTCTTGCTAAATAAAATAAACAGCTCTCAATCTTCCACATCCAAGCCAACTGACCACTCCCACCCTCTTGAAATGAAATCCTTGCTCCCTTGCTCCCTGTGATCTGGCAACTTCCTGAGTTTCCTTCTATTTCATTCCTCCTTTCATCCTTTCCAAGTTCATCCTTTACTGCTTGGCTGTTATGGATTTGAATTCAAGACTTTGGTCCTAGCATTCTGTTCCACCACTCACTTTATAATCTTCCTGTAGATAGTCTCATCTATGGGTCATAGCCATCATAACCAGAACTATGGATTAAAGGTGAGTCACAAGTTTACATCCAAACCCTAGAGTTTTCTGACAAGCTCCACACCCATAGTCCAATGTCTTTTGGGTCTGTCCTCTAATGTTTTCTACAGAACTCAAACTCTATATGTCCATCTGAACTTAACATCTTCCTCCTTCTGTGTTCCCTTATACTTCCGTATGGGCTCTCCATAAATACTGCAGAAGACGGCCTGTCAGTTTACCTCCTCTATGCCTCTTGAATCTATTTTCTTGTTAGCAATCACCAGCATCTCATCCTTCCTCCCCTAGGCCATACTATCAGGATCTCGGTACTGTTAATGTCCAACTGGGCTGTGTAACTTTCTCCCCTGGCCAACGCATACTTTGCATTGTAGCCAGAAATATTTCTTTGAATTATTGAATCGATGATGTGACTAATTATGATCCTCCCACTCGCCTCTCCCAACCTCCTCATTGGTTCTGGGATAAAGACATATTTTTTTGCTATGGCTAAAAAGCCTTTCGTGGTGACAGCCGCTGATCATGTCTCCAGACTCGTTCTGTTCGCCCCTGCTCTCTGTACTCCAGCCACTTGATCTCCCTTCAATCCCTCACGTTGCTTCCATTCTCTTCTTGCCATACATCGTGAAGCTTCCCATACCTTCCACGACATGCCTGCTGCCTGTACTCCTTGTATAGTTGACTCCTGTCTGTCATTTAGATATCACTTTCCAGAACCTTGTGGCTCTTCTCTGTGGCATATTTAGAACAATTTCAGTTTCATACCTATTTGTGTAATTTCTTCACTGTCTTTTCCCCACCCACCAGCCTGTGGGCCAAACAAGGGCAGGGATATGAAAGCAGTTCATTGTATCCTAACAATGTCTGATACTTAGTGGGTACTCAGTAAAGTTGACTTTATTGAACACGTGTATAAAATGAGCATGGAAATAAACACATATAAATTCAGTGTGAAAAATGTACCCATTGCGTAGCATTTAAAAATTCTAAAGATAAGCACAGCATTGAGATTAGTAACGGGAGCACTGGGTGCTTTGGGAGGATTTAAGAAATTAAAGTAGGAGGGCTTCTTTTCTCACACAGATTTAGTAGTGGGTTGATGGGAGTGATGGGGATTTTTTTAATGGAAAATTTTACCTGGGCTAAAGCAACTGGTTTTAGCATATAAGAAATATGCTAAGGTATGAATATAGTGCTTTCCAACCCTACTGCATATATTGAACAAGAGCTACTGCAAGGAGAGGAAGATGATTGAGACCAGGGATGTGCTAGGGAGGCAAAGGAGAGAAGAGGTTTCAAAAATGTTTTAGTCTCTGGATTGTGGGTATTCTGCTGGGTATGCCTTTTTATATCCTTGCTTCTAAAATCCATGTCATTACATGCAATATAATTGTCTCTGCTTCCATATGGCAACAGAATTCTAGCAACTATATCGGGATCTCAATAAATAGGCAAAACGAAAACGTTGCATAAGTTGTTTTCCCTCAGTTACTTTCCAAATAGAACCCCCCCAATAATAAAACACAAATTTTGTAAATTAGAATAGTATCAGTTATGAATGCAATTTTGCAATTATGAGAGTAAAAACATTCCACATTGAAATAAGAAATGCCATCTGATTTTGATTTAACTCAAAGGGGGAAAAACACACTCCATTTAAGAATGACAAATAAAGCTGTCAATGTGATCCATTTATATAGACCCTCCGAGAATGCCACAAATCCACAGAATGTTCCGAGAAGCTAGTTATTGTATTTGCTCTCTCAAAGAGAGAAGGCGTAGAAGTTCCTGACAGCCTGTTATCCAAGGAATCTAAGGTGAAGGGGAATAACAATGTTAGTCAGACGCCTTGAAGGGAAGGAGAGCTTCGGGCATCTCTTTTTAAATAGCATGCAGTGGCAGAAAGGGTGGAATGGTGCGGGAGCTGATGGGTGTAAGACAATGGAGAAGGACCATTTGTTTTCCTCATCTGTCCCCGACTCCTCCTCCTCTGAATTCTACGAGGGTCTTACTGACCCACTGAGGCCTTGTTCTGCAAGGCCTGTTGACAGAAATTACGGAAAACTGTAACATCTTCATTATAAACATCCCCGTGCCAGTTATTTTTGAACATTTGTTATAGGTTATTTCAGGCTCAGGTACAAGGACACTTTCCACAAATGAACATTGGAAATATAATCTCCATTCTTTATTATGACACTGAAATGTTCTTCTTTTAAGAAGCAGTTTGCTATTAAATACACATCCACGTATTCATATGTAAGTATATATAAAACATGACCCTCTGCAGGACATCACTGATTATATTTTTCTCTGCATTGGCTACTAAAAAACTGAGAACAAAATTTGTTACTATCTTCTAGCAAGAGTGTTGCATTTCATGGCATAAATTTTGAGTATGAATCTCTCTCCTGGCCCCATCTTATGTTCTTAGCCTTATTTTTTTCCTTTGGCTCATTTTTTCTTACCTATTTGAAATATATTTTATACTGCTGTACAGTATGTATTTTTATTAGCCTTTCTCTATAAGCCTTAAATCCTTTCCAGCGTATAAATAAAACATTCAACATTTGTAGATGCCTTTTTTCCCTTTGGAGGGTTGCAGAATTTTCCCAAGGCAGCATATAATTTATTACTATAGATGCATGAATATTAACACATTGGTATTCGTAGTAATTAAAGTTTTTGTGATATTTAGTTTAATATTTCAGTTAGATTTTCTTAATATTTATATATATTTTTAGAACTGGGATTCCTAGCGGAGGTCCATGGACTCAAATTATGTGAAAAATTCTGAGCATGAAAAATTTTATTAATGAGGTATTTCATGATTTTATCCAATTCTGAAAGATGACTTTGACCCAAAAGATTAAAAAAAATATTACTGCTTTGCAGTGGAATAATCAGAGCTTGGTCTTCTAACATTCAACTAATTGACAGACTATTTATTGACAACCCACTAAGTGCCTGGCACTGTAATAGATGCTAGGTAGCTATTAGAGCAGTAAATAGTGATAAATGTGTAGGCTTGACCTCTAACCTCAGGGTACTTCTAGTCCAGTGGGGGAGGGTGAAGGTAGACAATAAAAAAATGAACATAAAACAAACAAGCAATTATCTGAGGGGAGAATATTTGAGATCGAGGGACCAGCTTAATGCAAAGCCTCTAAGGGACATGTTATAATCCACAGATCTTCTAGGAAATAGGAATGATATTCACTTCAGTACTTCAGTCTAGAAATATCAGACTAATGATCTTATGCATAGAAGTTTGTTCCTTGTTTTCATTTTTTTTAAAAGTTAGATTTCCTAAAGTGAGGGAAACTTATCCTCAGAAAAAGAATGCTATGTATTTATTTTATTATACATTAACTTCATTCAAGAAGTACTTGAATCTACCATCTTCAAGGCAATATGAGAGATGCCCTCAAGGTGCTCAGCACAGACCAAATAAAATATAACTGCCATACATGTAACTATAATGTACCGTAAACCAATCCTGAATTGTTCCGTACCATAGGTTTATGAGCCAAGTAAATTCTATGGCCCAGACGCTTTAATATACAGTTTGAAACCCAAAGCTCTTTAGAAAGGCACCAATCACCCTGTAAAAGTTGAAGATGGATGAGCTGGGGAAAGCGACACATAATGAAAGCTAGGATTAAAAATTCTTGGAAATAAGAACACTGTATTCTGTGGTTTGGAAAATGCTCTAAATAGCCCTGGCTGTGTAAATCAATAAATTAAGATGTGACTAAAGATCATAAATATCTCCCACATTATTAGTTGCTTTCCTGAATTAAATTCTTTATACATATATTAAAGGACATACCGATAAGATGAAGATGACACTGAGGTCGTAGAATTCTATGGGACGCTTACTGTGTACAGGAAACCACGTGAGAACTCTGTGCTCATGCCCTTGGAGGTAAGGGCTATTATTAGTTCTGTTTTACAGATACGGAGAAACTCAGGTTAGAGAAGCAAAGCCATTTGCCTGGTCACAGAGTTAGTCACAGGAGACAGCTGGGATTGGAACCTAAACAGTCTGACTCCAGAGCCCCTGTGATCCCATCTCCAGTATCATCAGCCAGCTCTGGGAAGGCAGGTAGTTGTGTGAATTATCTCTGATAAACTCATCTGCTTTGTGGTTTAAATGGCTTTGGGGAACAACTTTCTGAATGATTAGCCTGAGCTTATCATGTGCAAATTAATTTAAATATTAGCCTAAACGAAACAGTTAAGATGGCAAATCTTCTATTTAAGAGTAACACATGCAATTAAAGGTTCCTTGACTTTGGATCAGAGTGTATGATTTAGATTGTTCACAATATTCCCTCTCCTAGGAAAAATAACGAAGAGTCAAATGTATTTAACATCCTCCATTAAAAGTACAAACATTATTTTACTAACTTGCTTCCGTGCTTACTGTCTTTTGATTACAAAATTCTAACTTGGAAAAGGGAGATTTTAAAAGTTTATACAAATCCAGATCAAACAATCATTTTTTTTTCTTTTTTTACTCCCTCAAACCATTTTTGGAGGCTGCTGGGCCACCCATTCGCCGTTAGGCAATAAGGGCGATAGTAGCAGTGGTAGCGTATCCTAGCACTAGATACCACTGATTGAATATTTATGTGGTATCTTCCACTGTGCCAAGCACTGTACAACTTCATTTTATCCTCACAACAACCCTGTTGATAGCTCCTATTATTATCCTAAATTCCCAGTTTAGGAGCTTGGGACCTAGAGAAACTGCATACACCCTGAAGGCTTCTTAGCTTGTTAATGAAAGAGCTTGCACCAGGCCTGTAGAGACTAGAACCCAGGCAGTCTACAGTTCCACTGTGCCATCTCCCATTGTCTGATCATCTTCTCATCTCTAATTGACATGTCACGAAGGACACACTGTTTCCCAATATAGGCAGTCTAAACTATTTAGAATTTAAGGTTGTCCATAATCTGGACTTTTAAAAAACCAGTCCAAGCTAATTTATCAATATTCCGTACTAAATACATCTCAGAGCCTAAGGGAACCTGCCTTCTGTCAAAGCTTTAAGAAGTCTCCTAAACCCACAATCCAGCTAAATTCCCCTGCTCTTAAAGGCCAACTTCACATTCCACTTTTCCAAGCTACCTTCTAGAGCCACCAGCCCAGAGGAAGTAGTTTGAAGAGCTGGCCTCTGCTGTCTACGTTGCGGATGAATCGGATGTCCCCAAGGGCTTCAGCAGCCTGGGATCCTTGGAGTAGTATGATGGTTCTGTTGGAAAGTGCCATTGGGTATTTTTTCCTCAGGATTGTGTTCAGAGCTTTTATCAATTTCTCAAAGCTTAACAACCACTCAGCATTACCAATCCCCAACCCCCTGCTTCCCCACCCCCTGCCTACCCCCAAGTTCTGGAAAGTAATGACATTAAATGCTAATGTTCACTGAGCAAGTTTGCCAGATTTAGCAAATAAAAATATTATATGGAACATGCCTATACTAAAACATGATTTGTTGTGTATTTGAAATTCAAATTTAAGCGAGCATGCTGTACAGTATCTGCAACCCTTTCTTTGAATGTTTTGTGGATATTAATCTTCTCTTTCTACTACACTGAATGTAATCACCTAGAGGGCAAGGGGCTTCATTATTGCTCCATAGAACTTAACACTGAACATTTCTTGCTAATTGATTTACTCTTGTGATCCAACAGAAACATTTTGTAATATTCTTGATTTGGGGCTGATATCTAACTCAGTAGGTATACCATTATTTTGCTACAAGGAAACAGAGTCCCATCATACCTAGTGTGCTATTTGCTAGCTTCAAACACATCAAGCTTTTCTCCAATTATCTTTGTTTAAAAAAATCCTCTTATAAGGAACCTAGAAAAGTTCAAAACATACTAAAATTATTATTGGATCTCAAAGTAATCTCAAAGTAAGGTCTTCAGACTATTTGAGAAAATCACGAAAGGTGTTAAAAATGCAGTTGTCTGGGTCCAATCTCAGACCTATTAATTCAGAAATGTGCAGAAAGGCTCTAAGCAATCTGGGTTTTTAAATGCCTTCCAGATGATTTTTATGCCCTCTAAAGTTTAAGGACTGCTTTTTTATGGGATGTAATACTCTAGCAAGGATTGCACTTTAAGTTAGAGAAGAAAAGTTATTTTAGTCCTTAAAAACAAGCCATCATCATTTGGAGTTCAAAATATCAATCATCCTTTAAATGTATCTTGAATCTATCATGGTAGTGGTAAATGCTCAGCCCTGTAAATTTGCCATTTGGAGCTCCCCAGCCTTTAAACAGAACTGGTAAACTAATGATAGGTATTAAAAGGCTGCCTGCTGGATCATTAAAATAGTAAATGAGTCACTGAAATTTATACAGGCCATACAAAATTTTAAAATAAGATTATCTTAAGTAGAATATTCTTCTGTGTACTAATGCTACTATCTAGGATTGGTCTGGGAAACCTAAGCCTCTTTGGAGTTTCTGGAAAAAAAGGTATCATTGCCTAAAGCTTCCTACCCCTGTTGACTGGGTTGTCCCTGAGATTTTTGACTTCTTGGTGAGAGGTGTGCTAGTCCGGAAATCAGGACGCATAGGTTCTGTACTTTATGTTCTGTGTGTCCTCATCAATAAAACAATGGTTTGGACCATCAGTTGGTCTCCAGTGTGTCTTCTGAACCCAAGTTCCTATTATCATTCTGAGGTTCAGTTTTCTCTGTTGTAAAATATGGGGCTTGGACCATGTGTCTGTTTATCCAGTGTGTCCCAGGATAGTCAGGTTATCTCCATTACTATGCCTAGATCCCCATTCATAATTTAGGCTCACTGTAACAGTGTAAGATCGATGATACTTCATTGGGGTTTTTCCAGGGATAGGACAATATATGGGCCATTAGCACATGTCCTTTGTAGGAGATAATTATTCATTATACAGTTATAATCATATAATTCATAATTATTCAACACACATATTGATCACAGCTTTGTGCCATGTGTCACTGTGCTAGACCCTGGGAATGCAATAATGACAAAAGTCACACAAAAGGAGATCTGGCCTCATGCAACGTACAGTCTGAAGATAAAAACAACAGCCACATATAAACTGGTGTGTAGGGAGATCCCTGGGTGGCTCAGCAGTCCAGCGCCTGCCTTTGGCCCAGGGGGTGAGAGTCCCGGGATCGAGTCCCACATCAGGCTCCCTGCATGGAGCCTGCTTCTTCTGCCTGTCTCCTCTCTCTCTCTCTCTCTCTCTCTCTCTCTGTCTATCATGAATAAATAAATAAAATCCTTAAAAAACAATAAACTGGTGTGCAAATAAAATAAGTGGTTTGTTTGTAACCAGTGTTTTAAAGGGATCACTGGGCCTGAGAGAGAAAATATCAGAAAAGTGTTTGGGAAAAGCCTCTTGGAGGAGGCGATATTTACTTGGACCTGCAGGAAGAAAAAAAGATAGACCAAGGAGGGGGTTGGAGGAAAGACCCAGGCAGGGAAGAGCATATTCTGGAATCCCTTGGGAGGAGCAGTTTATGTGCTTGGCATCCAAACATCCATCTCTGAGAGATAATTTCATCCAAAACTAGAGAAAGGAAATCAGAGGCCCAGAGGGCTTCAGGGACTCATCTGAGGTCAAATGGCCAGTCAGTTGGTGGGAGAACTCTTCCACACCTCAGTCCAGAATGTGAGCCCTTCTGAGGGGTCAGGATCATAATGCAGCAGGAAGCACCACAATGCTTTGGTTCAAATCCTAGCTCTTTGACTCATAAACTGCTTGTCCATGGGCACCAGAGCTTCTTTGAGACTCAGTTTTCTTTTGTGTGAGACACAGATGACATCGACCACATCAGATTGTTACAGGGATTTAGTGAGAAAATGTGGCTCGGTGCCTGGTATATCACAGCTGCCCAATAGATGCAAACTCCTTTGATTCTTCACCTAGTGGTCTCTCACCCATACCACATTGTTGGAAAATATGTAGGGGCAGAGGTTAAGTTATTTGGATAAAGGAAGAGTGTAACAGAGAGGAAGTTCTGGAATACCAGGCCAGTGCCCAGCTGAGCAGCTATCCATCTGAGGGCTGAGTGGAGGAAATGAGGAAAGGCCGCTGACTGGGGAGAGACATCAAGGAAAAACATCCCCAAATTCGTGGTTCTGCTCACGACTTAGTCTGTTAGTGGGGGAATCTACAGTTGTCTTCATAAAACAGAAAAGACCATCCTTCGTAATATTTATACTTAGAATTAGCGTATAAGAAACAGGTTTTACTCCAGGAGACCAGTAAGCAGAAAAGTGACACCCTTTATTATTAAATTCACATGAAGAGAAAAATGTGATGCTAACATGTCACTCAATCCACTGGGAACAAATTAATTTAATTATCTGCAGGATATTAAAATGATTGCTGGTATTAAGGATGCTTAAAAACCAAGCCCATGATATTGGAGGAATGAATAATTTATCTAAGTAACTATGAAGATTTTCTTCATTGTGAGCAAAACCACAGATTGAACTTCAGCCTTAAAATATGGAGAAGCATATTTCATGGATTAAAGCGGACAGCCAGCTCTAAGGCCATCCCACAAAACCTGTTTGCTTTCCCCTTAGACTTATGCAAAACGTAAGGGAATATTTATGGTTCTGGCACACTGAACTAGGGCTGAATATTTCTTAGTTTCAGGAGTTCACTGGGTCCCTTTTCCCCCAGCCATAAGGTAAGTGCCATTCCATATATAACTTTTGAAATGCTGCTTGCTTTATGATTCTCTGCCGATGGTGCCTTATGGGAAAAATTTTATTTCAAAGTTTCATAGGATGTGAATTGAACTCATTATTTTTCTCCAAACTCATTGTTTAATTGACAGGAAACATGCATTCTAAATCATCTTGTATGCACGGCAGAAGCAGCTACATAAATTTAACAATGGGTGGATTATTACTATTTTGCATATTTATGGAGTTTTATATTCAGGAAACATTTTACAAATCTTTTATTAGTTAATCCTTACACTTACGAGTGAGGCTGACAGGTGGTAAACAATGCTTTGGGTTTTAAATTGCCAATACGTGAAAACTTTAATGGGGAAAAAATCTACAGCATTCCTCCTTGCTGCCTCCTTGCTAAGAGCACACCTTTGATACTTTTTTCCTCCCACCAGAGACCAAGGCTAGAGGCCGGCAAGTAGGTTGGTGCCCTCCTGAAACACAAGAAAGGAGAAGGGAGCCCATCCCAAGTCAGGTGGCCAACATCAGGGGAAACTTCACAAGACACCAAGGTGATAATGACAGCATTCCCAACAGAGACACATCCCAGGAACAGAGCACATAAAAATACACATTAGGAAGCATTTTTTTTTTCCTGCAACTATACTGTAAATTTGGTTTTCAGTTCTAACGATGCCGTACATACTGGACCCACACTCTAATGATATCACCAATTCTCTTAAAATGAATGCATGTATGTGAAAGAAAATCAAACCTAACTCAAACTAAGAAAGTTTGTATTTTCTTTTCTCAAAGAGTCACAAATCAGAAACACTAAGCAACTTGGAACACTCACTACAAACTTTTTAGGATCCTCCAATGTGGCCCTCCTCCAGACACGAGAAGGTGTGGGAGAGCAGGGCCCAGAAAGCCTCCGCCGACGACAGTCTCATTGTTGACCCAGACCTCTTAGAGCCTGGGCTTTCAGAGCTCCTGCACCAAGGAAAACCAGCCACGCATCACCTGAGGGCTGGACGCGAGGAGCCGCAGACGCTGCATCTACTTTCTGAAGAGTCCAGCAGGGACACGTCCTGCCCAGATCCTAATCTCTTCTGAGTGACAGTGTCTCTATCCCTCTAATCCCTCAGGCCTCCGCCTCCTCCTGCGCTGCGTGTGCGTGTGCGTGTGTGTGTGTGTGTGTGTGTGCGTGTGTGTTGGAGGACAGTTAGGTTGGAGGGTGCAGAAAACAAGCAGAGTACCTTGGCAGCTCGCGCCCTCTGCGTCCCTGTGCTTTCTCAGTGCAGCTGGTAAGCTGTCAGGAGGTCAGCGTCAGGTAGCCAGGTCACCCCCCTTCCGGGGTGTCGAGGGATGCTCCAAGCCCTCGCGTCCCTGAGAGTGCGGGTGACGGGCGGGGGGCGCGCCCCTCGGGGCCCCGGGAGTGCCCGCCCCGCCCCGCCCCGCCCCGCCCCGCCCCGCCCGCGCCGGCTCTACCTGCGGACGCTGGAGGCTCGGCGGCCCGGCTGGGCTCGGGCTGGGAGAGCCGCCCCCTCCCCCCCGCCCCGGTCTCCGTCCTCGGGCGCCCCCGCCCCGCCCCGCTGCTGCCGGCCTGCAGACCTCGGGGCGGCGCCCTGGACCCCCCCCCCCCCCCCGCCCCGAGCGGGCACCCCGCGGCGCCCCCCCCCCGCCCTCGGGGCCCCCAGCCCGGTCGGCCCGAGCGGCCGTGACCCCGCCCTCGGCCGCGCAGGGAGGGCCGCAGGGGCCGCGCCCACAGTCGGCGACCCCACGACCCACCTCTGGGACTCCCGGGGGGCGCCAGGAGGGGGGCGACGCCCTCTACCAGCGGAGGCCAAGTCTGGGGAAAGTTCTGGCCGTGTCAAGGGTCAGCCTTTTCTTGTAGGGACGTTCTCTAGCCAAGAGATAGGAACCGAGCGATGCTATCTGCGGCTTCTGCTGACATCACAAACTACACACCACTCGGTGTCGCGTCGGGGACTTTACACAGAGCCTCCCTGTCGTTGCTGCAGCCGCCCGCACGTTCGCCTTCCCAAGCCCTGGCCAGAGTGACATCTCCGTGGGAGGGTTAAAGGAACTTCATTTTTAAATAAAAAGTCAAGGCTGGAAACCAATACGTTACGTGCCAGCTCTGCCCCAAGCTCCAAGGGTGGTCACTTCTGCTTAGTTGAGACCTTCTAGTGACCAGGATTACATAGGCCGCTCCTTACTTTGCACTTTCAAGTCTCCAGAACTTTCCCCTCTTTAAGTCGTCTTTTTTTTTTTTTTAAATTTTTATTTCATTTCCCTGGCTATATGGAGGAGGGGCGAAAAAGAAATGCAACAAAAACAATTTGGAGAGCTTTTAACAGCTGGTATAAAAGTTTATGGGAGAGACAGTCTGCAATCATTGGCAATAAGATTTGAAAATTATCTGTAGACCTCATTCTTCAGTTTTACCATTTTGCTTGAGTTTGAATTATGGAAGGCTAGTGGTATCTATTATTTTTAGCAGCAATAACACTTTTCTAAGAATTATTAAGCAGATTAAATGTATAATACGGTTATTATGTCAGATCAGGGTAAAACTCTTCTTTACAGAAGAATGTGTTAACCAGCTGATAGGAGACACAACATCTTTTCTGGAGTAGTAACATTGGTTTTGTCTTGGAATTTAAATGATACAGAAAGATAAGAGAAAATATAGACTCTCTGTAGACCTACCTGCTACCTAATGAAAATATTGCCTTTTTAGCCTCCCCGTTTCTTCCAATTGCTCCTAAGAAGCTGTAATTTAAAGATTGCTCAAAGCTTTGTTTATTCATTTATTCTTTAAATTGTTTAATGGGGATGTCTGGGGCACAGTGGGTCAAGCATCTGCCTTCAGCTTAGGTCATGGCCCCCAGGGTCCTGAGATGGAGTCCCGCATCAGTCTCCTTGCTCATCGGGGAGCCTGCTTCTCCCTCTGCCTGCTGCTCTTCTTGCTTGTGCTCTCTCTCTGACAAATAAATAAATAAAAGCTTTTTAAAAATAAAGTGTTTATCGAGGACTCAAAACCTGCCTGGCATTGAGCTTGGTGCAGGTGATATAAGGGTGCACTAGAGAGATAGATACAAGTCCTACCTTCCAGGAGCTCACATTCTAATGGAAGTGGGAAATAGCCACTAAATAGGCAAGTGCAAAACATAATTAATTGCACCTGTGAAAAGTATGTGGCAGTAAGGAGTGCCAGGAGAGGACACTCTCCAAGTGGTCTGACTTTTAGATTCCTGTTTTGTTTTGAACCCTAGAATTATTTAAATGCTGTAAAGATTTTTTTTTTTTTTTTTTTTGCTAGCCTTTCTTTCAGGTCACACATTCAGTCTATCAGGAAACCCTGTTATTTTCCAAATCTAACCCTAACTACTACTCTCCCAAACCAGTATGGTCTATATGATTTCTGAAAAAGGCTCTGTACATGTCTACCTGCTCTCAGTCTTGCTCGTATGGTCTATTATCCATGGAGAATTTAAGGTTACTCTTTAAGAGTGTATGTGTTAGCTCAGACCCACAAATTCATATATTGAAGCTCTAACCTCCAACGTGATCAAATTTGAAAATAGAGTCTTAATGGAGGTAATTAAGATTAAATGAGGTCATAAGTGAAGGGCCCTGATCTGATAGGATGAGTGTCTTTATAAGATGAGATGCTGGGGAGTTAGTTCACTGTAGTACTGATGAAAGACCGTGAGAGCACACGGAGAGATGGCAACTGTCTGCAAACCAGGAGGAGAGCTCATCAGGAACCAAGCCCGCAGACGTCTTGATCTTGGACTCCCCAACTTCTAGAACAGTGAACAACAAATGTCTGTTGTTTAAGCCATCCCATCTATGATATTTTGTTATGGCAGCCTTAGCCAACTATGATAAATTACAAAGAATGTAAGAGAGTTAGATACAATCTACATCCATACATTATAGTCAATCATTTCAAGATTACTAATGCAAGAAATAGTGTGATGGTGTGACCTTTAGTTAATTAACAAACTTTGCGGCATCTCCTAGAATAATTGAGGCTTGAAGATTAATCTTACCTGGACCCAAGAATAGAGTAAGTATTTAATGTAAACGAAAGTCTTTTATAACTTTATTATTTGTGTCTGAGGACATGAATGACTGAAGTTCAGAGGAGTAAGAATAGTCTGGTCACCAAGGTGAAAAATGTTGTCTCAAGAGAGCACAGCCTCTACACTTTATAAAAGTTTACTGCTAGTCAAGTTGAAGGACTCTTATGATACATTATGCCATGAACGTAATCATGGCCCATCGATATTCAAGCAAAGTATTAGATACTTCAGATAATAGCTTTCCTTGCCTATGACAACCGCTTATACCCTTTATCTCCAAAATAGGCTGTAGGGAGTAAACTTTGAACTTCCATTTATTTTTTTTATTAAAAAAGAAACCCAAAGCTTTTGCAAATATATAATAGACAGACTAGCACCCTCAGTTGCCCATAGATCAGTTGGCCTCCTGTTCTCCCTTGCAGAGATATTTTGAGGAAGTACTGGGAGATCTACAGCTAACATGTGATCCCTGCCCTTTTTTTATTTCCATTGTGTTGTGTCTTATTGATTTTATGTGTGTGCACTTAAGGAATTAAGGATTCTATTATTCAGTATTAGCCAAACCAGCAGTCACAAAATGGAAAAGTGGCTTAAAAGGATTTCTGTAAAGAAGATAATGCTTATAATACAAGCATAAGCAAACAACAGGAAATTGATGGAATTGAAGCTTTTCTGACTATAGTAAGAATTCTTTGCCATAATGGGAGGTTAACAATGTTGATGATTTACTTAATTCAGTCTTAGAAGAAGTCAGCCTCTGCCTCTCATTGAAATAATCAAGAAGACATATGAGATATGGATTTATATCTAATTTTATTAGCAATGAGCCTTACTTTGAGACATAAGCTAATGATAATATGAAGCACTGTGACTAGCAAGAAAATCACAAATACGATCTTAGTTCATTGTTGATTTTTAACAATTTTATTTGTATTTATGTTTTATAATGTATAATGACATATGTAACACATGATCTGATTAATAAATTAATAAATGAATAATTATTGGGGATATATACTGAACATTTCTAACTGAAGGACTGTCTATCAGAAATGTTTGGAAACACTGATTTACATAATCAAGAATAAAATAATACAGTAGAACCCAAAACCCTGCTCCTGAAAGAAAAAAAACAACCAAATAACAAATAGAAACCAACTTCTTAATCGGAGAATACCTATTCAGGGTATGGATTATCCAGCACCTCTCTTATATCTTTCTTCACTTTTCTGTCTTTTGATCATTCCACAATTTCAAGGGAAATAAGAGATCTTGTTAATTTACTATCATATTTGGCAGAGGAGATTAAACTTGCCAAAAAGACTATTTTGGGGTCTACCCAGGGGTGTTGCTTACCCTAATATTCTAGTTTATAATTACTCGACCTCATAATAGTATGACTTTATATTTACCTGTCTTCTTTAAATTAGTTGACTTTTCTTTTAGAGTGGAATGTACCCGTAGAGCCTGGGATTTGAAATAATATTAGAACACAGTCAGACTCTTCTTACTGCTTACACAGAAAGTTTTACCCTATTTTTTTCAACCGCTCAAAAACTTCCTTCTCTCTACTCTGACTTAACAAGTTTATCTGCAGGATAGATTTGTAAATTTTCAGTTATTCAGCCACAACATTGTGTAACAATTGATATCGGCATATCTTTAGTAGGACTATCTGTTTAGTTCTGTTCTCTTAGGTGAGTACCGTTACACCATAACATTTGGAGAGTCAAGGGAGGCTTGACTGTAGTTCATTGTGTGACTAAAGAAGCTGAGGCTTGGAATACCACAGGGCCTGCCTGTGGTCAAATCCCTGGATCCTGGCAAAGACTAGATTCTAAACCTTCTGACTTCTCATTTTGAGTACTTTTCACTGTGATATGCTACCGCAGAGTGAGCTGGGTGAGAATGTTGTTTTTCTTTGCAAGTATGAATTAGAGAAAGTAGGACACCTTGGACTATGCCTCATTATGTCCATACACACATTTCTGGCAGTGCAGGGTGTTTTAATTCCGCAAAGACCCCTATCCCAAAGGGTGCCCACGGAGGAAAAGGGATCACTCTTTATTTTGCAGTTAATAAAGGGTGAGAGGAGATCTTAGAGATTATTTTATTTTTATATTTTTTATTTTATTTTTCTCCTTAGGGTCTCAGAATTTAAGTCCGCACTAAGCCACTGCCAGTTCCTATTTTCCTAATTAAAACTTTAACCTTCACAAAATAATATTATTTTGGTAATACAATTTTAATGAAAAATAGCAATAAAAATATCAGTGAGACACAGGCAGTCAGAGTCCTTTAAACCACTTGGTGGGGATTATTGGTTACCATTTAGCAATAATATCTAATAGTTTGGTAGAAAAATTTGGAGAGTGATGGAAACCTAATTTCCTGAGGTCCATAAAATAGGACCAAATAAAATAGTGAAGAGTGTATTGTGAAGATAATCTAGTTGCCCAGATGGCCTTTCCTTAGCTACAGCTTTTATGGTTTTCGAAATGTGTGTGTTCTTTATTCTTTTATGAGAAAATAAAGATTTTCTTTTTCCCAGGGGCCTGAAGTTACCCTGCATTTTAGTTGTTAAAATACGCTGAATATTTTTTCTTTGTTACTTCTAGGACACTCATATTTATTCTGGAACTCACCTTAGTTCTTGTGTTTTCCCCCTACATTTGAATTTCTGGCTCTAGACTCCAGATTTTAAATTTGTTAGTTGTATTTCTCATGACATTCCTGATAAGCTCATTAATAGTAGATTTTATGGCATGGATTAAAGGAATGAAACACTAAAATTTGATTATAATCTTATCTAACTCGGATGTTTTCCCCCATCCCAAACTTGGGAAGTCGAAATAGGGTAGAATATTTCTGAAAGGAATTTGGAAATTTGTCAGTAGTCCTATAATTGTGACTTGTAAATTCAATAACCAAATTCCATGGATTGCATAAAAATTTTATTTAATTTTCTTATTAACCAAGTCTCAGAATTTGTAAAGTTTATATTTTTACAGTACTATGCCTTCTGGGCTTTATTGCAAAAGAAAACACCGAATGGTAAAATACATCTCTGTAATGTCTGTCCAGATGGATTTTGTACAAGTGGCACCATCTTTTTTCCTTCCATAAGAGAAGACAAGACCTTGATTGTAGGATTCTATATATTTCTCTTTCTCAACATGCAGTGCTTAGTAAAATTATTTTATGGTGGTAATGTTATTCATTTTCCACCTATAACATGCTTTGTGAGTAGAGACAGTAGAGGCTGGAATTTACTGGGGGGGGGGGCTATCTTGAATTTTGAAACTGTAATTTAAGCGTACCAATACAAGAGAGGACGTTTCACCTTGGGAGGACATCCCCCAACCTGAAGAGATGACACTCATAAATATAATTAAATATTAGTAAATTAAAATCTGATGCTACATTTCCTATGAATTCCATTATTTCCTGGGATAGAATTGATTGTGCAGAAAATCCATTTGCTTTTCGGGTTTTTGTGCCTTGGCCTTTTGGAGTACCTTATGCATTCAATGTCTTTCTAGTCTCTCTCTCCATATTCATTGTTAAAAATGGTGCATTATCTGTGCTTTAAAAAATTACGTTATAATCATGTGCCTTCAAATGTGGTTCCCGTAGCATATAGAATTGAGATCTCTTAGCTTGACAACTAAGCCCTGTAAGACTTGGCTCTGCATACCATTTTCATCTCTCCTACATATCTTCCCCCCGGTCACTAAGCTCAATGACACCAGACGCCTTTCTGTTTCTTGAAGACAACACACTCATTCCTGATCCTGCACCTATGAATGGAATGTTCCTCAGTCTGGAATGTTCCTAGCCCAGATTTTCAAGTGACCGGTTCCTTCCCAATATTCCTTTCCTCTTCCTCGTCTAATGTTGCCACCCCCACGGCCCCTGCCAGCCCTTCTCCAGCACTTTAACTTATTTTTTTTCTTCATGGCTGGATGCAGCAATAGTATAAACAGTAGTTAAAAGCATAGGATTGAGATCTGTGATTAAATCCTTGCCTCTTGCTATATAAACTTCCTCAAGTTCCGCGTTTGCTTCAAATACAAGGTGATAAAAAATACTTAACAGTGAAGTCTGTTGTGGGTATTAGTTGAGGTGATGTATATAAACTGCCCATCATACTCTGAACACAACAGTTGCTCACTTATTAGTGGTTATAATAGTTTTTCCTTCAGATGAGAAAGGAACAGGACGAGCTAGATGCCAAGTACATTCTGAATCCCGGAGGGAAAGCCAGAAAGCAAATTCTTTGATTAAATTCAAAAGCAGAAATCTCTGAAGTTCAGAATTTGGGTAGAACAGGTGAGAGCAAGAAGCCAGGAAGAAACAAAGGTAGAAGGCTTAAGACAATTGCCACAGAAGGGATCAGTGGCATTTTTATTGGCAGGATTGCATGTGGATAACCCTATTTGGCTTAAAACCCCAGGAGCAAGGTTAGAAACAGATTGTCTTCATAGTTGGAACTTATATTACTTTGTTGGTTAATATTTGAAACTATTTTGGGTATTATATGTATCCTGCTCTAATTGAAAAGAGCCCAGTTTGATTAGTCTGTAAACTATTTTCTTATATTTATTGTCTTTCTAATTTCATTCTGAAACTTGGAGGTCAGATTAGGTCAGACTAATTTAATCACTTGATAGTACTTGGTCCCAACTTAATATAGGCACTAGCTAATAATGGGCAAACAAAGCCCTATTGACAACAGTTTAATCTTTAATGTTTAAAAAATGAAAAAGAAAAAGAAGGAACAGTATAATTATCATGGGAAAGAAGTCAGAACTTTGTTAGAATTCCTTACACATATATAGGACTTTGCTTTGTCATATTGAATTACCTATGGGTGGAGGGGTCAGGGGCAAACAAAATATCTCCAGGGTTTGGGCCTCCAAAGGTTTTAATCAGTTCTCTCTAGACATGTTTTAGAAAACACGATTGAGGGTTTTAGATCTACCTTAGATCCCAGTTCCAAATTTTTAGCCTCAAACCCCAAATAAACCTTTCCCTAAAACCAAACCAAATAACCAAAACCAAAACCATATGACTGCAAAGCCAAATCTTTTGTGGAAGGAGTGTGTGTGGTAGTGGTAGCTGGGAGAATGTTATGAGTCACAAAACTCTTTTTCCAGGTGTGCAACATTATAATCCAGCATCTGTATGTACTCCAAAATGATCACTGCTAAACGTCTAGCTACCATCTATCACTGTACAATTGGCCCCTTTTACCCATTTCACCCATGTCCCAATCTAATTCCCTTGTGGTAGCCACCAGTCTGTTCTCTGCATCTATATTTATTTTTGTTTTGTTTGATTTTTTTAGATTCCACCATATAGGTGACACCATATGGTAGTTGTCTTTCTCCACGTGACTTATTTCACTTAGCATGACACCTTCAGAGTTCATCTGTATTGTCACACATGGTGAGGTTTCATTATCTTTTATGACTGAGTAATATTCTATTGTGTATATACACCCCATCTTCTTTGTCCCTTCATCCATGAGTGGACATTTAGATTATTTACATTTCTTGGCTATTGGAAATAATACTGCAGTGAACATCCAGATGCATTTGTCTTTTTGAATCAATGTTTTTATATTCTTCAGATGAATACTCAGAAGTGGAATAGCTGGATCGTACGATAATTCTATTCTTAATATTTTGAGGAATTTCCATTCCGTCTTCCTTGGTGGCCACACCAAATCTCAATCCCATCAGCAGTGCATGAGGGTTCTCTTTTCTCCACAGCAACGACAACACTTGTGATATCTTGCGTTTTTGATAATAGCTATTCTAACTGGTGTGAGGTGACATCTCATGGTTTTGATTTGCATTTCTCTAATAGAGAAATGGGGTTTTTGGGGTTTTCTGTATGCAATTTAATTGGCTTGTTTGCTTTATTGTTGTTGATTTGTGTGAATTCTTTATGTATTTTGGATATGAATCCCTTGTTGGACATATGATTTTCAAGTGTCTTCTCCTGTTCAATAAATTTCCTTTTTGTTTCGATCATGGTTTCTTTTGCTGTGCAGAAGCTTTTTAGTTTGATATAGTCCCATTTATCTTTTGCTTTTATTTTCTTTGCTTTTAGAGTCACATCCACAAAAGTATTGCTAAGACTGATGTCGAGGGACTTACTGCCTATGTTTTCTTCTAGAAATCTTATGGTGTCAGGTCTTACATTCAAGCCTTTAATCCATTTTGAGTTAATTTTTGTGTATGGTGCAAGATAATTCTAGTTTCATTCTTTTGTAGGTGGCCGTCCAGTTTCTCAGCACCATTTTTAAAGAGACTATGTTTCTCCATGTATGCTCTTAGATCCTTTGTCACAAATCAATTGTCCATATGTGTGTGGCTTTAATTCTTGGCTTTCATTTCTCTTCCATTGATCCATGTGTCTGTTTTTCTGCCAATGCCATACTGTTTTGGTTACTGTAGCTTTGTATTATAAATTGAAATTAGAAAGCAAGATGCAAGCTTTGTTCTTTCTCAAGATTATTTTGGCTATTATGATTCTATAAAAATTTTAGAATTGTTTCCTCTGGTTTTGTAAAAAAATACCATTGGAATTTTGATAGGTATTGCATTGAATCTGTGAATAGCTTTGGGTAGTATGGCTATCTTGACAATATTAATCCCTCAATCTGTGAGCATGGAATATTTTTCCATTTATTTGTGTTTTCTTCAGTTTCTTTCATCAATATCTTAAAGTTTTCATTGTACAGGTCTTTCATTTCTTCGGTTGAATTTATTCCTAAGTATTTTTATTCTTATTGATGCAATTGTAAATGGGATCTATAAATTTTTTTTCTGATAATTTGCTAATACAGTGTAGAAACACCACAGATTTCCATATACTGATTTTCTATACTGTTACTTTGCTAAATAGATTTATTACTGATGTAACAGGGCTTTTTTTTTTATGTGTGAGTCTTTTGGGTTTTCTGTATGCAATATCATGTCATTTATAAATAGGGAGTTTTACTTCTTCCTTTCCAAATTGGATGCCCTTTCTTCATATTTTTTTCTTGCCTAACTGCCATGGTTTGGACTTCTAATGTTGTGTTGAATTAAAGTGTCAAGAGTGGGAATCCTTGTCTTATTCCTGCTCTTAGAGGATATACTTTTGGTATTTTACTATTGAGTATGATGTTAGCTGTGGGTTTAATATTTATGGCCTTTAATATGTTTATGTGTTCCCTTTATACTCACTTTTTTGGGAGTTTTACCATGAACAGGTGTTAAATTTTGTCAGATGCCTTTTCTGTATCTATTGAGATCATCATATGATTTTTATCCTTCATTTTGTTAATGTATTAATTACTTAATATATTTTAAGTAATTTTTTTATAATGTTTCCTTATTGTTATTTTGTTAATTGTGTTCTGGCTGTTTTGTAGTTCCTCTCTGTTCCTTTTCTTTCTTTCTTTTTTTTTTTTTTTCCTTTCCTTGTAGTTTGATGACTTTCTTTAGTGTTATGTTTAGGTTCCTTTGTCATTTACTGTTGTGTATTTACTATGTGCTTTTGCTTTGTGGTTATTGTGAGGTTCACATATAGCTTCCTATGTATATAATGGTCTGTTTTGAGTTGATAGCAACTTAAATTTGAACACATTCCCCATGTTATATGTATATATATATATATATAGTATATATAATATAGATATATATACAATGATTTATTTATTTATTTGAGAGAGAGAGAGAGAGAGAGAGAGAGCATGAGTTGAGGGAAGGGCAGAGGGACAGAGAGAAGCAGACTCCCTACTGAACGTGGAGCCCAACACAGGGCTTGATCCCAGGACCCTGAGATCATGATCTGAGCCGAAATCAAAAGTCTCACTTAACCAAATGAGTCACCCAGGTGCTCCTCTATGTTTTATACCTTTGATGTGACCTTTTACATCTTTTTATTTTATGCATCCCTTAATTAATTATTATAGTTTTAGTTAATTTTACTTTGTGTGTCTTTTGACCTTTATGCTACCTTTAAAAGTGATTGGTCTACTACCTTTACTATTTGTTTACTTTTCCAGTGAGATTTTTACTTTTCTATATTTTCTTGTTATTAATTAGTGCCATTTATTTTTAGTTTAGGAAAGTCTATTAACATTTCTTATGAAGCTTGTTTCGTGGTAATGAACTCCTTTAGCTTTTGCTTATCTGGAAAACGTTTAACCTCTCTTTCAATTCTGAATGCCATATAGAGAATTCTTGATTGGGCTTTTTTTTCCTTTCAGCATTTTGAGTAGGTTGTGTCACTCCCTTCTGGCCTTTAAAGTCTCTGCTTAAAAGTCTGCTGATAATTTTATGGGATTTTCTTGTACACAATAAACTGTTTTTCTCTTTTTGCTTTTAAGATTCTCTATAACTTTTATCATTTTAATTATAATGTGTCTTGATATGGATGTCTGTTTGTGTTCATCTTTTTTGGAACTCTGGGCTTCTTGGGCCTGTGTGTGTTTCTTCTCCAGATTAGTGAAGATTTCAGATTATGTCTTCTAATATGTTTTCTGGTCCTTTCTCCGTATCTTCTCCTAGGATCCTTAAAATCCCTGTAATCTCAATTCAACAACTTCTTGATTATTTCAGTGCGGTAAGGAAAACCATATGGGACTTTGCCTTTGTTCAGCACTGAGAAGTGATAATTATTTTCTTGTTCACACTTCATTGGCCAAAACTATTCATGTGGTCCCACCTGACTGCAGGTGCATTGGGAAGTGAGGTTTTCTGTGTGCCCTGGAGGAGTAAGGCATCTGATGTTAGTGTGGACTGGCTATGTGTGTTATTCTCTGAAATTTGATTTTTTTTAAACAAGGGATTGAGCTCAGAGCTCAAAATTATTCAAAAGAGGGCCCTGACACTTTTGTAAATTTATAATTGGAAAAATTTGATTATTGGCCTCTCAGGCATAGTTGGCAGCTCCAGGATTACTCAAAGACTGCAATAAAAAACATTTTTACGGCAGATGTGAAATAGCCAAGTCTACTTTCATAATGTCGCCTTACTTATATTCTTTAGCTCCCTTTAGAAAATTGGCTTTGTGTTTGCTATTTTGTCTAACCTCCCCACTTTGGCAGTGACTCTGAAATGAGTCAGAGGTTTAGGCTACTCCACATTCTGCTGTGGTAGACTTGCAAAACTACCCTGAACTTAGAATAATATGTCATAGAAAAAACCCTGGAAAATTAGGTTGAGCCTTATGAAATTATTGATATTTAATTGTTTTTTTTTTTTAACTTACGAAAGCAGTTTTGTGTGGTTCATTGTTAGAGTTAATCTTAAGTATAATGGTTAAGATATTTCCCCGTTCCAAACCTTGCCTTGCTGTAGCCCTAATTTAGATCTTGCAAAAGGATCTTTGAGGTCATTTCAAGTAAGGAATTTTGTACATAGAATTTCAAGTAAGGAATTTTGTACATAGAATTTTGAATTGTAAGCACCGTTGTTTTACACCATCTTTTCAGCCGTGACCAAGTGGTTCACAGCATGACAAGTGGTTCATTTTCATGAATTACTGAATAAGTTAATTATCCATAGTTTCCTCAGAGCATGTGGTTCTTCCTCAGGTCAAGTACTGATTACACATCTCCTAACTGCATGGCTGATGGTGATGAAAGATACTTGTACTTCCTTTAGTCCAACCCAAATTTAGTTATTTTACAGTCATACACCAGGGAAGTATCAACTGCCATCTAATTTATATCTGTTATGATTTTGTTGTTGTTGTTGTTGCAACATCCATGAAAAATGACATATTGGCTTTACCTGTTTTTGCCTCTTTTCTAACTGTGAGGATAACTACCACTTACTGAATATGTGCTTTGTTTCCAGCTGTGTGCTCAGTGCAGCTCTATTAGGGAAATAACATAATTTTATGTCTATTTTATGGATGAGGAACACTGAGGTTTAATGAAATTAAATGACTTCCTGAAGGCTATGTATCAGGTAGGTGGCAAAACCAGGATTGCAGTCTGGCTGCATCTCTTATAGACTGAATTCATACCACTTACTATGTTACCTGTTTCCCTTCTTCAGTTTCTTTTGAAAGGCAGTATGCCTCTTAAACATGTACTCATGGAAAATCACCCTTGTTTGTAAGGATTGTTTCTATTTCAATTGAAGGGAAATTTTAGTAGATGGTTTGCAACCCAAAATGTAGTATTCCTATAGGCCTCAGAAGGTCCGAGTATAAGGAATTCTAGATGAAAAATTAAATTGGCTCCAATATCTCCACCTGGATATTTATGTAATGAAAATAGGCCAAAAAATACTAATCCTTTATTTAATCTAAGTATTGTGAAACAGGTATCTGTTTTATTTTCACATTTAAAAACAGACAAAATAAACATAGTAGTTCCAAGAGATAGCTCTTTGAGGACATATCCCATAAAGTATTCTTTATCGGGTCTTGAATATGACAAACCCTCAATAAGCTTTTGATTGTCAATATGGCAGTAGTTTTGAAATGGATCACAATGCGTTGTTTGTTCTAAAGGCTATTTGGGTGAATTATCATATTCTCAAAGTACTTATTTGCTTCCCAGTGTAAATATTTGAACTTTTTAGGTTTCATAGTATTAAGAAGTATATGACTCTTAAGTTTCAAATAGTTGTGGCTTTAGGTCATAAAGCCAGGAAATATTTCTGATTTGTAAGCTACCTTTAAGATAATGTGTTAGACATATTTTTTAAATGCTCATAGATTTTTTTTTAAACTTTCAGAGAGAATGTGATTTCCTATCTATTTTATGTACGTAATCTTAATGAATGTGATACTAACTGGACTACAGCAAATGGAAAATAAAGGAAAGAATGGATATCAGATTTTATTTTACATATTTGCTTTTTTACAAATACCAATTCATAAATGGATGGAATATAATGTGCTACTATCAAAACTTTTGTGGTTAAATTTACTTTTCATCATTTTTGCTTTCTTATCTTTTGGCAGCTAGAAAATCTTTAATCTTTGTGGAAAGAAATTAAACTTTAAACCTTACACGCTAAAAAGATAAAGCTTCTAAGGTACACAGTTAATAAGTTTACTAACTATAAAATTAATCAGTCAACACTAGAAAATTCACAGAAAACTATGCTGATAATTATGTAATACTTATATTATTCTCTTACTTTGATATGCTGTTTTTGCTAATTTCATAGTAATAATGTTCATTATATTTTTGATAGCCTATAATTCCTATTGCAAGTATTTCAACTTGCATTCTGTATATACTTTCGCTTTTAAGACAAAATTTGAAAATGATATGCAAACTTGAAGTTAGAGAAATAATTATATAAATAGAAAAAGTGTGGAATCTTCCAAAATGATCAAGTTCATTCTATCCAAAACAGTAATCTAGAATGAAATTGGGTTCCAGTTCTACCTCCATAATTTCTTATCTCTAAACATCTGAGTAGTTATTTAATCTGTATAACCCTTAGATTTCTTATTTGTAAAATGGAGCTAATAAAAGCTTCTACCTCATAGGATCCTTGGGAGCACTGATGAAATGATCTGTTTTAACCCATTTAGTGCTGGCACAGTAACTGGCACATGGCAGGCATTCAGTAAATCTTAGCTATTATTTTCATTAGCATGATAGTAATTTTTTAGGAGTGAGAGATGATCTGGTTTCTTTGAAGTTTATACTGACATAAATATGTTCATGTGGATTATTTGGGACCTGATGAAACAAATAGTAAATACATTAAGGGCATTTCTAACAATTGTGGTTTATTGATAACATTTATAACAGTAATGTATTGTTTATAATAATGAAGATCCCCATGAACAAATCATATTTGTAATAATAAGCATCATTATAATGGATTAATAGCATAATTAGAATTGTGATGACTATTTAAAAGCTGAGTTAGAAGATATTAACTTTATGTATGTGTTAATATAGATTGTTTATGCCAAAATGAAATTGTGAATCTGCGAAAGTTACGAGATAGCAATCAAGAAACTTATATTGCCTGAAAAAGAGAACCACATGTAGGGAAAGCCTCCTTCAACCTGAGAAGTGGACATGCCTGAGAACAAAAAGGCAGCTTCCTAAAGTATATAGCCTGTAATCCGTGTGATAATAAGTCAAAGGATGGTAGGACATCCCACCAGGAGTCAATATTCTGGTGCTATTCTGTGTCACTCTTAATTGTGGGCTCTTAACATTTGACACAGAATCCATTGAAGCAACATAGAGATGTTGGCATGCAAGGTATGGGGAACACTTCGCCCTACCACTGGATTTCATATAAACTGAAACCATGCAAATACACCTCTGTGGTGACTTTGTTTGCAATTGCAACTCTTCATGCTTCTTCATGACATTTTACTAGATTACATTAGACCTAATTACGTTATGTTGATTAGGAACTGACCATATACAAAGCAAAATAAAGTCACTAAGAATGAATGATTTTTTTATAGGGGGTGAAATTTTGAGATTAATAAATAGTAAAAGGACAAAAGAGTCAGAATTTTATCATCACAGATAACTCACTCCACACCTTTTCCCCTGAAAAGATTTTTACTTTGGAACAAAATGTGCCATTTATTTTATTTGGCTACTGTTGTACTAAAACTAATTTTTAAACTCACTTTAACTAGTTAAAATTGATGGAAGCCTCATAAATTTGATGAGTAGGTACAGAATGGTGGGATTTGAATTAGACACAAGTCTTTATCTCAAAAAGCTTATTGTCAAGAAGGGAGGTTAAGAGTATAAGATTAGGCAAGAAGAGATCAGGTTATAAGAGATATACTATGAAAATTATGCTGTAAACAGGTGAAATTACATATAAGTGCGAGCTCTTTTGATAAGGTTCAGGATAATGATCTCTGGGCTATATACAGAGATAATGTAAACTTATATTTAAATTCTCCTTACTGGCATGCTGTGGCAATCATCCATCCATCCATCCATCCATCCATCCATATATCAAACATTTATAGAATGTCAACTCTACCAGGCACTAAACCCATAAAAATGAATTAACCTTTTATGGAGTTCACAGCATAGCGAGGGAGACATCACATTTTATTGAAGTTTATTTACTTTTTTCAGTGGTGGGACCAAAATAGGCACCAGGTGCATAGAAGTAAGTGGGATAGAAGTTTAGGGTGTAGACATAATAACTATTGTGAAGGTCAGCTTGAAAACAATTAATTTAGAAATGCAGGGTTTTAGATCTTTGGGGTCATGAAAATGCCCTTGTACATTTTACACATGGAGAAAGGTTCAGGGGAGAAAATTTAAAAAAGAGAAAGGTTCAGGGAAGATAAATGATTTGTCCAAGGCCACGTGGTTTATTGGCAATTCAACTGAGAGTTGAATCCCACCCCTGTTTCTTTCAGCTTCCTTCTGTTTCTCTTTTGATCAAGTCCGTTACCTCAGGAAGGTTAATAGTTAACGAAAATGTTTTATGTAGTGCCTGAGCCAAAGAAAACATGCCCAAATTGTTGTTTAAAAGGGAATAAATTGTTATATGAGCAGCTTAATTGCAGGTACCAGATTAGAAGTAGATTTACTCTGCAAAGACCAACAAAGGAATTAATGCAGCTTTATGAAGAGATCACCTTACAATTTAGGGAGTCATCAGTATTCTACACAACTCTGATGTGAATGCAGAGAGACATTTTATAAAACATTAAAACATGTAAAAACCGGGGGCAGATTCAAAAAAGCCAAAAGGAAAATATTCATTCCCAAGTAAGGATGAATATAAATGGAATCTGATTCCTTTGCAATCTGGAATTCCTTATGATACAGCTGAGGTAGACTTTTAATAAATTAAGGCTCTTCTTTGGGCATTTCTTTTTCTTTTTTGCCAGATAAGAATGCGTAGGCCTGTGTTCAATGGCTACTACTGAAATAATATTTGGATTCTGGGATAGTCTACTGTAATAGGACATTTTAGAAGGATGACATCTACTTAGCCATCGACAAGCTGTTGACTTAGGACAAATTACTTAACCGTTCTGAGCCTCAGTTTCCTTGTTGAAACCATGAAATATGGAATATGAAACCACTTAGGATTCCTTCCAGCTTTAAAATTTCATGGTTTTCCAATAGGTAATACTTGTCTGCTCAGAGAGCATAACCACAAATGGTTAGCTGGGCTTTGTGTTCTACTTAATATGCACTGTAAATAAAGTTGCTGATAACTAGGAATAGAAAGAAAAATGATAGCTCACTCATTTTAATGAGAATGCTGAAAGCATATGCAATGGTTTATTATTAAACTATTCCACTAGTGGAGAAATTGGAAATATCACAATAAAAATTTTCAATTTTCCATTCCAGTAACTTTATTGAATTGCCAAGGCATATAACAACAGCCAAAGTTGATACATTAAATGTAGATGTTTAAGAACAAAGTTAATATGTGATATTATTGTTTCTCATTTTAGTCCCTTTCTGCCAGCCCTCTCCAAAAGTTAAATAAATCTTCTTCCTTACTTATTGCCAAAAAGTGTCTTACGATTTCTGATAGTTTGAATATTTTTTCACTTAATTCTTTATTCTTTTGTAAAGGTAGTAAATCACTATATATTTCTATTTCTTCACTGCCAAGTGTAATACAATGTTAATATTCTTTTAGTTTCCACTGAGTCTGTCTTCTGGCTTCTATTTTCAGTTTATGATCCTTGTTTCTATATTTGGTAAAAGTCTGCTTATGTTTTTCAAATATGATGTAAGGCAATCTTTTAACAAAATGTTTCTGAGTGAAACCTAAAGCAATTTGAATTTTTGTAATTTTAGATATATGCTTCCCAAGAAAGCAATATAATGCTTTTTAAAGGACAGAGGTACTATTTGGCTTCAAATATTGTTACATTTTATGTATTTATTCTATAGTTAATAATATTCTCATCCTTTTCTTTGATGCTAATGTTACTGTAGAAGCTGTCTGCCTTCTGACCCCGATTCCCTCTCTATGTTTCCTTGCCAACACAGATGAAATTTCTTCAGGGCTCTGTTTTTTGCATCAGCTGTGGACCTTCGTCCTGGCCACTAGGGGACTTTGGCTTTGATCATATTCCAAAGATCTGGCAATTAATTAGCATGAGCAGTATATTGTTAAGAAATTGTATAAAGAGCTCATAGTGTTGTAATCCATGTCCTTTTAGCTTAAAAATATTCTGAGTAGTTGAGTATAATCCTTGAGGCGACATGGTCCATTAAGTCTAAGGATGATCGCTGATGACCTGGATATTTGCTAGTATTGGGGGAAGGGTCAGCCATATTGACAACATTCTTCAAGGAAGCCATGGTTTCCAGTGGGCCTCAGTGGTAGCTGGGCTAGAGATGGTTTTGCTATCATTGAATTCCACCTGTAGGGATGGATTATGATTAATATGATCCTTGACTTAGAAGAGGAAAGCTTCCCACTTCTGGAGTGGAAGAAACACCTTTGAGAAGTAGAAGATATAGTCAAATAGCCTGAAATCAGGTTTTACATAAACAATTTGTGGATGGGATGGGTTATACAGAAAATAAAATATTAAATATATCTCTCAGGTAGGGATGAAGCTCAAGGGAAATCACACAGCATGTATTCATTTACTTCTCTAATTTTTGGACAAATCTTTAGAAGAAAAAGAGGATCCAGTATATCATGTTGCAGAACCAGTCTAGAGATAACAGCCCCAATTTTTAATAAGATCAACCAGGCTTTGCCTTAGGAGCTAGGATGGGCAGGGCCTGGGACTCCCTCCAAGGGCTCATTTGCTTCAGCTTGTGCTGTGGAGGTCTGCTTCCCACAAACTTTTTATATTGACTGATTTCTAATTAGCCTCCCAACCACATGGTTGGTATGAGTCCTGGAGCCAGGGTCTCATCTTCCAGTATTCCACTGTTATTTTACTCAAAACCCCTGCCAGAAGAACACATACGTTTCCTGACCAATAGCTACACCCATCCTGAGTCTGACAAGCATGATTTTCATACGTGTAAGAAATGTTTTTTGACTGGTAGAGACTGGTACAGTCTCTAGGAACTCAAATGTGAGCAGAAAAGAGCTCCATATTTGAGATGCTTCCAGTTCATGGACCAAAAAAAAAAAAAAAAAAGCAAATAGGTAATTATAATAGTATGTCCAATAAGGGGGAAGCACAAGCATGTTATAAGAACTCATTGGAGGAGCACTCATTTCAGAAAACAGTCTAAACAGTCTAAAGCAGAGCAACTTGCTTCATTTCTGTTTTTCAAGGTGACAGTCATCATGACCACTGTATTTTGCTTACCAAGTTCATCGGATTCCAATACTCCATAGAGGGCTTCTTCTGTGACCCCTAGGCCAATGAGTAATGGTGTACGCAGTTGTCGCATCCCTATGGAAGTGTCGCAGCTCACAGAGTTCCTCCAGCTTTACTTATCCTTTCTCCTTGCCACAGGTTCATTGCATCACAGGTTGAAACTCCTAGGCATTCTTTCTGGAGGATCTGCAAAAATGTGGAGTCATGTGGATACAGAAGCAAGCTGAAACCCTTAAAGGCAGCACCTTAAGGCAGGGCTCCTTAGGCTTCTGCTGTTGAGATTCCCCACATCTCAGTCCTGCTCTGTCCTTTCCGAGACTTGTTGTTCCTCATCTTTAATTCTACAAGACACTCCCGGGTTCTTCTAATAATTTTTTTTAGTGCTTAAATGATCCATGTTTTGTGCTTGCAGCCCAAGAATATTTATGATGTGCTTGTATGATATTTTGCTCTATTTGTGTAATTTAGAAAAACATATTGCTTGTGTTCAGATAATACACCCCAATTGTGCTATTGTTAGCTATAAGTGCTGGGGAACACGTCTGACTTCCTACAGCTCTCTCTCTTTAGACAGAATAGCAGAATTTATAGCCTGGTTGCTAGGTCCAAGTTCAGCTGACGGCTGAAGTGGTGTTAGGACATCTTCTAGAGCTTCCTCTGCTACCTACTCCATTCAAGAGTAAAGGGTTTTGGGGAGAAGAGGACTTGGTCTTCATATTTTGCTTTTCTGGTATTTCTTGGCAAGCCAGGACTCCCACTCTTAGTTTCTGAAACTGATCTAGCTCTGATGTTTGCCTTGGCTGGGCCAGGAGCCCCACCCACACTGACTCCCTGTCCAGCCCTTCAGATGTCTGCTTCTTTACTGGGAAGCCTCCCATTTTCCTCTGAGCTTTCTGGTTTCTGTCTTGTGTCAATGTACATGGATTCTTCCTATGAAATGATGGCTGTCTGTGTGGATTTTAATATGGCTCCTTCCCAGGGTGATGCCTCTGAACTCACCCTTCTCACTATCTTGCACTATAGCCTGTGGGCGAGTGGTACTGTCCGCTAACTGTGGTCCAGCTCCTTGAACTGCCACTTGTTTAAGTATCTTAGTGTTTTTATATAAACCACTAAACTGGAAACCTTCTGACTCTCCAAATTCTCTACATCTGGCAAGTCTTTAGTCCTCTTCCACCAAGGAACTTCTGATACCACACTTGGTCATAGTGAATACACTATGTGATTTTGAAATTCATCATATTTTAAAAATCATATTTAAAAATATTAGTTGTTTTGTAAAATATAAATTTGGGATCTTTTCTTGATATGAAGTTGTATGTGAAGATTCACTACACAAAGTAAAAGAAACAAAAACAGAAAACAAAAAACAAAAGAGTTACTGTGGTGGAGGTGGAAGCCAGGATGTGGGCCAGTGTGGAAGAGGGCTTGACTGAAGCCCTACTTGCTTGGAGCTTCTTTTCTGCTTCAGCCTTGAGAGATCCCCCCACCTGGGTACTTGGGGTTTCTGGAGCACTGTTTCTACACCACTGGTCTTTTAAAACATTTTTTAAAAGATTTTATTCATTTATTTGAGAGAGAGAGAATTTGAGAGAGAGAGAGAGCGCGCGCACAAGCGGAGGCATGGGGCAGAGGGAGAGGGAGAAGCAGACTCCTTGTTGAGCAGGGAGCCCAAAGCCATGCTCCATGTGGGGCTTGATCCCAGGTCCCCGAGATCAGGACCTGAGCCATCCTGGTGCCCCCAAACCACTGATCTTAATATCATTCATTTAACACTTATTCCGTTACTGTCTTTGGACATTTCTTGCACTTCAGCCACATTCTTACATTTTGCTTCGTCATTTAATTTTCCAAGTATTTGTTTTGACTTCCCCCACATGATCTCCTCAAGAGTAGGAAAAATATCTCACAGAAGAGCCACATCAAAATCCACATGGACAAAAATCAGTGCTCAACTAGTGAAAAGCGTACTCTATCAATAATTACTGTTTGATTGTTAACTTGGTCTGGTCTCTAACATCCAAGAGAGCAAACCAGTCAGGAACCTGGACATAAACAGGTATCAGGTCTAAGTAGCACAGTCAGGTGGTAAGTTGGGCTTTTGTTCTTTAAGGTTAAGGTGTTGACCCCTTGCTGCTGACATTCTTCCAAAAGAATGCTATTAGGCACAGTGATTCAGAAAAGTGTGTACTTTTTAGTGATGACAGTGTTTACTTGATATATCTGGACATGCTCATAAAAGACTTAAGAGTACAGCTCCACCTATTATTTCAGGTGTAACTTTCATGTCAGCCAAGTTTCAAATCACAAACAGAATTGAAAACACATGCTGTTCTGCTCTCTCCATAGAACGCTGTTCAGTACACAAGAGACCAGAAAAGATATAGGAAACCAAACTCCCTTATCAAAGCTAGCAATGTGACTAATTGAATGAAGAATGAGTGGGCAATATTATGTGCAACATTTCAGTCAGTTTGGGGTGAAATTTTCATTCTGTTGTTCATTGGTGTTACTACTAATTAATAGCCAGCATGACTAAAAAAATATATTTGTATCCACAGTCATTGACTGACTCATATGATTGAGTGTTTTTTATCCAACATACACTATCTGATGATGGTTGTATTTTTCAATATGCTTTATAATCAGAAACCACTTGTTTCTCTCAATGTGCACTGAATGCTCTATAAATGAAGAAAAAGCTTGGATAATATCTGCTGTAGAAAGAGAGTTTTAAAATTAATATCTGTTTTAAAGCTCCAACTGATTATTTAAAGTTAAAGCTAACTTGAACAAGGCTCTTGAAAATATTTAGTAGTGAATGATTATGCAGTCACCTCCTGTTGCTTAAAAATATCCTCACATTTCCAAAGCCTAGCTGGTACAAAGGACTGGCATTATTTCAGAGGAATTACCCTTGCCTTGCCTTTTGAAAAAGGTTTCTAAGCAGACTTATTGAATCCAATTTTTATTATTAATAATATAAGGTATGCATATGTTCTTCTCTTCTGAAGAATGCCTCCATGCATTTGATCTTATTCCTCTTTATGAGTTCCCTATGTAGGAGAAATGGACAGAGATAGCTATGATCCTTTTAGAGCTGGAGCAGCTCAAGAACAAGGAAGTGAATGATTTGCCATAGTCATAAATGGATTGAGTTGGAATTAAGATTTCTGGTCTCCTAGTCCACCGTTCTGTCTACCAGCCATAGATTCCCAGTCTTGCTTTCCCACTGACATCAATTCTGTTGGATGAGACACAAATAGCATGGATCACAATACCAGTGACGTTCATGGGATGTGTGCATATGTGATTGTGGGAAGATGAGATTCTAAAGGGTGGTATTGGAATTTGGGTGTGGTTTTAGAATTATGGTGTAGTTTTAATATGCTCTGAGAAGAACTCTGAAAAATCATAGGTAGTATTTTAATGTATTTTCTGAATGTATTTTCTATCTTTCCTTCTCTACTTTCTACATTTTCCTAGGAGTCCAGAAATCTTTCACTTTAGAAGTTAAAATATAAATAAATAAATAAATAAATAAATAAATAAATAGAAGCTAAAATGCTTCCTTGCTAGACTTACTCTTTATATGATACACATTGGCTGCTTCATTTATACAGTGAACCCTTTGCCATATTGATCATTTTGGTTCAGTTTAAGGCTAACCTACTTCCTGATGGAACTCAGCCTCTTTCTCCTGACAGATTAGATGTGACCTGGCTCTTGGCTGTACATTTCCCCACACCCTTGAAAGAGTGCAAGTCATCCTGTCTTGTCTTCTTTCCTCTCTGTTCATCCCTTGGATCCTGGAAGAATCAACCAGACACTTCCCATCTTAACAGTAGTAATGATTATAAGGTGAATTGGTCCTCCTGTGGAAGTGGGTTGAGGGTGAGGAAGGGATGGAGGGAATGTGACTCTCTCTATTGCTAGGACAACAAAGTGTCCTGCTTAAGACATGTCTTAGTGGGAGACAGAGACCGCAAGAATATGACCAGATCCAGAAGAGTTGTGGAGAGATATAAGGAAAGCTTTGATGTGGAGTGATCTGAGATGGAGGTGGGCAGTGGTGGTGTCCTATTCATTACTCCATACTACCCAACTTCCAACTTTTCCAAAGGGGGAAAAATATTTGCAACTGTCAGAAACAGAATTGTCAAAAGCATGTGAAATTATATGTTCATTCAACAAATATTTGTTGAAGGTCTACAAAGTAGTAAAATTAATGGCTAATGCTGACAGTGTGCCAGGCAGTGTTAGAAAGCTTTGCATCCATTTTTAAATTTAATCCTCACACTGACTTATCAACTATGTCACTATTCTGAAGTTGAGGAAATTGAGACTCAGAGAGGTTACACAACTTGTAAGTGGAATCAGGTTTTGAGATGTTGTCTGACCTCAGAGCACCCCTACATTTAACCACCGTACTCTGCTCCTACGGGCTCAAACTGGAGATGCTCCAGAGTGTAAAGCAGACACATGCCTCTGTGGGACTTCTCTGCTATTAGAAGAATGGCCACCTGTCCTGGTTAGCTTGGGAATGTTCCAATTTTAGCATTGGAAGTCTTATATGCTGGGCTACTCCTCAGTCCCAGGGAAACCAAGACAGTTGGTCAGCAGTACTGCTAGTACAAATCTTGTGTTTCCTTTGGGCCCATCACAACAATGTCCAAGGGATCAGTGCTTCCCCTGACATGTGAGTTCTATGAAGCCCATACTGAAGAGGGGTCAGTGATGTGGAGGAGCCCAAGACTATTTGGAGTGCACTTTTCAGCCTTTATGGCTGCCTGTGAGGATGTAGAAACAGCACAGAATTGTGGCTTCAGAGCAGAGAAGACTGAGCATAGGATGGGAGGAGAATTGTCTGATCTCTCCTAATTTTCTGCTCTCCCCCTTTCATGACTTATTGTCCACTTATTTCTCTATTTGTATCTTCCTTTTAGGGAAAGATTTCACTGCCTAATAGTTGACTCTTTTCGGTGAGATAGGTGAATCTTGGTATACCTACCTCGACATAGATACAAGTATATGAAAGAGCACTACTTCTAGACATGATTAATTTCTTGTGGATATCTTTTACTGCAGAAAAGAATAAAGCGTCTTTGTTCTTGCCCAGCAGTAATTCCGATTGCCACCTATCATAAGCACAAGTTTAACTGATGGAAACTTTGAATTTTACATCTGTTTTACATCTGCTCTTTTTCTTCCTTTTATCCATCATGCGCATTCTAATTGTGCTTTATTTATAATATGAGGTCCTCCCTGCTAGACTGTAAACTCTTCGAGGGTAGAGACCACATGGTTTTATTTTTCATTATATTTTATTATCACTAAGTACAAAGCATGACATGTGGTATGCCCTCAATAAATATTTCCTGAATAAATGATCAATTATATGTCAGAGAAGTGATAGCATTTAATTTAAGCTCAACTTTTTAGGTTTGCCTTGTGAAAAGCAAGAAGGGAAGAACTTGCAAAGTAAAGTATATGACCTTAAGCTGTGATCTAGAGACTTTTCTATTTTGGACAAAACCACTAACATGAATGTATATTATGAGCCAAATGTGTATTATATATACACAATATATACAAATTTATATAAATATAATATATAAATAATATGCACACAAACTCATTCATTTCTCACTTGATTTCATGAAAGATAAAACAAAGGCAGAAAGAGATTAAATAACATGTCAGATATTAAGTAATGAGTTATATGAGCATATTAGTGATCAGAACTTAAATTTGGGAAGCCTTACTCCAGTTTTGACCGCTATGGAGAACTGTCCTATTTACATACTTGGTGGCTGACTTCATGAATGTGGTGGCCCAGCATTCTAGTCTGGGGCCATGCACCAGATTTCTTATGAGGCTGTTGATGGAAATGGATGGGCCAAGAGATGCCCTCTTCTATCCCCAAAGGACTCTTTAAATATGCTTATATAATTCAATTTGTTATCCTCTCATTAATGAGAAGTATATTTTAGGCCCAAATAAAATTTGTCTTGGTGTTCATTTAGGAAATGAATGTTTATGCTCCTCTGTAAAGCATCCAAAAGCATAGACTTGTTGACAGTTGCAGAAAAAAGAAAGATTGGAACTCTTCAAAGATGTGAAGAAAGTGAGACTGCTTATATAGGATTATTATAAAGGACAGATTGATTAGGACTTCAGATTTGAGCTACATTAAATCTAAATACAAAAGTGTGATGGAGAGATCAAATAATACATTAGTTAAAAGTGCCCCCAGGTGGTCACTCCTGCTCAGGTCTTTCCTGAGCTCCAGTGTGCTAATGTCCCAGCTTTCTGTAGAGCTGATTACACATCCTAGTCTTGGAATCACAGATACCCCAATGATGTTGTAACTGATGCTACCCTAGGTCTCCAGTACCCTTGGAACAAATCTTGAACTTGCATCTTCCAGCAATCATAAAGGGCCCAAGTAACACAGCTATGGACTAAGCGATGTTCAAATACTTCAAAAAATTCTACTTTTTGAAGGCCACAGCAGAAATGTTAATGATGGAACTGGATGCAAAAATACAAGGGGGCAATTCTTTGTGATGAGTTGATCACGACCCTTTGCATCTTGGGGATTCTGTAATTTTTGTAGGAGTGAAGCAATAAGAAAAACTGTATCACATACTAATTTTGGCTATTTATTGCTATAATAACAAGGTAAGTGGCCTCTTCTACTTGATATTTTGGCAAAAAGCTCTCAAATAGGACAAACAATGGGCAAAGCAAATAATGAATAAGGTATATTAGAATCAGTATAACCTAAAACCCCATAGGAAACACTGACATTTTGATTATTGATATTTAAATAAACTTTTCTTAGTAGTTTATATGATCATGATTAATTGAAAGCACCTCATGACACTTTGCTTTTCACAGATTAAATATTCCTTAAAATGGTGGCATAAAGAACAAAATGAAAATCAGTCCACCAAAACTTTCCCCAAATCTTCAAGTCTGTAAAATCTCATCTAGTACTAATTGCTCTAACCTTATAGTTAAGACAAAGAAATGATAAACTGATAAATTTGGTGAATTGACTCTTTGCTTAACTACTTTTTCAGCAAAACAATGTTTTGAAGATGAATCCAATTCCCAAAAGGCCTCCTTTTCCTAGCTGCCTTCTGAAACACATCATGTGTCCTATCAAATGGTCATCAAGTGGGAACTCTTAAAATTACCTGGTGTTATCCGCCCCAGGAAAGGCTTTGCCATGCTGACAATTGTTCTCTTTTGATGTGCCCTCGGAAGAAGGAGTGTGGGCTTTCTTCTTTACTGAATCTTCTACACAATGCCCCTGTGTTTCCAGGTCTGTGCTTTATCCCTTGGATATTCTTTTTCTCCATTTGTTATATTCTCTCTTAATCTAATTCTTAATTTCTTCACATCTCCTCCTTATTCTGAAGCTACGACTATGTTCACCTATTTTTGCAGACTAATTTTTTGGCACTTCATGTTCCATTGGCCACCCTTCGAGCTACTCACTGTCTTCTTTCTCTTTGTATCTTGAAAATATTGTCTGATGTTCACTATTCTGATTAACTATTACTTATTAAATTCTCATAGGAATTGTATTGTATTTGGCTTCCCACATTCCAGTCTGCTCCACTGAAACTATTCTTAGGATTATCAATGATTTCTTACGTTCTAAACTCTGTGTCCTTTCATTGGTGGACATCCTTCAAGGCCCCTGTGCAATATTTGAATTTCCTTTTTCCTTCTTTCTTTAACATTGTTCTCTAACAGTTCTCTTCACTTCTGTTTGGCTGTTAGTTGCTTTTGTTGGATTTTCTATCATAGTTCTCTTCTTAATGCAGAGTTTTACACAAATATAAGTGGAATTATTAGGATTTACTCATTTAGTTTACTATTATTATTTTTTAAACTTCTAGTATAATTAACATACAGAGTTATATTAGTTTCAGGTGTACAACATAGTGATTCAACAGTTCTATACATTACTCCATCCTTATCGAGGTAAGTGCACTACTTAACCCCTATCACTTACTTAACCTGTCCCCTCAGAAATCTACCCCCTGGTAACCACCAGTTTTTTGTCTATATTTAAGATTCTGGGGATGCCTGGGTGGCTCAGTGGTTGAGCATCTGCTTTTGGCTCACCCTGACGTGATCCTGGAGTCCCGGGATCAAGTCCCACATCAGGCTCCCCACAGGGAGCCTGCCTCTCCCTCTGGCTGTGTCTCTGCCTCTCTCTGTGTGTCTCTCATGAATAAATAAATAATCTAAAAAAAATCTGTTTTTTTGGGTCTCATTTTCCTTTGTTTGTTCATTTGTGTTTTTTTAAATTCCACATATGAGTGGAATCATATGATATTTGTCTTTTTCTGATTGATTTACTTAACATTATGCCTTCTAGGCCTATCCATGTTGTTGCAAATGGCAGTCTCTCATTCTTTTTTATGGCTGAGTAGTATATATATATATATATATTATATATATATACTGTGTATATTATATATATATATACACACACACACACACACACACACCCCACTTCTTCTTTATCCATTCGTCTATCAGTGGATACTTAGGTTGCTTCCATAATTTGGATCTTGTAAATAATGCTGCAATAAACATAGAGGTGCATATAACCTTCCAAATTAGTGTTTCCATGTCCTTTGGGTAAATGGCTAGTGGTGTGATGACTGGATCATAAGGTAGTTTTATTTTTAATTTTTTAAAAAGATTTTATTTATTTATTCAGAGAGCGAGAGAGAGAGAGAGAGAGAGAGAGAGAAGCAGAGACACAGGCAGAGGGAGAAGCAGACTCCATGCAGGGAGCCCGACGTGGAACTCGATCCCGAGTCTCCGGGACCACACCTTGGACTGAAGGCGGCGCTAAACCACTGAGCCACCCGGGCTGTCCTATTTTTAATTTTTTGAGGGACCTCTATACTGTTTTCTAGACTGGCTGCACAAATTTGCATTCCTGTCAACAGTGCACGAGGGTTCCTTTTTCTCCACATCCTCACCAACATTTGTTGTTTCGTGTGTTGTTGATTTTAGCTATTCTGACAGGTGCAAGGTGACATCTCATTGTAGTTTTTATTTGCATTTCCCTGATGATGAATGATGTTGAGCATCTTTTCATGTGTCTGTTGGCCATCTGGATGTCTTCTTTGTGGAAATATCTGTTCATTTCTTCAGCCCATTTTTTAATAGATTATTATTTTTTTTGGTGTTGAGTTAGAAGTTCTTTATATATTTTGGATATTAACTCCTAATTGGATTTATCATTTGCAAATATCTTCTCCCATTCAGTAGGTTTGATTATGTCCTTTGCTGTGCTGAAGCTTCTTATTTTGATGAAGTTCCAAGAGTTTATTTTTGCTATTGTTTCCCTTGCCTAAGGAGACATATCTAGAAAAATGTAGCTACAGCCAGTGTCAGAGAAATTGTGACTGATTCATTGATGCTTTAATTTAAACAAGGCACTGGAGATTTGTTTTCTATATCAAGAAGAACACACACACATACACATACCACAGAGACCAGCAGAATGAGCAAGTCATTCGGAATTCTCATAGAAATCTCTTTTTTGGCCCCTGGTTACTTTAGCAGTGGTAGAAAAGTAAGTAGAAGTAACTGTTTCATAGCTTCAGAGACACCATCGACCCTGGGATCAGAAAGAATTCATTGATTCTAAACCTGATCCTGGGACAATAGATTTTTCCCAGGTGGTCAGTGAAGACAAGGCTATGAGAAGGCAAACAGCCAGATTGCTGGATTTCAGGGTTATGGGCTGAATTGTGCCTCTCCCTTAAAATTACATGTTGAAGTCTCATCTCCCAGTTCCGCAGAATGTAATGGTATTTGGAGATATAGTCTTTAAAAGAGGTGATTGAGGGGTGCCTACGTGGCTTAGTTGGTTAAGCATCTGTCTTCAGCTCAGGTCATGGTCCTGGGGTCCTGGGATTGAGCCTCATGTCAGGTTTTATGCAGGTAACCTGCTTCTTCCTCTTTTCCCCAACTCATGCTCTCTTGCACTATTTCTGTCTTGCTCTCAAATAAATAAAAAAATGTTTAAAAATAAAAGAAGTGATTTGCTAAAATGAGGCTGTTTTAGGGTGGCCACCAGTCCAATAGGATTGATGTCCTCATAAGAAGTGGAAGAGACACTGGGGTCTGTGTGCAGAAGGACAGCCATGTGAAGAGGCTGCAAGAAGATGGCCATCTGCAAGCCACAGAGGGGCCTCAGGGGAGACCAAATCTGCTGACACCTTGTCTTGGGCTTAGAGACTCTAGAACTGGCAGAAAATAAATTTCTGTTGTTTAATCCACCCAGTCTGTGGTATTGTGTTAAAGCAGTCCTAGCAAACTAATTAGTACATAGAGGAAGCTAAATTCCTGGATAATCAGTTTGGCACCTCAAAGCTGAGAGGCTTATTGGTAAAGGGGATTGTACCATAATTAGGTTTTCCTGCTTGGAGTAAGACAAATCCTTTCTCATGAATATTTCCCCCTGAATCAGGAGGTTGGAATTTCCTAGTATTTCCAAAAGAAGAGTGAAGTAACTCTTCTCAATATCTTATTAGCTTCTTTATTTGGAGCCACTACCTACGTATAACCTTCACATAAAGAGAATTCCTTATGACAATGATGTAGCAAATTTCAAAATTTGTCTCAGCAAAGAGCTACAAAGCAAAGCAAAACAAAACAAAACAAAATGCCTAATGTTTGAAGAGCTCACATCCCTTACTTCAGAAAAAAATTTATGCAATTCAGACAAGTTTCCCACATCAGGATTTGTGCTAGCTTCAACAGAAGACATACTAAAATTGGAATAGGGTTTTAAATTGGTTTCATGACAAAGGCTATAAATTATACTAGGTGACTCAAATTATTCATGAGAGAGAGGAGATCTTGATTTATGCACTAGTTTTGTGTAAATTTCATTTTTGTAAAGTAAATCACTTTTCCCATTGACTCACATTACAATTTGAGATATGCTTTATCTTCTTTTCTGAGTAATCTTCAATTGACAGAGGCTTTTTGCACTTCCATGCAAGCATTTAATGACCTAAATGCAAACACTTAAATGAAGCATAGTTATTTACAGAAGTGGCAAGAGAACCGTATATTCATCCAACACGCACACCAAACACTTACCAAAGGCAGGGGCTGTGGATTCAAGGATATGGAACCCCTGGCCTCAGGATGCTTACTGTCTTCAGTAGATTGGAAAATTCTTTTTGAGAAGCAAATAAGCAGCCTCCAAGTGCGAATGTCCTGTAAGATCCATATAATGGATGTCCTTCAAAGGTGAATTATGTAACATTGCAAAGAATTTTGTCATCATTTGCTTCATAATTGCTCACGAATATTTCCATGACTATTTTGTCATTTTGGAAGGTCAGGAGTCCCTACCTTGGGATCCATCATGCTTTAAGAGGTTTATGGAACCACATCAAATTGTATGTAAAATCAAATGTGTGTGTGTGTGCATTTTTCTGGAGAAAGAGTTCATTATTTTCATCATTTTTCTCAAAAGGATCTGTGATCTTAATTAAAAATGATTAGAAAAATAAGCAATGAGTTTATTGTCTCAGTTCACTGTCTGCAAATAGTATTCTTATGAATTCAACTTTACCACAAGCAAGCAATTTTAGGAAAATAGGCTGTGGTTATTAAAGAGGATTCATTCCTATGCATGAAGCATTTATTGAGCACCTAACATGTTCATCGTGTGGTAATCAGCGTGGCAGGGTTAATCGGCAATGCTTAGATAGAGCAGAAGAAGCCATAGCATTTTTTTTTTTAATTGGCTACTATCCTTGTGGTGTGGGGATGGGTAAGACTAGCTTAGTGGAATAGGATCAAGATAGACAGTTGCCATGAACAGCTAATAGCTCCTTCAGGGACTGTGTAATATTTGTGCAGAAAATCCCATTAAACATAGATGGCCAGTTATGTAAGGGAATTTTTTTAATATTGTGCTGGCCTGTAAGTAGTAAGCAAGTTATTGACTTGGAATGCTTTATTGCATGGAAAGCATTACTAATAGAGTATTTTCCACTTTCAATTCATGTTTTTCCTCATTATTTCTCTTGGGCTAATACTGTTTGGACACAATGAGGACATTAACCGTACCCACCCTTGAATGCTCTTTAGAAAAACACAAAGTATTTATTGATTCTTTATGGGTTTTTATACCTAATGAAAGCTAGTTAGAATCAACAACCTTAACAACAATGTGTTGTGTTCTCCCTGCTGCTTAAAAGCAGCAGGAAAACATTTTTTAAGCAACAGAGTCATGCTGCAAGTTAGAAGTAAATGAGCACTTTCCAACAATAAGATCTGCTAAATTACTGCATTTATATCCTTTCCTTAATCCCTATTATGAGGATCAGACAATGAAGAATATCTCTGTATAATGAAGACTGTTGCTAACTCGAACACGATAGCACAAAGCGGGATGCCATCTGTTCGAATAATGTTGGAACCTCTAATTTTACAATGGTTGGGAGCCCATCATTACTTTTCTATTTGTTTAAAATATATATTCAAAAACCTAATGCTTCAAGCTTTGTAATAAGGCTTTGGTGATATGTTCTATAAAAACATGTCACTGTACTTTTCTCCGTGCTTGTCAGGCAATGTCTTTTCCAAGGGAACAAAGGAAGCCTTTAATATTGAATCCAAGACAATCAGAACTTTAAGAAAACAGAGTGTCAAAAATAGTCTATCAACTGTATTTATTGTGAGTTCTGGTACATGGAGTAGATGCTTGGACTCCGTTATAGTGGTGGAGGATTTTTGGATTGCTGAGAATTCTTGCATGTTAAAGCATCTTGTCTTGATTTTTTTAGGAAGTGTGAGCACTTTCACCCTGGGCCCCTTTCAGGCAACTTGTGGCCCCAAAGTTATGATAGACAGGAACTCAGTTATCTCAGAGAACTTAGCAAAATGAAAAATACTGGTTGAGATCCAGGGGTTTATGCTGCTGAGTACAGCTTCTGGGAAACAGAAACCACAGGAAGCCGTTTTGTCAGCTGTGTGAAGGCAAACTCTTTCTAAGAGCTTAATTTTGCTTAGCCATTCAGTTTAAATATATTTCAGTTATGCACGGAGCTTGAGGGGTCAGAGATAGAAGGGGGAAGAAACTTCCATTCTTTGGCATTCAGCCTCAGATCCAGGAGGTGCTTCAGCGATTTGCTCATGGTCACACAGACTTCAAGGGCTGCAGAACTGGGGGTAGAATTTGGGTCCACCGGACTTTTAGTCCAATATCCTTGCCTTTGTGTTATAACGCCTAACCTCAGTAGAGGTCATCCTATCTCTTCGCTCCGGAGCAGATCTGAACCACTTCCCCAGAGCTCCACAGCATAGACTTGGGGGCTGTGTCACTGCCAGTTTGGCTACTTTCCTCACATGCCAGCTCTCTCTTCCTCTTCTCCTCCAGACTTGTTTTATAATTCCTCTTACACTTTCCTTCCCTGGTCTTTCCTTCTCAGGATAGGCAGTTGCAACCAGTAAAGTGAGATCGGAGAAGAGCTCGAGGTACCATTTCTACTTCCTTCATCCCCCTTCTTAGTTCCAGGGGTAAAGGCTTCGGAAGGAATGAAAATGTACAGATTGTCTCACTTCCTGGCTGCAGCAGTGACTCCCCTCAGCTCAGCTGGCTGGTCACGCTGCTGAAACCTCTTTGTTTTGGTTTCTTCATTTCTGAGATAGAGATAATACTTTATATCTCAGTAGAATGGCAAGGAATTTAACTGATAATTGTCAACAATGTTTTCCCCCTTGCCTAGGTGTTATAATTCCCCTGTATATAAGGGGCAGGTTACAGCTCGAACAACATCCCATGGCAATGCCTGAAAGAAATATATTCTGCACAAAAAGCATTCCTTATACTCTGAGGCCTTCTTCTCACATAGGCTGTTATCTTTCACAGCCCTGTGGCTTGTGCAATTGAATTTTCCTAACATGACAACTCAGGGGTCTGATAGACAGATGTCCCAGGAGCCAGCATGGTGGCAAAATGAGGGGAGCAGGGTCCAAAGGACTTATGGGGATCATCAGTGTGCTTCCCAGGTGCTGGGATGCCTTGGGTGCTGGGCAGTCCGCCACCACCCCAGGCAGAGCTGCCTCCAAGTTGGGAGTGCTCTCTATAGTTCTTCGTTGCTGATTTGAGGTGATCATAGTATACGTGTGTATTTTAATTTTTCTAATATTCCTTGCTTCTCTGCTGGTGTATGTGTCTTCCCTTCCACACTTAGCCACATTGGTTCCTGTTGCTCATTTGGCATCACTGGCTTCATGAATATGAATTTTATGGTTTACTTCCTTGACTCTATCTTAACCGCTTCCCACTCTGTCAGTTTCCCATGCATTTTTGGGCTGTAGCCAGTTTTCTTTAACAAGCTGTAAGTTCCTTCACAGTCTGTTAAGAACCGTTATTTCTTTACTGCCGTCCTATAGACGCTTATCAATATTTCAAATCTTGTGATCACCAAGTTGCCCAAGAATAGCATCTGCAGTGAAATTAACAGGGGTAAAATTACAAGATCTATCAATCTTCGCGCTTCACAATGTACGGAGGTCATTAACTGAGGTCAGAAGAAACTTTCCCCTGACAGCGAGCTCCTTCCGAGTTAGTGCATTATGGGAACATTTACAAATTAGTCTCATTATATTTAGGAGCATCTGGTATGAACCCCTTGTCACAATCATGATTCTGGGAAGGCAATTAATAGGTTCTTGTGAATTCTCAGTAACCTCCAGCCTCATTTAAAAAGAAAGAAATTTGGATGAATTTCAGCTATTTTATCCAAAAAGGCCCCCTCCCCCCTCACCGGTTGTTAATCCAGTGACCAAGGACTTCATATTGAATCATGGGTATTGCTGTAACTGCAAGTAATGTTGGTTAACACAAGGTGACAGTGCCATTACTTGGCTTGTAGACGCATATGTCCTGTGCCTTCCCACTCTTACTGGTCAGAGTGGTGGAATGCTAGAGCTGGAAGAGACAACAAGAGCCATCTTTTCCAGCATTTTTCAAAGTCTGTATTGTGAGGAACCACTTCTGTTTAATGCTATAAGGTGCAACAGGGAGGCGGGGGTGGGGGGCATTTTTGAGGTCGTATTGTTTGGTCACATGACTTCTCAGAAACTTTGGGTCCCAGTTGGGTTGGATCAGTGGTTGGTATGAGTGGGAGAGGGTTGAGGTATTTGCTCCCCTGCTTCCTCCTTGCCTTAGTTGCTGTGGGCTGTCTGCAACCCTCCTGGTCAGTTGGCATACTCCAAATACCCACTTCCATACCTAGTTGTTCTGGAATCTGATCTGGGAACTGCTGGCTGCTCTTGCCATTTTATGTCTAGGGGTGCTAATAAGCACCCACTATTGCTGGTCCTAGAGTACTGTAGTATACTTTTTGTGTGTGTGTGTGGTTTCTTTAGTCCCTGACCTTAATTTTATAAACAATTCCTTTACTAAGTTCTCTTCTGATTACTCAGTTTGAACGTCCCATCTGTTTCCTGCCATAACTGTGACTGATGATATAGTTACGGTTACTCAGTGCTGTTTTGGGGTTAGACTGACTTTTGCCCAGGCAAAGGGACAGCATGGCTTTGTAGGATGCTGTGAGAGCACGCAGATCCTGTAGTTAAAAACTTCTCTTCCTCAGAGTGCTGGAATGAAGACCAGGGAAAGGGACCTCTGATCTCAGGCCAGGCCTGTAACACTGGTAATTGGTAGTAGTAATTTCTGCCCACCGTAACTCTGGATTGGTGGCTATTCAATTTGAAAGCTCAGATCAGATAATTATGTAATAATACTTTGAAAAGTGAGACTTTTTGTTTTCCCATAATTCCCAGGTTGACAGGAATGATTGGGGACTTAATTGCCTTTATAGCATCACATTTTTAGATAGGCTTTATATAACAGTTAGACTCGAAGACAAAAACATACATCTGTAAACTGTCCAAGAGGACAGGAGCCACAGATTGGCTCCCTTCCATCCCAGCTTCTTGCTTCTAGATTTGAATTCACCAGTTGCCTGGTGCGTGTCCAGACAGTCTTTGGCCGCTGATGCCAAGTGTGGTGCTACAACATGACCCTTACCTTCTGCAGGAATCAGATGCCCCAAAAGTCTTGAGATTGGACCCATATTCATGGAATATGCAAGAGGCTTTCTAAATAATCCTGACCCAGAACCTCTTTTCCTAAAGCTCCACCTGGACATAGCTTCAAGTTAGCCCTAGAGTTGTCCCCATTAAGTGATGAGTTCAGACTATGTAGAGAGTTTTTAAATATTCATTTATTCAGCAAATATTTATTGATTTTTGACTACGAGGAAGTTATAGTGCTTAGTTCTGGGGAAACTACATCAAGAGAGGCAGTGCTTTCAAGGAGAGGATGTTCTAGTGGGGCAGTCCAACGGAAACAGGAAAGAAAATAATTACACATGGTGACGAATGCTGGAAAGACATAAACAGGGAACAGTAAGAGAGGCTGATGGAGAAGAGACACTTAACCTTAGAAGGAGTGTGGGGAGGACCTCCTAAGCACACAGCTTTTAGGCTTCCGGGGCACTAAGGGAAAGGTGCTGGGGGGTTGTATTCTGTGGGCAGAGAACATGCACAAAAGCCCTGAGGTGGTGAGAGCCTTTGAGGGACTGGACAATAACAGGTGTCTGTAGTCCGGGCAGCAAATGGTGTGGCCTGAGCGGCAGTGATGAAGAACATGACCGAATTGTCTGGGTGTGAATCTCGGTTCTAGTACCTCCTAACTCTGTGACTTAGGGGAAGTCCCTTAACCTTTCTGTGCTTAGTTTCCTCATCTGCATGATAAGCACATGAATCATATCTACTGTTCTTAATAGCAATTAAGTTTATTAAGTTGACTTTTGTAAAATATTTAGGACTTTGTACATAGGAAGTATTTTCATAAGTACTGTTAATATGAGGTTGCATATCTACACAGGCCCAGAAGGCACATGTGAATTTCACACAGAGGAATGAACCACAGCTAAGATATTTTTAAAAATAAAACACAACAGAACACCCCCCCCCTCCCCTCAAGGCACATCATAAAGGCATTCCTGATGATGGGTTGTGCAGGGTACAGGTCACTGGATTTATTTTTAAAGACAATGTCTTCTTACCATCTTTTGAATTCATCATGGATAAGTAGGTCCTTCTTTTATCCTCCCCCAGCCAATAATCCACTGTGGTATATATATAGATCATTCTTCTCAAGGAGATTTGAAAGATTGAAATAGTATGAGGTACTATTGATTATTTTACTAAGTGTACCATGCCTGTCATTTTATCTTGCTTTTATACCTCATCAGAATTTAAAACTATTTTTAGCTCCATGTGGGCATAATTGTATGTGATCTAAAAGGATCGTGGAAAGAATAATGCTGGAAGAAATCTCAGGGGCTTGCTGTGCATTGTATGTCAATAAAGTTCATTGCAAGGTTTTTATATAAGTCCTCTGGGAAACGAACTAGGGGTGGTGGAAGGGGAGGTGGATGGGGGGTGGGGGTGACCGGGTGGCGGGCACTGAGGTGGGCACTTGACAGGATGAGCACTGGGTGTTATTCTGTATGTTGACAAATTGAACACCAATAAAAAATAAATTTATTAAAAAAATAAGTCCTTTAAGGGTTCCACTTGTTAGTATATTTTATTTTCCCCATATTTTGAAGGAAAAAAACCCACATATCATTTTCATATACATCTCTACTTGCAAAACTAGAATACAAGATGGTGAGGGAGAAAGAGAAGATAGAGAATATGTCCCGAAGCCATATGTTCAAAAATCTGCTCTAGAGAGATGGAAGAACCAGAATAAATATTTTGGTGAAACCTCTGAATGTGGTTGCACAGCAGAGGTTTTCCAAAGCCTTTCATTTATCTTGGTATCTTTCTGCACACAGTCCTAAAGAAGTTATTCTTCCTACCGCAAAGTTACCTTTTTAGAATAGGTTTCAGAATTGGTGTATATTCAGGCAGACTGCTTGATCCTAATTCAGGACTGAGGATGAATAGTTTGGAATATTGAATATGACATTCTTTCCAGGCTTGGCCAAGAGAATGCATACCCTAAAGGGCCTTGACCAGAAACACCATTTGGAATAAATAGAGTTGAAACAATGCCTTTTACTGTCTTGCATTTAAACAATAGATACCAATATTAGAGATAGCCTATATTGTCAAGAGCCAGTGACTGCATTTCTCTGGAGTTTGTAGAAAAATGCGAGCAAAATGTAAGATAAAAATAACATATTGGATACTAAGCTTTGACAAGCTTCTTTCTTTAAAACATTTCTTTCAAAATTTCTTTTTAAATCAATGTATACTTGACACATAACATTATGCTAGCTTTGGGTGTACAGCACAATGATTCTGTATTTCTATACGTTGCAAAATGATCACCACAATAAATCTCGTTACCCTCCTTCCCCATACAGAGTTATAAATCTTTTTTCTTATGACGAGAACTTTCAAGATCTACTCTTAGCAACCTTCAAATATGTGATACACTGTTAGTTACTATAGTCAACATGTTGTATGTTAAATCCTCAAGATTTACGTATTTTATAACTGGAAGATTGTACTTCAATCTCCTTCAACCATTTCATCCACCTTTTGAATTCCCTCCTGTCTGGCAACCACCAACCTGTTCTCTGTGTCTATGAGTTTTATCTTGTTTTGATGTTTAGTTCTACATATAAGTGAAATCATACAGTGCTTGTCTTTTTCTGTATGACTTATTTCAAATGGCAAGATTTCATTTTTTATAGCCGAGTGGTATTCCATTACACACGCACACACACACACACACACACACACACACACATCACATCACATCACATCACATTTTCTTTATTCATTCATCCATTGATGGACATTTAGCTTATTTCTATATCTTGGCTATTATAAATAATGCTTCAGTGAACATAAAGGTGCATAGATCTTTTCAAATTAGTGTTTTGTTTTCTTTGGATAAGTTTCTAGAAGTGGATTTGCTGGAATATGTGGCAGTTCTACTTTTAATTTTTTGAGGAACCTCCATATTGTTTTCTATATTGGACATCAGATTACATTCCCACCAATAGTGCATGAGTGTTCCCCTTTCTCCACATCCAATAAGGATGTCTTATTTCTTGTCTTTTTGATAATAGTTGACCTAACTGGTGTGAAGTGATATCTCATTGTGGTTTTGATTTGTGGTTCTTGATGATGAGTGATGTTGAGCATCTTTTCATGTGCATGTTGGCCATCTGTATGTCATTTTTGGAAGAACATCTATTCAGATCCTCTGCCCATTTAAAAATTATATTGTCTTTTTGTTACTCATTTGTCTAAGTTTTTGATATATTTTGAATATATGATATATATGATTTGCAAATACCTTCACCCATTCAGTAGGTAGTCTTTTCATTTTCTCAATGCTTTCCTTCACTGGGCAAAAGCTTTTATATGTTATATAATCCCATATTTGTGTTTTTGTTGCCCTTTTCTTTAGAATTAGGTTCAAGAAATCATACCAAGGCTGATATTAAGTAGCTTATCACCTAAATTTTATGGTTTTAGGTCTTACATTCAAGTCTTTAGTCCATTTGGAGTAAACTTTTATATGTGGTGTAAGTTACATTCCTTTGCATGTAGCTGTCAACTTTCCCCAGAACTGTTTGTTGAAGAGACTGCCCTTTACCCATTTGTATATTCTTGCCTCCTTTGTCATAAATTAATTGGCTCTATACCTGTAGGTTTATTTCTGGCCTTTGTTTCATTTATCTGTGTGTCTGTTTTTATGCCAATACCATACTGTTTTGATTAGTAGAACTTAATATGGATATTTTAACAGTATTAATTCTTCCCAATCTATGAGCATGGACTTTCTTTCCATTTATTTCTGTCTTCTCCAGTTTCTATCATAAATGTCTTAGAGTTTTTAGCATATAGGTCTTTCACTTCCTTGGTTAAATTTTTTTACTAGGTATTTTATTCCTTTTGATGGATTGTAAATAGGATGTTTTCTTACTGTTTCTTCCTGATAGTTCATTTGTTCATTGTTTTTGTACCTTGTAACTTTACTGAATTTATTTGTTAGAACTATTTGTTCTAATAGTTTCTTGGTCAAGTCTTTAGAGTTTTCTATATTTAAAGTCATGTTGCTGGGTGGCTCAGTGATTAAGTGTCTGACTTCAGCTCAGGTCATGATCTTGGGGTCCTAGGATTGAGCCCTATGTCAGGCTTCCCCTTCAGTGGGAAGTCTGCTTGTCCCTCTCCCTCTTCCCCAACTCATGCTCTTTCTCTCTCTCTCAAATAAATAAAAAAAAAAAAATCTTAAAATAAAATCATGTTGCCCACAAATAGGGAGAGTATTACTTCTTCCTTTTTAATTTGGATCCCTTTTCTTTCTTTTTCCTGCCTAATTACTCTGGCTAGGACTTCCAATACCATCTTGAGTGAAAGGAACAAGAGTGGGTATACTTGTTTTGTTCCATCTTAAAGGAGATGCTTTCAGCTTTTCACTATTAGCTGTGGGCCTGGCATATCTGGCTGTTATTTAATTAAGGTATATTCCATTTATACCCACTTTGTGGAGATTTTTTTTTATTATAAATGGATGTTGAATTTTGTTAAATGCTTTTTCTACATCTTTTGGGATGTTTGCATGATTTTTATTCTTCATTTTGTTAAGATTATTATTACGTTGATTGATTTGCAAATGCTGAATCATCCTTGCATCCTTGAAGTAAATGTCCTTTATCATGGTATATGATTCTTTTAACGAATTGTTGAATTTTATTTGCTAATATTGTGTTGAGGATTTTTGCATCCATGTTCATCAGGGATATTGGGCTATAATTTTGTGTGTGCATGTGGTGTTCTTACATGGTTTTGGTATCAAGGTATGCTGGCCTCATACAATTAGTTTGGAAGTGTTTCCTATTATTTAGTTTTTAAAGATTTTATTTATTTATTTATTATTGAGAGAGAGAGAGGGTGGGGGGCAGAGACACAGGCAGAGGGAGGAGCAGGCTTCCTGCTTGGAGCCTGACATGGGACTCGATCCCAGGTCTCCAGGATCACACCCTGGGCTGAAGGCAGGAGCTAAACCGCTGAGCCACCTGGGCTGCCCCTATTTAGTTTTTAGAAGAGTTTGAGGATAGATATTAAACTTTGAATGTTTGGTAGAATTCACCAGTGAAGTTGTTTGGTCTTGCAGTTTTGTTTGTTGGGAGTTTTTGACTATTGATTCAGTCTCTTACTAGTAATTGTTCTACTTAGATTTTCTGTTTCTTAGTGAGTTAGTCTTAAGATCATATTTCAAGAATTTATCTATTTTCCTAAGTTGTGCAATTTGTTGGACAGTTGTTTGTAGTGGTCTTTTATAGTCCTTCGTATTTCTTTGATGTCTGTTGTAACTTTTTTCATTTCTGTTTTTGTTTATTTGAGTCCTCTCTCTTTTCTAATCAGTGAGTTTGGCTAAAAGTTTATGAATTTTGTTTTCAAAGAATCAGCTCTTGGTTTCACTAAGCTTTTTCTATTGTCTTTTAAGCCTCCTTTTAAATTTATTTTCACCTTAATCTTTATAACTTTTTCCTTCTACTAACTTTGTGCTTCAGTTGTTCCCCTTTTTCTAGTTCCTTTAGGTATAAAGTTAGATTTTTTTCTTTGAGATTTTTTTCTTGTTTCTTTAGGTAGGCCTTTATTACCATAAACTTCTCTGTGAGAACTGCTTTTGGTGTATCCCAAGATTTCAGTATGTTGTATTTCAATTTTAACTTGTCTCAAGGCATTTTTTTTGCTTCTCTTTTGATTTCTTTGTTACCCCATTGATTGTTCTGTAGTACATTGTTTAATCTTTGTATGTTTGTGCTTTTTCCAATTTTCTTCTTGTTGTAATTGATTTGTAGTTTCATACCATTGTAGCTATAAAAGATGCGTGATATGATTTCAATATTTTATTTTATTTTTTAAAAGATTTTATTTATTTATTCATGAGAGACACACAGAGAGAGGCACAGACACAGACAGAGGGAGAGGGAGAAGCAGGCTCAATGCAGGGAGCCCAGTGTGGGACTGGATTCTGGGTCTCCAGGATCATACCTTGGGCTGAAGGTGGCGCTAAACCTCTGAGCCACCCAGGCTGCCCTGATTTCAATATTTTAAAATTTATTTGAGACTTGTTTTATTGCCTAACATATGATCTATCCTGGAGAATATTCCCTGTGCACTTGGGAACAATGTGTTCTGCCTTCAGATGGAATGTTCTGTACATTATCTATCTGGTCTAATGTGTTGTTTAAGGCTGATGTTTTCTTATTGATTTTCTGACTGGATGATCATCTATTCATTAATGTAAGTAAGGTGTAAAAGCCCTCTCTCATTATTGTATTGCTGTCAGTTCCTCCTTTCAGATCTGTTAATATTTGCTTTATATACTTAGGTGAGTGTATGTTGTGTACATAAATATTTATCAATGTTATGTCTTCTTTTGGATTGATTGCTTTAGCATTGTATAATGTTCATCTTTGTCTCTTATTAGAGTCTTTGTTTTAAAGCTAATTTTATCTGAGATCAGTATCAGCATCTTCAGGTTTCCATTTGCATGGAACATCTTTTTCCATCCCTTCAATCTATGTGTCCTTATATCTAAAGTGAGTCTCTCATGTGCAGCATATAGATGGGTCTTGTTTTCCATTCATTCATTTTTTTATCCTTTTGATTGGAGAATTTAGTCCATTTACACTTAAAGTGATTGTTGATAGGTATGTACTTATTGCCATTTTGCTAATTCTTTTTTAATGACTATTTTGTAGTTCCTCTCTGTCCCTTTCTTCTCTTACGTTTTTCCTTTGTGGTTTCATGACTTTTTAGTGCTATGTTTAGATTTCCTTCTAGTTTTCTTTTGTACATTTACTGTAAGTTTTGGGGTTTTTTTTGTTTACATTTATGAAGTTCTCATTTATCATCCTTGTACATAACAATCTATTTTACACTGATAGCATTCTAAGTTTGGGTGCATTCTAAAATTCTACATTTTTACTACCTCCTCCATTTTATGTTTTTATTTTTTCAGGATGATTTGAAAGTTATCATTTGGTGGGGACAGATGACTTGGGGGCCCTACTCTTCCACCATCTTGCCCCCTCCCCCTGTTTTTATTTTTTAAATTTCATGTTTTTGATGTCACATTTTACATCTTTTTATTTTATGTATACTGTAACTCATTATTGTAATTTTAGTTACTTTTGCTGCTTTTTTCTTTTAACCTTGAGAGTAGCTTTATAATTAATTCACTACCTTTAGTATATATTTACCTTTTCCAGTGAGATTTTTGCTATTGTATGTCTTTCTTGTTACTAATTGATTCCCTCTTTATTTCAGTTTAAAGAAGTTCCTTTAACATTTCTCGTAGGGCTGGTTTCATGGTGATTAACTCCTTCAGCTTTTGCTTGTTTGGAAAACTCTTTATCTTTCCTTTGATCCTTAATCTTGCCTGGAAGAGTATTCTTAGTTAGAAGTTTTTCCATTTCAGGATTTTGGATATATCTTGCCACTCCCTTCTTGTATGTTACAGGTTGTGTTTCTCTTGATGCTTTCAAGATTCTCTTTTTAACTTTTGATATTTTAATTATAATGTTCTTTTTTTAAAATTTTTATTTATTTATGATAGGCACACAGTGAGAGAGAGAGAGGCAGAGACACAGGCAGAGGGAGAAGCAGGCTCCATGCACCGGGAGCCCGACGTGGGATTCGATCTCGGGTCTCCAGGATCGCGCCCTGGGCCAAAGGCAGGCGCCAAACCGCTGAGCAACCCAGGGATCCCTATAATGTTCTTGATGTGGGTCTCTTTGGGTTCATCTTGTTTGGAACTTTTTGTGCTTCTTGGATTTGGAGGTATATTTCCTTCCCCAGATTAGCAACATTTTCAACCATTATTTCCCCAACTAATTTTGTGCCCCCTTCTCAATTTTTTCTCCTTCTGGGACCCCAGTGTTGCAAGTGTTATTCCACCTGATGTCTTATAGATCCTTTAAACTATCTTTACTTTTTTGCAAAAAATTCTTTTTTTTTCTTTTTTGCTGTTCTGTTTGGAGGAATTGCACTGTCTTGTCTTCTAGATTACTGATTCTTTCTTCTGCTTCATTTAGTCTGCTATTGAACCCCTTTACTATATTTTTCAGTTAAGTTGTAGTCTTCAGTTCTGTGACTTCCACTTGTACTTTCTCTCTTTGTTGAAGTTCTTACTGTGGTCATCCATTCTTAAGCTCAGTGAGTACCTTTATGATCATTACTTTGAAATGATCAGGTAAATCACTTATCTCTATTTCATTTAAGGTTTTTTTTTTTTTTTCTTGAGGTTTTATTGAGGTTTTCTCTAGTTCTTTTATTTGGAATATAGTCTTCTCTTTCTTCATTTTGCTTCATTCTCTGTATTTGTTTCTATATGTTATATGAAACAGCTATCTGTCCCAGTCTTAAAGGAGTGGCCTTATGTAGGAGATGAACCTTATCATTGAACCTTGCCATAGTTCTTGGTTGTCTCTTGAACTTTTGTGATTATCTAAGGCTCCTGATTTATTCTTAATAGGTCCCAGTCATTGAGGGTGTTTCAGTCAGCACCTACTTTCAAGCTGATTGGAAGTTAGTCCCTCAGGTAGCAGCTTTTAAGGTATGCAAATATATAGGTAGTCCTATGGGACCACAGTCATAAACTCTGCTGGGTTCTGGGCCACATGACCTGGGTGTCCCCTTGGTGACATTGCAAAAATCATGATTCCTGGTGAGTGTATGAGCTCCTTTCTGGGCAGTGCCAGTGAGCTCTGGTGAAGCCGAGGGAGAGCATAAAAACAGTGTCCCCTAGCCTATGTTCCTTGAGAGTACTTCCATAATCTCTAGATGCATGTTAAACTGAAGTCTGCTACCAGGCTGAAGCTCTAGGATAAGTCAGTAGGTCTTTTTCATAGGAAGACTGAAGGTGTGTTTTCATTTGTTGTCTGTGAAGTGCCCTGGGTGGGGGTGGGGGGTGGGGTGTACTCTGCCAAGAACTCTCTCTCTGATTGTTTTAGACCCATGGGACACAGGAAGGTAGCCCCCACTGGCCATCAGAGCCAGGAGCTCAAGGGTATCTCTGTGGGCTTTTCATGCCCACTGATTTTGGCAGCCCAGTAGGAGCAGTGCAAGGGTGGGGCACTTGCTGGGTGACTTTGATGGGCCTATGGGGGTGGTATGGGGTTGAGAATGTGCACCAGTACTAACAGGTTAGAGGAAGAGTCAAAATGGTAGCTCCAGTGCTAGCACTAGCGAGGTAGGGGAATTCAAAGTAGTGCCAGCCAGCACCTCTCTCCCCAGTGAGAATACTAGCAGATTCTTGTCTCCTGGCAGATGCTTTAAATTAGCAAATGAATCTCCTTTACATATGTTGTAGGTGCTTTTCAAACTGCTGATTTTATGATGGGTCCTGGGCTGAGTGAGTTTGCACGTGGGCCTTGTAAGAGAGTAATCTCTGGTTGCTACAGCATTATGATATCTCCTGGATGCAAGACCTATTGGTTCTCAAAGCCAGATGTCTTGGAGGCTTGTCTCTGGGGTGAGGTCCCAGGGGTTGGGATACCTATTGTGGAGGACAAACCCCTTGCTCCTCAGGGAGAAGGTCTGTATTTGTGAGATTCCTCCTGATTGTGGGTTGCTATGCTGGGGGGTAAGGTTTTTGGTGAGGTTGAATCTCTGTCTCTCCTGCCTTTTGATTTGGCCCTTTTGCCTTTAGTTGTGAAGCAGCTGTTCAGCTAGTTTTCGGGTTTTTTTTCATAGGGAATTGTTTCATATGTCACTATAGGTTTTTTTGTGTCTCTGGGAGGAGGTGAGTTCAGGATCTTCCTATATCAGCATCTTGAACCATCTATTTGACAAGCTTCTTAACTTTTCCACACAGACAGGGAGGATGCAAGGTACCAGTTGGCTGGATAGAGCAGGAGAATTATAAAATTATATTTTTTTACTTTTTCTAGTCTTCTTACCTTGCCTCTTTACTTATCCATTTATCTTGCTGTTGTTTTTCTGCTGTGTACAATGTTCTATACTAAGCCATTGGCCATTAGAGATAGAACAATATGTTTTTTCAGCCTTTACCTAGGTTTACCTCTTTGGATCTCAGGGAAGAGGGGTAATGTAAAGTTCACAGTTGGCTACTGAAAAATTTTAACTGAAACATTTTACATTTCCTATAAATGAATATAATGTAATTCACATTTTAGGTTTAAAAAAATGTACTGTATTTTAGGGTGACCAACTATCCCAGTTTGCCTGAGACTGAAGGGTTCCCAGGACATGGGACTTTGCATGTTAAAATCATGACAACCAACACAGTTGGTTACGTACACATATTACAGGATTTTTTCCCCCTCTTCCTTTCCCTTCCTGGTTTTTCTCCCATTCCAGAACTACTGGGGAGAGGTTTTGCTTTAGTTCCAGATCTATTAGGATGTGGGGACTTTTTGGCAGGTGTTGTATCTGTTCCACTCAGGCATTCAGTGCTCTGTCTGTTAGGTCAGTTGAATTGGAGAATCATTACACTTAACACTTTTCACAGCAATCTCACATTCCCTGTATCCTTTGATTTTTGTGCAATTCATACAGACACCAAAGGCAGATATTATCCCCACTCGACCAATGAGGGGCTCAGAGAGATTGCTATTAATTTCCCAGAAAGTTACCCGCAGATGGACCTTACCCCAAATCTGACATCAAAGGTCCTTTCAGTTCACAATGCTGAGCCTTCCAAATTTTTGCTATGGACAGCTGGAGGATAGTCTTAGGATAAGAGTCAGAGCTATTCCTGGGGTTGGTAAATTAGATAGCGGAAAAGAACATTAGCCTGGAAGTCACGAGATGTGGGGTGTGTTCCTAAGCTCTGGCCTTATAAACACAGTGTCATTGGACAAATCATCATCAATCTGTGCCTCATATTCTTCCTGGTAAAATGATGATGAAGTCGGACAAGATGATTCTTTCTGGTTCTAAATTATATCCTTTTTCCTCTTCAGTGCCTCCTGCCCCCTTTTGGCTTTCCCAAAAATCATTTGAAGGTATTTAACCTGGATATAAAATTGGAGGATGGTGAGAAACCCATAGCTGGTTGGCAGCCAGACTATCAGGGTTAATGGTCTACACCAGTCTATTGAATACTTCCTATGTGTCACATATCTCAGCCTTTCTGGAGATAACTCTGATAAGACATGTTAGGAATATGACTTCTTAATCATACCTCTCTGCTTGGGGACCCAATCATACTGAGGCATAAGAAGAATGGGAAACAAAGAAGGTAGGCATAAAAACTGGAAGAACAACAGCCTCCAGAAAGAAATGGGAGGTCCATATCCTTTGGTATCATAGATTAAAAACTGCAAGTTCAGGTTAGATGTTGTACCTAGAATATGAGGTCAAATTCTCTGTGAACTGGGCTTTTATATGGTCCTTAGCTTGAAACAGATCTCTGCTGAGAAACCGATGGGTCTTCTAAAACACTCCCAGAAATCTCTGTCACCCCATGAGAAGTTTATACTAAGGATATCTTGGTCCATCCTGATGTTAAAGGACTTTCCCACTCCATTTCACTGCAAATAAATAAAATCCCTCTTAATCCCTCCTAAACCCCATATCCAATTCAATGCTTGCAGAAAAGTTTGGAATTGTTATGGAAAGCCATCTGTGAGTAATTGACATACTGTAACTTAGATTTGAAAATAAATAAGAAAAGTGCTTTGGTAGATGGGGAGAAGGTTGTGTCAGGCATTTTGGATGGAGTGGGTGTCTCTGGGACTGAACGAGTTCATACATTTCCCTAACAGAAAAATCTGCTCATTGGGACAACTCAAACAACTAGACAAGAGAGAAAACATCCTGTCTTTCACCCTGAACCCATTTGAATTTTGTTGGTTATCATTGCAGCCAGGACAAATTCCCAGAAACAGAATCAGTACCAAGCAGGGAATACAGTATGTACGTATCAAATTGTTTGAAGTCCTATCTCTGTGCCCTTTGCTGCCCAGCCTCGCTCCCAATAATTTCATGGTTCACAAACCTCTCTTCTCATTGCTTGGGTTGTGATCTTTGTGAAGCAGGGAGCCAGGCTTTGTGTCATAACTCAAAGGGGACGTCATAGGAAACCTTCAAGCTGTGTGCTCTTTTTGGAAAAAGTTGCAGTAGAAAGGCTTGAAGCTACTGCTATTTGAAAGTATTAGGGCATTTCCTTCAGAATCTCAAATAAATCTCTCAGAAGCTGCTTGAGTTCATGATTATATATACTTGGGGTGTGTCAGTTCCTAAAGGGAGTTATTCTTTAGTCACAGGAAAAGGGTTCAGTGACTAACAAATGCTTTCTAATTTTGCCATTGCCCCATTGATGCTTGATGGATAATAGATTTGGTTGGGGCCCAGGATGAGGCGATTCTAGTTTCTAGAAACATATCAATTCTATTGAAGAATAAAGGATAAAGGGTCATCTTCATTTAACCCCTGGATGCCCAAGGACTTTAGTAGGTTCAAACTCCCCATGCCTCAGCTTTCCAGGACAAGAGTACAAGGGAGCCTCTTATAAAGTGTGGTCACACTTGTAAGTGTATAGCATGCTGTGAGAGTCTGTCTTAGCTCCTGGAATGGGTATTCACCCCACAACCCCTCATTTAACCTTTGCAACTCCATCAGCAGGTACTTTAATGCCATTTTTTCCTATGAAGAAAATAAGACTTAGAGAATGTTGAGATTGCATAGTTCAAGATCATGTGGCCTCTAAGTGGCAAGTGGAGGTGATTCAAACCCAAGTCTCTGACTCCTGGATCTGCACTATTCCACTCTCTGAGGTCATCTGAACCACAGACAAAAATGCTTGCTAAGCAACTAATACATGTAATGAGTAGAACAAATGCCAGTAATTAAGAGGAAGAGAGAAGAGAGAAGAAGGGGAAAAGGATTAAACATTTCTTACTTCCTTTCTAAAGATGAACAATGTTGTTTAGTAACTGTGCTGCCTGAAGGCAGACTTGATGTTTGTCAAACACTTGATGGTGGTGATTGCATTTCTCCAAACTCCCTCCTCCTTCTGTGAGCCACAGAGTAATAAAGACCAGCTAGAGCAGAGTGGCAGAGACATTACACATCTGCTGGAATCTTTTTTGCATGTGCTCTATACTTGGGATGAAGATGACAGAGGATACTTAAAGAAAGAGCTCTGGATTTGAGGTGTGAAGATGGGAGATTCAGTCCCCATTCTGTCTTTTATACTGGAAGTTCCTAGGCAGGCCTCTAACACTCTCAGCTTTAGTTTCCTCGTCTGTGCCAGTCACACTCTGTTGCAGTGTCTTTTATATAGAGAGAATCATCGAGAAGATGAAATGGAGTATATTTGTGATAGTTCCTAAAACAACACTTGGTGCCAGATAAATCCATTATGGAGCCGGAATGATATTTCAGGGACGCCTGAAGGGCTAAAACTGTTAAACGTCTGATTCTTAGTTTTGGCTTAGGTCCTAGTCTTAGGGTCCTGGGATCAAGCCCTGTGTCTGGCTCCATACTCAGCAGGGAGTCTGCTTGAGATTCTTTCTTCCCCTCCCTTTGCTTCTGTCTACTGCTCTCTCTTTCTTTCTTTCTCTCAAATAAATATATCTTTAAAAAAATAAATGTAAGTATTTCAATGTCAAGTAAAAACACATTTCCCAAGCCTGCTTCACTTCAGGATTTGGGAGCTTGCTGTTCCCTCTTCCTGGACGATTTTTCTCACAGATCTGTGTCATGTTCCCATGTCTTACCACTTAGGTCTCAGATTAAATGTCCCCTTGGTTTAAAGATCTCTCCTGACCACCCTATATAAAGAAAAATATTAAGCACAGTTTTCTGTTTGATTATCTTCACAGCACTATTATCCGAAATGAATTATGCTTGTTTATTATTTCCTGCCTCCATTAGAGTACAAGTTCCTTAAGCCTGGGGACTTGTCTGTTTTGCTTACTACTAAGTTGCCAGGACCTAGCCAGTGCTGTCCACCAACAGAATGCAAGCCACATAAACAACCTAAAGTTTTCTTGTAGCCACATCAAAAACAAGAAAAAGAGGGGATCCCTGGGTGGCTCAGCAGTTTGGCGCCTGCCTTTGGCCCAGGGTGTGATCCTGGGGTCCTGGGATCGGGCTCCCTGCGTGGAGCCTGCTTCTTCTCCCTCTGCCTGTATCTCTGCCTCTCTCTCTCCCTCTCTCTCTGTCTCTCATGAATAAATAAATAAAATCTTAAAAAAAAACAAGAAAAAGAGATGAGCAAAATTAATTTTGATACTGTATTTTATTAAACTCAGTATGTCCCAAATATCATATCCACACATAAACAATATAAAATTATTGATGTATTTTGCATTCTTTTTTTTTTCATACTAAGTCTTTCTAATCTGATGTGTGTTGGACACTTACAGCACACCTCAGGTACTCCCTAGTCACACATGCCTCACAGCTGCACTACTGGACAGCACCGGCCAAGAGAATGAGCATGCCCGGGGAGTCAACATCTGTTGAATATGTGTGCTTTTCCATCTTTGTGTGAATTGCTCCAAACCTCTTGCTCTTAAATCAAGGAACTTTAGACTTAGACCTTTAGAGATTCCTTCCTTCCTTCCTTCCTCTTAACTATAAATGATTCCAACTCTCATTCCAAGAGGTCGAATGTTAGTTTCCACATTGTCCTACTCAACAGGAGAAGAGGTGGTGGAGCCAAGCCTGGACTCCTGTTATTCTAAAGTGAATGCTTTTTTTTTTTTTAAATACGTGTGAATTCAGAGATTAAAAACTCTCTCTATTATATAGACTGTATCATTTTCTTTCTGGACATACCAAATGACTGTATGTAATACTCCTTGACATAAATGGGTGTAATTTCCAGAGTTTGAACTTCAAACAAGTGATCACATTTTAGGTACTGTTGTAATAAAAAATCTTCATTCGTACCTTGTTTAATTAAATCATTTAATCTAAATCACTCTAAAATCTTAAGAACTTCAGCTTTAGCTTAAGAAACAAAGCTATTCATTTTCTTTCCAGGATTTTACATTCCAAGATGTTAAAAATTCAAATGTCACCCACACACCTGCAGAGATTGTGGCCACCTTATTCACATTCCTTCCTCTCTCGAATCACTGGGAAGAAGGCTAGCAGCTGCTTGCAGGATGGCATAATATTGATTAATGGTGTCTACAGGAAATCAGCTCAAGACAATTAATTTTTACAGCGCCAGTTCTGTACTTTCGAGCATTCTATTAAAATTATGCATTGTTAATTGATACTGCTGGGAATTAGGAGCCAAGACCAGTTTGCCAAAAAAAGAAAGAAGGACACAACTCTGTTGCATATTCATATTGACTTTCTCCCTAATAATCCAGTGGGGAGGGGAAATCAGAACTGTGGTCTATCAAACCCATTATAGATGAAAAATTATTACCCTTTCCTTTTATTTTTAAGTCATGAACATTAGGGATTGTGTTCTAAGATAATGAGTTGTTGCTTTTGCCTACTGAGGTATGGTGCATACTTTGTCAGCCTTCCACTTTTGAACCTCGGGGGGCAGATAATATAAAATCCCTGTGCGGCAGTGTGTTTGCTGATTTAATTCTCTTCTAGTATCCATTTGCATCTCTCGAGCACTGGTGAACATGGCATCACTGCATCTTCCCTGTGTAGTGTCTGGGGAATGAGACCAAAGAGAGGCTTCCATAACGACGGTGCACATCTCTAAGGCACTAACCAAAATATGTTATAGAATATGTTTAGAAAAGGTCAGATTGAATGTGGATCTGAGGATCGCTAATTTCCTTGGCTTAGGAAAGAATCATTATTCTTTGGTGTTCAAGTCTTTATTTTAAGAGCTCCACAAATCAGGAAGAAATATATCTCTTAAAAATGGTGGCTGTGGATTAAAATCCTGAATGTTACTGCTGAAATAAAAATGTCTTTATTTTGAATTGGGCATTTCAGTTAGTTACTTTAGATTCCAAGCTTTGTTTTTACATTTCAAAATTGTTAACTGCTCACTATTCATTGATTCTTTTCTTTTATTGATGTATGAATGACTCACACTATTCTATTAGTTTCAGGTATATATCATAGTGATTTGATATTTTTATACATTATGAAGTGATCCCCATGGTAAGTCTAGCTACCATCTGTAACCATACAAAGCTATTACAGTATTATTGACTGTATTCCCTATGTTGTACATTACTTCTCCATGACTTATTTATTTTATAACTGGAAGCTTGTACCTCTTAATGCCCTTCACCATTTTCTTCTGCCCTCTAACCCCTCCTCTTTCTGATAACCAACAGCTTGTTTCCTGTATCTGTGAATCTGTTTCTGTCTTGTTTTGTTTGTTCATTCGTATTTTTTTTTTATTTTTTAGATTTCACATGTAAGTGAAATCATGTGGTATTTTTCTTTCTCTGTCTGACTTATTTCACTTGGCATCATACTCTCTGGGTCCATCCATGTTGTCAAACGTGGCAAGATTTCATTCTTTTTATGGTTGGATAATATCCCATTGCATACATATTCCACATCTTTATCCATTCATCTACCAATGGACACTTGAGTTGCTTTTACATCTTGGTTATTGTAAATAATGCTGCAATGAACATTGATTCTTTATTGAAAGGAGCCCTCTGGTCTCAGTGAGATTGGAAATAGGGGCTAGAGTTGGATAAGAAATGTAACTGAAGGAGTTAGCTTTGGATATCTGGCAGTTTAGAGTGTGTGCATGCAGAGGCTTTGCAGGGTGGAGTTAAGGCTTCATGCCATGGAGTCTCACGGGCAGGGGCCCCCATCCCTTGCTAGCTCTGTGATTGCAGCCAAGGCACTTACTCTCCTTGACCTTAATTTCTTCACTTGTACAATTGGGATCATGTTGGACTCCATCTTAAATGGTCATGGGGAGGTTTAAGGAGAAAATACATGTAAAACTTCTGGTTTGTTCTGAATTTCCAATAACCATTAATGACTACCAGCATTATCGCAGTTCTCATTGAGTAAAAGTGCCTTTATCCCAGTACAAAGCAATTGATGTTCATATACTGAAATAACTGTATATTTTTGATATGCCACTATGCAGTGGAGACTTTTACCATTTTTTTCATTGTTTTAATTGAATTTACTTTTAGTACTTATGGATGTGAGTTTTGAATGTGTACAATATTTGAAAATAATAAAACCATCTTTTAAAATGATTAAAAATATGGCCTTCCACTGACTCACTGGCTTTCCCACCCCAAATTTCTGAGATTTTTAAGAGACTGGATTGTGATTCTATGTCATCTGAGAATGATATGAGAATATAATTGCAATATAAGGGTCAAGGAAGAATGTCACAAATTCGTTGATGTCTGCAGGCTCAGTCTAAGATTCTATCTGTACAATACCATGACAACCAGTTAGAAAGAGAAAAATTTAGTTAATCGTGCAGTTGTTTTAGCTACATGAAGCCAAACAACTGGTTTCAATCTTATTTTCTTCTGCTTCATTGATTGATGAGATTCAACCCGTAGTTCTGACATCATGTGTGTGACCTAAATCACATTCTTGTACATTCTGGAAATGGCTTTAATTGAGTATTTAATGGATTATTCGCTCCATTCTAAAGACCTTTTTTGCACATGTGTATGTGAGGAGAATTGTAATCCAGTGATTATGTGTGCTTGGAGGGGCTCTGCTTGTGTGGGAGCTTTATTTTTCTTATGGTTGGATGAGGGTGGGTGATTTTAGGTCAGGCTCCCCAGAGTGGTTTCACGGCAAATGAAAGCCTATTTTGATGATGGCTGTTCATGCATATTTATTTCTTGTTTATAGTTCTACCCGGATCCACCCATGACTATTTGCTATATATTGTTAGGTAGGAATGAGTGTTCTGAAGTTAAATAGACTCTTGTAAGTTTAAGAGGAGAGACTCTTAGCAAGACACTTCATTTCCCTAAACTTCTGCCTCCTCATCAGTAAAGTGGATTTTTGGTTTGGCGAGTAGGCCATGCAGTAGCTGTTTTTATGTTTTCTATGTTCATGCCAATGGTCTCAGCATGCAGGACACATACACAAACCTTATTTTCCTATTAATGTCTCCTACTAATGAAAATCTTAAAAAACAAAAACAAAAACAAAATCCTCTCCACTTTCAAGGAGAAAGGGAAGCTGCTAGTAGTGTCTGACATATAATTTTCATTTCAAAAAAAAAATGCTCATCTACTCTTCTTGTGCTGGAGATCTGTGTTCCAAGAGGAATTGTGCCCAGACCTTCTGAGCTAGTGTGAAAGAACAAGTGAGAAAGGCTCCTGGAGATGGGCTGAGGTGTATCTTCTCCCTGCATTTCCAGGGCATGGTGGCAATGACAAACGGTGGCAATGGCAAACTCAAAGCGGTTTTCCAAAGACTTCCTTAAAACGAGTCAAAGATTTCCTGTTTGATTTTGCTGTTTACCATCATTCTTACATGAAAAGAAAGGTTTGGCAGAGCAGATTTCCGGATACTGCCAAAAGGGAGCTTTTAAGAGTCAGTGTGTCACTGGGCAGTCGTTCAATCTGCCAGGGGACATCATTGAAACACAGCTTGAATAGTCCCCATTTTTCTGAAGACTGCATCTCTGAGAACAGCTATGTAGATTCACACATGGGTTGCAAGTGCATTCACATCCTCATAACTGTTTTAGCTTTTATTTTGAAATAATTTCAGACTTACAGGAAAGTTACAAAAATAGCATAGAGAGTTTTCCCCACAATAGCATTGTATATAACCAAGGAGAATTGCATTCTTAATAATTCAGTACCTATTACAAAACTAGAAATATTATTGATAATAATATTCTTCATTCTCTTCAAAATCCTATGACTAGTGGAATGAATATTTTCTTCGTATTTACAGATGAGGAAATTGAGACACAGATCATAGAGCCAGCTGGGACTGAGGCAGAACTGAACTCAGTGTACTTGACTCCTGACCCTGAGGTTTAATCAAAGTTCATTATTTTTTTTTATTAAGAAGTAGATATGAATAAGCATTCAGAGAGAAAGAAATCATTTTATGTGCATGCTATGTGAATCATCACTTTGGTTGTTGGTAGACTAATAAGATGCTGACTGTATCCACATACCCTTCCCTCAATTTTGTCCATCCCCCTCCTCTCAATATCTCTAGAACCTATGTCCTCCAAATACTGCAACTGCTACATGGAGTACACTATCTTCTTCCTCTACCTATACTTTCACAAAAATTCTGTATTCATCTCCCTGACTCCACACTGTTGCCAGGGAAATCTTTCTAAACCACAGATCTGATCATGTCATTCTTCTGTTTGAACTCCTTCAGTGGGCTCTTTTGTTCTGTCCAAACATATCACACAGGTTATTAAACATTCATCATCACCTTAAATCCACACAACTGTATGGAGTAGGCATTTTGTGATTATCCATATATGATAGGTTTGTGCATTGAGATCATGTAGTAGCCAAATGGCCAAGCCAAGATTTGACCTTAGGACTCTAGAAAGCATCAGATCACCCAGTCTCCCTATTGCTTGTAGGATAGATTCTGGTGTCCTGAGCCAGTCAGGTGATTCTGGCTTGACTTTAGATCATCTTTATATCAGCCTGGTTCTTTGTACTCTGTGCTTAGCTATATCAAACTTCTTGCCCTGCTTGTTTCTTCATAGCAACATGCTTGTTCAAATATAGGACTGTCTCTGTCTGAAATGACCTTCCCTGTCTTCTCCGTTCAGCAAGCCAGGCTCAAATTCACAGTGGCATGCCAGGATGGGGAGGGTGGTGGTGGTGGGAACAGTTCACCCAAGTGTAGGCAGAAGCCAATGCATTGGTTGTAGACAGTTTCCAGAAAACAAAACGGACTAAAAGTCATCTGCTTTTTATTAGTACCACATGACAGCAATTGCAGAGGGTCAGTGACAGAAGACTTCTTTCTGTGGCATACTCCCTGGCAAATTCATCACTTCTTTGCTTTTTCCCTAGCTTTTAATTATGTATAATATATATATTTACTTAGGCTCCATGCCTAGCGTGTAGCCTAATATAAGGCCTGAACTCACAATCCTGAGATTAAGACCTGAGCTGAGATTAAGAGACAGATGTTTAACCAACTGAGCCATCCATGTACCCCTGTAATTGATGTTTCAATAAACATTTTGTATCTCATTATAACATTGTGTAATTTAAAGGTGTATAGCACGTTGACTTATATATTACAATATAGATTATCACCATAGTGTTAACTAACATCCCTATTACATCACATAATTACCATTTCTTTCTTTGTGGTGAAAATATTTAAAATCTACTCTTTCAATAACTTTCAAGTATATAGTAGGGTATTCTTATTTACAATTGCAATGTTATACATTATATTGCCAGGACGTATTTATCTTATAACTGGAAGTTTATATTCTTTGACCAACATCTCCCCATCCCCACCTCCCCAAGCCTCTAGTAACCACCATTTTTCTTTGTACCTATGGGTTAGGCTTTTTTAGATTCCACATATAAGTGATATTGTACAGTAGTTGTCTTTCCCTGTCTGACTTATTTCACTCAGCACAATGCCCTCAAGATCTACCTATGTGGTTGCAAATGGCAGGATTTTATTCTCTGTAAGCTGAATAATATTTCATTGTATATATGTATATATACCATATCTCCTTTAGCCTTTGGCGGACAGGTTGTTTTCATGAAATCTTGGCCATTGTGAATAATGCTGTGATAAACATGGAATGCAGATATTTCTTCAATATCTTCTTTTCATTTCCTTTGGATATATATCTGGAAGTGGGATTGCTGGAGCATATGGTAATTCTATTTTTAATTTTTTTGAGGAACCTCCATGATTTTTCTATAGCTGTACCAATTTACCATATAGTACTGTCTTTCTCTATCTACTTCTTTCACTTAGCATTATACTCTAGATTCCTCAATGTTGTAAATGGCAGGATCTCATTCTTTTTTTATGGCTGAGTAATATTCTTTAACCATTCATCAGTCCATGGACACTTGGACTTCCATATCTTGGCTATTGTAAATAATACTGAAATAAACATTAGGGTGTATATCTTTTCAAATTAATGTTTTTGCTTTCTTTGGGAAAATACATAGTGGTGGAATTACTGAATAATATAATATTTCTATTTTTAAAAACATTGTATTTATTTATTTCAGAAAGAGGGAGAGAAAAACGCACAAGCAGGTGTGGGGAGGGGTAGAGGGAGAGAAGAGGGAGAAACAGACTCCCTGCTGAGCTGGGACCCTGATTCCGTGCTCAAACCCAGGACTCCAGGATCATGACCTGAGCCATAGGCAGACTCTTAATGGACTGAGCCACCCAGGTGTCGCTCTATTTTTTAATTTTTTGAAGAGCCTCCATATTGTCTTCCACAGTGGTTGTACTAGCTTGCATTCCCACCAACATTGCATGATGGTTCCTTTTTCTTCATATCCTCACCAATACTTGTTATTTCTTGTTTTTAATGCTAGTTATTTTGACAGGTGTAATGTGATATCATGTGGCTCTGATTTGCATTTCCTTCATGATTAATGATGTTGAACATCTATTTATGTGTTTGTTGGCCATCTGTATGTCTTCCTTGGAAAAAATGTCTCTTTAGGTTCTCTGCCCATTTTTAATCAGATCATTATTATTATTATTACTTGGTGTCAAGTTGTAGAAGTTCTTATTATATTTTGGATATTAAGCCCTTATTGGAGATGTCATTTGCAAGTATCTTCTTCCACTCAGCAGGTTGCCTTGCCGTTTTGTTGATGGCTTCCTTCATTGTGCAAAAAGCTTTTTATTTTTGTGTTGTCCCAAGTTTATTTTTGCTTTTTTTCCCCTTGCTTGAGGAGACATATCTAGAAAAATGTTTCTGCAGCCAATATCAAAGGAATTACTGCCTGTGTTTTCTTTAGGAGTTTTATATTTTCAGGTTTCACATTTTAGGTCCTTAAATCCATTTTGATCTTATTTTTATGATTAGTGTAAGAAAGTGGTCCAATTTCATTCTTTTGCATGTAGCTGTCCAGTTTTCCCAGCACCATTTGTTGATGAGACTTTTTCCCCTTGCATATTCTTGCCTCCTTTGTCGTAGATTAATTGACCATTAAGTGTGGGTTTATTTCTGGGCTCTCTATTCTGTTCCATTGATCTATATGTCTATTTTTGTGCCGGATGGCTTTTATTTCTTTATCTTGCTTGATCGTTTTAGTAAGGACTTCCAGTACTCTGTTGAATAAGAGTGATGAGAGTGGGCGAACTTGTCTTGTTCCTGATCTTAGAGGAAAAGCTTTTAGCCTTTTGCTGTTGTGTATGATGTTAGTTGTGGGCTTGTCATACATAACCTTTATAGTATTGAGATATGTTCCTTCTATACCCAGTTTGTTGAGGGTTTTCATGACCTCTAGCTTCTGCAGTTGAGGGTGGATCTCTATTTGAACTGCTAGGATATCATGTTACAAAAGCTTAATTACCTCTTCCTCACCCAGATCATGGTCTCCCTAAGGACAATCATAGTGTCTTAGGCATCTTTGTATTCTCAGTTAAAAATCCCAGAATTAGGAGCACCTGGGTGGCTCAGTGGTTGAGCGTCTGCCTTTGGCTCACATGATCATGGGATCCCAGGATCACTTCTCCCTCTGCCTATGTCTCTGCCTCTCTCCATGTATGTCATGAATAAAAAAGTAAATCTTTAAAAAAAGTCACAGAATTATTTCTTTTATGTCCTTCCTCTGAAGTACTTTCTTATTAGTAATATATATGTATACTTTTCTGTTCCAGGGAAATTTTATGCAAGAGCATCTAGTACTTTTAAATTATATAATTTCATGTTACAACTAGTGACTTAAAAAATCGCATTGAACCATTAAAAAATAAAATCTAAGTATTCTAAAGATTCTGGGAGCCTCTGGTTGAGTAGTGTCAAAGTAACATATTCTGGGGGCTCTTGGTATTGTTGTGTGGATGAGTACCAGCTAGGGAGTTCAAGAGACCAGAAGCCAAATCCTGGCTATTGCCCTTCACCTTACAGACAGTGACTGCTGACTACTTATTTATTATCTCTGGCACTTAATTTTTTTCAGGTATAAAGTTCTGTGAAAAATAACTGTGTAAAATTAGATGGTGTATCTACATTTTATTAATATGGTCTGGCACATAAAATTACTAATGATTATTACTTCTCAAAATTTTGGGCTAATTGTGAATATTTCATAGATTTATAAGACAGAATTCATTTTAGATAATGTAAAGTGATTTGATAATTTTATTTATCTTTTTTTTGTAATTTTATTTATCTTAATTATGAAACAAACATATACATTTTTATGAGATCAAGGAGAAAAAAGCAACTTCATAGCAGACAGTTTCCATATAGGTATTACCCTGATTTGGGTTCACTGAAATGTTAACTTTGCAATTGATTGTCATGCTAGGATGTTAGGCTGAGGAGATAATGTCTATCTTGACAGTAGTTTAAAACCCAAAGGCTACAAACATCATACATTTTGGTCAAAGTGTTTCCTGTTTATATTGAACATAGAGTTTACTTGGAATGACCAGAGTAGAAGCCCTATTATCTGATGTGATTGGCATTGACCAATAAATTGAAAAGAGGTTCATTATTAGTGATTAGTCAACATCACAAATTATCAAGGAAATGCAAATAAAAACCACAGTGAGGTATCACCTTACATCTGGAAAAACAACTAGAATCACAAAGACCTAAGTGTTCTCGAGGATGTGGAGAAAAAGGACCCCTCAGGCACTGTTGGTGGGAGTGTAAATTGGTGTAGCCACTGTGGAAAACAGTATGGAGCTTCCTACCAAAAATTAAAAATAGAAACACCATATGATCTAGTAATTCCACTACTGGGTATTTACCCAAAGAAACAAAAACACAAATGCAAAATGATATACGCCCCGCTATGTTTATTTCAGCATTATTTACAAAAGCCAAGATCTAGAAGCTACTTCAGTGTCCACAGATAGATGAATGGATAAGGAGGATACAGTATGCTTGCTCACAAGCATGTGCATGCACACACACACTAGAATATTACACAACCTTAAAAAGGATGAGATCAGGCCATTTGAGACAACACGGTTGGATATAAAGTGTGTAATGCTAAGTGAAATAAGTCAGACTGAGAAAGACAGAAACTGTATGATTTCAGTCATATGTGGAATCTAAAAATGCAAATGAATGAACAACAAAACACAAAGCAGAATCAGACCCGTGAACACAGAGAACAAACTGATGGTGGCTGGGGAGGATGGGCAAAATGAGTGAAGGGGAGTGGGAGACACAGGCTTCAGTTATGGAGTAAGTCATGGGAATAACAGAGACAGCAAAGGGGTGAAGGGAATGTAGCCAATGGTATTATAACCTTGTGTGGTGACAGATGGTAGCTACACGTGTGGGGAACATAGCACAATGTACAGAATTGTTGAATCACTGTGTTGTACACCTGAAACTAATGTAACATTGTGTGTCAACTATACTCAAATAGATAAAGCAAAAAAGAAAAAGGACTCATGAAAATAATATGTATGTGTTTTAAATACATTCATGTTGTTCACTAATATTTTGATGAGTCAAGGCCTCTCGTTTGAGTGTAAGTGAGCAGAAGGGAGCTCAGTCAGCTCCCTTGCATCCAGCCTGTCCACAATACTTGTCTACTATGTTCAGTTTACTAAAAGCAGAGAACTAGGAGCTAGAGTTGTGAGGCAGTCGGAAAGCAGAATCTGTCTGGATTTTTACGAATATTTCACACTCTTTCACAAATATCTTAACCACAATAATTTTCTTGCCTTTGTCAACTCTTTGTAAAGTATTCAACTAGGTTTTTGTAGAAACTCCAAACTCTCCCCACTCTTATTTCATCAGTTTGTGTGACATTTAATTAAATTATGTAAATTATGTAATTGTAAGAGTAGGAAAACTGGTGTACGCTGACTTGAGAAAAATGTAACAGACCTCAAAGTGAACATAAAACGAGTGTGTGGGCATTCTAGAAAATAACCTACTAGTCGTAATTGTCCAATGTAAAATCAGTCAGATGTTTTACAGAGGAAAGGAGCCCATGGCTCAGATAGGAGGACTGGTTAAGTGGAAGTGGTCAGAAGCATCAGCTGGATTTAATCTTGAGAGCTTCTCCTCCTTTTATTAGCTGAACTTTGCTAATTAGAAATGCTGTAGGATTCTGAGCTTTTGACCCTTAAAATGTTTTAGACTTTCATAACCTTGTTGTTAGATTATTTCAAACAATTCAATTTAAGATGTTACTTGGTATTTGAATTTTATCTCTTGCCAACCCATTTCTTTTCTTCATGGATCTCCTCTAACCCATGTGCCCCAATAAAAACACTAGTTTAATTTTTGAATTTGAGATAAATGAAGGAGAGACTGGACAATCCTATCCTGTGGAAACAGTCTGCCAAACACTGACTGAGGACAAATGCCAGTAACGTCCTGATACTCAGCTGCACACTCATATCCCTAAATCCTTCCTGAGCCGTCAGACTTTTAAGAATATCTTCTGACACTTTTACCTAATTTGCTGTCAAAAGTTTTAATGCCGGACACAGAAAACTGATCTTTTGTCAATTTACCTAAAAGCCTCTTTTGGCCTCTTATTAGTACAAATATTTTCTTAAATAGAAAAATTCAGGATTCTTTGTTTAGGCTGGCACCCATATTTTCCCAAGGATTATGAAATAAATATTTGATCCATGAGAGATAAAAAGAAGGCCATCATTTGAAAATCTTGATATAATTGATCTGATAAATTCTTAACTCCTGCTGACGTTGACGAGAGTGAAGCGCATGACAGAGGTCACGTTTGAGGTATTTGAAATTTGGAGCTGTCTCCCGGAGGGCTATGTAAACCTTCCCAATACTGCCCTCTTCTTGGCAGGCAAAGATAAAAATTTGCATGACTCCCTATAATGTGATAGATTTGGTAGTTTAAGTTTACAGATTTTTCTTTTTCCTTTCTAGTGTTTGAAAGACATTTTACTGTTCAAGAACGAAACATAGGGTGGCAATAGACACATGGTGTTGCATGATAGTAGTTGGTTGAAGCAAAGTAGGTGCTGCCCCTCGGATGGGACCTCCTTGCTCCAATTGTTTGCTATAGTTGCCCTCTCTCCTGTGCCTGCCTTGATGGTAGTCATTGATGGTACCTTCTGACTCCTCTAGGCAGGTGAATTTGCAATCCTTGGTGTGGAACTTTAACTGTTTCTTCATGTAAGCTTTGTGTACAGAGATATACGGATCTAGAAGAATTAGGTGTTTCCAGTGTAACAAATTGTACCCTCTGCTATCTGCATGAACGCTTTCTGGCTATTGAGCTGTGTCTTAATCTGCAAACTGTAAAAACTGTAAAAACTCAGGGTAGAAGGTGCCTCCCCAAACATTTAGAATCCCAGTTCAGCCCGATTTAAAAACACATAGCTTTAGGGGCACCTGGGTCTGCCTTCAGCTCAGGTCATGATCTCAGGCTTTTGGGATAGAGCCCTAAGTCTCTCCCTGCTCGGGGTGGGGGTCTGCTTCTCCCTCTCCCTTTGCCCCTCCTCCATTCATGTTCTCTCTCTCTTTCTCTCAGATAAATACATAAATCATATATATATATATACAGTCTTAATGTGAATGCAACCTCTTGCAAACTTTTAGATGAATATTTCCAAGGCCAAGTCACATGTGGTCATTCATTTACCTCTTGACTGCTCTCTACTCCTGGGTTATCTGATCCCTCAGATCTTATGTGATGTTATGGAGATGATTCTGAATAAAGTCAGAGGGGAAGCTCAGAAATGACTCTCAGCTTTTGTCCTGATTTCCTGAAACAGCTGAGCAGGTTTCAGCAGGTTTCAATGTGTTTTCTTTTTTTTTTTTTTTCATTTTTTTTTTTTTCAATGTGTTTTCTTGGCCATCATCCTTGCCCCAAGACATCTTGATGATGCTTCCCTGGTGGTTTAGCTTAAGGGATGGTGTGGGGGTGTAAATCATCCTGGAAGGAGAAGATATCTGAGGACAGAGGCTCACCAAAGATGATAGGGAGGTTGGAGAAAGTGTGACAGGTAGGATCAAGTGAGAGGGGCCATGGGAAGATATAGTCAAGGATAATGGCTAGAGGGGCAGTGAAACTAGAAACCAGGAAAAAAAATGAAAAGTTTCTTGGTCTCTTGTATTTATATTCATCCTGTAAGTTGGAAATTCACTTCTACTGAACAAGCATGATCCCTAGGATTGTATGTATGGAGGCCAAAGAGAAAAAGAAAGATTTCATAGGAAATACTCATTCATTCTTAGGTATATAGAACACTTCACATATATATAAGGTTTTATTTTTGGTCATTAGCAACTGCAAAGATAAGTTGGCTAATGTGAGTGCTATGCTTAGGTGGCTTTTTAATCTTCAAATTCTCTTAGTTTGCAGACCAGTGGCCTGTCTGTGAAAGGTGCCAATATTTGCAAGGTATTTCTTGTCCCCTGTTCCCAGCTCCTTCTCTGGGAGCCATGGTTAGGAGCCCGGGCCTGAAAGAGAGTGGAGAGGTGGATTGTGGTTTGACTGGAGGAAGCACAGCTTATTTGGCTAAATTGCCAACTTTTAAAATCCTGATATAAATAAATGTTTTTCTAAATATTATTGTTTGGCTCATTTCCCAGGTAAGTGCGTGAACCATACATCATTGACCTTGGCTCTAAAATATAGATTTTCATCTTAAAAGAATTTGGGTCATAGGTTAGAGATCATAGGTTGTTTGAGTTGGAAAGGATTTAGAGATCTGCTAGTCTGCTCCATTATTTTATGGATGAAAATATTACTCCCAAACTGTCATATCCAGATCTCTTTTTTCTTGACTTTGAAAAACTTAAAAAAAAACTGTTCAGAATTTTATTGAACATATATAATTGACATACCATTATATAATTTTAAAGTATATAATGTATTGTTTTAATACACTTATAAATTACAAAATGATTATATCATAGCATCAGCTAACACCTTCATCATATCACATAATCACCATTTCTTTTGATGCAGTAAGAACATTTAAGATTTACTCTCTTAACAACTTCCTTTTTCTTTAAAAGATTTATTTATTTGAGGAAGAGGGAGAGAGTGCACACATGCATGCATGTGCATGTGGCAGGGGGAGGGGCCGAGGGAGAGAGAATCTCAAGCAGGCTCCCTGTTGAGTGTGGATCCCAGGATCCTGAGATCATGACCTGAGCCAAAATCTAGATTTGCACGCTTAACTGCCACCCAGGCACCCCCTTAGCAATTTTCAAGTACATAATACAGTATTATTATCTATCCTATCCAAACTCTTAATACATTGAAACATATTAAGTAATATGTCAGTTCTAATTATTTTTTTGTTTTGGAGAGGGAAATTCTGGGGAATCTTCTTTGCTTCTGCTCCAGTTTGGATTAGACACAAACTGGGCCTGGACACAACAGTCACTCTGGACTTCACTCTTTTATTATGCTAAGACACATTCTGTCTTGCTTTTTTAATGGGATCTGAGTTTCCTTATTTCCATGTCTTTCCTGGTTTATACCTTCATTCTGGTGGATAACCTATTTTATCCTGTACTTTCTAGAGTAGGGGGCCACAGCAGGTAAATTTCTTGAGGACTTGTGTATTTAAAAAGTCTTTATGATCACATTTAATTGATAATTTGTTTAGGTATAGAATTTTTGAAATCATTCCTCCCCCTGAGTCTTTTTTTTTTTTTTTTAAGATTTTATTTATTTATTCATGAGAGTCACAGAGGGAAAGGCACAGACACAGGCAGAGGGAGAGGGAGAAGCAGGCTCCATGCAGGGAGCCCAATGTGGGACTCAATCCTGGGACTCCAGGATCGTGCTCTGAGCCGAAGGCAGACACTCAACTGCTGAGCCACCCAGGCATCCCTCTCTAAATATTTCTTCTTTTCATGGCACCCTGTACTTTGATGGATGCCATCTTCAGTCTTATCGCTGATGCTATCATAATAGTTTTGTAAGTTACCTTCTCATAATATTTTTGTCACTTTTCATCTTTGTCATTTTTAATGTGTTTTCTACTTTCTTTGACATTAGAAAATTTCTTTATGATTCTGGTTACCTTGGTTTTTCTCTTCCTAGCAAGGATGGAGGAACAAGAACTGGTTTTAAAGCTTGTATGAGTGAAACTCGTGAACTGCTGGGCTTGCATGTTTATGATTTATTAGTGCATAAGTAGATTTTGAGAAGGAATGAATGTAAGTGAGTAGGTTCGGTGCACAATATCTAACTGGCTATTCTGGTTGCTAACACTGTTCTACTAGGTGCAACATTGCTAGGACGCGATAAAGCCTTGCTGCTTATCTCAACTTTCTTCCCCCTTAGCCTGTCTCTTTCTATTTCCTTGTGCATCCCTTCTGCCATACATACCATGTCTGGGGGACACGTGTTAGGTAGATCTGTTTTCTTTTATCATCCTGAGCAATTTGGAAAAAGCCATTATGGAATACAATCCAAAACATAGTAAGATCCATAACTGTCTGATTTTGTCTAAGGCCAGGAGGGCTTTAAGTTAAGATGGTATCAACAAATAACCAGGTATCTTCTATTTAATTCAAGACATATTGATTGAGCTCAAGTTATGTGCATGGTGTATAATTGCCACTGAAAGAGAAATCAACGAACAAAAAGCAAAATAGTACATTCTATTCCAAAAGGCTTATATGCTAATACTTTCTGCCCGAGCCATGATGTTAGACCTGCCATCGCTCATTACATGATTTTAATAGGACCTCTGAATTGGTTCATATAAATGTCAAATTAATTAAGGTCCTCAAAAGCTTGAAATTGGAATCTTAAGCTTTTTTTTCTTTGATCATTAGAAGATTTTTGAAGGTGCCAACCTTACCTTGAACTTTTTTGTATTTTCTTAAACTGTCCTGTATCATGCTTTACCTGGCACATATGCCATATGTTTGTGGCTGATAATGCTGACCTTAGAACTCTGGTCACTGTGAGTACAACCTGTTAGATTTTAATAGAAAAATCAATGGCTTGCTTAAACTTGGGAGCTAGGGAGCAGACACAAAGATTGCCACCATAATTGCTACCTGTGGTGAGCAGATTCTAAGGTTATATCCAGGTTCAGGGAGAGGGAGCATGGTAGTAGTTAGTACTTGTATCTTGTTTTATTGTTTCTCAGGTAAGCAGTTTCCATGGTTCCTCCATGAATATCATTACCGGGACTCATCAGGGAAACAGCAATGAAGTGATGAAAGTCAGCTCTTTCATCTCCTGTGTCCACAGCCAGATTGTCCTGCACTAGGTATTTATCACCTCCCTATCTGCTGGAACTGGATGGAAAAGGCCCTGAATGTTCTCACCACAGCTCTGTCTCTGGACCAGCAATTTGAATACAGAAAGGGTAATATAGCCCTTTCCCTAAAAAATGGCTATATGAATGAGGGTCTCTCTGTATACAATGTCAATTAAAGGTATTTGTCAAATAAAGGTATATATATATATACACACACACACATATACATACTGTATATATATCTATATGTATATATACATATTGTATCGTTTGTATAGTCAAGTCTCATTATTTGTATTAGTTATGTTTTGTGAAGTCACCAAAAATTCTGGGAGAAATACAGGGTTAGATTCCTATGAGGCTCCGGACACACAACATTATCATTAACCGATCAATACATAATCTTGCTTTATGTGACAATTTAATGTATATCCTTGATTCATTAACAGTGAATTCACAGCCAACCACACTACAACTCATATTTAACAAAGCTCACAACACACATTTCTCCATAAGGTACATGTCAGCCTTTTGTATTTGGGAACACTGGAGGACACTTCAGCATTATCCTTGGGGGCCATTTTAAACAGTGAAATCATCAGACAATAATGTGAAAAAGGTGGCATTACATAGACCATGAAAAGGATTTGTTTATAGTATGACAGCTGCAATAAGAGGGCAGGGTGTCGCCTTGTTCATCTCTGTTGGGGCCATGTGTGGCTAACATTTTTTTGTCTACTCTGTGCATATCTGCACATGTTCACCAAGCACCACTGATACTGACTCTGGGGCAACAAATGAATTTTTACAAGTAGAAGAATTTGCAAATACGAAGTCTGCAAATAATGAAGATTGACTCTGTGTGTGTTTGTGTTATGGACAAATGGAAAACAAAACAAAATGAATCCTGAAGCTCGGTGACCTTTTTAACTTCACATGTGTATTGAGTGGCTTGACCTTGATTTTTTACCCAGTAGAGGGACAGATCCTATTCCCGTCAGCTACAGCAGCTACTACCCAACACTTCACATGAGCCCTCCAGGTTTATTTTCCTCTCTTCTCATTTTGTTAAGTTCTGTTTTAAGTTCAGTTTTATAGAAGAAGCCAGGTGAGCACACAGTGACCAATATTCTGGGCTGATAATAGGTAGGCATTACTGAGACAGCTGAAGCGAACATCTTCCTGCCTAGGGCTGAGATCTTAAACTCTAACTACTGAGAGCTGCCTGAATTTCTAGAACCATATGCTGTTGAATTATTTAGTCAGGCCACATAGACAGATTTTGATCTGTTTTATGTCTTTGTCCTAGTTCATGACATTTAACAAATGTATTCTGCTTGAGTAGTTTCTATTCTTGTCACATGACATAGTGACTCAACCTGAATCTGAAAGGGAAGACCAAACCAATTTGTTACCATGAGAGGAAGAAAACAGTATGGGGAACAATGGGTGATTATACTCACCCATACTGTGGATAAGTAAAATTGTGAAAGCTGTCAATATTTGGTAAATTTATTTCAACTGTGTAAAATAAATTTGTAGCAACAATATACTTAAAAAAACCCATCATTGACTAACTTGTTTTGAAAGTTGTTTTCTGACTTTCCCCAAGTGTTACTGTAGGAAGGTTGGTGTTTTATGATACTGCGTTGAGGAGGAATAATGTTACAGGGAGCATGGCATTAGAGGGAGAGCTAGTATGGTCCCCAGAACCTTCCCTAGCTTAACTTCCATGAGAGAAAGATGGGTCATATAAAACCTTAACCCTCAGTGATATTAATTTTTGGGTAAGCAGAACCTTTCCTTTTTGAAATGGCAAAAAATCTCCTCAAATAGCTTTTTTTTTTCACCTCTAGCTTTATTGAACTATTATTGACAAATAAAAATTTTATGTATTTGTACGATGTGCAAACTTTATGTATTTTACGATGTCGTTTTAAGAGGTACAATGTGATGATTTAAGATACATATGCATTGTGAAGTGCTTACAGTAGTCATGTTAATTAACACATCAATCACCTCACATAGGCATCATTTGTTTCTGCATGTATGATAAGAACGCTTGAGATCTACTTAGCAAATTTGAAGTATGGTATTATTAACTGTCATCACCATGTGTACATTAGATTTCCCAGAACTGACTTCTACCTGAAAGTTTGTATCCTTTGACCAACATTCCCCTTTCCCCCACCCCCTGGTTCCTGTCAACCACCATTCTGCTATGAGTTCTACTTTTTTAGATTTTGCATGTAAGTGAGATTACATAGTATTTGTCTTTCTGTGTCTGGTGTATTTCACTTAGCATAATGCATTCCAGATTCATCCATGTTGTCATAAATGGCAGGTCTCCTTTTCTTATGGCTGAATAATATTCGTGTGCGTGTGTGTGTGTGTGTGTGTGTGTGTGTGTTTATCTTCTTTATTCATTCATTCATAGATGGACACTTTGCTTGTTTCCATTTCTTAGCTATTGTTAATAATGATGTGATGAACATGAGAGTGCAGATATCTCTTTGATATCCTGTTTTTGTTTCCTTTGGGTATATACTCAGAGTGGGATTGTTGGATCATTTTTTAACTTTTGGAGGAGTCTCCATATTGTTTTTCATAACGATTGTACCAATTTACATCCCCACCAATAGTGTACAAGGATTTCTTTTTCTCCACACTCTTGCCAACACTTGTTATCTTTTGTCTTTTTGATAATAGCCATTTTAACAGGTATGAGGTGGTATCTCTTTGTGATTTTGATTTGCATTTCCATGTCGATTGTTGATGTTGAACATATTTTCATGTACCTGTCAGCCATTTGTATGTCTTCATTAGAAAAATGTCTATTCAGGTCCTTTGCCCATTTTTTAATTGAGTTATTTTAATTATTGATTGATTGCTGTTGAGTTATAGTTCTTAGAACATTTTGAGTATCAATCCTTTATCTTATATTACATATAGTTTGCAAATAATTTTTTCCAATCTGTGATTACCTTTTGTTGATTGTTTTGCTGTACAAAAGGCTTTTTTATTGGTTCACTTACCAAAAATATTCTATGTAGGCTTTAGGTATGACTAGATCCAGAAGTTCAAATGATGTCATTAAGTGCCATTTTTCTCCCTTTTTCTTACAGTTCTGGTGTCCTCCCTGTTGGTTCTTCCCTTGTAATGCTAAGTTAATTTACATCTTAATGTCATAACAGCTTCATTAAAAATGAATTATTCAATACAGGAAACAACAAATGTTGTTGTGGATGTGGAGAAAGGGGAACACTCTTACACTGTTGGTGGGAGTGCAAGCTGGTGCAGCCACTCTGGAAAACTGTATGGAGGTTCCTCAAGAACTTATAAATAGAGCTATCCTCTGACCCAGTAATTGCACTACTGGGTATTTACCCCAAAGATACAGATGTAGTGAAATGAGGGGACTCTTGTGGCCCGAAGTTCATAGCAGCAATGTCCATAAAAGCCAAACTGTGGAAGGAGCCATGATGTCCTTTGACAAATGAATGGATAAAGAAGATGTGGTCTATATACGCAATGGAATATTACTCAGCCATCAGAAAGGATGAACACCTACCATTTACATCAATGTGGATGGAACTAGAGAGTATTATGCTGAGTGAAATAAGTCAATCAGAGAAGGACAATCATCATATTGTTTCATTTTTATGTGCAATATAAGAAATAGTGAAAGGGGCCATAAAGGAAGTGGGAGAAATGAAATGAGGAAAAATTAGAGAGGGAGTAATTATTAGAGAGACTCCTAACTCTGGGAAACAAACAAAGTGTTGCAGAAGGGGAGGTGGGTGGAGAGATGGGGTAACTGAGTGATGGGCATTAAGGAGAACACAGGATGTAATTAGCACTGGGTGTTGTACTATATGTTGGCAAATTGAATTTAAATAAAACAAAATAAAGGAGTTATTTTGTTTTCCTAACAGTTTCATAGAAGTCCCAGAATTCAGTTCGTTCGTTCGTTCGTTCGTTCGTTCGTTCCTTCCTTCCTTCCTTCCTTCCTTCCTTCCTTCCTTCTTTTTGCCACATTCTCATCCCTGAATCAATCACCAGAGTCTGGGGAGTATTGTGCCCTGTTAGGCCACACATCTATCACATGACCATCTGTGGAGTCAGGGCTGGAGGTAGTACCACCTGTACCACTTGGAATAAAAGAAGTGTAGGAATCCTTCCCCAGGAAAAATCAGAGTGCTGGTATCAGAATAAAAGTAAATGAATGCCAGGTAGTTTAAATAATAAATGACCATTTTGGACTCATTTAAACCATTGGCTTGTTATATGTTTAAATTAAGAACATAGAAAAAAAAATAAATTAAGAACATAGATATAGAAGTGCTTTGGAAAACAACACATATAAATATAGTATATTCTCCTTCCTTGTGTACAAATAACATCAATTTAATTAAATATATATTATATGTATATGTATATAGAGTTAATGCCCACTGTTCACTAGGCATTATGAAGATATCAGGGGGAATAGGAAATAATCTTTGTCCTCAGTCAATTTAGAATTTGTGGGATTATGGGCAAGTAAAAAATAATTAACTATACCATGAAGCAGGAGGAAATAAATGAAGAGCAATATGAGTGGGAAAGCATAGAAGTTGGGAGATATTATTTTTTAAGATTTATTTATTTGAGAGAGAGATTGTGCTAGTGCACAAGTAGGGGGAGGCACAGGGGCAAGAGAGTCAGAGAGAGAGAGAGAGAGCGAGTGAGCAGACTCCCTGTTGAGCATTGAGCTTGGCCATGGGCTTGATCCCATGGCCCTAAGGTTGTGACCTGAGCTGAAACCAAGAGTTGAACACTCAACCTACTGAGCCACCCAGGTGTCCTGGGAGATATTACTTGTGAGCAAAGTAAGTCTGGAAGTTATATTAGTGCCTTAGAAAAACCAGAAGACTTCACAGTAGTTTAAGAGAGCACTGCCCCTCTGCTAAGCCCAAGGAGAGAGAAGAGAAATAGAGGAAGAAGAGGACAAGAGCTGGGAGTGAAGAGGAGAGAAGGAGGAGGAGTAATAATATAAAAGGGAGAGGATTCCTGCAGTGGGTAATAACCTGGAGGGGCTAGTCCTTGTGGCTTTCAACACTTGTTCACCATTAACTAAGGGAGTTTAAAAACATTAGTGAGGTATTGCTCCTTCCTTGACTTTAGAAGCAGAATCCTTAGCTGGGGCCCCAGGCGTGCTTGAACAAGCCAGCAAGGTAAACGTGAGACTTTGAAGTGTGTGACTAGCATAATTCTTTCAAGATTCATTAGAAGAGTGTTCGTTAATATGCTGCCTTTTATTTCTCTCCCCAAACATTTGTGATCCCAAATTAATACTTTGCTCTTTAAGCATTAAATTAAGCTTTATACTCAGTAATATTTTATTTACATTGCACATCAAGGTTGCATAATTTGAGGATGGAAATAAGACAGTCTTGAAACTTGAAATGTTTTCTTAATCTTCAATTGAAAAGAATTTATATAGTATCATGCTTCATTAATACCTTGTTTATCAGGATGTCACCTAACCAGCCACATCAACTCCTGGGAGCTTAGCTAAGAACCAGGGAAAGAGAATTCTGAGAAGTCAAAGATGTGGCTGTAGTTTTCCAGTAACTTAAAGTTCTGCACTGTGGTCTTGGAATAGTCTTTAAAGGCTGGTTTACAATCATAAAACACACACACACACACACACACACACACTTACTCTTCTAAAAATCTAGTCTATTTGTCCACAGCAAATTAGAAATAAGGAATTAATATAAGAGGGATTTCGGGTAGCTGAGAAAGACTATTACCCTGAAATGATACCAAACAGCTGAAATTGAAAAGGAGACTGAAAAATTTCAAAAAGTCAAATCAAAATGCATGGCGATATTAGGATACTGTGATTACCATATACACACATGTTCCAGATTAGGGAACTGTGTTATCACATATTCAATGCCTTATGTTTTAGAAGGCAAAAAGGCGACTCATATAATTAATTCATACAATATTATAATTTATATATCATACTGCACAATGATAATTTATACACATTTGTATTACATGTAATTTAATATTTACCTAGTAACCTTTTAAGGAATTGATATTTCATGGGATAAATTTCAAGTTATTTGGAAAATTCATTCACCTGTAACTTAGTACTCTCTGACTGTATCTGTTAAATGAGACATTACAGCATTTTATGATTTAATTTCCTTCTGAGATCTGATATTTCATAAGGAGTACAGCTAGGGAGGAAACAGTGGTGCGTATATTTTTAAAAAATATCACTTTGTATTGTCGAGTAAGATTATTTTCTAGCAAACCAGCAAATCAGGAACTGGCTTAATCGCCTTCTCATCACCAGAGTCATTACTGTTAATAAAGTATACCTAACATTTTATCACAAATGCTGCCTCCTGAGGATAGAAATGTGTCTTTGTGAGGTGAGGTTGGAGTGGTGGTGTTTGGACCTCAGTGGAGACCTGAACTGAGGCCCACAGGTTTCTTGGATATCTAAAGTCAGAACCTGGCAGAGATCGCAGGGTCATATCCCAGGTAGCTCCTGATTATTTTCTGTCGGCTGGAGTCCCTTATTTCTCAATTTACTAAAAATGAAACAAACACTTAGCAACAAGCCTGTGGTTACTCAAACGGGTTTATAATTTAAAGCTCTTTGTGAATCTCTGTAGTGATGAATACAAGCAGACATTTCATATTCAATGTACAATGTTAAGGGGGCTGTAGAATGACATTACCGTGGAATGAAAGGGTCGAATTCCCTCCAGATCTCGTGCAGCACCTTTTACATGTACCTTTAATCTTAGTCCCCAATCAGGTATGTTAACATTCAGTATTCTTGTTGGAGAATGACAGTTCATCGCTGAATTAGCTCACCAGTGTTTCCTTGTGTCCAGCTGAGACTTGTAGAATGGCGAATTGGGTAAATGTATCTATTCTATGTTATTATTATGTATTCAGTTCTATTCATTATCATTCTACTTATTATTATTATTATTATTATTATTATTAAGGATTAAAATAACTTGGTTAAAGTTTGGGTAATATTGACTGCAGTTAAAGCTTGGCTGGACTTCTAATTTGAGACAGTGTTTGAAATTCACGATTTGGAATATTTCTGCTGAGAAATATGTTATCTTGATAAACAAGAGGCAGTGGCATAGTTGATAACTTTTCCTCCTGCCTCATACCAGCCTGATCCTGTAGAGAAAAGGTGGGACATTCTTCATTAGCTCAGAATTTTTGTTCAGTTTCAGGTTTAATCTCCTGCCCTCAAGTGGTAAATTGGAAAAGCTCATTTAGGTCTCACGAGAAAAGACTTTATTCTGTCAAATATATCAGCTTGCCAGGGATTAGGCTCAAAGATACTAATGGTTCAAGTCAAAAGCTTTCAAAAAATTAAGGGTAAAAGAAAACCTTCTGCTTCTTAACAAATAGTCTTCCAGAAGCATACACTTTTATCAAAAACATTTCCCCTGGGGTTTAGCAAATGCCAAGGACCTCAGATTTTCAAGACTCTGGAGATGACGATCTTTTTTGTGGCCTCACTTAGTCGTCCTTTCTCTCCCCGAGTTATTCCAAGGCACATGGAAGGGCAAAGAAGACTCAGGTGCCAGCAGGTGCTCAAAGCCGGTGAGCATTGCTTTCATCCAAAGTGCGAAATACCATGATGTCCTGTTTGCTTCTTCAAAAACAGTTTTTCAGGGCCCCCAAATGAACACTATCTAATAATCAATTCTGTAAGCCAGGCAATTTCATAATTGGAGATGAATAATTTTAATGTTCAGACCAGATCCTTCATCACATCCTTCAGCCTCATGGCTTGTGTTTGGGCCTGGGATAATGATGTGGTGTCAAAGAATGCAGAAAAATCCCCCCTCCCCCATGGATATTTCTAATTTAGAAAAAAAAAAAGGTTTTCTGGAGAAATGAGGAAGTTTTGATTTTTCTAGCTTTTATCCTTTGCCACAGACATACTGCCGAGGCAGATGAAATGTCTGTTCCTCAGGCACCAACTCATCCTTTAATGACAAGCCATTAACTTGAGTTAAAAGAGGACACTCTGGTGAGGGTGCAGGAGGGTGCAGGAGATGCAGTGAGCGTTGCCTGTAATCTCTTATAAAGAACCCAGGAATCAGACCTTCAGAAGCAAGCACAAGAGAGGGAGAAATTCAGAGTAGATCTTTTAGAATAGGGAATCAGGAACTTTGACTCCTATGGGGATGCCTAAATGGTAGAGGAGAGGAATGTCGTTGGTCAGGAGAGGTGCCCTAGAAGGTCTGTGCTGGTGCACAATGGGAGCCGTGAGGGACACCTCATGTCTAACAGCATCAGCAGCTGCTCCACTCCAGCCAAGTCAGGCCTCACAGAAATGTGGGGGCAGTGATGCTTGAACTATGGAATATTTTCAAAGGAAGGTAGATTCAGATTTTGAGTAAAATCTGCTGTATAGAAGTGTTTGTCCTGCCTGAGGCTGGAAAGAGGCACCCGGGCTCCCCTTTTGCACTTTAGGTTTAGAATGTCAATGTTCTTACACCACACTTAATATGAAGTCATTGTCTTATGTTGCTCAACTAAGAAGGTTGTGGGCCCAAAGAACAAAAACTCATGTAGATATGTATTTTACTATATATATATGTATATATAATATATATACATATAATATACATCATATATAAATATAAATATTTATAATATACATTATATATAATACATTATATATTATATATTTATTTATATATATTATACATTATATATATTTATATTTATTTATATATATTTATTATATATATTTATTTTTTATTCTTATATTATTCTTTTTCCTTTTTTTCTTGGTAAAAATACAACTGGTTATCTCATAAATAGCATACATGATGGAAAAGAAATTGCCCCAGGATTCGTGGGGACAGGACCAAGATCCAAAAATGAGTGATTGTGTTACCTCTGTGTGTGTCTTTCTGAGAACATACAGTCTTATGTTTCTGCCTTTCCAGCAACAAACCTCCATTTCTTCCTGCAAATTGGCTTCCTGGGCCTATTTCTGGGTATTTGTGTCCCACATCTGAGGCCTGTACAAAGCTTTGGTCAGCTTGATGGAATATTACTCAGCCATTAGAAATGACAAATACACACTATTTGCTTCGACATGGAGGGACCTGGAGGGTATTATGCTGAGTGAAATAAGTCAATTGGAAAAGGACAACATTATATGGTCTCATTCATTTGGGGAATATAAAAATTAGTGAAAGGGAATAAAGGGAAAGGAGAGAAAATGAGTGACAATATCAGTGAGGGTGACAAAACATGAGAGACACCTAACTCTGGGAAATGAACAAGGGGTACTGGAAGGGGAGGTGTGCGGAGGGTTGGGGTGACTGGGTGATGGGCAATGAGAGGGGTACTTGGCGGGATGAGTACTGGGTGTTATGCTATATGTTGGCAAATTGAACTCCAATAAAAAAATTAAAAAAAAAAAGAACAGAGGGCAAGCTGAGGACAAAGCATAAGCTGATATCTCACAAATGATCCCCACCCAGAGTGGGATATGTGTGACATTCTTTAGGAAGTTTCCAGTTGTCTTAGTGTGAATGCCTTGCTAGAGGGAAAAGCAATCTTTAACTTGACAATGGCAAGGCCTCTAGTATCTTCTAGGTCCTCCTTAGCATCCGAAAATCCTTTTGAAATCTCCCTTTTGCTTACTTTCCCCAGCTCCTGGGTATATAATCAGCCACCCCTTCACAGGCCCGGGGCAGCAGCTCTCCATGCCCATGGGTCCTGTACCGTGATTTAATAAAACCACCATTTTGCACCAAAGATGTCTCAAGAATTCTTTCTTGGTCATCGGCTATGGACCTCACCTGTATTCCAAAACTTCATCGAGCTGAGGAGTTACTCTGGCTCTTATGCTATAGGACCTGTGCTATATGATTTTTTTAAAAATTGAGATATAACTGACATATATTAGTTTCAGGTGTACAGCATAATGATTCAATATTTGTAGATATTATGAAATGTTACCACACTAAGTCCAACTAGCATCTGTCACTGTACCTAGTTACAGATTTTTTTTCCTGTGATGACAACTTTTAAGATTTACTCCCTTAGCAACTTTCAAATATATGCAATACAGTGTTAGTCACTATGGTGTACACTATGTCCCCATGATTTATTTATTTTTTAGCTGGAAGCTTATGCTTTTTGGCTCTTTCACACATTTTGTCCCTATTCCCCTTCTGGCAACCACCAATCTGTTCTTGAAATATTAGGTTTTTAAAAATATATATATTTTATATACAAGTTACATCATATAATATTTGTCTTTCCCTGTGTGACTTATTTCACTTGACATTATGCCTTTTCTATAGGACTTTTCAGCTCTAGAACCTACCAATTACTAATGGCAGTCTCTATATCTCAGTTAGAAAATCTGACTGACAGAGCCAGTTCTATGGATTTGGCTCCATTGGATGAGGAGCCTTCCATTTCTTCAACTGAGAATTGAAATTCTCAATTTCAGAGAACTGAATGTAATTCTCTCAAAGGTCCATGAGCAGTTTAGATTAAGACAAAAGGAGAAGTTGGATATGGAAACAGGTTGACACTGTATAAACTATACACATGAATGCTGACGTTTTAGATTTTAAATGTTGACAAATTTATTATTTTTTAGATTTAAATTCAACTAATTAATATATACTATATTATAAGTTTCAGAGGTAGAGGTCAGTGATTCATCAGTCTTAAATAATACCCAGTGCTCATTCCATCACCCAGTTACCTCATCCCCTACCCCCTCCCCTCCAGCAACCCTCAGCTTGTTTCCTATGATTAAGAGTCTCTTATGGTTTGTCACCCTCTCTCATTTCATCTTGTTTTATTTTCCCCTCCTTTCCCTTATTTCATCTGTTTTGTTTCTTAAATTCCACATATGAGTGAGATCATACGATAATTGTCTTTCTCTGATTGACTTATTTTGTTTAGCATAATACCCTTTAGTTCCATTCACATTCTTGCAAATGGTAAGATTACATTTTTTTTTTTTTTGGATGGGTGAGTAGTATTCCATTGTATATATGTACCACATCTTCTTTATCCATTCATCTGTTGATGGACATCTGGGCTCTTTCCATAGTTTGGCTATTGCAGACATTGCTGCTATAAATATTGGGGTGCAGGTGCCCCTTTGGATTACAATGTTTGTATCTTTGGGGTAGATACCCCGTAGTGCCATTGCTGGGTGATAGGTTAGCTCTATTTTCAACTTTTTGAGGAATCTCCGTATTATTTTCCATAGTAGCAACACCACTTTGTATTCCCATCAACAGTGGAAGAGGATTCCCCTTTCTCCACAACCTGACCAATAAATGTTGGCAAATTTAAATTAAAGAAGTAATATGTGATCATAGAGAAAGTTTGAGAAATTCTGTAAAGGGTAAAAAGCAAAATCATCCATAATCTCATTACTCAGAGTCAAATAAAGACATTTTGGTATATTTACTTCCAGTATATTTGATGAATTACTTCTGGTCTTTTTTTCTACATATCAATCTCAAAATGATGTATTGAAAAGGGCATATCCTGAAAGGATGAGATGATGTGGATTAAAAGAAAGATGTGGATTAAAATGAATTTAATGAATTAAAAGATTTTAAGTAATAGATTTTATGGAAGACTTTAAAATATGGTCTTTCAAATTGTTTAACCTCTAAAAAATTTGTTTTCTTCTTTTGCAATAGCCCCTGCCTCCAGTGGTTATTGTAAGGATTAGATTATATAATTCATGTAATATATTAAGCATAGTTCCTGGCACATGTTCAGTTCTTGATAAGTAACAGCATTTTCTGTTGCTGACATGTGATCCTGGAGAATCATTCTTGGTCTGAGATTCCCTTCATATAGGTTGATTTATAAATCCTAGTAATAACTACAATAAGATAAAACTTTGGAGATTTTTTGAGTTTGTGCAAAGCAGAATGTGTTGCCAAGAATAGTTCTCAAATCACCCTTAAAATACCCTAAATTGTTTCCAATGAACTGGACTAGATGTGTACTATAAAAAATAATAATGAGAATGCTTATAAATGAAAAAAGTATGGCCTTTGATCTAGTAATTTCATATTATCTGAAGTAAGTCTCAGAGATGTGTGCAAAAATGTATGTATGAAGATATTCACCAATGCATTATTGAGCATAGTCAGAAACTGGAAACACTTGAAATATCCAACAATAAAAGATTAAGACAAGTATAAGGCAGGCATCAGATGGGATATTTTGTGACAAGTAAACAATTTGGGGAGAAATATATTTACCGAAGTAAGAATGTTCACAGTAAGTTGCCAAGCAGATTGCAAAATTAAATGTGCTTTTCAGTATTTTCTAATATTTCTGTATGGAGCATGGATTACCTTTATAATGTGTAAACAAATAAACCCAATACACACAATGAATTTAAAAGATGAATTTAGTGACATAGAACAGCATGAAAATGAGAAGGAAAATTATGGTAAGAGAGATTTTAGCAGTTTACAAGCTCAGTGAAGGGGAAGGTTGACACAGGGCTCGACCAGAACTTCTTTTAGGAAGCTGTACCACCATGTAAGTAAAAATCGAAACCCTCCATCCCCTTCCTTGCTCATTAGTACATCATTTGGAATTGAAATGTATTGAAATGTATTTCTCTTTATTTGATAATTGAGGTCTCTCAAGCTTTCATTCCTAGCTCTCCACCAACTCCCTGAGAGCTTTTGTTTTCTTTTTATCTACTGAAAGTAATATATCTGCATTTTGCAAAAACGGGAAATATTAAAAGGTACAAAGAAGAAGGAAAAAAAAGCCTCTTAGTTCTACACATTACCTTTCTGAACCTCGGTGAGTCCAGGGAAATTGATATGAATCTATACTGGGCATGCTTGGGAACTTAGTTTTTCCACTAGATCAGGGCTGGAGTGAGATGTGAACACACGTGTGTTTCCTTTCTCCTCTTGGGTAAAATGCAGCAAAGTAGCGATTCTGGTTAAGAATTCTAAATAATCAAGGGTTTACTTCATTTGTAATGAACTCAGCATATTTTTGAAGGCTAAATATCAACATCCTTTGTGAGCATATCTGACTCTACAGGTCAGATGAGATTATTGCTGCTCATTTCTGTCTACTACTAGTTTTTAGTTTGGAGATAGATCACACTATCACACAGGTAAATATAGTCTTATCATAACAAGCATGGCTGAAAAATGACCCCCATGATGCTGAAATGCTGGGAATGTTGAGCATCCACCAAAGGAATACAAAAGGTCAGAGGCAGCCTCTTAAATGTTTTGAGATTGAGGTAGATGGAAGATGTTTAGTTTTCTAACAGTGCATTAAAATTAATGTGTATATTGTATTTATTGCTAATGGTTTAAAATGTCAAGTAGGTATAGAAACACTTAGAATGAAAAGCAATAATTCTTGGCTTCTGGTAAGTTCCTTACTCCAGTCCCACTTGTCAGAGGCAACTACTTATCATTGTCTTTGCTTTGGTCTATTCATGTATTTTTCTCCATTTCTTCATATAAAATTGCTCATATGGCTGTTTCTTAATTTATTTTTCTTATTTATCAGTGTTCTAGTACAATATACAAAGAATTAGTTTAATAATACTGGCGTCTATATCTTTTTCCCTACTTCTATCCAAAATCACACTTGGTTTCTTGACAGGTCAGTTTTTCAACTCCTGACAGTAAACCACCATCTCTTGTTGCATCATCACGGACAGTGATGATGAGACACCAGTGTTCCCATACTTTCCTCCACTTTCCTTCATCCCATTCCATTTTTGGTCAGTTACCACTTTCCTTTTACACCGACAGGGTTGAGAATATACACATTCTGACTGATAGTGCAAGGTAGTTCACAGTTTGTCTGCAGGTTGATTCTAAAAATTGGAGATAAATGAAAATGTTTGTTATTTAGTCAAGGTGTAATGATGTCTTCTATCTCATTCTCTGTGTCTTATGCTCTGAGAGATTTGCTTGATTTAATATTACAGTGTGTTGTTGATTTTTTAAAATGTGACAATTTTTGGATTTCTGAAGGTTTCGTTTTGGTCTTTCTCTGTTTTCATAGCATCTTCTTCTTGGTTTATGTTGCATTATCTTCTAGATCCTCTGCAGGAACACCAACTAGAAGTAGTTTTGCTCTCTCTTTCCCTTTCTCTCTCTTTTCCTCCATCCCTGAATTATCCTGGTTCATCTTCAGTCATTTTTGCCCATTGTCTTTATGTTGCATGTTTCAGCTATTCTTAAATGCCATCATTGATGAGATGGAAAAACGGACTGTGAGCTTAATGTATGTGGATGGAACTTGGTGAAGAGGAAAGAATCAATTATGGTGAGTGGGGGTAGAAAAGCAGAGATGATGCATGGGGACTCCTGAATGCCAGAATGAAGAGATCTTTGCTCAGGGGTGCTAGTTCCTGTACTGACTGCCTTCCTTCTTCCCAGATAATTTATTCAGCAGATCCAGAGGATGCCTTTTCTCCCCTGGGAGATAAATATCTCACTTTAGAGTGTTCTTCATGGGAGTAGGTAAGAGGAAGAATGTTGACTGTTCCATCTGTAGACTCACAGTTAATCCTCTCCTCAAGCCTATGCTTTAAATCTGTTCTCCACCATACCTGGTATTTTTTAGTATTCCAGGGCAAATCTATTTTCTCTCATTGATTGCAGTCTACTTCATTAGTATTCTGGTTGCAGTTTTCTCCATCTTTCTCCATTAGTCTTTAGACTCATCCATCTGTTTTTTGTCTTACAGAAATTTTGAGATCTCTTGCTCACTGGTGATCAGATTGTCATTCTCTTTATCGTTGTGGGTTTATCTGTTTTGTTTTCAGTATCAGTATGATGGTGTTTCAGAAGGGTAGGTAAATGCAGATGCCATATGGAAATGTAAGCCACCACTATACTTCTAAGATATTTTCTGGGCTCTAAGTTCAGAAGGACCACAAGCTATCAATATTCTAGCAAGATGAATACAAAACAAGATTTAATAGATACATAGATTTCATATGGCATTAAGCCTCCACGTATTGCCCTAGAAGAGGAGGATATAATTTTTGATTAAGTGAGACAAGAGATTTATTGAATGTGAAAGGTGAAGCATTGTAATTTAGAAATTTGCAGCCATGAATTCTATCTAGTTGATGCAGCCAGAAAAGCAATAGCTGACAATTGTGGTGTATGCTGTATAGCAAAAATAGAGTCATAGGTGAAACAGTGTGTTTTTTAAAAAAAAGATTTTATTTATTTATTCATGTCACACACACACACACACACACAGAGGCAGAGACACAGGCAGAGGGAGAAGCAGGCTTCATGCAGAAAGCCCTACATGGGACTCGATCCCGGGTCTCCAGGATCACAACCTGGACTGAAGGCAGCGCTAAACCGCTGAGCCACTCGGGCTG